>NC_090286.1:41324795-43724795 GCF_037392515.1 Haliotis asinina
GACCCATAGCCCCATTTCTTAAAACGATCGTTGCGTGAATATCATCGTTACCCACGTGCTTTCAAATAGACTTAAGACTGTTAAGAAACCAAGGCCTAGATTTTCGAAGCTCTCTTAGTGTTAAGATAGTCGTAAGTGCCATAAATTAACATTTACTTACGACTATCTTAGCGATAAGAGAGCTTCGAAAATCAAGGCCCAGGGCATAGTATACCCCCAGCATCTTTTCTTTGCAGCATGTTTCGACAAGAAAGAAAACCTAGTGCCTGTTTCACAAAGCTTTACGGTCGTACGTCTGTGTAAAGTATAGGAGTTAGTCTTAGCCCTACGAATGAGTGAGTTTAGTTTTACACCGCACTCAGCAATATTCCAGCTTTATGGCGGCTTAGCCCTACGAACTCGTTGTGACAAGGACCTCTGGTGTTCACATGTTACCTAGATTTTTGCATTGTTTTAACCAGCAGGCACATACCGGGGTAAGAGCGCATCGTTTCACCCCTACTGTCAATCACTAGTTTCACTTAAATCTAAGAATTCTTAGAACAAAAGATCCATTAAGGTCCGGGGTAGAATAGGCCTTCAGCAACCCATGCTTGCCATACAAGGCGACTATGCTTGTCCTAAGATGCGACTAACGGGATCGGGTGGTCAGGCTCGTTGACTTGGTTGCCATATGTCATCGGTTCCCAAGATCGATGCTCATGCTGTTGATCCTTGGATTGGAAAGACCACCACCATATAGCTGGACTATTGCTTCGTGCGGCGTAAAACTAAACTCACTCACTCACACACTAGAACAAACACTATGTTGGGCATTGACAAGTAACTTCAATAGTATCCGGTAGAACCGACACCAGGTAATGTTAAACTTTACACCTGGCAAATTGGACCCTCATGCTGTTTTCACACTGGAACGTTGTCTCAAGGCATTCTTGTCACGTGGCTTAGGTGTTGTAGTGACGACACCTAGTACGGGTCAGCTGAGAGTAATATGTAGAAAGTACATTGACACCTTGTCTACTCGAACGACATTATCTCTGCGGACTGCTCAAATTTACGTTACCTCATGAACTTTTACTGAATGACCTTAGCACATTTGTTTCGAAATCAGGTAACTCGATATTTTGTAATAAACATCCAGGGTTCCGGGTTTCCACTGCAGCATATTTTGATAACCAGAGTATAATATATAGAAATATGACAAAGTAAGGCCCATTTGAAATCCTTGGCGAATTTGATTTCACTGTTCGTACATATTTCAATATGCACAGAATATTTGTTTCTAATCATGTTGGCTGCGTTTGCGTTTCATGTCCGTTTCGCTGAATTAAATCTGTTAAAATCTCAAATAGTTAATTTGCTATGTTATCCATATTAACCGTTTTACGTGTCTTGGTGTATTTCAGATGAGCGAAGGTGAGACTGACGCTACGTGTCTAGACTCGCAGAGTGACGAATATTTGGATATAGAAGACATTGATGGTGACGTTGATGGTGAGGGTGACGTTGACGGTGACGAGATCGACGATGAAGATTTGACCAACAAATCCGGCAGCGAAGCCAATGGCAAATCTTCGTCCTTCCCCCAGCGTCGAATGCTGAGGACTCCGAAGTGTGCTCGGTGTCGTAATCACGGAGTCGTCTCGTGTCTGAAGGGCCACAAGCGTTACTGTAGATGGCGAGACTGCCAGTGCTCCAACTGCCTCCTGGTGGTGGAGCGACAACGCATAATGGCGGCACAAGTAGCCCTACGAAGGTAAGAGGTGCAAGAATAGTACTACTAAAGTCAGGTGACAAAATATAGGCGATACACAAAAGGGGTGAGTAGAGAATGGGGTAAGGATTGTGGGACGAGGAAAGAAGACAGGTTGAAGAGAGTGTGGCTGGTAATAGTAGGTGATAATCAGGGCTCCATGCCTCATCCTGCTTTCTACTTGTATATTTTTGGATAAGAAATTTTGAACAGAGGAATTCGAATGTTTCATTCGCACATCCCTGTCTCACGACAGGAAAGAAACTAGAGAATGAAAGGGGGAATTTTTAAATATTGTCACAAATTATTGTCGTCATGGTACCAGGTGTTCAGGAAACGGGTGAACAAAGTACGTGCGGTCTACCCGTTTTTAGATGTGAATGGGGCGAGAGAGTGAACACGATTTAACATTGTTCAGCAATATCATCGTAGAGGACATCATACGAGATGTATACATCTTGTATACATCATTGTGGGAATCGAACCTGGGTCTTCGGCGTGACTTACGAATGCTTTAACCACCAGTGTACCCCATCGCCCTTGAAAGTGAGCGAGTGAGCCGGGATAAAGCCGCTTTGAATAGCATTCCGGTTACATCACGGAGGGTTACCCGGAAGTGATGCTGTTCTTACACCTATAAAACATGTCTGTCTAAATAATGCCCGCCAGGTTGTATTATTGTTTTGGGAAAGTTAAGTTCATTTGAAGATTATTTGAACACCGATGTATGACATGAAAACATGTACATGTAGAACTTACTTATCAACTGCGACACTGTCATACAATAAAAAAGAATAATTTAAACGATTGATCCTAAGTGCATTTCACTAAAATATTGTAATATCTCCTTGTCATGTCCAGCGTTATCATGTCAACAGTAATTTATTTTCAAGGTTAATTATCTTATCAAATTAGCAGGATTTCATAAACAAATGTTAAATCACACAAACGCTTAACTCGTGCAACACGTGCAATACGTGCGAACGACAGATAATGCGTGTAACGTTACCAATTAGCGATATGACATTTGCACCCTGTGTAGTCATGGGCCAAACCTGAGCCCAGTATTATAAGAAACGTAATTGTCTATGATAAAACGTGTCGCAATAAACATATAAACAAACAGCCTTTAACATTTATAGTTACAGGAAATGATTAATATGTTATGAGACTTTGAGCTTGTGTATAGACCCTCACTCTGATGAACCTTGTGCACTTCATTGTGGAATCAGTGATAATGTTACGTTCCCAGTTCAAATAAACGCTTATGGCCCCTGCCTCAGACTGTTAACAAGCAATGCATTTGTAGATGAAAATAACCCAAGGTAGGGTGAGACTGTGTAGGTTTAATGCATACACACTAATAAAATAATCAACATTTGATTCCGCCCATGCAGTTGTGAATGTGTATTGTTATAATGTTCTCGTTATAACAGTACTGGCTCTAAATGTGTGGTCTAACAAACTTAACACATTTTATACAAAGAAAATAAAACTTGCTAGCTAATTCAAATATGACATATCGATGTCCAAACACAAACTTGTACATTTTCTTTCACAAATATAACAGAAATCGGAGTGATTATCTGTCAGCCACATATGTGAGCGGATTGTTTTAAACTGATGCTATTCCAGTCATGATTAAACATGATTATCTTCATTATACTCACACAGGGAAATGAGCACCTGGTGTTCTTGCTGAAATGCTAACTCTGTCTCCCCTGATTAATCACCAAGCCCCACGGGTGCCTCAAATAATTACGTCCATTTCTCATTAGTTTCGTCCATATGATATGTTGATATATGTAAGAGTTGGTGATTGCCCAGTGTCATCAAACAGAATATGACTATGAGCGTTTATGAACGTGCTCTCCCTAGCAATTTGCTTTCGGCAGTCTATTTTGAATATACATCTGTGAGTCTTTCTATATCCTAACAGCTTTTCAAGTTGTGAAAGGGACATCAGATTGATTTGTATTGGTTGTGGAGAACAGTTATTTTTTCCAGTTTTATTCTTCAAACAATTTAGTCAGATTCTCTGTTAACACAATTCCTTTGACGTTTGAACTAGTCATTTATCACCGCTGCCAACAAATTATTTCTTAGGAAGTATTTTTCACTCTTGTTACAATTAAGGCGTTAGATTTCCTTCTCAAATTATTGCTAGTTATATTTAGTAGTTACATGTGAGTCACACAGCTTGACTAGTTGATTATACCCCAAGTATTTCTAGTTATACAGAATCTGTTACTCTTCACTGATCACGAATTCACCTGATGTTGCAGGCACCAAGCCACGGAGATGACAGGCCAGATGAAGGCCAAAGTGAAGAGTGCCGCCTCTCTCTTACAGCAACGGAAACTCCTTCAGAGGAACCTAAGAAGTCTACAGCAGCACTCCTTGTCCCGCGACATCCTCACCAGTAAGCGTCTACAGTAGCTGCATCAAAAACATCACCTACAATATCTACTGTGTCAACATCATCTACATCACCTACACCAACACCATCAACATCATCTACAACATCTGAATCATCAACATCGTCTACATCAACAACATCATCTACAACATCTACATCATCACCAGTATCTACATCACCTACGACACATGCGTCACCTACATTATCTACAACAACTACATCGTCTACAAAATTATGCTGTTTTATCAATTTTATCAATACCTACATTATTTACAGACACGTCACCATGTCCATCACCTACGACATCTACAGCATCTCACATCATATGTTCCATCTTCATACCCTGTGCACCTTCATCAATAAACACATTATAATTATAAAGAAACACGTCAACATCTGCATCAGCTATAACAGTTACATTATCTACATCAGTATCACCGTCCACCAAATATACAGCTTCAACAAACTGGAAGCAAACATATCAGCTGATCATCAACACGTTCCATCATCTACAGCATGCCTACCATCTACAACATGTACAACATCGACACCATATACACCATCTACAGCATGCCTACCATCTACATCATGTACAACATCGTCACCATATACACCATCTACAGCATCCCTGCCATCTACAACATGTACAACATCGTCACCATATACACTATCTACAGCATGTCTACCATCTACATCATGTACAACATCGTCACCATATACACCATCTACAGCATCCCTGCCATCTACAACATGTACAACATCGTCACCATATACACTATCTACAGCATGTCTACCATCTACATCATGTACAACATCGTCACCATATACACCATCTACAGCATCCCTACCATCTACAACATGTATAACATCGTCACCATATACACTATCTACAGCATCCCTACCATCTACATCATGTACAACATCGTCACCATATACACCATCTACAGCATCCCTGCCATCTACAACATGTACAACATCGTCACCATATACACTATCTACAGCATGTCTACCATCTACATCATGTACAACATCGTCACCATATACACCATCTACAGCATCCCTGCCATCTACATGTACAACATCGTCACCATATACACTATCTACAGCATGTCTACCATCTACAACATGTACAACATCGTCACCATATACACCATCTACAGCATCCCTACCATCTACAACATGTATAACATCGTCACCATATACACCATCTACAGCATCCCTACCATCTACATCATGTACAACATCGTCACCATATACACTATCTACAGCATCCCTACCATCTGCATCATGTACAACATCGTCACCATGTACACCATCTACAGCATCCCTACCATCTACATCATGTACAGCATCGTCACCATATACACCATCTACAGCATCCCTACCATCTACAACATGTACAACATCGTCACCATATACACTATCTACAGCATGCCTACCATCTACATCATGTACAACATCGTCACCATATACACTATCTACAGCATCCCTACCATCTGCATCATGTACAACATCGTCACCATATACACTATCTACAGGATCCCTACCATCTACAACATGTACAACAACGTCACCATATACACCATCTACAGCATGCCTACCATCTACATCATGTACAACATCGTCACCATAAACACCATCTACAGCATCCCTACCATCTACATCATGTACAACATCGTCACCATATACACCATCTACAGCATCCCTACCATCTACATCATGTACAACATCGTCACCATATACACCATCTACAGCATGCCTACCATCTACATCATGTACAACATCGTCACCATATACACCATCTACAGCATGCCTACCATCTACATCATGTACAACATCGTCACCATATACACCATCTACAGCATCTCTCTAGTCCCGATAATCTACAATGTAGTGGAAGCCTTAATATGTTGTAAACACAGTGATCGATTTTCTAGAATAATGACTCGTATGAAGCTACTTTGTCAGCCACAATAAACACCAGTCAGCTTGATATCATCAGATTAGTGATTTCTCACATTCCCTTTCTGGAGAAATATCACGTATTTCACGATATAATTACAGTGGGCTCTGTCTATTACGGACTTTCTTGGGACCGAATCAATATGGTTATGCTTTTGCACGTAATACAAGTGAAGTTTTACGCCATGTCTTCCAAATTGAGAACATGAGGAAGGATATCGGAACCTCTAATCTCTGCAATATGTCTAATGTCCTTCAACATTTTCAAAATTTTATCATGATGTTTTTAAACGGACTTTTACTATAGTCAGCTGCTTCCGGTCCGAGATACGAAGCATTGTTCTCATGGCAGTTTGATTGTTGGGACTGATATTTTAGTCAACTACAAGTGTACGTCTGGATTTCAAAGCAGAATTCTCATAGCAATTTGATTTTTGGGAATGTTATTTTTAGTCCGTAATCCGTAACTGAGAGAGTCCGGATTATACAGCAAGCTATAATAATAACTTATTTTAATAAGAACAGTTTTGCAGGGACTCTTGTAGGAGTCTAGATTGTGGAGACAACCGCATATCACAGAATCCGGATTTGACAGATTTCACTGTAAACATTAACATATTTTATTCGCTTCCACAAATTCTCACGGCTGTACGATTTCGTGTTTGCTTCATTTACTTGAGTGTAAAACCAGAAACGACTTTCCGAGGTTAGGTTTTATATAACGTTAAGTACTACAAAAACCTATGTTGGACGTCAGGATCAGGCTTATGGCGTCTATCGGCACCCATGGCGTCTAGGTAAAAAGTATCTATAACCCTGTACCTATCACAAGGGGAGATCTACGGTAGTTTGCATTCCTCACACGTTCCTTGAAAGCGAGGTTCTCTGTTAATGCTTTATGCCTTCTCCACATCCTCAGATCTTCACAGAGAGGCATCATATCAGACTAAAGGATCAGGCTTTAATGCTATTGATTGTTAACAGACCGTTTGACCATACACCGCCCCTTTCAGGCACGTGGATGAATGAGATCCATCACTTTCAGTGGAACATTGAAAATACATTTGTAGAATGTTGATGTTAGTGTCTGTAATGGATGAAAAAAGAAATAGTGTTCGAATTTCTCTGACAGTGACTGCCATAACTTAAGAATACCTCCGCAGAAGAATCTATAACTCAAGCGGGAAGTTCGACTGACGGTAATGGGTACATGCCAGGGCCATCGAAGTGGAATGCCAACCTAATCAATATCATGATCATCGAAACGGAAAGTCATTCTCCAGTTCCTAAACTTTGCCATGCGTTTTAATGGTAACTGCTGCACGTTATGCAACCGCAGTTCCAGTTACTATCAGTGCCATTCAGCATCGTGATGAATTACCTGACATTGGACAATATAAAGGTTCTTTTCAAAACATATCACAGAGTGGCTAAAAGCTCCATTGCAGATCAGTGCAGATCATGGTGTGGATGTGTACATTTCTATCAACGCTCACCAGTCACTCCTTCCACATATAATCCCTGCTGTACTGTACGTTACATGACAGATAAAAACACATTTATTCAGTAACTTACACCCAAAAAACTGGTTCACACTTGCACATCTTCCAACACCAGATACGTATTCCCCTCTCCGTGATGTGATGGAAGCTAAGGAATTGTTGTCGTAGTTAGTTTTATTACAACCATCTGCCATTTGATCAGAGTTGTTGCATAGGGGGCGCTGCCTTTGGTGTAGTGCGCCCCCTAGCGAGTGATATAACCCATCTGCACCCACCCAGCTGATTTGTTACTGTTCTTGTTCCAGTGTCGGGATTAAGGTTACTCAAAAAACACCTCGGAGAATTTCAAGGAGCGTAGTGATAATATGATGCTTATGTTGAGATTTACTTTATCTTCAATGTATATCTTTGGTAGAGGGTGTTGTATACACGGAGTTTGGGTTCAGTGTGTAAGGAGAGATGACTTAGGGCACATCCCACGGTGGAGGCGGGGTCACAAACACCCTTTCATCTTGTAAAACATGCAATCCCGTGTACACTGGGAATGCAGGGCGATGGGAATTAAAAGTACAGGAATGTGTGGGTCTATTGTATCTGGTGCTATCGCTCCAGGGTGCTAGTATTTCAACTCTTGATAGAAGACATGGTAATGGGTGTAAGTAAGTAAGTAATTCTCATTTTTAAAATTTGAAGTATTTGAAGAGGATTATGATGTAGTCTGAAAAAGCAGGGCATAACTTGTTAAATGTGGGAAGTCCATCTGTGGTAGATCCCCTTCCAGATGCTGTGATATTGCTTGAGTGTTGCCTAAACGGTGTAAAACACATCTCACTCACTCACTCATTGAAATTTAGAACGAACATGGTTTGGGAAAACTGTAACAATGATGTCTTTTTATAGGATTGTAAATTTGATGCATGTTGTATATCATACTGTGGGGTTAAATTCGATGTAATAAAACTATGTTGTAAGTGATCATGAAATCCGAAACAAAACTTTCATGTCAAAATACCCTTGAAGAAAGTGACGAGGTGTGAGCGAGAGTGGGTATTCAAGCGATATCACGACAGAGGATATCAGAAATTCTCTGCCACAAGTCTACCCCACAACCCTAAAGGACTGAAATTGTTTTAGAAAGTTGAGGTCAATGAGTATGTAACGCTGAAAAGGACACAATATGACTTTCCAGTGATGTACTGATGTATCCTTCTGTTGCTAGGTTACCGTGCTCGCCTACACGCCCTTCCACAACCGGAGTCTCTCCGTACCATGGTACCCTATATGAACGAGAGGATGAGGAAGAGGAGGTGCTTCGCTGACAAGGAGTTGGAGCTGGTGATGTTGGAACGAGAGAGACAGGCAGAAATCGTGAAGAGTCGTGAAGCGGGGGAGACAACTCCAACCAGAAACATAGAGCTGACCAAATCACGTCTTCTCGTAGGCAATATGACACCACGAGAGTTTCTTCAGAGAATCTTCCCAACTCATAATCCTAATGTGCTGGAGTTGGTTTGGCAGGGCTGTGGTGGAGATCTTGAAAGGGCAATAGAACAGTTGGCCTCTGGAATGAAATCAGAGTCTCTTGCTCCAGTTAGGCACCATCATGCTCTAGCAGCAAAGCTGATGCCCTATCAATTTCCTGTGCCGATGATTGGATTAAAATCTCCCCCTCCAGAACTAATACCTAACGTCCATATGCAAAACTCACTGTGTGCAATGAACTTCCCACCATGGGCGCTACAAATGAACATGGCGGCTGGTGTTTTCCCAGCATGCCCCACGGTACAGATGCATACGACGCAGCATCCGGAGCGGAAGGCAGAGCCGAACCAAGTTGACATGAGGAAAGCCATAAGCACAGAGGATTTGATTGCGCGACGTTCTGCCTTTCAGTCGTTACTACCGACTCCGTCTCAGTCCTGTGTCTCCTCGGACTCTGTCTCCGTCCTCAGTGACAGTAGCTCCCCTAGTCCTCACAGTCCTCATAGCCCACACAGTCCGGTCTCTTCAAGTGATGAGGCAGCCGATGTGTACACGAAAATAGTGAAAGCAGCGCCTCTCAAATTCTCCGTGGAATCTATAATAGGCAAATGACAAGTTGAAGACCCGTTATCTTACGATTGTAACAATGATGTTCTGAATAATTCATGATTCATAGACACTGAATTCTTGCCCAAGTGAACACCATACTTATTCTGAAATACACCAATGCAATTTCCCTTTATCCTTCACGAATCCTTCAATCTTTCAACTAGGTATCTGAAAAAGAATGCTGTTTATAGGATATAAGAGTTCGATTCTTCTTTAAACATAAGACACTCATAACGGTAAATGACTTGGTTGTTTACATTGTATCAATAACTACAAACATTATTTTAGATATAATGCCAAGCATCCGTGAAACAATTGCTGATACTCAAAATCGGTTTCGACATTTGAGGAAGATAAGGACGTCAGCGCCATCAGCCATTTATTGCCGCCCGGGGATATTTTAAAGCCTCTTTAGTGTACATATATGTTTCTGTTGTATATATCTTGCTTTGTGTACATGCATCAGTTTCTATCGTGCATAAAACTTTACCTTGAATGCATTTGTTGAAGTTCATTTAATTTTGTTTATTGTGTAAATTTGGATGAAATCTTACAGTTAAACATATTTTTATTGAGCTGTTGCCTTAACCATAAAAAAGTTTAAATGCGGATCCAATTCAGGCAACATTAGTATTAACGCCAATACATCATGGCAAAATCTACATTTCGCACACCGAATCCGTTAGTTGCCTCATTGGAGTTGTCTGCGAATATTAACATTTTTCATTGTCTCAAACAGTTGTTACATAAAGCAAAACAATGCCATAAATGTAATAAATATGTATAATAATTATCAACATGAAAGAGTATTATCGAAGAAGAAGAAGAAGAACTTAATATTGTTACCACGTGGAACTATGTTTGCGTCCTCATTGAAATATAATTTAACATTTTGCCTACGTCTGAATGTATTACCTGGCGATATTGGGAATTTCGTATTAACAAATACACAGCACCTATTCCAACCACTGGGGAATCACGATACAACAATCAATACCATGCCTGCAAGACAATACAGCTGCACGGACGTACACGGATATATGTCTACCATTTGTGTTGAAAACCTGTTCTTCAGGGCTTCCGGCTGCACGGATATTCTTCACGGCAATACATTTGAATGGATGGTCTGTACGCAAGGATATCACCGGTGTATAGGAGTGCATTACGCAGGGATGTTATGGCTGTATAGAAGGGCTTTACAGAGGAATGTTATGGCTGTTTAGAAGGGCATTACGCAGGGGTGTTATAGCTGTATAGAAGGGCTTTACACAGGAATGTTATGGCTGTATAGAAGGACATTACGCAGGGGTGTTATAGCTGTATAGAAGGGCTTTACACAGGAATGTTATGGCTGTTTAGAAGGGCATTACGCAGGGGTGTTATAGCTGTATAGAAGGGCTTTACAGAGGAATGTTTTGGCTGTTTAGAAGGACATTACGCAGGGGTGTTATAGCTGTATAGAAGGGCTTTACACAGGAATGTTATGGCTGTTTAGAAGGACATTACGCAGGGGTGTTATAGCTGTATAGAGGGGCTTTACACAGGGATGTTATGGCTGAATAGAAGGGCATTACGCAGGGATGTTATGGCTGTACAGAAGGGCATTAAGCAGGGATGATATAGCTGTATAGAAGGGCTGTACACAGGAATGTTATGGCTGTATGAAAGGGCATCACGCAGGGATGATATAGCTGTATAGAAGGGCTTTACACAGGGATGTTATGGCTGTTTAGAAGGGCATTAAGCAGGGATGATATAGCTGTATAGAAGGGCTTTACACAGGAATGTTATGGCTGTTTAGAAGGGCATTAAGCAGGGATGATATAGCTGTATAGAAGGGCTTTACACAGGGATGTTATGGCTGTTTAGAAGGGCATTAAGCAGGGATGATATAGCTGTATAGAAGGGCTTTACACAGGGATGTTATGGCTGTATGAAAGGGCATTACGCAGGGATATTTCAGGTTCATAGAAGGGCATTACACAGGGATGTTATAGCTGTATAGAAGAGCATTACGCAGGGATGTTATAGCTGCGTGGAAGGGCATTACGCAGGGATGTTATAGCTGTACAGAAGGGCATCACGCAGGGATGATATAGCTGTATAGAAGGGCATTACGCAGGGATGTTATAGTTGCATGGAGGGCATTACGCTGTATAGGAGGGCATTACGCAGGGATGATATAGCTTCGTTACGCAGGAATATTATGTAGCTGTATAGAATGGCATTACGCAGGAATATTATGTAGCTGTATAGAATGGCATTACGCAGGAATATTATGTAGCTGTATAGGAGGGCGTTACGGAGGGATGTTATAGCTTCATTGCGCAGGGATATTACGTAGCCGTATAGGAGGGCATTACGCAGGGATGTTATAGCTGCACAGAAGGGAATTACGCTGTATAGGAGGGCATTGCCTCGGGATGTTATATTTATTATTATTATTATTATAGTATATTTATATAGCACACATATCCATGCAACGTGTGCTTGCTCAAGGCACTGGTATGTGTTTCCCTCGATTATTGGATGTCAATCTCAGAGTCACATCGTATTATCAATCTCAAATCCCTGCGGATCATACAACTCATGCTCCCACTAGGCGCACCGAGGTACGCAAGGATATAATAGCTGTATGGAAGAGCTTTACGTAGATATGTTTTTACTCTTTAGAAGGACTCGTGCATAGGAGAACTATATGTAAGACATTGCTATATTATTGGATGCTTGTGACGTCATTACATGTTACGAGCCGGTTACAAATAGTCGCAAGTAATAATATCACATTCTGTTCTCATAAGTTAAAAACCTCAAAACGTTTTTATGAAAACTGTGTATCTTTCTCTACATGACAGTTGATCTGAAGGCGTTGTTTCGCTCTGCAAGTTTTCGACTCACGGTTTACTCAAATTAAAATCAGCCCCATTCCGTCGTCGTGGGTTTGCCAAAATGGTAAAGTCATGAAAACGTGTATGGTTCCCTCCTTCTGCTTGTCGGGTGGTCAAGCACATGTCGTGGTATCGATCGATACTAATGCTGTATCCCAGTTGCGTAGATTGATGCTCATGCTCTTGATCATTGGGTTGTCTGGTCTAGACTCGATTATTTACAGATCGCCGCCATATAGCTGAATACTACTGCTGAGTGCGACGTAAAACTAAATTCATTCACTCACTTCCTTCTACAGAAAACTGACATGCAGTGATTTATTACTCGTATGAAAGGCAACAAACCCATTTTCTTCGGTTACAGAGAAGGCCCAACGAATAATCGATACAATCAGACTGACACTGTGAGAGGCATTGTCGCGTTCATTTGAAACTCTGATCGAGTTATCTGTGATGAAACTGACAATGACATATTTGAATCAACAACGGTGAGTAGCCTGTATCTAGCCATTCGGCAAGGCACAGAAGTGATTCACAACATTACATGTAATGAAGTTATCGATCAATCGTCTTAACGATATATTCAGAAACGGACTCGTCCCGTTTGGTAAAAATAGATACGATCTGTAAATGAAGAAAACCGCACCGTCAAAGATGCTTGTCATACGTGAAGACATATTTGGTATTGATTCATTTGCTCGATACATGAACGAATTACATTATTACGTTTCTTTAATTATTCCTGTGAGAAGTAATTGTATGTGAAATATACTGATTTAATGACGACTTGGCTGACGAAGGAATTTGCAACCACCCGGCACCACCACAAAGTTAAAATGCGCAGAAAAAACTTTTATGATTCTTTTCGCATGGTGTCAGTGATTTAATATATCAAAAGCTATCTCAAATAAAACAATCATATGCAAGCATTTATTCACAGGCATTCCTGTGTACAGCACCTGCTGAAGTTAAATATGAATCTGAACTGGAATAATTATGGATGCTGTTGATGCAGTTGAATCTGAGTAGGAGAGTTTTGTTTTACGCCGCACTCAGAAATATTCCAGCTAGATGAAGGCGGTCTGTAAATAATCGAGTCTGGACCAGAGACTCCAGTGATCAACAGCATGAACATCGATCTGCACAATTGGGATCCGATGACATATGTGAACCAAGTCAACGAGCCTGACCACCCGATCCCTTTAGTCGCCTCTTATGGCAAACATGGGTTGCTGAAAGCCTATTCTACCAAGGACCTTCATGGGTCATTTTAATCCGAACCAGCAAGTCACTCCCTATTCTGCGCGTCTATTTTGTGCTGTGAAAAATGTGCAACTGATGCAAATAGAAAGAAATTATTATTAAACATAACTTGTCGGTGAAATGACCCACATCTGTATATTTCGGAAACAGAAGCAGCTCTCTACCCTGATCTCGGGACTCAACAAATTCTAAATTAATGATAGTTTAATTAATGATAGTTTAGATACGGGCATTGGAATTTCATTTAAAAAAGATTCTAAGTGTCGCCGGGATGTGTTATTTCACGATTCCGGAAGCAAGAAAGTCAATGTGCAATTTCCAAGCCTTTTCATTTTCAAGTTCAGAACGATTTTCAGTTTGACGCACAGGAAGCGATTTCAATAAACAAGATCATACACTGAAGCCCTTTCACGGTAACACCATCGATCACCCCTTTTAAGAACATCGTGTGCCTACCTCTCCAAATTTCAAAAGACATTTCCGAAAGCATATTGCCAAGACGAGTAATCAAATATGATCAGCACGACGGCAGGCCATCAAGGGGGGCAATCTGATTGGATCCCCCATCTTCTCAATAAAAATCGATAATCACAGGCCCAGTTATCATTTCTACAGATTGCACGGTGGCTACTGCACGTGCATATCATGAATAACACAATTTGGCACGTACATTCTTCATATTTCACACATCAGTGGGAAAGATGACTTTTATTTTGAAACATGTAATTCCGCATGAGGATCAATCGATAAGCAGGTTCTTAGCAGGGTTCCACGCTAGGCAGTGACACACGGAGCTTCAAGCAGGTTAGTGTACATGGACTACCGTCTCCATATACAATCAGTGGTATACCTTGTTGATTCAAGGATGTCTGGAGTGTGTCTACTCACACCTGTGCTGCACTACGTCGTGGATGCAGAATACTGAAGGTATGTGTCTCGAGCATGGTGTTTGTACGTTAATTGTCGTCCCTGTGACAAGAAATCCTTTTTATGCAATTTTCTTTTTTAACTTGTAACTTTTGTCCTTTTTTTCAGGTTAAGGTTTGCTTGCCTTTACAGGTCTTTGTGACTTTTGAAGTATTGCGACTTGACATGTCTATTCTTCCACAAACAAAGGCACCTCACCATTTGTACTGTGGGTATTGACAATGAACATGTCTTCTGGTATATTCTGAAAAGATTCCACGCTTAGTGGCCTTGGCAATCCAAGTAAGAGCTCAGCAACCCATACTTTCGTTAACGTGATCATATTTCAACTGCGTTGACCTGCGCACATTGTTGATCACTGGATTGTCTCGTCTAGAATCGATCATTTACAGACCTCCGCCGTACAGTTGGAATATTGTTACGTGCGGCGTGAAACTAAACTCACCTGGTCATCTGACGTTTATCTAATGTAAATCTGTTTCATGTCATTCAAATGTGAGAGAACATTATGCATTTTTATCCTATGATTATGTTTCTCGACGAATTCCTGTTCGTATCAAGGATGTTTCAGACGATCTCAAGTTGCAGTAGTTAGAAAATGCATATTTCAGAAAAATCGCATCACCATGGTAACAGACTGAAATTGCAGTAACAGCACACCAGATAATATAATGAATAAGGTGAAAGACGCTAAACATTATCAAAGACAATAAGTTGTTTTATTGTATATCTAATGACATTTAAACCTGTTATTTGATACCGCTGGAAGAAGTAGGACAAGCATTAATAGGCATTTTAAATGTTTATGACAGTGATACACGCAACATGTATGTCGATAGGAAAGTGTCTTCATTAGTCACTGGATTGACGGGTAGTCTGTCTCTGCTTTAAGTAGAAACAGCTACACGCACTACATAAAAGAACCCATTTCACGCTTAACTGATTCATAATTTCAAAGCTGTATTTTTTTCTTAATTTCGAACCCAGTCCGCACCCTATGTTAACTGAATGCCAATAGAATTTTGTTTGTTACATGCAACCAATGCT
The DNA here is from genome assembly GCF_037392515.1 of Haliotis asinina. Classification (NCBI taxonomy): domain Eukaryota; kingdom Metazoa; phylum Mollusca; class Gastropoda; order Lepetellida; family Haliotidae; genus Haliotis; species Haliotis asinina. The sequence goes on from NC_090286.1 coordinate 41,340,648, forward strand.
GACTAGGTTTTAATTGAAAAAATATAACCTAATCCAATTAGAGTCAACGACGACGAATTTGAGTGCGACGATATGCGACGAGCTAATGACCCCGTTCCTGTTCAGCGTGGAGACAGTTATACCCAATCAGACTAGGCCACCTACAAGTGGAACCAACGTGGCCTCAGGGAAAGGGAAGACCTTCTTGCGTAGGTTGTGTTCCCCTTTAGGTATTCTAGGTCAGATCGTTAGTAGCCTCAGCAGAACTGACCAATATCAGTATCACCTTGTAAACAATGTGTCACTGATTTTGTGACAGTGTTTGACTGATTGTATGATAGTATGTGACTGTATGTAACTGACTCTGTGATTCTGTGTCCTAATCCGCCGTTCCTGGTGCTCCTAGCAACATTTATCGATTTATCCAGAATATTGCATTACTGGAGATCATAACGAGCCGTCATGAAATATCTGGAAGCCCACTTTATTAAACATTTATTCAAGATCACATAAAGTGCCAACCTTCCCTATTTGGCGGCCTAACCATTAAATGAACGTGACTGTTTTGTAGCTGTAAACATCAAACCCTGAAACATTTAAGTTAGAAATTAGAAGGAAAATAGAATATGGACGTTTTGAATGATTTTAACAGCCTTACCTTTTCAAAAACCTCAGTGCAACCATCTATTTCAAACTGAATGTGAATCTATATAAAGCACGGATATAATTTCGGTTCGTCTGGTTTAAATTGAGAATGGATCAGCTGTTCAGGTAATTAGTTCTTCGTGAGATACATGCAAACAACAACGCCACTAAGAGATAAAGACAGGCCTTATTTACAATCAGCTAGAATTATGTTAAACTTTACTGTCGGGATGTCTGGGTCCGAGGTAACAATTTTGTCACAGTCATCAAAATTCGTCGATTTACAGCGCTGTCTGCTGAGTGTTGGCTGTGGGATAGTACGTCCGATTGGCTGTGGGATAGTACATATCATTGAGCGTGGGATAGTACGTCTCATTGGGCGTGGGATAGTATGTCTCACTGGCTGTGGGATAGTATGTCTCATTGGCTGTGGGATAGTATGTCTCATTGGCTGTGGGATAGTACGTCTCACTGGGCTGTGGGATAGTCTGTTTCACTGTCCCTGAACCGCATTATTTTTCCTTATGCCCAGTCAAGTCAAAGTCAAAAATAAGTGTAAATGTGTCTATAAGTAATAAGGCCAATGCCCCATAGGAGATGTACAAAACGTAGTAAACAACAATATACAAATGAAGTTTAAAGTGCTTCTAATTACATAATATCTTGTAATATAGGCATCGTTGGTGGAATGCTGTAAACGTTTGATTAGAATCTGCAATTATACAGCCCTAAATAAAGCAAGTATCCATGTACCTTCTCACTGGGGCTCCTTTGCAAATTCTAATGGGAATCGTTGGTTTCTACCAAACTTTTATTAAGAGCTAGGGTGGGAGTGTGCGTTGGTGATACTGTTGATGTTGATGTGGATGTGGAATGTGGATGTGGATGTGGATGTGGATGTGGATGTGGATGTGGATGTGGATGTGGTTATGAATGTGGATGTGGATTTGAATGTTAATGTGGTTATGGATGTGGATTGTATGTGGACGTGGATGTGGATGTGGGTGTGGATGTGGTTATGGATGTGGATGTGAATGTGGATGTGGATGTGGATATATGTCGAATGGTCGAGTTACCATTCCTTGCCTGAAACGCTTGAATACTTTGTCTTTAAGTTTCTTTTAAAATATGCCTTCACCTACATACATGAAAACGCGAACGTATATTTCGTGCTAAATACCAGATATCCTGTACCTTCACCTCTATGAAATATTAGTCCAAGACAAAGATCTTCACATATCATGTCCTGTACATCTGATTTGCTTCAAAGTACGATCTTGTTATTCCATCCGCCAAAGTGTGATAATGCTCAATCAAAAGAAACCGTTATCAGAAACTTAAACATATTTTTTGCGGTAGGTCGTACCCTTTGCTATTCGTTCTTTCAAATATGTTCTTTGATAGTGAATCAATACATCACATGAAAACAAGCAAGATGGCGTTAGTTTAAACATTATATCACCTAAAAACGCAAAATACACAAACAGAACGGAAAACACAAAGTGTTATAATTCTATGTACAAGATATCTGTCGATAGGACTTCTATCTGAAGGTGATATAAGTAAAGAGACAAATCTGTCTCTATGATAACCTCTTTGGTAATGATATATTTGATTATGTAGGATTATAACCGTCGGAAATGTACTGCGAGCACAGTGTTAGTCAGTACCCAAACCTGACGTCTTAATTCACACAAAGCAAAATACGCCATTGTCAAGATGTTATCATTACAGAACCCTACGATGAAACAGCAACTCTGGACATGGTCGCTACCACGATAACACGTAAAAGCAAACGAAACCCGTAATGAGATAGCGTTGAAGTAGGGATCGCTACAGGTCTTGCTGACCCTGTGTGGGGCACTGGATGGGATGAAGCACGATAGGATCTGGTTGATGCTCTTTGAAATGAAATCAACGTTCTGGGTGTCTTGTTGTATGCCATGTGCTGACCATGTGGGCAATCACATTGACCATTGCACCTTAAACATAGCCATTAATGGTTATTTCCTAAGGGTTTGTTTAAAATATTTATTTTACTAAACACATGAACACGTACGTGCTTAAAGGAGTTCAATATAAAGGATATGAGGTATGTTGGTGAACTCTGGAGTTCTGTGGAGAGGACATTCCCCAGCTATTTAGCTAAACGTACCATAGACAGTCCAATATACAAAAGTATACACTCAGTACGCAAACTGTTGAAATCAGGTAGATACAAGTTATGGCCGTATAGATTTAACGTTTATGTCATACACAGATTTTACTTCAAAAGTAGCACAGTTAAAGCATTTTCCGAAGTTTCATATTAATTGAAGTTCACATTTCTTTGAATCGCCTGTAGCCTGTTGGAATTGATGTTTCCAGGCTTCAGAGCAAAAATTCGTTTGTGTGGACTTCGGAGTTTCTGCATGACAACACGACTCTCTGTCGGTGACATGTTCCCTTCTAAATCCTACCCAGAGTGTGATTATATTAGATAGTTAATTAGTTTCTATTTGTGTATTGGGTGAATGCATAAATTTTCAAAGAATCAAAGGTTTAAAAAATGTACTTCTCAATAAGTACGAGGCACATTGTGTCGGGCAATAGCCATCGGGAAGAGTCGATGCAACCACTTTAAATGCTGTAACTACACAGAAACACCGAAAGTGCTGACATTTTCCAGTTGTCATTGACCAAATCCCTCTTATATCTAGCAAAACATTGGGAATGTTGTCCTTGGATAATGATTCAACCGGATATTGAACAATGTTGCCCTATCCCATCAATGAGACCGTCACCTTGTGTAAAGGATCTGACCTTTGACTTTGAATAACAGATCGGGTCATCTTTCAACATCAAAGGATTCGTCATGTTACCCTATTTACCAAACAATGGAAACCGGTGTTAAACAAGGCTATTTTTCTGCTCGAGTGTTATTCCACTATTTCTACACAGGTAACACATACAAGCTGGTGTTATCCCAGCTGCGGGAGTAGAAACAATACCATAGGCCTACCTAAAACAAAATCAAATGAATGCCACTTTACACATCCCTAACCTCTATCTCGCCATTTCTCGCGCTATCACACGAGAGATTACGAGAACGTGATCTGGCCTATTAACAACGTACGCGATCGTCAGACTGCTCACGGCCAATGCTGCAGACATGATATCGGGTGTCTGAAAGATGCGCCTAAGAAATTTGTCTGACAAATTATATCTTCCTCTACATGACTACCATATGTCATTGGTCTTTATCTGATGGCCCGAGAACCTAATTAATGGCGTGAATATAAACGGGAAAGCCTATCGCCATTTCGGAGAGAAAACAAGTGATGCTTTTATAGTAAACCCAGCAGAACTCCAGCCTGCGGGGATAAACAAGCCAGAGACGGGACTGAGAATGAAGAATTTCCGAGAGGAAGTTGCGGAGGCAGGGATGATCGGAGTTTTCATTTAATTAGAAAATAGTATCCTGCTCAAGTAACTTGCGATGTGTATGTTTAGGCAGGTTGCTATTCACGAAAACACCAGTCTCTGTATCTGCCGAATCAAATTCAAATGTTGAAACGTGAAAAATGATGTGGTATTTGGCAATAAACACATACTTTTTATACACATTCTGTTAATGGAAGGAACTACTGAATTGGGTTTAACTTAACTAACACTTGGTGTCATCACTGGTCCATTCATAAAATTTTAAACGTCTGTTTTGCCTTCAACTCTCAACCGAAAACTGATAATCAAGACTGGGTGGTTTCTAGCATTGGCTGTTTTTTCTTTAGAGGTCACAGAAGACCAAATGTTTTCCCAATGACTTCTTCTGTGGCAACGTTTTATATACTTTTAATCATTCAGCCTGTCAACAGCCATTGCATGTACATATGGGTTCAGATTGACCTTTAAACTATAATAACACTAACCTGTCTTGCCAATTTTCCAAGCATAGGAAGCTGAACACATCAACCCCACTTACTTACTTACCGACGACATCAAACCGACGCTTACTGACGACATCAAAACGACGCTTACTGACGACATCAAACCGACGCTCACTGACGATTCGACACTTACTGACGAACCGACACTTACCGACGAACCGACGCTTACCGGCGAACCGACACTTACTGACGAACCGACACTGATATAACTCACGAGCCGACACCTACTGATGAACCGACGCTTAAAAACCGACACTTACGGACGAACCGACACTTACTGACGAACCGTCTTAATCAAACTTGTTGCATGAAACTTATGACCGTAGGTTCGAATCCCAGATTTACAGTGATTACTGGAATGTGTCGTTGGTAGTCAAGACCAAACCAGTGGATTTCAGTAAAGTGGTAAAGGTCTAAGACCTTCATTGTTTAATTCATTTCCCTCATCACTGAACACTCTAGATATTGCTGGAAGCGGAGTTTAAATCCACCTCCCTCACTACAAGCTTAGTACTGAAATCCGTTTAATAATATCTGTTTCCATACATCATGGTTTATATACTCCAACAATAATATTTGAGTCAATGTGACACAGATGATATTCCAACTTGCCAGTTTGCTAGTCAGCTTCATGGTCAACGAACCGCATTATTTCCCCTTATAGTCCTTTCTGCAATGTTAAAGTTATAAATGAAGCAAGTCTAGATTTGCACAGATTTCGAGTAAACATTTGATTCAGCAGATACAGAGACTGGTGTTTTCGTGAATAACAACCTGCCGAAACATACATAGAGCAAGTCTAGATTTGCTCAGAAATAATTCTGTGTTTCGATCGATATATATTCAGAGACTTTAAATGTTTGTCTCCCAGTTAACCAGGCCCAAGCGCATCTTCAAATCTTCTAACCGAATTCGAAAGTCTGACAATGTAAAAAGTTAATTCAAAAACGAATAACGCTAATTTAAAAAAGAAATAATTCCGAAGAGTCTAAACATCTCGTGTGCCACACATACCATCAAGTGTTCCTATGTAAATATACGATAAACTTGACATTAACTTATTCCCTGTAAATGGTGTGTCATATTGTGTAATTAACCAAGACTGGCATCCATATCTCCAACCTGTCTCCCATCTCTACTAACAACCCCACCGAGAGTAAATAAGCCACTTATACCTCCGCTCTCTTATCCTTGGGATATGAAGAAATATGGCGACGCCCAACAATAGACTTTTTTTATTCCATACAACTTGATATGTAGGAGACTGGATTTGTTTCTCGTATTTCATCACAATCTGAAGACTGAGGAGCACCTGGGCTCGTGGGGGGATAGGCAGCTGACTGAGTGGATGAGGTAGATGGTTACGGGGGATGGGTGGGGGAAGCGGGCGCGCATTGTTGGATCTGAGAGAGTTTCCTAGTACGATTTAAAGGTATCTGACCAACTACGCGCGTGCCCGTCCACTGCTTAATGCAGCAATAGTCATGCCAGATGAAAGTGGCATTTTCCGTTTTTGTACCCCACTCAGCAGGTGACGCCGTGAGTACTCGTGTCTGGATGAAACAGTCCCGTGATTGATCCGCATCGATCCGTCCAAGTACGAGTCACCGAGTCTGAGCAACCTTCTATGGGTGTGAAATCCGCAAAGATATGCAGATCCTTTAGCACTCAGATGAAAATCACGAACATAGCGCCATGTTGACAGGATTCGAACTCACAGCAAACAGAATCTGGCTTCTACGGTAAACACCAGGATTTAATCTTGAGACCACTGTGTCGCTACAGACAGAAAAGGGACAATATGTCGGAGAAAAAATGAGTCATTCATGCAGAAATATTGTATGTACATAGGCTTAATGGTTGCTAAAGTGAAACAAACAAGTAACTTTTTTTCGATGGTGATTGTGTTCGATGGATCGATTTCTGTTTTGAACTGCGCTATTTTGGAGGACTATTTCAACGAATTATTCAATAATTGTAATGTTTGATCAAACCCAGTTTTCAAATGTATATGTATTTCTATGGTCCTGAAGTATATATCATTGCAGTCCTAAAACTTTCACTTCACAAGCTTATGTAACATGCAGTAGTTGCAGGATCTCGTGTTGTTACACTATAATGTACTTCAGGACTTCCACTGAACCGACCATGATTGTAACTAATTTTACAGACAATTCACGTTTCATAACAAAGATGACGGTACAAGATAGAGCACAACTGAAAAACATACATGGAATATTTGTTAGTTTAAAGAATATATCTCCCTTCAGTTAGGATCAACTATTTCACAAACATCGTACAGAATTCTCAACTTCGTGATCCACTGTTTTCCTGATGTTCCATACACAGACCCCAAGTGAGACATCCTAGTGTTTCATATTAAATGTACATAAAACAGGGAAGATTTTGATTTCAAATGTCACATTTACCACTGGAATGTTACAGACACATTGATCGACTATGATGATAATGAAGTCAGTCAGATAAATCTCATTATTTCTGTCCTGTTTCTATTTCTGTTTTCTGGACAGTACTATAATAGATCCTGGAAAATGAGAGATTTCATATTTCATTTATCATCCCTGAAACTTCATTGATTTCTTTTATTATAAAAAAGGTTTATATTGGGACATATGAAGTGGATATATTATTCATTTGCCTTTCCTTGTCATAATTCTTGAAACATTACTTTTCTTTAATATGTGATAACGCATTGATATTTATATGTGAACGCAACACTGAAACGTACTGGATCTAGTTAGTACAGGCACTTGACATATGTACGAAATTTGCAGCATGTAATACCTCAGTTGTCAGTTTCAGGTGCCAGGTTCACAAAAACCATTTTGCTAAATAGAACTTTCCTGGCACTGGATGTATCTTATAACCAGAAATGTTTATAACAAATAACCTGGAATGATCAATTTCTATCAAATACAAGATGTTTTCACGTGTATGTTTATTTAAGTTGGTGTCAGTTCCTGACAAAGCACTGAAATGTACAGCTGTCAATCAGAGCCATCTCGAGCCCCACCCAACGCCAAACACGTGCGTGACGTTCCAAAATGGCGGCCACCGCTCCAGCAGCGACACGTTGGAAATGTGCTTTTGCTTTCAAACACTGGCGTTTTTCTCTCTTGTGAAATTGATAAGTTTCTTTGGGGTCTATCAACGGAAACAAGCCATCAGCTGAGTGAAACCGATGCCCTGAAGCATGTCAATGTTATCACTTACAAATGTAATTGGTCGACACGAACATTCCACTGAGGTTACGGAAACTGACATCTTTTGTGTGGAAACTCCGACAGATGGCGCTTCCTGCTCGTCAATGTAAGACGTAAAGTTCAGTGACGGGATCAGCGAGTATGCACAAACATAATACAACGATGAAACAAGACGTGTTTCTTTTGTATCGGAAACAGAACGAATCATCACGGCAGAAGACAGACGCTTAGCTGGAATGGAAATGAACTTTGGTGCAGTAGGCAACCTCTATCAAGTGTATCGCATTCGAGTACTTGGCAATGTACACAATTATTACCACTTGCTTGTCTAAGTGATATTTTCTCTGTTCACCGTCAGACAAAATGCTATCACATCGTCGACACGACTGTGCCAAACGGGACCCCGCATGACGCGGGGGTGGCTTGATTACCGTGTAGTGTAACAATAAGATCTCGGAGAACAGTTAATGAACTCCTGATGGCGTGTTAGCCAAGGACAGTGAAAAGAGTGAGGTGGGTTCATCTTTGAACATTGTTTAAGTCGTGTAACGATATGTCAACGTGTTACGGGATGAATGCCCAACTGACGTAGACTTTCGAGAAACCCATGAACCTCTGGATCGCAAAATCACACACGGGTCAAATCCTTGCTCTGCCAAGGGACGTAACCCATATGCAACACACTATCCACCTAAATGTGTGCATACATTCACATGACATGTAACATTTGTACAGTCTATATATATTGATGACGTTTGATAATCATGAATAAAACTTAAACTGCAAACAGAAGAGGCAAGGTTAACATATGACTTTTTGCGTCCACAAACTTCATAAACACTTCTGAAGACCTTATCTAAAAACTTATGTAAAAACAGAAATTACAAAGCTTAAACTCAGTTTCAACTTCATATTTAAAATTGTCGCAAAACCTCTGATTTGTAATTACTGATTAGTTATACAAAAAGTCTGTAGATGAAGAAAGGCAATATCAAGGCAATGTCACGTTTACGGTTACCTTTGATCTGCGCTCGAAATACTTGTCTCACAGACCGCCCGGGAAGGGCTATTTTCAACAAGGACTGCCAGTTTCTCAAATTCACCTGCCCGACTGTCTGGTTAGAATTTAAACATGTGGTATGGAGATATTTTGTGGGCAGGTAAGGTTTGGTCAGGGCTGACAAGACGTGCATCTAACCATCACTGTGGTCTGCATGAAATTTGTGGGCGTTTCATCCCCTGCTTTGACTAATATTTTCGTTTTGGACGATGACGGTGATGGTGATAAATTTTACCGTAGCATATTTTGCGACGACAAAAGAATTTCCTTAAATACACGATCTTGGTATCAACCAGTACGCATATACAAGGGAAGCAAAGGATCACTATGACTATCCACGTTCTTTGTAATTATCTGTTATTCTCAAGCGTTATCAGGTGTCTTTAAGACTCTAGGAGGTTATATCCCAGTTGACAGACACCCAACTGACAGATACTCGATTGGCAGACATTGATCAAGAATGTTAATTAGGGTACACCTACAGGTGTAATGGAATCTGTCTAGTGAGTATAGCTGTAAGTAGCATAGCTTCACACTTTTACGTGTTTTTATTTCGACAATTCCATTATTACGTGTCTGCGTAATGTGAGTATACCCTCTCAGCGCCCCCAAAACAAGTTTTCCAGTTGTTATTGTGGTAAACTACTTCTCCGATTCTTCCACTTTACTTCTCTTTAACCCGAAGAAGTATCCATAATTTGATCACTCGTAAGGGCTGAACGTTCACCCCAAGCACAAAACAAATATGCAGTTTCGTTCTATGGGCTTGATCGTACTATTTACGTTTCGGTGAGGCACATGCGGATTAGTAGTTTAATTTTTCTCCTGTCCTACCGGAGATCTGGATTCAGTTATCTGAATAGGTACAATGTGTGAAGCGTTTCATAATTTTCCTAGAGCTGTTCGGAAATCGGCGTAAAACAGTATTCAGTGTCGCACTGCATTTAAAATATTGGGGGAAAATGTGGCGATACTAGATATATTACTGTTGTTGGTGTCTATTGTGTCACTGATTGGAAACATGGACACGGCATCGCATAACTGTTTGAAAGAAAAGAACAGGCACCTCCACTGAAGTCCATGGAATATAGTTATCTTCTGCGTAAAATAACAAACAACATGAAACATAATAACTGTAAACGGCTGATGTAAAAAAGCTAAAAGTCAGTATGTCATTATCACTTGGTGATTATGAATGATGTGTAATCGTTAAAACTATTTATTTATAATTTACATAAACAGGTTTAAAAGTTGAACTACAGTGAATTACAGTTATCTTTGTGTCTCTATCTGGATTACGTCGACATTCCAATCTTCACACAAAACGAGGATCACTAACCAGGAACATATAATACATTATTCACTGTCACCAAGCAAGGACGTTGTCTGAGAAGGAGAGAATCCTTGATATAAATGTCACAGTTAATGGCAAGTTCTATACACGAACTGCCGTGTTTGATTTCACGTCTTGAATGGAGAATGAATTATAAACAAACATGAAACAAAAATATAACTATGAAAGCGAACGATACGTCATGAAACATTATAATACTGCATGAAAGGGTTGTGAACATGAAACAGGATCAGGTAGTTAAAACAACCCGAAACAATGTTGTACTGTATAAAACATGATGGTACACTATAGGGGTAGCTTAAAGCAGCATGCACGGACTAGTTACTGTATTATATCGTACGACAATGCTCGAAGCAGTGCACATAGCAACAAAATCGTATGTTATATACCATTCAAAAGTAGGGGATATTGAGTTTTCAAGATTGATAAAATGCAAATGATGAAACCAAGAAAGAAAGAAACGATAGAGAGAAATTAAGGGAAAATGTGATAATTTATACCATTCCTTTAGAAATGTTTCATCTGTATGGATATCTTAATGTTTCTCACATGCACTGGCATTGGCTAATGCTATGCTCGCCAAATGGAATATCACCTACTTTTTTCAATGGTAGTATGAAGCAGTATCTCAAGGTATGAAACTGTTTTCTGCAGCACGAAGCCAGAAGCCACGCAATGAAGCCACATGCAAACTATGGAACAGTATGAAGCACTGAGATTCTTCAGGTTTCAACACAGAACGTCCAAATGCACTAGTATGACGCTCTATATTTATAATACACCCTCTTATATTGCATTAATCTGTTTAATTTGCCTTGGAGAAAGTAGAACCGACAGGGGTTCAGTACGGGATTAGCGGTGTGATACAGAATTTGAGCACGTGACCCGCATTGCACCCCTGTATTATAGTATCTTATGTTTACATGAGTATATAACAAGATACACATGTTCCGTCCCTGAAAATAAAATTTGGACATTTCAGCTTTTTCGTTAAAGATGGAGATCCTCTGTGTGTGGTACAGTACACGCCGGTGATGCGTGTTAAATTATTATATTGGAGTAAAATATGAACATGGATATAAACTTCAAAACGTATATTCAAGATCTTTAATCTACTTCAGTTATATAACTGTACGAGTAGGTTGGAAAGAAATCAAGTCTTTCATGATATTCGGTTAGAAAGATGTTTTGAGGATAACTTAATCGCATCCGGACCAACAGCACTGTGGGTAATTTTCATCGGTTGTTGTCATCACCTCTCTCGATTATGACCCCGCCCCTTTCAGCACATCACGTGACTAGGTTCTGGCGGCCACATGTGACCGACCAGCACAGATGATGGTTTATTTTTGCATTAGGAGCTCACATATTTTGCGTATATTTTTCCAGATCGTCGCCTGTCGAATGTACTGCCTAAACTCTACAAGCAGGTGAAAGATATTTCCTAGCTGGGCTAAATGATATGGTATTTACTTCAGTTTACACGGCCCTTTCTGCCTCCATTGTCTCAATTTACTGCAATTTACTGCAGGTGAATGCCAATTAGCGTAAAGACGGCTACTTGAGTCGCCCGTCGACGTCAGCGGGTTAAGCTGTGGATGGATGCTGGACTGCCCAACACGTGTGAATATTAAAAGAAGGAATTTGCTTTATAGACACATAACAGACATCTTTTCGGTTTGATGTACAACTCAGGTAACACGAGCCACATTGAACCAAACAGACAAACAAAGGGGTTTCAGGTGGGATCCACGTAAATATGTCGTCCCAAAAGGGTTTTGTAAATTAGATGCTACCTGGCTGAACATATGAGGACTTGTTAGGTTGATTGGTGGTCGGAGCGTACCTCACCAAGATCACGGTCCAGGTTCTATACCCTTACTGTCATGCCATTCTTGTGTCTGTCGTTCTAATATGGTCTTTTATCTTCAGAAAACCAACGTACCTTCGTTTGTATGAGCGGGTTGCTCTACGTCAGTTGAACCTGTTTTGGTCTGATCGCACTCTTTAACATGCTGGTATTTGCGTACCATTACACCTTTGGTCATCAACAACCACCGGCTGGCATAAGAGGATGGTCACGGTCTTGGTTGATGTATGAAATTGTGATTAGATCGGTGCTCCCTGTGTCAATCACTGGATAATTTTGTTATTTACAGTTCGCTGTCATAGGTTGGAATATTGCTTGTTGAGGCAGTATACAACCAATAAAGAGAAAAATTATAATCTATTCAAACCCATCGTTATCAATTGATTCTTCCTGGAAGTCGCCCATGTGCACTCGTGAACCCGTTTAAAAGTTTCCCAGAGTTATTCCCCTCTACTGTGGGTAAGCGGTGCCGATGACGCTGTGAGGAGCTGCGAGATTTACTCCAATGTGTTATTCCTGTTGATGTTTGTTTGTGCGAGGCCCGGGGGCGCTTCAAGAGATGAAAGATGTATAAAATATATCGTATATGCCGAGAAAAATACTCCAGTTTATTGCCAGTGCTGTATAGCTTGCTGCTTGTTGATCGGCATAAGGTAGCCACATTGAGATGGAATATGCCGGCACTGTATGGACGCGTCTATGCAAACAATACGCTGCACTATAGGAGAGAAGAGCGGGGCGAAAGCGTACAGGCCCTTTGCGGGAGAACACTTGGATTTTAACAGTTGACAAGTGAAAACAGAGCTCGATCTGTGGGTGATGACCACGAGAACTTAACGAGTGATGGGTTAGCGAAAGCTGGGAAAAGATGAGGTTGGAATAGGGTTAGGGGTAGTGATGGGAAGATGGGGGCTTTAGGGATGGTAATATGTGGGCGGGGGTGGGGTGGGTGTGTGTGGTGGGGTGGGTGTGGGGGATTTTGGATTGGCAATTGTTGTGGGATGGAAGCTAACCAAGCTCTCTTGACCGTTACGCAACCACGTCACAGCCTCGAATCGGAGTGGTTTGGTGGTTGGGAGATACCCGTGTACATGGACCTCACAGCTACAGATAAGGCGTATTTGCGTATTTTACTCAATACAAATCACATTTACTCAATTAATTAAAAACACTGAGAGTACAAAAGCGCATAACAATCACTGAAAATACAGTGGGGCTATAATACTTTCCGTGCTTTACTCAATTAACTATTCATAGTGGCGCCCCAATTCTACAACACCACTTGCAAATAGCCGATGCCTATATATACATATACTATTATAGCCGTAGCTACTCTAATAGTCACATGACTTCCCTATTGAGCATTTAAAAATGGCTGCCAGCTATTTGGCAACATAACAATTACAAAAAAAACCCCAAAGTTTTAGTCTGTTGAAAAGCATTTACATTTATATATGTAGATGAGTTAATTACCCATTAATGATAAGAAACTCAATATAAAAGTACCCAATTCTTGAAACTAGTGAGAGCATACACAATGGTACTCATGCATAAACAGGCCTGGGAGTAAATAGTTTACCCAGTTGCTAGAAATATTATCTGGAGCTCTGATGGTACCTATACAGTATACATTAAGGATTGTTTGTTTAGTTTTAAACAATACTTGGCAAATTAAAGGCAACGTGTAACCAGGCGTTTGTTCAAAACGTATTCATCCCGCATGGGTTTAGTTTAGTTTTAGTTTTACGCCGCACTCAGCAATATTCCAGCTGTATGGCGGACCCCGCATGGGTTCGATGTCATGAACCGTGTTAGAGGAGTCCGTCCACCAGAATCACTGTGTCGCCTGGCGTGTCCAGTAGCTTACTTGGGGTCAATTCTGACTGGAATCCTCGCATAATCCAACAGTTATGGAAAATGCACCTGCAACCGTCCACAACACTTTTACCATTCGTCCAGGAAACACCAGATTGTACTTGAAAGCCTGAATTCGAAGACATGCTGCGGCCTCTACTGTGCTGGAGGCCAAAGCTCTGTCAACACAACAGAGGTGTATTGGTCCAGAGAATGTCGAAACAAAGATAAACCATCATCCGTATACATCCAAGAAAATCATTCTCAGTGGTCACAGAAGATGGAATACATAACACCATGTTGACTCCGATTAGTTTCAATTTAAGATTTTGTCAAAACAAAGTTCAAGTCTGCCACAACGTTTGATTTCGAATACCACAGTCAAATTCAACAGAATTAATTTGTTGATCCGTAGGGTAATTGTTACTAAACGTGATGACAACGTATGCATGTGCTCACCTATTTTCAGAGTTTCAGGATCATTTGACAATAAAAAGGCAACTGCAATCATATGTTTACTGAAATAATTGTTGAAAAATACAACGTTTAGTTGCAAGCCGGAAACAGGTAGCCCAGTGGGCAAGAACTGTGCTCCTCTTCTTGATTTGCTGATAACTTTCATTAGGCACATACATCGGAGTGTCTGTTCGTGTTGTCAAAGCCAAAACAATTATAGTCTCTGGAAGAAGATAGAAGATGAACTTCAGTTTTAGGTATATCTGCTTTGGTTCAATCAAAGAGTCAGTGCTCTTCCACTGACTTCCCTTCCTGGAGCAGAAATAAAGGCGACCAAAGACCCTTTTGACACGTTTGGCGTTTGCAGATTCAGTGGGACTAGAATGCATATACAAGAATACATAGTGTTAGCTAATGTATATTTAAACACTAGTGACAAACATAATAAGTTATTTGATATGACTTTACAAGTGAAATCAGCACCATTCTGACTTGTATTTTCTCTGCTGTCTTGCCTGTATGACGAAACCAAAAAATAGGGCCACATTACAGGGAAGCCTACAAAAGGTTTTCTTACAGGCACGGGGGAACAATTCCTCTTTCTCACTTGTATCATATATGGTCCCCTGTTTTTTCCAAGTGAACCATTTATTTGCCTTTGTGTGTATTTCCGATAGACGACGCTGGTGGGGCATGCTTAATAATCTTTCTGTGAGCATCTTGTATCACCAGTTGGTAAACACATGTTCATGATATGTTAGAATCATACAACCGTTTTTGCTTTTAACAGGCATGTCTAATTAATAGTGAAATGGGTTTGTTGCAGTAACAATCCCACCCCGCACGGAAAAGACATACTACATAACAAAACCTCAGACATACAACAGGCCAGAAAGGCTTTAGTCGAACAAACACAGTTCTAATATACAGTTAAGGGCTCGAATCACAGTGTTGAACCAGTTATCGTTCTTGGTCTGTCGTCAAGATGTTTGCCAATATGATAAATGTCCGTATGTAAAT
Organism: Haliotis asinina; assembly: GCF_037392515.1. Lineage (NCBI taxonomy): Eukaryota > Metazoa > Mollusca > Gastropoda > Lepetellida > Haliotidae > Haliotis > Haliotis asinina. Next base: position 41,356,036 of record NC_090286.1, read on the forward strand.
TAAGCGTGTTCAAACAGTCATTAGGTAGTATTGAGAATTTGTCATAAATACAGTTTTTGTGAAACAGTTTAATATACTATCTACTCCATCATGCCCTGATCTTTAACTGAACTGCAAATAAAGTATACGCTTGAAAACTAAATCTAACCAAACAAGTTATGAAAACGTTACTGGGCTGGAAATATTCGTCAAAATCACTGCAAACTTCAAGTCCAAAACGAAAGTCCGGTGCCCGTATAACATGCATCACTTATTTCGTGTTTCCTCAATATTCAGTCACCGTCAAACATAAGTAATTCCCTTTTGTCCGGTGGTATATTTCTACCATTAGGGTAGATTGCGATAGCGATAGCCTATTGCCACCAACTATTGCAATAGTTCTTCTCTCCTTTAATAGTCTTATTTGAAGTCATTTCCCAGATGAATGTATAGTTTATATGAAATAGAAACAAGGTAAATAGTTTCAGTCTCTTTTAATAACTGACAAGAAACGTAAAACCCAGTCCACAGTTAAAACATACACTCAATGAAGCTCAAAGTATGCACCCAAGCAATAATAAAATTAATGCAAAAAATATAAATGTTTAATAAAAACGTTGCGTTGTGCATATATAACCGAAGTCAATTACTTTGTCGATTACTCTGTCAATAGTCACACACACTATCGATGCATCGTTTCTACCAACGATTACTTGCTATCGGAGACTTAGCAAATGCAGTCCATCGGTATAACTGGATGCATCGTTACGGTTATATCTACCATATACTCATGACTTCGACTGAAGTGTCTTTTGCCAAAACTGTACCGAGAATAAAAAGTTAAGGGCCAGCATATTTCAAAACTGAGACACGAAGCTGTGGAAATGTTAGGCTGAACTAATTGGGAAGACCAACCCATATTTAGAGAAGGTTCATCTGGTAACTGATTTAGGGATGTCACAATCACTTGTATCCACAATTAAAGAAAATGCTGCTACAGATATGATGACACTGCTTCTTAAATCAAAATCACTATTCCTGTTGTAATTATACAAAACTATTAAATTTAGGTTTCACTTGTTAAAAGTGACAATCATGTGGCCATATAACAGTCATTTCTGATTTTCACTTTTCAAAAGAAGGTAACCTTTTCGAGGAAAACAAAATGCAAGGTTTCCAAAAGCGCATGCACCCTGTTGAAGGTAAAAGATAGTTTTCATTATGGCTTTGTGTTTAAACTAAAACTACTAAAATTATGATAGCTCGTTTTTCTGAAAGATATCCTGTGTGCCAACCTATACTTTTGAAACATATACTAGGAGGCGTTTAACTTTTTATTCACGGTGTATAACAGAGATTAGTTCATAGAAGAGACATTATGTTGTAATTTATTTTTTATTTTATGCTACATGTATATTCAAGATATTTACGTGGAGCTTTAACATTTAAACTTAAGATGATTTATTGTTACCAGTTCGCAATTCACAGTGGATCTTCCTGTTTATGAGCATATCCTATCTGTGTATTCAACACAGGCACGTGACAAACAAAATTATCGGCGGAAAAGGAAGATGTATCTCTCGTTCTCACGAGACAACAGATGTACCGAACGAGACCTTGCGTGACTTCAGTCAGCCTCTTGGGAGATCTCTGACCTTTACCAAACCTTCAGGAAAATGCAAAGATTGTGAACTTAGGCGGTTCATGTATGTGTATGTACCTGCATCTAGTTAGTAATAGTTGTGCTGTTCTCGAGAAAATATATGCGTTGTATGCGTTGCTTTGTGCAGACTTCTGTACATTAGGCAGCATCACAAATTATCCTCTCGTTGCTAAATAACTACATGTATATAGGTACTTTTTGACAGTACAGTAAGAACATATTTGTATATAAGATTCTGCTATCCTTTAAGTCTCAATAGTGTTAAACCCAATAAGCCGAAATAGATCTTTACACAATCGTATTTCCCTCAACAACGATTTATCACTCAAAAATGTTACTCCAAACAATTCATTCAAATGGAGATGGAATGGTGCCTGAATTAACGTGTTTTTCTGTTGAAAGATCAGATTGTCAATGGTTAGTTTCTGTTTTTTATTATTACTATTTGAGACATGCCATATTCAAAGGGTGTGTACATCGAGTTTACGCGTTAAAAAAATATGGGTAAGCTCTCGTAGTAGTTGAAAGCTAACTCCCAACAGAAAGAATACGACAATGTCTTTTTTATGCCCGAAATATATAAAATGATATTATTTGACGATGGTGTACTTGATGTCAGTATTAATCGTGATGATCCGGATTAGAATTGGGCCAGAAAATCCAGTGATCAACAGCAACAGCATCGATCTGCGCAACTGGGAACCGATGACATGTGTCAACCAGTCTCACCGACTGAACCCGTTAGTCTCTGAAAGAGTAAATGAAAGAGCATTGTCTTCATGATGTATTGGACTCGAAGCAACGTAGGCTGGAATACATTCCTAATTGGACAGCCGTGTTGACAGGTCTGATTGATATATCATGAATGGCGCTAATAATTATCGTGCAATTGTTCACTGGACTTATGCCTCTGTGCGTGTTGATCGTGCGAACGGTAGTGCAAGGTAATATTGCGTCTCTGTGATAAACAATGGTGACAAAATGATTTCACTGTACAGAACGTACTTTGCCAGTGTCAGTTATCGATTTCACATAAAGCCTTATTAACGTAGTGTTTCTGAACACGAGTCTCGGGCAAGTGAGTGAGTGAGTCATTTGAGTTTACCTCCGATGTTAGCAGTATTCCAGCAATATCACGGTCAGGCAGGGACAACAAAAATGGCCCTCACAAAATGTACCGATATGAGGAATCGAACCCGGGGCTTCGGCGTGACGAGCGAACGCTTTAACAACTGGGTTACCCCATTGCCCCGAATGAGGCCAAGAAAAGACCTGATTCGCTGAAGAAAAAACACAAAGCACCAAGAAACTTCGTATGCTGGAACCTATATACAACAGACACTTCTTCCGCAAGTCATCCGTGTAAAAAATGTATTCTTCCGCAAACTGATGTACAAATGTACCCCCGCGAAAAACCGTTGCATTTCCGTTTTCCGTTGTCGGAAAGACCGTGGTCCCGTCTTCAAAAGAGGCACAAATCGCCGGCATGAGCCCAAACCTATTTGCCGAATCCAAGAAAACTTTGTTCGAATCCGGTTCGCCTTGGTTTTGTTTCACCGTCCGCCCACAATATACCCTAGTTCACAGGTTTCACAGAAGCGGTACACGCATGAGGCCAAGGTCGCTTAGGGTTTTCCTAATACGTCACTCAAGTGCTGTTTAAGGCAGCATGAAAATCCTGGGTAGACTAGGTCTTCAGCAACCCATGCTTGCCACTAAAGGCGACTATGCTTGTCATAAGAGGCGACTAAGGGTATTGGGTGGTCAGGCTCGCTGATCTGGTTGACACCTGTCATTGGTTCCCAACTGCGTAGATTGATGCTCATGCTGTTGATCACTGGATTGTTTGGTTCAAACTTGATTATTCGCAGACCGCCGCCATATATCTTGAATATTGCTGAGCGTGACGTAAAAACTAAACTCACTCACTCACTCACTGTCAAAGGCTGCAGTGGGCGTTGAGGAATTTCCGAATCTAACTGACAATCGTGGTCATTTCAGACAGTAGACATTTCGACTGGAGCAGGAAGCTCTTTAGGCAAAATATTATCTCAATTACCGCGATCGTTGCCGGTAATACGGTAACGGTATTCGCTATGCGAGAGCCGCTCAGTGGGAAAATACAAGGCTGTGTTTATGGTGCCCATTTCAGAGTATCATATACAGACATGGTTCCGGTGAAACTCCTCATAGGCGCTGTATGTGTGTGTCCACTTATTGCCTTCTGATGACAACCGTAACCCATCAATTCCAATCTTGTGAAAGCGGCCCCTTTTCTGGCAATTTTGACGCCTATGGGTATTGTCTTAAATCAAAGATCAACAGAAGGGGCGAGGGGCCCCAAACATCCTCCGCTGAAAATTACGAAATGAGTTGCGAGTTGCTACGGCTTTACAATGTGCATGCTATTAACAAGTGTTGATTTCACAACCGCATTCATGACGAACAAAGCTCTATCGTGGGTGGCTCACATCCTTGAACAATTTATAGCAGCCCGCTCAAAGACATTCGTCGTATGTAACCTTAGCGTTGGGTAATTTTTTTCAGGCAGACTGTACGCGTGGATCTTGGGACAAGCCAACCAGTGTGTATACCAGCACCAGATCACCCGTGTTCAATAACAATCAGTCGGCTTAATTCTATACTCCGAACGTCCATAATTTAGATATCTTCCATTAGTCCCTTGTCAAATATATACATGTGGTTTGAACTTTGAAAGCAACGTTTGTACTTTGAACTGTTGATATAAGTCCAGAAAAATGTACAGTAATGATAAATCAAATTTTGATTGAAATCTACGCTATTATTTATGGGCGGGGTGCCCCCAAGGACTAAGTACAAATCTAAGATCCAATTAAACCGGGCGGGTCCTTCACATACAACAAAGGCCCTCTGTGTGGCTTTCTGAAGCTTTTAATTTCCATCTTTCTCGTATATTTTCGTTAGTTTGATCTTTCTAATTTACAATTTGAAATGTTTTCCTTTGTTAAGCAATTTTGACGATACGAAATATTGCGAATCGCCTATGGAAAATCTTGCATTGAAAGGTATGTGTAATAACATCAAAGGAATAAAACTGCCCAGAACACAAACAACGAGAACAGAAAGGATTTGGAACCATTGTTTAACATGAAAACAAAACCAAGATTGAAAATCCTTAGGATAACAAAACCATGTTATCAGGATCAGTCTGATTTCAGTGGCTGAAATGTAACCTTCCCATTAATCTATAGGACGAGTTTATAACTTGTGATTGCTGACAACAAATTTTGAAATGCACACCAGTAATAGACAAGCTTCAGCCTCCGAGCCAAATATATCTGACGTTGTCTAAACAAAGACTATCGAAATATCGAAATTCCCCCGATTTCTTTGTCTTCGTTTACAAGCCAGGGGATAGTTTCACTGTATATTTCTACCCCTCACTGTGCCCGTGTTTCTCTTACTGGAAGCAAGAAAACACCATCAAAACACACGTTTTGATAATGGGTATCACCTTGCACAAAATGGCCGATAGAGGGCACATCAACTTCCGGTACGGTAGTTCCGGTCTAGCCATGTTCATATAGTGGCATATAAACAGCGGTTCGTTGGTTCGCGTTTCATTGCTCTCTCCTTATTAGGAGAAAACACCACCGATTTCTGTCAAAATATGACATTTGTGGACCCTTGATGTTGTCCCTTTTTGACAAAAGAAGGTCATGCTCAAGGAAACGGTTCAAGAGTATATTGCCAATAACAGATACTCATTTGGGTACAAAATACCCCCTTTCATAGCAATCACTAGCGCGTTTCTCGTTCAGTTTTGAGTCCTTCACATACAATATATTTCACGATTTCTCCTTCTGAAGTTGATATCCTAGATGTGTATTACAGGAGTATGTTGCAGTGTACATATTGGGCTATAGGAAACATGAGAACTTTGTATACATTTACTTCATTTAAAACTAAACCCAAATCGTCACAGCCGAAGGATAATGGAAAAGTCAGAATTATCTGTTTGGCTTAAAATGACGGTGTTCCTCGAGAATTTTCATATCTGGTACGTAAATGGTATATTAATGCCGAAGGGAACTTTTCGAACTGAACTCTGAAAAGTGAAGAAGAAACTAGATCACGCATTCTTCATGATCATAAAATATTAATATAATCATATTTGTTGTGTGCACTGGTGACCGTTTCAGTATTATTTAAAGTAACTGTTCTTACACTTTCGCGGTTACACTTTTGATTATATTTCCACACCTGAGGCTTAAACAGGACCTACATGTGCATGCTGTTCAGCATCTAATTTAGGAAGAAAAATAAAAACACTTTCTGATTAACCCATTAAAAGTCTACAGCTATCCCGATAGCTAAATTAGTTAGGTAGATCGTAACTACTTACATATATCAGATATCAAACCTGCCTGTTTAATTGAAACGAAAGACGAGTATGTTGTGACTAGGCTACTCTAGCGGTATAATGAGGGCAATTTGTTTCCCAAACCGGTGTTTGAAAGCTGGATCGAGAGAGGGGAGGTACCGACGTTGTTGCTAGTGACAGAGCATATCTGACTGCCATGATGTGTTTCCAGCATTTCAGATGGGCCCATGGCGACGTCAAGATAAGCGACGAAGCCTTTACTAAAGTGCTAAGCCGGTGTTGGGATATTTTGTCGTTTTTGCTTCCAGTTTTGACAAACTCATGCTAGAATAACAGTATTTGAGACAAAAACCAAGACGCGAGGGGCGAAAGCAATGATAAAAGCTTTACTGATGGTTAATTTGCATCTAGACGGAGTGACTTTTGGCACCATCTCGCTGGGGTGTCTCAAGCGAATCAGAAATATGGGATGATAAGGACGATATCATTTGACAAATGAGAATTTGTTCGCTTTCAGGGAACCTAAGAAATGGGTAGATTTGTTTATACAGCAGATAAACACGACTCGGATTCACCAAGTGGCGAAAATAGGAGACATCTCCAGGCTAAATAATCGTCTCGCAGGATCAAACGGAGTTTGTTTTTGAGAAATCCTGTTAATTATTTACAGCTAGCAGATCGCGTTTCATATTTCCTTATTATCAGAATGTGTGTAATATCCGCACAGCGAGAAATGACGGAAGCCCTGTGTAGGAGCCTGATTTCTGTAAATATGTTTAAATCGGATCAGATTTGACGCTGCCTTTTTATATTCGTTTTTATTTGGTATGATAAGTTTAGAAATGAATCGTTGATTAAAAATATGCGAATGTGTTGAGACGTCTAGGAATGATTATCTATTTCCTTCCGATTACGAACAGCAAAGGAAATTAGATGATATTTAAGTTTATTCTTGGTCCAAAGGGAACTCTGAGTTAATAATGAAACCCGGTGTATAATTTCTAGCTGAAGATGTTGAGGACAATATTTTTACATGCCTGATATACATACATTTATGGTCTTATATCCTCACTCTAAATTCACTCCATGAAAAAAAGTGTGACAGAAAATCTATTGTGGTAGAACATTTGATACTGAAGGTGAAGGAAAGTATACGCTGATATATGAAGTGATAACTAACATACAACTGTTGCAAAGATGCAGAGGCAGATGGGTATGGGGAGCTTGTAACAAAGACTCGGTAAGGGATGTGAGTCTATGTAGCAGCCAGGCGCGCACACATATCCAGTGTGTGTTTGTGTGTGTGTGTGTGTGTGTGCGTGCGTGCGCGCGCGCACGTGTGTGTGAAGGAGAGAGTGAGAGAGAGAGAGAAGATGCATGGTCAAATTGTTTTGTTGCATTCGTTACTGCCTTGACCCTGCGAATATCAGCACCCGGAAACGCAACTGGTACACTCAGTTGTCTCTCACAGTCATATGGTAGCAAGGCCACCTTGCAACTACACGACGTAATCGTTCACACGAAACACGAATCGCTCTTGATCAGTGCCCCTTTAATAAGACGTATTGTGTATTGAGATTGTAACTGTACTTTGCGATTTTGTCATAGGTTGCTGCACAAGTATGTACTTTCACAGACTGCCAACAACAGCATGTCAGCGTGTAGCATCGTGACCTGACACACAAATTAATCTCGCAGCTCACACAGCACCCTTACAGTACACACAACATCTTCACCTGACACACTCATCTTACAGCTCATACAACACCCATACAACATCGTCACCTGACACGCTAATCTCGCAGCTCACACAACACCCATACAACATCTTCACCTGACACACTCATCTTACACCTCATACAACACCCATACAACATCTTCACCCGACACACTAATCTCGCAGCTCACACAACACCCATACAACATCTTCACCCGACACACTAATCTCGCAGCTCACACAACACCCATACATCTTCACCTGCCACACTAATCTTGCAGCTCATACAACACCCACACAGCACACACAACACCCACACATCACCTTCCGCTTACACACTCACCTCGCACAACACTCATACAACATCTTCACCTGACACACCAATCTCGCAGCTCACACAACACCCATACAACACACACAACTCTCATACAGCACCTTCATTTGACACACTAACCTCAAAGCTCACACAACACCCATACAACACACACAACACTCACACAGCACCTTCATTTCACACACTCATCTCACAGCTCACACAACACCCATGCACCCCCTTCACCTGAACACTCATCTTGTAGCTCGCACAACACCCATCACTTCACTTACACTTTGTGCATTAACATGCACCCTCACCGAGAACCTTCACTTGCGCCTTCACTTTGTACATTCACCTGCCACATTCACGGAGAACCTGACCTGTCACCTGACACCTTATATTTGAACTTTCTTCTAGTACATACATCTAGCACCAACAAAGATACGATATCTTCATCTATTTATCAACTAACATATTCAGTTGCACCAGAGACCATATAATATATTATATGGTCTCTGGTTGCACCTTCACCTAACACCCAACTATATATCTTCAGTTGTGCCTTGACCTAGCACCCGCTTAAGGCCTTCACCTAACACCCAATACGTCAATGAAGTGAACGTAGCATCTCCTTGCACCTTCACTAGCCCCTTGACTTTGGACCTTTTTCTCTCACCTTCACCAATTCTTGCACCTTCAGATAATACCTACATACATATATATACATGTATGTATGTATGTATGTGTGTGTGTGTGTGTGTGTGTGTGTGTGTGTGTTTGTGTGTGTTTGTGTGTTTTTGTGTGTGTGTATGTATATATATGAAGGTCACAGAGTCAAGGATGTTACGGCCATCCCAAGCTGTTCTCGCTGTTGAATGTAGAGAGCGAGTGTAGGGTCCATTGCAGTAATGTAAAGAGACATGCACACTTCAAATGTCAGGCAATGTGGGCCATGAAAGGCGTCTGAAATAACATGTAAAATCTACAGAATACAATTCACATGCATTTTGATAAGTCTTTATTCATGAGATAAGTTTGTCAAAATACGCAAAGAAGTCAAACAGATTTTAATTTAGTTTTGTGGAATACACCACGCCTTGTACTAAAGTTAAGAAAGACATTGTCAGACATTGCCATCTTGCTGCACCTGATAAGGCCATGTATCACTGTGTACAGGGCAATCGCTCAGCCCATCGCTGGGCACTTCACATTCATCATTCACGGGCATATCCGATAATCATTCACTTGACATCTCGAAACTGGTTCCAGTTTTTTACCTCTTGTTTTTTATAACCATGACACTGGCATAGCACAATGAATTGTTGCTTCCGTGACAGTCTATGAAAAAAACAGGACGTAAATCATTTGTCTGTGAAAAACATGATCAACAGGTTGACATTTTGTTTGTAAAATTCGTGTTTAATTCAACCGATAGTATTTATAAAAAAAAAACATTTACTGAACTACATACATAATGTCACGGAGCATAACAGTCGCAACAAACACTAAATACTACGAGGAAATAATAAGAAAGTTATAGATATTTTAAGTTATCGATTTATTACAACAACTGTTAATGCAACGTCTCAACCCTTCAGGCCTTGACTCTGACGGGAGATATCCGTCCAATAGTTCATAAATATTGCAAAATTTAACTTAACGTGTCTTAGAGATATATGTAATTTGCCAGTAAATATTAACTTTGAAAAACTGTAACCTGTTAATGCTGCTGTCGTGCACCTGTGTATGGAAGTGCGTTTATGCCACAAACATACTTATGACTACATTCTTACCATACTTAGATACTAGATAAAGTATCAAGCACGATGATGATGTTTCTCTAGAAGATAGTACTAATTAATACGCTTTAAGAGTTCACCTTGTACTTTATACATTTCGTTGTACTGGGGGCGGTGCTGTACGTAGCACTATGGTTAAAATGTTGGCTCGTCACATCGTTGTACATGTGTACAATGTGTGAAGCCCATTTCTGGTGTCCCCCACCATGATAAAGCTGGAATATTGTTAACAGCGGCATAAAAGCGATTCACTCACTCACTCTTTCTACTGTTTTTGATAAACAAAATTAACTTTACACGCGATTCTCTTTAAAACTTAAACAGACAAGACATATTTATTCTCTTACAAAAATGCACCCAAATGTTAGAGGGGAAGGTGTTCTCAGGACGAATATCGTGTCTCAGTAAACAGTATCTACAGTGTAACTGTATGAACTTGAATAGATTAAACTGCACAGTGAACCAGTACGAAGGCTCCGCCAGTATGTAAGAGCAACAATATGCACGTTTACCAAAATGTATTCAGCAACGAAATACCATCGTAATATCTCCACTACTCCTTCTCACAGTCCCTGAACGCCTAATACCTCGACCTCACTGAAAAGCCCTACACGAAGCATATCCCCAGTGTCCCAACTCACTGGTGCTCCTTTTCAATTTAAATGGGTATATACCCTTACTGTCAAAACCACACATTCAGGGACTAACCGATTGTCTATATCTCCATATATACAGTTGATTCTTCACTCAAGTGAAAAACTACTCTATGTCGGAACTACTTTCAGTAAACCTAAATGAAAACATGGATTTCAGAATAACGTAAACATTATGGTGTAAATAATATAAACTGACGAGCTAAATAAAGTACACAGGTTGTGCTTCTTCCAATAACATAACACTAGCAATAGTTTTTGATGAATTGGAACACACTGTAATACACGTGTCTTGTCAGCAACATTGTGACAATAAACAGCAATGTAGTTATGACCACTACAGAAGGTTCCTACAATGCTGGAAGGTCAAGGCCAAACGCAGCGGTGGATCGTTGGGCCCAAATGCCAGCAGCACGAAGTCATAATGTCACCGTGGATCGGTTCATGCGATGATCCAATGATGTGGCTGCTGATGACGTCACCGTCAATATCCAGTGACTCAGGGACGTCCGATTCTGGGTCGATCATATGTCTCACCTGTTATATTGAAACGGTTAAACAGCAGAATTATGGTTTCTCTTGTGCAATCCAATGTCCTTGCAATATGTGTTGGAAGTACATGTACTTATTTTTGACATTCCCATTCTCGTTGCGCCGACGTCAATCTTCGCATTTTCTCCTGAGATTTTCTGCCCGGTGATTATTCAGGCTTCACGACAAACAGGTTTGAAACCCTCTGTACGAAAATTGCTCGTACATAGGACAATAATCACAATTTTGTAAAAATGCGTGCAAAATACGCACAAAATATTTTTGGTTGCATTTTGGCAAATGAAACATAATGGTTGAGTTCTGTTGAATCAATGTTCTTCAATAAATTTACTAGTTAGAACGCAAAGTTGGGATTGCAGCAACACTCTCGCATGTGTACTTAGTCTTTCTTTTGTTCGTCAGTTTATTACAATAGCTGGCCTTTCCTTGTCAAATAAAACGCTTCGCTTCAGCGACTTAAAAAGCTGATATTTTCATGAGTTAAATGTCAACAAAGCGGGAAGGAGGTCATCTCCACATGTTAGAAGATCTCGTGAAAGCTAAAATCAGCAGAGACTGGAAATACAGACTTAGGCGAATATTTGTGGGTTGTGAGGGAGCTTGATAGTTCGAAATGCGCCGTGGGTAAAACATGTGAAGCCCATTTCTGGCGTCATCAACCGTGCTAGTGCTGGATTATTGCTAAATGCGGCGTTAAACAAATCCTGAGGAAAGAGTGAGTGAGTATGGTTTTAGCAATCTCCCAGCAATACACGTCGAGAGACACCGACAATTGGCTTCACACACTATAACCATGTGGGGAATCGAACCCGGATCATAGTTCGTGACGAGCGAACGCTTTAACGACAATGCCTGAAAGCGGAGAACGAAAGACAGTAAGAGCACAGGATTGAGAGATGGACCGGTGTATTGTGAGGCGTATAAATGGGAAGGGTGATAGGAGTCTACCACAGTGGCTGGTGCAGCGATAAGACGCGGAAATAGATGGGGAAACTTTATCTCCCTTCCTGCTCGTATATCGAACAATACCCCAACTGTTAGTGGCAATCACTGGAGGAAAGATGCCGCTCTACTCGCGTGACTTTGTAATTTATGTTGCGCGTTACGTGACGGAGTACGAACGTGCGTGTAGATGGAGACGTATTCGTGGGTTGACTTGAATATTTGCTGTTTTCTTCGCAGATTGCAATCTGACCTTGGTGTTATCAAAGCTATCTTGTTTCGCGATGACAGAATATATCACGACTTAACGAAGCTGGGAGATGGTCCTGGATATTAAGCTCATAAATTGTGCAAGTGTTAAAGCATGATATGCGGTGGCATCCAGGGTTATGTGTTTGTGTTTGCTTGTTTGTTTATTTGTTTGTTGTTAACCGCTGCTCTCAGCTGTATCACAGACGTCAGTACATGATGGAACTAGACGACAAGCCAAGGAAACACACCACGAGTATCGATCTGCTAGACAAGGATACGGTAGCATGCACCAAACTAGACTATCATTCAAGTCTCTGAATCTATAGAATTAGAACCGACTAATTCCTTTAAATCTGAAAAAGGAAACCCAATGGGATGGGAGGCCACGAACCAGTGGGAAGCTAGACTTGCTTCAATTAGGTCTTTAGCATTGCAGAACGGGCTATAAGGAAGATGAAATAATACCGTTCCGAGACTGTGAAACAGACTAACATCAAAGAGGCCAGGAGCATTCTTTTATGACCAGGTGCAACAAACATAGGTTCTAGCTCCGATCTTCACAATTGCGGATTATAATCTACATCCGGTGATATCGTTACATCTAACAGATTCCGAGGTAACCCAAACAATAGTCTAAAGCGCTTTCAATTGTAGGATTGATATGATGAAAAGAAGGGTGACTGACTTTCAATGTTAGCCAAAATTAAAGCAGAGTTACAGTTTCAACTAAGATGCTGTTGGTATAACAGGATATTGTCTGGTAGTAAAACATTTCCATCCAAATACGATTTTAGTCGTATTTCCACAGGAACTTTAATACCAGTGTCAATGTCCATGGTAAAATTTGTTTGTCTGATTATAAATGTGTGAGTTTCCGTTTCCGGTGTTCTACCCAAAAAGGACAAGGTATTATGGGTGTTGTCAGGCAACCTTTTTCAACAAACCCTCTCTCTTTTCAAAATTTTGAGCCAATAATAAGCTTTATTTTGTTACCGGATAATGGATGTTGGTTTTACCAGCCAATAACTGTCGTCTGATGTTTCACGGCGGGGGGCCGCGAGCATCTGTTCTGGCAAAAGCGGGAATGTCGCCTTATCTCTACCAACCTCTCACAACGTTGAACAAATAATTTATTTATATTTTCACATGTCTCTGTCATTCCAGATCCCACACCAACCGTCCAGAGCGTTGTTTTGCGCGCCCCAGAACACCCTACCGACCCTCGTATCGTCTCGGCTCGTCAATTAGCGGGAATTAGATGGGGATGACTCCGGATACTGAGATACCGCAACAAATGTTGAACAAAGCTGCTCAAGAAATGAGCAATTCATCAGCTGATAACGTTACACGATGGCAGCGAGAGGCACAGGCCGGGAACCAAATGCAAGGCTTCTACTATATTGTTGCTGTTGTGTCTTTTTACATGTCTTCAATTCTTCTCCTGTTGATAAAATATATCAAATTTCGCGGTTCGGACACCCGAGCCAGCTACTTGTATCAACGACTCGTAAATAAGGACGAGACGGAGGAAGCAGACGATCGCAAGCGAGCAGACGAACAATTAATCCGCGCGAAATCGATTCCTTGTTTTAGGCGGGAAACTCGCGTGTGAACTGCAGGCTAGATCTCTTTGATAGGAGTGTCGTCTGCTTCCTCTTACCAGGGTTTGAAATGTTAAAGACGCAGCGAGAGCATATAACCAGTCACGAAGAAGTTTGAAGTCGGAAATAAGACACCACTTCAGAATTGGTTGCCATAAGCGACGTAAGGCTCTTGGCGGACACGGCGATGGCTATCAGGCTTATTGAGAATCAATAAAAGAAGAACATCTCGTAGATAAGAATTTAAGCCGTTTTCAATGACAATATCACGCCCGCAACCTCTTTGAGGGTCCAGTCTGGTAGACTCCGCAGTCAGTCAATTAAGGCTCCCATCATGTTTCTACAACACTACTCTTTCACAACTGGGGCATGGGGGTCTAACCTTTCTTACTTTGACTTTTACCAGGCAAAACATCCTGCGATATGAAAGAGCAAAGTAAATCTGCAAATCTAAATAACGAACTTGAGTAAAGACTTAGTTTCAGCGAATCTCTCGAGTTGTTTTCTTTGGAATCTGCAACAGACGAAAGATTAGTGTGTTCCTTTGTAGCCCCACTTCTACCAATCACAGACACAGAACAACTTCTAACATCCAGGGTACCACAAGAGTACACATGGAGACGCTTTGAAGCGTACGCGTGTGTGTACCCTAAAGAGAACAAATCAGTTGTAATTCTTTTTGTACAAATATCGTGTATGTAAAATACGATAATGTTTGTGTATAATATAATGAATAATAGACTGATGCATGTAGCTTACATGAAATGCGTATATTTTTACCTATATTCTCTTATGCATGTTATGCAGACGAACATTAAACCCCTGGGGATCCATTATTTTTTGTTTATGTGATTTTTTAACTATAGTAATATCTGACAAGATTAATAAATCATGGTAATGAAAACACATTCGAGTTCATTTGACGCAAAGGGCAAATTTCAGTTACTTTAAGCACAGTAAATTTGAAGCAGGTCACGCAGAGTTATAAGTGATATTTGTGTTTGTAAAAAAGTGGAAAACGTGAACGTCAAGTCCTCTGAACAATATTTCTTCTTACGCGTACAGTAAATGAATTAGAATAAAAGAATCCATTACAGATGACCTGGTAAAGGGATAGGTTAGATAGTTAAGATGGGTAATAGGTATAGTAGTGATTTAGAATTATAGAATTAGTACAGTACTTACTTTTCGCACTTCTTCGTGATCTCGGAATACTTTCCAAAGCGGAGTCAAACCCAATTTACACACTAATTTATCTCAGGAAACTATCAACCACCATCACTCACCCGTCACCTTATTTCGTGATATCTCGAGATAGTTCCAAGGGTACAGATGGCTAAGGGTAATTCACAAGGTCAAGTCTGTCTCAGACATATTGAGCGTCAGTCGAGAGGACGGGGTCGGGTGGTCAGACTCGCTGACTTGATTGACATATGTCATCAGTTCCCAATTGCGCAGATCGATGCTCATGCTGTTGACCACTGAATTGTCTGGGCCAGACTCGATGATTTACAGACCGCCGCCATATAGTTGGAATATTGCTGAGTGCGGTGTAAAACTAAACTCACTCACTCAGTCGACAGCATGAGTTTGTCATATGCATCTATTTATTGAATATGACAAAGGTATGCTAAAGGAAAGTAACTTTTCATGCTACATTTCATTCCACTTGTGTTCATCATAACATTTTGTTATGTTATTTCATGGTCTACCATCAAATGTCAAATTAGGTTTAGATTACATGCTGGTTTCAAGGACTAATTACAATTTCTAATGTTCCGACACTGTTGTATTTATCAATAAATATATTTATTAAGAGTTTGGTGTTATGTTTGATGACCTATCACAGTTACTATGATCACAAGTGGAACTTAGCTTGCATGTATTATTTCCGTTTTTCCCCAATGAAACATCCAAGTTCTGTCAGTTCAGCTGAAGACTTGAAAGCGTTATCGATAACAAGAACTTTATAACGTTTAAACTCGAATCAGAGAGAGGCTGATTGTCGCTTCTGGCTGCTACGATTCCCATTATGTATGTGTTGTTATAGCTAGTAAATGTCTCTTGAAAGGAGTATTACTAGCATATTACAGTATGGGGTGCACTATTCAGTGATACAAGTTTTATGTGAAACCAAATAAACTTTCTAATGAATACAAGTCTTTACAAGTAACACAATAGAGACAATATTCTAAATTATATATTTTTATTAATAAGAGTTACGATATGCACTTAATATTTATCTTAATGATACAAGCTCGATACAATGAAAAGGCCTGTGTGCTTGATATTTTATGTAAAATGTTTTTATTTTATTCTGTGTTGTTTCAGATATTTTGTGTCTGTCTGATCAGTTATGACTAATTTGAATTGTCAATCCAAGCATTGTCTTGTTGTTTTATTATTCTTGAAATTGCCTACAACCAGATATACAAAAATATACAAAAGTCCTGAAATTCATATGTATGCTTGCATTCTTTATAAAGCAATTAATAAAGAAAGCGTATTTTTTATATTTGGAATTTAACTCAAATTATGCATTAGCAGCGTTGTTACCGGGATACAAATAATACTTATATACTTATACTTATACGAGTGTTAATAAATCTATGGAGGTATGTAATTGATAACTACACGTGTGATGGATATACTTATACATATTTCATTATCTATATTTTACTATATACCAAGACTAATAAGGTAACGGCGCAATTCGGTGAAAGAATTTTCTCTCATGGAACAAATATACATACCTATAAATATTCAGCATGTTAGCATGAGATACAACGAACGTTGTGATTGGCTCCTTCACAGTGACTGACAGCTATGAACAAGCCACAGCAGGAAATCGTTCAACAGACCACTTACCCTCTGACGGCGAAAGTTAATTCTCTCTGACGACAATTGAACAATATTAAATGATATTGTACATCTTATCACACAAACGTACATACAAAATACATTCTATCATTCGAAGGTCACTCAAAACTATCTAAAATGTATTAACAGCTGAAGGCTGATTTTCTCCTTTTCCATTATACGAATAAAATTCGCCGTCGAATATAGGATTCTAATCAATGCTTGTCACCCAAGAGCCTTGTAAATTGTCTTCAATTTCAGTTCATGTATTTAAAGTACGAGAAATATTGCAATGACTTATGATTGAAAATATATCAGAATGATCAGTTGAATTACTTGTTTTACGGCGCACTCAGCAATATACCAGCTATACGATGGTAGTATGTGAATATTCGAGTCTGGACCAGACAATCCAGTCATCAACATCATGAGAATCTACACAGCTGGGACACGATGATATTAGATTGTCCAAGTCACGATCCCGTTAGTAGCTCTTGTGTGGAAGACGATTTTTATCCCACATGCTACAAAGTACCATAAGTTTACTTTGCAATTAATTACGAACAGACCATAAAGATATACAAATGTTATACGAATATGTAAGTCCTCAAACAAGAAAGGCGGATCTAAAATTACTTGTATGTTTGATTACAAAAAAAACACCAATCTCTTATGAAATGCGCGTGGAAATACTTCCTAATGATTCATATACGCACTCTGCCGAACAGGTACAACATGCGAAAAATCGCATTGTCAAGAGTATATTATTAATGTATTTTGCTAAACATTTTACGGTTATCTTGTAAATGTAATTCCTCAAATATAATATATATAGTAAAAAAATAGTATTAATAGACTAAACGAATGACACCTCAAGCGGCGTGTTTAAACATAATTACATGATTCTCGTTGTCATTAATATCAAGAAGTATATGACCAACAGGTAATCATATTTATAACAAAAATATGTAGACAATGATGACTAATGTTGCTCAGTATGTCTCAGGTCACAATGTGTAAGAAATGTTTCCAGGTGAATACAAAAGAGATACATTAAATTCAGGGGTAGTAATTTCTTTAACTTTCTCCGCGTCAAGCTAGCAGCACCATTATAATACTCATGGACCCGTGAAGGTCCCGGGGTAGAATAGGCCTTCAGCAACCCATGCTTGCCATAAAAGGTGACTATGCTTGTCGTAAGAGGCGACTAACGGGATCGGGTGGTCAGACTAGCTGACTTGGTTGACACATGTCATCGGTTCCCCATTGCGCAGATCGATGCTCATGTTGTTGATCACTGGATTGTCTGGTCCAGACTCGATTATTTACAGACCGTCGCCATATAGCTGGAATATTGCTAAGTGCGACGTAAAACTAAACTCACTCACTCACTATAATACTCATCAGTTGGAGGAATTTTCAAATAATTAGAAACCTAGAAACTTCAAAGAGTTGTTCCCCTTTTTGCATACCAAACATTCCAGTTTGAAAAAATACCCAAAACAATTGCATAAAAGATATGACTAAGGCCTACATTCAGATCACTTAAGTTGAATTGTGTTGACCATGAATAAGGCAAAGGAATGAACACTGATGTACAATAGATAGAAATAAAAATAATTTTAAGAAATGTTTCTTTAAACAAAAATATCGCAATGTTTTAAGAGTATCGACATATATATGTGTAGATATACGCAATATATCCCGAAAGATCAACCAGACACACAACACAAATAACCTTTGTATAGTCATCAATTATAAATGCACATATAATACTACAAATTGTATTATCATATATTTTATAAGAAAAATATATTTTACGAAAGAAACAAATCTATGAATATAACCACACACATATGTTATAGGATTATATTACCTGTTTTCACATATCTATATATATCAAATTTTACACCACGATTCAAGTGGCTTGATTAAATGACTTATGAAGTATCTTACGGTTATCTGAACAAGAAACTACCTATACATTGTAACGTTAATCTGCAAAATCGCACAGTTGTGAGAGTGTTTAAAACAGTTTCAAACTACGACGAAAACCTTGAGGAACGTTCGGCTTTTAACAACACTTGCACGCATACCTGAAGTGTCTCTGCCTGTTGCCGGGTCACCTGTTGTAGATTCATCATCACATGATTGACCAACAAGATAAAGGAGCATATCTGACCACGGGTCACTAACGTCGGCCACGCCAAGTCTCCTCCATCAAAGGACCATCGTCTTCTACGTGGGTACAGCACCTTGTTGGTTCAGCTGTAGCGGTGACTCTCGTACCTGTGGTAGTAAAACCAACCTGGGAGGTCGAACGATGGTTCATTTTCAAGATCAATTAGAGGTATTTACCTGCTGAATATACAGGTAATGACAAGTATTCACGAACACTCACTTTATCGTTAACAATTGTGACATCATTACACATATGTGATCCCTCATTAGAAACAGTCCATTTCACGATACGGTCTGTATTATAAGAATAACTCAAATGGTGGGTATATACAGATTGTCAAATACCTATTACGGAATATAAAATAGACAGTATATACATCTTATCAAATAGTTTGTACAGATCACCAAACAGTGAGTATATACATACAATCAAACAATGAGTATATACAAAATAGCGAATTTTGAGTACATACAGATTATCAAATAGTGAGTATATATGCAGATTATCTAATAGTGATATCTAATAATGTACACATTAGCAGATAAGGCGTTTCTTCGTACGGAATATCAAATAATGACTACACGCAGATTATCAAATAATGACTACACGCAGTTTATCAAATAATGAATGCATACAAATTATCAAACAGTAATAATATGCAAACGAACTAATAGTGAGCATAGACACATTAGCAAGCAGTGAGTGTATACACGCATGCATTTGCAAATAGTGAGTATCTATTGAATGTCAAATAATGAGTACACACAAATTATCAGATCAAATGGTGGATATAGATAGATGATCAAATAGTGAGTATTCACATGTTAACTTATCACATACTCAAATGGTGAATATAGATAGATGATCAAATAGTGAGTATTAACATGTTATCACATACTCAAATGGTGAATATAGATAGATGATCAAATAGTGAGTATTAACATGTTATCACATACTGGGAACGTACAGATTACTTAACAGTGAAATACATACAGATGTACAG
The DNA here is from genome assembly GCF_037392515.1 of Haliotis asinina. Lineage (NCBI taxonomy): Eukaryota > Metazoa > Mollusca > Gastropoda > Lepetellida > Haliotidae > Haliotis > Haliotis asinina. The sequence goes on from NC_090286.1 coordinate 41,375,920, forward strand.
AAAACAGTACGGTACAATTTTCAAAAAGCAATTGAAAATCTGTGTGTATAACGTTTCATCACTTCATACAGTAAAGGCAGCATGGTTTGTATTTATCTGCCGAACTAGAAGCAAGTCCTGGAGGAAGTATGTCGTTATGTAACAACGTATGTTTGACGCATATGTAACTTACAAAAGCAGTTATTATTAATTTATCGAATTATGAATACTCAACATATCACATCAAAACTATTTGTATGATGAACATAACGTGTCACACGGATAACAAGAAAATCGGTATTTCACTGGACTCAAAGTAACGTCTAGGTAAATATGGCCATTCTGAAGACGGGGATGAAACACGATCTAGATATGTTAACAATATTAATTCACTCATGTTTCAATACCTCTGCGGAACCCGCGTAAGGAAGCCAAGTTTGAAGAATAATCAGCGACCTTTACAAGATATCTTCCAGTCGTGACTGGAATAATTTTCTATTTTAAAACTTTGCTATATAGGAAAGAAAAATCCAGTTGAAGGAGATATAAGGAATTTTCCAATATTATTGATATTGATATTGATATTGATATTGATATTGATATTGGTAAGAAAATAGTTTTGAGAAAAGTCTGAAGCTTTCCTGAGGATTAAATATATCCCTATTTGCTAATGTCTCTCGGTGAAATATTCTCTTTTAAGTTATGTTTATATTTACATACATTTTGTATAGGTATGAATACTGTAGGTTTTTTTTTTAAAAAATGGTATTCCGTTTTTGACTAGCCAGAAGTCTTTCATATGCAGTGATAAAAAGAGTACCAAAAAATTGAGTTTAGTGGTCCTTTAAGCTTCATTCTGCACATATGTGTATGCATTGAGACACATGTCATATCACACTTCAGAGCTCTAAGTCATAACAATTTCATCAACAAAGCTCTGAACATATTTACCTGTTGACATGTACATTGCCTTTTCAAAAGCATTATCATATTTCAAATTTTTATAAACCAAAACCGATTTTGAATATGAATTGAATTAAACAACACTATCGGGCTTGCATGTACATGTAATTTATGTGCAGATGATGATGAAAAAGCGTTAGTATAACTATATTTAGTTTTAATTATTTCCATTAGAAATGCGTTTTCGACTGACTTTCCATGTAGCATATATTTATAACTTAACACTCAGGGTACCTCATTTTGTTAAACCAGGTTGCTTTGAATACAGTTCGCTATTTTCACGGTACCCGGTTGGCATGTGCAATATTGGATACTGTTTGGCGCTAGAAGGAGGCGAATCGCGTAATCATTTTGCTTGATAGACTGTTGTAGCCCACAGGTCAAGATACGTTCAGGTGACGAAATTCAGACACGTTTAAAAATAAAATGACACTATCACCATCATCATCGCCACCACTCACACAACCACGACCGCAACAACAACAATAGAAGGGGAAAGGAATAGCCCAGAAAACAATAGAGAAGTAGACATCCATAACATTTTGTCGTATAATAGCTATGTATATAAAATGTGTGCGCATGCGTGCGATTGCGCGTGCGTGTGTGATAAGACCTATACAAGTAATAAATTCTGCTAATGCCTTTTCTTCAAATCTTTCTGTACAATTTTATAAATATGCTTTATCCCGTAGGAAAGAAGCGTGCATGGGTAGAAATAAATTCACCAAATGGCTGATAATCATAATATCTTTGTTACCCAGTCGTATACTCCAATGCTATTTTAATGCATTAAGACGGTACCAACACCAAACAGATATTGTCCAATAACTGGAGTATATCTGAATCACGGTTTTATTAGGGAAATGGACCTATATAGTACTGAGTGGGGCAAAGGCAGCAAACCCTCAGAAATCCATCCATTACATGCCAGTAAACCAACATTCCTAGCTACCAGATCTGAAACTGGTTCCCACAATAACGTCCGACTTCGTTTCTGCTAGTGTGATTGTTGAAACATGTTTAGTTGGACAGTGGAAATTGTCAGAAAAATGGACAAACGTATAACAGAGGACAAGGGAGCAGTAGGTATGTTCCTATAACCAAACTGCCGGCCAAGCAATCGTAGCTAACAATGAAATACACAAGGAATTCAATGTAGACTGACATTTTGTCCTCATCGTTGTCTTTTGGATCTGAAATTTGCAATTCTTCTCCAGTTGTTAACATTTTGATAAACTCTTGATAACGCTTGTTTATATTTATTTATATTTGTTATATCCAACTGTCAAGTGAAATTTTTAAGTCTTCATTCGGCGTATACCTGTTCCGTATTCGTTCACTACTGCCTTGACTAACGTATTCAGTAAAATCTCTCTGAAGGTAATCAGTTTCTGTAGAGAACCCTCGGAATAAAACGTGAAGATGTGTGAATAGGTGTGGCCGGTATTAGGATACTGAGGTTTGAAGGTTTAAAGAACAACTTTGGCGTGAACGTATTTAGGGCTACAGAGCTGTATTTGTGCTGATGGAATCTCATGGAAAACTATTCCAGATATAGAGGTTCCTGATGCAGCTTCGACAGGGAAATGGTTAAGCACAATTTATTTGAACAACGGGGAGAGGTCTAAGGATATGTTTGAAATAACATTATTATTATCTATGTAGCATGAAGTGGAAATTGTTTAAACAAATATACTGATATATATATATATATATATATATATATATATATATATATATATATATATATATATATATATATATATATATATATATATATATATATATATATGTGTGTGTGTGTGTGTGTGTGTGTGTGTGTGAGAGAGAGAGAGAGAGAGAGAGAGAAAGAGAGAGAGAGAGATGAGGTCAGGAGTGGGGTGTCGTCATATATCAAATAACACAATTTCACATACCATATCGTGTTACGACAGTCGAGAGTAAGTCTGTTTTACTCTCATCTTGTGTTTACTTAACAAGTGATACCCATCCACCATCGTCAACATCCACAAAATCCAAGCCCATCGTAGGCCAACTCCCATCTCTTCCTCTGTCCCCCCCAGGGAATAATTAGTGTGGCTGAGTGACGAGACAAACACGTTCTCTTGCAGTTATCTCACCAACAGTGTACAAAGCGGCACTAAAATCCTCCACTGTCAGTGCACCGACTCATGTTACGCACCTGTACGGTTCGCGCGTTCTCGTTTCATGTTGACAGTCTGCATTACACACAATGTTCGTATCATTGTGCAGTAGCGTCAAATATTATCGTATCTTTTCACAGTTCCACAATGATGATGCTATTGTTCGCTTTTGTTTTTAGTTATTTCAGAACCATAGGCTATTTGGATCAAGAAACAACGTGAAACCTTCATTTGGGCGGTATTGTGGTGGTGCACTTCAAAATACCAACATGCATTAATACAATGGAAATGTCGATAATCCTCCAGAGACGGAATACAAACGAAGGCTTGTGTTCACGAAATTGCTTTCAGTTTGACACTTGCTTCCTGCTACTCTTCAACATTGCTTTACATAGACATCATGCATGTATGCAGCAAAAAACCTGCACCCAAAGCATAACTGTGACGTTATTTCAGTACAAGAAAATTATTCGTCATTCTGAACGTGAATATAAACTGACGCAAAGATTCATGCATATTAATAGAGAAATTTCAAATCAACAATAACAGTCAGTCATTGTCATTTGCGATGTTCCTGCAATATCACGGCGGAGCACATTGTAGCCATGTGGGGAATCGAACCCGTGCCTTCGGCGTGACGAGCGAACGCTTTAACCACTAGATTACTCCCCCGCCACTCAACAATAACACAGGCATGGCTCGGATTAGTTCAGACTATGTTTCTTGAAAGGTTCCTTCCTTGCTTTCGAGATTGCAACCATTAATTTCGATACCAGCCGGCGGGTCTGTCTACTCTTTTAGAAAACGCCCGATACCACCTATATGGATCTTGATTCACACACACACACAACACACACACACACACACACACACACACACACACACACACACACACACACACACACACACACACACACACAGAGGGGGGAGAGAGAGAGAGAGAGAGAGAAAGTTTATTTATTATTCCATTAGGAACTTCGACACATTTATGATATAGTCGAAATTGAACAATCGACTGTACATATATCACTTATTGGTATCGATTAAAGTAAGTACTACTTAATTACAATTTAATATTGGCCTCAGAATATTTTTAACCACCATCATTGTTTTGATCTCACCCTTAGCGCTGCAGGTAAATACACAATTGTTCCTTGAAATCTCCTCAATGTTTTCAAGATATTCACCTGGAATGACGATGTAAGTGTGAGGGGATACTTAACGTAATATTTGCTCCAAATGTCCTAAAGATACCCCTAAAAGACAAATCCGAATTTTAAAGCATCAAATATCTAATATCTGGCATTCCATCAGATTATAAGATATTGACGTGTGCTGGTTTTCAGTCGGCGTTTGTTATCCCTATTCTTTGGATCACAACACTACTGCAAAAGCTTGTTGAATCTAACAATATTATGCTCCTGAACATGCGATGGGGATATTACAACTACACATTGATATTACACACAAGCATGCTTTCGCGGGAAGAAATAATATTGTTCTGGGACAGTTCCAGCATGCTGTTTACTCACGCTGTCAGGTAGATGGCGGCATCTACAGTGTAACGTTGACATGTGCATTGCATGTGTGTGATGGGTCTAACGGGAATTGCCATCTGCACTCCACAGTTGCTGAACACATTGGTGTCACGGTAACCTAAACACATAACCGATTAAGGAAGGCATGGGTGGTCCAGCAGACTCAGGTGAGGTAGTCATTGTGCAGAGTTGTTGCCCCTTAGTGACAAGGATCCGGTCGGTAGTAGGTTCGTCCTGATTATGAATCCCGACGAGTCAGTGTCTGTTTTTCAAGATTCAAACATGGTTGGCTAAGTTCCGTTAAGTCCACCGGTGATATACAGAATTTTAGTAATGTTTAAGCAGGTTCACTGACGTTTCAGACACTTTCAGTGACGTTTCACACATGTTCACTGACGTTTCAGACACTTTCAGTGACGTTTCACACATGTTCAGTAACATTCTTATCCGGTTCAGAGACGTTTCAGACAATTTCATTGACGTTTAAGACAAGTTCATGATTAGTGACGTTCCGGACAAAATCAGAGACATCTCAGACTGGTTCAGTGACGTTATACCCATGTTCGAAGTAGCTTCAGAAACGCTTAATGTCAAATACCTAGTTTCGTTACTTAGTATCTTTGATGAGCACCGCGTTGATTAGTTCAAACGGGAGAGAGAACGTCCGCATCTCACATCTTGTGGATTTCATTTCCTTCTGAGGCACTCATTTTCACGTTATCAGAGAGCCCTAGCATTAATATGAACATACTGACGACCTATTTTCATTACTTTCATTTCCTTAACATAAAGGAAAATCTGATTTGTACACGTAAACGTCAATTTAATTTACTCTTATTACATTTTCGAACAGCGACAACGTATTGAATTACTCATTGACATAGGTATATTGACTCATGAGTCCCTCTTTGATTGGCTTGAATAGCCTCAACATCGACCTAAGGCGCTTTACATTCATATCTTCTGACGCAGGCTGATTGTTTCAAAGAACCGGAAGGTCGTCAATAATGAGACTGGGTTATTCTTCTATTGATTCTACTGATAACGGAGTAATTGTCCTTACATCCTGCGATATTGGCAGAAGGTGAAAGGTGACAGAGTCCAGGAGTCTCTAATGATACAAGTAGTAATGATATTATCGACGCCATTACGCTCTATCAGGGTATATATTGGTCACATTAAGCCAACACTGGTTTAATTGCGCCGGGATCTAATCCACACCTGATTACCTTATATGCTCTACACATTGCAAACCTCCCATTGCAACCAAATGTTTGAAATGTTACAGGACTGTTAGTTCGAAGCTGGTTTTTAATGTAGTTTAAGCTAGTCCAGGTCTAAATCTTGATTATAAGCCAGGATTTATTAAAGTGGCATTTAGAAGCTATTGTGACAAAGTAAAGCAACTTTTACGGAAATATAGCTTCTTTATTACGATAGATGTGATGTAACAATATTTATTACCTTTTGTTTTTTCACACCTCACTCAGAAATATCACATCTATATGGAGGCGGTGTCTGTAAGTAATCGTGTCTGACCCAGTGACAATCCAGTGATCAATAGCTTGATCATCGATCTACGCAACTGGGATATTGTGTCAGCCACTTAAGCGAGTCTGACCACCCAATCCCTTTAGTCGGCTCTTACGATAAACATTGACTGCTGAAAACCTTCACGGGTGTTCACGTGGCTGTAACATTGTCACTGAAACGTCGCCCCCGCTGCAATATAGCCGTTCAGTGATGGACACGAGACTTATGACTATGTTCAGCCAAATTACGTTTTGAAAGTTTGTAATATTTTCTTCAACAAAAATGTCAAAGTGTATGCGGTTTATATCAACGACAACCGCCACAGGTACAGAACCGCATTATTTTCCATGCCCTTTCTGTAAAGGCAACACCATAAATGCAGCATCTAGAATTCTTCAGCTACTGAATCCCCCATCGGAATGATATCTATTGAGAGAGTAACCGTTAGTTTAATCATAAACTACAAATTTAAATGTAGAGACATTTTAGAAATGCGTGTCCAGTTGGTTGACAACGGACCATGGTCAGCAAGTAAAGGTTTCTGGTCATGTCATCGCAATCACGTGAAAACCACATTGGAAAAAGATAAAGTACATGATCATCACTAAATTGCACGTAAAGTACGTTTAGGACGAATCATACGTTTAGGACGAATCATACGTTTAGGACGAATCATACGTTTAGGACGAATCATACGTTTAGGACGAATCATACGTTTAGGACGAATCATACGTTTAGGACGAATCATACGTTTAGGACGAATCATACGTTTAGGACGAATCATACGTTTAGGACGAATCATACGTTTAGGACGAATCATACGTTTAGGACGAATCATACGTTTAGGACGAATCATACGTTTAGGACGAATCATACGTTTAGGACGAATCATACGTTTAGGACGAATCATACGTTTAGGACGAATCATACGTTTAGGACGAATCATACGTTTAGGACGAATCATACGTTTAGGACGAATCATACGTTTAGGACGAATCATACGTTTAGGACGAATCATACGTTTAGGACGAATCATACGTTTAGGACGAATCATACGTTTAGGACGAATCATACGTTTAGGACGAATCATACGTTTAGGACGAATCATACGTTTAGGACGAATCATACGTTTAGGACGAATCATACGTTTAGGACGAAAAAAATCATAGGGATTGATCACTCAGAGCGAGTGCCCTGTATTCATGGGTACTCTCATTTGGCAGATGAACTCATCTTTTCAAATTTACAACGAAATAGAATATACAATAATAGAAATGCCCCATACAGTGAGGGTCGATCGCCTCTCTTGTGCCGATGCGATGGACACTCGTAAATAAATGAAGATGGTAGAACTGGCGTGTGTAGAGCCCTTAAACCCCGACAGGTCTTAAGTCCCGACTGAACATGAATAATCATTAGTGGGCGGAGCTTATGTGACCAGGTCGTACGTCTTTCTTACGCACAACTTCTCAGTTGAACAGCATTCGGTTTACTTCTGCTCAGTCGTGTTAAGTTGATAAGCGTGCAATGAGAGTGTATTTCAACCTAACTACCATTTCAATACTACGGAAGATAAAGACATGTCCCAATGTTTGTTAAGAAATCGATCGTAATTATGTAAGGTACCGTTGATAATTTACCGCTGGGGCGGGGTGATGATGTTCTTTATGACACCAAAGTAAGTCTACCAAGTGACCCCCAGGCTTGGCATGGACAAAATCAATGAAAGCACTCCTTGTACATGTTTACCACTGTACATTCATGAAACTATCAGTTATGTATCGTTGTATGAAAGTTTGACATGGAAATTGAGTGTTGTTGTTGTCAAGTCATAATTACAGTTTATATAATCAGTCAGTGATTCCAGGAAATTCATAAAACCAAAGAATATATAAAGTATATACATTTTCCTCAGCACTGAGCCTGTTTTGTTTCCACTAAGCAGTATGGGTGAGCATGTACCTGAAGAAAATTTGAGAGCATGAATTCTACTCCTTTAGCATGGGTGGTTATAAAGTGTTTGATCAACATGAGACCCAAGTCCAGTGTCCCCCATCGTGATATTGCTGGAATATTGCTAAATGTGAAGTAAAACCATACACACACTTTCAGCAGTGTGGTGGGTTGTTTGCAGACTTTCCCAGTGTTGGAGCTGAATTTGGTGTTTGGTGATCAATGCTTGGGTTATGTGTCATGTTCTTTAATAATAAACTTGAAATACAGGTGTGCTTATACATCATGAGAAGCACGTTTTTAAGGACACCTTTAGTACATTTTACAAGAGGTACCACATGCACATGTGACTCTTAAGACATCAGAAGTTTACATGTTTGGGACAGCTTTTGAAAATGTGAATAAAGTGTAAAATGAGAGGTAGTTGTTTATGATGCCTCATATCATACCAGTCACATCACAATCCAGGATATCAACTGTAAATATTTGCATTGAGGTAATATCTGTGGCATCCTATAAAAGCAGCTGAACACTGACAGCTGAATCATGTTCTTGGTGAACATGTCACAGTGGACATTTTCTGTCCAAATCATGGTGTTACTTGTCTGTGTATTCAGAAATGTTGTAGAGCGTCAGCTGGCCAGGTAAAACATAACCATTGTCACATTTTCCCATAAAATGACAAAAGAAATCAATTTTGTTGAAGGTGTTTTATTACAAAACAAAACAGTGCTGCATATCTTCCCAAGTAGTAGACTTGAAGAATACCATGTTAAACATAATGATATGTAGTACTAAAGTCATTAAGTTGGTATAGACACATACCTGTCGAAAAGAATCCAACAAACAAGTAATGCCATTGGCTAACCAACAATGAATGTGTCAGTATATGGTATTTACAATTCTATGACACTGAACATTATACCCTTTGTATTTGCAAGAGCTTAGCTACCACTATAAAACAAGCCCCAGGGCTAAAAAATAATCTGGTATTTTGTTATGAACTCATGATAGGAAGCTACCTGTCACAAAAAGGCCAACAGAAACAAAATATGGAGCACATTCTAATCCTGCTGATTTGATGACTGATTGTCAATATGAGGAGAAAACTGACAGAGGATGTCTGTACAAGGGGTGTTTACATTAGGTACTGATGTGGTAGCCACTGGTGGTTCATACAATTTCAACAATCAGTACCTAAGAACTGTGACAGTGATACTGCATGTCATGGTGACATAAATAATCTGGTGAAATAAATAATACAAGTAACTGGAATTACTTGTAGTTTCTGGGATACCCATCCTTAATGATGCTGTACCTTTCTTTATGATTGACTCTACATTATACATGAATCATTAGTCCCATGCACTTGGAATAAAGCATGCAAACCCGACAGTTTATGGAGTTTCAATATTTCCTTTGTACAGATGATAGTAAATTACATTCCAAACTTGTGGTCAATTTCTGAATGTACTGGGTCAAAAGTTCTTACTTTCCGAGGTTTTTAACTATTTCTATTTGTCATACACCCTTGACCAGAAATGGAACATTGCCCTTAACACCTACAGTTTATGGAATTTTGAAGATGTTCTCTAAGCTTATTACAGTAAAGAGCATTTCATACTTGTTAAGAAGTTGTGATTCTACCTAGTCAATAGTTCAAATTTTGAGAGATTATGAACAATCTTATTTGTCACATCACCTTAACAATATATTGAAATAACGCCTTTAAAATCTACAGTTTAGGGAATTTGGACATGTTCTCTGGGCTGATGATACCAAATTGCATTTCAAACTTGTCATTAACATCCCAGTGTACTTGCTCAAGACTTCTATTTTTGACAGATTTTTAACTTTTTTATTCGTCACATGACTGAGACCAAAAATGGATTAATGCCTTTAAAATCTACATTTTAGGGAATTTGGACATGTTCTCTGGGCTGATGATACCAAATTGCATTTCAAACTTGTCATTAACATCCCAGTGTACTTGCTCAAGACTTCTATTTTTTACATATTTTTAACTTTTTTATTCGTCACATGACTGAGACCAAAAATGGAATAATGCCTTTAAAATCTACATTTTAGGGAATTTGGACATGTTCTCTAGGCTGATGATACCAAATTGCATTTCAAACTTGTCATTAACTTTTCAATGTACTTGCTCAAGACTTCTATTTTTGACAGATTTTTAACTTTTTTATTCGTCACATGACTGTCATCAAATATGGATTAATGCCTTTAAAATCTAAAATTTAGGTTATTTGGACATGTTCTCTGGGCTGATGATACCAAATTGCATTTCAAACTTGTCATTAACATCCCAGTGTACTTGCTCAAGACTTCTATTTTTGACAGATTTTTAACTTTTTTATTCGTCACATGACTCTCATCAAAAATGGATTAATGCCTTTAAAATCTACATTTTAGGGAATTTGGACATGTTCTGTAGGCTGATGATACCAAATTGCATTTCAAACTTGTCATTAACATCCCAGTGTACTTGCTCAAGACTTCTATTTTTGACAGATTTTTAACTTTTTTATTCGTCACATGACTGTCACCAAAAATGGAATAATGCCTTTAAAATCTACATTTTAGGGAATTTGGACATGTTCTCTAGGCTGATGATACCAAATTGCATTTCAAACTTGTCATTAACTTTTCAATGTACTTGCTCAAGACTTCTATTTTTGACAGATTTTTAACTTTTTTATTCGTCACATGACTGTCATCAAATATGGATGAATGCCTTTAAAATCTAAAGTTTAGGGAATTTGGACATGTTCTCTGGGCTGATGATACCAAATTGCATTTCAAACTTGTCATTAACTTTTCAATGTACTTGCTCAAGACTTCTATTTTTGACAGATTTTTAACTTTTTTATTCGTCACATGACTGAGACCAAAAGTGGAATAATGCCTTTAAAATCTACATTTTAGGGAATTTGGACATGTTCTCTGGGCTGATGATACCAAATTGCATTTCAAACTTGTCATTAACATCCCAGTGTACTTGCTCAAGACTTCTATTTTTGACAGATTTTTAACTTTTTTATTCGTCACATGACTGTCACCAAAAATGGAATAATGCCTTTAAAATCTACATTTTAGGGAATTTGGATATGTTCTCTGGGCTGATGATACCAAATTGCATTTCAAACTTGTCATTAACTTTTCAATGTACTTGCTCAAGACTTCTATTTTTGACAGATTTTTAACTTTTTTATTCGTCACATGACTGTCATCAAAAATGGATTAATGCCTTTAAAATCTAAAATTTAGGTTATTTGGACATGTTCTCTGGGCTGATGATACCAAATTGCATTTCAAACTTGTCATTAACATCCCAGTGTACTTGCTCAAGACTTCTATTTTTGACAGATTTTTAACTTTTTTATTCGTCACATGACTCTCATCAAAAATGGATTAATGCCTTTAAAATCTACATTTTAGGGAATTTGGACATGTTCTCTGGGCTGATGATACCAAATTGCATTTCAAACTTGTCATTAACTTTTCAATGTACTTGCTCAAGACTTCTATTTTTGACAGATTTTTAACTTTTTTATTCGTCACATGACTGAGACCAAAAGTGGAATAATGCCTTTAAAATCTACATTTTAGGGAATTTGGACATGTTCTCTGGGCTGATGATACCAAATTGCATTTCAAACTTGTCATTAACATCCCAGTGTACTTGCTCAAGACTTCTATTTTTGACAGATTTTTAACTTTTTTATTCGTCACATGACTGTCACCAAAAATGGAATAATGCCTTTAAAATCTACATTTTAGGGAATTTGGATATGTTCTCTGGGCTGATGATACCAAATTGCATTTCAAACTTGTCATTAACTTTTCAATGTACTTGCTCAAGACTTCTATTTTTGACAGATTTTTAACTTTTTTATTCGTCACATGACTGTCATCAAAAATGGATTAATGCCTTTAAAATCTAAAATTTAGGTTATTTGGACATGTTCTCTGGGCTGATGATACCAAATTGCATTTCAAACTTGTCATTAACATCCCAGTGTACTTGCTCAAGACTTCTATTTTTGACAGATTTTTAACTTTTTTATTCGTCACATGACTCTCATCAAAAATGGATTAATGCCTTTAAAATCTACATTTTAGGGAATTTGGACATGTTCTCTAGGCTGATGATACCAAATTGCATTTCAAACTTGTCATTAACATCCCAGTGTACTTGCTCAAGACTTCTATTTTTGACAGATTTTTAACTTTTTTATTCGTCACATGACTGTCACCAAAAATGGAATAATGCCTTTAAAATCTACATTTTAGGGAATTTGGACATGTTCTCTAGGCTGATGATACCAAATTGCACTTCAAACTTGTCATTAACTTTTCAATGTACTTGCTCAAGACTTCTATTTTTGACAGATTTTTAACTTTTTTTATTCGTGACATGACTGTCATCAAAAATGGAATAATGCCTTTAAAATCTACAGTTTAGGGAATTTTGAAGATGTTCTCTGGGCTGATGATACCAAATTGCATTTCAAACTTGTCATTAACATCCCAGTGTACTTGCTCAAGACTTCTATTTTTGACAGATTTTTAACTTTTTTATTCGTCACATGACTGTCATCAAAAATGGATTAATGCCTTTAAAATCTAAAATTTAGGTTATTTGGACATGTTCTCTGGGCTGATGATACCAAATTGCATTTCAAACTTGTCATTAACATCCCAGTGTACTTGCTCAAGACTTCTATTTTTTACAGATTTTTAACTTTTTTATTCGTCACATGACTGAGACCAGAAATGGAATAATGCCTTTAAAATCTACATTTTAGGGAATTTGGATATGTTCTCTAGGCTGATGATACCAAATTGCACTTCAAACTTGTCATTAACTTTTCAATGTACTTGCTCAAGACTTCTATTTTTGACAGATTTTTAACTTTTTTATTCGTCACATGACTGTCATCAAAAATGGATTAATGCCTTTAAAATCTAAAATTTAGGTTATTTGGACATGTTCTCTGGGCTGATGATACCAAATTGCATTTCAAACTTGTCATTAACTTTTCAATGTACTTGCTCAAGACTTCTATTTTTGACAGATTTTTAACTTTTTTATTCGTCACATGACTCTCATCAAAAATGGATTAATGCCTTTAAAATCTACATTTTAGGGAATTTGGACATGTTCTCTAGGCTGATGATACCAAATTGCATTTCAAACTTGTCATTAACTTTTCACTGTACTTGCTCAAGACTTCTATTTTTGACAGATTTTTAACTTTTTTATTCGTCACATGCCTTTAAAATCAATGGCAAGTGGGTGCATGAATTACCCTAACTTAATGCTAAATCTATAAATTCAACAGTGCCGCTGCACTCAGTTCACAATGCTTCACTTGAGAGGAAGAGTAGACATCAACTGAATTCCAAGCTGTCTGCAAATTGTTGATCTGGACTAGGCGATCAACCCAACATGGGATGAATGGTGAACAACCTGTGAACATATGAAGTTAATCATTAATAGAAACATTTGGTTTTAATGTCATGATAACCTGAAGGGAGGAAAATATGAGAAAAATATAATGAATTTAACATCAAACATAAAAATGTTTTATTGGACAATTACGGCTAAAATCTGTCAGAAGCCTTTGAACTGTCAAATACATTTATTCTCTGAATGGAAAAATGACAAATATGTCATTAGCCATGCCACTACAGAGCCGAGGGAATTGTCTGATTGTTACTATGGCATATAGTATTGGTACTAAGGGTTCACAGAAAGCTGAGCATATACAGTGTTCCCAGAAATTATTGAGAAAATCTTTGTTTTTTTTCTAATGATGCTAAGATTGGAAAAAGGGCTTTCACTATGCACTAAACATACTAAATAAGGGAGACAACTCTTGAAGGCTTAGAAGGCAGCTCATTACGTCAAGAGTTATCTCCCTTGTCTGAGCAGACGGCTTCCTGTGTTGACATGGCAGAATTTACAGCAAGAGAGAAAAGAAAGCTCATTCTAGATGATTTTGAAAGTGGTGAGGCTGATGCTAAAGTGTTAGCTTGTAGACATGGTATTCCTCTGTCTACAGTATACAGAACTTTGAAGAATATTCAAACAGGAACCGGGATAGAGCACAAAGCAGGGGCAGGTCGGCCTAGGAAATTCAGTGTTGTGGATTGCCGAAGACTTGGGCAGATTGAGAGTAGGGGCAAATTGAAAAGTGTTGAGAACATCAGAAATTAAATGATTAGCAGAGGAAGTCCTCAGGTATGCAATGAAACAGTTAGGCAGGAATTACAGAGACTTAATTGGGTGAAAAAACGTGGAATTCCCTCGCCGTTGATGAAAGATGCACAAAAGGAAAAACGTTTAAACTGGTGTCGGGCTCATGAAAATCAAGATTGGGATAATGTTTTCTTTTCGGATGAAAGTTCTGTTTGGCTTTTCCCTAACTGTGTGAAAATTTGGACCAAAGATACTGTCAAACCTATCTACCAGCGACCAAAACATAGCCCGAAGTTTCACATGTGGGGTGGCATATCGGCTCGCGGAGTGACGCCATTGTGTGTTTTTACGGGAAACTTGACAAAAGAAAGATACGTTGACATTCTAAATGGTCACCTTCTTCAGACAGCACAAACATTGTATGAAGATGATTGGATTTTCCAGCATGATAATGACCCAAAACACACTTCGCGCTACACAAAACAGTGGTTGTCGGGCGAAAATGTTCAGGTTTTAGAATTGCCCAGTTACAGCCCAGACCTAAACCCAATTGAGAATGTGTGGGGAGTCATGCAGGACAGAATAAACCAAAAGGGACTGAGAAATATTGAAGATATGAAGGCCGAGGTGGTCCAATATTGGGATACCCTGTCACACGATTACCTACAAACTTTGATGGGTAGTGTGCCTAGGCGTATTCAGGCATGCATTGCTGAGCGAGGAGGTCTAACAAAGCACTAAAACAAGACTGAGACTGTAAAAGGATGATGTTTTAACATGTTTATGTAAGTAAAACACCAGAAGTTAATAAACGTAATGAGTTACATGACGCAACATGATTCTCAATAATTTCTGGGAATACTATACTGCCTCACCAGTGGAAACGTGCAAGTCAAATACATCTTTTCTGTGTATCTGTCTCAGTAATAATTACATCAACAATAATTTCCTTTATATCAGGCATCAGGAAGATGCTTCTGCATCTGTGACTAAAACTTTAGATATGACCATAAAAATCACATTTGATATCTCATATCAGATCACACATATTTTATTTGATATTTGTCAACTACCTTTCCCTGAGATAGGGAATATTGAGTTTGACTTATTGTTCCCATATCAAGGCATAACTGATTGTGATTACACTGCCATTTAGGAAGTGATCAGATGTAATGTATGTCATATTTGGGATTACACTTTCTTAGTAAAGTACAAATTCTACTACTTTTTTGATTGAGTCCCACCTGGGACTTGAACCTGCACCTTAATCGCCAGCACACAAAGTCAGCTGTCTAGACGGATCAGCCACTGCGACTTCCTTACTTTTCTTTCTTGCAGGTTGTGCCTGAAATGTATCAATATCAATCATTAGGATCAATTGTATTTCACATGTTTTTGTTTATTTTTTGTTGTTGTTATCAAATGCCACACTCAACAATATCTAAGCTATATGGAGAGGTATAGTAATACATAATGTCATGTTTACCATTCTTTTTTTTATCTCACATTATGTGATTAATGTTAATAAAGTTATAAAATTTACTGAAAATGAACAAGAGTAGAGAAACACATTCAGTGCAAAAGCCACAGATACTAATCCATATTTATTGACATGTTCATGTACCATGACTGGCTTAGCTATGGATGTGAAAAAATACATTTTAGGTACAAGGACATACTATTCAAAAACTGACTCTTCCTTAAATGTATATTGTTCATTATATACAACAACAACAACAAAAAAAAAAAGAAAGTGGGAACATCACAGAATTTGATAGTCATATATATACATAAACTGAATCATGGTGAAGTCATTTATACTCTTAGATAAATGTAAGTTTTTGTGCGCTTAATGGTCACTTTAAATATAATTCAATATTCGTTGAGTTTGAGTGAAAAGAAACATTGTCAAAAACAGCAAAAAACAAGGGTGTTGAAACACACCAGCACCAAGTTTGATTCAAACTCCCAAACACAACAGCCTAGTGCATGAAGAAGACAGACTTCCTTACAATGCACAGGTATTGGCAACAGGGCACTGGCAGTATATTTAGTGATAACATTTTTCTATCTCAACCTATATAATGTGTTGACTAAAGAAGAATGACTATTAATCATACATGTCCATGATAGTCCTGGCTGAAAAATGTGTTCCAAATAAAGCATGATTTGTACATTCCAAACCTTAGTACAAAAATACATGAGCATGATGATTACTGTTGACTTCTGCACTCCAAATAAGTTTAGCAAGCCTTAACTTACATAGCATGTGCATGTTGATGCTGCTGCACAACTTACAGTGTTGGACACTGACCAAAATGTGTCTATGATCCAATGCACCAGCCTACAGAAAAAGTCCGTTTGTCCTGCTGGATTGCTGGATTCAAATATCATTGCTTCCAAAAAGGAGGACTCTAAAAATACTTTACTTCTAACCTATACACTTGTTGTTCTTCCAAATTATTGATGTTTTATATCTTGGAAAAGTGGTAATCAGCATCATGTCACAACTACAATGAAACAAGGGTCATCAGAAGCTGACATATTCCCCTGGCCCCCAAATATTTAAAAGAATAGTTACAGGGGGTATGGTAGGTGAGCTGGCTAAGGTGCCAGGCTAGTGACCCAGCGAGGTTGAGGTGTCAGGATCGAGCCCAACTGTGATCGGGTGTAAAGAACCTTGAAGTCAACTTTGTGTGCAGACTATTTGTGTTGCAGACCTCTAATGTACAGTGCACAACCCACAAATCCGTTGGCATATGACCAGATGGTGGCCAAATGGATACTGGCAAACTCCAGTACAGCAACATGCAGTGAACTTGGACTAAGTACTGTGACTATGTGTCCCAGTGTGCTGTTCAGATTGACATCCAGTGATCGAGGGAAACAATACCAGTGCCTTGGGCATGTACTAATGTGTGGATATGTGTGCTATATAAATATCCTATATCATGTCATGTCATGTCATATATCATATCATATCATATATCATATCATATATCATATCGTATCGTATCGTATCGTATCGCATCATATCATATCGCATCATACCGTATCGTATCATATCATATCATATCATATCATATCATATCATATCATATCATATCATATCATATCTCACTTAAGGTTAAAAGTATAAATTATATCTGTAATCAGCAAAGTCACCATTTCAAGATCTGTATCATATATGTGTCAAGATCTGTTGAAAGATATGAAATGGTTTTTGAGTTGTGCTACCATGGTTTACTGACAGATATTTAGAAGTTTTTTGAGTTCTGCTCCGGAAACGAAACACACCTATAACTTTTGAGAAACTTTTTGTCCTAAATGTTTCCACGGAAACCGAGATAATAATAAATCACAAGAGTCATAAGAAGATGACATATCCCCCCAGCCCCCACATATTTGAAAGGACAAATCATCTGACAGTTACTTAATGACTTTTTAGACTACGTTTGAATTGTTTCCATGGAAATCAAGAAAAATATAAACGCCATATATCTGTAAACAGAGAGGCACCACTTCAAGGTCCTCCATTTGATAACTCACACAAACCTGTAAACAGCAAAAGGCACCGCTTTACATTCTGACTGTCAAAAAAAAAATTTTGCAGAAAAATACTCAACGGTTTTTGAGTTCTGCTCCAGGAACGAACCCACTGCACCATTTGACTAAGACCAAAACGTTTCATAGAAAACCAAAAAAAATGCCAAAAATCTGTCACTAGCAACAGGCACAACCATAGGTTGAGATTACTGTATCTATCAATTTTGGTCTAAAATTATGAAACGTTTTTTGATTTATGCTCCGGAAACGAACTCCACCCTTCCCTTTTGAGACAAAGTCTGAATTGTATCCAGGAAAAAAAATGACAAAAATCTGTAAATAGCTAAAGGCACCACCAAAATGTATTTTTGGTATATCTACCACTTTTACTGTATAATATTGAACAGTTTTTGAGTTATGCTCTGGGAAGAAAATCATTATGGACAACCAGACGGACAGACAGATGAGATGTCGACTATAAAAGGCAACTGAATGATACTTCAATACTTTCTCCTGTCCAACATATCCATAAAGAGGAGATTTGTTGCACTGAAATAGCTGTTAGAGACAAATTAGGTCTATTATAACCCTCAGGTAACATTATTTCAAAAATGCTTTGCAAAATGTATTTCTGCATTAATGAAGAATCTTTTATAATCAAACAGATACCATGGGATTTCACTCATTTGTCACAAAAGAAGGGGGGCATGTGATAGTTCCAAGCAAAGGCATATTTCGAATATCGAATAATGTTTAAACCTAAAAACTGGTAACTACACAACTTCCTGTTCAGTAATGGTCAGTTGTTTGCCTTCCTATACTGACACATCAGAGTCTACTACATTAAAGGAATATGATTTTGATACTCATGACCTCATGTGATTGAGATTTAAAATTGCTTCAACAAACCCACATTTCACACATTAGTCAGTTTTTAAAAAAAATGAAGAAAACTTAAGGAGTTTATTGGTTACTCTTCTCAAAGTGAAAAAAAACAACCTCAGAAATACAAATCTAATGAATAAGGGTAAGTGAGTCATTAAATTTGATATTGAGACACAGCCTGGACCAGAAGACTTACTAAACATGGTATGTACCTACATGTCCAGTTGTGACAGCATCTAAAAGGTGGTAGAGGATATCAGTGCAAAATGAGGGTGCTTGATTACATACTGTCAACATTAGCCTAACTTGGATGTGAAGGCTTCTGATTATGCTGATTGTGCAAAGATACACCTCCCCTGTCACAACAAGTCTTTCTACAAGTTGAAAATGGTGTCAATATCATGTTAAATGTCAAATAGGAAATTAACAGCCATGAGACTACATACTTGTTTGAAAGTCAAAAATGAAAAAAGTGTTTTTTAAAAAGAAAACCATGTCTATTCATATGCCAAAAGGGTCAAACAGAAAGAATGAATCATATGCAACATTGTTTAGTTCAATCAAAAGGGTTTGTGGCATGTTGTGCCAACAACAGTGAACACATTTCATACTCACAATACTCACATCTTGTGACTTTACACTGAAAAGATTAACTCAGACACCCAAATAGTGGCAGAGGTGACTTTATCCTAATTTGTTGTCAAATTTATCGGTTCTATGAATTTAGAAACCAGGTAACAATGACTCGACAATGTGGGCTCTTGTCACTGATAGACCACAAAACAAAGCTGTGTTCAAATCTGGGCCACAAAACAATCCATTCCATTTAAAGTAACTATAGCTTCACGCCCAGTACTATGAAATCTGTCACTATTTGCCAAATGGTATCCATGGTAAAATATCAACAGGAAAGCATAAAAGTATGAATTATTAAAGTGTGTACTTGCCTTTACAGGTTGCTTAAAACTGAAGTGTTTTCCCACTAACTTCCACAGCAACATTATGTTTCATTGAAAAATATCCTTTCTTAACAGGCTGTTAACATGTTGCTGAAAAGTTATCACCATATTTTAGCAGTATTTACGAAAATATTCCGTGCAATAAGATTTAGTCATGGTACTTACTGAGCTATTCACCAATATGGCCTGTCAGTTCACTGCTGCTGATCATGTTTTTATATAAGATGGCAGAAGAGAATCATGGCAGTACAAATAGGTGTTTCCTCACAATTTACTCTATCGCCATTTCAGAATTCCTTGTCTCATTTGTGAATTAATGTATGTTTGTATCATGATACAGTAACCTCTGATATTTGATTGTGTGACTAGTTGATTGATTTTTGCGCTAGACTGATAGGGAATGGAGCAATTAATCACTTTTGTTAACATGCACTATTATGTATGATATAGATTGCTATTATGTTGATTGTGTGATATTGCCCTGACTAAGGTGAAAACATTTATGCAGTTCATAACTTTTTCTTTAATTTTCCTCTTATGTTACATCGCACAAGATTCTTGAGCTGTCCTCTAGTGTTGTGAAAAAACACTGCAAACAAAACAGAAATTGTTAATTCAATGCCCCGAACTGTGCACACTGATACTGATATACTGGCGATAACTGTTAGGAAGCAGTTACTATTTGACAGCCATACAGGCATGGAATGACCATCTCAATTTTGCTGTGTCCACTGTCAACAATGGTCACCCGAAGTTTCAATCTGAAACACTCTAAACAACCTTGAACTTGGGGTCAAATCATGGATGGGTGGAGTCAATACAATGTGCAGATTGTGGACCAAAAGAAATGTCAGTAAAGTTCAGCGTCTTTCATCTGATCTTTAATGAAAGCTATCACAAGTCACCCTGAAGAAATTGAGCCCAGACAGAACAGCCCATTTACACAAAACACTGTATTCTCCTCTTCCATTATATGCCGGGAGGATAATAATGAATAATTTTTCTCTGATGATACATCTGTATATCCGAAATGGGATCCCAAACTTTCGACTCCAGAAAACCGTTAGCAAAACCCACTCAAACCCATCAATTCGTCGAGCAAATGACGTTAGTGCCACATCAGGTTTTGCATGTGCAATCGTTCATGTGATCTTTGCATCGAAGTTTTCCTCATTTGCACATGTTTGCATTGGCCTCAAGAAGTGAAACAAGAGTCATCAGAAGATGACATATCCATCCGGCCCCCACATGTTTGAAAGGACAAATAATCTGAGAGTTAATCATTGTTTTTATAGACTAAGTTTGAATTGTTTCCATGGAAATCATGAAAATTATAAATGCCATAGATCTGTAACCAGCAAAGTCACAATTTCAAGACATGTCTGATATATCTCCCAAGATCTGTTGAAAGATATGAAATGGTTTTCGAGTTGAGCCCTGGTAACAAAGCCCACCCTTCCATTTTGAGAGAAGTTTGAGAGTTCTGCTCTGGAAATAAAACACACCTTTCACTTTTCAGGCAAGGTCCAAAGTGTTTCCATGATCACAAGATCCTATACATAGCAAAAGGTACCACTATAGGTTCTGATTGATATATCTACCAAGTTTTGCAGAAAAAACACTGAACGGTTTTTCAGTTCTGCTCCGGAAATGAATACCATCCCCCCATTTCGAGACTAAGTCTGAAATGTTTCCATGGAAACCAAGAAAATAATACATCACAAGATCCTGTACATGACAAAAGGCACCACTTCAGGCTCTGACTGATATATCTACCAAGTTTTGCAGAAAAATACCACATGGTTTTTGAGTTCTGTTCCGGAAACGAAGCCCACCCAATCATAAAACTAACACCAAAATGTTCCATGTAAAAAAAAAAAAAATATAAATGCCAAAAATCTGTAAATAGCAAAAGGCACAACCATTGGCTGAGATTACCATATCTATCAAGTTTGGTCTAAAAATATTGAATGGTTTCTGAGTTATGTTTCGGAAACAAAATGATTACGGATGGACGGACAGACGAGGCGTCAACTATATCCCCCCACATTACATGACGGGGGGATAAAAAACACCTTTAAACCACAGTTCTAACGATATTTTAAATGGCACGACTGTGCAACATGAATGTGCCGTTGGCATGTGAAAAGCGAGAAGATCAGTTATTGACGTCGCAAGAGCAATGGGATGCAGATATCGTACTGTGTATGACTTGAGAGGTCATCTACAAAAAAACTGGCACCGCTTCTGATTGCAAAAGGTCAGGTTGTCCATGTGTGACGACACAAGCAGAAGACCGTCAGATCATCCTATGTCACCTACGTGACAGATTTCTGCTGGCTACATGAACCAGGGCTGAGATGTTAAGAGGTCGACTGTCCTCACGAACCATTTGGAATCATATGCAGGCAGCCAGTCTCCATTCTCAACCTCCATATTGTGACTTGACATTCTGTATACCCATGTTTTGGAAAGGAGGTGTAGCCTAATGGAACTGATTGTGGCACTGTCAGTGTATTGAGTACATCACTCAGTTCTCAGCGATGAAATAATGACAATTTAATCACCTTACCATCTCTTGTTCTTTCATAGTGCCCTAAAGAAAGAATATTTCTTTTTTGACTCAGCATGCTTAAAAACGTCTCTCCACACATTCTGCAGAAGTCATCAGACTAGAAAAGAAGCAACTAAATATTAGAAATTAGTTGTAATTACTGCATGGGTACAAAATTTCAAGA
The DNA here is from genome assembly GCF_037392515.1 of Haliotis asinina. Classification (NCBI taxonomy): domain Eukaryota; kingdom Metazoa; phylum Mollusca; class Gastropoda; order Lepetellida; family Haliotidae; genus Haliotis; species Haliotis asinina. The sequence goes on from NC_090286.1 coordinate 41,398,381, forward strand.
ACACAAAATTCTTACACAAAATCATCAAATCACAAATGTCAGATGATTCGGTCAGCACTGAAGGCTGTACACAATGCATTTCAAGAACAGGCCCAGCAAAAAGAAGATGCGTTTCATTTCCTACCAGTCCCAGAGTTGCTTAGGGCTGGATGAAGCTCTCCTGGGGCTGCTGGCTGCAGGTCCAAGGTACACTCTGACTGTCTGCCTGACATGCCAAGAAAGTGGCCAAAGTGGGCTGGGATGAGAGAGAAAATGAATGAAATGTTGAGTCAAGAGGGCATTGCACATGGTAAAAGGGATGCGGTGGGGTCTCTGCACAAGACAAAGCAACCAAGAGGGTACAGAGAGGGTCCTAAAGCGCCGAGAGTGCGGAAAGTGGTGACTGAAAAGAGAGAGAGAGTGAATGAAATATTTGGTCTACAGAGGTCTGTACAGGCTCCAAGTGATCAGGGGAATGGTCTGCACCAGCCACAATCAACCATGAGGGGCCAGGTAGGGGGCAAGACTTCAACCGGAGCTTAAGACCTTGTCGGAACTTAAGGCCTGGTAGACGAGGTCTTAACCTCCGACAGGGTCTTAAGTTCCGACTGGTCCTTTTCTCAAATCGTAGGGGAAAATGAAGATGCTTTTCATGTCCTACCAGTCTCTTGGGGTGCCTGGGGCTGGATGGATCTCCCCTGAGCACCTGCCACCACCTGTCATCTGCCCGCTGACTGTTCGCCATGAAGCGCCGAAAGTGCGGAAAGTGGTGACTGAAAAGAGAGAGAGAGTGAATGAAATATTTGGTCTACAGAGGTCTGTACAGGCTCCAAGTGATCAGGGGAATGGTCTGCACCAGCCACAATCAACCATGAGGGGCCAGGTAGGGGGCAAGACTTCAACCGGAGCTTAAGACCTTGTCGGAACTTAAGGCCTGGTAGACGAGGTCTTAAGCTCCGACAGGGTCTTAAGTCCCGACTGGTCCTTTTCTGAAAAGGTAGGGCAAAATGAAGATGCTTTTCATGTCCTACCAGTCTCTTGGGGTGCCTGGGGCTGGATGGATCTCCCCTGAGCACCTGCCACCACCTGTCATCTGCCCGCTGACTGTTCGCCATGAAGCGCCGAGAGTGCGGAAAGGGGTGACTGAAAAGAGAGAGAGAGTGAATGAAATATTTGGTCTACAGAGGTCTGTACAGGCTCCAAGTGATCAGGGGAATGGTCTGCACCAGCCACAATCAACCATGAGGGGCCAGGTAGGGGGCAAGACTTCAACCAGGACTGAAGACCTTTTCAGAGTTAAAATATTTAAATATTTAAACTCAAACAGGGTCTTAAGTTCCGACTGGTCCTTTTCTGAAAAGGTAGGGCAAAATGAAGATGCTTTTCATGTCCTACCAGTCTCTTGGGGTGCCTGGGGCTGGATGGATCTCCCCTGAGCACCTGCCACCACCTGTCATCTGCCCGCTGACTGTTCGCCATGAAGCGCCGAGAGTGCGGAAAGGGGTGACTGAAAAGAGAGAGAGAGTGAATGAAATATTTGGTCTACAGAGGTCTGTACAGGCTCCAAGTGATCAGGGGAATGGTCTGCACCAGCCACAATCAACCATGAGGGGCCAGGTAGGGGGCAAGACTTCAACCAGGACTGAAGACCTTTTCAGAGTTAAAATATTTAAATATTTAAACTCAAACAGGGTCTTAAGTTCCGACTGGTCCTTTTCTGAAAAGGTAGGGCAAAATGAAGATGCTTTTCATGTCCTACCAGTCTCTTGGGGTGCCTGGGGCTGGATGGATCTCCCCTGAGCACCTGCCACCACCTGTCATCTGCCCGCTGACTGTTCGCCATGAAGCGCCGAAAGTGCGGAAAGTGGTGACTGAAAAGAGAGAGAGAGTGAATGAAATATTTGGTCTACAGAGGTCTGTACAGGCTCCAAGTGATCAGGGGAATGGTCTGCACCAGCCACAATCAACCATGAGGGGCCAGGTAGGGGGCAAGACTTCAACCGGAGTTTAAGACCTTGTCGGAACTTAAGGCCTGGTAGACGAGGTCTTAACCTCCGACAGGGTCTTAAGTTCCGACTGGTCCTTTTCTGAAAAGGTAGGGCAAAATGAAGATGCTTTTCATGTCCTACCAGTCTCTTGGGGTGCCTGGGGCTGGATGGATCTCCCCTGAGCACCTGCCACCACCTGTCATCTGCCCGCTGACTGTTCGCCATGAAGCGCCGAGAGTGCGGAAAGGGGTGACTGAAAAGAGAGAGAGAGTGAATGAAATATTTGGTCTACAGAGGTCTGTACAGGCTCCAAGTGATCAGGGGAATGGTCTGCACCAGCCACAATCAACCATGAGGGGCCAGGTAGGGGGCAAGACTTCAACCAGGACTGAAGACCTTTTCAGAGTTAAAATATTTAAATATTTAAACTCAAACAGGGTCTTAAGTTCCGACTGGTCCTTTTCTGAAAAGGTAGGGCAAAATGAAGATGCTTTTCATGTCCTACCAGTCTCTTGGGGTGCCTGGGGCTGGATGGATCTCCCCTGAGCACCTGCCACCACCTGTCATCTGCCCGCTGACTGTTCGCCATGAAGCGCCGAAAGTGCGGAAAGTGGTGACTGAAAAGAGAGAGAGAGTGAATGAAATATTTGGTCTACAGAGGTCTGTACAGGCTCCAAGTGATCAGGGGAATGGTCTGCACCAGCCACAATCAACCATGAGGGGCCAGGTAGGGGGCAAGACTTCAACCGGAGTTTAAGACCTTGTCGGAACTTAAGGCCTGGTAGACGAGGTCTTAACCTCCGACAGGGTCTTAAGTTCCGACTGGTCCTTTTCTGAAAAGGTAGGGCAAAATGAAGATGCTTTTCATGTCCTACCAGTCTCTTGGGGTGCCTGGGGCTGGATGGATCTCCCCTGAGCACCTGCCACCACCTGTCATCTGCCCGCTGACTGTTCGCCATGAAGCGCCGAGAGTGCGGAAAGGGGTGACTGAAAAGAGAGAGAGAGTGAATGAAATATTTGGTCTACAGAGGTCTGTACAGGCTCCAAGTGATCAGGGGAATGGTCTGCACCAGCCACAATCAACCATGAGGGGCCAGGTAGGGGGCAAGACTTCAACCGGAGCTTAAGACCTTGTCGGAACTTAAGGCCTGGTAGACGAGGTCTTAACCTCCGACAGGGTCTTAAGTTCCGACTGGTCCTTTTCTCAAATCGTAGGGGAAAATGAAGATGCTTTTCATGTCCTACCAGTCTCTTGGGGTGCCTGGGGCTGGATGGATCTCCCCTGAGCACCTGCCACCACCTGTCATCTGCCCGCTGACTGTTCGCCATGAAGCGCCGAGAGTGCGGAAAGGGGTGACTGAAAAGAGAGAGAGAGTGAATGAAATATTTGGTCTACAGAGGTCTGTACAGGCTCCAAGTGATCAGGGGAATGGTCTGCACCAGCCACAATCAACCATGAGGGGCCAGGTAGGGGGCAAGACTTCAACCGGAGCTTAAGACCTTGTCGGAACTTAAGGCCTGGTAGACGAGGTCTTAACCTCCGACAGGGTCTTAAGTTCCGACTGGTCCTTTTCTCAAATCGTAGGGGAAAATGAAGATGCTTTTCATGTCCTACCAGTCTCTTGGGGTGCCTGGGGCTGGATGGATCTCCCCTGAGCACCTGCCACCACCTGTCATCTGCCCGCTGACTGTTCGCCATGAAGCGCCGAGAGTGCGGAAAGGGGTGACTGAAAAGAGAGAGAGAGTGAATGAAATATTTGGTCTACAGAGGTCTGTACAGGCTCCAAGTGATCAGGGGAATGGTCTGCACCAGCCACAATCAACCATGAGGGGCCAGGTAGGGGGCAAGACTTCAACCAGGACTGAAGACCTTTTCAGAGTTAAAATATTTAAATATTTAAACTCAAACAGGGTCTTAAGTTCCGACTGGTCCTTTTCTGAAAAGGTAGGGCAAAATGAAGATGCTTTTCATGTCCTACCAGTCTCTTGGGGTGCCTGGGGCTGGATGGATCTCCCCTGAGCACCTGCCACCACCTGTCATCTGCCCGCTGACTGTTCGCCATGAAGCGCCGAGAGTGCGGAAAGTGGTGACTGAAAAGAGAGAGAGAGTGAATGAAATATTTGGTCTACAGAGGTCTGTACAGGCTCCAAGTAATCAGGGGAATGGTCTGCACCAGCCACAATCAACCATGAGGGGCCAGGTAGGGGGCAAGACTTCAACCGGAGCTTAAGACCTTTTCAGAGTTAAAATATTTAAATATTCAAACTCAAACAGGGTCTTAAGTTCCGACTGGTCCTTTTCTGAAAAGGTAGGGCAAAATGAAGATGCTTTTCATGTCCTACCAGTCTCTTGGGGTGCCTGGGGCTGGATGGATCTCCCCTGAGCACCTGCCACCACCTGTCATCTGCCCGCTGACTGTTCGCCATGAAGCGCCGAGAGTGCGGAAAGGGGTGACTGAAAAGAGAGAGAGAGTGAATGAAATATTTGGTCTACAGAGGTCTGTACAGGCTCCAAGTGATCAGGGGAATGGTCTGCACCAGCCACAATCAACCATGAGGGGCCAGGTAGGGGGCAAGACTTCAACCGGAGCTTAAGACCTTGTCGGAACTTAAGGCCTGGTAGACGAGGTCTTAACCTCCGACAGGGTCTTAAGTTCCGACTGGTCCTTTTCTCAAATCGTAGGGGAAAATGAAGATGCTTTTCATGTCCTACCAGTCTCTTGGGGTGCCTGGGGCTGGATGGATCTCCCCTGAGCACCTGCCACCACCTGTCATCTGCCCGCTGACTGTTCGCCATGAAGCGCCGAGAGTGCGGAAAGGGGTGACTGAAAAGAGAGAGAGAGTGAATGAAATATTTGGTCTACAGAGGTCTGTACAGGCTCCAAGTGATCAGGGGAATGGTCTGCACCAGCCACAATCAACCATGAGGGGCCAGGTAGGGGGCAAGACTTCAACCAGGACTGAAGACCTTTTCAGAGTTAAAATATTTAAATATTTAAACTCAAACAGGGTCTTAAGTTCCGACTGGTCCTTTTCTGAAAAGGTAGGGCAAAATGAAGATGCTTTTCATGTCCTACCAGTCTCTTGGGGTGCCTGGGGCTGGATGGATCTCCCCTGAGCACCTGCCACCACCTGTCATCTGCCCGCTGACTGTTCGCCATGAAGCGCCGAGAGTGCGGAAAGTGGTGACTGAAAAGAGAGAGAGAGTGAATGAAATATTTGGTCTACAGAGGTCTGTACAGGCTCCAAGTAATCAGGGGAATGGTCTGCACCAGCCACAATCAACCATGAGGGGCCAGGTAGGGGGCAAGACTTCAACCGGAGCTTAAGACCTTTTCAGAGTTAAAATATTTAAATATTCAAACTCAAACAGGGTCTTAAGTTCCGACTGGTCCTTTTCTGAAAAGGTAGGGCAAAATGAAGATGCTTTTCATGTCCTACCAGTCTCTTGGGGTGCCTGGGGCTGGATGGATCTCCCCTGAGCACCTGCCACCACCTGTCATCTGCCCGCTGACTGTTCGCCATGAAGCGCCGAGAGTGCGGAAAGTGGTGACTGTAATGGGAGAGAGAGTGAATGAAATATTTGGTCTACAGAAGGCTGTATAGGCTCCAAGTGATCAGGGGAATGGTCTGCACCAGCCACAATCAACCATGAGGGGCCAGGTAGGGGGCAAGACTTCAACCGGAGCTTAAGACCTTGTCGGAACTTAAGGCCTGGTAGACGAGGTCTTAACCTCCGACAGGGTCTTAAGTTCCGACTGGTCCTTTTCTCAAATCGTAGGGGAAAATGAAGATGCTTTTCATGTCCTACCAGTCTCTTGGGGTGCCTGGGGCTGGATGGATCTCCCCTGAGCACCTGCCACCACCTGTCATCTGCCCGCTGACTGTTCGCCATGAAGCGCCGAAAGTGCGGAAAGTGGTGACTGAAAAGAGAGAGAGAGTGAATGAAATATGTGGTCTACAGAGGTCTGTACAGGCTCCAAGTGATCAGGGGAATGGTCTGCACCAGCCACAATCAACCATGAGGGGCCAGGTAGGGGGCAAGACTTCAACCGGAGCTTAAGACCTTGTCGGAACTTAAGGCCTGGTAGACGAGGTCTTAACCTCCGACAGGGTCTTAAGTCCCGACTGGTCCTTTTCTGAAAAGGTAGGGCAAAATGAAGATGCTTTTCATGTCCTACCAGTCTCTTGGGGTGCCTGGGGCTGGATGGATCTCCCCTGAGCACCTGCCACCACCTGTCATCTGCCCGCTGACTGTTCGCCATGAAGCGCCGAGAGTGCGGAAAGGGGTGACTGAAAAGAGAGAGAGAGTGAATGAAATGTTTGGTCTACAGAGGTCTGTACAGGCTCCAAGTGATCAGGGGAATGGTCTGCACCAGCCACAATCAACCATGAGGGGCCAGGTAGGGGGCAAGACTTCAACCAGGACTGAAGACCTTTTCAGAGTTAAAATATTTAAATATTTAAACTCAAACAGGGTCTTAAGTTCCGACTGGTCCTTTTCTGAAAAGGTAGGGCAAAATGAAGATGCTTTTCATGTCCTACCAGTCTCTTGGGGTGCCTGGGGCTGGATGGATCTCCCCTGAGCACCTGCCACCACCTGTCATCTGCCCGCTGACTGTTCGCCATGAAGCGCCGAAAGTGCGGAAAGTGGTGACTGAAAAGAGAGAGAGAGTGAATGAAATATTTGGTCTACAGAGGTCTGTACAGGCTCCAAGTGATCAGGGGAATGGTCTGCACCAGCCACAATCAACCATGAGGGGCCAGGTAGGGGGCAAGACTTCAACCGGAGTTTAAGACCTTGTCAGAACTTAAGGCCTGGTAGACGAGGTCTTAACCTCCGACAGGGTCTTAAGTTCCGACTGGTCCTTTTCTCAAATCGTAGGGGAAAATGAAGATGCTTTTCATGTCCTACCAGTCTCTTGGGGTGCCTGGGGCTGGATGGATCTCCCCTGAGCACCTGCCACCACCTGTCATCTGCCCGCTGACTGTTCGCCATGAAGCGCCGAGAGTGCGGAAAGGGGTGACTGAAAAGAGAGAGAGAGTGAATGAAATATTTGGTCTACAGAGGTCTGTACAGGCTCCAAGTGATCAGGGGAATGGTCTGCACCAGCCACAATCAACCATGAGGGGCCAGGTAGGGGGCAAGACTTCAACCGGAGCTTAAGACCTTGTCGGAACTTAAGGCCTGGTAGACGAGGTCTTAACCTCCGACAGGGTCTTAAGTTCCGACTGGTCCTTTTCTCAAATCGTAGGGGAAAATGAAGATGCTTTTCATGTCCTACCAGTCTCTTGGGGTGCCTGGGGCTGGATGGATCTCCCCTGAGCACCTGCCACCACCTGTCATCTGCCCGCTGACTGTTCGCCATGAAGCGCCGAGAGTGCGGAAAGGGGTGACTGAAAAGAGAGAGAGAGTGAATGAAATATTTGGTCTACAGAGGTCTGTACAGGCTCCAAGTGATCAGGGGAATGGTCTGCACCAGCCACAATCAACCATGAGGGGCCAGGTAGGGGGCAAGACTTCAACCAGGACTGAAGACCTTTTCAGAGTTAAAATATTTAAATATTTAAACTCAAACAGGGTCTTAAGTTCCGACTGGTCCTTTTCTGAAAAGGTAGGGCAAAATGAAGATGCTTTTCATGTCCTACCAGTCTCTTGGGGTGCCTGGGGCTGGATGGATCTCCCCTGAGCACCTGCCACCACCTGTCATCTGCCCGCTGACTGTTCGCCATGAAGCGCCGAGAGTGCGGAAAGTGGTGACTGAAAAGAGAGAGAGAGTGAATGAAATATTTGGTCTACAGAGGTCTGTACAGGCTCCAAGTAATCAGGGGAATGGTCTGCACCAGCCACAATCAACCATGAGGGGCCAGGTAGGGGGCAAGACTTCAACCGGAGCTTAAGACCTTTTCAGAGTTAAAATATTTAAATATTCAAACTCAAACAGGGTCTTAAGTTCCGACTGGTCCTTTTCTGAAAAGGTAGGGCAAAATGAAGATGCTTTTCATGTCCTACCAGTCTCTTGGGGTGCCTGGGGCTGGATGGATCTCCCCTGAGCACCTGCCACCACCTGTCATCTGCCCGCTGACTGTTCGCCATGAAGCGCCGAGAGTGCGGAAAGTGGTGACTGTAATGGGAGAGAGAGTGAATGAAATATTTGGTCTACAGAAGGCTGTATAGGCTCCAAGTGATCAGGGGAATGGTCTGCACCAGCCACAATCAACCATGAGGGGCCAGGTAGGGGGCAAGACTTCAACCGGAGCTTAAGACCTTGTCGGAACTTAAGGCCTGGTAGACGAGGTCTTAACCTCCGACAGGGTCTTAAGTTCCGACTGGTCCTTTTCTCAAATCGTAGGGGAAAATGAAGATGCTTTTCATGTCCTACCAGTCTCTTGGGGTGCCTGGGGCTGGATGGATCTCCCCTGAGCACCTGCCACCACCTGTCATCTGCCCGCTGACTGTTCGCCATGAAGCGCCGAAAGTGCGGAAAGTGGTGACTGAAAAGAGAGAGAGAGTGAATGAAATATTTGGTCTACAGAGGTCTGTACAGGCTCCAAGTGATCAGGGGAATGGTCTGCACCAGCCACAATCAACCATGAGGGGCCAGGTAGGGGGCAAGACTTCAACCGGAGCTTAAGACCTTGTCGGAACTTAAGGCCTGGTAGACGAGGTCTTAACCTCCGACAGGGTCTTAAGTCCCGACTGGTCCTTTTCTGAAAAGGTAGGGCAAAATGAAGATGCTTTTCATGTCCTACCAGTCTCTTGGGGTGCCTGGGGCTGGATGGATCTCCCCTGAGCACCTGCCACCACCTGTCATCTGCCCGCTGACTGTTCGCCATGAAGCGCCGAGAGTGCGGAAAGGGGTGACTGAAAAGAGAGAGAGAGTGAATGAAATGTTTGGTCTACAGAGGTCTGTACAGGCTCCAAGTGATCAGGGGAATGGTCTGCACCAGCCACAATCAACCATGAGGGGCCAGGTAGGGGGCAAGACTTCAACCAGGACTGAAGACCTTTTCAGAGTTAAAATATTTAAATATTTAAACTCAAACAGGGTCTTAAGTTCCGACTGGTCCTTTTCTGAAAAGGTAGGGCAAAATGAAGATGCTTTTCATGTCCTACCAGTCTCTTGGGGTGCCTGGGGCTGGATGGATCTCCCCTGAGCACCTGCCACCACCTGTCATCTGCCCGCTGACTGTTCGCCATGAAGCGCCGAAAGTGCGGAAAGTGGTGACTGAAAAGAGAGAGAGAGTGAATGAAATATTTGGTCTACAGAGGTCTGTACAGGCTCCAAGTGATCAGGGGAATGGTCTGCACCAGCCACAATCAACCATGAGGGGCCAGGTAGGGGGCAAGACTTCAACCGGAGTTTAAGACCTTGTCAGAACTTAAGGCCTGGTAGACGAGGTCTTAACCTCCGACAGGGTCTTAAGTTCCGACTGGTCCTTTTCTCAAATCGTAGGGGAAAATGAAGATGCTTTTCATGTCCTACCAGTCTCTTGGGGTGCCTGGGGCTGGATGGATCTCCCCTGAGCACCTGCCACCACCTGTCATCTGCCCGCTGACTGTTCGCCATGAAGCGCCGAGAGTGCGGAAAGGGGTGACTGAAAAGAGAGAGAGAGTGAATGAAATATTTGGTCTACAGAGGTCTGTACAGGCTCCAAGTGATCAGGGGAATGGTCTGCACCAGCCACAATCAACCATGAGGGGCCAGGTAGGGGGCAAGACTTCAACCGGAGCTTAAGACCTTGTCGGAACTTAAGGCCTGGTAGACGAGGTCTTAACCTCCGACAGGGTCTTAAGTTCCGACTGGTCCTTTTCTCAAATCGTAGGGGAAAATGAAGATGCTTTTCATGTCCTACCAGTCTCTTGGGGTGCCTGGGGCTGGATGGATCTCCCCTGAGCACCTGCCACCACCTGTCATCTGCCCGCTGACTGTTCGCCATGAAGCGCCGAGAGTGCGGAAAGGGGTGACTGAAAAGAGAGAGAGAGTGAATGAAATATTTGGTCTACAGAGGTCTGTACAGGCTCCAAGTGATCAGGGGAATGGTCTGCACCAGCCACAATCAACCATGAGGGGCCAGGTAGGGGGCAAGACTTCAACCAGGACTGAAGACCTTTTCAGAGTTAAAATATTTAAATATTTAAACTCAAACAGGGTCTTAAGTTCCGACTGGTCCTTTTCTGAAAAGGTAGGGCAAAATGAAGATGCTTTTCATGTCCTACCAGTCTCTTGGGGTGCCTGGGGCTGGATGGATCTCCCCTGAGCACCTGCCACCACCTGTCATCTGCCCGCTGACTGTTCGCCATGAAGCGCCGAGAGTGCGGAAAGTGGTGACTGAAAAGAGAGAGAGAGTGAATGAAATATTTGGTCTACAGAGGTCTGTACAGGCTCCAAGTAATCAGGGGAATGGTCTGCACCAGCCACAATCAACCATGAGGGGCCAGGTAGGGGGCAAGACTTCAACCGGAGCTTAAGACCTTTTCAGAGTTAAAATATTTAAATATTCAAACTCAAACAGGGTCTTAAGTTCCGACTGGTCCTTTTCTGAAAAGGTAGGGCAAAATGAAGATGCTTTTCATGTCCTACCAGTCTCTTGGGGTGCCTGGGGCTGGATGGATCTCCCCTGAGCACCTGCCACCACCTGTCATCTGCCCGCTGACTGTTCGCCATGAAGCGCCGAGAGTGCGGAAAGTGGTGACTGTAGGAGAGAGAGTGAATGAAATATTTGGTCTACAGAAGGCTGTATAGGCTCCAAGTGATCAGGGATTACCAAGATTGTCAAGAAGGGATAAAAATAATTCCATAAATACTACGAAATTGTTGATATTTAAGTGATTTCCAGTTATGAAAGAAATATAAATGACATTTAAGAGTGAATAGGTGTGCTGTCTTTAACAACAACCTCTACACAATGGTATTCTAGAGAGAACTGGCCTCTTGCACACATATTAACTGGTGAAGGTTTTGGTATAGTGGTTATTTTTTATGCTTTATATTTAATTTGGCTTCATACCAGAAACTATTACACTTTAAAAGAATTTATCTGTCCACTTCACTTACAAGACCAAAATTGCAGAAGAATGAGTTGTCATTCTAGGAAAAATTGGGGATATATATATTTCCTTTTATTTTTCAAAATGTGAACTAGCACATAGCGTGAGTAGCATTGCTTCGGCCTGGGTAACCTGCCTTACATCAGTGCACTATCAGAGTTGACCCACTTTTGACATGCGCGGAAATAGCCTAATTAGGTGTGGCAATATGCATCGCATAAGTATTATGTCGGCTGACAATATATTTTACTGTGTATGGAAGGATTGCAATGAAAAGTTAGGACTGGGCTGAGACATGGCATAGTCTAATGTCAGCCAGTGGATGTTTTCGAGATGGCTTTGGAAATCGCTTCAGCTCAGCCAATGCTACCTGTAGGAAGCTGCGTCTACAAAAATCAAAAGCACATCATATTGAATAAACGGCACATATACTAAATACTTACACATATCTCGTATGCATCTTGTAGTTGAGACATTGCATAACGCAAAGAGGCCTGTCATTGAGACATGTATTCTATCCTTAGTTCAACAGAAACCATTGTCGCCCATATGTGACGTAGCACATAAGCCCCGCCCACTAATGATTATTCATGTTCAATCGGGACTTAAGACCTGTCGGGGTTTAAGGGCCGCACAGGCGTGTATCTGTAGAGTTTTGAGGACTGTATGCCGGTGCGCTGTTGTATTATAGGCCTCTGGACAATAGTCAGTACGTACTACGCACGTTAGTGCACTAGCGCCATCTGGAGGTCGACAAAAGGGAGGAGATGGCCCATAGGTGCAATTTCCTCTTCCTATTAAAGTTTCGGGTTGTATCTTCCTTTGTTCCAAATACACATTACCACTAATTGCAAGGCTTAGATTAGCGGACGCAGCAGGACTCAGTGCATGCAGGTAGGCCAGGTTTCCATGGAAAGAGAATGACGTGACGTGAAGGAGGAAAACGTCAGATGACGTGAAGGAGGAAAAGAGGAACCTGTCCGGATAACATTTATCATCATTTTTTTGAGAAACTTTATATACTACCCATCATAAGTTTATATTTTAGCCTCAGTTAAAGAACTCATATATAGTAACTTCGGAACTGTACTTCACTAACTTCGGGAAACCAACTGTAAACTTTATGCAGATGATTTTCAAGAGGCTAAAAAAGCGTGTGCAAATATCGTGTATGTGAACAGCTGCATTTTTGTATACAATTATGTTAAGAATTTGCCAGTTTTCCCTGATTTTCATCATTTACTAAACTCATGAAAATAATCTTTTCAACGGTACGGATTTTTTTAAAAAAATCATTAGTTCATGTGTTAACAGTGACTATAAACAGATTGGAATATATTGCAAAATCAAGTTTAGAACAATTAACTGAAGTAAGTGGCTACAATGACATTGGTAAGTCTAAACCTTTGATGGTAGTATATTTCTATATCTAGTTTCTACATTTTAAGATGTTAGTTTTGATTACAATGATATTAGGAACAATATTATTTTAGATCTTGATAAATTCACTTTGCAAAGACGCGGTTCAATTATATACATATGATGATGTTTAACTCCCATTATTTACTGGGAGGAGGTGATATGTTCATCTCGTCTGGAGGATTTGACCTCCAGGAATCTCTTACAAGCAACTAACACTCTGTCTAGTAATCTATCTCACATTCTCTGAACCAATTATTCTTCCTACTGCCTAGCCTCCCTGCAATGCTGAATGAAGCAAGTCTTAATTTTCCCTTGTTCGGGTTCCTGAATCTCCCAACTCACTGGGGCTCCTTTTCAATTTAAATAGGTTTATTTGTTACCATGAAATTACATACATTCAGGACTAAACGTTTGTTTATCTATTTGTTTCTTTGTTTGTCTGCATTACACTCTGCAGGCTTGAGGAAAGTACACTTCGTGATCAAGCGCAAACAAACATCAGAATTCATGTCTTAATATGCTTGCCTGCAAATAGATAGACTTGTTCCAAGACTGTACTAAATGCTAAGCCCATTGATTTATAGTAGTTCTATCCTTTAAAGATATAGAGGCAAGTCTAGACAAAGGAAATTCTCATTAATTATTACAGCAGAGACTTGTGCAAATCCATAGTGCTGACCCGAACTTGGAATAGATATGCTATGACACTTACGTATATAAGGAAAGCAATGCAGAAAATCCCATAAATTCCAGTTTGTAATTTGTAATTGATGAAAGGGTGATATATGTCCCGATCAAATGCATGTATGGTTTGCTTACACGTATGCCAATATACATATGATGCATACAAAGGACACACGTACGGTTATATGCAATCGAATTACATAAAAATCAGAAATACGTTCCAAACAACAATATTATAAATCACTTTATAACAACCTTGGCCTTTGCTTTTATAACAACCTTGACCTTTGATAGACACATTAATAACAATAACAATGAATAATGAAAATACAAGCATAAACTTACAAATACAAAAGTGTATTCACATTCTAGGTGAGGTGCGGTGAACGTGTGTGTACTAGCCCAGACTTAAGCTGGTTTTATAGAGCTAGCTCACTGTGAGACATCATGCCACAGTTAAGCATGATTACCCCACTCAGACACATTATACTGACTCCGAGCCGACCAGTCTTTGTTGCACCCATTAATGCCGAGAACCAGACAGGGACCAACACAACCAGATTTTAACGTATTTTGGTTTCACGCTACCGGGGATCGAACCCGCGACTTTTGCTCTCCAGGCGGACGCCCTGACCACTGCACCACGAAGGTGCGTATTTTCGCATATTACGTGTGTATAGGAATAGTTCTGGAAGTGATAAAATAGGACTGTATGTTCAAAGTATTTATTGTTGCCATTTCTACAAACATAAAAGAATGCCCTAAACAGGCAAGGTTTTTTTTCACCCTGTAAGGCAACAAGATAAAGAGGAATTCACAGCTGTCAATACACATTAGAAAAGCACGAACAATAATCGCATCATATAGTGCAGTTGTGTTGGAAAGTCTTCTCTGACACGCTGATAACCAGTTTCAGTTTCAAGGCCATTTCTACATACCGATATAAAAGGCGTCATTGTTGTAGAATGACAACGGTATGTCAGTTAGCGAGACGCCTATTATACAACCGCTAGGACGTTATTATGAATTATGTATTTCAGGTGGTACAGACATGTTTCCACAGATGTCTCCCGATACTCTGGAGGCACACTTGTACATTCCATCCTCATTTCATAATCCGATGGAAGGCAGCTCTTCAGTGACTGTCGATACTGTGACGAGATTCAGAGCACAACATTTTTTATGGAAGGGGGTCCAACGCCACAGACAGGCAAATAGAAAAACGACGAATGTACGATTTAAACCCACTTTAAACCAGGGAACAAAAAGTACCGAGAGTTTCAACATGTGCACAATATTTGTGACATGGGAGTCAAAGTCAAAACACTTTTGAAGATGTTTATGTTTTCACCTTTAACTAACCCCAAAGCGGCAGATGTATATTTTCTTTTGTGGCTAAGTTTACTTCTTAAGGTGTGTGAGGCTGCTCGAGTTACCTTCGTCCTTATCGGAGTAGCTGACCAAGGTTATTGTCAACAAGAGAGAAGTCACATATGATTATATGATTTACAGTGTGGCGTACTGGTAAACCCCATCAGCTAGTTGATTAAGCCAGGGTGACATTCTTTAAATACTCACAGATCCTGCTACACATACAAATCGAGACTACTGAATTTCATTCAGTCCACAAGATCCATTATTTTTTCCATAAAAGTATACAGACCAGATGAATGTGCAACAGGCAACATGTGTATAGTGATCCAGATCTTCATGGGATTGTATTGTAGAAGTCAAACACGTAATTGCTCCAGGAATTGCTGGCGACATTCTCTGACATATCCGTAGCTAGTCTGAAATATTAATGTGAGTAGTATTGAATCTCCTGAAAAGGGTCTTCCATTTTGAAAGTTGCAGTATGCCAACGTTAACAGAATAGTTTTAATGGAATCTTAGGTAAGGGTGAGGATTTACCTACATGTCGTCTGAGAGGAATGTCATCTGATATGTTCTTTGTGTGTGTTGTAGCGGGCAAAAACTGGAATTGACTAATTATTTGCTGAAAGACACTTCCAAAACGCTGCAAGCTTAAGGTCTACAGCACAAATGTCATATCTGTATTAAATGTTTATCCGTATTAAATATTTACCTTACAATAGTGATAAAATGACATATATCTGCGAAAAATAAATGCGCATTGTGTCACGGATGGCACAGTTGTCTTAAATGCGACGGGGGTTTACGCTCATTTCGCATGTCAGAAACCAGTGTTCGTGGGTTTAAATCCAGTTTCACCCTGCTTGTGTTTCTTGGTTTATCTGACCCAAATACATCGTAATACACTTCGCCAAAGTTGGAAACGTGCATCACTTCAGGCCTTTCTCCAGTATTTAACCTCACATGCGGTGATTTAATCGGATTATTGTTAAAAACAGCGTCAAACTTTTTTTCACTCACTAACTCACACACATGATTACTTGTTCTACGAACTAAAGTTAAAGGGGTCGATTTCTTGCAATATTTGACCCGAATGATTTTGTGTCATCTTCCGTGTGAATTGTTGCTATCGCTGTAACCCCTTGTATCGTCAAATCCGACTCGATTATTTAAACGACATCGTAAACCAGATGGAGTGTGAAGCAACATCCTCTCACTGATTCGAGTGTTATTAGAATACGAATCGAACATGCTATTCCCATAGGAAGAGTCTGCTAAAACATAGTGCACGGAGCACTCTTTCACTGAACTGGTCATCACACGTTTCTGTGCCCACATAATATGTTATTAGTACATAGATAATGGTGATCTCCCTCGCAAGCGCTTCAACCATCACAACTCTATCCTATTACCAGATAATGACTTATTGGATAGCCCAGACAGCTAATAGCTCCCACTGGAAAGTCCCAGAACGTCCGAACCTCTCCGCAGACCCCAGGAACCCTTCGGAATGCGGCGCGCTTGTGTTATAGTTTCAGGAGAATTGATCTTGATTAAATTTGTTCATGTAATGATTGTTGGGACGTGACTTTTGAAGGCTCACGATGAATCCAGAGCAGATGGCCACTGTGGCGTTCGACATTGATTGCTTCGCAAACATGTTCTATCGTTCCCGGGACCACAATGGCGACGGTTGCCTTACTTGAAGCAATCGGATGTAAGGCGTCCAGCTCCTACTCGCGACGGAAACCTCAGAAGTCATTTTATTTAATTGGAAATATTCTTTTGGCTTTTAAGTTCACGTGGACCTGCAACAAACCGCACAAGGGAGTTTAAATGGAACCTGTAAATGTAATTGGATTATAACGAAACAACACAGTCCCTCGTGGCCTTCAAATACGACATCGCAGGCCTCTCTAGCAGGAAATGAAGACGCTACACTTGTCACCATGTAAACATGTTTAAATAGGAAAAAACAACTCCACAATGAGTTCAAGCCTTATTTGGTAATCGGAACGGAAGAATAAATGTTATACCAATATGTTAAACGCACAGACAACAAACTCAGGATCACCCTGTACAACGGCTATCATTGTGTTGAGCCTGTAAACCAAGGCAGAGGTCAGCAGCGGGGTGGATACAGTGACGTGCGGGGTCGGGATCTCTGGATCCACAGTGGCAGGTGAGTACAAATCATGGCGTGGATTCTCGCCTACAGCATGGTGTAGGGTGATACGAACATTACGATCGCTGACATTTTATCGTTGTCTTTGGACTACACGCTGGTCTATGTTGTTGCTCATTTTTATCAACTATGTTTACAAACTCAGCGAATAAGTGTAAACCTCTGTATGCTAGTAATATTAATGTTTTATCAATCGAAAGTAAAAATTCAATCATTTTCGACAATAGATGCTTCTGTCGACGTAGACATGTTGACGAGCTGGCGGTAAACCCGCTATCAATGCCAGCAGTTGTTGGAATGTTGAATACTAGTATTAGGCCTGCTCTTCACAGACGTAACATTGTGCAGCGTTATAATTAAGTCTGTTTATGTATCATCGAAAACACTATTTTTTATTATACCGAAAATGAATTATACAAAGTACAGTAAGGAAATAGCACAAACAAAGCTATTTTAAACCAACCAAGCGTGATGAATGTGTTTTGTTTGACTTTCTTTATCAGCATGTGTTAACGTGCAGATCGTTAAATATCAAAATGTCATCAATCCAGACATAAGTTAGATATTGTCATTATATACTCCAGTCCCTGTCTAATCCCCTAATGCTGTCGGCGGAACACGATGTGGTTTACACATATGGTCACATTGGATAGGCGCCGTTACACCTCCCTTACACTGCAGCTGATGTGTATGATCAGAGGGACAATCATTCCAACAGATATCATTAGACACACATACCATCTATATTCTGATTTGTTCACCCAGTAATAATTGGTCCCAGAAATATAATTGCCCGTATCAGTTTGCATAGCTTACATCAAACAAAGGGCGTATTTACCTTCATGTGCTCTCTACTGATCTAGTTGTCTCCACGTCTTTGAAGCGTCGTTGGCAACGAAAGTTAGGATGTTGACGAACCGCTATATAAATGATGTTCGCGTCATGCATTATTGTGTACTGAAGTAGTTAATGGTAGCTTGGAATCCATGTTAAATATGTGCTTGGCAACGTATATTATTTTATTAATACTAGAAACAACTATCGATATCACACCAGAAGAGATGTAAAAAGTAAGACAAAAAGGATGGTCGATGATGTTTCAAAAAGCCTATTTTAATTGCTATTGTTTAGTGATTGCGTGTCCAGATGGTGCACCTGTATCGCTGTCTATATGTCGTGGTTAACTTGGCCAGTGTGTCAGCCTGCCCAGATTGTTGTCCATGTTCGCCCGGTTCTGACACAATATTATAGTCCATGTTGATATAGCAAACAATACTTCTCGAATGATACCGGGCGCGGATTAAAGCAAAATTACGAATTTCGAATGGAAGAGTGTTTGGCCGACTGAATGAATACTTGGTTGAATTGGAAATAGAAAGAAAGGGTGATTGGAAACAATTGATTAAGGTGCAAACTATAGAAGAAGGAACTGTCTTATGAATATACCGTTAGAAATGTTGGGGAAGAACCCGAATAAAACTATGGAAGGGGTGGTTTGTCAGTGTCTTCAATGGAGGAATGAATACCCTGTTCTGAAGGAACACGGAAGGCTGAATAATTGCAGTAACACAGGTGCATGGAGACTTTGAATCATGGCATGGAATGGTGATCGACAGTTTGAAGAAGAGAGGGACAGTCATTGTAAACACAGATTGGTAGATACGGAATGAAATGTTAGTAATAAGAAAGTGTGAAGGAAGGAAGATGAGTGGATAGTTTAAAGAAAGATAAACTGATAGTGTCAAACACCTACGATAAATGAATACATGAAGGCAAATGTTATTGATAGATGACTTGTGCGAGAAAAGGTGGAAGGACGAAGCACACACCTGTTCTAGTTTAATAACAATAAACTAATTCTGAAAGAATTTCTTTCCCACCAGTGCAGATAGATTGAACGATACGAGTTGGATTTATGCAATCCACCATCACTTTTAAAACGTTGCACGCCTGATGGTCTTGGACGAATCTGACTTTGACTATAATAACTAAAGCCTTGACTGAAACAGATTTTAAAGCATTATGCAGTTTCGTCGCTCTTATTTACTTTCTTATTTTTGTTCTTGACAATTCTGGCCTAGCAATTTTCCAGCCGGTCTGGTAACTTTTGAGAGTTGTCTGGCTAAAAGCTTGGTCAGTTTACAGCAAAGTAATAAGCAATCAGGTTATGACCTAACTGTCCAACTACAAACAAGGAAGTATTGTTTATCTCACACCTTGTGCTATCCCAGCTTGCATCGCGGTCCTTTTCCTTTGTATATTGCATGTTCTCAACGTCAATCAATACAGACAGTCTAGTGTACATTTCACCGACATTTCTTCACTCGGCGTGTTCTGAAATTGGCCATTCAGCAGCGTGTATATGCTCACAGCAATCAATAAAGCCTTGATGGTAATTCTAAGGACCTCGGAGGGATATTTACTCATCAAATATAAGGTGTTGTTTATAGCGTAAACACAAGTCTGTTTATGAAACTTTTTTAGAAAATGTTAAAAATATAATGATAACAGTGGACTAACGTTACATTTTAAGGTATGTAGATCTATAGTGATGTGCATTGTGTTAAAATGGTCTTGTACAGCATTGTTAATGAGCTTGATGATAATTGTGTTTTGGGGGAATTTGCATCAACACTGTTGATATATATTGGAACCTTGATAATTCGAACTCAGCTACCACGATATATGCGGTTTTGTTATTTATAGCACATACAAAATCATTATTTGGAATGTAATCTACTAGCAGCAAATGCCTGTTGGAACTAGTTCCAAACCGTCGCTAAATTTCTTGTCAGTTCATACCTCGAAATCTCAGCTCATGTCCCTTTAAGAGGGATATACAATCAAAGGTATTTAACAATCAAATTTACACATGTTACAAATAATCGGTTCTGATTTGCTCAAAGGGATATATAGGTGTTTCTATGTTTGTTTGCATAATACTGAAAGAAGTATTATCTTATCTCTTCTATTTGCATATGTATCTATCGTATCAGCCACAGAGAAAATATTTCTAAATTTCTGTAATAGGTGTTAACCCCATGTGTGAAAGAGAGACATATACATCCTTCCTCTTCAACCCTCTCTTTCAAGCCCAATAATTTTCTAAATATATCTCTAACACAAATTGACTTCACAATGTCGAGTTTTGTCTGTAACACCCTGCTTCTTAATACCATCCTCTATTATCTCAAAGCTTAAGTGCTTAAAACAATCTTTCAAAATAGGCTTCATGGTAAATGTCACCATGTACACATGACACAGTACGGATTTACGACTCAAAGCATGATATGCTTTGTTTTGAAATGAGAACATCGGATGATAACTGGGAGTAATGAATTTCAAAATAACATCTTAATGATCACAGCTATTAGGGTTTTTTTCATGAAATTACTATGAATAATTCTGAAATGTTGCCGATGAACCCAGAATACAGTTATACGAAAGCCGACGTGCGCTTTCCGTCATATTTGATAATATTTGAGAAATCATCTTTCTCAAAGTCACACACAGATCCAGGACCACGCTATCGCAATTCTCGAACAACGTTTACTTTTCAGACGTCATAAGAATGTGCGGAATCAAGGTGGTTAGGCATTTAATAAATTACTGGTATTATGAGATGCAATGTGCTTGGTTTGATACTTTTCTCTTGATCAAAATTATTTTTTCTCACTCACAAATTTGAAGAAGCGTTTTTGAACCGTTCGACATGACGAAATGCATATTGCTCTAAATAAAAATTAAGTTTAAGGACGCAATGACCACATGTTTTACCAGTGTGTTAAGTGAGCCCGGAAACCTACATGCATGACGTCATCCATTGTGTGACGTCATCTCTGCGTCACAGCTTTGAGAGTTCT
Source organism: Haliotis asinina (assembly GCF_037392515.1). Lineage (NCBI taxonomy): Eukaryota > Metazoa > Mollusca > Gastropoda > Lepetellida > Haliotidae > Haliotis > Haliotis asinina. The sequence continues at coordinate 41,418,928 of NC_090286.1, forward strand.
CGTGGAGACAAGTCCCACACACTTTCACCGAATAGTGGTAAAATGCACTGGGCATACTCATATCTTAATTAGTTAAATAAATAACGTCATTGATTCAGAGGGTTTGTTTAGTTATCTCGTTTAAGATTTCAAAAAAATGCTGAGATCTATAAAAGCATGTTTCTCTGATATTAATCTCTGATCGACTACACACGAGGTTCGCCCAGTACTGTCGACATTTTAAGTTTGCAGATGCATTAATTTGGTTTATAGATAAAGTGCAGTCCCGGACATTAATGACTAGGAATGGCAGAGAAATGTAACCCCGAAAGGTAAATACTGTCTGTTTTAACGAGCGTGGAATGACAATCCATAGATTCGTCTCCGCTGCAGGCCAAGGTTCAGGATTCTCTAGAATGTTTTTAACATTAACATAAACTTTAGAAATTGCCATCATTACTGGATTCACCTTCCACACACTATTGACATTGGTTGTACTTGGTGCATTGTAAAACAGTCAATATAGGCTCCATGGAATATTATCATTAAGGCTTTGAAATCATTAAGCGAAACTCGGTGGCGGAGAGGAGATGGGTGGGTGAACGGATTCGATAGCAGGACTTTTCGGAGTATTTCGGGTGCTGTCCCACACTGCAGCACTTGTGGCACAGGTGTACTTCCTTGGGCAATTCACTTTGTTAAAAACACATGCCTTTGCTATCTCAGCCTTGAATGGGCACCCGAAAGTTAATGAGATTGTTACGTTACCTTATGTGTTCACCTTCTTGGGAATATGAATATTCATTCCCCAGGTAGTAATTATTACACATAAATACCCTGAAGCAAATATATCCAAGAAAGCCCTCGCAAGTCTAGAAAATGTGGCAAGTCTTTATTTCCAGAGGATGAACAAATTTACCATTTAACGATAAAACCAGTAAAATACAATGATCAGTTTTGTAGCTATAGTATGCTTTATCAAAACAATGGTATTGAAAAGAAATTAAATGTACGCAATTAAATGTACTCTTCTCAGTGCAAACAGATCAGAGACAAGCGTTGACGCATCTTAATCTGCTCATCTGTTGACCTTTCAATCCTGAGGTCAAAGAGGTATTTGCGTCAGTTGATTGTGTAATGGTTAAGATTAACAAATCCCCGGCGGAACTGGGTTCAAGAAGAAATACTGATTCGAGGTCATGGAGCTGTAATCAAATCAACAAAAACCAGAACATGTTGTATTTATTTCTTCTTAAATGTATAATATAATTTTTACAGGCTTCTATCGCAGCATTGTGGCTGTGGTTTTGGAAACCAGATTAAGGTAATTAAACGAAAAGTTCGCTACCCAAGTATAGTACTGTGGCAGGTTTGTGGTCGATGAAATTAAAAGAAACACACGAATGAGCACACACCACACAAAATACGTCTTTCAGTTTATGGAATATGTACATGGAATATATTATTGTTTGTTCGATGTTTAGGTCTTCCGAACAATATAAAACGAACATACACTTGAAAATAAAAATCAACAGGCACATATTTTCTTTATTAAGTGATAGATATTTCAGAATATATATCTTTGTGACTCCTTTGTAGAAAGTGGGGGCGCTTTTGTAGAGAATGTATTGGATTTATTCCGATGAACACAACGTCTTTCTGTTTGTCCATCTCCATATTCAAACATTGCCAATCCATCAATGAGTCAACCTAACGCATCCCAGTTGCCAAAACGAGCCATCCAGCGTCGAATACCAACTCAACATCCACAAGAAAAGATCTCATCCCTCCGCGCTGAACGTCAACAAATCCAACCCGCTGCAGTTGATAATAGCATCATCCAATACAGAAATTATGTACAAATTAACCCCCCTGGTGAGCTATAACTATTCCCTTTTGTACGAACGCGGCGAAGGCATGCAGCCTCTTTCCCCATAGCAAATACACCTCGCCCATGTGCACCGAAAGTCGATCTGCCGCAGATATGAATATGAAATATCCCGCATAACTCTCAATGAATTCTTGTCATAAATAACATGATGTACTGCCTGAACGAGCACCGCTGTACCGAACAAGGGGTCGCGGAGCTTAAGCCAAAATGTCAAAGCATCGTGTAAAATAAAAGCAATATGTGTTTAAGATACAGTTGTGGAGGGTCAATTTAAGAAAGGAGACTCGGTTTATGTATACAAACACTGCGAAAAGACGGTACGACCAGGGAAAGGGCATAGGCACAAGTGGCGTCGGGGAGGGTGGATCGCATTAGGAACTGTCCCTGTGACGAATGTTAAGCATAAAGACAAAAGGGGGAAATGTCAATGTGAGCAGTTCATTGAGTAAAGGGGGCATGACATCTACACATATCAGGGGTATATTACCCGACGTCACGGTGACGGTGTCACGGGGCAATACCGTTACGCATAACGTTACGTCTGTTCGTGTTCTTAAAGATCACATTCAAATACTACGGCGGAAAGGAGATCGAAGCGACCCCAGGACACACTGCATTGTATACTCTATCTGGGTGGAGCTGAAAGTTTGTAAGGTGTTGTGTCTTGATTGTAAAAATCACAAGGTTCCCAGTGAGCTTGACGTCTCTTCCGAGACGCTTGACCTCCAAAGACACTTATCAGCGTTGAATTTAATTAGGGAAACCGTAAATCTCAAACGTGCAATTCAAAACTCATTTGTTGTGAATATGGATATTTTAAACTTGTGCAACCATACTTTGCCATAGTTATAATTATCGTTATAATACTAAAATTCAAGAATTACAGTGAATAAAATTCAAGGTAATGTTTTTCGGAGTATACAATGACAGAATCATACTTCAGTGAGTAAAATCATTCTATGGTAGACACATAAGAATTATAAAACAGTAAAAGTACAATACAAAATAATAAAAGAAATACATTTTTATCTGGATAAATGTAGTTTCAGTCTTTATAAATTTTCGTATGGTGTTAAAAAACATATATATTAATCACTAGGCTGGGATTGAGGATTTGGTATGAATTATTAAATCTTGCAGCTAACCGCATAACCATAGAAGAGAAACAAGGACTGGGTTAAGTTTCAACGTTTCAATGTCAGAATCCAATCTTGCCATACAGGAATATGCGCTGAAGAAAAACGGCTGATTATCGTAGAACACGAGGTAAACAGAACCCAAAAAGAGGAAATGAGAATAGTAAAAAAGTATATTGACGTCTTCACCGATGTTGCAGCCAACTGCAATGAAGTCTCAATCGGCTTCCTGAAGTGTTCTCTTTACAAAAAACCAAGAACAAAGCCCAACCCATGCGTGTACATTGCGTACATTATTGATGAAGTTAAATGTTAGGGGGAAATGAGAAAGGCCGTCCCTAACACACCAGTTAAATGAACGGTTAGCAACACAGAAACCTTACCCATATTGCAATAGAAGTTTTATACGGATTTCAGCATTCAAGCAATTCTATGTAATTTTATTATTAGTCTTTCTGGCCCCAGTTGTGTTCAAGGATGCATGTTGTTAAACGCAGCTTTCAGTAACATTCCATATTTTTGACAATGGTCTGAGAACAATCTAGTCTGGAGTATTCTGGCTGATCATATGTGCGACTCATGTCATCTATAAACGTCGGCACTTAATATTCCAAGTCACCAAACCTGTCCAGCCGATCGGTTTAGTCGCCTCTTAAAACCAAATTTCAATGAACCAATTCTAACCCGGAATCTCGTCAAGGTTGGGTATTTAAGAAGAAAAGAATTTATACTTTTAAATTAAGTAAACAAACATAGACAACGAAGAGACGTTATCGCCAGGGAGCGCACACTAGGAAAGTGTATTCTGAGAAAGACTTCTGATTCTCAGAAAACCAAAGTATAACATGACCTGAAAAGCGGAAATGAAAATGTAAAAAAAAAAATTGATCAATTATATCGACCAATTACAACCCGGAATCTTCACGTGAATGGGAAATTGATAACCAAAACATTGTTACATTTATGTTATTCAACACAGCTTTTCAAAAAGTACTCCAGGAAATTTTGAAATAAGACCAACTTTAAAGTTCCTTTAGACATGCTACTATTCGTTTGTAACATAGTATCTAGGATTAGACTTCCTCTCTAAATCACAGGCTTTTGTAATCATAAATATAACATATGCTACACTTGACTACTTTTTAAACGTCTTTCCATCTTGCGGCCGCGCGATCAAGCCAATTAATCAGAGAGGCACGTATTGTACGTGATTAGGATAAAGCTTAGCTTTCTGAATATGTATAAGTTTGATGGTAACAAATAAACCCATTGCAATCAAACTGAAAAGGGGCCACAGAAAGACGACCTGAAATTCAGGACCTGGTGAAACATAGACTTGTTTCATTTAAGGTATTAGCATGACAGAGAGGGCTAGGCTAAAATAATGTGGTTCGGGGACTGTGAGACAGTGTATGTACGTGACCCAGGTAACCAGTTGTCGGACTTTCATTTTGTGGACGGCTCGGTGACTGAGGGGTTTCATTCGGGTTCTTTACTCTGAGATTGTGGGTTCGAATAAGGGACTCAATCCTCAAAAGTTTCAGAACCTGTTCTATCGAAAGACGTAATTTCAAATCCTGTATTTTTGTGCATACAATTGTGAAACTTGATGTATATTTTGTATAAATAGAAAACGATATTATTAACTAGTCCGAGCAATCTTCTTCTGTTGTAGAAGCACCGTGATTAAGTAAGACCTTATCTTCATGTATCCTTTCATTGTAAAATCAGGTTATGTGTGTAGGTAAAACATCCGTCCTTGGCGTAATCTGGTGATGGGCTGATGCAATTCTAGATGGCACTAGTCGTTCAATACATAGCCCTGGTCTCAGTAATGTGTTATTGAACAACTGATAGCTTAAAAGGGAATTTATCAGATTTTGCTAACGCTCAGTGTCTTTGGTTTGTGTAAACAGCAGAGGCGGTATCTGTACGCAGGTGGTAGGAGCTTGTCATTGAGTGTAAGAACGCAGGAGATGGGATGTTGTTGATATGAATCTCTTTCAAATACCTGCGGCTGTTGCTGTAGCGTTTAGGCTGTCATACGTGACATACGGTATTAGCTTCTGTGTCAAATGATGACTGAATCACAATAGCAGAGAAAGATTTCAATCATTCGACACAATTCAACAGTCACTTTATATCTGAATGACGAGATTATGTTTGCGACACTGTTGTGATTAGTTCTTGATCTGCCATGTTAAAACATTGTTCTGTGCTTATACGATTTCATTTTGATGTGCTACAACCATGTTAAGCTGAGATTCAACTACTTCTGTTGCACGATTTGATTCTTAGTGTGGTTGTTGTGTTCTCTGGTAGGCATGTAGTCTCTGGTAGTACATACTGGTGTCTACTGTCTGGTAATGATGGCAGATATTTAGATTCTGAGTGTTAGTGTATTTTACCCTGTTCAGCAGTTGGGCATGTTACGCAGATTCTGCACATTGCAGAAACAAGGTATATTCTAACCTGCGCATGACGTACTTATCACGATGTCTCATGTGTTATGCAAATTTGCATATTACAGAAACAAGGTCAAATTCTGTTACTGTAGTTGCATGTTTAGTCATAGGATGACTGTTCAGGACTATTCAGGAGGTATATATCACTGTGCTTATGTTAGGCAGATTCTGCATATTACAGAAACAAGGTCAAATTCTGTTACTATCGTTGTATGTTTAGTCATCGGTTGCAATAGATTGACCGTTCTGGACTATTCAGGAGGTATATATCACTGTGCTTATGTTAGGCAGATTCTGCATATTACAGAACCCAGATCAGGTTTAGATTATGATTCTGATAGAACAAGAGTAATTTTCTTTTCAGTAACAAGGCTAAATCCTGTTACTGGTGTTGCCCATTTAGACTTTGCTGTTTACAGAACAGCAGTATCCCCTATCTTCCACGTAGGTTCACCGATCCTGCATATTACAGAACTTGTTTTGTTTCTGACGTGGAACGTTTACATACTGAGTATGATAGACTGTCATCTGTGACTCTGTGTTATTGATGTTATCATGACATTGAGAATCATACCAACACCCTACCAGACTCTGACATGATCTTCACTGAGTTTTCCAATGCCACCTGGTAATTAAAGGGATCAAGCAAAGACTGCCTCAGCAGTGTATGTCCAAGTGGGACAAACCATGTTAAACTGGGGTAGCTCAGTGAGATAACACTATAAGACCGACGTTAGCCGGGCTAGTATACAATCAGCCACACAGAGTACTGATTGAGGAGCAATGTACGGTGAAAGAGATGGATAACTCGAACGACCGGAGTTTCACTTGTGTCCTTGTGTCATACTATTATTATGCTAATACTTTTAATGCTAATATTTGTATAGCGCCGACACCAGTTAAAATGCTCAAAGGCGGTTTGTTTTCCTGTCAATCATTGGATGCCCATCTCAGCGCACAGCTTATTTTCAACCTCAATTCCCTGAGAATCACACAACGCATGCAGCCTACCAGGAGCACAGGAAAAATGTGGCTTTACCATCCTTCATGGGTACAACCGGGTGGACTGCTGTAATGCCGTTACAAGTAAAATACATACACGTGCATGGAAAGACACATACTAGTACACATTGTCACGAAAACACCTACCTGAACATCGCTACAGGTACAACATCCTTTCCTTACACAAACACGAGCACGCACACACGAGCACGCACGCATGAGCACACACACACACACACACACACACACACACACACACACACATATATATATGGCTAAATGAGCGTAAACTCTTTCACTCGAGTTCGTGAAACACAAGGCAGTCTCCTCAGTAGAAAGCAGAATTAAGTTCTCCGAAGCATCAGTATTTTCTGTACAACCAGACGCAGCCTCCTTGTGACGAAACACTACTCTGTGTCTATTCATGTTACATTGATTCTGCTTTGTTGTGGGCGAAAAAGTTAAGCATTTTACCACAAATATCAACGTGTCAAGTCAGTAACAAGCTCACAGTTTGTTCATGACACCTGCCACACAAACTATGTACACACAAGAGACCCACGATGTAACAGAATGCAAGTCAATCAGGTCCTCATTCAACTGGGAATTTGGAATTTGTCGGTGCTCAAATATTGGCGGGAAATATGATAATGCAAGGGAAAGAATTTTCGCCCGAGGCTGTTCAAAGAGTGCTTCCACGTGGAGACTGACATCGCGTACCGTCTGAAGCTTGTCAGTTTCAAGCATGATTGACGGAGATTAACAATAGCGTATTAAGTTGGGAGCCTGGAGACACATTCGAGCTGACCCGCTCAACAACAAGGGAAATACGGTATCGGGTTTTAAGCATAAGGGCCCGCTTGGCGCCAATTCCGCGATATCAGTTTAAATAAGTAGAATGAAAATAACTCAAGGGTAGTAATTGAATATTCTTGATTAATTTTTCGCCAAGTGTTGCGTGGTAGACAATCGAGTCATATTTCGAGAAAGACTGCAAAGCAAATAACTTGTATTCAGCAGCGCTCACACATGCATCCGAAGGTACTGACCCTTCTGACCTGATTACAAGACGGGGGACTCGCTCTGTAAACTTAGAGCCTATTTTATCATATTGTAAGATACACATCATCAAATGGCAACTGGCTAGGATACGGGGTTGTAAGTAAATGTCATAGTTTATTGTACATATTATTTATATCAATAATACCTTTGATATTAGGATATAACGCGTATCATTGTCACTATGGTATTATTATGTGTGCCGTATCGAGGGATGCGTTTCAGACAGTGACACCTCGCTAATCCGGACACACCACCTTCCGGTGTGGGGGCGTATTTATATACACAGAGGAGTAAGGCCATATGTAAAAATATTCTTATTACTCATTACCGTCCGACCCAAAACTTCGAATCGCCTTTTTTATTCTTTACAGAAGAGAAAATGCAAGTTTGGAATTCTTATCGGGGAAAAGGTTTTGGACATAGAATTAAATGAAATACAAGAATAATTAATGAGAAGCAAGAATGTGGCCTAATACTCTGATACGTTAACCTTAGGTTTGACAAGCCCCGTTTCACAAAGCTATCGTAGCGCTCCGACTGTCGTGAGTCTATGTTACAGGGCCTAGACTTTCGAAGCTCTCTTAGCGCTAAGATTGTCGTAAGTTTCATACATTAACATAACTTACGACTATCTTAACGCTAAGAGAGCTTCGAAAATCTACTCCCAGTACTCCCAGGATCGTTGCGTCGTAGAGTGGTGGCGTTACGATAGCTTTGTGAACAGGTACCGTCTTATAAACAAGGTTCCATTATTGTATTTTTCCATGAGGAGTTATGACAAATCTAAACCAAACAACGATGTCCCCGTGAAATGTTTAGATGTACAATGAGCCATGAGCAACATCAGTAATATGTGTTGCACATATGAACAATCAGTACAAAATGAGGCTTTTGTCTGAAGTCAGCAAGCCCGACCACCCGACACCATTAGTCGACTTTAACAACAAGCACGGCTTGTTGACGAACAATTCTGACCCTCATCGTCACGGGTAACAATGTCCGAGCTTACAACAAGTTGCTGCTAATTATCCATATAAAACGCGTTTCATTTACAATTTCTGTTGCAACATGAATCATATATACGATCGATCACAACAATACGAAGAACCTCTTATCCCGTATCTAAGTCTGTATTGTGTTCGCCATTTCGTATCATGAAAGGGAATGTAGACATCATTAGCATCTTGTCTCTTGTAAATAGTGCACCTTCATAGAACTCATCTATTTTTTTATGTTTGCCCCTAAAGATAAAGTGGCATGGTGCACCGTGTGGCCATGTAAAAGGGTAACAAAGCAACTGCTGGACATTTCGATGTAATATGCTCTATTTCGGTTTTCAGGACGGAATCAACAACAGATACAAGATGTTCTGTGACTCCTTCAGACCTTCCCTGATCCTAATGAAACATTCATGATAGAGGAAATTAATCTCTGAAATGACGAAAATGAAACTAGAAAGAAACGTCACATGACTAGCCATAACGACTGCCACAAAGCGGAGATGATTGTACTTCCAACAACTATATCGACATCGAATCGGACGACGGAAATCGCGGTTAACACCTCCGGAAGTCACTTGTGTGCAAACGGAAGCGTTGTGCCCACAGATCGGAGAGTGGAAGACAGAAACCAGCTTGACGCATTTCTGTACATCATCATCGTGTTGTCCTTCTACGCCATCAGCATGGTGCTGCTCATGATCAAATATATACGGAGGGAGGAAGAAGAAATGTCGCTGGATTTCTATTACACTGAGTTTGTAAAGCGGGAACATTTTCAACAGCCGCACATTAAAAACAGAATAGCATTAGAAAGGGATAGACATCATATAGACAAAGCCTTGCTTGGCTTCTATAAACCCGATATCGACGCATCAGGAGACAGAGATGAAACTACGGTGTGACCTTTCAAACCTACAGTCTAATTCGTGGATATATCGATTTGAACTCCCCTGTGAGGAGTTCAGGTGGTGCACGCAGTGCTGTGATCCGTAGGATCAACGATGTGTACGCATGGCTGTCTGGCTTGAAATTAAGGCTCGTTCTTAAAATAGGCCACGTGATGAAGATGTGCAGTGGATGAGAAAAAGGATTGTGTTTTCTTTTCATGGATTTCGTATCAGCAAGTGATACGTATTTAAAATGTGCACTTTTCCAGAATGAATATTCATACCTTTAGGGGTATCTTTGCTATAGTTTCTTTGAGTGGCAGTGAGGGGCATTTTCATCAATATACAATATTTTTTCTCCTGTAGTACAATGCAAGTGATGAGACGGAATATCACTCAGTTTATAACGATGTTTGCATTTACTCCGAAATGTCACATATTATTTGACAAAGAAGTTGCATATCCATAGAATTACCCCCATGGTCATTTCTATAGTGTGCATCGACACAACTTCAGATAAAACTGACAGTTTACCAAAGCACGAGGGTATATATGTTTTCCAATTTCAAGACATGGTATTATTAAATATACACTCAAATTCACACGCATTTAAATAATTTGGTTCGATTTCATGATATCATTGGTCATGTGCTGAGTTTTTGTTGTGTGAGGGGAATCCACATACTCACTCGAAGCGAACCATCTGAGTAAAGGAATGCATGGATAAATCATAAGAGTAACGTTTAGTATGTTTAGTATAGTTTAGTATGTCACTGTAGATGCGGATTATATAGATTGTTGGGTAGATATTTCAAGATTTAATCATTTGTTAGGTTGATAGACAAGGATTTGGATCAGGTACATGTCGTACAAAGCACAAGAGCTCATTGGAGATGAACCTAAAACAACTGACTCTCGGTGACACGCGGTCCCACAAGTTAGTCGACCATGTGTCCGATCTGTACGCGTTTGGGGTTTGACCGTGAGATATTCAGGTTGCCTGAAATGTTTATGGTGAAATTAATCACATTTGTCGCTTTCTTCATAAGCAATCAAAACGTTTCACTGTCTTTAAACACATTTTTGGACATACTAACCCTTTATTTTATTCTTGTACAATTGTCCCGATGGAGTGTGTAGAGATGGGGCAGCTCTTTGTTCAAACTGATGTTTCCTGTGGTTTGGGGCTTTTTAAACCTTAGAGCAGTAGGAAACACGGACTTTTATGAGACGTTTAGAGGTTCTTCAGACCAGAGAGCATAATAATGTAATAATGTAACAAAGACAACCCCAACACATTCCATTGTCATTCCATTCTCAGTTCCAGCAGCCTAAACTCACCCTCGTATCAGCCAGCAACTAAGAGATTTCATGTTTCCATTATACTCGATGGCTCCTTTAAAAATGTATTATATAACCGCTTCCATGTTCGGTTCCACTTTATTTCGAGGACTGTATATCAGTCTTAGACACGACTGCCCCTTTAAGATACTGGAGGTGAAGACATGCAGACGGGCCGAGACTGTGAAACCGAAATGTGAGGTTGTTAGACTTGTTTAAACGAGCCCAGGTTAGCGTCTGTTGATCGTTCATTCAGGAAACAACTCATCATTTACTTGAAAAGTATATTCATGTCGAACCAGTAGAAAACATTGTATGGATTTTTCCTTCAACATACATGTTTCAGATATTCCGTTTGGGACACACATGAGGTGAGACTTTGTTTTCACTCTGATTGTTAACTACAGCGCCGAGGGTAGAAACTGTGTTTTAAGTGATTTGATTTTGTACTGCCTCAGCAACTTTGTAGCTATTGTGTTTAAAGGTGTTTTGATGATGATGACGATGATGATGATGATGATGATGATGATGACGATGATGATGATGTTTGTTGTGTTAATGATGTAACAATGATGATGATCATCATGAAAATATTGCCTGTATATAACGAAATGCATGTAATCTCAACGAATTTCGTGAAGATAATGTCCTACTAACAGTGCCAATCATGAACACACGCACGTGGTTATGACTCTCAAATGAACCGAGTCAACTCGAGTTAATCGATTGTAATCAGTTGCGAGGTTGTGAGAAGAAAACTCGTGCTATGTGCTTTGAAATCGTAAAGATGACTCAGCACTGTTTCACACAAGTAGCGTCAAAATAACCTATACATTATTTAATATCGAACAACAAAGACCAATCGGGTCTCTCATTAACATTCCGAGGTTTGTGAACGTATGGATTCAGGCGACGGTGTTGTTTCTATACGGTGTATCTGGTCGTTCATTGTATGCCTTTTCCTAGTATGTTTGTATCTGGATACCAATGCTTTGTGATACTTAAGATGCCGTGTCCATGCGGACAAACAGAAAAAAAACTATAGTTCTTTCTTATTTATTTTGAACACCACATCATAAATTATGTTTCTAGAACATGAGATAAATAAATATAACAGAACAGACACAGCTCATTCTATTGTGTAAAATGTGCATACACCATTAATGACTAAATGTTCTATGGGGTAAGTAAACATATTATGTAAAAAGTAAATGTATCCTAGAATAAATAATCACATTATGTAAAACGTAAAGTTAACGTATCCTGAAATAACTACTTATTCAATATAATAAAGTGTCTGAAAACGTTTCAATACAGCTTATGTACTTATATTTATTCTTAGATGTGGCAGAGAAAATGTTTTGGTGTTGTTTCTTGCGTTTCCGACGGTGTCATTTTCTGCCATTTATCCAGAACATCCGGGATGTTCTACATGTTTTTCTTTAACCTACAGAAAAAGAACCCATTGTTCCTATACACCTGAAACCAAGGCAAAACCCAAACTTTGATTTACTAGATTATGAAAAAGCGAGAAAATATTTCCATAATCAGAACACAAAAAACAAAACCTTTTCTGATGTGCTGAAAAGATTCCAGCTATAGCATAAGCCTGACAATACATATATAAATCACTATCAAATGAACGAACGCAGGTGTTCTTGAAAATGTGATAGTATTTTGCCCCAACAGTGGCACCAGTAATACGTGCGCGACTAGTGAGCTGTTCACTTGCAAAACAATAGGGAAACATTTGGTAAAAATGAAAACAGGGAATAGCATCGGGCTAAAGGTTTGTCACTCTGCGCCAAATCCGTGAACGATTCCCAGTATGTCAGATACACGTGTTTATGATTCACTGTCAATTAAACGTGCAACAGTCATATACGTATGTTAAATCTCATTAACTTAAATGCAAGGTACTAGTCCGGATTATCAAGTTTCTTTGGTATGGTACTGTCAAATGTCCGTAATACGAAATGTCAGTGCAAATAAATAATTTGCAAGTAAATAATGTCCAAGTTATCAAGTTTGCACTGTAGGGTCTACTTGTACAAGTAGTTATCAGAGTAAATATTGATATAACCTACATGCACTGATCTAATGCCTTACAAGCTCTGATTCATGGACAGGCACGTTATGCCGGATATCTCGTAATGGCCAGTATGTCTTTACGTGACGTCGCAAAAACAATTATTGATCTAGAATCGCAATCTGGCCTCTGATCCCATCAGCTCCAAGAAAAGTAATCTTGTTTTAATCTGAAACCTTACAACATTATATTGATGATCACAGGATAGTCTGGTTCAAACTGGATTATTTTCATACCGTCACCATATAGGTGGAATATTGGTGAGTGTGGCGTAAAACTAAACTTAAAAACTTAAAGTTAAAACGTTATTTATAACTCAGACTTGATGAGAGCGAGTAGTGATCATATAGTACGATATTCATAAAGTTAAACTTTTTTCTATTCCTAGATGAGTGAATGATAGTGTAACACCCCTCTTACTAAAACCTACTGAGGTTTTACTGAGCACAGACGTGGTAGTCCCATTCTAACACAACGAACATTACTTCCGTTCTCTCCCTCTGTGTGACGGCATCATCCTGAGGCTGTCATAAGACCCTAAGGAACATCACAGACCACTAACATGTCAAAATTTCAATAACCTGAGGTTAATGGCCGTTTCCAATTCTTCATCATCATGCCGGCGTTTTCAGAATTGTTTCGCTAACAACGCTCTGTTTTGTTCGGTATAACAAAATCCTGTTACCTCTTACAGGAGAGTTATCTTCCCTTGAGTAACCCACGCCACTCTGAATGCGGAGGGCTTTGTTTGAAGTAGGTTCCCTGCCGGCTGTGAAGATAATGAACCGAAGAAAAATGAAAGAGAAAATTAGCTTCTGGAGTTTCGGATGAAAAACATTTTGTTCTTGGACAAGGAGGCGAATGCTTTGACGTCATGGAGAACCCATGGCAAGTGTTGGTCTCCATGTCACCTTGACATAGACGTGTATATATGACCTAGCAATCTGGTACTTCCTCTGACCTTGAAACATATCCTAGTTTATATAAGGCAATGTATATCACACTGTGTGTTTCTCCTCCTCTTCCTCACCTTCATGGGTAGGGAAAATAATTATTAGAATGATGACAAACATAACTTATCCACAGTCTGGTTAAGAAACTGATCGGTACATGTAAATACTCTAGACGTTAGTATTTTCCTTAAAGGCAGCAAAGGCAGCAACATGGTATACGAAACGTTACCATACATCTAATGTTGGTCAGGGCGGTAATTTAACGAACGAAAAAAACATGCACAGTCATAACAGATGTACAATGTCATTAATAATGGCATTTGCCTTGCTTACATGTGACAGTGACCGTTAATCAAGTTCAATAACTTGTTTGATGCAAGAATATATTTAAAAAACAACAAGGAACACTTGTGCTTTTATGTGATCCCTTATTTGTTTTCCTCAGTATGTCTACTTTTATTTATTTATATCCAGATCACTTGCTGAAAGGCGCTTTGTTTTCCTCTCGATCATGGATGTCAGTCTCAAACGGCACAATTAACAATCTCAACTCCCTGAGGAACATGCATCATGTAAGGTACAAGACGACGTTGTGGTGGTTTCGATTACATGCAACTAAATCACTACTGCTGCTTTCTGTTGTAAGTTGTATGACTGGAACAAAGGAACAATGCCACTAAAACGCGGTGGCGGAGGGGTAGCCTTGTGGTTCAAGCGTTCTCTCGTCACGCCCAAGATCCGGGTTCACATGGGTACACTGTGATATTGCTGGAATATTCCTAAAAGTGGCCATTCTCATTCACTCACTTACTCACAAGGAAGACATGCCAAAAATTGTCACAACCACCCGTGTTACTCAATATCCGTTTCCGAAAGGAATCATATTTTTCAGCATTTTTAGAATCTTGTTATTGTATTATTGTCATCGTGAAACTCTCAATTGGGAGGGAAATGCCATTTCGTTGCTGCCGTTGACTAACTGATACTATCCATCATGTGTCTTGCTTTTTCATGATTTCATGTGCTGATTGAAAGTATATTCGTGATATTTATGGATTATTTGAATGTTATCCGTAACTGTCATAATGAAAGAATCGAGAGTAAAGTAGTGTATTACACTTAAAGTGTTGTAAGGTATGCCTGAAATACGGGGAAGACGAATACGCTGAATTTGCTGAAACTGTATCGATTTACACAAGGTTCGGGACAAGCGGAGCCCCAGAAACACTGTTTCGCTGTCGAGGTCACAGCATACACGTATGTCCTCACCGACCTCTGACCTGAGTATTTTAACATTTTTCAAACCTTCTTCACCAAACATTAAGGGTGAGAGGTGCATGATAGTGTCACATTGTATATCATGCTCCCTCGCCGTGATATTGCTGGAATATTGTTAAAAGCGGTGTGAAACCATATTCACTCACTCTTATTTCACGCAATGCTCACATATACAGCTCTTCAATATAATACTCCAGAGTGTGAGAGTTAGTGAGTTTAGTTTACGCCGTTTTCAGCAATATTCCAGCTGTATGGCGACGGTCTGTAAATGGAGTCTGGACTAAACAATCCAGTGATCAACAACATTAGTATCGATCTGCGCAATTGGGAACCGATGACATGTTCAACCCAAGTCAGCGAGCCTGACCACCCGATCCCGTTAGTCACGTCTAACGACAAGCATAGCCGCCTTTTTATGGCAAGCGTGGATTACTGAAGACCTATTCTACGGGTCTAATACTCAAGACGAATACAGAATGTCAATGATTCAATTTATTTACATCTTACACCTAATGGAATTTGTACTTACACTGTGAAATATTCGAGACTGGCGTTGAGGATATATGATTGTAATATTGCTTGACGGTTGTATATTCGAGACTGGCGTTGAGGATATATGATTGTAATATTGCTTGACGGTTGTTTATTCGAGACTGACGTTGAGGATATATGATTGTAATATTGCTTGACGGTTGTATATTCGAGATAGGCGTTGAGGATATATGATTGTAATATTGCTTGACGGTTGTATATTCGAGACTCGCGTTGAGGATATATGATTGTAATATTGCTTGACGGTTGTTTATTCGAGACTGACGTTGAGGCTATATGATTGTAATATTGTTTGACGGTTGTATATTCGAGACTGGCGTTGAGGATATATGATTGTAATATTGCTTGACGGTTGTATATTCGAGACTGGCGTTGAGGATATATGATTGTAATATTGCTTGACGGTTGTATATTCCTGTGAAGCTGCGGTAAACCCTTTCACTCACACATGTACTGCTGGATTACTGTTCGCAAAGAATATTCGATTTCTTAAAATCATCTAAAATCGATAATGTATGTAATATCATTCTCGTCACTTGAATGATGTTTATTATAAGCTATACATTTTCATCGTTAACTTTTCCATCATCACAGCATATTTGAATCGTGAATAATTTGTATAATTATGATTTATTATGCACATTGAACGTACGTATTAAAACATTACTACCAGAATGGCTCGTTATGTTTGTATTTTGCCTTGCATGCATGTATAATATGTGAAGAGGCTTTTGTCATAGAAACACAACCGTCCTGCGTCCATTGCACCCAATTCTACATGTGTATTGGTTTGTTGTTTACCACAGCAGTCAGCAACATTCCAGCTATATGGCGGTGATCTGTAAATAATCAAGTCTGGACCAAACAATCCAGTGATCAACAGTATGAGCATCTGTCTATGCAAATGGGATACGATGGCATGTGTCAGCCATCTGAGCGAGCCTGACCGGCTGATCCGTTTGTCGCCCCTTACAAGTATGGGTTGCTGAAGACAATTCTGACCCGGATCTTCATGGGCATCGGTGAAGAGCACTATTCCCACATATGGCGACTGTACGGGCAAAAAAGACCTACTTTGAGTCTCAATAATAATGAATATCCACTTGTTTTTACGTCGACAAAATATGCTAACATGTTCGCGTGATAGACGTAATTCATTAGTTACATCATTTTACACCTTATCTCAGTTTCAGTTTTGCTTTTTTTGTTGTTGTTGTTTTAGTTTTGTTATTTTGTTTGTTTGTTTGTTGTTGTTTTTTTTGGGGGGAAGGGTGGTGAAGTTTCGTACACGTCTTACGCCATAAAATGGGTTGCTGGGAGAAAAAATAAGAGAGCTTCATCAATACCAAGCTGCGTTTAGCTAACAATTCAGGAAGTTAAAACCGTGGTTCTAAACAAAGGAATCATGGTTTGAAGGTTTTCCTCTGATCCTGAATCCGACACCAGATGAGCACATTAGATAAACCATCCGTTTAGGCGTGTCATGGACAGTGGTAAATCGGCGAAACAAGACCACTGCCTTTTCATGTTTGAGATATCTAACAATAGCAATACGAGACATATTAACATTATTTTGTGACGATGTGCAGAAAGTTAAGACAGGTTCGTGGCTTGAGAGGGCGTAGTGTTTGTACGCACCCGGGGCGCAAAACTGAAAACTGACTCTGCTCCTGGGTAGAAAACAAACATGGCGTCGTCAATTTGATCGTCTGGTTCCACATGTCGAGGACACAAACGTCTCAGCTAACAGCGCAGATTGCGTCCTCGACCTGTGCCGACTGCGATGGAAAACATAGATCAAGAAAAGGGTGTCTGAATGTCCATGTGGCAACGGCAGACGGCAGTGTGGATCACTTTGATTCAAGTCGCCTCTACATTCCTGGAAACGTCCCTGCAGTTCCGACGTGGCGCTGTGACGACTTTACAGGTCGTGGGAATGACGGCGCGATAGAATCAGACGAAAGATAACGCTGATAAATATCGATCAAATATTCTTGGAATTTTCAACAAAAGACTGAAACTCTGTGTATGTCAGCAAACACTGGCTTGTCAAGCTCCCATGCTCCATTACATGACAAATGTGGTCGTTTAACAAGCATGACAAAAACATGTAGCTTCTAATAGATAGGGGTAGTAGGACGTCCTTATAGCTAAGGCTACAAAGGGCGTCTGTTGAAAGGGAAACAACTATTGCGATAGCGATAGTCTATTGCAAGATCTGTTTTGCGATAGCGATAACCTATTGCGACCAACTATTGCAATGCATTTTTCTCCTTAAATTGTCCCATTTGAAGTCATTTCTCAAATGAATATATAGTTCATATGGGATGTTATGTAGTTTCAATCTCTTTCATAACTGACAAGGAACCTGAAAGTCAGATAAGTTTAAGAGGCAACAGGGGCAGATAACTCTAAATCAAAGTGAACGAATCTGGTACTTTAGAAAGGGATGTCAATTACTAAACTATCCATAGATACTATAGATGCATTGACAACGTTCCGTTTCCACCACCGAATACCTTCTATCGGAGACTCAACAACTGCAATCCATCGATAGTTAGATGCATCGTTATAGCCCGTCCCTGTGCTTACCAACCACTTTCCTCCAGCAGAATTCGAAGCTGCCACATCGTGATAGGAGTTTAAATATCACAAATTAGTAATGTAAAAACTGACTAACGGGAGCAGATGGCTAGGCTCGTTCACTTGATTGGCATGTAATTTTATCCCAGTTGCGTTGATCGATGCTCATGCCGTTGATCACTGCATTGTCCAGTCCAGGCTCGATTATTTATAGACCATATTTCTGGAATACTGCCGAGTGGGGTGTTAAAAACAGAGAAAAACAAATGTAGATTTCAGGGTCCCGATCCTCGAAACGTTCGTAGCGCTATGTAAGCCCTTAATAATATATAGAGTTTACGACTGGTCGTAACGTTACCGACGGTTTTTGAATCGCTAAGCAGGGTCTTTAAGTGATATTTGCGAGTTTCATCTCCTCTAATCCACGTGCTAAGGATGCTGGTCCCACTTGTATTGACGATGTGATTAAAATGCAATCCAATTCCCATTTAAATGAGCACATTTTGCGTTCCAGTAATTATAGGAACATCCCGGCAGCATGAAACTGCTGATAGAATGCCATCCGCTTGCTAAGAAGGAAATACAAGTGTACTGTAACATCCCTGACGTCTGTTCGTAAATACAGAAGCATGCGTGTGTAGTTACATCCCAATGAACTGACATCGGTGGATCCCTGTGGATTGTCAATTACACCTGCAGAGGGCAATCACTTATTGCGAGATGAGCCAAAATATCAACCCTTGTTATTGAACGATTGGTGTTTGGTTTATTGTCTAATGTGCACTAGCTGTATGGCAGCGGTTTCTAAATAATCGAGCCTGGACAAGGCAATCCAATAGCCAACAATATGAGCATCAATATACGCAACAATGGATACGATGACGTATCATTGAGCTTGACCACCCGATCCCGCCACAAGCAACTGAAAGCCAGTTCTAACCCGGATCTAAACGTGTTATTGAACGGAAGCACCGTAGTATTACTATGCCCATCTGGAATGTGGAAAAGTGATTGCGACCCCACTCAACGTAATCGAGTCTCATTCTTCTTAAACTTTCTAAATTTACATTACGTGGACAGCGGAGACACTGACTATTTTAATTTCTTGGAATGACGAGAAATGGCAGTCAGCGCATATTTCAGTTCTCAACAGTTCGATTTCATCTTTTCTCGAATCAGCGTTGAGCTTGCTGCATGCACAGGCGTGATCTTTGGGCGAATTCATTCAGATTTGTCATGTTTGTCTTCAAAATGAAGATTTCCATCTTTCAGTGAAACATGGCTACACGATATTCCGCTGGATTCAGTGTGTACTTTATACACCAACTGGACCACGATTGGCTTAGTCGGGCAAGGTGCATCTATTCGCGTCGCGAAGTTAGTCAGTGAATATACATAATTTGATAGTAAGAAACAACACCATTTAAACTGACACCAGGAAGACCAGAGATTCGGAACCCGAGGAAGCCTAGACTTGCATTATTTAGGGCTTTTAGCTTTGCAGGGAAGACGAGGCAGAAGGGAAAATAATGTGGTTCAGGGACTGTGGGGTAGACTAAGTTGCGAGTATTAGGTTCCAGAACGTTGCTATTGCGAGTTCGAATCCAACTGGTTCGGATCATATTGTGAGGTCAATAGTAGTAAACGTCTAAACGGTGATGGCTTTCTGTCTGTCCTGATATCCAGCTGACACCCGCCATGATGTCACATATATTGATCCAAACGGCGATAACCAGTAACCCACACGTAAACAAGGAAATAAATAGGATTTATGAATATTTTACGGAAGCTTCCGACAACTTCACATCCTGCCCAGATCACAAGTACAGTATTTCCATGCAGCGGAGCTCGTGAAACGTGATAATTAACGCTGTAATAACATGCTAATACGGAGCTAATGGGTGTGGGGTGTTGAGAAAATTTAGTTTTGTTGGTGTTCATGATCTCACCTGTATTTACTAGAACTTACAAAATGGCATCATTTCCTTAGGAACTTAGTTCTAAAATCAATACTGTCATTGAGGTGTGGAGCCAGTGTATTAGTGTCAGATACAGAAATAGAATAAGACTGAAAGACAACATGATTTATTACAACTATTTACATACTCATTAGTATTTACAATGTGTGTTTGACTGCAGAGCATACGAGGGGTGTCCCAAACGTGGTCAGCCTCACCTGGACACTTATGAAAATACAACTGTTTTTATGTTTTATTTTACTACATATTATCTGACAAGCTCAAGCAAATTGTTTCTGCCATGTTCCAGCATCACGCATTCATGCAAGTGTCAGCTCTCGGTATATTCTAAACAGTGCCAATTTGAATGTCTAGACAAGATGTTTTTGAAAGGTTAAAATGGGGGTGTCCTCGTCTAAATATAAATCAAACAATCCAAATCTTTGAATGGTGATTATGACGTGAAGTCATCAAAGCTATACTGAACATATTTTATATCATAATATCTGAGCGGATGCCATCGTCCATGAGGTACAAAAATGACAGATGTTTTTTTTACTTTTTGCAATGTTTAAAGAAATATTCATCCCAAATGTGTTGCGGTGACAAATATCTCGTTAACCACATTAAACACATATGTAAAATTCTGGATATGCCTTTGCTAACGATTCCTTCAAAATAAAATGGAAACTTTCCTAACTCTGGACATCGAGAATATAGTGAAGTCGACCACGTCACCCTACATTTCATCGAAATCCAGCCATACACAAGTAATCTAAAACCGAGGTAACCGTTATGATACATGAAATCGAAAATGCCGGCTTACCACCAACCTGAGTGCGTGAGTATTGTTTTACGGCGCTTGACACCAGAAATGGGCATCGCACATAGTACCCACTTCAGGAATCATTGAGGATGCTAGGTAGGTCTGTACTTTGGAAAACAGCAGACACTGAACACCTTTCAGACATGTCCCATCTTGGACCATGCAGCTAATTTGTCGACAGCAGCAGGGGCAGGTTAAACACGGTTACTTTATACTACTCAAACACGGTAAATGACCAGCCCGATTCTATCACAGCGGTTTTACTGCAGTATTATGAAGGGTTCTTCATACCATTAACTTATTTCAGTGGTATATGTCATATTAAGGTACAGAGACTTGGAACTGAACGAACTTCTGGCGTTGACTTTGCAAGAAATATTTCATGCCCACTACTAGCATTGCATGGAACTTTCCTCCAATGTGACGAACGTCTGTTGCAATACTACGTTATGAATCTGAAAATAAGAAAATGTTCTTTGTATAATTTTGTGAATAACACTAATGAACATATTTATCAAACGAAGACGAATCAATTTGCAACGATCACCTGAAGCGTGTGGTAATGGAATATCAGTTTCTGTGGTGGAAAACACTTTAGTGGGACTTGCATGCCTTGATACCGTAAAGGGTCTGTCAAACGTACTTACCTATTCGAACACATGATTTGTCATTTCTGTTCAATAACATATCATCCGGACATTCACAACGGAAACCACGTGATTCTGACGTCATGACAGGAGTTGGGAGACACAGATGGGAACAACCGCCATTGTTGTTTCCGCAAATATCGATATCTGGAAAGATTAATTGCGTTGTGAGCCTTACGTATGCGATTTAGCCACTAAAGTATTCCATTGATTTAAATCATGGCGTGTCTGCGTAGATATTAAAATAGATGGTATGAAAACCTAGGGTGACGGTTGGTTGGTTGTTTATCGCCGCACTCAGCAACATCCCAGTCACATGGCGGCGGTCTGAAAATACCACATAACGTAGTGATCAACAGCATGAGCATCGATCTACGCAACTGGGATACCATGACGTGCGTGAACAAAGTCAGCGAGCCTGATCAGGCGATCCCGTTAATCGCCTCATATGACAAGCACGCTTTGTTGAACATCAAGTATAACCAGGATCCGGGCCCGATTGATGGAGGATTCAAACGTTCATCAGTTTTGTGAAACACACAAGAAGGACGCCGATAAAATTATGAATATTATCATGGGATGATCAGCGGATCAGTGGTTCCAGGCGTGTGCAAGGCCCGAGACTTTGCACAGTCAACTGCCGTCCTGAAGACAACTGGGCATTCCGTGCCCCAATATTTATAAAATACCAATTATTTGAATTTGATTTGAAGAATTTGGAGCTTCATCAACCGTTCATTTCCAAATTATACTTCACTTGATACCTTTGATACGCTTAATACCAGTATATCATCTATGTGCAGCACTAGATGATGCGTTGTATAAATCACTGATTACCTGGTTTCTGGCGCGAGGAGTGGAATATTTTGACGTCCATTGGTGAGGTGTTAACGCGATATGACGTGATATTCTGTCCAGTGTGTTTATTTGCCCTCTTCAGTGCCCGGTTAATCCAGTCCGTCCAATACACCCAGTCCTGCAGTGACAATCGTTACAATACAAATACACAACGTCCTCAAACATTTTACCAAGTATTATCCGTAGAACTGTATATATTTCATATAGTAAGTATATAAATTTAGCAACAATAGTAGTTTCCGAAATGTATCCATAACTCATCTTTCGCGCCCCTACATGTATCTTTAACAGAGCAGCACATTTCTCTTGCACATGAGAGTGATTTGATTGGATGGTTAATACATTTAAATAGTTCCATATCGCCCCAAGACAAAATTACATTGTGCAAAAATGGCACCAGGGTATTTACAATGCACTGGCAAGGTACCAACACAGGGATCATCAATAATTTCTTTTTTACTATGCTTACTATTAGAATACTACGCCACCACCACCACCAAACAACGTTTGACTTCCATTTGTTCTATTTTGATTCGCTCGTGTTATCACCATTTGAACTGGCACTCGTAAAAAGGTACTCATGGTATAGTACACTCGTATTAGGGATCCTGACTTGAGGGATGACAGCATGTTTCTTACGATTACGAAAATCGTTTTGTCGCTTTTAATGAATTTTCTGCATTTCTTCACGTTTTTATCGAGCGATTTATCTATTGTTCTATCAAGTAGAATATAATAAATGTTTGGTCCACAAAATTAACATAATTGTCAGTCGACTCTGAATGAGACTAAACCCTGCACATCAATGAGCGAACTATATCACGATTCTATAGTTGGAAAAGTAAAAAGACTTCAAGTTGGCTTGTGATGTTTTAATTCAGGATAAAAATGTCATTTGTTGAATGTTACAGCTATGGATGTGCACTCACCCCGTACAGTGAAACCGAAAACAGGTGTTCTCTGGGAACGCCGATGTTGTGAAGGAGGATGCGCCGGTTGCTACCGTCGATGTCGCTGCTGGACAACATCTCAAGCCCGGCGTCAGTCCAGTACAGCCGTTCCGTATCGTAATCTACCAGAATCAGACAGGAACATGAACTGAGGCAGAACTGACTAAACTAAATTTTATGCCGTGTTACACTGTTTACTTAAATGAAACTGAGTTTAGTTTTACGTCGCTTTTTAGCAACATTCCAGCAATATCACCGCGAGGAACACCGGAAATGAGCTTTACACATTGTACCCATGTAGGGAATCGAACCCGGGTCTACGGCGTGACGAGAAACGCTGTAACCACTAGGCTGTACCACCGTCCCAGAAACTAGAAACTGTTACTCGATGGTGATGTATTTGATACGAGTGTCTTAGATGTGTTTTAAGCCTCAAGGTTGAAGTATTTCGGCAACAGTGTCGGGACTTCTAACATTTTGATAATCATTATAATTGTTTCGTCAAAATGTCAGCAGTATAATGTCTGCAACCTAACACTTTACAGCAAATGGTCACTGAAGCACTATAACTCAAATTGTAAAGTGCACTTTTTTGTGATTTTTTTTTTAAAAAAAACATAATTTTAACTTGCCAAACGCCAGACCTTCACTGAACACACACGTTACTTAAGGCACTGCATCATTTAATAATGAACGGCTATTGAATCTTCTTTACTTGCCACCAGTTTCGAAATTCTGTTCAGAGCGGACAGCCTTTGCGCTTAGACATTTCTGATAAACAAAGAACACGTGCCCAATTGTTTTCACCTTTGATTTTTTTATGTGTTAAAAGAAAAAAAGGGATTGACTTACCGAGCGTTATACCGTTAGGCCATTTAATAGCATCGTTGATGAGGACTTTCCTGTTCGTGCCATCCATACCGCACCGCTCTATGGTAGCCGACAACGCCCAGTTAGTCCAGAACACCCAGCTGGTTAAACACAGGAAACACACATACAGCATGCGCCCATCTGTTTGTGTGATGGTGATAGTGACACTGGGTTTAACGACGAGTTCAAGTGAATATGGTTTATGTCGCCTTTAACAGTTTTCGAAATTATCGTCGATCCTTAATTAGGTCCGAAGCAAACTGAACATCACTCGGAAACCGTTTTTGCTTTCTGCAAGCCCTTATGACCTTGTTTGTTGCGAATTATTAGTTTGTAGAAAAACTATAGGGTCTACACATTCTGATTAGGACCAACAAGTAATCATGGCTCGAGTCTTTAAGGGATGCAGCTTTTCAGGGTTAAGGGCAAACACTGACCTTTAGCAATAGTCCACAATAATTACATTGGAAAATACCAGAAATAATCCGTACACAAATCTGGAATCGAGAGAAAACTATTACTACCCTAGTCCGTTCCCTCAAGATTGTTGGCCTCAGCAGCAACATGCATTTCATAGTGACTCAGGCGAGTGGCTCAGGACAAAAGTGAGAGAGTGAGTGATGTTTTATGCCGTTTTAGCGATGTTCCAGCGAGATATATATTTGCAAGAACTCCTACCTCTTTCAGAGAGCCTCTGCATCATTTGTGTTGCCAAGTTTAATAGGTTTGATAATTTAAAAGACGAAAGTGAGCTGCCCAACTTCCAAGCGTAGGTACCTGATTGGCAATGCGGCCAGCCAGTGTAGGTAATAAATGCATCCAGGGTATAGTAGAGACTTATCGGAACGCATACCCTGGAGATATCGATGGTCTTCACACGTTGTACCCAACGTTGTACCGTACAGCAGTATTATAATGGCTATAGCTCTCTGTGATGGTCGATATAACCGGAGATGACTGAGATGATATGTATGGACTGAAATGTCTAATAAAAGCGACCAAGTCTTTGAAGGGCATTTAGAAGTGAAGTGCATAAGGATGAAGATTTTATGGATATCAACTTTTTTATATGAGAACACAACGTTTCGGAGTTAATGCTTACTCCTTCATCAGGTGAGGATGAAGATTTTATGGATATCAACTTCTTTATATGAGAACACAACGTTTCGGAGTTAATGCTTACTCCTTCGCCAACTCCGAAACGTTGTGTTCTCATATAAAGAAGTTGATATCCATAAAATCTTCATCCTTAAAAGCGACCAAGTCGACTACGAGAGAGACGTGCCTTGCCAGTGCAAGTGAGAACGGAACAGGCAGAGACCAATACGTCACTGCATCTCGCAATAATTAACAGGCGGCCGTTTCCGTGGCACATAGACAACCTGTGACGCAGTGGGAGTTAACCGAAATAATCAAACGTCGGTGGTCCAGGTGAAATCTGCTTCAAGATTACGGCATTTATATAGCGAAGGGTACGTGCGATTTCATGGTAGCAGTGAGTGACTTGGGATTTTTGACCGCTTTTAGTATTAAATTCCAACAATACCACGATGGAGGACACCAGAAATGGGCTTCAAACATTGTACCTGTGTGGAGGAAAGATTCGGCTTTCCACCTTAACCATTAAGCTATCCCAGTGAGCCGTTTATCATTGAGGAAACGAGTTTAATTTTACGCCGCACTCAGCAATATTCCAGCCATATGGCGGCAGTCTGTAAATAATCGAGTTTGTACCTGACAATCCAGTGATCAACAAAATGAGCATCGATCTATGCGATTGAGAACCAATGACATGTGTCAACCAAGTCAGTGAGCCTGACAAGCTGATCTCGTTATTCGCTGTACCACCAAATCGTGCTAGCCCGCTGAGGTACCATGGCGCAGTTTAATTTGGGTAGTATTCTCGGACATCAACCTGACTTACCCCTTGCTTGGATACACTGTGATGGCTCTGGGTTTCCCAAGCTCCCTGTCCACAATGGTTTTAGTGGTCATTCGGCGAAGTGACCTGACCCGAACTGCCTCGCTATCTGGTAAGGCGTCAACCCAATACAGGTTCTTATGAACCCAGTCGTAGGCTAGTCCGTAGACGGTGGAGGCGTCTTCATCCACGACAACACGGGGATTTGTCATCTTAAGGCCATCCACTGTTGCCCTTGAAATGGAATTGGATTTGGAAATCAACTTTTTTAATAATCCTTATCATCAAGATGTTATATAATTATACATAGGCGCGTATTGTCCTACCTTTTGACAACATTTATTTTATAATTACATACATGCTACTACGACACAGATGGACTCACACATTCTAAGGTGAGGTGAGGTGAGGTGAGGTGAGGCGAGGTGTGGTGAAATAGGGCTTAACAGCGCACTTAAGGCTATCTCGCTCATATGGCGACGCGCATGCATGTCTATACGTGACTACTTGTGCTTGCCCAGATTTCAGTTGGTGTTACAGTGCTAGATACCATGCCGCAGTTTAGTATGAATATCCCACTTAGACACATTATGCTTAATTCGAGCTGACCAGTCGTTAATGCCCAGCTCCCGGCAGGGACCAGCAAGTACCATATTTTAACGTCACTTGGTAAGATGAGACCGGGGATCGAACCTGCGACCTTCAAGTCGCCGGGTCGACGCTCTTATTACTACACCGCGTAGGCGGTCCTATATATCGTGAGGGATGCTGGAATGCCCATGATACATAAATACGTCTTGGCCGAGGGATGATAACGTGTACAGTGTTTGACGACATAGAGGACAATCCTTGCTGTCCCAAAACACGCACCCACGAACGCACACACGTGCACACGTGCACACGCGCACACGCATGCTAACACCTCTCTGGATCAACTCGTGTAAGGCATCTTTTACACACATGGTCCCCATAAACAGTTTAGTGAACTGAAGACATTTAAGCAGGACCTGTCATAAATTACAGTCGTTACATGGCGGCTGAGTTACTGACAAGCTCAGCAGACTAAACAAACAAAAGCCTCTCACATGCTAATAATCTGTCGGGCCACATCTGACCAATAGATGACCGCATTGTGCACGTCAAAGTCCAAGGCGATTGGTCTGTGAACGACGAAACGGTTGGCCACTCTCATTAATGTTGAGTCGTACGTTGTCAGGTTGAATCGCCGGAAGCGGACATGATCAATAAGTATAAGAAATGCATCTCTGCCTGAAACACATAATCTAGTCGATACCTAAAGCGAAAACAAGGCGATGTTCAGGAAATTGTAAGGGGTGATCGGGTAGCCTAGTGGGTGAAGCGTTCGCTCGTCACGCCGAAAAAATGTGTTCGATTTCCCACATGGGATACATTGTGTGAAGTACATTTCAGGTGTTCCCCGCCATGATATTGCTGGAATATTGCTAAAAGCGGCGTAAAACTAAAACACACTCACTCGTGAAATTGTAGACATCTGTGATACAAGAATTAGGTAACCATCATTCCTCGATATGTATAAGAAATGAATCTTTGCCTGAAACAGATAATCTAGTCGACATCAAAGCAAAACCAAAGCGACCTTCATGACATCAGTGAATCAAGATTAAAGTACCAGTCAGCAATGGCACAAATTCGTGAAGGTCGAGGATGGACGTCGTCTTCATACTCATCATAAAAGGGTGACTAATGGGGTACGGTGGTTATGCTCGCTGACGTCATCGTATCCCAATTGCACAAATCGATGCTCATGTTGTTGCCGACTGGATTGTCTGGTCCTTACTCGATTATTTACAGACCGCTGCCACACTGCTGGAATGTTGCTGAGTGCGGCATAAAACAATAAACAAACCATCGAACAAGATACCAAATTGATGTTGTTGTTTTTTTTATCTCAGCATTCCTAATTTCAGTCATTAGTCTTTGACCTCCATGCACATATCATCTGCCTTGTTGTATTTCAAGTTGATGGACTGTAATGGACTATGGAGTGCACTTTTAATTATATAAATACGTATGTTCTTGAGGCGTTTTACGATAACTGTGTCTTCTTGATAAACTGATATGTTATCCTGGATATTGATAAAAAAATAAGTTAATAAGATCAACATTGCACGAGATGGTTACACTCACTCAGCACACACGTTCCATTTTCCAGATCGAAACCGACACGGCATGCGCACTGGAAACTTCCGTTGGTATTGGTACATATATGATTGCACGCGTGCGGTTGCTCCTCGCACTCGTTGACGTCATGGCACGTGCCGTTGACGAGGCGGTAGCCTTGCAGACACTGGGGCCAGGATGGATCTATAAAAGCACTTGATAATATATCCTGTTACTCAGAACAATGAAAAGAAACTGCATGCGCATGTTTCATTAAAACTTAGACACCTGGTGTTATATAGAGTTACTTTAAGTTCACCTTCGCACAACAGATTTACGATCAGCCTTGACCATGTGCATTACTGAGTTTCCTTTCAAATGGTAGACATATGTTTGCGAAAAAGAAAATAACCACCTGTAGCGCCGCAAGACTTCCCGTCTGTTTGCAGATACAGACCGTCTGGGCATGCGCACCGGAAGTTTTGTTCGCTTCCGGGTGGTGTTGGGAGGCAAATTTGACAGCCGTTGCTGAAGGCGTCAGTGCATCGATATCTAGCTGTGGATACAAGATATAATGTGTATCACATAGGTAAAATAATATCCCATGTAAGGTCTTTAACTAGACATATATATGGATCCGTTGAATCGGATTTACCGTCAGCATCAAGTATCAAAGTTATCGTACATACTTGTGTTAAATACAGGATATCGTCTGCGAAAATTGCGAATAATTTACTGATATATGTAAAAAGTATATATAAAAAAACGATAATACAGGATTGTTCATTCATTCCATTCTCATGGGAGTGCTGCATTTAAACAAGAATCAGTTGCATAAGTGCTTGTCTCGTGTGTTGAACAGTACTGTTCGAGTCTACAGTTGCTGACATCTATTCTAGAAGGTCGATATCGTTTCATTTAACGAGCTATGGAAAACACAATCGTGCTGGGAACCACAGCTCATATGTATCTGTGTTTTTAAAAGATGACTTGGTTGAACGCTCAGTGACCATGGGGAACATCTTTTCGTGTCTGTGACGTCATCAACTAAACCAACTTTATTTTACAGATGCATTCATGGAAATGGTAGTTGGCGCTCGGGTAGCCTAGTGATAAAGCATTTGATTGTCACGCTGAAGATCTGTCGAACAATGTGGTAAACCCATTTCTGGTGTCTTCTGCCATGATGCTGCTGGAATATTGCTAAAAGCGCCATACATCCGTTACTCAAACACTCACGATATGAGAACTCACCGTACGGTTGTCTGTCAGGGTGGATGATGGCCACCCCCGAGGGTTGGGTCCCATTACTCACACCAGGTCCACGCTCCATCCACACCAGATCAAAATCTTGGATTTTAGGCTCTTTCCACTCGGTCCAGTATATTGAATTCTGACAATTAAACATTTCAAAGTACTCACAAGCATTCACTTTGAGCATATTTTAGGGAAAGCCATCTCCACGTCAGTTATTTAGCATGTTCTTTAATACCAATACTCCAGCTGTATATGACGTCAATCTGTAAAATATCAGGACTGGATCAGGTAATTCAGTGACTGGCATCATGAACATCGGTCCACTTAACTGGTATAGGCTATACAGTAATGAGGCTGGCGAGGCCGACTACCCGAATAGATGAGAACGGGCTACTAATACGAATTCCATCCGGATTTTACCAATTCTTTCAACATGCTAGGGCGTAATGATAATTATATCTGACATAAATGGAGGGGCACTGCAAATAAAAGGAATGATGTATTACATGAAAAACCTGATGTTCAGCTAAGTACTAAGTTACTGTTTAGATACACTTCATGCGGAGATTGGTTTTCTTACATATGGTCGCTTAACAAATTGGTGCAACGAATGAAATTATATTTGGTCGTTGAAAGCTGTTGTCTCGAACGTGGACAGAAAAAAATATAGCTTGGTTATAATCATTCAGACAAAAATTAAAGCTTTATTTAAATACGCACAACGAAACTGTTGTTTACTTTAAATATTCGTAAATATGAAATGACATTATCGAATAAAGACTGTGTTTCATTCCACGAAATGACAGTGTTGAAGAAATAAGTTAAAGCTCTATATTAATTTACCCCAATTGCGTCCAATGAAAATATCATGAGCCTGTCCTTCGACTTCCACAAGATGGTGCAGTCCTTGCCGTTCAGGTCGCAGCTGACCAACTTCGTTGCCCAGCCATCCACCCAGTACAAGCGGTCACTGACATAATCTGTCGAGTGAGAACAGTTCGTAGAAGATGATAAACAGCACTTGCCCAATGAGAGATTGTTTCATAACCACAAGGACATACGACAGTCTATAACTGCAGATGAAAAAATATCTTTGACCCGTGTATCGATTGCATGTTATAGAACATATCTACTGACACGACTTAAGTGGATACTAGCATTCCTACGACTGACAAGAGGCATAGTCGAACAATTCGTTGTGCACATTCGATTCTCTTAATGGTGGCAGAATTGGACGGTCCTGGATTGAGTCTATTTATGATTCTCAGCGCAAAATCCTGGCACTCTCACGTGCTGTCCTATTAAGGAAGCACTGATCAGGGTGGCGATCCACACAGCACCCTCACTTGCTGTAAGTAGCCACGTGTCTCAGTCATTTCCTTTTTAGAGTTTTTTCAGCTCACTCGTGTCATACCATACAGATCGGTCTGGCAGTGTGCAAAATCTTTACTATGGAACTAGCAACAACGACTTGGGCATGGGCACCAGACCGGAAGTACGCTGGGCCCCGTTTCGCATGGCGCAAGTTGACACGCACCAACTGCGCCGAGAACCACCTTCGTACCAGATGTAGCGCTTCGCGAGTCTTACCGGCATTATACAATCCTTTAATGGATTGTTTGGTTGCATTCATTACACACACGTATTTACATTCGTGCGACATTGCAGCTGCTCACTGCGAATGGCACAAAGTTATATCTCTTGGTAGTTTCGGAACTGCTTACCTATAGCGACATCATTGGGCGTGTCCAGACCACGGTGTATGAGAACCTCCCTGCTGCTCCCGTCCATTCCGGAACGGGCTATCTGAGGACGCTGACCCCAGGCAGCCCAGTACAGCCAACTGGGCAATGCAAGTCACAGATATTAAGATGAGAAGATCTGGATTTCAGGAAATAGCTTTTTTGATTATGAAAAGTTTTGTTATAATCGCGAAACTATTAACCATCCTTTCCTGTTTCACATAAGATAGGTAAACACATTACTTCGCACTTAATAGGTTTGTTTGTCAAAAGTGACGTCATACCACATTTACATGAATCTTACCCATGTCGTGGATCAACTGCAAGACCCCGGATGTACTCAAGGTCAGTGTCAACAAGGGTTTTCTGAACCATAGTGTCCAGGGACGCTACGTGAAGGGAGTGTGCACTGAGGTCTGACCAGTACAGGTTGCTGTGCACCCAGTCTAACGCGATGCCCTGGGGGTCACGGATGCCCTTCCAGAACAGTTTCCGTTTGTTCTTCAGGGTGTCCCCTTTAAGCTGTGCCCTGAATGAGACAAATGTCTGTCAATACCATGTCTTCTGTATAACGCGAAAATATGTTTGCATTTTCGTATTCTTTAACGACTGCTATATGACATCGGTTTGTGTGGAACATATAAACCAATGAATGACATCATGAGCATAAATCTACACAATCGGAATGCGATGACATGCATCAACCGTGCCTTAGTCTGACCACCTGATCCCGCGAGTCGCCTATTACCACAAGCTTGGTTTGCTGAAGACTTATTCTAACGGGCAATTCTAATTCTGCAAAATATATTTTAATCATATTTTTCGTCGCAAATGTGACATTTAAATTTGATTAAACATGGTCACACCCAATGTGATATTTCCAGCTATAAAGCCACACGGCATCATACAAGTATGTCGTTTGTCACGCCCAACAGATGAAAAAAACTACATGTACCTGTATATTCCAGTCTCTCGGTAATCCGTCCAGTAGATTGTGTGGTTTTTGAAACTGTAGTCGATAGCGGTCGGCCTGGACTGGGAACTCTCATCTGCGAGAGGAATGGACGTCACTTTGCCGTTCACTAGGTTGACTTTCTTCAGATTCTTCCTGTCAACCACGAGGAGAATGGCAGTCACAGGCTCTGCCAAACATAAACGTCATGGGGTTAAATGTGACGATGTGGCGACGGGGTAGCTTGGTGGATATAGGGTTCAGGTCCCATAGTGATATTCCAGAAACATCATGACCGTGGACACGAGAATGGGCTTCACACATTGTACCCATATGGAGAATCGAACCCGTGTCTTCGGCGCGACGAGCGAACAGTTTAACAACCGGGCTACCCCCGCCACTCCTCGTGTCATATGACATGTGACACCCCGTGCCACGTGGAACAGATGGATCTGAAACCTGTGTTACGGATCGACGACAAAGATCAATTATGTGGGTCTGGTAGTGGCAGAATGCTATTCCTTTCCTATTGTTATCAAAATTTATAAGCTGCATATTATAAGCTGTCCACTGGTAATGAGACGGACTTTGGTTGATATACCCTCGATGTTTCTTTATGTTCCCTGAGCCTGAAGGGATCATGAACAAACATCGAGGGTATAACAAGCCACAGGCACCGAATGACCAGTCAACAGCGTGTTTATCTTACCGAACACAACGAGGCTAATTTTGAATTGCTTGAAGCACGGGTACAGTTTTTTAAGCCATCGCTAGATTTTGCAGACGAAAGGAAAGCAGATTTAGAGTTATCTCCCTTTCATCGATTCGGATTCGCCAAAACATCGATAATGTCCGTACCTCGTGCGTGATTCAATGTTATTCGAGATAAAGAATAACTACCAAGACGTACCAAATTGGTTCTTCATTCCTAGCGGGGTACATAGAAATGTTACTCCCTTGTAAGCTGGGTACATTGAAAATAATAGAAGAGCGCTCTGCCAATTAGAAAAAGACATTTATGTGTAAGGGAAGATAATTAGATATGTAGCTTTGATTGGTAGATTGGTGTAGTTCCTCTTACCGCGTGTCATGCAGCTTGTGTCGTTGATGAGAGCGTACCCATCAGGACAGGTACATTTATAACTTCCGGGTGTGTTGGTACAGTTGTGAGAGCATGGAGCCGTTTTACATTCGTCGTCATCAACACACGTGCCGTTCACAGAGCGGAAACCTAACGAACACTTGGCTGACCTTTGACCTACAACATAAAATTTTCTTCGCTTTATTTGTTGCTCGATGAGAGGGAGATCACAAAATACCACGATATTTTCTTTTCACATTACATCTTTCACATATAGATTGTTGTACATGCAATGGTTGAAGCGTTTCGCGAGCAGTGCTAGTTAGTCTATGGTTCCGACATCAGCTATACAGAGTTACGTCCTCATGGTGTGTTATGATCCTATGCTCGAGGGTTCAAATCCAAAGTTCAATCTGATAATAATGTACAGATGACGTGGTGACGTGTGGTCCTGTGCTTAGAGCTCAGGATCCAATCAGGGGAAGTTCAGCTGAGATTCAATGGAAGGGTGACTGTGTTTGGCAGCTTGACTCATATGAGTGTCTAGGACTTCAGTCCTGTCCCCATTCACTCAGCAGAAAGGTACCCAGAAATAGGGTACCCGGTTGGATATGTGACGTAACTACTATCCCTCTAGCGCGTTACATGCATCTTTGGTAATCCGGTGTAATAATAACCGGACTGTTTAGGCTCTTCGAGCATGCACTTTGCAGTGTGCATGGAGAAATATTCATGATAAATACATTGTTATTTGCCAGCAAAATACAGGACGTTGTAATCCCCGGTCATTTGGCACGCTTTGAGATATACCTGACACATCGTAGCATTAAAAATATCTCTTTCACGAGCCGTTTCAATATGCTGTTATAATGTCTAATTCAAGACAGCCATTGTCCAAACATTTCTAGAAAACCCAAACTATGTAACCAAGTCATATGAGACTTATTTGTTATTATCTAATCTTCATTCTTAATCTTTATCACTACCGCATTGTAGATTGTCGTGTCAGCCACCTTGTTCCCCTTGTCACTTCCATTAATTACTGTACATGACACTTATGGACTTTAATGGTCATCACCCTATGCTATGTCTGTCATCACAACTGTAGAAGGAAGTAGTATTGTTTCTCTATCTATCCATTGTTAAGTCTTTGTCTGTCCTTTGTGGTATGAACGCGTTAACGATGCGATAGAGGACAACAGAATAAAATATTACGATGTGGTATTTATTAATGATTCTTTTACCAGTACACGATCTGATTACATAGATTCAGACAAGACATGTTTTCCTGAAAAAGATTAAAAACCTTGACCCTGACTGTCAGAGCAGTATGGTCACCTGACGCCACAACCCGTAGATGTCCTCTTATCTCCACAGAGGCCTCATCATAACTATGTTAACAACATAACATAACTATGTTAACAACATAACATAACTATGTTAACAACATAACATAACTATGTTAACGACAATGGTTGACACACTATATCTTTGTTCTGTGACAGTTGTGTGTGACTGACCTTTCTTCACACAGGTCTTCCCATCAGCCTTCAGTGTCATTCCATCAGCGCATGTGCAGGTGTACTCCTTGGTGCTTCCTGCCTTTTGTGGATGTGGCAAACAAATTTGGCAACCTCGATTATCCAGACCACATCGGTTCTTCGCTGTGGAATATTCAAAAGAGATCAAAATAAAATTCTGTGAATAGACTTATACAAAGAACATATTACCGTCCCACATTAGGTATTTTGGTTGGTCATTCTCTATGCTCATGTTTCTGTGCTTCCTTCTGTTTGTGATGCCATAAGACTTCAACATATATTTAGAATGTATTGATGAGACTTCAGCATAGTATTACCGTTCTTTGGGGATTTATGGTTGGGTACACGCTTTGCCTTTTATGCTGCAGTTGCAGTTGTGTCGACTGTAGGTATAACTATGCCACCAAGAGGTGTCACTCCCGTCATTTCCCTGGGGGTAATAACGATTATTGGCACTGGTGTATTAGGTGGTGTGTCGATAGTCGAGTCTGGACCAGACAGGTGCCTGACGTTATGGGTAATATCAGACGAGACTTTCACAGCTAATGCCACGTCAGACTGCAAATAATCGATTGCGGATCACAGGCAAGCTGTAGCGCAAATGCAGTTGCGCAGCATAGAGAATATGGTAAGTCTTATATGCGAGCGAAGTGGGCAAAAATTGGCAACGTACTTCCCTCGCTTCGATCAAAAATTATTTTTCATATCAAAATAAAATATCGCCACCATCAAAGGTACACTCCCATTTCCTCACTTGGTTGTGCTCTCACATTTTCTACCCCATGTTGAATAGTAACTCACGTGAGATATGTTTTATTCAACATTTTAAACGCCACTCGTGGTATTCAGATCGTCCTCCATTACCCCTGCCAGCTTCCGGTTGAACGGAGTGACGCAACAAGAATAAGCAAAAAGTAAAAAGAAATACCACATTGCCTAAATTTTTCATAAACCTGTTGGAGTTTATTTGTCTTATCTGTCGCTATTGTTAAAATTTTCGTAACATTTATTCTACATAAAAACACTTCTGGCGTAATGGGCGAATGAAGCAGGGGAGGTAACTGTAAGTATTCCATATGGAATAATACCCTCCTGTCCCATCTTACAACCATCAGGGGCTACGAAAAGGATATGAGTTGCAGGCTATTACTCTGTATTGATGTTGTTGCACACATACGTTTGATATGAACAATACGAAAGACAACTTGCCATATTTTTCAAATGAATAAGTTATTGTGTCACGTGTTTACCATTTGGCCCCAATACCATCAGATCTAGATCACCTTAAATATAGCACATTTTATGAAAATACAGTAAATGTCATTCGAGATCTCTCGTGTTATTCCGGGAGCAGCCTTGGAGGTTGTGGAAAGGAGCGAGTGGTGACGAATGAGGCAGGGTATTACTTTTAAGGAAGGAGACCTAAATCGTAGGAGACCTCGCCGTCATGCTAAACAAGTCCACTTCCGCGTGCGCCAAGAAAGTACTACCGTTGTGAAGATGTCGCACCTGCTATCTGCCTGGATTTGTGAAAGACCTTGATGTCCATGGGGTGGGTTCCACCTACGTGGTGGAAGGTCATATTCCCAGTCCTCTTGTCCATCTGCCTCACTGTTTTGGTGAGCCAGTCTGTCCAGTACAAGTTGTTCTGCAGGCAAGAAGAGTACGTCAACAGGGAAATGGTATACGCGCACCTGCAGACTCGTCCCAACCTCCATACATACCAGTGTTGTCTTATGGAATTACATACAGTTCGTACTGTGTATTGGGCTGTAATTTGTGAATACTGAACTGGGGGCAAATTTCAAGACGCCTCCTAACGGTAAGTCCTCCCATCCAGTAAAATATTGTTAACGACAACTGTTTAAATCTTCCTTGTGACCGCTTATCCGTAGCAAGCCAACAGTTTGGTTTTAGCATTAATTGCAAAACAATGAACCTTTGTTAAGGTAAAAATATATTCCATCATCAACAAACGGCTGTAAATCAAATGGTTGCTAACTGAAAGTAAATTTACCCATGAGGATCTATAGGGGATTGCAGGGGTGCGCACCTTTGGTCGCGAAATTTTGTTAAATGACAATTGAAACTCGGGGTGAGACCGAAGTGTGCACCCCCTCCCATCATTTTACTCAGTAGTGTGCACCCCCTTTCTCAAAAGCTGTATCCGCCCCTGATTTACTCATTATTTATCATGCAGTTCGTATTCTTTATTCTGTCACATGTGCAAGTGTATATGCTTTTAATATTTTAAATAGCGATGTGCACTGTGGAATCTTTTGTGTTGCATCGCACCGGAGGCAGCTGCTTATCATTCATAGCAACAGCGATATTTTTTTCAAGAAGTAATTTTGTTTTCAGACTTTGGTATTGTACGCCAGATTCCGTTCCCCCATGATGAAATATCACACTAAATATATTTAGTAATGTTTCGCAGTGCAATTTAATCCATGTTGTTTGTAATAATTTAATGTAAATTTGGTATAAATTTCTGCCAGACTCTTCTCAGACTTCACGTCGTCTTCAAACTGATTGCGGCATTCATAAAAAATTCTTCTTCTAGGTTTTGGTTAGGAACAAAGTGCGTTTAGTTCGGCTCATGTGTTCGGCTTGTAATATGTTTTTGCAAAATTAGTAATTGTCGGTTTTCTGTAGCCGACGGTAAACATCTTCGTCG
This sequence comes from Haliotis asinina, assembly GCF_037392515.1. Classification (NCBI taxonomy): domain Eukaryota; kingdom Metazoa; phylum Mollusca; class Gastropoda; order Lepetellida; family Haliotidae; genus Haliotis; species Haliotis asinina. The sequence continues at coordinate 41,456,569 of NC_090286.1, forward strand.
CTAGCGCTGGGAACAGTGTAACATCCAGAATGAAAGATGACAACACACTGTTATTGTTACCATGCTCAATGAAAAATACCTCAAATACTGTAATGGCAAACATATGTTCCCTGGGTAGTCTCCTCTTGTCAATGATGACTCTGACGTCATTTCCGTCGAGGTCAGAGCTCGCGACACTGTCCAGGTAACCATCAACCCAGTACAGGCGCTTGTCTATGTAATCTAAAAGAAAATAAGACCTATGCTCTAATCAAATGAACTTAATACCAAAATCATACATCCTCTAAACCTACGTTTGAAAGGCTTTTTATCTTTATATCCACTTCGAACGTTCACCACAACCCAAAACAGTTCATGTATATGCTCAAGACGATAAAGAGCATACGATTATTACTAATAACCTACCTGAACATGTATATCAACTAGAGCGGTGTACTGGCAACAAGCTACATTGCAATATATCGCGCTGTAAGTACCCGTATTGTGATATATTGGGACCTTACGTGTTTGACAGTGAGTGGCACTAACTGTGCGTATCAATCCTATTTTCTTCATCGTAGATCCCCAAACATATGTTATGGTTCTGATAACAGCAGTAACAAAATTAGGCCGCATAGTCACGGATACTACTTCCATTTTTATACAATTCATAGTATTAAAGCATGCAATTTTGTCATTGAATAACGAAGGAAAACATCTGTTGTGAATAAAAAATATGTGTAGATTTTAACTACAACCATAAAGCTTATCACAAAAGCCCAATATACCGGTTCTCATAAAAATATTGCAATATATCGTTTAGAAATCATATTGCGATATATCGGTATACCGTTAATACCTTGCAACCCTAATACAATACATCAGCTTAGTAATATGGTAATATGAAAGAATCAGATGTCCCTTTGTACTCCTCGGGAGGTACTTTCCTCGGAAAAACCATTTCCATCAGTGATGATATAACTCTCGGGAAGGGATTTGATTTACTGCTGCTGAAACCGATTTAAAAAATCACCAAGGAAAGTAACAAGTGTGTTCAGCTCACCGATAGTTATGCCGTTCGGCCAGTGAATATTGTCAGTGACTATGGAGTGTCTCCTTGTACCGTCCATGCCGCACTTCTCTATACTTGCCGGTCGATCCCAGTTCGTCCAGTACATCCACCTATAAACCATAAATCAGATGCTAACAAGATAGTGGCATGAGTATACCACATAAAAATGTTTACAAAGTCATATTTCAGTAACTGTATGATAACACAAAGAAGTTTTCATGGAATATAGAACTCCAGGAATCTGCGAGTCAAGAGAGCCCTGAGTCTAGTGAACATTTCGGGTGATAAAATTTCGGCGAGGGGGTTGCATGTATTTGTAATGCAGGTGTCTCAATATATACACATGGGGTCAATCGCTGGACCGACTGGTTTTAGGCCTACTTTTCCACATTATGGGGATTAAACATGGAATAGGGGGCTCGGCCCATTATATTCACTATACTCTGTCTGAGGGGGTATATCAATAAGCTTTTGTGCAGTATATCAGGGGATACGGAGAAAACGGACCCCAGCGAAAACGGACTCCGAAACAATTCGAACCCCATTTTTTTCACAGACCAACACATGCTACAAACAACGGCAAACAGAGATGTTAAAGGTACAGCATTATACATAAATACAAGCTGTAGATGTACAACCTAAAACTTTGCCATGCCTCCGTTATCATCGCTGTTGCCTTTTAATGATACTGAACCTCAGTAAACAGGCCGTCAGTGTATGTGCAATAACCCCGGGCGTGACATTAAAGCCTCTTCACCTTACGATGCCTTACCAGTCTGTTCCGCTTTCCCAATCAAAGAAAAATAATTGGAAGACGTTTCTGAACATGTTCCTTTTCACATTTACAAAAAAACCCACTCAAATACGTTTACCCTCTTGCAGGATCAACAGCTATCGCCCGAGGATTTCCCAGATTGGTGGAAATGAGAGTCGACGTCAGCTTTGTCCTAAGGGACATAACTCTTATTGCCTTCCCGTCCCCTTCCCTTGCTTCAGTCCAGTAGAGGGCCTGATATACCCAGTCGTACGCCAAACCGGCCACTGAGGTCACGTTCGACACCAGAACCTCTGGACACTCCAGATGGGACTTGTCAATACGGGCCCTACAGACAAACAATTGCACACATTAAACACATCATGAATGAAATTGGAATCCTGCACTCACTTCACGTATAAATTCATGTTCCAGATTTTCAGCTCAGTGCATACTTGGTGTTTATGCTCTTGTCTGAGCAAGATCAGTTCGTACTCTTATCTTCACCTACATCCAGTCTGTATGCTAGAGGAATAGGATTATCAACACGAATACTGAACCAATTAAAATAATTAATACAAGACAAAATCTTATGGACAACAACTTCTTGGTTTATTTTTCTCATTTCTGGGCTAGTTCTTGTCCCTTCGTCAGGTGGATAATGAACAGTTACTAGTGTACAGTACAGTATGTTTACATGGATATACAGGAAGTCAGATATGTAAATACGTATAAACAGGCACAAATGAATTAGGAGATATAATTAAGAATGTACAAACAATGACGTGAGATGAAAGGGAGGACAACAATGATAGGGTATGTGCCCTATATCATTATCCATCTGACGAAGGCGAAAAACTAGCCCAGAAACTTTGAGTACAATAAACAAAGAAGTTGTTATCCAAAAGATTTGTCTTGTCTTACCTCATCAATTTCTAATATGCCTTTGAAGAATCTCATTATAATTACTTTAATTAAAAAAATAAATGGGGTCTTCTGCGATAGACTGATATTATTCTACCATACTATACTCACATAGTGATGGTTCCTTTCGGTACATCCGACCAAAAGACTTTGTGTTCCCTGATGTCGAAATCAAGAGATACTGGTCTTGAAATCCGGAAACTTATTGGCTTCCTCATGACCACATAATCAAACGTTGTCAGGTTTATTCGTTTAATGTTCAGGGAATCCAACAGAACAAAGAAAACTTCATTCTCTGAAATGATATACGTGTGAAGGGTTATTTTGTTTTTCAGTGTTAGAGATGTACATCTGATGACTATTTACTCACGTATTATAATCCGTAAATAACACTGAATCTACGGATACTACCATTATTATACTCATAGCAATAACGGTTGTCACGCGCCTTCAATTTTATCAACAGGACAAGCATTATTGGCACGAGCATATGACTATAATATAAAAGAAATGCGACTGGTTCATAAGAGGCGACTGACGTTGACAGGTCATCGATATTATTCGATAGGACAAGCATTATTGGCACGAGCATATGACTATAATATAACAGAAATGCGACTGGTTCATAAGAGGCGACTGACGTTGACAGGTCATCGATATTATTCGATAGGACAAGCATTATTGGCACGAGCATATGACTATAATATAACAGAAATGCGACTGGTTCATAAGAGGCGACTGACGTTGACACGTCATCGATATTATAATATTCAAATACAACATATTTTGTACATTAAGTATAATTCAAGATGAGTTCCACTTTTTGCAGGTATGTCCTTCCTACACTGATTTAAAGACAAAATATCTACCAGAATATTACCATTCACAATCTAACACGTTTAAATATAATTTCTTAACTACAGTAATACAATCTATTATTATTATACTTGGTATGTATACCCACCATGCTTTTGAACATAGAAAACAATGTTTGCAAACATTATGATTGTATGCCATATTTGTTATCATACTTTGCACCATAGGTTTATGGCATCTTCAGCATTGGAATAAAGAGAGCTTTTTACTACTACTACTACTACTAATAATAATAAATTATAATGTGCTTACCATCTTCTAACTTACATCTTCTGCCATTGACAAGTGTGTAGCCATCATAGCATGCGCATCTGAAGCTACCGACGGTGTTGACACACTTTTGCGAACACATCCCCGGGGACACCACACACTCGTCTTCATCCACACACCTGTTGCCCTTCAATACGTACCCTTCAAAACATGGCGACGGCGTGGTCGGCCCTTCGAAAGTGATCATGAAATCATTGTTTCCTCTTCAAATCACTTTCATTATTCAGAAAGGCCATGAAGGACATACCACGTTATATTGTTTATAGTATTTGTATTTATATTGTTTGGTTTTTATTATAACACAGTGAAAAAGAAAGCATACACATATGCTTTGTGCTGGCTTTATAACACAGACAAAAATTGCTCATTCGATAGGGGATGTATTTGATGCGGGTATGATAGCCTGTGCTTTGAACTTTTTGGGCAATGGTTTTCAACAAAGTAAAAACATCTCCATAATATACATGGTTTTAATCACACAGATGCAGTTTTTCTTACCGCGTGCCATGCAGCTTGTGTCATTGATGAGAGCGTACCCATCAGGACAGGTACATTTATAACTTCCGGGTGTGTTGGTACAGCTGTGAGAGCATGGAGCCTTTTCACATTCGTCGTCATCAACACACGTGCCGTTCACAGAGCGGAAACCTGACGAACACTTGGCTGACCTTTGATCTACAACATTTAATTTTGTTCACATTCTTTCTTGTCTGACCTGTTACGAAATTAACAAGTATGTCAAACCGAAACCTGAGTTTCATTAACCAGTTCAGACAATGACCTACTTTTCACCTTACCCGTGGGACTCATCTGATTCATTCGTCATTGCTCGCGTCATATTCCGGCATGCTGGATGTAGTATCGTGGCCCTGCCTATGTGCAAACGGCCATGGAGATGAAGATAGTCTAGCACTATTACCTAAGAAAGATAACTTTAAATTTCTAAACGTGGCTGCTCCAAGAATCTCTATCCTATATCATGTGAGCTAAACACTATGCAGTAATTCCCTTTGTAAATATGATTCAATGCCGATCCTTTGGCTTATGCTTAAATTGTGCTTTGCATAGTTTAGCAAAGCTTCAAAGATCAACGGTTCTGCCATTTTCATGCTTCAAAATGCATTTTAATACACGGTATGTAATTGGTTTGTCATGCCCCTTGGCAATAATGACGTAGTTGTCTTCTTGCAGGTCATGAAAAGAGGAGATTAGAAGAGGACATCTGGTTATGTCCTAATTCATTGAAACTATTCACTTGGTAGATACCATAAAGATGCTTAAAGGGCAAATCCATACTATATATGTGTGTTGTTAGAAATCTGATATTGTGAAACTGACCTTTCTTGACACAGGACTTGCCATCTTCCTCCATTGTCATTCCATCAGCGCATGCGCAGGTGTACTCCTTGGTACTTCCTGCTTTTTGTGGATGTGGCAAACAAATTTGGCAACCTCGATTATCCAGACCACATCGGTTCTTTGCTGTGGAATATTCAACAGACTTAAAATAAAATTCTGTGAATGGACTTATACAAAGAAAATAATATTAACGTCCTCTATTAGGAGTTTTTCACTCTTACTCTGTGTCCATGTTTATCTTTGCCTTGTGCCATGTCGCGGTTGCAACATGCCAGCTGTTTATCTTCAGCGGTCTGTGATGTGTCAGATGTTTTATGTTTTGTTTTTACCACAGCAAAATATGCCTGCCAAGTCACGGCAACGAATAAACCAGATCAGGACCTTTTTACAATGTGCTCAGGTAAGTGGTGACAAAAACAAAAACAGCAAGTGGGATGCATAATAACACTTTGTAAATGTGTTATACACAAAACCTTATCAACATTCTCAAAAAAAATAAGTTATTTGCATTACGTCTTTCCAATTTGGCCTCATTACTTTCAGATCCTGAAGGAGGGCGATCTAATCTGCATTCTAAGCACGGACACTTCCCTATTGGTCGACTAAGTACTACAAATTTGAAGATGTCGCACCTGTTATCTGCCTGGACTTGTGGAAGACCTTGATGTCCATGAGGTTTATCCCACCTACATGGTGGAAGGTCATATTCCCAGTCCTCTTGTCCATCTGCCTCACTGTTTGGGTGAGCCAATCCGTCCAGTACAAGTTGTTCTGGAGACAAGAACACAAACTTCACAGGGACTCTGCATATGTAATTACATAATAAATGTGTATCCGCTGTAAGTATCACCTGCATTTCATTAATCGTAAACATTGAACAGAGAGCAGTTTCACGAATGTCTCTACGCGTTAGGTCCTCCTGTCCAGCAAGATATTGTTTACGATACTGGTCTGGATCTCCAAATTACCGTTTATGAAATAGCTTCAGGGTCGGATCCAGCATTCGGAAAAATGTGAATGGGGGAATGCACACTTTTGAATGCACACTTCATTTTCACCCATTTTCGTGAGAATTTCAATGGTTATTTCATAAACGTCCAGGATAAAAGAGGGGGTGGAGGTAGTGCGCACTCCTGCACATCAGCCAACACTCTCTTGATCAGCCTATGTGCACTAGAGTTGTAAAGTCGTTTTTTTCTCCGATGTTATTGGTCCTTACGACATTGCATTTTTCATAATAACACGAAGTGAAAGGGCACCTGGCAATATGATGAGTTTGTGCACTCTAAATGGGTGGAGTTCAGTTGTACGGTACCTTAATTTTATAAGGTCGATTAATTTCTGGAGAGCTGGTGGGTGATGTTTCTTAATATTTAATTAAGACCGTGATATATATGTCTCAAAGAAGACATTTCTTTGTTTGCATCTATTAGACAACGCTACGCATTCGGTTGTAAATCAAATCTTGAGTTATTATAAAATCGTTATGTACCTCTAATTACGAACACGGTATGTTTGTCTCCTAATTTGTCAACCTAGAAGACTCCATCAAACCCCAACCCCCTGTAAATCAGCTGTGCTTGCTAACTAAAAATTTACTCTAAGCCGTAGTGCATACTAGTATATATAATTTTATCCAGCGAAAATTGTCAGTAATGAATACCTGAAATACTGTTACGGCAAACATATGTTCCCGGGAAAAACTGCTCTTGTCAATGATGACTCTGACGTCATTTCCGTCGAGGTCAGAGCTCGTGACACTGTCGTAGTGGGAATCGACCCAATACAGGCGCTTATCTACGTAATCTGGAGGAAAACAATACGTATGATCAGATCAAATCAGTTACAGATCAAATCAGTTACATACATTATCTGATGTTTTAAAGATTTAGCTTGAAAGTTTGTCTTTCCAATCAAATTAAATATTACATCATCTTTTCACCCATAACCTACCGTGTCATCACATTACTCAAAAGAGTGAGTGTATTTTTTCACCGCCCTCAGCAATATTCCAACTATAGCTATATGGCAGTGGTCTGTACAAAATCGAGTCTGGACCAGATAATCCATCAGCATGAGCATCGATCTGCGCAACTGGGATACGATGACATGTATCAGCAAAGTAAGTGACCGAGCCTGACCACTCGATCCCTTCAGTCGCCTCTTACGACAAACATATGTAGATGGAAACAACCCTAGCACGGATCTTCACAGGTCTCTACTCAATAGCTGAAGTTTAAGAACATCCGTTTACCTTATATTTATAATGTACTCTGTGTCTTAATGGACTAATCGTAGAACCATATCCTACATTCCGAAAGGTATGGCCAATAGTACTGTAACATTAAGTGCAGTCGGAACAGCGACACCTGGCAGTGATGATACAGATCTCAGAAAGGGATGTGATTTATTGTTTCGAAAATTGGTTCCACTAAACCATCAATGACATAAGAAGCCTGATGAAATATACGGTTCCAGCTCACCAATAGTTATGCCATTAGGATATCGAATATCGTCAGTGACGATGGCGTGTCTGCTTGACCCGTCCATACCGCACTTCTCTATACTCGCCGGTTGACCCCAGTTCGTCCAGTACATCCACCTATAAACCACAAATCAGATGCTAAGCAGAACTGTATTACACAATCATGTTTATGCAGTCATATTTCAGCAACTTTTACTGAACACAGGACGTGCAATGTGAGTCGCTTTCATGTATGAGGCGGTGGAGCAGCCAAGTGGCGAAAGCGTCCGCTCATAACGCCGAAGACCGGGTTCGATTCCCCACATGGGTACAATGTGTGAAGGCCATTTCTGGTGTCCCGTACCGTGATATTGCTGGAATTTTGCGTAAAACCATACTCACTCACATACATATAAACGGCGTAGTTGATGACATGTGATTATTCGAGTCAATATACACAATCAGTGGATCGGTTGTTCCAGGTAGGGAATATAGACTGCTATCATAAAGCCAGAATATTGCTGACAATATTGTTATGACAACCCCAAAACGACAATCAATTCTTGCGTAATGAATACTCGAATCTACTAATGTAATATGGTTTCCAGATAAAATCATTATCATGTTGACCGCTCCGTGGATACACTACAACCCAAACTGCCTGTGAGATGCTTGATGGTTTTCAGTCATTTGGACATAATACCCCCACCCCCCGGTTACCAATTCACTGCTGAGTGAGCACATGCAATTATGAAGATTTTAAACTTGCTTGTCTAAGGTGAGACCATATGTTAAACTAAGGTATGGTATCTGAGGGAGGCTAGCAGAATTAAACTGACATTATTTAAGACCTCTACGACGCGTGCGTGAACCTTCTGCATAAGTGCCAGTATTATACGTTTGGACGTACTTGAACCATTAGACCTACCTGCCTTCACGTCGCCCAATTCATGCACTTCTAATTTCTTTTTTTCTATTTTTTCTTAATCACCAACAACATGAAAAACATTTACCCTCTTGCAGGATCAACAGCTATCGCCCGAGGTTTGCCGAGATTTCTGGAAACGAGCGTCGCCACCAACTTTGACCTAAGGGACACAACTCTTATTGCCTCCTGGTCTTCCGCTTCCTGAGTCCAATAGAGGGCCTGGTGAACCCAGTCGTAGGCCACACCGGCCGCCACAGAGACGTTCGACACGAGGACCTCTCTGCTGTCCAGAGTGGATTTGTCAATGCTGGCCCTACAACAAAAAACAATGCACACAATTAACACGTCATGACGTTAGTAATGGCATTAATGGCAAACAAGGACCGTAATAGCATTAACGCTTCCCATCCAAGGGGCTCCAGGTTATAATATTACTGACTTGCTACACTGACCACGTGCGAGTCTTATGAGCAAGACGTGTGCAGGTACGCGCGGAATGCACAAGCCTACATCTGCTCCCCCTTCACAAGTCATATGGGTTGCACATTGCCATGTACCGCCTACTTCTCGTAAGTTTACACGTTCTCTGCGCCGGTGGGACTTATCTTTGTTTGCCAGTGCGACGCGACACTCACTTTCTGCACACATTCATATGACGCATTTTCGGTTCAAACTTTGTTTGGTTGGTTAACGCTTCATTCAATAATAGTCCAGTTGTACAACCTAAAGTGGACTACGATGACATGCGTCTGCCAATTCTGTGAACCTGACCACCCGATCCCGTTCGTCGCCTCTTACGACAAGCAATGGTTCCTGAAGACCATTTCTCATCCGGATCTTCACGGGATAGATTGATGGATGAATAGGGCGAAAGTAAACACCTTCTCCTCCACATGGATACCAACACTGAATGATTTATAATAACTTTGCACAGTAAATTGAGTCTTGTGCACCATATGCCGGGAATAGGTAACAGATATACTATCATACTATACTTACATACTGATGCTTTTCGTGTGTACATCCGACCAAAACACTTTGTGTCTCCCGACGTCAAAATCAAGAGATACTGGTCTTCCTATCTCGAAACATTTGGGCTTCGTCATGTTCACATAATCAAACGTTGTCACGTTAATTCGTTTTAAGTTCAGGGAATCCACCAGTAACAAAAATACTTCATTTTCTGAAATGATAAGAAGCGAGTGAAGGATTACTTACCTACATTTTACAGACGTACGTTTCATGCAGATTCATAAAACAATAACCATAATAGTACATTGATCACGATAATAATCACACAACTGTAATGCCACAAATATAATAATGCTCTTACCACCTTCTTCCTTACATTCTGTGCCATTGACAAGTGTGTAGCCATCATAGCACGTGCATCTGAAGCTGCCGACGGTGTTGACACATTTTTGTGAACACAACTCCACCGAAACCACACATTCGTCTTCATCCATGCACCTGTTGCCCTTCAACACATAACCCTCCACACATCGCGACGACTTGGACGGGTCTTCAAAAACGTAATAACTGACAATGTTATTTCTTTTAAACTGCTAAATCACATATGCTATTCATTAAAGAAAGCCTTGAAGAGTGCAACACATTAAATAAACAGCTTATATGACATGGTTTTAAAAGTATTCTCCCGTGTTTCATGCTGGCTAATTAACAGAGATTTGTATTTGGTGCGAGGAAATAGATATGGTTCGAACCTTCAGCATGCAGTGTTTTAGCAACTGTTTTCTGTTAATACAGTTTTATTTACATTTGTAACGTTTATGTAAACCAGTTGTACGGAAAAAGTAACTTTGTGAATCCAAATCCGATTTTATATTGGTGGATAAGCGGCGTGCATTCACTACGGTTTCAATCCTAGTATCTTCAAGGGTCATCCCCGACCCCCTGACTGTATGAGTTAGGCTGCATACAAAATTAAATGTTTCTCAGACACATTTTTTCCAAAGGTTACGAGGACGGTAGGACTTTTTCATATTTTTTTATAAAGTAATGCGTCATGGGAGGACTACATTTTTGTTTTTTTTCTTTCTGAAATACTGATTGGGAAGTTTAGATTCAGTCACACTCGTTTTTACAGACACTCATTCTTATAGTGGAGAAATGGGTGATCGAGGCGCTGAGAAGTCAAAAATTATTAACAAAACAAAACAAATGGAAATAAAAAATTGCTACGCGCACAAAAAATGTGACGCGCCGATGTCCGAGAAAATTTAACCTTATTATCCAACCTTAGAATTCACATACTGGTGCAAGACTACCCATCCTAAGACTACAAGAGTGATATTGTTCAAACACTCCTCAAAGCGGCATGACAAGCAAATCATTCACTGAATATCACTGATAAATGAGTTAGATTCTAAAAAAAATCATTTTTGTTTCATGAAATTTCGTTTATCAGTAAGAACGTAAATACCGTGTATCGGCTGAAACGTGTTCATGTGTTTGATAAACTTTCGTTTCACGCGTCCTGGCGGGTTTGAAAAAATACGAAAACGATTTATCCCAAGAAAATAGTTACCTGTCTTTGAACATGTTTTCTTGTCCCATTGCAAAAACAAGTTATCAGGGCACGCGCAAATATACTGCGAAGTGGAGTTCTCGCCCTTCGGTGAAGGTAAACAAATCTGACATCCCCCATTATCGGAACCACATCTGTTTGGGGCTGAAATGAAAGCAATGCATAAAAAAAGTAGCTTATCACATAGAAAGAGAAATTTGGACGGTAGGGTCGTTATTGTCAAGAATTCAGTCTCCTATGAACCAAGTCAGCGAGCCGAAACCCTAAGTCGCCCCTTGCGGCTGTGAGATGGAATATCCGAACTCCCACAATGATGTGTCAGCATCCTGTTGGGGGAAAGACGGTTTGACTGTCTTCGACTAGGGTTTAGTCTTGTGTTTAAAGCGTCCGCTCGCCATGCCGAACCCGGCCTAGAATCACCATATGGGAACCGTGCGTGAAGCCAATTTGTGGTGCATCCCACCGTGATATTGCTGGAATATTGCTAAAAGCGAAGTAAAGCCTACTCGCTCGCTCACTCACTCCTACCAGGGAGACTCTAACAAGTTGTTGTAGATTATCTTTGCTCCTACCCACCGTAAGGTTGACGCACACCATGCATCACAGCCAGGCCCTTTGGTGATATCAGGTCTCTCTGAACACGGCGGACGAATTTGCCCAGCTCCCTGTTTATCCTCTGAATCTGTCCGTACGCCGTCTCGCTCCAGTAAAGACGTTTCTAGGTAGTAGATGTCAGAACAAATAACAATGATATCTTTGACAGTGACAAAGGTACGGTTTTAATTACGATCGTTCAAACTGCACATGGCCTGTCACAGAAATGGAATATACACTGGGGCATCCATATTTCAGTGACAGCACATGGTAATATTTATTAACTGTAGCAAACTGGATCCCTTGGCTGTGTCAGGATCTGCTGTTCAGTGGCTTGAATCCAGGATTTGCTCTATCGGGAATTAACCATTGTTTGCTAGCACAATGACCTGCAGCTCAAGTCAAACGTCGCTTCACTTTCAGATTCTTCAGCTTGACCTGAGCTACTCTACATATTAAATTTAATAAACAGCAGGTAGAGGTAACTGCATTAAACAGGGGAACAGAGAATGTTCAGAATGCGAAACATGCATACATCGGAAACATTAAACCATCTGCAGCTTCTCTTTTAAAAGGCGAGTTGGGACATTGTTGACGATTTCTCGATCGACACTGAGATGTCAAACGGCAACCTTGTCTCGGCTGTTCGGACATGGTAGTTCAACTGACGAAGGTAGACCCCTTCTCAATAACAGACCCAACCAGTTGGGACTCGGTCACGCAATGCATTAGAATTCAACTGAACAGGTCAAGCTGAAAACGAAATGAATAGAGCGACGTGTATGCACGTGTGTATGTTTTTTCCCCTTTTCAACGCCGCACTCACTAATGTTCCCGCTATATGACAGCGTGAATAATCGAGTCTGGATTAGACAATCCAATATTGAACATCATGAGGATCGGTCTACGCAACTAGGGATACGGTGGCATGTCGATGAAATCAGCAAGTCTGACCACCCGATCCTGTCAGTCGCCCCTTATTACAAGTATGGGTGGCTGAAAAATGATCTGACCCGGATCTTCACGGACTGACGCGTTCATCTAAGTCACAGCTAGAGTACTTTTCCAATTAGTCCCAGTTCACCCTACCTTGTAAATATCGATTGCACTGTACATTAGCCGTGTCCGGGACCTCCATAGTACCCTGCAACCGCCTTTGACGATGTCGCACACGCCAATCTTGCTGTTACCGCTGTCCGCCCAGTATAGCTGATTGGTTCTGAAATCTGACACAGAGGAGAATAATTGGTATCTATACGTTCAGGTCTAAATATAAAATGTATCTTTGGTGACAAACACTTTCAATGGAATGAACAACAATCCAGGGCACAGGTCTTTCAGTCACAGTATGATTGCACATTCCTATTCTAAATTTATTAGTAAAGTATTGTTACTGTATCTCCGCGCTACTGTCACTTGCTTTACACCATGTTGTTCTGTAACATGCCTCTGGTTGCATGCACATGTATCTACTGCCAAGTTAACAGTTACCCGTTACAACATTGCTACCATTATTCAAAGTATTGTAAACACTTCGATACTAAATTATTGCCTCTTTGTAACATATTTGCCAGTATATCATCTGTTGTAACGTTTTACTACGACTGTCAATGTTTACATTTCGTCACGTTGTTACTTTCTGTTGTCACATTGATGTTTACATGTTGTCACGTTGTTACTAAGTCACGTTGATGTTTACATGATACTACCTATTGTCCCGCTGAAGTTTACATGTTGTCACGTTGTTACTAACGTATGGTCATGTCGTAACTTATCGTAACATTGTTACTAACCCATAATCTATAGTCATGTCGAAACCATCTTCAGGTAACGTTGTTACAAACCTATGGTCACGTCTTTGGGGTACTGGAGTCCTTTATCAAGGATGACTCTTCTGTTGCTGCCGTCTGTTCCACTCATCTCAATCCTTGGACGACGTCCCGCGCAGCCCCAGAACAACGACCTATGGAAGGAGAGATTGTGGTTAACCACTTAATTATAACTACGCTAGTCTGTCTCACAGTCCCTGAAACATTTACGTTCTCAACTGATCAGCCCTCTCTGCAATGCTAAAGCCCTAAATGAAGCAAATCTGGATTTCCCCAAGTTCTGGATCTCTGGACTCCCCGGTGTTCCATTTCAATTAAATGGGTTTGTTTTTACTATCATAGTTATATATATTCAGTGTTAGTATATAACTACGCATGGACGCACGTCAATTTTGAATACCAGTAAAGGAAGATCCTTTGTGGTGTCATCATTTTTATTCACGAACTTCTTTAAGCTGGAGAATTTCACCACTTTTATTAAAATTTTAATAACGTCAATGTATATAATTATTGTTCCAAGTATACTTCATGCTTGTAAACGCTGAATACAAATAAAGTTCATAAGACTGCGAGACGTGTATAGGTTTATATTCACCTATTAAAGGGATCTACATCAAGTCCCTGAACATCAACCAGATCATCATCGAGCAACGTTGTAGTGACCCCTGTGTCAAGGGAGGCAACTGTGATAGTACCGGCTGACATGTCTGACCAGTAGAGGTTGTTGTGAACCCAGTCAAGTGCTATGCCGACGGCTCTCCGTATCCCAATGTTGTACAGTTGCTTGATGTTTGTGAGAGTCTTGTTTCTGGTTAACGTTGCACTGCATATAGTGATAAACGCAATAGTAAAATTACATTTTCAGAGAAAATGAACTGAAACGAGTGAAAAGTATTCAACGGCGCGGTCAGCACTGAATGGCCTTTGTGACTGGGAGACAAATGGTCGTTGGAGCTGATGCATGTAACCCCGACATGATATTGCTGAAAGCTAAAACCTGTTAACAATAGCGACTCAAAGCTAAAGCCTGTTAACAAGACCGACTCAAAGCAAAAGTCTTGTAACATGCAAACTTGAGCATGCAAAACAAGGGTCGATAGCATGAGCAGATAACGACATCAGAAGGGGAAATCAAGGCTACACATAACACTTATTGTAATGACAGCGTGATTATCAGATCATCATTTGCACCACCCACCTAACCTGGTCGGTTGGTTGATTTGTGTTTAACGCCGCACTCGGCAATATTCCAAACTATCGAGTCTGACAATCCAGTGATCAACAACATGAGCATCGATATACGTAATTGGGGTACGATGACATGTGCCAACCAAGTCAGCAAACCTGACCACCCGATGTCCTTGATAACTGGGTATTTTGAAATGCAAATAAAACGAATGACTCGTAATTGGTACCTTGTCTCCTATAAATGAGTTAGAGTGATTGTTTTTAGTGTAACCGTGTATTTCAGGGTGGTCAGCGTAATGTTCGAGGACAGCTATGTACAGGCGTTCGGACGTAGTCGTAGAAACGAAGGACAAACCTTCAAACACCTGGAACGAACCGAGATTCCTACGCACGACTTCAGTTTGTTTCAAGTGTAACCAAGGGATGCACATTGCTCAGTGTTAAGGCGTTTCCACTGACTTCGTCACCAGCGAACGAAACCTTTCATGTATTGTCATTTTATCTCTGAATCATTTTTCACTTTTAAAGTAATTATGAATAAAAGACATTGACAATAGGTTTAATTCCGCACCCCCAATCTACCCTCCCCGACTCACGAGTTGATGGTATTGTATCTGACGTCGGTCCAATACAGCCTCTTCTTTCTCACGTCAACAGTGAGACCAAGGGGGTTTGGATCTAAACCTTCAACAGCAAGCGGAATCACAGTGACGTCATACGAAGTTAGGTCAAACACGCGCAAATCCTGGTGTGCGAACACCAACAGAAGGGGATCTGGAAAGAAGAATGGTTACTTTTGAAAAAGCTATTCGCGAACCTCATATTGCCTTATATAAGGTTAGCTCTATTAGCATTACAGATGCGTCGAAATACACTGAGACTAAGTTTACTTAGACTGGCTCTATTATCTTCTCAGTTTTACACCTTTGAAATTATCGAAAATGTAAATTTGTGTCATTACATCGTAAAAGACGTGAATGCAAAACCCAGACCGAAACTAAGAATCTCTGAATAACGCCGAGCCATGTTAGCCACAAACGCTGCCTCATCTTGTCAGAACACGATTTGGAGATTTTTTCCAAAACGAAGGGAAACAAACTCATGTTGAAAAACAGGTACAAAGTTTGAGAGTTAATATGCAATAGCGTTCAGGGGGTTTGTAAGTTGCAGCTATTCTCGGTATCAACTCCCCCTAACAGTGTTATTGGTTGCTTTCATCGTTTCCCTTCGAACAAGCCTGAATGAATCGCTTACGATCAACATAAAACCATATTGCAGGTACACACCGTTGTCCGATCGTGTGGCAGTAACTGCTGGTGTTTTGACAGTCGGCAACGTAGAAGCTGTTGTTGAAGTTGGTGTCTTAAAAACAGTTGTTTTTGACGTCGATGAAGGTGCGGATGTGACTGTTGCCTTTGCAGTTGATGCTGTTTTTGCTGACGTGATCGAACGTCCTGTCGACGATGTACTGTTTGCAGCAGGGCACCCAGCCTCGTCTGCACCGTCGTCACAGTCCACCTGGCCATCACACATCCACGGACTGGGGATGCATTGTCCAGACCCACACTGGACATACCTTGGCCCACATGTTGTGTCACCTGTCCGAAGAGGTATGCTAGACAATGAGGTGTACTCGACAAACACGTGGTCTTGTTTAGTACAAAGAGGTACTCTTGTCGAAGACAAACAGGAGTGTCAGAGACACACGTATTCTTCACAAACAGCTGCACTGGACAAACACGTGATCTTGTTTAGCACAAACAGGAATATTTGTCGAATACAAATAGAAAATATGTTAGAAAAGTCGATATGCTAGAAATGCGCGTATACTTCACAAACATTTATGCTTGACAAACACATAGATTTGTTTAACACAAACATGTATACTTGACGAAGACAAACAGGTATGTTAGGAAAAAAAACGAACTAGACAAACATCTATCCTAAACAAACTGGCATACTGGAGGTTCATACCAGACAAACATGTGTACTACACTAACATGATGGTGTACGAACACGTTATTGATGTCGGGGGAACGTACCACAGTCCATTTCGTCACTATTGTCGAGGCAGTCCTGTTGGTTGTCACACCTCCATCTGATAGGGATACATTTACCGCCCCCACACCTGAACCTCCCGGGGAGACACGCCCCCTGCTGACCAGCTGACACACAAACACAGGTCAGAGGTTATCATTGTATATATTGCTTTACTGTTACAGATGCATATATCACGACATGGGTATGGTGGTGCCAAACCAATTATTGTGACGTCACAATTATAGGTGTTCCGTGACGGTTACAATTATTTGTATAACAATTAAATACTCGTGTTTGGTAGGAGCGATGGTTCCAGGGATAATCAAAGACACAGAAGGTTCTCCTGAGAAAGCAACGCGCTAGTATTGACCATAATGGTACACATAACAACAGACTTAGGCGAGACAAAAAGGTTATAGACTCAGTGCCGGAAAAGGAAGAAGGCGCCTACCCGACGAGGTGGCAGGTGTTGTTATAGTTGAATGTTGCATCGGTGTTGACGTTGGCGATGTTGATGTTTGTGATGTTGATATCGAGTTCAAAGTTGATTCTTTAATAGAAATTGATAATTAGTGAGTGAGTGAGTGAGTTTAGCTTTACGACAGTTCAGCAATATTCCAGCAATATCACTGTAGAGGACTCCAGAAATTGGCATAACACATTGTGGGGAATCGAACCCTGGCCTTCGTAGTGACGAGTGAACGCAATCACCACTATTCTACACCACTGTCCACTATTATATCAGACCTTGACTAGATTTAATTAGCATACTGCAGTATTTCATTTGTGCTAAAAATTGCATTCATCTAGACTCTAACACCCACACGAACTGTGAAACTCTGTGACGGAGCATTGTCATAGAATAAAATCACGAAACTTTAAGCAATGAGAAATTAAGTAACTATCGCGTCTATACGTCTGAAATATTATCGCAGATAAAAATACTCACCAGTACTCGTTCTACTCGGGTCAGATGTTGTGTCGCTTTTAACCTCAGGCACAACAGTATCATTAGACTTGCCCGGACCTATTCGTAACGTATACACGTTAAAAAAAACTGCGGAACAATGTGAAATGTGTATTCGTTTTACTACACTGAACAGGAAACTAATTGTAATTTATACACACGTTACTACAATAAATAGGGAACGATTTGCAATGTATACAATATAAAGCACCACACTCAGCATTATTACAACTACATGGCTATAAATAATCAAGTCTGGACCAGACAATCCAGTGATCGACATCATGAGAAAGGATCTACTCAACTGATATGTCTCAACGTAGTCAGCGACCCTGAACAGCGAGTCCTTTAATTGCTGAAGACCAGCCCTAACACATATATAACGGGGAGGGGAAGATAGTGAGTGAGTTGAGCTTTACGCCGCACTCAGCAAACTTCCAGCTATATGGTGGCGGTCTATAAATACTCGAACCTGATCCAGTGATCAATGGCATGAGCATCGATCAACGCAAATGGGATACGATGTCATGTGTTAACCAAGTCAACGAGCCTGACCACTTGATCCCGTTAGTGTCTCTCATGACAGATCAATGCAATACTGAAGATCAATTCTAACCCGGATCTTCACGAGGGAAAGGAGATGGCTACGCGTCTGGAAGATTACATGCTTGTGGTATTTTATGGAACATGAATAAAGTACTTGGTATTATAACACATTTCGGTAACAAATACATACACCCCATCTCGTCACTGTCGTCCTCACAGTCCGCCTCGCCGTCACACGTCCACGTTTTCGGGATGCAAGTGTTATCGAAACACTTGAATTCGGAATTGGCGCAGTTCACGGGTGCTGGAAATAAGTAACGACATTACAGAAGAGGAGATGAAATATATGATGATGACGAAGGAGATGACAAACATGATGACTGGAGCCATAGCAATGATGATGGTGATGATGATAACAGTTATAGTTGAAAAAAGGATTGATGGGGCAAAAGAAGTTGGTGATAACTTAGATGGCAGGACGACGAACATGTGAAGTGTCTTGATTCTGAAAATGAAGACAATAATGTACATGTTGTAGAGACATGACTCAGAACGTACCACAGGAGGCTTCATCAGACCCGTCACTACAGTCCGTGTCCCCGTCACACAGCCACACCTTCTTTATACACTTGTCATCCGCACACTGCACCTCGTCAGATGCACAGGTTGGGCCTAAGTCAGGACAAAGGGGCACTTAGTTTAAAAAAACGCCATTCTTCTATTTTCTAATTTTTTATATACTGAACCACAAAAGAAACGATTTTACACGTTTTTACATAGAAAACAAAAACATGAACACTTACTTTTTTCGAGATTTTATTTTTTTCGAAACTGTTCTTTGGCTGTTCAGTATAATTCATAGTGTGTTTGGTTCCAAGGATCATTGATGAATTACAGATTCAATACTGATTGGATTATACTGATCTGCCATATCTTCACATGGCAAACTGCAAATGACCTTGAAATGAAGGACACGTGAAACCAAAGTCCGTAATTAATCAGAGCAAATGGCAAAACTTGAACATGAACAAGAAACATTTAAAACAAAGGGAAACCACCACCCCGAAACTTAAATGTCGCGTTAAGAGTAACGGCCCTTGAGTTATCACGCTCATTACAATAACTTAGGAATGCCATCCATGTTTTGATGGATGGAAATGATATATTAGGTCATCGACTCGATAGTAGTGATGGTCGTTATGACGATTAATACAGATAGATCCTCTGACGTAAAATATTGTTTCAGAACTGCCGATGGAATCGCACTTTTCAAATGTATGAATGTATGAACGCAGATAATGAAGTTGAAGAGGATACTCTCTTGGCCGCCATTTGGGTGAGTGTGTGATTTGGTTTGACGTCCCGTTTAGCATTGGTCATGACTCCAAGTAAACTGCGACCGAAGACAACGATAATCAGTCATAACTAGATGCTGACTGTTGAGCCGGATTTTACCAATTTCAAAATTTAAAAAAAAATCAAATTACGAACAAGAGGGTGTGGGAACACATCGGCAAGGGAAACACCTAACATCTCTGTCTCAGTACAGGTGGCGTATTTTGTACACTAATTAAAAAAAAACAACCAAAAAAACAAACAAAAGTAATTCAACCAGTTCCTTCAATTACAAGGGGTTCAGTTGAGTTTGGGCCTCACGTCACATCGGCATTATTTTGGCCATATAGTGACGAGATCAACTTGGCATTCATTACCATTTTAAACTTACACAATAATTAATGGCCGTGAATATGAGTGAGTGACTTAAGTTTTACGCCGCTTTTACCAGTATCCCAGCAATATCACGGCGGCGAACACCAGAAATGAGCTTCACACATTGTACCCATAGGGGAATCGACCCCGGACCTTCGACTTTACGAGGGAACGCTACCCCACCGAGTAAAATAGAAATGGAAAATGAAACATGGATGAAATTTCAATTGCAAATGTGAGCTGTCACTACTGAGACATGACTAGACTTACGACAGTTGACCTCATCAGTTCCGTTAGGGCAGTCAAATTCCCCATCACACAGCCAGGTGACCTTGATGCAGGTGTTGGCATCATTCCGGCACATGACATGATCTGGCCCGCAGGTCTTCCCACCTGAGGAATCCACCATATTTCTTCCACAATCACAGGTCAATACAGGTTTAATAGCATGCATACAGTATGGGACATTTACCCAATATCTAAATACAAAAAAACCCTTCAGTTTCAGCACTACGAGTGAGATGGCACTGTTGATATCCAATCATCAATAAAGTTTAGCACACCTTCGATTAAGCTGAGCAGGGTTCATGAGCACAATCTTAGCCACTAAACAAGCTAAATAACAATCGGTTATTTCACATTCTCAAAGTTTATTGGTCATGTATGACGTAAACTTCAAATTTCGGGTTCTTTGGACTTCATCAAGCAGTATCACTTCTTGGGTACATTTGAGTCTGCAATACATTTTAGAACAGTCAACCTTATCTTGTACGATAGGTAAAGTACATTGTTATATATAGTTTTACATCCTGAGACCACAGCTATGCGTACAGTTAGAACAGCTTCGTACAACACCAGATGCAACATTGACAAATTTTATGGAGTGCGAAATTCCGATATATATACTTGCACCTTTGTCAAGCAGGACAATGGGACTCCTATATAAATAAAGAGTATTAAGTGTCCATAAAATTTGTCAGGAGTGTACTTTCCAATATCCCTCAAAAAGCACCAGCAATTGTTTTTGATTTTTCATTTGCAGGTAAGATTCTTCCTCCAGACACATACATTCCTCTTCATCACTCCCGTCTGTGCAGTCCCTCTGACCGTCACAGAGTGAACGTCGCAGGACGCATTTCTTGCTGCCAGACGCGCAGGACGTCGTCGGGGCTGGACAGGTGACGTTATCTGGAACCACAAAGGGAGAGTGAGTGAGGTAAGTTTCACGCCACACTCAGCAATATTCCAGCTATATGACGGCGCACTGTAAATAATCGAGGATTACATAGAGAGACACAAAACTTCCCACGTACACATCCAACGTTCCTTGGGCAAAAGAGACTTTGGAAACATTTAAACACAAATTGTCCTAAATGCGTGAGTTCAGAGACACAGTCAGATATTGTTTTAGAATGAATACGTGGGACACGTAGTTTGGTTTTGTTAAATGTTTGGCGTTGTCCAGGTCCCAGATTCCTGAGCTAGACTGAAGAGAAAGGTCACAGTAACGTCGCTCACCACAGTTGTGCTCGTCGCTGCCGTCATCGCAGTCTCTTTCGCCGTCGCACCACCAATCAGCGCTGATACACGCGTTATGTGACGCACAGTAGACGTATTCCGGTGGACACGTTTTGTCACCTTTAACACCAGTGCAAAGTGGCGCAAAACCATATTCACTTACTCAACACCAATTACGTTATATGAAGTCACTAAGCAATGTTTATTATAGCAATCCGATGAGTTGTATTTACAGTATTTTAAGATAATTTAATTATTGACAATAAATAAAGATATCTGCAAAAAATGACAAAGCAAGTGAAAAAGTTTCTCTAATGATGAAACATAAGGAAGAGAGCTATGTTCCTACTGCAGTTGATCTCGTCACTGCCATCCACACAGTCCTTGTCATGGTCACAGCGCCAGTGGTTTGGGACACACTGATCGTCACACTCGAACTCTGCCCCCTCCCTACACACACCTGCAAATAACAAGTATTACAGAATATTGCCCCTATACTTACACCTGCATGCACATGACAGGTAATACAACATACACACACACCTTGATTCATATAACGGGTAGTACGGTATAACTACAGCCCCAAAACACACACCTGCATGCAAATAACAGATAGTACAACACATTGTCTCAACATACATACATACATACACACATACATACATACATACATACATACATACATACATACATACATACATACATACATACATACATACATACATACATACATACATACATACATACATACATACATACATACATACATACATACATACATACATACATACATACATTGTCATCCTTCCTTAGTACAACATTTTGTTCCAATACTCACACCTGAATGTAATAACAGGTAGTACAGGATATTGTCCCAATACACACACCTGGATGCGTATTACAGGTAGTGCAACATATTGTCAAAATACACCCACCTGGATGCTTATGAGAGATAGTACAACATGTTGTCCCTACTTACGCACGTACAACAGGTAGTACAACATATTGTTCTAATATACATTCACACACCTGCATGCATATAACAGGTAGTACAAAATTCTCTCTTAACACATATTCATACACCTGCAGACATATGATACTAGGTGCAACATGTTTTATCTGTACCTTTGCTGTAGATAGAATGGAGGTGATTTTGTTATTTCAGCCGTTTACCATCATAGTTTGTCCTCACTTGGACCCCATTGCCTTGAAAATGAGTGAGTGAGTTTAGTTTTACGCCCCCAATATTCCAGCTATATGGTGGCGGTCCGTAAATAACCGCGTCTGGACCAGACAATTCAGTGATCAACAGCATGAGCATCGATCTGCACAGTTGGGAACCGATGACATGTGTTAACCAAGTCAGCAAGCCTTGCCCCCCGATCCTGTTTGTCGCCTCTCACGACAAGCTTTGTCGCCTTTTATGGCAAGCATGGGTTGCTGGAGGTCTATTCTACCCCGGGACATTCACGGGTTTATTGGTATGAAATGACTCCAAAGACGGTGAATAGCATAAAATGATTTGTAGGTCTCTGACGTAACCTGCTCAGACAATAGACTTCAGTCAATAATCTTAACACCTAAGTGTTGGCAGGTTACTGCTTCACAACATCTAAGAGCATGACTAATTATTGCCCAACTTCACTTAGCACAGCTTGACGAATGTTCTCCATTTCTCTGAATTACGTAACACCCCCTGGTCGATTCCATATGCAGACTGTGTTTGACAATACTCAGGCGACTTCGATATGGGCTGAAGTATGCCAGGGCTGCTTGAGTTATGAATCCATATGACTAAACGTATTTTAAAGACACACATACATGTAGTGTATATCATGTATATTTGCATGTGAATCTTTGGATACTCTGAAAATGTTTTATGTTTCATGACGTGAAGGTTTATTCGAGTGAAAGTGGAATTCAGCTCTGAGAACTGTAGTGCCCATATACTGCAGTTGTTTTTCTCTCTGCACACGGGGCGATGGGGTAGCCAAGTGGTTAAAGCGTTCGCCCGTCACGCCGATGACCCGGGTTAGATTCCCCACATGGTTACAATGTGTGAAGCCCATTTTCTGGTGTCCCCCGCCGTGATATTGCGCAAAACTACACTCACTCTGCACACACTTCTTCTCCACTACTGATTTCACCTGTTTCAGCAAGACATTAAAATTTCGGCAGACCGGACAAGCAAATTGTGGAAACTTCGCCTTTGCGACCGTTTTGGAATAAACGATGTAATGTGTCTGACGATTACTCATCATCCCTTTGTAAATCAGTAAATTTGACTGTCTGGAACATTTCACTGTAACCCTACAGCCCCAATTTAACGAGGTTCCAATGAATTCATTAGTAACGATATGGCTGAAATATTGCCGATGTAATATACTGAGAGGAAAAAATAAGGGATCACGTGAAAAGGCAAGTGTTCCTTCATTTTTTTCTAAGGTTTCTTCACAAGCTTTGTATCGTATAGCTTGGGAAGACACCTGGAAAAAAGGGCACACTTGTGCTTTCATGTGATCCCGCATTCTTCCCCTCAGTATAAAATATCTTAACTCACTCACTCACTCAAATGAATTCAAGTGTTATTACGACGGATGGCGATCCGAATGAGGGTTTTAGGCGTGTGTGAACCAATGATGTATCCCCCTGACCTCCTCAGTCAGAATAACGTGCCTCTCAATCAGGAATCTGGCCTTGCTATGTAAACCTTCAGACAAGTATTTCCTCAAACAAAACGGCGATATCTCCGTGACGAGGATATTCTCCAGCTATCTAAACTTACAAAAGTATGCTCTGTACCTGAGAGCTTGAATTCAGAGGACAAAGGTAAAGATTTGCAAACTGTTGTGTGAATTACACTGCAGCGGGATATCCAGGTCAACAGTAGGTCTCCATTACGATGACCTTGTCGGAGTAACATTATGTACCGGAAGTACTTGACGCAGAGGTCAGCACAGTGTCAGCGTATCTTGATGTCAGGCTGGATCTATACACGTCCGTCTTATATACACCTCAGCGGCTTAAAAGATAATGCAGCGAGTCCACTACTCAAACAACATACGCAGTTGTAAAGGATATCAAAAATATACAGTGGAATCTACCAAAACCGGCATCTGCTAAATCCGGCAAGTTATTGACAATAGCATAATATCTCAGTCCTGTCTGTGGCTTGTAACTTTACTATCAGCTGTACAATCCGACATATTCTCGAAATCGGGTTATTTCTTCAGTCCCAATGAGTGCCGGTTTAGACAGCTTCCACTGCAATTACTGTATAGTCCTTCTCATTATCTTGCAATGGTATACAACAACGGTATATAATACCAAAACTATTATGGAGAACACCATGGCAGGGTGTAAGGTTGAGTGCATACATGCATATATTCGTTGAATCTATTTACTTTAATAGCCATACACCCCTGTTCCTTTCCTTTCAGGACGGTGGGGGTAGGCTAGTGGTTAAAGCGTTCGCTCGTCACGCCGAAGATCTGGATTCGATTTCCCACATGGGTGCAATGCGTAAAGCTCATGTCTGGTGTCCCCCTTTCCTGTATATTAGGTAATCATAAGGTATGCTAATGGTAGGACTGTTTCGTGCAGTAACAGAAGCAGCTAGTTTCACATATTATCCCAGGAAATACTTGTTTATTGCTTGTTTTGGGGTTTTGGGGGTTTTGCAAACCTTATGCAGATTAACAGAACGAAAATCTCCATGCATCTGATTACCGAAAAGCATATGCAAATATCGTGTATGTGAACACTTGCGTTCTTATGTAAAGTTTTGTCGCCAATTTTCACTGAGTTTTTATCATTTATTGAACCTGTGACAATAATTCTTTCAAAGTTACAATTATATTTTACAATACACCATTTTATGTGTAAACAGTACCTTTAAACGGTATGGAATATTTTGCAAAATCTAGTTTAGAAGTGTTGACTGAAGTTAGTGGCTACATTTAGAGTAGTGAGTCTAAGTATATATAAAATACCTTCATAAACAGATTTAAAACACTACACTATAACGCTTGGAAAAACAACGGATCGCAAAGCAAGATCACTTCTTAATATAAATTATCACATAATCCACTAAAGAGTTAAAGACAATGAAGATTTACTCACGGCTTTCGGATACTTGTAGCAGAAAAACTGACAGCAAAAATACCCATTGCATCCAATGCAAAAGGTCTGTCATGTTTGTGTGAGTGTTGTAGCCCGTGGCAGTATCTTCAGCTTTATATCATCAGTGAGGTGGGTATCTGGCTTAACACTATTGCTACAACATGTTGGTGCTCGTTCCTATCCAGTTCCGAATCCACTTGTCGCTATTGTGACGTCATCGAGTGCCCGGATGCACCTCGTTAGGGGATAGAACATAGTCAAACTTGCGTGACCAATAACTGTCAGCGAAATACTTGGATACATTTCATGTTGTTTTCAGCCCGTGTTATTAGTAGCATTGTTTGGGTAGAATGACAGGCTATATGGGAGAATGATATGCACACGAGGTATTAGCAGCGTATGTAAGACATACAGATACGGACAAAGAGCAAATATGACGCTGAAAAAACAACTGGGCACTTTCGATCTGAAGGGTGACAAAACATTGATAAATATCATTTTTAGCTTGACATCACCCCTATAGTGTAAGTGGAAGGAGCGGGAGGGGAGGGGAGGGGAGGGCAGGTGAGGGGAGGGGAGGGGTAGCAAGCCGAGAGTACGGGCTCGAATCCGACGTGAGTATAATATGTGAAACCCATTCCTTGTGTTCCCCGCCGTGCTATTGATGGAGCATTGTTATCATGGGGCGTAAAATAATGGCCTCGCTCACCTACTTAGGGACTGTAGCTGATTTGATAGAAAATAAATGTTACTGGTAGTCTCAAAGACGTTTCTTTTCACTTAATGTCGAAAGAACTTCAGTGTGCCAAGAATTTCTTTTCGTCCGTTATTGGAAACCTCCCGATACCAAACCGTAGGAAATAATTAGATACTTATTGGTTACACCTTTATGTTCATCCTTCATACACATGTCTTCAGCAGAGATTTCTAAAGAGTGTGGACGTGTTTTCCCCCTTTATCAACAATGCAGTACTACATGTGGCTGATGAAATGTGCACTGAATCCTGCAGCTGTGAGAAGTGCTGAATTTGGTGATCTCAAACAATGCATTGAAACGCACGGGATAAATTTCTACGAGCTCTTCTGAAGCAGTTTCCATGTTTTGCTAACCAGTCAGGCTAGTTATGCCTGCAAGTTACTAAACGACAACATATTTCACTATTTCCGAAATCTGAATGTAACCATAGGTTTCCGCATTATGCGACTAATATGATGAACATTTTTATCAGGTCATAATCTTGCAAGTTTATTATAACTTAATACCCCCGAAAGAATTATATCTGTACAATATGACTCCGATGAAAATTGTCTAGCCAGTAGGGCCAGTGACCGTGGAGATTCACTGACCCGACCGACTTTTTCCTAACCATCGTTTAGCGGGCCAGTAACTATTTCGCACACTACGTCTACCGGATCTGGGAAGGTCACCCGTTGATCCCTGCCGTAAGTAGTGGTTCCACAACCCCGATATGGTGCTATAGGAGACATTACAAAACCTCGCAACCTCTGAGGTGGACACATTCAGTCTAGGTATTATGAAATCTGTGCTGAGAGTTCTAACCGAAGGGAAGCAAAATTCAGAACCCTGCACTTTGGTAGTACTTCTTGTGCATTTTGCACGTACATACCATGCCTTTGGTCGCCTCTATTGACAAGCATGGGTTACTGAAGACTAATATCCTAACCCAAACTTTGAGGCTGCCATGACAGAGACAATATCATCAAAGATGAATGTATATGCAGAGAGTTAAGGATCACATAAAACCAAATCTAGTCACTTCTAAATCAGAGATCACGATTAATCTTACAAATTAATTAATCTCGAGCTCCAAATTAATATTATTAAGGTGATGTAACTATCTAATTACATCATATTGTATTCATTAATATCATTAAATTTTGTTTGGTTGTTGTTGTTGTTGTTGTTGTTGTTGTTGTTGTTTCATTTTGAGAAACAAGTTCTAGTCTGGACCAGATAATCATAAGATCCGCGCATTTAGGATGACTGGCATCAGCGATCCTGACCAACCGTTCTTGTTGGTCGTGTCTTACCTAAACCTTATGATAGCGACATTTTCTTTTCGCGTGAATTCAAAACAAAATAGCTATTTATCTCATTTTTTTTTTTATTTATTTATATATTAAATTTATCTTAAACAGCGCACGACCTGTTCCACATTAATTTGTTCCTATTATAGTATTCAAATAAAACGAAAATGAACATTACTATACTACGAAATACTGTCAAGGATTACCAGTTCTATAGTTCTATTTGTTTTTGTTTTTTTATATTTTTGTACGTTATATTTTTTTATCATTATTATTTTGACGCTTTGTTATGTTCAACCTATGATACAATGGGGTTTTTTCTACAGAAACACTGTAAGCGTTATTATTTGCTAGGGGAATTATTTTTCACATGCCACAATCATCCTAATCAGTCCCGTCTACACAGTCAGGGTGGATGTTGCACTTCCGGACCTTGTCCACGCACCGACATCCGTTGTTACAGGTGATTTCCGAGTCGAAACAATCACGTACCGCTGCCAACAATAATCAACCTCATTTCAATCCTGTCTGCGCACGATCGACTACGAACGGGAGCTCAGTTGCCATTCGTAGTTTCTAAGTAGTATTAAATGGTTTTCAGTAATGTTCTTGACCATGAATGGCGTTGTATGACTTGACGTTTAGAGAATATCTAATACATGTGTAGACTCTACTTTGACATACTATTTGCACGTATGCAATGGTCATATCATGAAACATCCATTTTCTGATGAGACTAGGGGGATTACAAATTTTTATCCATGATTGGATTCGAATAATTGTCGTTACCAATGTAATAACTAATGGGGCTTTGTGCAGAGCATCTTTCATGATGATTTCCACCCTGAGTGGCCAACACAAAGACAACCTAATGCCGTACATTCAGTCACATCGAAACCATCATCCTAAAATGAAACCACTGCTACACCCTACGACATTGAGTGAGTGAGTTTCGATTTATGCCGCTTTTAGCAATATTCTAACAAACCGGAACGTGTATTTCTTTTGCAGCTCAATGTATTACATATGCATCACATTCAGAGAGTTTTCAAGTATGTGATACTCTAGATGAGCTGTATGCTACGGAAGCGCATTAGGGTCACGGTGAAAAAATTTTTTGGTGCCGCTATCTGCTACGTAGGACTTACTATCTCCTACGTAGGAATTACTATCTCCTACGTAGGACTTACTATCACCTACGTTGGACTTACTATCACCTACGTAGGACTTATTATCTCCTACGTAGGACTTATTATCTCCTACGTAGGGGATAGTAAGTCCTACGTATGTGATAATAAGTCCTACGTAGGCGATAGTTAGTCCTACGTAGGAGATAATAAGTCCTAAGTAGGAGATAGTAAGTCCTACGTAGGTGATAATAAGTCCTACGTAGGCGATAGTAAGTCCTACGTAGGTGATAATAAGTCCTACGTAGGAGATAGTAAGTCCAACGTAGGTGATAATAAGTCCTACGTAGGAGATAGTAAGTCCTACGTAGGAGATAATAAGTCCAACGTAGGTGATAGTAAGTCCTACGTAGGAGATAGTAAGTCCTACGTAGGAGATAGTAAGTCCTACGTAGCAGATAGCGACACCCAAAAAGTTTTTCACCGTGGCCCTAATACGCCGCGGTAGTATGCAGACAATTCTACGATAATTATCACTCCTAGCTGTCTATAGCTAGGTTGAGGAATTAGAAATGAGGCATGGGAACTTAACCACTTATGTTTATGTCACTTTTCGGTGTGGCACAAATTACAGCTGTAGTGTCTTTGAATTTAATTAAGATGATGAAATTAATCAACTAACGATCTTCACCTACGTGAACATAAATCACTCCTATCCAACACCTTAATACCTCAGTGTAGAAAGACAGTCAATGGTCCAATCTAAGCAAATAAAAGGATGCAGTCGAACGTTCGTCCAACCAAAGCTGAAAATAGTAGGCAGTTAAAAACTGATGTAATCATAGTGAACTTCTTTTAGTATCATTTAGAGGTAAGCGGGCTGGACAACGGGGAAGGTTCTGTGGATATACAAACTTATAATGGATGCGACGTGTTGGTGTAGTCACTGTTATCAAGCAAGTGATGTACAATATTGCAGGAAGGTTTATAAATACATGGGTAAAGTCTGTTCAGTAAGATGACTGATGTTTACCTGTGTATGATGAAGCCAAGCCTCCATGTCATATCACTCCGTAAATTACAAGCGTTTGCTCTACATTATGTTTATGTGATATCGTACATATCATCAGATCAGCGGACTTCCGATGGCGCTCATGGCGGCGGTACGTGTGTGAATGGTCATAGTTGGACATGCTCCGCCAATATCCGCCTGAATCCGTCTTAAAAAGCCCTATCTTAGGGAATACAACACATGGAAAAAAGGTATAGAAAAGGAACAGGGACACAATTTAGACAACTTTATTGACGGTGGCCATGTCTTGAAGCGACTTTGAAGAAATGAAAGCTTTCATTGAAAAATCTCTCTGGGACCAAACGCTTGAGCTGGGTACCAAATCAGTCAATGTTACTACTAAACTTAATACACTTCAAAAGAAAAATGGGCGAAATTGTGAAATCAGTGGAATTTATTGCTTCACAAATTGAAGAAAATACGTCCGAGATTGAGGACTGCTTCGACAAGAAACCGAAGACAAACTTTTATACGGGAACTCTACCACCGTAAGAATAACCTGCTCTTTTACGGTATTCAGGATTCCCTTGATCCGCAGCCGGCGTACCGAGAGCTATTAAAGTCTCTCAGAGTCCCAGGCAGCGAGGACGTGAAGTCTACGTTCACAGACTCCCGTGGCAGAGTACGAACCCCCGAAAAGCGAACTCTCCAAAACCCATCGTAATCAAATTCGTCGTCCGACAGCGGACCCTAAATGCAAGCTTCTGACAAGGTGCGCTTAGGAGAGAGAGAAAAAGATCTCCATCTGGGCAAATTGACCTGTGACTATGAAGAAGTTTCGGGGAAAACTTGCTTCCATGGCCATCACCATGAGGCAAACGCTGAAAGTTCAAACAAGAATCCTGGAGCGAGGACTACAAATTAAACTTCAATATCGGAAGAGTGCTTCCCACCCCTGGAAAACCACGGGTCTTGAAGAGGACATCGACAAAATTGTCATCTGAGCAGAACTGATTGGGGAAACATCCAGACCACAAAACATCAACACTAAACATGTGCGCTCACGATATCATATCAGACTGTTATTCTCTTTCTTCCTAACTGCTTCTTGGTGAAAATATTACTAGGACAAATCAAAATGTGGCGTTAGAGGTCTTTTTATCATTCCAGAACACTCTATGCACAACTGGAGAACTGATTTCGGTAAATATGAACGTTGAATTGTCAACTCATTTTCTATACAATGTGCCATACAATACACGTTAACCAACACTTACCTCCCTTTGTTTCCATTACATGGTGTTTGTATTACAGTGTCTACTGCGATACGTTTACTTATACCCTGCAGCTATTAAAATACTGATAGCTCTTTGGTTACCATACTGACCACGCTATGTTTATAAAAATGCGTAACTAAGGATGGTTGGTGTGTTTGAAAATGCGCGGTGGGCAAACTGGTTAAAGCACCAGGCTAGAGGTCCAGCCAGATTGAGGTGACGGGATCGAGCCCACCTGTGACCGGGTGTAAAACACTTGGAGTCAACATTGTGTGCAGACTCTGTCAGTGTTGTCACAACCCCTAGGGTACAGTACACAACCCTGTGCACTTGAAAGAACCCACGAATCCGTTTGGTATATGACCAGATGGTTGCCACAAGAATACGTGCATACTCCTAGTTGCGGGTACAGAAACGTGCAGTAAACTTGGACGAAGTACTGTGACTATGTGTCTCAGTCCACCCAGCTGTGAATTGGGTACCTTGTTAGGACGAGAGTGCCACAACAAAACTCGATGCGCCTAGTCGGAGCAATAGTTGTATACTCCCCAAGGAGCTGAGACTGATATTACGATGTGAAGTTGAGAATGACATCCATTGATCCAGGGAACCATATACCAGCGCCTTGAGCAAGCACTAGATGCATGGATATGTGCGCTATGTAAATATCCTGTAATAATAACAATGCCACCTTCACTTATGTTTTTTCAGCAAAGGTAGATATTTTCCATGTTCACGTCTATTTCTCACAACTATATTATCTTCACTTTACTGTCTATCAGATTTACTTGGAGGCACTTGGGGAACAGAATTTGGTGAATATGAGTCTTGGACATTTGACTTATTTCCTGTATCATTGTGGTCTGTGGCTAAACACGTAAACCCACCGGTTACCTCCCTTTGTTTATGTTACAAGCTGGTGACTGCTGAGATATATTTATTAAAACTGCAGCCATTATATACTGATAACTCTTTGGGTGACATACAGGCCACCCCATGTACAAATGCGTAATTAAGGATGGTTGGTGTGTATAGAAATGCCACCTTTACATAACGCCAGTAGTTGTTACGAATGTTGTCAAGCCCATCCGGGTTATCTACGTCCTACTTTCGGGGACGTTTTTGCACTCATCTAGTGAACCTGTCGCGGGTCGAGAAAGCTTTGACTGGTTCATGTTTCCTACTGACGTAAGGTGTTGTCATTCTACAATTTGTTTTTACAGTTTACGGATCGATATTTCTCACAAATGTATTATCTCACTTTGTCATGTATCCAATCTGATTGGAAACACTTGGGGAATCAATTTTGGTAACGATGAAACTTGAACAACTGCTAAACTCATTTTCTATACCGATGAGTTACTCCTTTGTTTACATTACAGAGACGACTCCGATGTTCTTATTTACCCTGCAGCTATTAACTGATAGCTCTTTGGCACCGTACTGGCCACTTTGTGTATCTTACGTACTGATAGCTCTTTGGCACCGTACTGGCCACAGTTTTACCACGCTATATTTTAATCTGTAATTTACCATGGCTCGTTTGTAGGATAATGCCAGCTTAAGTTGTCATTTTTTTACATATCCATATGTTGAAAAAAAACTTCCTCTTCAGCTGGTGTATATATCTTAAAACTATATTTTCTCACTTTATCATGAATCAATTTTGACATATCGTCCCTAACTCATTATGGCCAACCTAAGTGTAATTTGTGCTAATTGCCGCGGGCTAGCCCATAAAACAAACCGTAAAGAAGTTGTGAACCTATGGCGAAAAAAACATTTTTCTGTAATATGTCTCCAGGATATGCACGTAAAAAATAGGATGGGAATATTATGAGATGTGAATGGGGGGCAAAAATCATAATTGCTCCTTTTTCACTTCAAACTCAAGAGGTGTTGTTATCTTATTTGATAACAATACCGAAATAGATATTCATCATTGTAAAACAGACCAGATGGAAACTATATCGTAACTGACATCAGCATTGAAGGTGTGCGGCTAACCCTCGCTAGCGTGTATGGACCAACAAAGGATGAGCCCGGCTGATAAATTCATTTATTTGATAATTAATCCATAATTGTCTGTGGATACTGGAACTTTTCCTCAATACTGATGTGGATCTAAACACTACAAAAACACAAAAAATCCTAAAGCTAGCAAGATCATTTTAGAAAACATGGATTCAAAAAATCTCTCAGATGTTTGGAGAAACAGAAACCTGAATATTAGAAAATTTACCTGGTGGAAAAAGAACCCGAGACAACAAACCAGATTAGATTTTTTCCTGGTGTCTGAATACATCTCAAACCAAACTACAGTCACTGCAATACTGCAACGATACAAGTCAGATCACTCAGCTATCTCATTGTCATTCTCCAATATTCACAGTGGAGAAAGGGGCAACGGATACTGGAAATTAAATGCTTCTCTGCTGTACGATACAGATTCCAACAAACTAGTGCATATATTTTGGAATGTGCTAGATAATATTAATACAGAAAAACGATGATCATCTAAATTTTAAGCTGACCATTTCTGCAGAACTTGAAACCGTTTTTATGAAAGTAGGAGGTACATCAATCTCGTATACACCATATCTAAAGAAAACAAAATCTGACAAATCAAATAAACTGGAAAAGGAAATCCAAATGTTAGAGAATGGAATTAGAGAAAACTTTCAGGATGTAAATAAGCAAAAGAATGCAAAATTAACTAACAATATGAGGGAACCTGACTTAATATAAGAAGAGGATGAAAGAGGCAGACAAATAAGAAGTAGAATCCAATGACATGAGGAAGGGGAAAACCAACCAATTACATTTGTTCTTTGGAAAACAAAAATTATACAAGCAAAACTATCAATTCTCTTTTTAATGCAAAGGATGAACCTTTGACCGATGGAAAAGACATTCTCAAAGATGAAAAAATGTTATCACAAATTATATGCTAGAACTGATATTGTCTGTGAAGCACGGGACATTTTAGACATCATCAACACTCCTTCACTCCATAGCTCTATTGATGACGAGCTTGACAAACCAATTGAAACAAAGGAGCTGTCTGAGTCAGTTAAGGCTATGAAACACAATAGGAGCCCAGGTCTAGTTGACTTTCACATAGAATTTTCACATGGTTTTGTACAGACCTCAAGTAGTGGGTCTAGAGATATGTTCAAGGAGTCATTGATGTAAATCAGCTTTTGCTATTATTACTATTAACAGAGGTGCCATGTCTTGTATTCTAAAACAAGATAAAGACGGAAGATATGTGAAATCTGGCGACCTATTTCTCTCTTAAATACCTTATACAACAAGATTATAAGCTCCTGCACTGCGAACAGACTGAAAAAAGTCATTAGATATACTGATGCATTCTGATCAGACAGGATCTATACCAGGCAGACGTACAAGTGATAATGTCACACTAATATAGGATATCATCTATCAACTGAAAAGAAATAATAAACTCGGCCTCCTGATCGATTTCGAGAAAGCTTTCTATACTATCGCAAAAACCTTAAAACAAAAGCTTTCAATAATTTTGGCTTTGGGCCCAATATAATAAAGTGGATAAATATACTGATGCAGAACGCGTCCTTGTGTGTTATCCAATCACTGTGTTATCCAATCACTCTTCTTTTTCCCCCAGTGACCGGGGTTGTAGACGTCGGAACCCAGTATCGCCATACCGTTTCATTTTTGTTGCAGAAATTCTAGGTGCTTCACAACAGACAATAAAAATATTAAATGTATTAAACTCAATAAGCCGAATATAAATTGGGACAATATGCTGATGATAATCGATTATATTTAGATGCATCCTAATGTAGCTTTAGAAACACTACATAAATTCCATAAAACGTCAGGGCTTAAGATTAACATTGGAAAAACAAAAGCTATCTGGATTGGTTCAATGATTGGTAGCAAAATGAAATTATTTGCAGAAATAGCCTAGACTGACGTGAAAGTAACCTTAACATCCTTGGTATATATCTTAACCCCCATTTGGGGGACTTATGGGTAATCAATACAAGAAAAACACAAGAAACGATTAATAGAACTGATAGAAAACTAGCCATACATGGGGAAATTACAGTCTTGAAAACGTTGGCAATATCAACTTTAGTACATATCTTTCTGTGGAATTCCCCAATTAACTGAACAATATTGTATATAATATCGTGTGAGATGGCAAGGATAAAATCGAGAGAACAACTATATGTTTAAAATGTGATCATGGATTTTTCTTTTGTTGTGTGTTTCTATGATTTAAAGAAAGCTTTATTGCATCAAAGGAACAATTTTAGAGTGCAATAAAATAAGACAGCCATCAATGTGTCACCGCAATGACAAATTATGTTTACAAGTTATGATTATGTCAAATGTTTTGGCGTGTATATAGCAAAGTGGAAACAGAGTACTGGAAGGTATTTCAGTTCTGCTCCAGAAGGAGTAATAAGATACTCGTGCCACCAACTTCAGTTGAACGCCAGCAATATTTAATTCAGAATCCAGTACCACCAGAAGGTACCAGTAGACCACCACACCAGGTTTGGTGAAGTAACAGTGAATGGTTTGAAAGACCTGTTCCAGAAAGGATAACTCTGCACGGACACGCGCACGCACGGAGTCCATTTCAATACCACCAGAAAACGCGTTGCGGGCGTAACAATATTATGAAAAAAAAAGAACTTTTTCGTATGTACACAGGCCATTCTTGTAGAAGTATGGGCGAGTATGACACAGACATTTAGAACAATACCTTTTTTCACATAATAGTAGACTTAAATATATATGTATGAAATATGCAGACATAAAAAGGCCAGATAAAAGGTACAGGTTGTATATCATTCCACCAATGATGCAATGAATTCCGACGTTGAGAAAGAATATAACATAGGATTTTGCCAACGTTACACCACGTAGGGAGCAGGGAGATGGTTTGGTTTGTTTGTTGTTTGGTTCATTGGTTGTGGTTTAACACCGCACTCGGCACTATTTCAGTTAGAAAGGGGCGGTCAGTAAATAATCAAGTCTGTACAAGACAATCCAGTGATCAACATCATGAGCATCGATCTACGTAATTTACATAAGACCTATGTAAACCCGTTCTTGTCACCCGGGTAAGACGGGGAGTAGGGGAAGTACTGGTTGGGCTTTGCGGGGTAATATTTCATTTCTGATATTCGTCCTTACGGTCTCACAGCAAATGTGTAGCTTTAGCCCAGAGAATAAGAAGGACTAGTAAAATACCTAAAAGTATTTAAAAGAACTTATGAACGTCAACTTCTGTATTTGTGAAACATGATGTTAGGAGTGTATTCTTATTCCTTCATCAGGTGTAAGAAGAAACTTAGAAACAGAAAGCTATATACGAACATTTGAAACAACAGTGATGAGATAGCAAGGGAAGCCGGTAGCTAATTAACGCTAAACTGGTAGGGCGGGGGGACAAATGGAAACCAGGGGTAACTGATCCAAGCAGAAATGATGAGATAACACAAGTGGCATTTAACACGGGAAATGACAAGAGAGAAATGTAAGCCAGGAATTAAACCAGGTTTAATTAGTGATGTCACAATAATGACTAATATCCTTTTCACGGGTTTTAAAATACACTCATTTATTTCAACGAAAACACATTCGATTCCCGGAGTTATTGTTGGATTATTGCTTGAACAAGTAAAAGAATTAATTACAAAAATTCTACACAATTTGAAAGCATGTGCATTTTGTTTCCATGCGACTGAAACAAATGGCGATACAGCCTCCTTTTGGATTATGACATAAGCAGGCAAGGCGACATGTGCAGACAGGGCAGAATTATGGGAAATATCGCATTTTCGCTTTCTTGCCCTATTATATCGCTTTCTCGCTTTTTCGCTTTCTGGCTCTATCGCTTTATCGCATTCTTGTCTCGCGCTAGCGCTTTCTCGTCTCGCTTTATTGCTTTCTGGTCTTGTAATATCGCTTTTTCGTCTCATGACCCACTTTCTCACTTTCTCGCCTCCGAATTTTAAGGCAGACGCTTGTTTTGGTGGAGAAATGTTGTTTTTACAAATGAGTCCAGGTTTAACATTTCCCACTGTGATGGACGTGAACGTGCATATAGACGCGTGGGAGAACGTTGTGCACATGCCTGTGTCTTGTAGAGGAATCGCTTTGGTGATAGTTCCGTGATGGCTTGGGGTGGAATAACAGCACGCCACAGAACTCCTTTTGTGATTGTTCAGGGTAGCGTAACTGGTGTGGGCTACAGTGATCAGATTCTTCGACCTGTGGCAATTCTTTTTCTGCAACGTCATGACCATGGGTTGACATTCCAACAGGACAATGCCCGCCCTCATACGGCAAGGGTTGCTATGGATTTCTTGCAACACTACGACGCTGACTTACTGCCTTGGTTTGCAAATTCACCGGATCTCTCCCCGATAGAGCATGCTTGGGGCGAGATGGATCGACGTCTACGCAGTCTTCTTCATCCGCCAGATAACGTCATTGACCTAGCAACAGAGAATGTGACGTGACATCCCACAAGCCTTCCTTCACGTTTGACAGGCTCTATGCGTTGTCGATGCACTGCTGTTCTCAATGCCCATAGATGCTTGTGACATGACCGTTTGCCCACTGTCCCGCTTATGGACTTGTGACGTCATTGTGATTGACTTTTCAATTGAAATTCTCCCGACTTGATATGGTCTCATGACTCCCCACCCCCACCCCACCCACCCCATTACAGTTTATATGTACCTTTGACATTGGTATCGTGCTTGTCAACTGGGATAATATTTTGACAATGCACAGTTTCTTTATGTGGCTAGAATATAACGCACGTGCAAAACGTTTAAAGGGATACAAAACACACGACCAACTTCAGTCCGATCATCCTCAGCACAGCTTAAAATATTACCAGGCAATCCCTCCCATATTAATTTAAACATAACATGTGCACCGTCTTAATTTTATATTTGAGAACAACAGGAAACGCGCTATATGTGGCTGCTTGTACTAGCCTAGACTTAAACTGTGTATGCTCACTGAGATACGTTGTTCCAGTTTAGCATGAACACCTCATCCAGATTTTACCCATTCATGCAGAGCGCCAGGCAGGGATCAACAAGTACCATGTGTTAACGTCATTTGGTATGACATGGCTGGGGATGGAACTCGCCACCTTCCTTTCTCTAGGCGGACGCTCAAGCCACAGGCGAAGATTACATATTTAAAGGAAAACAAATGAGATGCCTCTCGACTGGATATGCTTTACAGTACAATACGCCTTTAATTCATGCAAAGGCACGAGGGCCTGTGGCACTAACCACTACATAAAATGTACAGTGACGCGCATCAATCAAAGATAGTGCAATGTAGTTCGTCGCTTCCATCTTTGCAGTTGGGGTGGCCGTCACATCTGCGAGTCCTACTGATACACTGTCCGTTCCCGCACTGGAACTGTCCTAGGGTGCACTTGACGGCTGCTGCAAGTACAGATTGACATCAGTATACAACGGTGTATACAAATCTTAGCATGCCATGTGAAAAAAAAATAATATCTGTGTGTCGTGTGTGTGTATCGTTACGTCTCAGATTGGGTTATCAAGGGTAATGTCCAGTCATGTTCTATATACTTCAAGCACGCCCTTGCTACGTGGAGTTCAGCGTTGTACAAGTGGCCTGGTTATTATGAAAATTTAATATGTATTATGTTATATGTATGAAATCTGTATGTGTAATCTGCTGCACGTGTATCATTCGTTCCCGGACTTCGGATGCTTTGTTCTTCATACTGTCAACCACTAGCCTGACTTGTCCCGACTATTATTTAAATGCTCGTCACTAAACTCTCAAATAATAACACAATTACAATCTAATTTGAAATTATCATGTAAAGATCTATCGGCCAGTATGACTACCCGATCCCGTTAGCTGCCTCTAACGACAAGCGTGGGTTACTGAAGGCCAATAATCCAAGCATGGGGACAGGAAAGGACATGCATGTAGATACCGATCTGGCGGAGCTACCACCACTGACGAAACAATCAGGATATGTGAGATGTATATGTGAGAGACTATGTCGAGATTTTGTCTGGATATGAAGGTAATATCACACCTCCCTCAGGTCATTCAATATACCCCGTAATTGTCAGCACGGTTAAGTGAGTAACGCTGTATTTTTGTAATGTTATCCCGTACCATATTATTGTGGGAATAACGTGTTTAAACTGACGAACGTCGTGGAAAACTTTCCACTTCAATAAGTCCGAGAATGAATCTCTTTGGTATTTTTCTGACAATATTCCAGCTGGGAATCACACATTGTACCCATGTACGAACTCGAACCAGGGCCCTAGGTGTGTCGAGAGAATGCGTTAAACACTAACCTACCCCACCGCCCTTCACATCAGTGACGGTTAGGATGTGTGAGTGGCTGCTATGTACATCTCACCCGCTGGAACCACTGTCCTGCAGAGATGCAGTGATGGGGTGACTGTCCGCCTGCGTTTACAGTGATCGCGTGCTTGTTTGGGTGGCAAATGTAAGATCGATGTTAAAAATCTAGTCACCATTTATGAAACACAAACAGTATGGTTGAAATGTTAGTCTTTCACGAATGCACAAGATGTGGTTGTTATAAATAGAAAGTTTCAAGTTGGTAGGTTAAACCTGAAAGAGGCAATCGTCGATTATCGGCAGAACATATCTTTTCACGTAGCCAAATACTAAGTTTATTTCCTAATGGTTTGATTTTACAGCATTTCAATGAGCCGATATTGATAATGATACACTTTTCCACACACGTGTGAAGTCTTTGCCCTATTGAATGCATAATATTCATTTTATCTATCTAAATGTGAACGTGAAGTGATCGGGGTCCAATGATTGTACACCCACTGTGCATGCTTGCAGTGATCGGTATCGTACAGTCTTTTCAAACATGTACATGGACCACGCTGAAGTAAAGATGACTGAAATATACCCTGTCACACGATTACCTACAAACTTTGATGGGTAGTGTGCCTAGGCGTATTCAGGCATGCATTGCTGAGCGAGCTCGAGGAGGTCTAACAAAGTACTAAAACAAGACTGAGACTGTTTATGTAAGTAAAACGCCAGAAGTTAATAACCGTAATGAGTTACATGACGCAACATGATTCTCAATAATTTCTGGGAATACTATATATCAACCACCTGCGCCACAACGCAGCCCTTGAAGATCCTGGTTAGAAGTGGTCTTCACAGAAATCATATGATCTCTGGTCTTCAGCAGCCCACACTTGTCGTAAGAGACGACTATCGGGACCGAGTAGTCAGGCTGGCTCGATTACTTACAGACCTTCGCCATTTAGGTCCAAGATTGCTGAGTACGGCGTTGAACAAAATAATGACTTAGAATAACTTGTGAATTAATTTCATGTTTTATAACGCCAGGCCTCATGTCATATTTGATTACATTGAACTACTGAGCTGTGACTATTTGTTTTGAACTGTGTTCATTGAGGTTGGGTTGTGAGCTTGGTGGTGAGTGGGTTTGAACTCCCCTTACTAGACTCATGCTTAGACTCTGAATATATAATATAATTTTGATTTAAACAAACTAATCCACAGAAATTGAAAATATCGTCACGTGGATGACGAATCTATAACATTTGGTCTTAATCTTAAATACCAACTACTATATGCCTCTCAAGAACGTAAGAATACACCCAGACAAACACACAATTTGGAACAATATACATTCGCGTGTGAGCCAGTTACTTTCTGTAACTGAGGGTATTTGCAAAGAACCTAGCCATTTGCGCACGAAGTCACCAGCTAGACAGGTCACGCCTGACCAACGCTCCATATATGTGTCTTAATGGTGGGCCGTGGGCTGTTTTGTTCCCATCATCAGAAATAACGGAACTCACAGGCATGATCGAAATGACTGATAACATAACCCTCACACAGTAGACACAGATTAGAAAAAACAAAACAATGATTTTATAAATGACCCCAAGCGAGGTTAAGAATTGTATATTTTTATTATTAAGCAACCCTGATATGTTGGCGCATCTATATTCTCTGAAACACCTAAGTAAGCATATGACGCCTAAATTAATTATAATATCTATTCGTTATTGGAGCTACCTTACCATCTTATCAAACGTGAGGGAGGCGAAGTAGCCTAATGGTTAAAGCGTTCGCTCGTCACGCCGTAAACCCTGGTTCGATTCCCCACATGGGTACAATGTATGAAGCCCATTTCTCATGTCCCACACGAGGATATTTCTGGAATATGGCAGAAATGGCGTAAAACCATACTCACTCGCTGGCTATTGTCAGTAACAGTTCTTACCACATCCAACTTCATCCATTTTGTCCAAGCAGTCGAAATGGTTGTCGCATTTCCAATGCCCAGGGACACACTTGTCGTCACATTCAAACTCCCCATTAGAACACTGCACTGAAACAGAGAATCCTTATTTACAGGCCTTCTGAATGGCAACTCTGTTTAATTCGTGATTCGGTGATGCGGGAATCCTCATCGAAACATCGCACTCATAGGTGGATCCAGAGTGATTGGAGGGAGAAATGTCGCCATTGAAATGTATATATACCTGAACGTTGAAGTCTGGTAGAAAGAGAATCCATTGGTAAACGCTACATTGACATTCATCTTGTGTATGCAGCATCATTTCACGTTATCACAATACGTAAACACAATGCATGGGAAGCACGTGCACAACGTGGTATCCTCCTACACGTGCTTGGGATGTCATTATGAATCTTGACGCTTTTAAGGGAGGTCGATGAATCACTGTAGACCATTTATTGATATTTTTCTTGCATTTGTGCATGGCCACGGTTTTCAGGCCTGGGTCAAATCACACACTGCTGACTGAAAATTGTAAACCTGAAATTTTCATGTCATACTCCAGTCACCTAACTAGGGGAAGATAACATATATCTCCCAATTTCGACAATCGTAGATTGAAAGTACAGTTCCCCTACTTTTTTAAGTGTGTGTGTGTGTGTGTGTGTGTGTGTGTGTGTGCGTGTGTGTGTGTGTGTGTGTGTGTGTGTGTGTGTGTGAGTGAATGAAATGTCTGTGTCTCCAGATAGAGGTATCATTAAAAAATTTAATTTATGTGACATGACACCCGTGTATGTCTCCGTGGGAGAAGGCATTTTCAGTAATTTTATTATTTTATTTATAAAGATTATTTGTGATGTGTGAAAATCGAAAAGTATTACTTTGCATGCATTTAAATTATCAGAAAACTAATCTTATGCAATAAAATTCCGATAAACATAACTGCGTTAAGGAAAGTGACTATATTAAATTTGTATCCGAATTATCCTCTTTGTGTTTGTAAACCGCGGATATTCCAGTATTCCGATATATATCATACAGTAAATAGCTAAAGAAGCCATTCATAGGTATTTAAGAACACACGATGTCATACAGAACAATAACTTCTTTATTCGATGGGTGCCTTGGATGTTTTGTAAACCTGAAGTCTACAGTGTTTCAGTGGATATGTTCAGCTTTTGATAAAGATTATAAACATGTATCTCAAATCCAAGTTTCAATTGTTTCCTTTCTTTTAGTGTTTTAGTAAACTGGCATATTAATCGGAATATGCGCCAGAAATATTATTCAGGACTAAACGCCACATTTCCTAGGATCAGTTGGTTGGAGGCGATTCAAGTGAACTGTTGAGATTGACTGGTGAACTGCGCTGTTTCAAAATAATGCATTTCATGATCATTTGGAATTTGAAATTTGAGTTAGTGTCAATACATGTTTTCTCAAAATACCACTGAAGTATCGTAAATTGTTTGTGTATGAATAAATTTGTATTTTTAAGTTTATATTCGTTTTAACAAGAATGATCTAGTCGTGGAAACGAATAAGGAAAAACATGCATGTGCAAGGATTCCTTTATTTATCTGCAGACTTTCACTCACAGTGCAATATGAAGCTTGACATGAAACCAGAAAAGTGTATGGGAACACTTGCACTCACGTGTGTTCCTTTATTCGTTTCCATGAGTATATATTTGTACGTAATACTTACATGACATTACAGCATCAAACACAGCCGCCATGGCCAGTAAATAAGCCAAACAAAGAGAGATGGAAGCCATTGTATCTTAGTCCTTTCAATCTTCTGAAGCAAACTGCCAGTACTGTCCGATCAACGAGGTTTATCTATCCCCTACCCTACAGCTGTGACGCATGAACGCGTTTGGGGGCGGGGGCTGACACGTCAAAAGAACATCGCGTCATTTAGCCCTGAGCGAGGATTCTTAATAGGCCAGCGACACCGTCATTTGTTTTCTGCCTTAGGTTAATCGAAATTATCCCTAGAAAGTATTACATTTGGCATCTTAGAAATAAAATATAGTTCGTTCTATCTCCATGTATAGTCACTGTGTAATGATGCACACTTTCTCCTTGAACTATTATAACGTTAAAGCGCTCGGTCGCAAGTATCCTCGTGTTTTAACTATTATACTTCAAGGCGAAAGTATGCTTTTAATAAAATTTTAAAATATGGACTATACATGGCGGTAGAGCGAAATGTATTTTTAAATAATATCGACTATTTGTGGCACTAATTAGGACAATTAGTTGATGTGCCAAATAGTCAATTTGTTGACATGGATGACAGGGGAGATTCACTGGTCAGACTGGATTTTTACCAGCAACGGGTGAGCGGGCCAGTGGTTATATCGCACACTGCGTCTACCGGATCTGGGAATGTGCTATGGGAGACATAATAAACCTCGCAACCAGTGAGCTGGAATCATTCAGCCTTTGCATTATAGTCTGTGCTGCGAGTTCTAACCGAAGGGAAGCAAAGTTCCGAACCCTGCACTTTGACAGTACTTCTTGTGCATTTTGCACGTGTATACCATGCCTTTCCGTAAATGGCATTGTTCACTGGTACCCCTCTGTGCACAAAGTCATCGATTTCCAAACGCTGTGACTAAATTGTAAGCTCCATAACACAACATATTCAGCGTTCGTAAAACTAAGTTTCCACATATCAAATTTATAAGATGTTTTTCACTTTTCCGCTACTTTTTTAAAGAGTATATTACGACCGGCAACTCGGCTTAAATGTTACATTGAGTATCGGGAAGAATTATAGTCGTTTAATCATCTCTGCAATGTTCAATGGTTGCTTCTGTCAAAGCAGGCTGAAGTCGGATCACTGGTTTGTCTGTAGTAGTTCATGACAACAATTGCATTTACCTCCCAATTTCGTTGGAAAGAAAACAAGCACGAGCAAGTGTACAATGGAGGGGTTACTTGAATGTGCAGAAAACCGAAGAAAGCTCCATAAAAATATGTAACAATAGGGAGAAATGAAGGTGTTCACACAAGCGGAATAAATGGGAGGATGGAGGTGTTCGTCGTCTATTAGCGGTTCCGTTGTAACATTGTATAAAAAATATGACGAGTGATAAAACAGTTTTTCACTCCTGGAAGTACGTGCACAACTACAGGAAAACACAGCAATTCAATCATCAGACCGGTTTCCAAATCCGAAAGCGTGTGTGAAAGATGCCGACAAGATGTTTCAGCCAGACGGTGATACAACCAAAAGAATAATGATCAAGAAGATTAAACATTCGCCTTATGTGTCGACGAACGACACCACACACGCAAGCATGCTCAGGAACTTTTTTGTCGCTCTGTTACTGCTTGAAAGTGACTGATCTAATTAGTCAACTTTCTCGAGAGTTATGTTTTGGTTGTATGTTTGAAGCAGATGGTGAACAAACCAATACCTGTCGCTTGTCAGAAGAGGAACAGATGGACAAGTACTTTGCAATGGCAATGAACGATT
The DNA here is from genome assembly GCF_037392515.1 of Haliotis asinina. Lineage (NCBI taxonomy): Eukaryota > Metazoa > Mollusca > Gastropoda > Lepetellida > Haliotidae > Haliotis > Haliotis asinina. The sequence continues at coordinate 41,501,568 of NC_090286.1, forward strand.
TCAAGGATGTAAGTGTGCTAGATCGATTGATGAACATTGTAGCCGATGACTCATCGCTGAAAGAGTCCTTTAATTCTGTACCTTATCACGGTAAGGATTACCGCTCGTATTTAACTCGTCTTTCAAAACCCCAGAATAGTTTGAACAACTGAAGCAACGTACTGTAAAATGTTAGTCTTTGAAAAACATGCAGGTAAGGTAAAAGCCGAGTTGAGCAAGTACGATGCTCACATACTTCTTATGTTGGTGAAACATATTTCAACGTCTCAGAGTACTGGAAAACCGAATAGATGACTAGTGGGATGTCGATCTAACGGACATGATTCGCTAAACTACAGCCAACGATGGTATGCTTTATGTGATGATAGCCTTTCACATTTTGTCGAGCTATCTGTGGGTAGCCCCTTTGAAAAACAAGAAACCGAGTCCATCGTGGAGGCATTTAAAGGCATGATGTCGCGCGGACTTGCAACTCAGAAGATCAGAGTGGACAAAGGAACAGAATTTAAAGGGGTTCTCCGGAATTTTACAGAGCGTCAGTCCATAAGTTTGTTTGTCACTCAGAACAACGACATTAAAGCGAGAGAGTTGAGAGAGTTACTCGAAGGTTGATATCGAGGTATCTGACACATTACAACACCCAGAGGTACGTGCTGTTCTATTTAGTGTACAATTACAGTCACACCGTGCTTTAGTATAGCGACTCATGTCCATTAGATCGACATCCCACTGTTCATCTATTCGGCTGACCGGAACACCGAGACGTTGAAATATGTGTCACCGACTTGGGAGGCGTGTAAGCATCGTGCTTGCTCAATTTGGCTTTTACCTTAGACACACCCAACACTTTCCCTCGTCATAATAAACTTTGAAATTTGGAGGCACCGTAATACGCACCAGCTGATTTGGGATTAGAGTAACAGCTCTAACTCTTCTATCGAGGCATTGGAGATGCTACATCCGACTTACTGGACATGTTTCTGACTCGTGGGTGACAACTTTCTACACGTACTCTCTCTCTTTTTATATACACATCGATGACAAGTGATACATGAAAATCTACACTAATATCATGCTTCATGATGCAGAGTGATGTATGTGAATTGTACTACAATACCAGTGCACATTAACACAAGTCGAGGATTCAATTAAGAGAAGTAATGTTTTTCAAAGACTAGCATTTTTACAGCACGTTGCTTCAATTGTTCAGCTCGATTCTGGAGTTCTGAAATATGAGTAGCTATGACTCATCGGCTACAATGTTCATCCATCGATCTAACACACTTACATCCTTGAAATCGTTCATTGTAAAGTACTTGTCCACCTGTTCCTTTTCTGACAAGCGACAGGTATTGGTTTGTTCACCATCTGCTTCAAACATACAACCAAAACATAACTCTCGAGAAAGTTGACTAATTAGATCAGTCACTTTCAAGCAGTAACAGAGCGACAAAAATGATGCTTGCGTCTGTGTTGCGCATCTCGTTCGTCGAACACATGAGGGGAATGTCTGATCTTCTTGATGATTATTCTTTTGGTTGTATCACCGTCTGGCTGAAACATCTTGTCGGCATCTTTCACACACGCTTTCGGATTTGGAAACCGGTCTGACGATTGAATTGTTGTTTTCCTGTAGTTGTGCACGTACTTCCAGGAGTGAAAAACTGTTTTATCACTCGTCATATTTCTTATACAATGTTACTTTTCTCACGATGCCTGATGCAGATGGATGCGACACTGAAAGCAGTCGTTGCTATGAATGAATAGCTGTGAGAGGACATACGTTTTACGTATCATCTATTTTTGGAAAATGGTATCATGGACTAATTAAGACACGCAGGCATTTGTAGAATGATGTGGAAACGCTGATTCGTGTTGTGCACAACTGTCTTCAAAAACTGCCAGACGACTGTCTCGAAACGCTGTGACCTTATGTAATAAAGACGTTGAACCATAAAACATTTTTAGTTAGTTTAGTTTGTCCTAAAGCAGACGAACGTTTTCATATTCGCATTTAACCCGTAGCAGACGGGGAACCGCCAGCAGACGACGAACACCTCCATCCTCCCATTTATTCCGCTTGTGTCAATACGTTCATTTTTCCCTACGGTTACATATCTTCATGGAGGTTTCTTCGGTTTTCTGCACATTCAAGTAACCGTCCATTGTACGCTTGTTCGTGCTTGTTTTCTTTCCATCGAAATTGGGAGGTAAATGCTATTGTTGTCATGAACTACTACGTTTTCCACTGCTATTGTGAATGTACGACTGATATTAAGAAACGGTATTGAGGACTTCAGGACATGCAAGTTACCGATTGCTGCCGTAATCACTGCATGAGTATCTTATATATACAGAAATGACAATAACGGTGACTTATAATGTACTTTATTTGTTTACTGGCAGTTGTTGAAACGAGAAAGAATATTCGACGCCAAAAGCCAACATGCTAATAACAGTTCTTTCGGACCTGGACCCCGAGTGTGGTGTCGCCAACTGCAAAAGGAAAACATTGTTGAGTAACTACGGACTTGGTAACCCTATATATGCTGCAGATATTATAACAAAGTAATCACCACGTATACTCCATATCGGTCATGAGGGGGACACGTAAGGTCAGTTCGTGGGGTAGTCCAGTCGTTAGCTCGTCACGCCGAAGACCAAAGTTCGATTCCCCACATGGGAACAATGTGTGAAGTCCATTTCTGGTTGCATTGTTTGAATATTGAATAATTGCCGTAACACCATCTTCAATCACTTTTAGTTTTTATGGCATTTTTTATGTCTTCAGGTCTTTATTAAGTGACACTTTCTTTTATCCTTCAGTGTATGAATCGGATTTGGAAAATTCACGAGTTGATATTGAAAATGCATTTCCTAATACTGACCTTTCACGTCCATTGGCCTCGTTGCTGTGATCGTTGACAATGTCACTGCAGTCGCAACTATTTAGCCTCACAATCGTAGAAGCCGGGGACACACTGACCATTCGGACACATCTTCGCTCCAGGTTGGCATGTCTTGCCTGTGGGGGGAGCAAATAGATTGCTTGAAGTGGTCGTAAAATCCAGAACTATGGTGAGATCGGCATGAACGTTAAACAGAACAACGGTTCACTGTATATAACATTGCATTCAGGAGGTGTACATTCTTCAACAGGATGATAAGAGGATGTCTTTCACAGAGGGAACACAGGTCCGTCCATACTTACAGTTGGTTTCGTCACTGTTATCGGGGCAGTGAGGATAGCCATCGCAGACGGAGCTCTTGCTGATGCAGAAGATGTCGTTACAGCTGAACTCTCCATCAGGACACTGGCTGAACTCTAGATACAGATAATGGATTAATAAAACCGCGCATATCTGTCATACTACTATCGCTATGATAGAGAGTGAGTGGGTTAATTTAGTTTTACGCCGCACACAGCAATATTCCAGCTATAAGGAAATGGTCTGTAAATAATCGGTCTGCACATAGTCAGTAACCATCCGATCTCTTTAGTCGCCTGTTACAAGGATGAGTCACTGATGGCCAATATTCTAACCCTGACCTTCACGGGTTGCCATAATAGAGACAAACACAATTTCCACTACCTGCATATATATGCAGAAAAATATGGGTTTCATAAAACCAAACCTAGTAACTTCTCAGTGAGTTAATATGACATGAGACCATACTAAAAGGGTTGTTTATATCTTAAATTCAAACCACTTATAAGGTGATGTGACTAACTCATCACATGATGTTGTATTAATATCACTGAAGTTTGTTTGTTTGTTACTGCTATAACATAAAAAATGTTCGAGTCTAGACCAGATAATCATATGATCTGTACATTTAGCATGACTGGCATCAGTGATCCTGACCATCCGTTCTTGTTGGTCGTTTCTGACCTAAACCTAATGATAACGACAGTTCCTTTTCACGTGAATTCAATCGACGATAACATTTTCTTTTCACGTGAATTCAGTCAAAAATCTATCTCAAGTGTATCAAATTCAAATTTATCTTAAACTGCGCAAGACCTGTTCCGCATCAACAAAAATTATTGAATTTCCTATTATATTATTCAAATACACGAAAATGACCATTACTACGAAAGCTGTCAAGGATCACCAATTCTATGGTTAAGCTGTCAATAGCGTCGTCTCATCCCTAACCTTTTTTAGAAGTACACATTGGAGTTGCACGTCCTGATTCCCGAGAATGGCTTCATTTCCCTGTGACAAAACCCTAAAATCGTTTTCCATTTCTTCGTTTCGTACTTTTATGGCTTGTGTTGTTATGTTCAACCTACGATAAAATGTTTTTCCAACAAAAACTCTGCAAGCGTGTTCATTTGTTAGGGGGACAGTTTTCACATACCACAATCATTCTCATCAGTCCCGTCCAGACAGTCCTGGTAGATGTCGCACTTCCGAACCTTGTCCACACATCTGCGCCCGTTGTCGCAGCTGATTTCCGACTCGAAACAATCACGCACCGCTGCAAACAATAAATGTAAAGCTGAGACAACGTTTTGGCACTTAATGTCGACGTTTCACAGACTTAAGCTGGTTTTACAGTGCTGCCTCACTCAGATACCATGCCGCAGTTAAACATGAACACCACACTATGACATATAATACTGACTCGGAGCCTACCAGTCCTTGCTGTACCCATTAATGCTGAAACGTCTTTTGGTATGACGCGGCCGGGGATCGAACCCGCGACCTCCTGCTCTTTAACCCAAGGCGAAGATTTAAAAAAAAATTAGATGAAAATTGGAAATGCTGTACAGTACAATAAATTATGACATATTGTATGTCATGTGAAGTATTTCGAGTCGGAGGTCGGGGCTGGGATTTCGTTTTGTTTATAATTTAGTTAACGTCTTTAGTCCTTGCGAGGGCACGTGCATCTAACTACTACACATTACAGTAACGCGCCTCAATGAAAGATGTTATCACTCACTGCAATGTAGTTCGTCAGATCCATCTTCACAGTTGGGATTGCCGTCGCACGTGTGAGCCATACTGATACACTGTCCGTTCCCGCACTGGAACTGTCGGGAGGTGCACTCGACGGCTCCTGCAGGTACATATCGACTTAAGTATACGACATCGCATTATGTCAGATCAAATAATATCTGGGTGCCGTGTGTGTGTATCGTTAGATCTTGTCTGAGAAATCTTTTCTTCATGTACATGAGTGAGTGAGTGAGTTTGCTTTTACGCCGCTTTTAGCAATATCCCAGCGATAACACGGCGGGGGACACCAGAAAATGGGCTTCACACATTGTACCCATGTGGGGAATCGAACCCGGGTCTTCGGCGTGACGAACGAACGCTTTAACCACTAGGCTGTCCCACCGCCCTAATACGACATGGGATAAGTTACATGACAGTTAACCTTCTAGCCCCTCACAGGCAGCTTGGGTTTGTTACGGTTAATAAATGGCCGTGACAAAAGGTATAAGAAAGTCCCTCTGAACCAGCAAAATATAACACAGACAAGTCTAAAATATTCAATAATATACTGGGCAAACAATGAGCAAGTTACAATTAATCACAATACAGATGTCTAGTGCAGTGCAGTCACAAGTCGAGAGTAATGGGCCACAAGTATCAAATATTTGCTAAGTAGAGTGTGGGCAATTACAATGAGAGCTTGTTTACAAAGTGAGTAGTCTGGCAGGCTGCGTCAAACGATGGTGATACACTGATGCAGAAGAAGAGAAGAAACACGGTTCCTTCCTACAGACTTGCAGAACACAACAGGTTATTTTTCCAGGATATTCTGCAAGACACTTGCATTCATAAAAACCAGTAAACGGGAACTGGTGAATTCACTGACATCAAGATATAAAATTTAATCATGTATACAGTATGTGTCTTGGGTGTGAAACCAATTGTGCCTGATGTCTTAAGGTCTGTTGCATTCCGCTGTTTGAATCTTAATTGTTTGTTCAGATGGTAAATGTTTCCAAATTGTAGTCACCACTTTGTCACGTTATTAGAGACCAATCTTGCTTTTTTTAGGCGTATAACAGTCCATCCAGTTAATATACATGCACGCCATCATCAGGTTGTCATTAAGAGTTTGTGTGCAAATAATTATTTGGTTTCATTTTTGTGTGATTGTCTTGACTTGATAGCTGTTCTTTCTTGGGGACTGATCACACTTTACACATTACTACAATAAAGAAGTTTATTTTTCACTTGCTGACAGTTGAAGAGAAAGATACAGTAAGGATTTATCAGAATTTATTGCATCTATATTTCTTTGTTATAACTATTATCAGCTGTTAAGGAGGCTACAGGTCTTTATCATTTTACATGTTATGTAGATTTTGCAGATTTTGCAGATTACACGTGCACGGAAATTGAAAAAGTAATAAAACTGATGTTTGACGCACCGATACAGAGTCTCTACCGACTTACTCCGAAAGCATACGCTAAAGAATTTATGGCACTTCAGTAAATTTCAGCAATGAGATTGAACTTGTCGACTTCCATAACGGTAAAGATATCACCATACCAGTTTGGACCAAACAATCCAGTGATCAATATGACGAGCATCGATCTACGCAATTAGGAACCGATGACATATGCCAGCCAAGTCATCGAGTCTGGCCACCCGATCCATGCTTGCCTCTTACGAAAAGCATGGGTTACTGAATGCCAATTTTCTAACCGTGACCTTCACGGGTCTTACGTGTTAGGACAGGAAAGGACATGCATGTAGACATCGATCTGGCGGAGCTATCAGCACTGACGGAACAATCCGGACATGTGGGATGTATATGTGAGAGACTATGCCGAGATCTAGTCTGGATATGTAATATCACACCTCCATCAGGTCAATCAATATACCCCGTGATAACAGCACGATTATTCAGTGAGTAACGCTGTATTTCTGTAATGTTATACTCTGTCATGTTATTGTGAGAATAACGTATCTCACGAAATTGACGAAAGGCGTGGGAAGCTTTCCACTTCAATGAGTGAGTGAATGAATCTTTTTTGACAATATTCCAGCAAAATCTCGGCGGGGGACACTAGAAATGAACCACACATTGTACCCATTTAGGGACTCGAACCAAGGCCCTAGGTGTGACGAGAGAACGCGATAAACACTAACCTACCCCACCGCCCTCCGCGTCAGTGACGGTTAGGATGTGTGAGTGGCTGCTATGTACCCCTACAATCATCGGTATAACACATATTAACCACGTGGCTCGCTGATTTGGTTGACACCTCATCGTATCCCATTTGCTTAATTCGATGCTGTAGATCACCGAATTGTCTGGTCCGGACTCGATTACCTACAGACTTACAGACCATTTAGCGGGAATGTTGCTAGTGCGACGTTAAACAACAAACAGCTACCTCACTCTATCAAAAGTCAGGGAGGTTTGGTCTCCTAGTGGTGAAACGTTCGCTCATCACGCCGAAGACCCGGGTTCGATTCCCCTCATGCCCATTTCTGATGTCCCCTGCGTAATATTTCTGGAATATGGCTGAAAACGGTGTGAAATGATACTCACTCACGGACTATCTAACTCCTAGTAGTGGGGTCAGTAGCAAGTTCTTACCACATCCGACTTCATCACTTTTGTCCAAACAGTCGACCTGTCCGTCACACTGCCACTGCCCAGGAGCACACTCCCCGTCACATTCAAACTCCCCACTAGAACACTGCACTGTAACAGAGAATCCTTATTAACAAACTTCAGGACAACGCTTTTTATTTCGTGATTCAGTAATGCAGGAATCCGGATCGCACTCTTGGGCGACCAGGCGGACTGAAGGAGAAGTGTGATCATTGAAACTTATCGTGAATACGGGTTCGACCTCTTGTTTGATTCAAACCATACAGTCAAACTGTGACACCGATACCAGGTGAACGTATGTTTATTATCATACTGTCCGTATTCATTTCTGGACTCCCATTTCCGACCCCATTCATTTTTCAGTCCGACGTGAAACAAGGAAGAGTTTTCCTGTCTCACATTTCCCTGATCGATGTCGTGCGTGCTAAAACATATTCTTAACCTCGCACACACTGATCAGCAAATCATCTTGATCTTTCTTTATGTACATTTATTAAATGATTTTTTTTATTTTAAAATGTCACAATTAGTGAACAGAATTTTGGATAATTTTATTTCTCGCACAACAGCTCTCCTATCGGTTGTGCTCGTAGATGAGAACAGATAAATACAAAATAAAGACTTTATCCATCAGTGGATATTAATAGAGCTGGCCTTATCCACAAATAATGCCGTAAATAAATATTTAAACTTTATGTGTTTGTGTGTGTGTGTGTGTGTGTGTGTGTGTGTGTGTGTGTGTTGTGTGTGTGTTGTGTGTGTATCTATTCATTTCATGACCGTTTGGAATTATGTTAAATTTGTTCTAGTGTCAGTACAAGTTATGCAGCTATCCATGTTTGTGCCTCACAATCCCACTAACTAAAAATCGTCAATTATTTGTATTTGAATAAAGTTGTCTTTCTAAAGTTTATACTCATAACAAGTATGATATACTGATGGAAACGAATAAAGGAAAACATGCATGTGCAAGGATTCCTTTATTTATTTGCAGACTTTCACTCACAGTGCAATATGAAGCTTGACATGAAACCAGAAAAGTGCATGGGAACACTTGCACTTTCGTGTGTTCCTGTATTCGTTTCCATGGGTATATATTTGTACGTAATACTTACATGACATTACAGCATCAAACACAGCCGCCATGGCCAGTAAATAAGCCAAACAAAGAGAGACGGAAGCCATTGTATCTTAGTCCTTTCAATCCTCTGAAGCAAACTGCCAGTACTGTCCGATCAACGAGGTTTATCCCCTATCCTACAGCTGTGACGCATGAACGAAATAGTTTCCACTTACGGAAATGCCACCTATTCATTTACGATATATTTGTATTTAAATGTAGCCATCGACATTGAGATATTCGTTGACATACAGAACAAGTAGGTACTGGACGTTACTTGTATAATAAACATATATAATATCGACTTATTGTAGTACTTATTAGGACAATTACTTGATCTACCAAATAGTCAATTTATTGATATTAGTGTCATAATTGCGCTGTGTGAATAATGGTTGGATTTTTTTCGGGTTATTAGTAGAATCTGTTTCGGCGAATAATTGACTGAGGCTGTTTTCTGGCACTGAAAACTTTTTTTGTCGCTACATAGTATTTAGATCTATTTGTCCGGACAAATTTAGTTTTTTGGTATGTGTAATGAATGGGTAAATACGAATAATTGTAATTATGAGTAGATGAAGACTGAATTGGTTTTATACACGGAAAATCATTTAATCACCCAACAGATGCTTTTCAAATGTTCAAATGCTTTTTCTCTTAGCACTTCATCTAAAAGTGATGAAATGATAAAGGAATCTGTTTTGCATAACAAGATGTTACATAAATACAATCAGTTTCAAGCAGACCATTGGGTTACGTGATGACAAAATAATTTAAGCCCTTGTAACCACGACAGAAAAATATTAATCAAATAAACCAAACTTATTAAGGTGTATAGAGACACGATTTTCAGGAGCACTATAATATTATATACACCCACTTTGCTAATGTACTGTGCATAATATTGTATTTGTAAACCATGTTTGGTCACTCGTTCCAGTTGAGCTATAAACATTCTAAAAGTCTTCAGGATCGCTGTACACAGTATTCAGAACTATGTTAACGAGTGAGTAAGTGCGGTATAACTGTTGTGAATATGTCTGCAATGTCACGGCGGGGGGCACCAGAAATGGGCTTCACACATTGTAGGGATTTGAACTGACGTGCAAAAGCTTTAACTGCTAGACTACTTGTGTTCACGAAAGACACCTGTGTCGACAACTCTACACTCCCAGTGTAGATTGAGAGACAATCAGGGTAGATTCACTCAGGAGAGGTCCACTCATATTTCTCCCCATACCCGTCTCCTGAAATTGATAGTCACGAACTTTCTTCCCAGTGTGCTTGCTCTCACCTACCAGCTGTGACAATCTGTGATCTTACAGTGTCTCGATGGTAGCATGGGTGGGTCCCACTACCCCGACCCGACTCCAGCCACGACAGGTGAGGCCACGTCACCTGCAGACTTAATGGACCGGTCTCAAATCAAACAACGTTGTTTAGATCTTTACTGAGAACTGTTTATATCTTTAGAGAGAACTGTGGTCATCATTCTGCTGAAAGTAAGTACTGTAGTGCTCTTATGCAAGTTTAGTATGGCACCATTATGTAAATGGTCTCCAGAATACATAAACAGTTCCTCTGACAACTAACTGAAGGTTGCAGAAATTGGCGTGCAATTATCTTGTAGATGTACTCATATTCCACACAAATAACATTTGTTGGTCTGCAATGTCTTCTACTATAGATACTGATAATGTGCTGTCTACCGAGTGTTGTATGTGTGTGATGTACATTGTTCTGCATGACAATGTGTTGAGCAAATTGTACAACGAGACAATGCGTTCATTATATTGTACAGCATGGCACAGTGTTGTGCACATTGTACTGCATGGCAATGTGTAATATATTGTACAGTGTACACAGCTGCATGTCAGTGTGCTGTTAACGTTGTATAACAGAGAGAGGTACAGGCAAGTATGTGGGTCTGCAGGACACTCTCCGTGACGATCCAAGTTTTGGGCATAATACCTTATAAGCAATGGTGCAACAATGTCTATGGTCATACAGGATATGGATATGTATATGTATGTATATACTATAATGTGGAATAACTGCAACAGTCGACTTCCAAGGACCCACGACCGCATTGTTAAACAGGCTTGGTGAAATGATGTGACATACAGGATGACAACGTTGGTTGGTCGGCTGATTGTTTATTCCAGTTATATATGGCGGTCTGTAAATAATCGAATCTGAAGCAGAAAATCCATTGATCAACAGCATGAGCAGCGATCTAAGTCTTCAGGACACGATAACATGTGTCAAGCAAATCAGCGAGTCTGACCACCCAATCTCAACATTCATAAACCCATTCCGTTTTTCAGATTTTCTTCCTCCTCGACGGTCGTAAACCTTAGTGGATCTCCTAGAGATGAACATCATAACGTTTCGTAAGTCGTTGTTGTATGGCCTTCTCTCCGCTGCCCTCCTCGTACTGACAGGGCGGTATGTCCTTCACAGCAAGCTGTTCATTTTGGCTATAACGTCTTTCAGTGAGTACTATGCCATGGACGAACATCTCCTGGATACAGCATCAGATGAGACCGGACCAGGAGAGCTTAACCTGGCCAACACAAATCTGCGAAATCTTACCCAGGTTTCAAGCCTCTTCGCAAAACAAAAGCTCTTACATAAAACTGGTGAGCCCATACTTCTTCTGTTTACAACCTGGGACAGTCCCGCTGGCAATGACATGGTGAGGAGGAGTGTTCTGAGGAGCTGGAGCTGGCTGAAACCTGCGGTCATCCCAGTTCTGTTCACATCAGATCCAGACGCAAAGACTGAAGCTTTGTTACATGGCTGGCATTCTCACAATGTCACCGAGCAAAGCTGCTATCCCAATGCAACACCAACTTTGAGGTCTATGTTCTACACAATCGCAGAACTCTACGGCAAAAGGATTCCACTTCTTGGCTTTGCTGCAAGTGACACGTTGTTCGACGAAAGCATTGTATCGACCTTTCAAGCATTCATTCGAGAACAGCTTGCCAGAGATAATAAACCATTTGTTGTCCTTGGCAAACGAACCGATGTTCTTCTGGAAAGTGGAGTTGAGTTGGAGAGCAGTTTAGACGTGCGTCAATGGTCCCGTAAAGGTAACTTCACAAAGGACGGGTTATCGGGATTCTTTGTCACCAATCGGATGTTTCCGTGGACTCGTCTTCCACGTGTTAATGGGGCTCTACAGGGTGTATATGAATGGATCGGTGTGTTTTGCACACACAACTATGTTCCTCTTTATGACATTACCGCCACTGCTTTGTCGGTGCACATTCACACTAAACCAACAGCAGCGCAGAGAAGCCTGACTGCTTGTAATGAAGATATCATTAACAAGAGCGGCCCTCATCCACCAAACAACCACTGTGGACATATAGAGTGTTTTACCTTGCGCTCTAAGTCGACAACGGGAGGGCACATAAAGTTTTATGAAATTGCTACATCGGCTCTGCCAGAAAGTTGTAATGATTGTGGGATGTAGCTGTTCTTGGTCGTGTCCGTGATAGGTCGAGACGTACACAATGAACATTTCCGGACGTCTACGAAATAATGCGACATCATCACTCTAGATGATGCTGTTTTTCTCAGTGTAAAGTTAAAAATGGAGGAGTGAGTGAGTTTAGTTTTACGCCGCACACAGCAATACTCCAGCTATATGGCGGAAAGTGGAGGACAACAGACAGTAGCCTAGTGATATTTATTATATATTATCTGTGTCACTTTCACGAATTGTGTGTGCAACATTTCCAGTGAATCACATCAGCCTCAGACAACCCCACATTTCTGACGTTCATCTGTTGTGTTGAAAGGTAATGTAGACTACGGGATCCTATAACGATTTCTAACGGCTGATTTTCTGTAATGTGTTCATAAAGAGTTTGCGGTATCAAGTGTTCGGATTAGTCTTGTTTGCAGTTATACTTGCATGACGTCACAGCATCAAATACAGCCGCCATGGCCAGTAAATAAGCCGAACAAAGAGAGATGGAAGTCATTATATCTTAGTCCTTTCAATCCACTGAAGCAAACTGCCAGTACTGTCCGATCAACGAGGTTTATCCCCTATCCTACAGCTGTGACGCATGAACGAAATAGTTTCCACTTGCGGAAATGCCACCTATTCATTTACGATACATTTGTATTTAAATGTGGCCATCGACATTGAGATATTCGTTGACATACAGAACAAGTAGGGATTGTACTTTACTGTGGTAATAAATATAAATATTTTATTGTAGTGCTGACTAGGACAGTTACTTGGTCTAGCAAATAGTCCACCTGTTGATATACGTGTCATAATTACTCGCTGTGTTTTGTGCTTATGAATATAGCAAATGTTGGTTCTTTAGTAGAATTAGTTTGCTGGATATTAGTAGGATCTGTTTCGACGGATAATGGACAGTGGCTACCCTCCGCTCTTTGTGTTCACGAAAAGCTTTACACTACCTATGTTATTGAGAGATGATGAGGGTAGATTCGCCCCTAGACGTCCACTCATGTGTCTACCCGTACCAGTCTTCTGAAATCTATAGTCACGAACGTATTTCATTGTGCTTTCTCTCACCTGCCAGCTGTGACAATCTGTAATCTTACAGTGTCTCGATGGTAGCATGGATGGGTACCACTACCCCGACCCGACTCCAGCCACGACAGGTGAGGCCACGTCACCTGTAGACTTAAGGGACCGGTCTCAAACAACGTTGTTTAGATCTTTACTGAGAACTGTTTATATCTTTAGAGAGAACTGTGGCCATCATTCTGCTGAAAGTAAGTACTGTAGTGCTCTTATGCAAGTTTAGTATGGCATCAGTATGTAAATGGATCTTCCAGAATTCATAATTAGTTTCTCTGACAACCAAAAGAACATTGAGGAAATATATAGGTATCACTACTGGAGATACACTACCATTAACTGTTGTAATATAACATACCTATGACAACTGTTTGTTTACAGTGGTCTGAATGGTTGTATGATAATTTGTTGTGTACATTGTACTGCATGGCAATGTGTTGTTTATATTGTACAACATGGCAAAGATTTGTTTACATTGTTCCGTTTACGCTCATATCGTCGACCTTTCAAACAAACTTCACGACTGAGTGAAAAGAAATATTGACGTCGTTTCATTTTCCCAGTTAATAAACTACGACGAGGACGACGACGGGGACGACGAAGAACCAAACATTTGTTAAAAGAGGATTATCTTGATTATGCGGATGAGAGCACACCTAATGAAATAACGACAACGGTATACTTTTTTATCAGTTTATTTCCATACTTGAATTAAAGACGTTGTCATCCATATATACTTGTTCTATTTGTCATCCACATATACTTGTTCTATCAAATATATCGAGTCTCGTTTTCTTTTTTGTTGACTTTGTACATGAACCCATCGACAACCAAGTAGCGATTGCCTCAAGCTGTACGGATAGATCTCTGATCGTGCTGTGCATTTGCCATTTCGAAGCTGAATGAGAATTTATTGGCCATTTCATAGATATTCATACCAAAGGTATTCACATTTTTCAATGTTTGCACCCTGCTAATTGTTACTCTAAACTTTTCAAACAAAACATCTAGAGCAGGTTATCCGCAACCCTCATCACGCTTAATCAGAACCTAACCTTCAAAGGAAACAGCAGGTTGGCGTAATGAGACTAGTGGGAAATCGGAAGGTCGGCGTCTGAGATGACACCTATTGTACATCATAGCAATGACTTGTTTAGATGGTACAACACGGCAATGACTTTTTCAGATTCTACAGCATGGCAATGACTTGTTTATGTTGTACAACATGGCAATATTCTACTGCATGGAAATGTGATGTGCACATTGTTCTACATGAAAATATGTTGTGTACATTGTACTGCGTGGCAATGTGCTGTGTACATTGTTTTACAAGGAGACTTGTAAACAGGTATGCAGTATACTCTCCGTGATGATTCTAGATTTGAACAATCCTGTTTTTGCAGTATCGGCAATGTTGCAACAATGTCTATGGACATATAGGATTGTATAATACATACCAAAGTGCGGAATAACTCCAACAGCCAACCTTTAAGAACACATCGTTAACCAGGCTCGGTGTGAAGATGTGACATAGTGTATCTAGGTATTGGTCGATGCCCTTGCTTTAATTATAAGTGGTCAGCTGATTGATTGCTGCTTAACGCCCAATTCAGCAGTATTCCAAATATATGGCGGCGGTCTGTAAATAATCGAGTCGGGACTAGATAATATATAGGTCAGCAGGATGAGTATCAATCAACTCTTTCAGGATACAATTATATGTGTCAACCAAATCGCGAGTCTGACCACCCGATCCCTTACGACAAATATGGGTTACTGAAGGCGAATTCTAACCCAGGTTACCAGGGATCTTTAAGTGGTAATCTGGTCACAATTAATTTTGTTTAACGATGTATATATGAAATATATCGGATGTCGCAAACAACAATCACAAGTACATTCCCTTTTTCAGATTTTCTTCCTCAACGGTTGTAAACATAATCGGATCTTCTAAAGATGAAAGCCATAACGTTTCGTAAGCCGCTGTTGTATGGCCTTCTCTCCGCTGCCCTCCTCATACTCACGGGGCGGTATGTCCTTCACAGCAAGCTGTCCAGTTTGCCTATAACGCCTTTCAGTGAGTACTATGCCATGGACAAACACCGTGTGGACACAGCATCAGATGAGACCGGACCAGGAGAGCTCAACCTGGCCAACACAAATCTGCGAAATCTTATCCAGGTTTCAAGTCCTGAACGGAAACTGTCACATAAAACTGGTGAACCCATACTTCTTATGTTTACAACCTGGGACAGTCCCGCTGGCAATGACATGGTGAGGAGGAGTGTTTTGAGGAACTGGAGCTGGCTGAAACCTGCGGTCATCCCAGTTCTGTTCACATCAGATCCAGACGCAAAGACTGAAGCTTTGTTACATGGCTGGCATTCTCACAATGTCACCGAGCAAAGCTGCTATCCCAATGCAACACCAACTTTGAGGTCTATGTTCTACACCATCGTGGACCTGTATGGAGAATGGATTCCACTTCTTGGCTTTGCTACAGGTGACACGCTGTTCGACGAAAGTATTGTATCGACCTTTCAAGTATTCATTCGAGAACAGCTTGCCAGAGATAATGAACGATTTGTTGTCCTTGGCAAAAGAACCGATGTTCTTCTGGAAAGTGGAGTTGAGTTGGAGAGCGGTTTAGACGTGCGTCAATGGTCCCGTAAAGGTAACTTCGCAAAGGAAGGGTTATCGGGATTCTTTGTCACCAACCGGATGTTTCCGTGGTCCCTTTTTCCTCATGTTAATGGGGCTCTACAGGGTGTATATGAATGGATTGGTGTGGCTTGCACACACAACTATGTTCCTCTTTATGACATTACCGCCACTGCTTTGTCGGTGCACATTCACACTAAACCAACAGCAGCGCAGAGAAGCCTGGCTGCTTGTAATGAAGATATCATTAACAAGAGCGGCCCTCATCCACCAAACAACCACTGTGGACATACAGAGTGTTTTACCTTGCGCTCTAAGTCGACAACGGGAGGGCATATAAAGTTTTATGAAATTGCTACATCGGCTCTGCCAGAAAGTTGTAATGATTGTGTCATGTAACTGTTCTTGTTCGTATCCGTGATTGCTCTACACAATGAACTGTACACAATGAACATTTCCGAACGTTCACCAAATGAAGCGACATGATCAGATTATATGATGTACCGTTTTTTCTGTTTTAAGCACTGAGCCTGCAATAAGGAACTAGTTACAACAACTGCTCATGAAATAGACGCCGGGTCTCTTGTCGGCACCGAGTCTCAAATAAGCCCCGGGTGTGCCAGGTGTTTACAATGGAGTTTAAAATAAATAAATAAAATACGAAAAGAGAACCTCTCCGTTAAAACTTTAGGAGACGTTTCTTCAATAAACGCCGGTCCCGATTAAGCGCTGAGAATTTGCTACGTGGGACTTAATATCTCTTACGTAGGACTTATTATCACCTTCGTAGGACTTACTGTATCCTATCCTACGTAGGACTATTATCATCTACATAGGACTTACTATCTCCTACGTAGGAGTTATTATCTCCTACGCAGGGGGTAGTAAGTTCTACGCAGGGGATAGTAAGTTCTACGTAGGAGATAGTAAGTTCTACGCAGGGGATAGTAAGTTCTACGTAGGAGATAGTAAGTCCTACGCAGGAGATAGTAAGTTCTACGCAGGGGATAGTAAGTTCTACGTAGGAGATAGTAAGTTCTACGCAGGGGATAGTAAGTTCTACGTAGGAGATAGTAAGTTCTACGTAGGAGATAGTAAGTTCTACGTAGGAGATAGTAAGTCCTACGCAGGAGATAGTAAGTTCTACGCAGGGGATAGTAAGTTCTACGTAGGAGATAGTAAGTTCTACGCAGGGGATAGTAAGTTCTACGTAGGAGATAGTAAGTTCTACGTAGGAGATAGTAAGTTCTACGTAGGAGATAGTAAGTCCTACGCAGGAGATAGTAAGTTCTACGCAGGGGATAGTAAGTTCTACGTAGGAGATAGTAAGTTCTACGCAGGGGATAGTAAGTTCTACGTAGGAGATAGTAAGTTCTACGTAGGAGATAGTAAGTTCTACGTAGGAGATAGTAAGTCCTACGTAGGAGATAGTAAGTTCTACGCAGGGGATAGTAAGTTCTACGTAGGAGATAGTAAGTTCTACGCAGGGGATAGTAAGTTCTACGTAGGAGATAGTAAGTTCTACGTAGGAGATAGTAAGTTCTACGTAGGAGATAGTAAGTTCTACGCAGGAGATAGTAAGTTCTACGTAGGAGATAGTAAGTTCTACGCAGGGGATAGTAAGTTCTACGTAGGAGATAATAGTCCACTTTTCACCGTGGCCCTGTTACGCCGACGTAGATATCTGATGGATGAAGGTTAATTTGCCGTGGTATATGTAAAGAGCTTCCGGTATCAAATTTAATATCTATTTCAACTTGACAGCGTTTTCTCACCCATCGTTTCGAAAGTCTGTTTCCTTGTTCCAAACCATCGTGGTATAGCGTTATCGCCGGTATATGCCATAATGGTGGTGGTCTGTCAATAATCGACTCTGGACCACTAATCCACAGGCTGACATCATGAACATCTACATAAAATTATGCAATTGTCCAATGACGTGTCCACTAGGTAAGAGGGCCTGACTGGTTTGAATGTTCGTCGCTTCTTAGTACAAAAATCCTTTACTGAAGATCAATTCTAACCTGGATCTTCATGACGTGTTTGAAAGTACTCACGTAATTGTGAGTGATTGAGTGAGTTTACTTTTACGCCGCACTCAACAGTATTCCTGCCATATGGCGGCGGTCTGTAATTATTCGAGTCCCGACCAGACAATCCAGTGATCAACAACATGAACATCGATCAGTTGGGAACTGATGACATGTGTCAATCTCGTCAGCGAGCCTGACCACCCGTTTCCGTAGTCGCCTCTTACGACACGCATAGTCGTCTTTTATGGCAAGCATGGGTTGCTGAAGGCCTATTCTACCCCGGCACCTTCACGGGTCACTCATGCATTTGTCAAATATGTAGTGAATTACAAGCGTAAGAAAGAAATTAGTACTTCCTGTCTCATGTAAGGGTATGCAGTTGCGTCTGTCTTTCTTATTTCACATTTAAACACAATTTCCGAGGAGACTAAATCGAGAACATGGATCGTGAACCGTCTTCTGACAAGAACTCAAGATACACATTCTGATGTATCCCGATAGCGTTAGAACCGCACGTATCGGTGTATGATTACAAGTGATTCTTAGTCAGACATACAGTTGCATGTAAACAGTATATGACGACACCTTTGTCTTTAGAACAGAATGTGGCAACCCAGCCGTAACCAGTTGTGGCACCGGGGCCCATGAAGTTATGCAGATGAACTGCACGAGGATCATCCAGCAAATTGCTGAACAGCATGTGCTAATATCGTGAATGTGAACAGCCGCGTTTTTGTGTAAAACTTTGCCAAGAATTCGCCAATGTTCACCAAGTTTTATCATTTATTGAAGTCATGACAATAATCTTTTCAACGTCAGTTCATGTGGTAACAGTAACTTTAAACAGTATGGAATATTTTACAAAATCTAGTTTAGAACAGCTGAGAGAAGACAGTGGCTACATCTACACTAGTGTGCCTAATCTTTAATGGGTAGTATATATTTAAATACTCATGAACAACAAACAAACATGTATTTGGATAAATAAGGACAAACGGCTATTACGCTGTGTTGGTGCTGCGAGTATTAAGTATATATGAAGGTGGAGCTGAAACAGTCCACGTTGTCCGTTGACACGTATAATCTATATTTCACTGCTCCGGTTAATTACATGGGTGTCGCAAAAAATATTCCAGAGAGAAGCTGGGCTCCTTCTCTGGCAACATGGTTGTATTTCCAAGTGGTTTATGCCCATTATTCGCACATCATCTCATCGTCAAACAGCGCCTACCATCCTGGGTCCAGTTTCACAAAGCTCTCGCAAGATCTCGTAACATTTTGTCGTAGCATCCCTACTTCGTATGCTGTAACATTCACTTACGGCAGTCGTAACGCTTTGAGATCTTTGTGAAAAGGGGCCCTGGGTCTCGTTTCACACAGCTATCTGAGACGCGCGTAACTAAAGGGCTAGCAACGTTTTGATAACATTCAACTGTGTGGTCAAAATCCAGTGTCCAACTGTATGCTTTCTGTTTAATTCAGGATAATCAGGGAAATGCGGATTAACAAATACTGCACAAACGAAATGATGTGAACGCTTTGAGATGTAAGCATTTTCCCAACAGGATGCGAACTGATGACATTTCAATGTAGACATTATGCTGCGCAACTTGGATGATAGCAAAATAGATACAAACTACTAAATCGTCTTCTTTGATAAGCATTCTAGAAGCTGATGAGGCAAAATATAACTTTATGGATGATAAATTCTTGCTTATTGCAACAAGCGACGTTTCGATAAGCGACGTAGATTCTTACATTTCTAACTTTTTTCTTTTCTTTTCTTTTTTACATTTTTAACCTAATAAAATGTAAGAGTCTACATTGAAACGTCGCTTAATGCAATAAACAGGAAGTTGTCACCCATTAAGTTGTATGTGTCATTTCTAAAGCTTCCTTAAACACTGGCGACTAGAGTGGTCACTACATCATTTAATGTAATTACTATTTTGTTTAATCCTATCATTAGGACCAACAACATACGTCACATTCCTTTAACACGCACAAGCACACACTCACACACACGCGCACTGACAAACACACAAGAGTAGTGTTTTTGAATAATAGTTCCCAGCGTCATCCTTCAATGTCTTTCTGTGTAAGCTGTCGCGGTTTGTTTAAATTACACAAATGAACGCCTCGGTAATTCTTTTTTGTTTGTTTGTTTGTCTGCTTGTTTGTTGGCTTGTTTGTTTGTTTCAAAAATTGGTAGACCTATATCCGCGTTCATCAGTGACACAAATGACATTTCCTTTTCTGACCTGCACCGTTATTCCTATTTCGTTTTCACATGAACAGTTGACTAGCCTTTGCGTGTGTTTTTGAGTTTATGACGTATGCCGCCAGTGGGACAATACACCGCGAACTCCTGGTATAATCACTATTTCATAATGATTTTTCGGGGAAAGATAAGCTCAGTTTTTAGCATCCACCTTACATTATCACAATTCACTCATAAACACATGCTCACGGTACGTATTCCATAGTGACCCATAAACACATGCTCACGGTACGTATTCCATAGTGACCCATAAACACATGCTCACGGTACGTATTCCATAGTGACCCATAAACACATGCTCACGGTACGTATTCGATAGTGACCCATAAACACATGCTCACGGTACGTATTCCATAGTGACTCATAAACACATGCTCACGGTACGTATTCCATAGTGACCCATAAACACATGCTCACGGTACGTATTCGATAGTGACCCATAAACACATGCTCACGGTACGTATTCGATAGTGACCCATAAACACATGCTCACGGTACGTATTCCATAGTGACCCATAAACACATGCTCACGGTACGTATTCCATAGTGACCCATAAACACATGCTCACGGTACGTATTCCATAGTGACCCATAAACACATGCTCACGGTACGTATTCCATAGTGACCCATAAACACATGCTCACGGTACGTATTCCATAGTGACCCATAAACACATGCTCACGGTACGTATTCGATAGTGACCCATAAACACATGCTCACGGTACGTATTCCATAGTGACCCATAAACACATGCTCACGGTACGTATTCGATAGTGACCCATAAACACATGCTCACGGTACGTATTCCATAGTGACTCATAAACACATGCTCACGGTACGTATTCCATAGTGACCCATAAACACATGCTCACGGTACGTATTCCATAGTGACTCATAAACACATGCTCACGGTACGTATTCGATAGTGACCCATAAACACATGCTCACGGTACGTATTCCATAGTGACCCATAAACACATGCTCACGGTACGTATTCCATAGTGACCCATAAACACATGCTCACGGTACGTATTCCATAGTGACCCATAAACACATGCTCACGGTACGTATTCCATAGTGACCCATAAACACATGCTCACGGTACGTATTCCATAGTGACCCATAAACACATGCTCACGGTACGTATTCCATAGTGACCCATAAACACATGATCATAATACGCACTCGATGGGCTGTAAACTTCGAATCAACTCAAGGTTCAAATTAAAGGTTAAAATATATTTTCCGCCTAAACATGTCATTATTTTTTCCGGGCTACAACTGACAGAAAAAAAATTGTATAATGCATAATTTGTTGAGGGAGAAATCGAAACCATGGTCTAACGTCTGATCTCATTTACCACAAATTAGACATGACTCAGTCGTGATAAACTCAAACAGGTCCTCGATGAACAAGGCGCTATGGATTCGTGCTTCAGGTGAGCGCGGCAATCACACTAGTTATGATGCGTTCAGAATATTTCTATAGTTTGCTTATTGTTGTTAGTAAGAGCGCAAAACGTTACTGTTTTGGCCACAATTACCTGCGTTTGTTTGTTTGTTGTTTAAAGCTGCTCTCAGCAATATTCCAGCTATATGGCGGCGGTTGTTAGTAAAGAATGGAGTGTGAACCAGGACAATATGATGAGATATGATTACATGTGTCAACCAGGTCAGCGAACCTGACCAACCGATCCACTGGTAAGATGGGAGTTAGTATGCATTCCTCCTGTCTGCCCGTCTGCCTGTCTGCCTGTCTGCCAGTTGGCACAGCAAGCCACTACCAGGTCAGCGAGCCTGACCCTGATTACTCGTTTGTTACATCTTTCGACATGAGAGGGTGGCTGGTGTCCAGTTACGTTTGATTGGAGATCATATCTGTAATTTTATGCTATATTCATGAGAGATAAAATTTGTAATAATATGCTATAAATATCGTGGACGATATTTGCAACCACGGGCTAGTATTTTGGGTGCTAATTACCGTACTAACAAAGTGCTATAACTTCGGATGTTGATGTTTAAAACTGTGCATTATAAATAATGAGTGGATATCTATAACCTTTGTGCCTAGCGTTTCCAATCATTGATGATAAATATGAGTGTCAGTCATATATTGATGTTGATGTCGGTAATTATATATTTACCATAAATCTCAATGTTAACAGGGATGTGACACTGGCGACCTATGTCATCAGGACACGTTCAGCACAGTGTAGCAAAATGATCCAACAGGCCTACTTATAAAATATATTTTTGACGCGTTTGAGATACATAGCAAAGGTTCACATCATCAAAGCGTATTGAATTCATTCTTTCGGCCAGATGTATCTGCACGTTAGCTTGATGGTCCAGTGGAGTTGCATGAATAAATTGTTTGATTTTCAGCTAGAGACTGACGATTGCATGATAAATGATAGAGTTTTCTTTTTCTTAAATATAATGTTGATTGCATAATTTCAGTTATACATGTTCTGTCATGAAAATTTAAATTGCCTATTTCAGAATTCTTACTAATGCGTCAAAAAAAAAGAGGGCACGTAATGACAAGGACTGCACACCAAAACCTGTCAGCAAATGTGGATCCTTGAAATGTACATCGCCATCATCGCTGTTGCTGAAGGTCGGAAAGTCAAATCCACGCCTCGGAAAATGGATATCAAATGATTCTTACGGCACATGTAGATGTGAACCAGATCGACATAATTCCTCACAACTCACTCCCACGTTCTGGCTGATGAAAAGAGAGACAGCGACTATAGTTACCAAACACCGGCATCACAAATGCAGTCGTAAACACGTTACCGAAGAGGCAAGTGATCATCGCCATGATGATACTGGTAATGTTGTCTCTAACACCAAGACAGGTCTCAACAGTCAGTCTATGCAATGCAGCTCTGGTTCTAGTCCAAGAAGCAAAGAATCGAACAAGGAGGAATCTATCAGTAGACAGTCCACACAAAGACGGTCATTTTCTCGGTCAAACAGCACAGCCTCCGATGACAGTTTGGACTCCGTTTTTGTGTCTCAAAATGATTTCAGTCAGTTCCCGGACCACACGTCCGGCTGGTCAAACATGAACACAGATATTTACATTACGCCCGTGCAGAGGACGAAATCACGGTGTTGTCCACCAACGTCAGTGTATGTGGCAAGGGGCAAGGATAACGAAATTAAGATCCTAAATAAAACAGAAGGTTTGAATCATACATTGACGCCGTCATTTTCAAACGTTATGGACAGTCCCACAATAACGCTGTCATTCGACAGTCCTCCCTGCCCTCGTCTTCGTGAAACGCCACCAGTGTGTCCTGGTCTTCAGGAGGACGTTGATCTCAACCAACTCGATCCCGTGGATTTGGGCAAGAGAAACCCGTGTCTCAACTCACCACCTACTGTCAACGCTCTGTCTACAGACAATGCGCCACCATTACACGTGCACAGAGAGGAAGACGCGAGAGCGTTGTCTAGGGAATTTCAAGATTGTCCAAGACATCGGGTCTCAGATATTCCGAGTCTGCCACCCAGGGACAAGCATTTCCCACTAAAAATCACCCCTACCAGGCCGTGTATTACTCCATACTATGTTAACTTCAGGGGCACTCTGCAGTCTGGAAACCGTTTGGCCTGATCAGTTTTTGGGGGGGGGGTTTTAGCCCTTTCTACATTTTTTTCTTAAAAGATCGGTCATAGTGTTCGGCTGTGAGTATGAAACACCTAAATTTGAAATGTTTGAAACATACCTTCTTACGTCAAGTAACAATTCCGTAGTAAACAAATTTATTGTTTACTTAAACGAAACTTTTTACCATCTGGTCAGAATAACACAAATTCACTGATAATCACCTATGTTTATCTGATTGTCCATATGTCAATTTTTAGTGTATATTGGTGCATATCAGCTGCTGCAGATATAGTATCAATTGCTATCATGTAAATAATATTTGCATATATCAAGTACAAAACTAAATATCACTGATGATATGAATATATAATGGATCAAATTGTTAATGTAATGGATTAAATCATTATTGTAAATTTCCAATTTGTTGTTCATGTTTTTATTTATGTGTTTGGGTTGTTTGTTTGGGTGTTTTTTGTTTGTTTGGGTTTTTGGTTTTTTTGTTTTGTTTTGTTTTTGTTTTGTTTTGTTTTTTTTTTTGGGGGGGGGGGGGTTGCTGGGTTTTTTGTTTGTTTGTTTTGTTATTTTGTTTTGTTGTTGTTGTTTTTGTTTAGCTGAGTAGGTATGACTCACATCACTATGTCACTTTGACGCGAGGGAACAGCTGATCGGCACTGAATATGATCCATATTTATAAGCCTGTTAAAATTTTACCCTCACACAGTGTAAAATGTGTTCGCAAGCTATAGAGAGAACAGTCCTACTATCTCCTGCGTAGGACTTCCTATCTCCTGTGCAGGACTTAATATCTCCTACGTAGGACATACTATTTCCTCTGTAGGACTTCCTTTCTCTTACGTAGGACTTCCTATCTCCTGTGCAGGACTTAACATTCCCTATGTAGGACTTACTGTCTCCTATCTATGATTATGTCTTGCGTAGGACTTACTATCTCCTGCGTAGGACTTAATGTATACCGTTTAAGGTTCGGATTATGAAGTATGGTTATTAAGCTGAGATATGTTGGGTTATTCAGGACTTCAGTAGAAATGCAAGTTAGTGAATATTTGTGACATTAACTATTGCGTGTGCTACGTTAGGGTGACGTGGACCTTGATCTAATTGCAGTTATGGAGTTTTGAGTATTCGCACACGCACACACGCACACACGCACACATGCACACACTCACACACAGACAGTGGGGGTTGGAATAGGGTAAGGTACTGATATGAAATTCTGGTTATAACACGTTCTCCGCAAGTTTTTGTTTGTTCTCAGATGGGACTAGGTCATCTAATGGTGAAGGAAACAGTAGACTCTTACAGTAAATGAAACACATGATAGTAGACTCTAACGGCAAATGTAACACATAACTGTATACTCTTAAAGTGAATGAAACGCTATGACTGTAGACTCTAACAGTGACTGAAACAGTAAAACAGATTGTTTGCATGTCTCGGGATTGAAGTCGACCATTTCAGATTAATGTATATTAACCTATATTTATCATCTCCTACAGGAGATACTAAGTCCTGCGTAGGTGATACAAAGTACCAAGTAGGAGATAGTAAGTCCTACATAGGAGATACCAAGTACTTAATATCTCCTACGTAGGATATACTAAGTCTTACGTAGGGGATATTAAATATTACGTAGGATATAGTGGCCGTGGCCCTACTATGTCTCCGTAGAATTGTATCCACTGATAACTTGTGTTTTCAATACTTGATACATGGATGTATTTTTACCAGCAAGAAGCATGCGGTTCACTAGGTCGGCATTATTTCCGCCAATTATATTTTGTCAGGGTAAAATTTTCTGTTGATTTATCTCCAATATATTCTTTCAGTTTCAACCAGAATGTTTTCACACATTCCTAATGAACATGTATTACATTTTCTGACATTAAGTTCCAAAATGAGCAGAATTCATCATCAACTAATTTCATTCTCTTTGGCTCATTGGTGTTGTGTTTTTTTTCAAACAGAAATGTCAAAAACGACAGTAACTAAACAGCAGAGAGGCGTACCTCTCTACATTACATGACGTACATACAGCTGCAATGCCACAATGACATGAAACAACAACATGGTCATATCCGTGATTCTTCAGTGCGTATCCTCGTCTGGGCGCCGCGGCATATATACACGGAAGGGTATCCGCTTAACTGTTTCCTGGTACATTTTCCGCAAGTATTCGCGATGAGTTCGTATGACAGCATCCTTTAGGTCAGGTGATCTTGATATTTTAACAAGACGTTTAATCTGCGAACGCATCGCTCCAGTAGTTTCACGTACTGTTGGCCTTTCTTAAATCTTGTTACCGACCGCTGTCGCACAGCTAGGTACTGCTATGCTAGGTACTGTCATGCTAGGTACTGTCATGCTAGGTACTGTCATGCTAGGTACTGCTATGCTAGGTACTGTCATGCTAGGTACTGTCATGCTAGGTACTGTCATGCTAGGTACTGCTATGCTAGGTACTGCTATGCTAGGTACTGCTATGCTAGGTACTGTCATGCTAGGTACTGCTATGCTAGGTACTGCTATGCTAGGTACTGTCATGCTAGGTACTGTCATGCTAGGTACTGCTATGCTAGGTACTGCTATGCTAGGTACTGCTATGCTAGGTACTGTCATGCTAGGTACTGTCATGCTAGGTACTGCTATGCTAGGTACTGTCATGCTAGGTACTGTCATGCTAGGTACTGCTATGCTAGGTACTGTCATGCTAGGTACTGTCATGCTAGGTACTGTCATGCTAGGTACTGTAATGCTAGGTACTGTCATGCTAGGTACTGCTATGCTAGGTACTGTCACGTTAGGTACTGTCATGCTAGGTACTGCTGTGCTAGGTACTGTCATGCTAGGTACTGTCATGCTAGGTACTGTCATGCTAGGTACTGTAATGCTAGGTACTGTCATGCTAGGTACTGCTATGCTAGGTACTGTCATGCTAGGTACTGCTATGCTAGGTACTGCTATGCTAGGTACTGTCATGCTTTTATTGTTTGAGAGTTTCAGTCATAGCTCTATATACTCACATGCACATATTTTGTCATGCTTATTGTTTGAGAGTTTCAGTCATAGTTCAATATACTCACCCCTTCAGCTGATACCCGATGTCATCACTGATTTACGGTGCGTCCTTCGTGTATATTTATGTCTGTTTTCTTTTCTTTTACAATCAATAGAATCCATGTTTGCTGAAAATTGTGACTGATTATTCACTTGCATTTTCGACAGACAGCACCTCAGGGTTTACCATAAGTCATTATTGACAGTCTTTCGCTGGCAGGTTCTTATAATTTGCCTGTGGTTATTGTGAAATTAAAAGTTGTTTTAGGCACGATATGGCTGAAATACTAGCGATGTGACAGTAATCATAAACGCCTTATTATATCCCTGGAGACAAGCAATTAAATGGAAATAAATGTTACACGCTGTCAGTAAACGCTCAGCTGATGATAATAGTTGTCTGTCAGTCACTAGTGCGGGTTTGGGAAGGTCAGTTTGTCTTCCAGACGCGTTAGTTGATAACAAATGTTGATTCCGATAATCGCCAGTCTGGAATGTCGGTAGCCAAAGAAAATCTTACAGATATCAAAATACACGACGGCGATAACCATGCGACTTGTAGTTCCACATAAAATTAGATTTTATTGTCTTCACCAGACAAATATTTCAGTTATCACACTGACCGATGTTTCTTCTGTGTTAACTTCATGTAGGTAAGAATTTGTCTGCGGTAAGCCCTATGCTTGTCATAGGCTGCGTCTACAAGGATAGGGTGGTCAGGCTCGCTGACTTGGTTGAAACATCGCATCCCAATTGCGTAGATGGGTTCTCATGCTTTTGATCACTGGATGGTCTGGTCCATTTACAGACCGTCGCCACATAGCTGGAATAGTGCTGCGTGCGGCGTTAAACAACAAACCAACCAGTCTGGTCTGACTTGGACAGCATACAATCTTATAAGGATAACCATCCAAAAAAAGAGGACATCACAAAGAGAGATCTTACCGAACCCAAAATTTGACTTCAAGACAGTTCTTCAAGTTAGCTTGACATAGACCCAGCAGTATACTCGTTTAAATGTGATACATTGAATATCCAAACATTTAATCGACCTAAAATTCATTTTGCAGCATTTTTATTGCTAAGTATAAAAAGGTAATCATTCAAAGGAATGATTCAAACGAATCGAAATACAAACATGCAGCTTCCTGGAAGGTCCGTATCCATGTAAACAAGATAATCAGGACATCCTTTTGAACTGAATTGTCTAGATTACCGAGGTTCCGCTGTATGTCCAATAATTTCCTGTCCACGGTGGTTTGAATGTTAAGTAGACTAATCGTGAATGTGGCATCAAACAACATACTCTAGAAATTGTACAATCGACTCTGCTTCTGCCAGAGATTTCTTACGGCTATGAAGAGGGTTTTGTCTTTCTGTTTGTATAACCGAGGCAGGCAAGCCTTGAGTTATTTCCCCTAGGATGACAGGATGAATGACCATGTTCTCAATGGAGCCATTTGAACCCCAGGAGCTACGCGATGTGTCAGGAGACAGATTTGGCCATTTACAAAATTAACAATAAGAACCAAATGAAATCATGCTGACAAAAATATTTAATCTTCTTTGTGCCACACACGCCAGCTGCAAAACACAACTGAATTGTACGTCTTTCCGCCTTCATTTTCGAATGTGGTTCCGTTAACGCAAGATATAAGTACGTATGTATCTGTTATTCCGTTAGATATTCCTCAATATGGGGAGTAGTGGACTTCATCGGGCGCACTATTTCGGTATTCAGGAATCAAACATTACGGATCGTGAATGAGAGTTTTATCGGAAACGAGTACTTAAACCTAATGACCCTAAGGAATCGCAGAATGGATCGGAATTAGGTGGAGGTTACCTACCCAACCTAATCCTCAGTAACATTTCTCATAAATACTTCATTGTTCCTTATATAAGCAACGTATAATGTGAGTCCCCATCAAATAGTGGGGACATATTTGTCAGTGTACTTTGCCAAAATACAAGTCAGTTTACGCCTGAAACAGAGAGTGGGTGAGTTAGTTTTACTTTCTTTTTTCGCAATATCACGGCGGGGGGACACTAGAAATGTTTTACATGTTTTACCCATGCGAGGAATCGAACCCGGGTCTCCAACGTGACAAGCGAACACGTTAACAACTAGGCTACCCTACATCCACTAATCATCTTAACACTGGAGCATTGGGGTAATACATCACCGACTTTATATATTTCTAACACTGACCGAAAAAGACTTCATTAAAAAACACAGGTTTGGGGAATGGAATCCTGAAAAACTGTGTAAACACTCGAATGCCGCACTGTCAAAGCATTATCATAATATATATACGGTAGTGTCGTTGGTGACAGAAAGTGGTTTAACACTGTTGATGTGGTAAATAGATCGTGCATGTCTACCAACAGCTTGATGTTACCGGTTGTGATGCAAATATTCTCATTCATTTAAACACGGTGATTTATATCAAACGCGGACATTTCTGGTTTCACAATGTGGCTGAGTCTTCCTGTTGATTCTCGCTCGAACAAACACCACTGCACAAGGACAAGACCTCGTCAGTGACTATGACATATAACCAGCCCACATGAGTGAGAAAGACAAATGCCGTGGGTAAGTATGAAATTTTACTTTATATTGACTGTATAGAGTATATCATAACTCAGTTCATAAATGTGTTGGGTTTGTGTGCGTGCGTGCGTGCGTGCGTGCGTGCGTGCGTGCGTGCGTGCGTGCGTGCGTGTGTGTGTGTTTGTTTTGGGGGGTTTTTTTCGCTTTTGATTTGCTTTATCTACAATCGTTGAGAGCTGTTCAATGTTTTTACGGTCGCGTGGCCTCAATATAGCGCCGTAAGTCAATATCAACACAAAACTGCATCCACGACGGCAGATATAAGTTCTACATCTAATGTTTCGGCTAAAATATAGACTGCATTAAATCATAGGTTGACTAGAATGTTGATGTATGATGTATAGCAGCGATTAGGCAAGTGTTGTTCAATTGGGTTAGAACCCGTGAAGATCCGGATTAGAGTAGATCTTCAGTAACCCATACTTTTCGTAAGATTCGAAAACGTGATAGGGTGGTCTGGCCCGCTGACTTGATTGATACATGTCATGGCACCCAGCTGCATAGACCGATGCTTATGCTGTTGATCAGCTGGTTGTCTGATCTAGACGCGATTATTTACAGACCGTAACCATATAGCAGGAATATTGTCTAGTGCTGCGTAGAACTAAACTAGTCAGTCACTCACCCACTGGGATTGTTTTCATCTTTTTATCCATGTTGTCGCCAGTGTTACAATGCTACAACACAATCAGGCGGGATGCAGTTATGTATTCACTTCTTACATTTCCTAACAAAACAGGAAATGACTAAACTAAAGAGATGCGTGTGTGTGTAGACTTGGTTAGGTTTGGTGACAAGCCAAAGTACTGTGCAGAGTTATATCCCCTGGTAACGGGTGGTCGTCGGTACTAATCCCAGTTAGCCTTGCCTATGTATCCATGTCTGTCAGTACCTCACCCTTGATTACACAATGTCATTAGAAAGTGGTCAAACATTATATCATGATTACACTTTCTGTATGTTTTATTTGGGGTTAAAATAAAGTCTTCCTATAAGTGATGTTTGGGATTACACTTTCTACATGTTATATTTGGGATTGCACTTTCTGTATGTTATATTTGGGACTACGGTTTCTGTATGTTATATTTGGGATTACACTTTCTATATGTTTTATTTGGGATTACAATTTCTATATGGTATATTTGGCATTACACTTTCTATATGTTATACTTGGGATTACACTTTCTATATGTTATATTTGGGATTACACTTTCTATATGTTTTATTTGGGATTACACTTTCTATATGTATTATTTGGGATTACACTTTCAATATGTTTTATTTGGGGCTACAATTTCTATATGGTATATTTGGGATTACACTTTCTATATGGTATATTTGGCATTACACTTTCTATATGTTTTATTTGGGGTTACACTTTCTATATGGTATATTTGGGATTACACTTTCTATGTTTTATTTGGGATTACACTTTCTATATGTTATATTTGAGATTACAATTTCTTTACGTTATATTTGGGATTACAATTTCTATGTGTAATATTTGGGGTTACACTTTTTGGTGACTGTCTGTCTGAGCTGGCGATTTTGTGCCTGACCCTGAGGGTGTGAGTTTGGGACTCAACCCTAAAAGTACAGTACTTTACTAAGGAAGTGTAATCCGAAATATAAGATATGTTACATCACCCTTGCTCGCGGGAATTTTAAAGGTGATAAAGGTCGAGTACTGCATTAGTTCACGGGGGAATTATTGTTTACAGATAAAAGCATACTCACTTACTCACTAAAATATCCTATTTCTTCCGCGTGACAAAAACGTGCATACAATCTTGCGAAACGAATTAATAGATTGTTTAGCTTTTATTGCAAATGTTTCCATAGAAATTGTCATTTTAAAACGCTCTTACCATAAGCAATTTCAAATAAATCATGCTATTTACAATATTATTTAGGGATATAATCCATGGTTTCTCCTCTTTGACCATACAGCTGAATTGAACGTGAATCGCTGTTTGCCCTGCTGTTGCCCTTGACAAAAGTACATCTTGTTTGGCGCTGTTTGCTGATGATAGGCCGATTAACATGTGCGAGTTAGACTTAACTGATTCTAAATGTTTTCGGTAGTACTTGGAATGTAAACATGCCCGAGGGTAGCATTTAATAACTCGATTCGACAAACAGAGTAGTGCACGTGTGAAAAACTATGGATAGACACATGATGTCTCAAAGTAGAGTATCGACATATGACTGTGAAAACGTTTGGGCTTTCGTTTGTTTGTTTTTTGTTGTTGTTTGTTTTGATTTGTTCTTTGTTTTTTGTTGTTGTTGTTTCTTTTTGGGTTTTTTTTGTTTTGACCTATTTATTTATTTATTTATTTATTTATTTATTTATTTATTTATTTATTTATTTATTTATTTATTTATTTATTCATTTATTTCTATTTTATTTTATTTTATTTTATTTTATTTTATTTTATTTTATTTTATTTTATTTATTGAACATGGTGTGAATAACCCTCCGATTTTAACTACCCATTTTATTTTGTAAGACCCGGGTTCGATTCCCGACACTGGTACCGTGTGTCAAACCCATTTCTAACCGTGTAGGTCCCGGGGTAGAATAAGCCTTTAGCAGCCCATGTTTGGTCACTGGATTGTCTGATCCAGACTCGATTATTTACAGACCGCCGCTATATAGCTGGAATATTGCTGAGTGTGGCGTAAAACTAAACTCACTCACTCAAACCCCTTTCTAGTGTCACCGCCGTGATATGTCTCGAATAGTACAAACATGAGGTGTTCAGCAATACTCACTTACTAACCCTCTCATTCACACACACACGCTCGTCCCTACACATACATGTTTAAGCTGTAAATACCGGGCCGACATCAACTGTGAATAATTTCTTCCGCATCTTGTGGTTGAAATTTTCATTCAGTATTAGTTTTTGTATCGAGGTCCTTGAAAGGGGTCGCGCGTAGATATAAACAGGAAATATAAAGTGATTAACAATCGTGAAATTTAAGGAAATATTTCCTAATTAGTTTTCCCCGAGAGATGATAATGGGGCATGTGCTTTTACTTTTAAACAAGCCTTGTTTGTAGCTAGACGCATTCACTATGTCAATTAAATGAGATCGAAAACGAAGTGGAGCAGTACTTTTCAGTTGAACAAAATGTTCACGAATCACTTCAGCAAGCGCGAATCAGACCCTTTCACTCCATATACATCTGTACTGCTTGACAAGTATTAGATGAGCCACGACCTGACAAATGACCCCAGTTTGCATATATGGGAACGCCCTCCAGAACATTCCATTTGAAACAAGGGGGAAACAGGTTGTCGTCTAAACGTTGAAAAGTTCAATTTCCTCGTCTATTCAAAATAAAATCATGTCGTGAGAGTGTTTTGGTGAACAAAATCGCCCTTCGAGACACGTATTAAACAGTAGCGGTATTGATTTCACGGTCATCATGTATTGCACGTGCTTAATCGTCAATCTACCTGTAGCAACCAACCAATATTGCTTGCCCCGTCTGCCTGTCACAAACGCGTTCACTGCGCTGGCTCATCTATTACATGTCAAGCAGTATACGCATCTGCATTTCAGAAGTTGCTAGTCGACAAAGAAGCATGCGACTTGTTTATGGATGACAATTTCTTGTTCAATGTATGGAGATGGCTTTACAATGTATATTCTTACACATTTGTCAGGCTATTCAACAAAACATAGCGAAATGTATCACAAATACTGAGATCAACAGATAAAGGATCACAGGAAAAATTATGCATTACTTTGATATTTTCATCACCGATTCTAAATATCCCTGGGGTGATGGAAACTGGAAAGTACTAAAGTAAGGCTTGGATTTTCCTAAAATTGAACCTATAATTGTTTTTACACAGTATATTTAACCGGACGAGTTTCACAAACAGCAGGCATTGTCATTTTAAGGTCACATGTTGCCATGTGCGCTTTATGAATAACGAATAATCAGTGAGTTTATTTTTACGCTGCTTTTAGAAATCTAGAAATATTCCAGCAATATCATGGCGTGGGACACCAGAAATGGGTTTCATATAGTTCACCCATGTGAGGAATCGAACCCTTGTCTTCGGTGTGACAAGCGAACGCTTTACCCACTAGGCTACCCCACCGGCCACATATGCTCAGTACTGCATCAGAGAGTATTGTACACTCCTCACTCACCATTCACCACATACACGCTCCTAATTGACATATAGCAAAAGACACGTACTTCGTAATGAGTTTGCGTTAGAGTACCAATAGTAACAACGGCAGATGGATGATGTCACGCGGAAAGTGAAACATGTCGCGAGACATATATTTCCCCATGGCAGGAACAAACACGACACGATCTGTCTGAGGAGACCAAACAGCACCAGTACATCACTCTCCCCAGGAAATGAAAGTATACTTCCCATCAAAAGTTTAGACCCATAAGGGTAAATATATCCACTTACTTCAGGCAACTACAAAATATTCCATACTGGTTAAAAGTACTGTTTACACATGAACTGATGTCTTGTAGAACAAATTCGTAAACCCTGACAAAATTATTGTCATGGTTTTAAATAAATGATAAAGATCTGTGAAAACTGGTGACATCTTCACACAATTTTACAGCAAACCGCAGCTTTTCACATGCTCTATATTTGCACATGCTTTTCGGCAATTTGATGCATGATCCTCTTGCATTTCTTCTGATTTCCCCAAGTTAGTGACGAAATCAATCTTCGATGTAATCACATGTCTATACGTAACACATAGTAAATGTTTTAAGTGAATCTAACTTTTGATGGGAAGTATGTATTAAACAAATCGTTACGGACGGAAACGTTTGGGAAACTTCCTTTAAAGAACGAATAAAGTCACATTTGTTTTACATGAAAGACGTGTGGTTAGTCTCAAGCGGAACACCAAACTCATTATTTAAAAAAAAACTTGTGGTTAGTTTATTCCGAGGGATTAAAAGTTGCCAAAATCCGTCTGCTTCACTCTCTCCCGCCAAGGAAACGACAGACAGGTTACGCAGCTGTCGCCAGAGAACTGCACTCTGACGTCATGTTGAGGAACGATATTCAGTTAGTTGTATAGAAATGTGTAGGAAGTTCGTCATTTTGCTGAGTTCTCGACGTCAACAAACATGCTGAATTGTTGTGTTGCCGTCAATGGTTCCTTGGGGACGGGTGATGGTGTCACCATGCACAGATTTCCACCGGACCCCGCAGTTCGTGCTAAATATGCTGTTTGTGAGTGCGAAGCGAGCGTTGTGAAAGCCTGTGGTATATACTAAATCGGATGGTTCGCCCCTACCTCGTTTCCAGGATAAAAATGCTATTGAGATTTGTTTTCATCGAGTTATAAATTCAAAACTACTAACAACTTGTAAGTCATTGCTGACCAAAGGATTTTCCATGAACGTAATGTCTTCCTCGGAAGCATGGTTGTGGAAGAGAGACAATAATATTGTAAGTAATATCATGTTGACCCCACCTCGGTTCCAAGACTGAAATTGTATGTTCTAAGCAATGTCATGCAAGATCCTCTTGTCCATCAATCAAATACATATTATTAATTTTTACTATTAGTAGAAAGGAGTTTTTATTTTGGTGAAAACAAACTTTAATAGTTACACGATGCCATTTAGAAAGTGATCAAATGTAATATATGTTATATTTGGGATTTCACTTTCTCAGTAAAGTACACATTCTGGTACTTTTTCGGTTGAGTCCCATCCGGGATTCGAACCCGCACCCTCAGAGTCAGGCGCCTTATCGCCAGCAAACAAAGTCAGGTGCCTAACCCGCTCAGCCTCCGCGACTTCCACAAAAATAAAACCCGGACAACTGGTAGTCTCGACTGCGTACTTTGTGTACCCCTCTGATAAGTGTGTTTTGGCACGGCCCCTACGGCCGAAAGCTATGATTACACGATGCCATTTAGAAAGTGGTCAAATACACCATATGTCATATTTGGGATTTCATTTTCTGAGTAAAGTACGAATTCTAGTACTTTTTTTCTGTTGAGTCCCTTCAGGGATTCGAACCAGCACCCTCAGAGTCAGGCACCTAATCGCCAGGCTACCAGTTGTCCGACTTTCATTTTTTGTGGAAGTCGCGGTGGCTGAGCGGGTTAGGCAGCTGGCTTTGTGTGAATGACTCTGAGGGTGCGGGTTCGAATCCCGGATGTATCGCAACTATTTGCATAATGTCCGTCATTCTTTCAAAAAAAGTAATTTAGTTGATCAATAATGAGCAATCAATCAATGGATTGGCGGTTAATCCTTTGAAAGAAAGTAGCTGTTTTACACAGACACGACAGAGTGTATTCAATATAGATTAGTAAACGTACATACATAAACACTACCTTTTGACAAATCCGCATTTAAATCCGCATAAGAGTAATTTATAAATCAGCGTGTTATCGGTCAATCCTTTAATCGATCCAGACGCAAGAAATGCTAAATGGGACCTTTTCTCGGGTAATCAAAGCGGTGTTACCACTAGTTATATTTGCTATAAATCCATTAACTGACCATCAAGTGAATGATGACAAATAACGCCTAGGTTTATACCACCTAACACAGGTGGCAACAAGGGAGTATTAAATGCTGCACTGCATGTGAAAACTTATGGGCCGACACTGTTTTGAGGATACGAACAGAACTTTATTGTTGCATGAGAAATACATACAAAACATGTATAGGCATTTGCCGTGCATTTACCTAAGTAAATGTTCAGTTTCTTAGGGCTATTTATGTTACGGTTTCAAATAAATAAAATGACAGTGTTTATTATCATACGTAATAGACGTCATATTTTTACATTGCACGATTTAAAAAGACAGAAATGGGATCAGATTGGATCAGTCATTATGCTATCCAGGCATTAGAAAGCCTGAAACATCCGACACGGCATGCTTTGTTACTTTGTTACAATCAGACAAGAACTGCAGGGGATATTTTCAAATAACTGTATCTGATGGGCATCCGCCCTCCTTAATGTAGCACTGTTTAGGTTGAAGAAATTAACCGTAATCGTGATGAGCGAGGCTGATCAATGTTTTCATTGTCACTAGCGTCTGGCTCAAACAAATAGGGCAAAGCGACACGAAGTGATTTTGACAAAATCGTCTGTAACTTTGGAAACTAGGCAAAGCGGGAGACAAAACTAAACGATAGTATATTGTGAGGACATATAGTTTTCATTTTGCATAACAGCTGTCGCGACTTCAGGTTTATATAAATCTATAAACGAAATATTTTACCAACTGAAATGTAGATGAATTCTACATCGGCCCTCATAGCCATACCTCATATTACGTCACTTAGACGCACCGATCTGATTGGTTGAAATTTCGTTTACGCGCTGTTGTCAAAAAGGTCGATTTAAGGTAATTAAAGATCGAAATGAGCAGTTGTAATGGTGGGGTTTCATTTCTAACGATGCCAATGAGTGATTTATGTATTCATACTCCGTGGAGTATATGTGATCTTTGATAGCTTTATGCTATAAAATTCTTAACACATAACAATTAGTGGATTGACTTGAAAGAAGATATTACAGTTTGGTGCATTAAATCTGCATCAGTGTAATTTCTTGAACATTATAAGCTTTGTTAAATGCATGCACCGTGCATGTTTTGGCAAACCAATGATTCATAACATGAGCATCCTGTGATATCCGTTTCTTCAAAACACAATCAAGCAGCTTTCAAAATTTGACCATCAGGTCTTCTTTGGGACATATTCTCACATAAACAAGGGATACATAAAACGAGACAAACTTGTGTGGTTTATATTACAGAATTGATGCACCCAGTAGAACCTTACATTATATTAAACATACACGTGCAAATTCACCCATCCATGCATCCATGCATCCATCCATCCGTCCGTCCATACACACACTCATACATAGTTACTTCAACTCTAATTTTCCAGTGTACCTGAAAATTACAAGCATCAATAATAGCAATATCTTTTCCAGAAATAAAGTGGGAAGTGACAATGGACCACCGGAACCACCCCCTCCACGCCCCAGTCTCTTTCAGAGGTCAGTAGATGTCACCTGTCTTTGTCATTCATGTTCACTGTCACTGTCACTGGTGAACATGATCCTTCCCTCACTAACCCGAATCTACACTCAATATCACGTGAACTCTCCAATAACGACACTTGATTCACTAGCCTGAATCTCCACCCTGTTCAGGGGACCAATCCAATAGCGACACTTTACTCACTAAGCTGAATCTACTCTCCTGTTCAGGGGACCAATGCTTTAGCGACACTTTGCTAACTAACCTCAATCTACACTCCTGTTCACGTGAACCCTGCATTAGCGACACTTTACTCAATTACCTGAATCTACACTCCTGTTCACGGGACCAATCCATTAGCAACACTTTGCTCACTAGCCTGAATCTACACTCCTGTTCACGTGAACCCTCCATTGGCCACACTTTGCTCACTAGCCTGAATCTACACTCGTGTTCACGTGAACCCTCCATTAGCGACACTTTACTCACTTATCTGAATATACTCTCCTGTTCAGGGGACACCTCCATTAGCGACACTTTACTCACTAACTTCAATGTACAATCCTGTTCAGGGGACCAATCCATTAGCAACACTTTGCTCACTAGCCTGAATCTACACTCCTGTTCACGTGAACCCTCCATTAGCGACACTTTACTCACTAACTTCAATCTACTCTCCTGTTCAGGGGACACCTCCATTAGCGACACTTTACTCACTAATCTGAATCTACACTCCTGTTCAGGGGACCAATCCTTCAGCAACACTTTGCTCACTACCCTGAATCTACGTATACACTCCTGTTCACGTGAACCCTCCATTAGTAACACTTTACTCACTAACCCGAATCTACGCTCCTGTTCGGGGGACCAATCCATTAGCAACACTTTGCTCACTAGCCTGAATCTACACTCCTGTTCACGTGAACCCCCCACTGGCGACATTTTGCTCACTAATCTGAATCTACACTCCTGTTCAGGGGACCAATCCTTCAGCATCACTTTGCTCACTAGCCTGAATCTACGTATACACTCCTGTTCAGGGGACACCTCCATTAGCGACACTTTGCTCACTAGCCTGAATCTACACTCGTGTTCACGTGAACACTCCACTAGCGACACTTTACTCACTTATCTGAATCTACTCTCCTGTTCAGGGAACACCTCCATTAGCGACACTTTGCTCACTAATCTGAATCTAGACTCCTGTTCAGGGGACCAATCCTTCAGCAACACTTTGCTCACTACCCTGAATCTACGTATACACTCCTGTTCACGTGAACCCTCCATTAGCGACACTTTACTCACTAACCCGAATCTACGCTCCTGTTCAGGGGACCAATCCATTAGCAACACTTTGCTCACTAGCCTGAATCTACACTCCTGTTCACGTGAACCCTCTATTAGCGACACTTTACTCACTAACCCGAATCTACGCTCCTGTTCAGGGGACCAATCCATTAGCAACACTTTGCTCACTAGCCTGAATCTACACTCCTGTTCACGTGAACCCTCCATTGGCGACACTTTACTCACTAGCCTGAATCTACGTATACACTCCTGTTCACGTGAACCCTCCATTAGCGACACTTTACTCACTTATCTGAATCTACGCTCCTGTTCAGGGGACACCTTCATTAGCGACACTTTACTCACTAATCTGAATCTACACTCCTGTTCAGGGGACCAATCCTTCAGCAACACTTTGCTCACTACCCTGAATCTACGTATACACTCCTGTTCACGTGAACCCTCCATTAGCGACACTTTGCTCACTAACTTCAATCTACGCTCCTGTTCAGGGGACCAATCCATTAGCAACACTTTGCTCACTAGCCTGAATCTACACTCCTGTTCACGTGAACCCTCCATTGGCAACACTTTGCTCACTAGCCTGAATCTACACTCCTGTTCACGTGAACCCTCCATTAGCGACACTTTACTCACTTATCTGAATCTACTCTCCTGTTCAGGGGACACCTCCATTAGCGACACTTTACTCACTAATCTGAATCTACACTCCTGTTCAGGGGACCAATCCTTCAGCAACACTTTGCTCACTACCCTGAATCTACACTCCTGTTCACGTGAACCCTCCATTGGCAACACTTTGCTCACTAGCCTGAATCTACACTCCTGTTCACGTGAACCCTCCATTAGCGACACTTTACTCACTTATCTGAATCTACTCTCCTGTTCAGGGGACACCTCCATTAGCGACACTTTACTCACTAATCTGAATCTACACTCCTGTTCAGGGGACCAATCCATTAGCGACACTTTACTCACTAACTTCAATCTACAATCCTGTTCACGTGAACCCTCCATTGGCGACACTTTGCTCACTAGCCTGAATCTACACTCCTGTTCACGTGAACCCTCCATTAGCGACACTTTACTCACTTATCTGAATCTACTCTCCTGTTCAGGGGACACCTCCATTAGCGACACTTTACTCACTAATGTGAATCTACACTCCTGTTCAGGGGACCAATCCATTAGCGACACTTTACTCACTAACTTCAATCTACAATCCTGTTCACGTAAACCCTCCATTAGCGACGCTTTACTCACTAACTTCAATCTACAATCCTGTTCACGTAAACCCTCCATTAGCGACACTTTACTCACTAACCTGAATCTACTCTCCTGTTCAGGGAACACCTCCATTAGCGACACTTTGCTCACTAATCTGAATCTACGCTCCTGTTCAGGGGACCAATCCATTAGCAACACTTTGCTCACTAGCCTGAATCTACACTCCTGTTCACGTGAACCCTCCATTGGCGACACTTTGCTCACTAGCCTGAATCTACACTCCTATTCACGTGAACCCTCCATTGGCCACACTTTGCTCACTAGCCTGAATCTACGTAAACACTCCTGTTCACGTGAACCCTCCATTAGCGACACTTTGCTCACTAACCCGAATCTACGCTCCTGTTCAGGGGACCAATCCATTAGCAACACTTTGCTCACTAGCCTGAATCTACACTCCTGTTCACGTGAACCCTCCATTGGCGACACTTTGCTCACTAGCCTGAATCTACACTCCTATTCACGTGAACCCTCCATTGGCCACACTTTGCTCACTAGCCTGAATCTACGTAAACACTCCTGTTCACGTGAACCCTCCATTAGCGACACTTTACTCACTTATCTGAATCTACTCTCCTGTTCAGGGGACACCTCCATTAGCGACACTTTACTCACTAATCTGAATCTACACTCCTGTTCAGGGGACCAATCCTTCAGCAACACTTTGCTCACTACCCTGAATCTACGTATACACTCCTGTTCACGTGAACCCTCCATTAGTAACACTTTACTCACTAACCCGAATCTACGCTCCTGTTCAGGGGACCAATCCATTAGCAACACTTTGCTCACTAGCCTGAATCTACACTCCTGTTCACGTGAACCCCCCACTGGCGACATTTTGCTCACTAGCTTGAATCTACACTCCTGTTCACGTGAACCCTCCATTAGCGACACTTTACTCACTTATCTGAATCTACTCTCCTGTTCAGGGGACACCTCCATTAGCGACACTTTACTCACTAATGTGAATCTACACTCCTGTTCAGGGGACCAATCCATTAGCGACACTTTACTCACTAACTTCAGTCTACAATCCTGTTCACGTGAACCCTCCATTAGCGACACTTTACTCACTAACTTCAATCTACAATCCTGTTCACGTAAACCCTCCATTAGCGACACTTTACTCACTAACCTGAATCTACTCTCCTGTTCAGGGAACACCTCCATTAGCGACACTTTGCTCACTAATCTGAATCTACACTCCTGTTCAGGGGACCAATCCTTCAGCAACACTTTGCTCACTAGCCTGAATCTACGTATACACTCCTGTTCACGTGAACCCTCCATTAGCGACACTTTACTCACTCACCCGAATCTACGCTCCTGTTCAACGGACCCCTCCATTAGCAAGACTTTACTCTCTAACCTGAACCTCGTGTTTGTCATTTATGTTCCACCAAATCCCTAAATGTTAATGACAAGCCCATGAACAAACCATTGCTAAAACTGCGTTCCATGGTTATTTCAGACTGCGGAGGGTGTTCAGAAGACGTAAACGTCCAAACAGAAAAGCAAAGCGGGATGACTATGTTAACGTTGATCCTTGTGACCTCCCAACCAATCACCTCACCAAGTCCGGAAAAAGGTTATCTATTTCTGGACCGATGCCCGTTGAACCTAAATCACCTCAAAATAAATTAAAATCAACGCTTGAAATCGGGGCGCCTCCTTCAGTTCCATCTGGTCTCCCGGAAACACCTAAAGTGGAGCAAGCTCAAATAGAAACCTCTGAAGCTGAAACTGAAGCTGCACCTGCCCCTACACCTGCACCTGCTCCTGCTCCTGCACCTGCTCCTGCACCTGCATCCACAGTAACTTATCAACCCACCGTAGCTGATCCTGATCCGAATGTGGACACAGTCATTGCTGCGACCGGACTCAACACTAAGGATTCAGGAAATCATACTGACGACTCTGAGGAAGATGTCTGTGCAACCTACGTGCCCATGGGGAAGCCTCTTGGGGCACTCCGAAAAAGTAAAACTTTTACCGAAGGGGAGCTTACAAAGCCACACATATTTAGACATCATCATCAGAGCAACATATCTCCAGGGCCCAGAAGCGTTAGGGACTCATTAGATCTGGAGGAAGAGCGTCCTTTCAGCATTTACCAGAACAGTGCAGTAGAGGATGTCGATGATGATGAAACAGATAAGAAAGCTAAAACTCACCTAAAAGATTTCTATGCTATTAACGAGACTCTTCATCAAGATAAACCAAAGAGCGTTTACATGGAGCCAGATACAAGTCATCCACGAGGACTAGCTCTAAGTTCCTCAGACCTTCAACGGGACAAACCCACTGATGACCAGTTCAAATGGGGATGGTGGAAGCCAGACCAGCCTCCACACAATGTTCACGACGAGCTGGAGACAAAGCATGATGGTGCAGTTATGATCGTACCAGAGTTTGACCAATACGTCCGTATGGGCGGAGGGTCTACCGTATCGCGCATGTGTCGGCCACCCCCGGGGGACGGGAGGAGGAGCAGAAGCTTAACGGTGCCAAATATCTTTGCGTCAGAACTCGAAGACGCTGTTT
This sequence comes from Haliotis asinina, assembly GCF_037392515.1. Lineage (NCBI taxonomy): Eukaryota > Metazoa > Mollusca > Gastropoda > Lepetellida > Haliotidae > Haliotis > Haliotis asinina. The sequence continues at coordinate 41,544,315 of NC_090286.1, forward strand.
CCGATGATCTGCCTAAGCTTTCATTATGGTATCCCCCTAGTCCATCCGGAGAATTTAATTCGAGCTCCACGATAAAGTTTAACACGTGTCCACGGCCCTGTTCTGTAGCTCACTATGTTAATTTCAAAGGCAGTATTCCTCCTAAATGAAGGTAAACACTGATATCGAATGGTCGCAATTTGATATGAAGTAATGATTTGATCCTGCTGTTTACCAGTTATACAATTCCAAGGGATCCTGATATCGTAATTAATACCCAACCTATTGTAATCATAGACACTGGTATCTGCATCTGAATGAAAGACGCATCTCTGTGTGTAAAAAGCTGTGGGATAAAGAATTGTTTGTAACCAATGTGTTAAGAATGTTTGTTATTATTTCCTAATCGAGATGCATTTAATGCCACGTCAATGTCTCAGAAAATGCTTGCACATTACATTTGTATGAAACAAGCAAAATGAGGCATAATTGTAGAAAACGAGACATTTGGGCCATTAGTCGAATTATTGTGTTTTGAATAATACATTTCTCTTCATCCAAAGGGCGACAATTTTCAAGGTCAAAATATGTCACATTGTCACCACATATATAAAAAAAAATATGCGACATAATGAATGTGTGGCTTTGTCGCGCTTTGGGTAATTTTGCCACAGTTTGCTTGTGTTTGAGAGGGCGACAACGCAACAATGCCCCGTCTAGGATTCCATCGTTTGTTGTGTACCCTGCCACTCTGCAGTATACCAGTTATATGGTGGCGATCTGTATTAATCGAGTCCGGACCAGACAGTCTAATTATCAATGTCATCAGCATCAGTAATCAATAAGGGTACATCATGGGTTAACGAAATGTGGTTACCTTTGATGTAAGCAACCACTATGCAGGTAACAGGACGTTTGGGTTTGGGCATACCTTGTGAAGAAACCTGCAAAGGGATAAAGGAACCCCCGTACTTCCATGTGTTTGTTTCTTTATTCATTTCTGTGAGTATATTTAAGCCTAAATTCAAATAGGTTCTACTTTCATACAAACTAAATTTTGAACTCATTTATTATAATTTGAACTTTTTGACTTTTCGATTAAAAAGTGGACAATTAAAGTGTTTAAATGTGTCACTCTGTAATTGACAAACTTAAAAATGTTATCCTCTATCAATCCTATTTTGTAATGAAGTGATTTTGATGGTAGGATACTATGGATGGTTTCTGTTGGAAATGTCTTGCCGTCCTCCACACAATTTCATATTGTACTAAAACACTGGCAAAGGTAACTGATATGTGTGCATCCGTCTTTGAAGTACGATCTTGAAGACAACAAATACCGTCGATCATATATTTATTGTTACATTTACAATCTAGTGATGAAATAATGTGCCTGGAAATCTTACAATTAACATTTGAATGTGTTCCGTTAAACAAGCTACCTTCAGATGATTTAATCCATGAGTTGGATATGAAACGTATATATCTGAAGTAGGAAATGAAATTATCATTTAATGTGAAGTCGTATTTCAAGACATTGAGTTCTCTGGTAATCCTTCTTAGAAATGGTCCTCAGGATCCCATGTCTTTGGAAATAGGTGACTAACGGGAACGCAGGGTCCAGCACCCATACTGTGTAGCTGCATTCCGGCCTACAGCAATTGTGTAGATAGTTGCACTTCCTGTATGTATTCGGATATGTGGTTTTATGTGCGAGTCGCTAAACAACGAACAAAGCAACAAAGCAGTGTTATGGCATATATGACTTTCAACAATAATGATAAATTAATGCAGATTTGGACAATATTCTCCTTATAAGTGTCACTCCTCTTGATATGAACAATGACACTAAAGACACCGTTTCCCATGTTGCAAGACAACACAAAATGTTCTAACCGTCGGCATAACGCCCTGTTCTGTAGTTCTGCCACGCCTGCATCCTGTACAGCACGTTCTGAGCAGACGTCATCACCAGGGAGTGATGCTTCGGCCGTGGGGCTACGTTGATGTAAGGGTTTGTAGGATCCAGGACCACCGGATTCTTTCTGGAAACATGAATTTCAAACCAGAGTATAATTAACCAAAACCGATCCCATTGGGGGTGAAATGTACAACACTGATTGAATTTATACACCGAAAATAAAAACGTAAGCGGCAGCCTATTTCAAAACTAAGATGTAAAGCTTTGGAAATGTTAACTAATTAGGATGACCAGTCCATATTTAGAGAAGGCTCATCTGGTAACTGATTTAGGGATATCATAATCATTTGCATTTCAATCAAAGTAAATATTGTCATAGATATAATGACACTGCTTTCAAAGCAAAATACCTATTCCCGTTGTTCTTATACAAGACTATTAAATTAAAAAGTGACAGTCATGTGACAGTCACATAGCAGTCATTTCTGATTTTCACTTTTGAAAAGAAGGTAACCGTTTTGAGGAAAACAAAATGCATGTTTTCCAAAAGTGCATGCATCCTGTTGAAAGTTAAACATAATTTCCATTATGGCTTCGTTTTTAAACTAAAAGTACTAAACCAAATTATGATAGTTCGTTTTTTCTGAAAGATTCCGATGTGCCAACCTCTATTTTTTCACAAAATATTCTGGTCGGCGCTTAACTTTTTATTCACGGTATATGAACGGGTCAGTGGTCGTTACATAAAGCAGAAAGCTACGTAAATGACGAGTTCTATTTAAGAAACCTTTTACTGTGTGCATTCATGAATGGAAACAAATGTTAATATACAGTTTCAGATGGAGGCCAGTTAAAGGGAGACAACTTTATCTATGCTTGTCACTATATTGATGTTTGAACGTGTGAGTGTACACCACGAAATATATGTGTTGGATAAAAATTGCATTCCACTTGCCTTAAAAGAAACGAACATACGAATGCACACGCCTGCAGTGTCAATTTATTTACGTATTATTTACACGGTGATGTTTGTTTTCTCGCATTGAGTAGTTTTATACCTTGTAAAATTATTCAGCATTCAAATCAACACATTCTGGTACACACTCAATTTTGATGATCATGTCAGATCGCGAAGCTGCAAACCCGACTGGATGAAGCGAAATGTGGATAAAACGTGCAACCTACGGATATACACAGAACGAAGCTGAGTCAAATTCGTCGGGCCACAGTATCCGCAGTGACGTTAGATCGGTCAGCTGGGTCATGACGTCACGGAACCAATCCTGTGTGACGAAGTCGCATGGGGAGCCGTTATTCCTCCAGTAGGAGATGACAACCAGTTCCAGGAAGAATGACGTCACTGCCTTGACCTCTCTGTTGACTTCTACCTGTCATGGGTGCGTGAGTTTAGTTTTACGTCGCTTTTAGCAATATTTCAGCAAACTCACTACGAAGGATACCAGAAATGGCCTCCATACATTGTACCGATGCAGGAAAGCGAACCCCTGCGTGTTCACCGTGACGAGGAATAGATGCGATATAAACCTAACCGGTGTCCTGAATCAGTCTAGGCGAATCGTTCTAAAAGACTTATGTAAAAACTACCCGAATGCAAATTTGTCATGGTCTTGTATTCTTGTAGCCTTTGAATGGCATTTAGAAATGAAACACATAGGCCTATAAGGAAATGTATTGGTGTTAACTGCTGTGATTGGAAGAACAGGACATATTCCTCACATCACATAAGTTGACACCCAGATATTTCACCCTATGCATTGTACTGGCTATCACCCAATTGTCAGACAACCATCTGATAGCCAATCGATTGACAGACACTGAACTGGAAAGATAATGACGGTACCACCTACTGGTATTTCTTCCATGTACTCTTTGCAGTAAAGTTAATGCAAAATAATCCCTTTTAATCACTGGGGGTTCAATCTAGTCGCCATGTTTCTTAGTGTCGACCATAGAGGTTTGTATTAAACATGACCAGGAAAATAACATTTTTTCAACACTGTATAATACAATCATCAATGTCAACAGTTAAGAGTTTAAAGTGATCCAATCCATAGTTTAGGTCACCAAAGTTTAAGTACTTACCTTTGCCCAGTATTTAACAAGCCGTATAAGATTCTTCACTTTGATGGGAGCTTCCTTAACGAAGTTCACCTGTTTCTGAGAAAAACATGGCGCGTACAGCCTCCTTTCATTATCCGTCTTTGATTTCATTTCTGTGAACACCTCATGTGGAGTTTTAACTGAAACCACAAAGATTCCGCAAAGATCAGTTGAACTAGTTCAAATTATCTTTACACAAAGAACTTATTTAAACACTCCCAAACATATCCCACTATTAAATGAGCTCATATTTTAAACGTTTTAAGCAGATATGGGAAATGATTGGCTGTGTGCAACAAAGGAATCCTCCTGTACATATCCTGGCCCAGTTTGATACTTCTGTACACGAGGAATGGTGCAGACTGGCCCTACAGGGGATCGGGAGGCTGACAAGGGGTTTGCGGAAGAGAGCGCTGGCTGTCAAGAAGACGCATGGAGGTTACCATCGGTACTGTCCTTGAACCCATCGGGGTCAGCACGAGATGGTTTTGAACAGTGGTTGTTGTTTCATTAAGTACTTTGTATTTGTTTACGGAATATTTGAATGGAACCTCAATATGTTTCGTCCTCTTTCTCTTGAATTTATCTAAAACGCGGGTTTTTTTCGTTTATGCTGTTGTTGGCTGACTGGTCGAGTTTGGTTTTACGCAGCTTTTAGCAATCATTAAGCAACATCACGACGAAGGACACCAAGAATAGGCTTGGCTCAGTGTAGCCATTTGACGATTTCATTCTTCTGCGAAACGATCCACGCTTTAACTACTAGCCTTACTCCACCGCCCCTGTTTTTGACTGAATGCTTAATGAATAATCCAGGCCTTTAATTTGTAAAGAGCATACACTTTCTGGAGCTTCATTGTTATCCAACGGGAATATGTTTGCTTGCTAGCTCGTTTGTTTGTTTCGGTTTGTCTGTTTGGGTTGTTCGGGTTTTTTGTATTTTTTTCTTACTTTTGATCTTTTTATTGTTTGTTTTCACGGATCAATAATCCATCTGTATGACAACGAGTGTAAATAATAACAAGTCCAGACTCGATTATTTGCACACCACAGTCAGATAGCAGCCAGAGTGCCACGTTAAGCAACAAACAAACAAACAGAAACTTCATGCATGCAAAAGCAGTGGTCTTTTAACTGATATATCACAATCTTGTTTACGTTTTGGTACTGGGCAATTTCAACCAACTCGTTTCAGAAAAATATTCTCATCCCTCAAAATGATGCCATTCACAGATCTGATGAGGTCTTTGTTCCAAGGATTTCTGTCGAGTAGCAGTAGGCTACCAAATGTTGTACACATGCCTCTAAACTACAATAAACACACAAATTCCGGCTAACTTATCCAGCAAACTTTCTGAGCACAGGAAGCTGAACCTGTCAACCCCAGATCCGCACCAAATGTCACCTACTTGAAAATATCAATATCACACAATAAACTTAAGTCCTGGTGATAAAAACGACAGCACTAAATACTTATAATTGTACATAGTTGTAATTGCTTGATGGGTATTCTCTTGAATAAAAACATCAATATCTTACACTAGTTCATCCAATCACAGGTGCCACGTGCACATGTCTCTATCCCTTCAGATGTTCAGATGCTACTCGTTCAGGGAGCATGTGACTCTAATTTAGTTTAGTGGAACCTGCACGGAGCAGAAACATTCGTGAGCAATTCGTGTTGTTCCGGGACAAGCCGAATAGCTTCTTGGAGGTTACGGAAAGGGGCGAGTGGTGACGAATGGAGCAGTGAGTGTAATTAGAGTTATCCGCCCCTCGTTTATTCAAACTTGACAGGCCTGAACCTGGGAGACGCTTGGGGAGACGGCAGTTGAGGAACACTGATTATACGAGCATCAGCGCATCAAGGGTGATTCCGGGACTACTGTGCCACGTGTCTCGTCTAATAGCTCAGTGCGTACTGCGTAATCGCCAGTTTTCCCGCTAAACTGTACACGTGTATAATGTTTATTACTGTACTAAGTATTTACATATTGAAAATGAGACCCGCGAAGATCCGGTAACAAATGCAATGCTTGTCGTAAGACACAACTAAAAGGATCGGATGGTCATGCTTCATACATGCTATAGTGTCCCAAACGCGAAAACCGATGATGTCAGTCATGGGACTGTCTGACCCCGACTCGGGTATTTAAAGACGGCTGGAATCAAAAAACAAACTCTCTTTCGTTAAGATTCGGATATTTGGAACATACATGTATGCTCGAGTTTAAAAGAACTCAAAGACTTTGTTTAGTGTCCTCTGCGAATGAGTATCGTACCTCCGAGAATGTTGAAGGAAGGCAAGATGTCAACGTCATGGTCCTCGTCTCCGCAGCTGATGTTGTACTGCAGTCCCCGGTCAGAGCGGTTTCCCTGCTCCAAATATCCTGCAAAGTCCGTCCACTTGGAGTTCAGGGCATCTTCCAAAATGCTCAGCAGGATTGGCATTTTCTTTGAAAGGTCTTCGATAGACTTTATGTTGTTTATAAACACGACAAGATCGACGTCCGACTTTCCAAGAACATTGGTGCTTTTTCCAAGCGAACCTCCCTGAAAACACAAAATATAAAGTAAAACTGGAATAAATACTGAAAAAATTCACAACTGAACTCTGAAATACTTTTCAGTTTGTCTTCCCATACACGTAGCGTTGTTTTCAGATTACTGTGTATTACATAGCTGTCTATTTGTAATAATGTTTAGTCTGTGTGCATGCTTATGACTCTCGATCTCGCATGTTTGGACATCTCGAAGTCACGCTTGGTATGTGATATTACGGGGTTCCACTAGGAGTATATGTAGCTATGTTTAACCCCAGCCTGTTATTCCATTTCCTGAAAATTGTTTCTTGTATCAACATTGATTTAGAAGCAAGTTAAATATTGTAAAAAGACACTTCGTTTAACTATACGAGAGACACATGTACCCATACATACAATAGCATTATGATATCAGACAAATCTCTTGTAGCATACATTTCTGTAAAGCCTTTATGTATGATGCGTTGCGGTGGAGTAGCCCAGTGGTTAAAGCATTTGCTAGTCACGCTGAAGACCCGGTTTCGACTCCTAGCATGGGTACAATGTGTGAAGTCCATTTGTGCAGTCCAAGCCGTGATATTGCTGGAATACTGCTGAAGCGGCGTAAGACTAAACTCATTCACACGGGCTAATATATAATATATCTGTCACCCATTAATCCCTGTTTTGGTGCTTCAAAAATCTATTCCTCTCTTATTGTTCAAGATAGCGATTTGCAGTATAGAAATAAATAAACAGAGTAAACCCTCTAGTGGTTGAATGATTCTGATTAACTGTCATGTCCTTTAAAGCATGGCGATCTCAAGTGGTAAAGAAGCTCCTGTCAGTTAGGCTAAGGTTGAGTCCAGATGTTTTGTTTTTCTAGGTCCCAGTTTTAATTTTGTAAGTTCATTAGAAATTGTTTTCATATTTCGTTATTGAAACAGAAAAAATAAATGAAAATGGTTTGCAGTTTTTCCATATTCAGTTTTCCGCCAAAATATCGACCGAAAATGAGACAATATGCAGATTAGAGTAGGTGATAGGTTAAGATCTGCATGATCAGTTTCCAAAACCATGTAGCGTCATGGGTGATATGAACGGGCAGAACCCGTTTTCAGGAACGTCCTTACAAACAATAGAGGTAAAATCCACGAGGAAACTATTTCAGTGAATAACTTCTGTTATTTAACAATGAACCAAACCCATATCAACATCCAACTACAGGAACATATTTTGCCCTCGACCTGACACTCACTGTGCCACGATGACCTATGAGGGAGTGATCACTTCCCCGCCAGTGTGAAAACTCTCAACCCTGGTAATGATCCTCCTTTATGACGAAGGAACTTCACCAATGGTGATTGGTCATTATACAGTATACAAGACTATGTACTGAACACTTGAAACACGACCTTTTCATCAACAGTGAGGACCATATACAGCCGTTTTCGAAAATACTGAACAACTTTGTTGACAAAACAACTCCACAACTCCACATATTCGTAAACCATTGATCAATGATGACTGAAAACAGGCGAGAGCGTGTAAGAAGAAAGCCGAAAATTGATTTGAATAAAGCTATAATCTTAAATGCAAAGCCTTGAAAAGCAATGAAGTAAGCATCATTCTTTGAGAAAGCGTTGTTTCAAAATAAAATCAGGCACACTTATTTCAAAGCTGTGGAACATAGTACAAAGAATAAAGAACAAAGGCTCAAAATCCGCCGTTCACCATCTGAAGGACGGTGCAAATTTCTTTAGTGATTGAGCTAACAAACTTGGCGAGGCCGAGCATTCATCTTCATCCAGTTATGTCCATGAGTTTCAGAAACATCAGAAACAAAACTGTTCACAACTTTTAAAAAACGTTTTGGATGTGCTCCGAGTGGAAATTAATATTTTATGAAGCAAAATAAATCAATCATTATATTTTCGCAATAAAATATTACTATGACATACCAGGGAGCCCATATAGAGGGAGAGAAGAAACTCCTCGAAAAACCGCTGAACGTATGTCTCGGGTCGTTATGTAAACACTCTAGCCAATATGGTAGCGTAGTATTTAAGATTGACCCGGTTTATTTTCAACAGCTGATTAAGTTCGTTGAGTGTTGTAACAACTGTAATCCTACATGTAGAAGATAGGTTAACTGTTTTGTCACTTCAGTTTAAGTCAAATAATTGGTATTAGTGTCCGTATTAGGACAGTAGATTTGTAGTAAAGTTTCAAGTCGGTATGTCATAGCTCACTGGCTTCTATTCTCGATTCACTGCGAAGATGCACGAACTTGTGCCGATAAAAACGTCTTTCGCACACTGTTCTAATTTTTAGTAGGAAAAGATACCTTTAGTAAGTAATAGTGACAGTTTTATGACTTAAAAATCCTTAGGGTGTAACTGAGGTGTGTGAAAAATATGACATGTCACCGATCTGTTCTGAACCGCCTTTGTTTGAGTATTCCTAGTTACTTCCTCAAAAACATCTTTCACATAAACCTTTAATTCTTATGTGGGGAATATACTGTAAGGTGAAATATGTTTGCAATAATAGTGATAGTTTCATAATCTAAAAGGAATGTTAGGGTGCATTTGAGATGTGTGAAAAATGTGACATATCGCCGATCTGCTCTGATCCGCCATTGAAATACTACACGCTGTTGTTTGAGTGTTTTTAGTTATACTTCAAAAACATCTCTTTCACATACACCTTTAATTCTTATGAGGGGAATATACTATCAGGTGAAATGTGTTTGCAAGTAATAGTGACATTTTCATAATCTAAAACAAAATGTTAGGGTGTATTTGAGGTCTGTGAAAAATATGACATTTTGCCGATCTCATCTGATTCACCATTGATGCTTGAGGGTTATAGTTCCATAACTTCTTTCTTTCTTGTTGATCTTATTATTTGACGAAACTGGAAAAGTGTTTTAGAACGCCTTGTGACAGTTTTACACTTTATTTTTGAGGGCAGTGTGACAGTATAACTTAACATTTTGTTAATGTCCATGCCCTTCCCCACATTCAATAAATATCTGAATTAATTATTAATGTAAACACAAAATGTCTCAAAGTAGATTTTTAAAAAGGACAGTTGATGTTAACACGTGTTCTCGCGATACCGTTGCGTTCCTAAACATGTTTTGGGAGGGAAGGCCGCGGTGTATCATTTATTCTTTTTCTTTCTTTCATTCATTCACATAATTCTTGCTCTTAATTCTTACTATAATTCATTCATTCATTCATTGTAAAATTCCGACTGATACAATAAAGTGGCTGAAGTTCTGTGAAGCACGAATGAAGTTGCGCTGGAAACGACCCAAGTCAATGTGTGCGCTGGAGCGTGACGAGGCACACGTTAATTAGTAGAAACGGTAAGGAAAGCAAGCGAGTGACCTATCCCTGTTGTGGGGTATCCCTGGACATACCAAGAAATACTGAGTCAAGCCATTCACTTTCTCCACGAACAATGCACACACTGGTACTGCCATTTTATCGCGCACGTGAATGCACCTACACATCACACCCCTGTACCCATATCTGCATATCGCCCAATTTTTCGGACGCGCCTTTGCGGTTTAAAGAAAGTACGGAAAAGATGTTAATTGGTAAAATGACAGCTCATTCCCTTTTCCTTGCCAAAAGAAACTAGTTCCCAAATTTAATTAAAGCCTCAGGCCCTATCCATAAACGGGTCAACGCGTCTACTCACTCTGACAACCATGTTGACGCTAAGACGCGTATGGTGCTGCAGGAAGTATGTCACGCGATCTACCAGGTGGTCGCACTTCCGGCGGAAGTCACTGCTAGGCTGTACGGTGTGCTGGATAAAGTGCTGCAGGGATTCCCCTCTCTCCATTCCTTCAATGATCGGAGCAGGACCTTCACTGAGGTACTGCTTCAGTTGTTGGCTCCGACTGACCACAATACTAGCGCATTCCACAATTTCCTCACAGCTTCGTTGATCAGGGATGACGTTTTTGTGGGGGTTTGCAGGGTCCAATACAACCGGTTTTGGTCTGGAACCATTATTTACATATTGTGTACATGTCTATGATTTTATTGTTATGAGGTAATTAGGCGATTGGAACGTCTAGCACAGACATGGAATTTTAGAGAAGATTTATTAAGTGGGAGACGCCATCTCACGTTACATCATGACTAGGAAGATGGTTGTTTTCACCTGGATATACAATCTAGTCTCGAGGTTATCGAGTTTAATATAATTGTCACACACTTTAGTGACACTGCCGCCAGTGACACTTGTATATCGCTTTAGTCATTCGCTTGCAGTCAGTTGTATTGGTTTGTTGTGTAAGGATTCTGTTGTTTGGTTGGTTGTTTGTTTCACATTAAAACTCTGTCACATACTGATTTCTAAGTTCGTTTCAATTTGGGAATCGTCACATAACAGTTATTTCTGTCGATACTGTGTACTTTTCCACAGCATCGCTTAACTTTGTCAAAACACCATTTTCTAGATAACGACAATCGGTGTTTTTAGACTTCATGACATTGAAGTGAGACACATTTCAGAAGTCGCAGATGGCTAAACTATGATCACACAAATCAGTAAACATACATCTGAGCACCGGAAAGATGTTGCATATTTAAGGAAAAAGTCCAACAGATCAATACTCGACGCTTAGTTGTCAATCAATTTAGACAGATTATATTTCCCCACACTGTCGAAACGTGCAAATTTACAACACTGATATGAAACGGGAAATTCCGTATGCTTCCACATCCATAAGAGCATAATCAACTTTTGTTTATGAATCACTATCAAATAGTGGTGATACCAGGCATTAGAGTATCTGGTATCGATGACATCCGTCAAAGGCTTGTCAATTGTTATCCACCGCAGCACGTTCAGCGGAGGGTATTAAAATGCACCCCCGTCCGTGCACATTTATCTTTTCCGGAGCAGAACATTAAAACCATTCAATATTTTTAAACCAAACTTGGCACATAGATGTATCTGGTGGTGGATTAGTGCATTTTGGTAGTTTGGGTATTCTTAATAAAATATTTTCGCGTTTCCATGGGAACAAGTGTTACTTAGACTGAAATTGGAGGTAATCAGGGGGATATTGATGACAGTGTCTTCTTGTTCAAACTAAAGAATTGCACTTTTGGACGCTGATGAGTCACGGTATTGAAATGTCCTCTACACGTCTACCACAGAACATATTTCACAGAAATAACGGTTCATAAATTATGATATTCATAAGGCATAGTGTAAAGGAGCCCAGAGACACTCTTCATTTTCCAGTATACACTTGCCACATATCCTGAACATGCATGGGCTTTCTTGGACAAATTTGTTTAAGGGTATGTATGACTGAGTAATGGAATTATAACGACTTAGGATAATATACACACGGGACGATCCTGTAGTTGCTTGCGGTGTATCTATCTTCCCATATAATACTTAGTGATGGGAGGTCCGCCAACTGCGTCATAATCTCTTCAAACCAGTCAGATATGTTAAAAGCGTTCGGTTTCCCCGCCCGCTGCCATCTAAAACAACAAACAGCATTTAAATATTAACTGACGAGAAAAAGATCAGTCAGGCGTTCTAACTAGTAAAGTTATTCAAGAAAGCTGATTGTATAGAACGCAACCATCATGTGTCATTTGCAAAAATGCAACCACAATTTCTACGTGTTTTGCCCGGATTTTGATTATGATTCTTGTCCTGTGCACGACCAATTTTCGTACCAAATGTATCAGACCTGTTTGTCGTGAAGACTGTACAATCACTTGACAAATATCTCACGAGAAAAAGCCAAAACTGACGTCGGTGAAACGAGAACGGGCCACAGGGATGTCACCAATGGGTGCTTCCGACAGCCATATTACAAGGACATTGAGTTGCACAAGACAAGCCACACCGTTTCACCGTTTAACAGTTTCAATATGACAGGCCAGACATGTTATCGAACCAGAATTGGACGCCCCAGAGTCATCACATCCCATGAGGATCGCTACCTGCGGTTTATTCACCTACGATGCTACCGGACAGCACAACATAAGTGTGTCATCGCATGGGCCGATTCGCAGTGACAAGACGACTTCATCCTGCTGGTATATAGGCACACCGACCCACCGCTGCGTTCACTGGCCTTGACCTTCCAGCATCACAGGAACCTTCTCCAGTGGCCATAACTACATCATGAGGTATATCACTGTTTATTGTTACAATGTCATTTTGCTGGTAAAACACGTCCATTGCAGTGTCCTTCAAATACATTTTCCATTCATCAAAAGGTTTTGTTATTTTGATCTTATTGCAAGAAACACAACCTCAGTACTTTCTTCTGCCCGTCAGTTTACTATGCGGCAAAAGAAATTATAGGTCCAGTTTTATGATCCGTAAAAAGACACAAAAGAATATGTTGGGTACAAACGTAATATAATTGTCAGAATTGGTACAGATGACCATTCAGCGACATTTTGAACGAGATACTGACAGCACAACACTTGTGAACAGTACTTGAACATTGGTGGGTCGGAAATTTTTTCTTGCGATATTTGAACTGGAAATTTTCGAACCCAGATGGCTAATGACTGTAACTAAAGGCAACATTGACTTTACACCGGAAAACATTTTACTTGGATTTAATAGGGAACTAATAATGCAGCGTGCCTTGATGTATAACAGGTAATATACACACAAAAATGAAAACAAGTTCAAGTTTCAATCGTATTATAGTAAGGAAAATATCAAAATACCATAAGAAATAACAAAATATAATGCTTACTCTACATGCAGTAACAGCCAGTTCTTTACCTTCTCGTCATATTTCCACAATCTATTTACTGAAAATATTCGGCCAGAAAACATATTGTAAGTGTATTTTATCATTACTACTGGAAACATAGAGATGATGTCTGCACAACATATTCAAAGATATGCCAGTGGTCATTTGTGCAAGTATATTGAGTGTATTGATGTCAATGTGTTCTTAACTGGAAATAAAGATGGTAAAAAGATAAATATTATTACCTGTGCATAACCATGGTCTCTATGAAGTAATAGCACGTGTCAGTCTGCACATCTTCCTGTAACAGGGTAAAACAATTGTTTTTAATATTGTGCCCACGTGCACTTGTGTTGTGCCCAAGTGCACTTTTATTGTAGACAAGTGTAAGTGTATTGTAGACACAATGCCATTTAGAAAGCAATCAAATGTCACATATGTTATATTTGGGATCACTCATAAAAATATGTAGCCAACTGATTTACCTAACCACGTGACCATATGTATGTGTATGTTGACGGGAGAGGTCATCCTCGATATCTCCAGAGTATACGTTCCGATAAGTCTCCACCATGCCCTGGATGCATCTACGGGTCGGGCCGATAAGCTTATTACCTCCCTTTGCTGGCTCCGCATTCTCATAGTAACCGATCAGCTAAGCTGCCGTTACAACAGTGCTTGCCAGTGTCAACAAAGATCGCGGTCGCAGCTGCGAATGTTTGTTCGCAGTGTGACTCAGATTTGGGGAAATCCTACAGAAAAATCGATAGTACTGAAACGTTAAAGAGATATGTGCAAGAAATCCTACTTCTTTCAGAGAACATCTGCATGGTGTGTGTTGCCAAGTTTAGTCGCTTAACTGATTTAAAAAGCGAAAGTGAGTTGTGACCGGTTCGCTCAGCTTCCCAACGTAGACATCCGATTGGATAAAAAGGGAGGCAAGGGTGGTAATAAATTAGGCTGAGTATATCCATCCAGCATATAATGGAACGTATACCATGGACATATCGAGGATGGGAGTAGTTGTGTCAAAGCGTTGTAGCTATCCATCAAGCAACGTTTGGTGGGGGAATCATGGCGTTTCTCAGCTTCATGGTCGACACCCAAAAATGTCCGGTATGCGTTGGGTACTTCTCAAAAGATTTACCTGCAGCCAGTATTTCATGAGGCGTATGAGGGAGTGTACTTTGCTCGGCGCCTGTTTGATGAAATCTATCTGTATCTCAGCTAGACACAAGGCGTAGTATTCTCTGTCTGCATCGGAGTATTCTCCCATGTCTACATACACATCGTGCTCGTTTTTGTCTGAAGGAATATTAAAAAGAGAACGTCATACGCCAGAACAGATATTACAGCTTCTCTAATTCAAGTAAATCACTAGATATGGTCAATATCGAATCTTACTTCTTCCTGACAAACATAACAATGAACCATGCAGGTGATGAACTATGGAAAGACTTAAACTGGTAACTAGCATTCTCACATTCGAACCACAAAGCTGCAGTTCCTGTAGGCCAAACATGCAGAATGAAAGCACCTACATTTGAGGATGTCATACACAGGGAATATGTGTATCATGTGTTGTTGATCCAAGTCATGGCATGTCAGAAGAAACGAGATTGAGTGAGCTGTACATTCCACGGTTCCTATGATTCCTGCTGATGGTAACCACTCTGGAGAGTCCAGCTTGGATCTGATGATGTCGAGAAGCCTACTTGTCTGTGTTTTCATGTCAAGAACAGACCCCAAGTCATTACAGAAGACGAAGATTTCCACATCGGAGGGAGAGCAGAAAAGAGTGTTCCTTCCAATAGATCCACCCTTAAATGAAATAGAAACATTGCCTATTACGTCAGAATTTACAATATCAATTGGATCTTTTCAAATGTTCTTCGATTTAAAATAGGCATGAATAGTGCAAATTCTGTTGTGAACAGACTGATGTGATATGCGGCCTAAAACAATATACATCCGTTCATATTGTCTTAATAGATTCAAGGAGGAATTCAAGTAAAACATATGTCTTTTTCTATTTGGCGCAATATGTCATTTTGTATACACAAGCCACCCAAATGGAAAGCGAGCGAGTGAGTCTAGTTTTACGTCGCCGGTGGGGTGACACCAGAAATGGGTTTCCATAATTATACCCATGTTGGGAATCGAACCCGGGTCGTCGTCGTGCCGAGCAAACGCTTTAACACCATACTAACCCACCTACTCTGAAGCTAGAGGACTACTACTAGCTAATCAGCCATGTCTAGGTAATATCATCGCTGCTACCTACCTTGACGATCTTCGCAACACTAACTGGAACGTTATTTCTCAGGAATCGTATAACTCGGTCGATGAGTTCATGCATCTTATTCGCATCAGATGATCCCCATTCCGCCAGGAACTGTTGCAACGTCTGACCTCGCTTCATGCCTGGGAGGAGCGGTTCTGGTCCTGGCAGATATGTTGTCATACTGCAACGTTCTGCTGAATGGAAACATTAATCCCGCTTTGTGTTGCACAGAACATCGCAAATTATGAGACAAGGTGATATACAGAATTTATCGATATTATGGTAAGTATTTGTTAATCACCCTTAGAAGGTAGTAATTAAATAACTACATAGTAAGGGTGATTAAACGGCATGCACAACGAGGTTATGTTTATTTAATACGCGCGTAATGTACAACGTATGACTAAGATTATCAAAATTTATAAGTTCTGTATATTATTAATAGAAATGATTGTCCATGGGAAGTTAATCAAGTTATGGTAAAAACACACTTCCAAGGACAATGGATATAACTTTCCCTCGTGGTTTAAGTATGAATAGAGACCCATGCTTGTCAAAACAGGCATCTTACGGGATCGGATGCTCAGACACATGTCATCGTACCCCAGTTGCAGAGATCGATGCGCATGCTGTTGATCACGGGTCCAGATTCGATTATTTACTGCCATAAAGCTGGAATATTGATGAGTGCGTAAAACGAAACTCGATGGCGATTATAGTCTTA
The DNA here is from genome assembly GCF_037392515.1 of Haliotis asinina. Classification (NCBI taxonomy): domain Eukaryota; kingdom Metazoa; phylum Mollusca; class Gastropoda; order Lepetellida; family Haliotidae; genus Haliotis; species Haliotis asinina. Next base: position 41,560,635 of record NC_090286.1, read on the forward strand.
TTATCCATTGTTTGTATCTAGAGTTCAGCGAATGTCGTGACGGAGAGTTAGCTGCATCAGCAAGAGCTCCGTCTGGGACGGCTATCCTCAGCGCATGCTGTTGATCACTGGATTGTCCGGTTCTCACAGATCACCGCCTTATAGCTAGAATATTGCACAATAAGACGATAACAACAAACATATGATCAAAGGAAGATCACGCGCGTTACAGAGATTGACAAATGAAATGTTTGCCTTTTTATTTGTGTGTATTGGAAGAGGGATGAGCACGTGTCTGCAGCTGCTAGTCTAAAGCCACCCTGACACTTGCACGAAATTGTCCCCACACTGATTTTGCATGCCAGTGAGTAAACTCGACGTGAACTGTTGTGAAGGGTGAGTAAACTGTGCGGGGCTGCGTACCAGTACACAAAAAGATTTGAAACGTTCAAAAATTCTGTCACGCATAATCTTCGTGCTACTTGCGTGAACTACTCGTAAACACTGCGGGCGGTGCGTATCAGAGCATATCAATGTCCGGCCCTACACGCATTGACAAGCAGCGTCACGCTGATGCCTGTTATTTTTATAGCGTGGCGTGAAGCGGGACCAAATAATACCACGACCGCTTCACGCATGCGCGAAGTGGCTGTGGCAATGCATGCCCAATGCTGCAACATTGCGCGTCGTACGTACCATGCTGTACGCTAGACGTAAACAATGCGCCAGCAATACTTGACCTACACGTAAATAAGCCGTGCGATAGCGTGCAACTGCTTGACAATGTGCACCTCTTTCGGTCACGCATTTCGTTCCAAATGCGTAACTTAGGCGTAAATGGGACGTGAACAGTGCGGAAACTAGGTCTCACGTTCTCATGCGTACCATCGAAATTATACGACGAATTGCGCAGCAGTGTGGAGGCCAGATTCGTGCAAGTGTCAGGGCGGTATAATGCTGCACTGAACGTCGTCCTTGTCTTATCTCGTGATACCAAGCGTCAGGTACGGAACACGCAACACGTGTCTTTTGGTAAGATGCGGTTGGATATCAAACGACTTTCCTTCCTCTCTCACGGTGCAAGTAACACGTAGCAATGTCTTTTGGTATGACACTGGGGTATATTGCTGCACTACAGAAGAATAAACTAGTCACGCTATTAACCATGTCATACATCGTTATCGTTATACATTTATGTATAGGTGTGTGTGTGAAATATCTGTTTCTCCAGATAAAGGTATCATTTAATTTATGTGTTTCATGACACCCGTGTATGTCTCCGCGTGAGAAGGCATTTTCAGTAAGAGTGTACGAGTGTGATTATACACCGCTGTCAGCAGCAGCCCATTAATACCTGTGTGAGAACTCCTGGAAAGAGTTTCAAAAAGTGTGACCGTAGCTGGAATCAAAGATGGCTCTCGGCGTAACAACCTACACGCCGACACATAGACATGCACATGCAATGCACGCACACACACTCACTCGCATACATTCACTCACTCACTCAACAAACCCCTTGATAATTCTCCAGATCCTACGAAAAACCGACTGAAGAAGTAGTAAATAGTATTTGAAAGTTACTTGACATATCTGAGGTCAGTGCTGCACTATAAATAATTTGAATGCAGCTGGGCGTGTATCTAAACATGAAACTCAGGTCAAACTTCAAAAGATTACAGATATATAACACAGCATAACCAGGTGACGTCGGTGCGCAATATCAGATTTAATGTTATTAAACTTTTTGCGCGTTACATCCCTTTCCTTCTTTATATGTATATGGAGATCAGCCTTGTTGGACCTAGGATGTTTTATTTTATTTTATACAACCCCCTGTGCGACAAACAAGGTGCGCAATATCAGATTTAATGTTATTAAACAGAAATATTTCATAAGAAAACGCGCCCATGAGGTCGTTTGAGCAGCTGCCTGTGCAAGTCCTGACTAATACGAATGGAGGTTTTATAGCTTGCACTTGATACAACATGGATACATCAATATGACAATGTATATTGACATCCTGGGTCCAATAACCTGCCTACGAAAATCATCTCCTTTCGGAGAAGAAATACAACGTATTTCACTTAAAACATCCGATCGGCGAAAAAACATAGCATCACCGTAATCGCTAGATATTCCGCTTTTTTTCGTTCTACAAACTCTCAAATGAAATAGGGTATTCCTTTACCTGCAATACACGAATTTATTGTGAAATTAGCGGTATCGAGTGATCGAGTCCACCATGTTTGTTCTTCACTCTGAATAGGCTCGCACCAACACGATCACGCCACGAAATGAAAATAATACTGGTGTTTTATTTTTGACCAATCGGAGAGCAGCTCGTCGTTGGTGCAAGCCTATTGAGGGTGAAGGACAAACATGGTGGACTCGATCACTCGTGTTTTAAGTGAAATACGTACTATTTCTTCCCCGAGATTTTCGTAGGCAGGTTATTGGCGTACAAATGAAACAGTTGTCATGAAACAGTTGTCTTTCGTTGAGTTCCAAGCGAAGTTATTCGGTACATAGTGCACTGATTTTGATATTTTTTTATTTTTTCGAAAGGGAATTTATCTTGCTAAATTCAGTAAGAACTGCGGCTGTATATTCCAAAATTTGCCACCCAGAATTCGCCCACAATCGAGAGTTTGTGTGTGTGTGTGTGTGTGTGTGTGTGTGTGTGTGTGTGTGTGTGTGTGTGTGTGTGTGTGTGTGTGTGTGTGTGTGTGTGTGTGTGTGTGTGAGGGGGTGGGGGGTGGGTTGACAACTTTGTGCGCGTTACATCCCTTTCCTTCTTTATATGTGTATGGAGATCAGGCTTGTTGGACCCAGGATGTTTTATTTTATTTTATACAACCCCCTGTGCGACAAACAAGGTGCTGGGCGTATACTTCCCTGTTAAACTACATAAGCTCGAAGCGTTGTCACGTAATAAAATTAATTTAGAATTATACATTATAATTATACTTATATTAATATAGTAATACAATACTAATAAAGGCGGGATTCGGCGCTAGTCTCATCAAGCCGACCAACCCTAGTGGGTTCACTGAGTGCACTCACAGCTGGCATCTCACCGAGACACCGAGAGACCACGTGGCCGAGATATGTGTAGTTGTACGTGTATAAAGGTTGTGCAAACCATCACTTGACACATTAGCACACACCATGACTGCGGCAGACCAAGTGTTCCCCGTATGTACTCACCAGTTTGTGTGACGTGTTGTTGAAAATCGATCTGTTTCGCCTCTTTCCTATCGGGATTGCACAAACGTCGAGTCGGGTCGAGGCGGGCCGGACCGGACCAAAGCGAGGCAACGTTATTATTGACTTATTACTCCGTCACCGATAACTCAATGCACGTTGGCCTCACAGCATACCCGACACTATTTATAAACTATACGAATACAAATAAGCTACCAGACAACTCTATTGGCACTTGCGCAATCATCTTTTAATCCAGTTATCATTGAACTTTTCGTGGAAAGTCCTCTCTTTCTTGGAAACATATCCATATTTGGAATAGGAATTCCCAGTGAATGTCATTGCTTAATGTTTGTGTAATCTTTTAGCCACTGTTTTGTTTGAACACATTTGTGTACCACTGTTATGGATGAGACACAGAGTCAAGAGTACGGTCAAGACCTTTTTTGTGAAATTCCTCGGTGCATGGGTTTTGTCTATTTGTTGTTTAAGGGCTCACTCAACAACGTACATGCCGGCAGTCTGTAAATAATCGAAACTGGACCAGACATCTAGTACGCCCTTTATACTATACCCTTAAACCTTTAGCCGACACTTACGATATCATAAAGCAGGCAAACGTCGGTTGAAGAAAACAATTTTAACCAGACGCATCGATTAGATAGTTGACGATGGCCCGGTTCGAAGCTCGTGCATTTTCTTAGCTTCATAATTGCTAATGCTAATAGCTAATTTTAGTGGTAGTTCATATTTTATACTTTCTATTATTTTTATAAAGTTTGTATCTTGGTTTGTTTATTTTTATAGGTTTGTTTGTCGGTTAGTTTGTTGCTTTGCGTGTTTGTTCCGATAAACTTGGGTATGGGAGGTAACTCTGGTCAGCTGACAAGGGTTCCGGACATACAGGTTGCAGCTATTCCCGACAGTGTTTGAGGTAAGGAACATGGGTGGTTGTATCACGTCTCCATCTTCCTGAAATCCCCGGAAATCACATAATTCCGTATAATACATGAGCTTGCTGATTAGAGAGGTTTTCTCATACAAGGGTGGAATATCAGCTCTGACTTAAATACAGCTCTTATCGACATGAAACGAAAAACACCTCGGATCGTGCCTACTATAACTAATGATATGGTTGGTTGTATCGGACAATCCAGTGATCGGCATGAGCATCGATCTACGATCCTGTCGCCTCTTATATTAATATGTAGCAAGCACGCGTTGCTGCAGACCAGCTCCAACCTGGATCTCCACTGTCGTATCACTAATGAAGTTAGGTGATAAAACTCACTGTAAGAAGAGTGACTAATTATCTTACGGAACGATCTCAACTAGGCGCAACGTGAAAAATAGCCGTGGCATATAAATGGAACAATAGCCATAAGTCAGGGCACCACTTCATGAAAAGTGAGTCAATGAGTTAAGGTTTACGCCACACTCAGCTATATTGCGGCGGTCAGTAAATAATCGAGTCTGAACAAGACAATCCAGTGATCAACAGCATGATCAGCATGAGCATCGAATTGGGAGCCGGTGACGTGTCAACCAAGTCAGCAATCCTGGTCACCCACCTCCAACGACAAGCATAGGTTACTGAAGGCCAGTTCTAACCTGCGAAAATTCACTGGTTTGCGCAAAGAGTAAACATGACCTAACTACCACGGACATGTTTTCCGTTTCAATTCAAGTCGTGAACACAAATCAGACTATCAAACACCTTTATTCGTTTCAAATTTTGGCAATCGCATTAAGAATATCAAGGACTCCTTTCACCTTTACTGAGGTTAACCTCAACTCCTGCCCTTAACATTGCACTAAGGTTACTTTAGCGACTTAAGATCATCTTAGTGCTTTGTGAAAGGAGGTCGAGATTCGTAAAATACTGAATACATGTACATCGCAAATAACAGAAATACCAGAGAAAGACAATGAAAACGCAGAATATGTAAATAATATGACGTTTCAAATATAACATGTCCGTGCATTACTAGTTCTGGGGATTAACAGGTGAAAACAGTGTGTGCCCGAGCGCGTGCGTGCGTGCGTGCGTGCGCGCGTGTGTGATGTATGCACTGTATTGGGAAACTGGTGTGTAACTGAAGGACCGAGTCACTGTCAGCAGACAGGAAATTAGACGTCTTAGCGTGCGATACGCATTTACGTCTACCACTATTGTTACAAACTATGACGTCACAACATGATGACATCACAAACATAACATTACTGTTATCCATTACTACGTTTACGTTTACGTTTAAATTTTGTCAGTGTAACTTCACACGCATGATGACGACATAGGTATTAGTATTCATTGAACACTGTAGTCACACACACATACACATTGGTACCGACAGAAGCTAGTTAACTTATGAACCTGTACACGCAGTCTAATCCGGCACTTGTCTATTCCGAATTTCCGCACAATTAAGACCGCCCGATTGACTGAAAGTACAGCAATAGACTGATATATATTGTCAATTAAAATTGGCGCATGCGTCAATTTCGGCCAATCAGCAGGCAGGGCGAACATTGTGGATTTGTCAGACATATTTCCGGAGTCAAACGATGCCTCCGAAGCGATGTGCTTGGAGTTAAGCCATTCACACTCGCTATTTCTATTATTATACATTGTTGCCTATTTGATGAGTACCTTCAACAGAAACGTTGTGGCGGATCAAGGAATGCGATCGGCCTCACGATCAGTTAATTGTCGGCCCCATCGTTCTCGAAATCAATGTCTGCTCGAAGTTGAGAATTTGCATGAATTTCCACACTTTTTCACACATGTAAAGTCACTACCAAATAGATGACTACAACTAGCAGTTTAAGACTTCGCAAGTGTTATAAACACGGACAATTTTTGTATCTACAAATTGTTTTTGTTTATCGTGTTCAGTCAATACTGGACATTGAGTTGTTAGACCATAAAGCTGAAACGGGACTGGCGAGAAGGCCGTGACACAATGTAAACAAATTTACCACCGATCCGATTTCGGTTAGGGACGACCAAAACAGCAAAACTTCTTACATTTGTCACACAATTTAGGAAGTTGTTAAGTTTCAAAAGCATAACCTGGAGGGCTACTGTGCAGTACAGTATCTGTTAATATTACAAAATATTTGAGGAGTAATATTTTTTTATTCCAAGATACAGTGTCAGCAAACGCATATCACACAATATCCAAAATTTGAAACGTATTTCAAATGAGTGTCTATAAAACCATGCGTTAAATGTTTTGGAATTTCTACAAAGAGATGAGGATCGAGACGAAAACTATGCGAGAAGAATAGTGACTGTGGGATATTGTACGGAATAAAATAAAATTGTATTTCTTACCTAAGAAAACATTATTTGTCTTTAATTTTTGTTACAACATACTTTTTTACATGCAGGAGTGGTACACTAGTACATTTTAGGAATAATGCAGTCATTAAAACTGTCATTTTAATTAATTTGATAGCAAGATAACTTTTAAGAATCGTTCATCCTTTAGTAAACGTAGAAATGTAATAAAATAAATAATAATCTAATCATTTATGAATAATTACACCTAACCGACAGACATATTGGTTTTGGCAACACCCTGGTCAGGCATTATTCAGTTTTGGAACAGAATGATGTTGCCTGATAAAATGAGTGTGGATAACGATTAGGTTAGGTGATTTAGGTAAACTGAGGAGTGACACGAGTCACTTGTACTATAAATTAATTGTCATATCACAATTTGTCAGTCGCTCATCGTGTCAAGACGGCTAGACAAGTCTAGCGGATGGATGTGGAATGTTCACTAAGCCCCCACACTCTCTATGCTGGTATTTTGGCCGGTGCCAACGAATGCGGGTTTAGAGGACTTCCACAGTACATCACTAACAAAATGGGCAGAAGCAGACAAAATAAGGCACAAGATGCTCATAAATACCAAATACACAAAAATACCAAAATACTGCATAAATATCAGCACTACTATAACAGCTACAAGGTGAGCGTGACATTTATCTAGATAAATAAACATGTTATCATTTTATGTGTTTGTTTTCTGCTTAGCGCTGTACTATAGTGCACAGTATGGTGGCGGTATGTACACATTCAAGTGTGGACCAGACAATCCACTGACTGGCATAACGAGTATCAGTCCAGAAGGCATACAATAACAAGTGTCAACCAACGATACAGACCGATCCGTTGGTACACATAAACATGGGTTACTGAAGATCGCATCGATCGATCTACCAATCAATCAAATTGGATTATCAGTCACGACCACAGCACACGGTTGACCTTTGATGAATTTTGATCTATGTCTACAGGGTTTCATAAGAAACTGATATGCTAAGCAGTCAGTACTGAAACTGTCAGGAGGTCATTTTTTTCACATTATATTCAGTGTATTTATATACTGCACTAGTCCATATATAGTGGTCCATATGTCCTTTAACTGTCAGCATAACGCCCTGCTCTGTAGTTCTGCCACGCCTGCATCCTGTACAGCACGTTCTGAGCACACGTCATCACCAGGGAGTGATGCTTCGGTCGTGGGGCTACGTTGATGTAAGGGTTGGCAGGATCCAGGACCACCGGATTCTTTCTGGAATCATAAATTTCAAACCAGAGGATAATTAACCCCAAAAGATCCCATTGGAATTAAAAGGCATAATAGTTATTCGAATTATATGAACGGGTCAGTGAAGGTTTGTGTTTACACCAGGTTGTTGCGTAAAGCACAAGGCTACAAAACATGACTATTTCTAATCGCTGTCTGTTGAGAGAACCTTTTACTGTGTACATTCATAAATGGAACAAATGCTCATAAACAGTTTTAGATAAAGAACAGTTAAAGGGAGATACTTATATATCTAATTCTACGCGTTTTAAAACAAACGAACAAATGGATACACCTGTAATGTCATTTTATTAACCTGTTGTTTATGCGGTGCTGCTCGTTTCGTCGCATTGAATAATTCTAAACTTAGTAAGTTGATTCGGCATTTAAATCAACATACCCTGGTACACATTCAATTTTGATGATCAAGTCAAATCGAGAAGTTGCACACCTGGTTGTTTGAATCGAAATGTGGATCAAAAGTGTAACCTACGGAAGTACACAGAACGAAGCTGCGTCATATTGGTCGGGCCACAGTATCCGCAGTGACGTCAGCTGGGTCAGCTGGGTCATGACGTCACGGAACCAATCCTGTGTGACGAAGTCGTATGGGCAGCCGTTATTCTTCCAGTGGGAGATGACAACCAGTTCCAGGAAGAATGACGTCACTGCCTTGACCTCTCTGTTGACTTCTACCTGTCATGAGTGAGTGATTGAGTTTAGTATTACGCCGCTTTAGCTTTATTTCAGCAGTATCACCGCGGGGGACACCAGAAGTGGGCTTCACACATTGTAACCATGTGGGGAATCGGACCCGGGTCCTCGGCGTGATCGAGACGAAGTGATCGGCGTGACCACGAAGCATCCCATGCACAGGCAAACTGTAGCGCAAATGAGTTGCGCCGCATAGATAAAATGACCAGTCTTCTTACATGGGAGCGAAGCGAGCAAAGTTTGGCAACGTACTTTCCTCGCTTCGGTTTGATAAAATTTTTTCGTGTCAAAATAACATATCACCACCATGAATGGTATACAACCATTTCTTCACTGGGTTGTGCTCTCAAATATCCGACCCCATGTTGAACAATTACTCACGTGAAATATTTTTAATTCAAAATTTTGAGCGCAACTCGTGGTATAGCAGACCGTTCTTCGCCTCCATTATCCCTTCCAGGTTCCGGTTCAACGGAGTGAAGGTACAGGAGGATATTATTCCATATGGAATACTTACAGTTACCTCCCCTGCTTCATTGGCCCATTACGAAAGAGGTGTTTTTATGTAGAATAAATGTTATGAAAATTCTAACAATAGATAACGACAACAGATAAGACAAACAGACCCCAACAGGTTCATGATAAAATTAGGTAATATGGTATTTCTTTTCAATTTCTGGAATTTTTTTTCTTGTTCCGTCACTCCGTTCAGCCGGAAGCTGGCAGGGGTAATGGAGGCGAAGAACGATCTGAGTACCACGCGTGGAGCTTAAAATGTTGAATAAAACATAATTTCACGTGAGTAAATAATTAAACATGGGATGGGAAATATGAGAGCACGACGAAGTAAAGAAATGGGAGTGTACCTTTGCTGGCGGCGATATTTTATTTTGACATGAAAAATATTTTTCGATCCGGAGCGAGGGAAGGACGTTGCCAACCTTTGCTCTCTTCGCCCGCATATAAGAAGACTTGTCATATTCTCTATTCCTAGCAAACCCATTTACGCTACAGTTTGCCTGTGCCCCATGGTAAGTCGTTCAAAACGTGAAATTTGTGATGATCTTGTGTGTAAGGCATTTAAACGTGACACACATATAGTGCAAAATTTAGTTATGTCAAGCGCTGTAATTTGATGAACTGGACGTTACGGGATATATTCTTACTCCTTTATCGGATTCCTTCATCAGGTGCAGAATAATACGTATACACAGAAACGTCTGATTCCTCACATCACATAAGTTGACATCCACAAATTCTCCCTAATATATTGTTTTGGGTATCTCCCAATTCGTTCATGTACCTTTTGCAATAAAGTACATTCAAAATAATCCCCTTTAATCTCAGTATGTGTTCAACTTTCTTCGTGCCGGCCATAGACGTTCAAAAAAGATGACTCCGAAAATTACATGTGTTTATTTAAAAATCAAACACGTCATTCATTCAACAATATAATGCCGATACGGTTTAATGTGATCCCAGTTTTAGGTTACCAAAGTTCAAGTAGTTACCTTTGCCCAGTATTTCACAAGTCGTATCAGATTCTTCACTTTGATTGGAGCTTCCTTAACGAAGTCCACCTGCTCCTGAGAAAAACATGGCGCGTACAGCCTCCTTTCATCGTCCGTCTTTGATTTCATTTCTGTGAACACCTCATGTGAAGTTTTAACTGCAACCGCAAAAATCAGTTTAATTAGTAAACATTTTCAATACACAAGGAACTTATAGCTTATATCCCGACATATCTCACCTTTGAATGAGCCACAATGTTAACTGTTTGGGGCATAGCTGGGACACGACTGGTCGTCATGTAAAACAAAGGGATCATCCTGTACAGAACCTGCCCAACTGGAAGCTGCTTTATACGAGAAATGACCTAGACTGCCTCCTTCAGTGGATCAGGAGGCAGACAGGGAGTATGAGAAGAGTCCTGTCTGGTTACACTCTGGTCGTTTAAGATATGCAAAATGGCATTTTCACGTTCACCGATAAATTTCAACCTGAAACATTCCAGGACCATACTTGTACAAATACGCTTTTTCAAAGAAGTTGAATACCGTGATTTGTGGGCATCATTTTATAAAAAAAATCTTGTTCTGTTTTTTTTAGAAGTTAATTAAAGTGTCAAATCCTAAATACTGCCTTGAAAATAGATGTTTCTGCTTTATTTCATATTGGAACTGATATATAGTGAAATGAAATACAGATCGAATAAAGAATTTACTTTTAAGAGAACTTTTTCACTTTTTCACAGATGGTGCCTCAAGGGGCACCGCTTGTCACTAACAAATGTTCAGGGGACTTGCTATTTTTATTAGATAATTAGATTCGGGACACAATTTTCTACCAAATTTAGCAATTTCTTTACATTTTTATATTGTTTATGCAACCTCCCCAAGAGACAAAGGATTATATGGGTCAGAAAAAATCATCTTCTTCACTCGTGATCACAACAAGAACTTTTAAGTACATAAGTACATGTTGAAAGCCTATCATAAGTCCTATGCAAAAATTCAGTGTGTGTGTGTGCACGCGCGCTTGAATAAGTCCTTTGTGTATGTTCTGTCCTCAATCTCACAGTTTATTGCCTGTGACAATATATTCCTACGACTGTACGTTTCATTTATTGCTTATGATTTGGGGGTTTTGGTGTAATATCGTGGGTCCACAAAATAGGTCTAATCTCAAAGATGTCTACGTTTTTCGGCTAAATTGCCCACGTGTATAATGTTTACTGCTATACTACATGCTTCTATATTGAAAATGAGACACGCGAAGATTCGGGTAAGTAACGATCTTCGGCACCACATGCATGTACGTATGTCGTAAGAGGTAACTAAAAGACTCGGAAGGTCATACTTCATGCATTCCATTGAGCCCCAAATGAAAAGACCGATGCTCATGATATCAGACAAGGCGCTGTCTGATCCCGATTCGGCTATTCAGAGACTGCCTAAATAAACAAACAAAATATTCCTTCGTTAAGATATCTGGAACATACATGGATCTCCGAGTTTATTTTATGAAAAAAACTCGAAGATTTCATTAGTGACCTCTGCAAATGAGTATCGTACCCCCGAGAATGTTGAAGGAAGGTAAGATGTCAACGTCATGGAAATGGCGCCTGTCTCCGCAGCTGAGGTTGTACTGCAGTCCCCGGTCAGAACGGTTTCCCTGCTCCAAATATCCTGCAAAGTCCGTCCACTTGGAGTTCAAGGCATCTTCCAAAGTATTCAGCAGGATTGGCATTTTGTTTGAAAGATCTTCGATTGACTTGATGTTGTTTATAAACACGACAAGATCGACGTCCGACTTTCCAAGAACATTGGTGCTTTTCCCAAGCGAACCTCCCTGAAAACACAAAATATAAAACACAACTGAAGCCCTGTGAAATACATTTCAGTTTATCTTCGTATACACTTTGTGTGTTCTCAATTTCTAACACTAATAACTTTAAGACAGCAGCAAGTACAGTCCATTTGGCTCAAAAGCGACCCGATGGATTACAATCTAGCTTGAAAACTACTAAACATAACATACTCAATGAAACGCTGACCATAATCGGAACATCATACCAACTCTGTGAGATTTTTACAGAATAATTTTCCTTAAAATAAAAAAAACGTTGTTTAACAAACAATCATTAAAATATTGACACAGTTAACAGTTTATTACGAGGGGTAGTGCAGAGAAAGGGACAGCCAGGTGTGCGAGAAAGCATGGAGACAGCACTGCACAGGTTAATTAATATAAAACTCTCTCGGCACTTGTGCACGTGCTTCTCGAACTTCTGGCTGTGCCTTTCTCTGCACTCCTCCTTCGTAATAAACAGTGAACTGTGTCAACATTTTAATAATAGTTTGTTAAACAACTTTCTTATAATTAGGACAAACATACTGCAAAAACCTCAAAGAGTTGGTATGATGGTTAGATTATGAGCAGCGTTTCATTGAGTATATTAGGCTTATTAGTTTTCGAGTTGCATTGCACTTCATCGGTCCGCTTTTCAGCCAGATGGACTGTACCTATATAAGCATTAAAATATCAGATAAATTTCTTGGTATTTATAGGAATCTATACAGAATAACCAACTTTGATTCCTACCTGTGACTATGAAATATTACCATAAGTGTCAGACTCAAACTGGAGGCTTAATGATTGAAATACATTCTATATAACTTACTACCGTGAACATTTACTGAGTACCGTAATACACGAGGACACCCTCTAAACCGACATTCCTCTAATCAGACATTACTTGTAAAAGGCATATTTATTTGGTCCCGAATTTGTCATAACATGATATCATTCCGATTTCCATCACTCAATCCGGTGTTTTAGTGCAACTTGACTGTCTCTCTAACCCGACATTGTATTGAGTTGACCTTGACAAAGACGTCAAAGACAGTCCCTGTTTGATTCACAATGCATTTGGCGCATTGGTTAAACCTGTTATGTATTTTACGGTTATTCAGTGTACAGTGAGAATGATATAATATCAGTGGATTAAAAGGTGATTGATCAAATTGGTGTCCCCCATTTGTAGGACCTCCCAGTTGTGAGACACACTAAATAAAGGTTAAATACACAGATGGTGCTTACACATCCCTACAATGAAAGTGGGAACAGTCCAGTTGCTGAAGAGAATCCATATTAGGCACAGTTCATTAATGAGTTAATTAAAACAGAACACCCATAGATACAGAAATATATTGTACTGAAAAAGATTATCAAATTATAATGTTAGTCGAGACCAGTTTTATTTCTTGTTTTACGGATGTGGGGCATCTGAATAACAACATTAGGATTATATTTTTGAGCGGGGAAAAATTAGGTGTATTTTCTTATTCTAGAAAGAATATGACCGGCGAATCCGTAAAACAAGTAAAAAATTGGTCTTGTCTTATTTTAGTACTTTAGGCTGGTTAGCTAAATTTAGAAGTTCAAACCACTCGTTGCCCATTGAAATAGGGCGTTGTTACGGTATTAAAAGATGCAACAGAATCTGCCAATTTCATAAATAATCTATTAGTGCTGAACTCCATGTTTTATTATACTTTCCTGGACTTTGTTCAGTGTTTTAATATGCATCAATATGGTGTATGTTCTCTGTGTCACTATATGTGATTTTTGAGAATAGCATGTCTGTTGTGATTAGTTAATTAGCTAGGGTTAATCCATTCAGATAGGGGAGTATGGTGTGTTTTATTAATTACCCACTCCACTGCCTCACAACTGGGAGTCACACAACTGGGAGTCCCATAATTGGAAGTTCTCACAAATGGGTGTAGGCCGATCAAAACCCTTGATCTCTGTTAATGTGGCGCTAATCTTTTGATGATGAATGACTGAAATATTGCATCATTGCCAATCATGGATGTTAGATTCTATGTAAAAGTTTCACGGGAACCCGCATGTAGAACACAGTCTACCTTGACCACCTTTGAGACGCTGAAGTTTGTTTTATGTTGCAGGAAGTTGGTGACACGCTCCACAAGATGGTCGCACTCCCGGCGGTCGTCACTGCTGGGTTGTATAGTGTGCTGGATAAAGTGTTGCAGTTTCTCTCCCCTAGCCATTCCTTCAATGATGGGGGCAGGGCCACTACCTTTGTAGTCCTTGAGGTCTTGGCTCCGAGTCACCACTGCTCTGGCAGATTCCCTTATCCTCTCACAGCTTCGATGATCGGGGATGGCATTCTTGTGAGGGTTTGCAGGGTCCAAAACAACTGGTTTAGTTCTAGGAAACAAGAAGAGTTTTCACAAGCAGGAGACCTTTAGACCTAAGTGTCTGTCAGGACACCTTTCATCGGTAAACAACATGTTTCTTATTTGTGTTCGATGGATTATGTGAAGAGATACTCCCAAAAGCACAGAGATCAAAAACAATACAAAACAAACAAACAAAACACACGTACATGTTTCCAATAATCAAACGTATATCTTTTCAAATATTTCCCGCCTTCTCACCGAGCGAGAGTATCGCAAATCATAGAATAGGTGATCCACTTCTTTCGTTTTAATGTAGAGTAGTCAAGACACCCGGATTAATCGAGCCACTCGACTCCCGCATTATGTAAATTAAATGTTATTCAGTAGTTAACGTGGTGAACCACTGACTTACCTTACCTGGAGGTAATCACAAAACGACAAACACATCATACGTATTAGAGAATGAGTAAACTGACAATCAAAAGAAAGAACACCGGATGTGTCCTTTGCAATAAGGTGAAAACAGCCTTTGGATGAAATGAAAAACTATGTTGAAGCACGCTGCAATACACGTGTTTTATCAGCAAAATTGTAACAATAAACAGCGATGCTACAATGCTGGAAGGTCAAGGCCAATACACGCAGCGGTCAGTGGACCCATTTGTCAGCAGCACGAAGTCGGCTCATGCGATGACCCATTGGTGTGACTGCTGATGACGTCATCGTCAACACCCGGTTGCGTACGTGAATAAATCGCAGACAGCGATCTTCTTGGGATGTTGTGACTCATGGACGTCCAATTCCGGGTCGATAACATGTCTGACAAATCATACTGAAACGGTTAAACAGCCGAATAATGGTTTGTCTTGTGCAGCACAATGTTCTTGCAATGTGGCTGTTGGAATCACCCATTTGTGATGTTCACGTTGCACCGACATCAATCTTGGCTTTTTCTCGTGAGAGTTTTGTCAAATATGTGTCCAGTCTTCACAACAAACCAGTCTCATACCCATTGTACGAAAATTGTTCTTGCCTAAGTCAATAACCACAAACTTTAAAAAATCGCGCATCTCACGGTATGGGAGACCTTAAATTGGTATGAACACTGGTAGGCCACGGTATCCATGTGGGAAATCGAAGCCCGGCATTCTCTGAGACAGGTGAACCCAAGAACCTTGGGCTACGCGTTGACCCAGTAGACATGGAATGTGAGTGTACGTACGCTACGGTCCTATAGCTGCTTGCGGTATATTTGTCTTCCCATATGATGCTTAAAGATCTAAGGTCGGCAAGCTGGGTCATAATTTCTTCAAACCAGTCCGATATGTCGAAGTCATTTGGCTTTCCTGCTCGCTTCCATCTGTAAGTATTGTATGCACAAAGAAGAAAAGTCATCATTTCAATTTTTACTATTGACAAAATACATTTATTTATTAATAATACGCATGAAGAATTAGAGCCAACACGGCCTGTATATGGTGTTTTCAGATTTCATTATAAGTTTTGACCTTCGTGTTTTAGATTTACAATGACGGATATGACTAGTTCTCGGAAGTCGTTACAAATTTTCCATGTCAGATACAGGTGGGGTCTGATGGGTTTCAACGGTACGGCCCTTACAAGGTCGTATACACATACATACACGTATACATGCATATACCTTTATATTGCTCTAGTGATGCAGTTTTATCGTGCTGGTCTTATGCCCGTGTTATAGTGCTCATATGTATATCCACAGTGTTTTACAGTGCTCTCCCTTATGCCCTTTAATAGTGCTGGTCCTTGATTCGGCTTATGGTACTGAGCCTTATCCCTTTTTAAAAAGTGCTAGTCCTTATGTCTCTTTCTAACGACAGTAAAACAAGGGAGTTAACTTCAACTTTCCGGTAAATAGTTCCTAAAATTCAAAAAGCGCCATACGATCTTTATGCTTTACTTGATCAAGGTCTCAACGTTCAAGGCATCTTTGAAAACGCGTGGAAGTCACTTCCAAATTCGACTTGACAGTAGCAAAGTTGACGATAATTGGCCTGCCCTTGTGTGTGTCTGTGACGAGAGTCAATAGTCGGACAATATCGTGATAATATTCGGAATAGCACGCGTTCCCTCTATGGTTTTTGTTTGTGGCATGACGTGTTGTGGCGGTTGGTTTGGGGCGGTTGAGGTGTATGGTTGCGGTGCAAGATTGAGATAATCTTACCTAAGTGTCTACTGATATCAAATATATCAACATGAGCTGATAAAGTAACAAATATCCGAGGCTTGCCGAGGATGTTTTTACCTTTATCAACGAGTGTTGATATAATTGATCACAGTAGACACGAGGGTGACATTCTACGTATCATTCAAAATCTTTCTTCTTTAGTTTTCAATGAAAAACGTACAGCTGTGATCACATTAGATTTGAAGTGCAAAGATGTCGTAGCATTGTGACATCATCAAGTTCATGACGTCATAGCATTGTTTGGGCATTGTGCAAAATCTACACTCAAAGCGATATCTCCTAGGAGATCTCGTCTGATCTCACACAAGCGATGCTTGTGATATCATGGAACACATTTTTCACTTTCGAAATTTTGTATTTTTACAATTTAAAGTAATGATACGGGTCATCTCAGGACCAAGGAGTCTTCCTGTCGACGTTCGCGATACGTACAGTTTAGATGAATTAACGAACATACCTGTGCATCGCCATGATCTCTAGGAAGTAGTAACAGTCTTCCGTTTTTACTTCCTCCTTTAACATGACATACACACATGGTTATCACATACAGACATGTATGATATCACTATAAAAACAATATCCACGAACTCATAAAGCTTCCCCAATTTGGAGACAATGAATATTACTCAGTTGGTTCAATATGTGTTCATACATCATCCTCGATATCTCTAGGGTATACATTCCGATATGTCTCCACTATACCCTGCATACATCTACGGCTCAGCCTGATGAATTTATTAGCTCCCTTGGCTGGCTATTTATTCAATCAGGTGTCTACGCTTGGAAGTTGAGCAGCTCACTTTCGCTTTTGAAACCATGCAGTGGTTCTCTGAAAGAGGTAGAAGGAGTTCTTCCATATTTTTTTTTCAAACTTTCAGACCTATCAGTTTGTATGATTTGCTGAAAATCTGAGTTTGTACTGCAAACAAACTTTCGCAGCTGTCTTTGTTGATACTGGCAAGCTCGGTTGTACTGGTGGCTTAGTTAACGGGCTGCTATGAGAATGCTGAACCAGCGAAGGGAGGTAATAAAACTGTCGGGCCGACCCGTATATGCATCAGGGTATAGTGGAGACGTATCGGAACGTATACTCCAGATATCGAGGAGATCCATACATTCGATGACTGGTCGTGAAAGACATATATATGTGCCTTCACGAGAGGAAAAGACAATATTTCCTTAAACACGAACTTATTTTAATACCGACGTATGTTGTTATTACCTTCAGCCAATACTTGAGGATTCGAATGAGGGAGTGTACTTTACTGGGCGCCTGTCTGATGAAGTCTATCTGTATCTCTGCTAGACACACCGCGTAGAAGTCTTTGTCGGCATCGGGGAGGTCTTTCATGTCCATGTACACGTCGTGCAGGTTTTTGTCTGAAAGGACATGGCCCAGATGCACCCGACAAATCTTTGCTTGTGAAGGAGATTGCAACTAACACATATTTAATGGCAAGTGCAAGTATGGTGAAATGTTTCTACTGTTAATTAATTATACACCTTTTACGTCGAATCATAACATTACCTTTTTTAATAAGTGAAGAAATACTTTTTATTTATGTGTGCGCGTGCGTGTGTGAGCCTGTGTGTACACATTATTAATATAGTTATGCGTGCACTCGAGTGTTCTAACACAATATGTGCATACATGATGCATTGTATTGCCCTGTCCACATGCTACAATATCAACTGTCAGCTTAGATATCATATACGTGCGCTATTTCACAAGATAGGTTAGATATGTTTTAATTATGTAAGAACACATGCGGTGACAAAGACGTTTTGATCTCGAAAAAGGAATCTGAGAAAACAAATGTTCCGAAGAACAAACGCATAAATGTATACGTACATTTCAAGATGTCATAGGCAGGGAATACCTCTATGGTGTGTTGCTGGTCCAGATCATGACATGTCAGGTGGAATTTCATCGAGTGAGGTGTGTATTCAATGAACTGAATGACCCCATATCGCGGAACAAATTCCGAAGAATCCAGCTTGGCCCTTATAGTTTCAACGATGCGTCTAGTCTTTGATTTCATGTCCTGAATAGAACTGAAGTCGTTGATGAACAAAAACAGATCCACATGTCCCGGGATGAATGTAAATGTGTTTTTGTTCATGGGTCCTCCCTAAAAATACATTACACATCATGTGACAAATATTTACATTGATAAAGGACTTGTATACAATACACTACAGCACTAAAGTACTAACCGGATGGTTATAATATTGAAATGGTAAGAACTGCATCTGCTTGTTAGAATGTCTGAATATTTAGATCACCCCTTATTTGAGCTCCAAATAGACAGCTCGCATATATTTGTCAAAATATATGCTACGTCTGCCCATAACCATTATTAGGAGAGCATACCGCAAGATCAATCATTACATGATATATATTAGTGCATCTGTGAACTGATTTGGAAAGCACCGACCTTGACGACCTTTGCAACGCTGATAGGTACGTTCTGCTTCATAAACCGAATCACTCGCTCAATCATCTCGTGACACTTATTGATGTCAGTTGAACCCCATTCTGCCATGAACTGTGGAATAGTCTGTCCACGCTTCATTCCCCTCAGAAGAGGCTCCGGGCCAGGCGGTTGGGACGTCATGCTAGAATGACATGTAGAATATAAGGAAAGGTAACGGTGATTCGAGTCATCAACATGGATTCACATTAAACAAAGCGTTTTCCCAAACATCATCTAGCCATCGTGTTTGAAAGGATGAGAGTTACATCTACAATATAAATTTATGTAGGCCATACATACTATTTTCATTTGATATGGGAAGACGATTGTTAAAGCGCTGTCATGACACATGTACATAGAAGCATTATCTAACATTGAGTTTCATTGCTAAACGCTAGGGGTAGAATCGGTCTTCAGCAAACCATGCTTGCCACAGAAGGCGACAATGCCTGTCGTAAGTGGCTACTAGCACATGTCATTGGTTCCCAATTTCCCAGATCGATGGTCATGCTGTTTATCACTGGATTGTCTGACCTCGATATTTACAGACCTCCTCCATACGACCGGAATATTGCTGAGTGCGGTCTAAAACTAAGCTCACTCACTAAATGTTAGGATTATTTTATGGCTGCTTCTAATGAGTAAAAATCTATATTAAGAAATGAGTAAAAATCTATATTAAGAGAATGAAAAGGAAAGACGACATTGTATTGTATTGCCGATATACCATTCTGAAACCCATCGCCACTTCACAGTGTATGGGATCCACGTCCTTTGATAAATATTATTGTGGTATCTGAAATGGCGTTTAGTTGTTTTGTTGTCTTTTTTTATAAAAAGGGCCACATCACGAATTCCCGATGTTGTAGCCAGGTTGTCACAAATGCAATATGGCGGATAAATTCTTGAATAAACCTGGTTACAACATCCCGATGAGCAAATGTTTCTCAATTTCGGCATTTGAGTCACCTGTCAACTACACTTTGTACTGATTAATTTTCGAATCAAAACCTTCGCGATCGCGAGCTGATCAAACGCAGGTAAACATGATGTGCTTGACCGGAAGTGATAGCTCCAATTATAATCAACAATGGTCGTCTAAAATGTAACGTAAACTACAACTCACGTTTGTAAAGTAACGCAGTGACACAATCGCCCTCTTGGATGACACTTCTACGTGGAAATGGCCCAGCCTTGCATATGTTGCACAACTGATTGCAGTCGGGTTTGCCGAATCATTCTACTTTCGCTTTCCAAGAATGATTGTTTTATGCTTGGTGATGTTAGTATGTCTTTCGTGGCATGTGCGTTATGTAGTCAGTGCTATTTATGTACAGCAATACATGCTGACGTCAACTGATTATACACTCTTCCCAAAAAGTAGGGGATCTTCATTTTGTATTATTTACTATTAAAAATATTTAGGAGATTTATCGGAGTCAGTCAATGTTGATATGATATTATTGAATATTTTGAGAGTGCATCACCGTTTGCACTTCCTTACAACCATAGTTATTCTGGAATGTAGTCGGTTTTGAAAGATGATTGGTGTATGAAAACTAACGACTAGAAACAAACACTAACAAATGTGTGATGCAAGATAATGTTCTAAGTGTTCTAAAGGCCTCAAGCATCTGCACTCTCTGCAACGACACGCACGAAGGATATGGATTGAGCAAGGACGCCTTAGAGGCCCGGGATATGACCCCTATGTAGCATACAACCTTCTGAAGAAGGACTTCAGAAGAGAACAGCGAGCAGCCATACGAAACCTCACTGATGACACAATTAGAGAATTTGAAAACCAAGCTGAATGTGACATCAAGGTATTCTGGAAATGGTTAACACCGAGAGAGGAACAAGAAGTAACTACTGTGCACATCTCTTCCACGACGGTCAAGATGTTTGGGACCCAGTGGACATCTCCCAAACCTTTGCTTCGTTTTATCAAAAAGTCACACTCCACAAAGAAAAGATAACTTTTACGGCCAGTTTTACGATCATGTGAACAGCAAAATGGACCAACTAATGTCAGTTGAATCTCAGTGCCACATCCCGGAAACGTCTCTACCAGTTACAACCAATGAACTCTACTCTCTTATAAGAACTCTAAAAGAGGAAAAGCACCTGGTCACGACTCCTTTCAAAATGAAAATCTCATATATGGCGGAGAACAACTCATCTCTCACCTAGCTCACCTATTCAATGGAATGATACAATCATCATATATGCCCCAGCACTGCAAGACTGGTGTCATAATACCTATCCACAAGGACAACAATAAACCAAAGAACCTTGCAAAAAACTATCGGTTTTCAAAATGGACCATGCACACGAACACCCCATTTCCAAATCCCCAACAGCAAGGATATCAAACCGGGCTTGGATGCACAACAACGTCCTTCAATCTAACAGAGACCATCAGCCACAACGTTGAACTTGTTGAGCAGTAAGGTTTACGCTGGTTTTATCGACAACAAACAGGCTGTCGATACTGTCTGGCACAATGGGCTGTACCTGAAATTGTCTAACCTTCGAATCAATGGCAAAACTCTGAAACCACTTATTAACTGCCACATTGGCCTCAAAAGTATAGTTGTTGTAAATGGCTGCCACTCACCACGGTTTCCAATCCAACAAGGTGTAAGGCAGGGCGGTGTTCTGTACACTATCATGTATCTCGTGTTCATCAATGATCTCCTCAATGGTCTTCAGGAATCTGGATATGGAATTACCGTCGGAAGCCTTCAGCTTGGTAACCCAACCCTAGCTGACGACCTGACAGTTCTATCTCCCACCCCCTCGGGTCTACAAGCCCTACTTGTACACTACACTCTGAAATGGAGGTAAAAGGTATGAACTGTCATGTTTCTTTCCTGTAGATAATAATACGAAGCAGCGGAGACACGCCGCTATATTTTAAACGCATCTGTTTGCGAAGGAAACAAACCACCAGGTGGGCATGTTAGCATGTACCCCTGATGTCACCACTATTTCAGAAGTTGCGATAAATGTTCTGAAAGATATCAAGATCTTCAGCGTCTTTGAGTGACATATGCAGTAGTTGGATAAGGACAAACTTCATGGATGAACAAATTCTATATGAAGAAGTTGTTCACCCATAAAGCTTGTCCTTTTAAGAATCTTCAATGAACGTTCGTGGAATATTCGGGTCAACAATGAGATCCCAGAGCCGGTAATTACTCTGTTTCAATTTAGCGCCGGTTCCGCTAGTTTTGAGTGAGTGAGCGTAGTTTTACGTCGCTTTTAGCAACACTACAGCAACATCACGGCGGGGAATACCAGAAATAGACTTCACACTTTGTGCCCATGTGGGGAATCGAACCCGGGTTTTCGGAGTGACGAGCGAATGTTGTAACCACTAGACTATTCCACAACCCTCTCGAGTAGACATGTACTTCATATATGCGAGCGAAGCGAACAAAGGTTGGCAACACACTTCCCTTCCCTTCAAAAGTATTTTTCGTGTCAAAATAAAATATCGCCACCAACAAAGGTACACTCCAAATTCGTGATTAGGTTGTGATCTCAGATTTCGAACGCCATATTTCACAATTACTCACGTGAAATATGTTTTATTCAACATTTTAAGCGCCACTCGTGGTACATCAGACCGTTAACCCTGCCAGCCTCCGGTTCAAAGCAGTGAAGGAACAAGTTATCATTCCGTATGGAATACATAAAGAGTTACCTCCCATGCTTCATACGCCTACTACACCAGAAGTGTGTTTATTGTAGAATAAATGTTACAAAAGATCTAACAACAACGCCGACACTTAAGGCAAATACATTCCAAAAGAATCATGATAAAATTAGGCAATGAGTTATATCTTTATAGTTTCTGCTTATTCTTGTTCCTTCACTCCGTTGGGTGGAAGCTGGCAGGGGTAATGGAGGCGAAGAACGAACTGAATACCACGAGTAATCTGAGGATGGGTGGTTAGAAGTTTTTCATAGCATTTTCATACATACTGTGGCAAAGTGTAAGTCACCAGAATAACGGCCATCGTTGTGTTGGAAAACGTTATTTATGCAGTTTCGAGACACGAAAATCGTCGTTAAATGGGCAATATGGAAACACATGTCAAAACATTGATTACAGAACAGTCTCGTTTCCTGTTTACTTGGTTCTGTCCTATTGCGCACCTTAATGCGATAACCAGTCCAGTATTTTACACTATGTCATTTAACTGGATGCATAAATATTAATCGATGTGATTTGATAAGCCTACGCAGTTGTATATTGCAACACTAAACTCCTTCTAATCCTAGTAAACACGTCGTACGGCGTGCTATGTCGTACAGCGAGCTCTGATAAACGGAAACCTGGAAATCGTGGAAATATCAAAACGAGGCTCTGCCGCTAGAAAAGTTTAGCGGTCTCTGACGGAACTGATATTACATCAACTTAATTGTGCGTTACAGAACTACGTTCAATAAGCGCAAAACAACGGATCACAGGTTTAACCAGTGAGCCAGATGCATTGTAAATCGTTTTACGACCTCATCAGACAGGGGCAATCTGTGATTCCACAGTTAAGGTATGCTGCCTCAACCTCGACATAACGTAGAGAATGACGGTGCAATTAAAGTTTAAAATTAAAATTCATTTGTAAATACCATTTTCTTATGAAACAAGGAACTGGAATTCAATTTAACCAGAGTTGTTTATGATGTCAATTTACTCATTCACACGAGAAAATTCGGATCGTCTGGAAAGTAGGTCACTGTCTGAATAGGTTAATGAGACTTATGTTTCGATATGTGACACAAATCCTACTTTCGTGACCGATATTACTTTGATATTTCGTGTCACCTCGATACTGCCACGAAATCGTACACATAAAACATGGATCTGAACGACCAAATTGATTGAAAATAGTTAACGTCTTCATTTGGGGGCAATTTGATGACATGTAATTCGTTGGCCCCATTTTCTCCTGTTATATGTGTTGGAAACAAACTGAACGCCCAGTCATTGTAGAAAATTTTTTTTACATTACATCATATGAACAATAATAATAATTAGATCTAATACTTTTGAAACACATCTATGATTCACTCAGCAATGTTTTTATAACAATGTGTGGGCTTTCAAATATGGAATAATAATAGAAGAATATGGCCTATTTATTACCCATAACATTTGGTATGTATCATTTTAATATAACGCTGGGCTGATCATAGTGATGCAATAAGCATTGAGCTTAAAAGGCTTAACAATACTCATGGTATGGCAGTATCTGGGTGATGCTACTGGGAGGCTGACTACACATTGAAACATTATATATACACACCCATTTCCCTAACCCATGTATAGCTACACTTTTGTATTTAAAAGGAAAACGGACACATCATGAAATATTCATACTTGTGTGTGTTTTAACTTGTCTTGAAAGAGCCCACTCATAAAAGGAAATTGCGCCCTGTCTAAAAGACACCGACACATAAATCTGCAAGATGGGGTTCATGTTTGTAAAAGACATGGTTAGTTTAAAAAACAGTTATTAATCTTTCATAATGTGTCCATATTTGGGGCTGGAGAGGGGTGGGGAATATGATACATTAAATTTTGAAACCTCTTGTTATTATAATCACAATAAACAGACAGTTTAATACAGTAAATGTTGGATTGCATGACACAGGCATGTCAGTGAATCAATCTGTTACAATCCCATTGGCTGTTCTTCATAAATATGAGTTATATACAGCAAAGGGCTGTCTATCAAAGTTTTCAGATAAAAGATGTTGGTTGGTTTGTTGTGTAAAGCTGCACTCGGCTCTATTCCAGCTATATGGCGATGGTCTGAAAATAATCAAGTCTTGACTAAGCAGTCCAGAGATCAGCAGCCTAAGCATTGATCCCATAAAAAATGTTATAACGCAGGACTGTACATATAATTCTTTAAGATACATAAAATTCTTATGGTTAAGTAATGGTCACATACAAGCAATACATGCATATGAAACTCATACACTTTGCCACAGTATGTATGTAAATGCTATGACAAACTTCTAACCAACCATCCTCAGATGTTTCTATAGTAAATGTATAACGCGTCTCCATGCACTGAAGGTCGCCAGTGGTTGCCGTCGGAGCGTTAGCGCAGGCGCAGCAGACCCAGGGAACCTGACTGCAAAATATCCTGAGTCAGCTCTCTTTGAATTATCTGCCCTTGATTTCCATAGCAACAAAATGAGCTCTAAAATTACCCATTATACTTTTATTTATGTTGATTTCATTAACATTTTGCATGTAAGCATCTTCTTAAGTGGCCCCAAGAGTACCAAATATTTTTTAGTTATGTGGGTTTAAAGGTCACATGCAACGTAAAACACAACTTTGCAGATTCTGATATACCTTTTGATATGCACTTACCGAAAGAAATCATCAAAATTCAACCTATAAAGTTGAAAAAAACGCGATGAAAAAAGTCCGCGAAATCGGAATTCAAACGATTAGATTTCCCCCCGCGCTTGGGGAAAAAATGGTTTCAACAGTTGTACTGCGCTGCGCGCATAACGCATTCGTAGTAAACAGGTTCGCGGATCTTGAAACAGTATGCATGCCCGAATTATGAGGTCGTGAGCAGTAGTCTAATCTTGGTTGTGTAAATAAACATGTAAATAATCGACTCGTTACATTAAAAAGCCTGTCGATTCTGGTAATCAGCCTGTCACAGAGAAAGCTCAATGTCTGGTTTATTGACACCTATATGTCTTCCTGACTGTCTGCTAACGACAATATGCACAGCTTCAATCACTGACCACATGCTATTTGAACTTAACACCAGGCTATACGCTAAAATCAAAACAAATTGATTTATGACTTGTGCATTTATCCGGGTCCTGTCTCTGCCACATTATGTAATTAGGCAGGTGTGATACTTGTACACATGGCATGTTTGTATGTCTGAAGGTTGCAAACAAACTACATCCATTTTTCTCGGATGACTGGATCTTTGCAAACTCTTGTCAGTTTCGAGTCCTGCTTTGTACTTGGACGAATGACCCAACATCTCTATATACATTCTTTATGGATAACAACTTCTTCTAGTGTATATGATTTTGTTTGACAACGTTATATGAATCCATACTGAAACGAAGCATCAAGTACACAAAAAGAAGTTGTTATCCATAAAGAATCTTACTTTCTTGTGACTCGCCATACTTCTAAAATGCCCATCAAACAGATCATCTCTCTGTACACGCAATGAGCCATCCGTGTATCAGCAAATGAACCCGCCAATCGGAAACCGTCGTTACACTTTAGTGCACACCCACCAGCTATGACTTGTTTCGGTCACCCGAGGGCTTCGTTTCGGGGGAAGTCAGCCCAAGTACAAAATATTGCACTTTAGAATCACGATTGCACGCTTATAATTTTGTTTATTTGTCTTTTTACAAGCAACAATGTATATTATATGTCACGAATAAGTGATAACTGTGTTTTAATTTTGTTGGATTTTTTGGTTGCATATGACCTATAAATGTTTTTTTTTACATTTGGAGGAATGAAGTGCTTAATTTTAGATCTGGACTTATTGGTAAAGCCTATGGCTCTGAGTTACCCTTTCACAATTCACATGATTCTGTTAATTTTGTTTGTTTCATAATTGGACACGTTATCAATTTACCATAAAGGGCTAAGTATTATGAGGCTTTGTGGGACTGTACAATGACATTCTCGTGAATGATCTTAGATACTGATAATACTTATATAATAATACATTATTACGGTATCATGTATACAGGTAAAGTAAATACAAATGTATTCATTTGTAACACATTGGTCCATTGCTGGCCGAAAAGACAATTAATCGCATTCTTTCAAAAGCGCATATTCATAAACTCAACCTACACAAACGTCTCCTTACACACATGACAGAGCATCCAAACATATACAAACTCTGACCCCATTCTCCACTTCCCAGACACACACTTATCCCGACTCATAAATTTAACCACACAACGCCCGACACTAAACCCACCCACTCACTAACTCAGCAAGTAGTATCTCAGGTGTTTAATGCAGGTCTCTGATTTTTTGGGATCATTCCATTGCAGGATCATAGGGCAAGCAGGTTATTCTATCATTCTGTCAGTTATGTGATTTGTAAAGATCACCTGGTTGATTGGGACTGGCTCATTTCAAATCACGGGTCATCAGCCATTTTCACTTATACAGCACTTGTCACCCTCACCCCAGAGCTCATCAATTGTCACCCCCACCCCAGTGCTCATCACTTGTCACCCCTACATTTTCTGCACAGGAAAAAACAGACACTGAACACTCTACTTACAAGGTTAGTAATTATAGTAATTATTGCTATATTCTTATATTTATGCACACCAAAGTATCCTAAGTAAGCATTTTAGTAAACTATTTATGATAGGGTAATTAGTAAATGTTTGAATACTCTCTTGCAGGAACGTGTGTATGATTGACGATTTGTATATAACTTTGAATTACAAGCGTGATTGGGTCATGCTTATGTATATAAATCACATAAAGAAGTAAACCTTTCCCGGTAATTATATGATGTGTATCAGTTAATTGTTGTGTCTGAACTATTCTCAGTCACGTGACATATGTATATATTTCATGAGTTATAATTTCTTGGCTCAGGTATCACAGTCATGTAGTACCGACGCGTGGATTGCCTGTTTACAACACACCCGTGTCACCCACAGGGTACATATGTTATAGCCTGTTTCATGATTCATGCATAAGTGATGTAATCGCTTATAGTTGCATATATTGGATTACTTTCTTGAAATATGTACTGGATAACATGATGACATATTATAATTTGATAAACTCACTCGTAAGAAACATATTTGTATATGTACTTTCAATGACATGAGCATATGACGTATGCATTATTACAGATAGTAATGTACCTGTAAACCTATGCTTATTGATTTACGTAACGTAATGTGATGTAATGTGATGTGATGTGTATGTTTATATTTTAACCTCTGAATGAATTTGTATTTATGATGACACTATTGTTACAGAGTGTCCGCTGATATCAACAGATATCTACCACGGGGAATAAACGTGTTCACCTCACACCCGCAGCCTTTTATCTCACTGTCGTAGAGGGAAAATCCAAGGCCGCAACACACGGAACTTCACCAATCTGTGTATACACGTCAAATCATCACAATATACGAGGAAGGTTACATGAAATTTTAAGCGCAAGTAGGTCTGATGTGCAGATAACTCACTATACAATCAACAATGATCGTATAAAATGTAACGACACATTAATGAGAAACTACTACTCACGTTTGTACAAGTAAAGCGACGGCACAGGCGTCTCTTATATGATAGGCCTCTGCGTCGAGACGACCCAGCCTTGTATCTGTTGCACAAGTGCAATCGGTTTCCCCGAACCATTCTACTTTCGCTTTCCAAGAAAATGGTATTTATGTTTGATAATGTCAATCTGTATTTTTTAACACATACCATGTGTAGCCAGTGCTATTTATGTACAGCGATTGTCAACAAACGCGTTGACGTTAACTGATGATACAGACCTCATCCCTCGCCATAACGCGGGTCTTGGGGTCCACGGATGACCCCCGCGTTATTAGACATCTGCGTTATAGTACCTATTACATAATGTGGAACAAAGGCCAAGTAAAATCCTATGTTCCAAGTACATAACAAAACTACTATTTCGTGAATTGTGCCCAGTCAAAAATATATCGTATCGCTGAAGGTGAAACTGAACAAACTTTGAAAATGAAAACATATATATGTACGGGAAACTTGCAGTCAAAAATCACTAGACATGATAACTTATTTGTCGTTCCTGTTATGCTATCTGTCATCATTCACGTGACTAATCAGCAACTTGCGGGTTTGCTCATTTATCGACCACTTGTTTGTACAATCCAGTTTTAAAGTAACAATTAATGGGATATGACTTAAATTTTCTCTACTACCCATAACAACCATCTCACAAACAGGAACTGCTTTATGGGTTCGAATCCCTAGATTCCGATAGACATCACAACTATAGTATGACGGACTAAAAGAACTAAACCACATTGCTTTAATCACTGTTGCTATTTTTATTATGGTCTTGTCAACATGTAGTTCATAGTGCATTAACATTTTGCAGTGGGAAACGAAAGAGACTGGAAGGTGATCCAAAACAGGCTCAACATATATGTATATGCTACAGTCAATACATTTAATCAGTCATTTCACATAATGACTAAATGATTTCGTGAAGTGCCTATGAGCACTAGGCAATACGTGTAATGACCTAAAATTCCAGTCATTGCATGTACTGAAATGTATAGTTTTCTTTTACACACAATGGCTTACTGAAGATTTTGCAAATCAGACAATAGGTGTAAAATACCAAATGGCAATGTTTTCATTGTCTAATGGACACATCTGTTGATTTCAAAGGTTATGATAGATTCACACGTTGCTGCATAATCCTATGTACATGTTTAGCTGCTCGTTACGTTGTAATGGTTTCCTTATTACTAATATGCTGTGGTAATGCACATCCACACCCGGGTCTCTGTATTACTTAATCATATGTGCATTTTTTTCCTTTTGTTCTGTTTTTGCTTGTTATTTAAAGAGGTGTGGATGGGGGTGTTGTTTTTATTTGACAGTTCAACTGAATGTTTCCTGTGATATTTGATTTACATTCTGTGATGAAAGACTCAACTTTATTACTATTTGTATGCATGATTTTGCTTCTGATTTGAACATAGGACTTTGTGGCGACTGAGTGGCACAGTATGCTCAGTATACGTGAATAGTGACATAAAAACACAACTTCATCTTGATGTGCAGCTTCTAAAACATTTTAAGATGATTTTCACGGAACTTTTGTGGTATTGGCAGCATCTCAGTCATGTCCCGTAATGCCTGACCATTAAGTTGTAGTCATCTCGTGTAATGACTGGACTTTTCAGTCATTACACGTATTGCCTAGTGCTGACAGGCACTTCACGAAATGACTGATTCGTATAGTCATTACGTGAAATGGCTGACTACATATACTGACTGTAACATATATAATTATGAGAGACAATACTTTTACATTGCACAATTGCAGCATCAGCATGGTCACGTGGCTATGTATCCCTGTCAAATAATAACGATATCAGGAGCTTGTGTAATGTTGAGCCTACCCTGTCCTACCCAGTAGTGACATCTGTCACAAACACACGCAAGGACAAGATAATTTTTCAACTAAATCACAGGAGCACATGAGACAAGTTAAGATAAATATTGTAACTGACAGCGCTGTTGTGTCTGGTACGTCAGCAGTGGAAGTGTCATCCGAGTGTCTAAACTGAAGACATTAATGGCATTGAAATCTATAACTGCTTTTTGCTACGACACGTGACACAAAACAGGTACTCTCTTTAAAGTTGTCAAACATTTCAGGTGTTTTTCGGCATCCAAAGTTGAACATGAAAATATCATTAAAGAATACAAGGAACGTGACCTTCAGATATGAAATTTCTGGAAGAATTAAAACGAATAAACTGACAAAAAGCTCTGTTCTTATAGAGAGACAGCGTACATACATTATATACTACCGACAAGAAATAAGGGAACTAATGAAATAATAGCGAGTTTGAAACTGCTTTAAATATCCTCTAAATCAATTTTAGGCGTCAAGTTCAATATCTGGTGTGTCCACCATGCTGGGCAACACATTCACGGCACCTTGATGGCATGCTGTTAATCAATTTCCGGATGGTTGCCCGTGGTATTGCCCGCCATTCCTCTTGGAGAGCTGCACCAAGCTGGGTCCCTGGCGTACACCCTTCGACCAAGAACGTCCCAGAGATGTTCAATTGGGGACAGGTCTGGGGACTTAGAGGGCCAGTCCAATGTCTGGATACCTTCTTGTCGGAGATAAGCGGAGACAATTCGGGCCCGATGTGGTCTGGCATTATCATCTTGGAATACAAAATTACGGCCGATAACTCTAGCCAATGGAGCCACAACAGGACGCAATGTTTGGTCAACGTATCGCTGACCAGTCATGGCTCCGTTAATGATGACCAAATCTGATCGTCTGTCATGTGTAATCCCACCCCACACCATGACAGTACCACCTCCATATCGATCATGGTCAAGAATTGCTGCTCTGGCATATCGCTCCCCGCTCCGACGCCAACAACGTTTTCTGCCATCTGTGAATCGTAGGCAAAACCTTGACTCATTAGAGAACATGGTGTAACGCCAGTGGCGCATAGCTCGTCCCTGATGCTGCCTAGCCCATGCCAATCTTTGGCGCTTATGTTGAGCTGAAAGGGTGACACCCTTAAAAGGCCGTCATGCTTTCAGACGAGCTTGATAGAGTCGGTTTTTAACGGTTGAGGTTGAAATGCGTCTGCCAGTGAGTGTGCGGAATTCTCTATTGATGGCAGGGGCCGATTTAAACCTATCGCGTAGAGCAATTAACGTGATGAGACGATCCTGTCGTGGTGTCGTTGATTTTGGTCTACCACGCCCAGGTCTCGTTGCAACCCCATCCGTTTGACGGTACTTATCCCACAGGCGTGAAATTACACTTTTTGATTTACCCATCTGCCGGGCAACTTCACATAATTTTTCTCCCACAATTCTCCATTTTGTTGCTTCACCGAGATACTGCCTCGGAGGCATTTCTGTCAGTAAGTGTCAATCTCTATTGCATTAGTGATTGCGACTTCTCCAGTACATTTGCAGGAGTTAACTTCTGTATGCACGTGTAGCACGTGCTGGGCATGCATTATGCGAAATTCCATTGTCATAGGATGTTGCGTTTGGGAGATACGCCACGATAACGGACCCTGTCACAGTCAAAGTCATCTACATTCAATCTCTTGGTTCCCTTATTTTCTGTCGGTAGTATATTTGTAATGAGAAAATTACAAAGAGACTAAGGTAAGAAATAAATGACAAGTATGCTTACCTGTATACTTCACCTCGAAGGTTACATGAAAATGTATACTTTGTACAAAGAACATCATACTTTCTGGAGAAAACGAAGACTCTTTCAGAGGTACTACTATTAGTGCTTTTTGTGCACAACGCTTTGCAATTTTGGCAGTTTACACAGTTCATGATAGACTAATATAGCGTATGTATTTACTGGACGTGATTTGTTATGTCTGTGTGATGCAACTGAGGTTCTCCTGAATCTTGGCAGTCGAATGCCGTGAGATACGCACCTGATCTTCAGATAACCAGAATCCTTGAACTTCGAATTCAGTTCCACTTACCGCATAACAATCGCGTGACAATGTCAGCACATCACGTGACATGTAGTGTAAGCCTGCACAATACTAACGGCCTGTACAATATAGACGCCTGTGACATTGTTAAAGGACCACTGAACTCAATTTTTTGGTCCTCTTTTTATCACTGCATATGAAAGACTTTTGGTTAGTCATAAACGAAAGACCATTTTTAAAAAAAACAAACTTGTGGTTAATTAATACCAAGCACTTAAAAGTTACTAAAAAACCGTCTGCTTCTCTCTCGCATGCAAACGAAACCGCAGACAGGTTTCGTAACTCTGTCGCCAGAGCCCTACAGTGACGTCATAGAAGGAACGATTTCCAGTTAAATGTATACTAGAAAATGTGTAGAAAGCTCGTCATTTTGCTGATTTCCCGACGTCACCAAAGACATGCCGAGTTGTTGTGTTGCCGTCAATTGTTCCTTGGGGTCGGGTGATGGTGTCACTATGCACAGATTTCCACCAGACTCCGTAGTTTGTGCTTAAATTGGTTGTTAGTGTGTGCGAAGTGAGCTTTGTGGAAGCCTGTGGTATATACTAAATCGGATTGTTCGCCCCCTACCACGCTTCCAGGATAGAAAATGGAGTTCAAGTTTCATCGAATTTATAAAATCAAGGCTGCTTACTACACGTTGCTGACCAAAAGGATTTTGCATGGATATAACGCTTTCTTCCTCAGAAACGAGGTTGTGGTCGAAGTGACCATATTATCGTAAGTAATATTATATTGACCCCTTATATTGACCGATTCCAAGAGTGAAATTGTTATGTTATAAGCAATGTCATGTAAAATCCTAATGTCCATCAATAAAATACACGTTTTGCTACCAGTAGAAAATAATTTTGATTTTGTAAGTCGGTGAAAACAAACTTTAGTAGCATTCATCCTCAGACAGGGCGCCGCCGTTTTTGAAAATCGTGAAGTCACGGGCTAAAGTACGTTAGAATTATTGAGATTATGATTTGTTCTCATCAAGTTAGAAAATCAAAACTATTTTTTACTGGTAGTTAAATATGCATTTGAATCATGGCCAAAAGGATTTTGCATGACACAACTTTTAACATAAGGACTTCTTCCAAGGAAGCAAGGTGGGGGTCGAAGTGACATTTACATTACAAGCAATGTTATAATGACCTCCACCTCACTTCCAAGAGTAAAATTGTTATGTTATAAGCAATGTCATGCAAAATCCTATTGTCCATCAATAAAATACATATTTTACTACCAGTAGAAAGTAATTTTGATGTTGTAAGTCGGTGAAAACAAACTTAAATAGTATTCATCCCAAGACAGGGTGCCGCCATTTTTGAAAATCGTGAAGTCAAATCCATTTGAATGAATGATACTATGTATGGTTTGTTGTCATAAAGTTAGAAAATCAAAAATACAAAAATATGTATTTGAATCATTACCAAAAGGACTTTGCATGACAAACCCTGTAACATAACCTACGCGAGGTCGGGGTTGAAGTGAAAATACTGCGCGATAGATTTCTTCACTTGCTAAATTTACTTGGTTTATAACGTTCACTCACCAGTATGTAGACACTTGTCAATATACGTCTTTATACTTGGTCTCATAATCCTAATTACTTTATAATCATACTTGTATGCATTTTGAAACTTAATAAAAAGAAGCGATCTGTGAATGTATAACAGGAATGTAATATGTAGACATTTCATAGTTTTCCTATATGAATCATAATTCGCACGCACGCCCTAGTGTATGTCGTCTGCATCATTACCCTTAACGACGAAAACAATGATTCTGTTGAAAGATACGACAACTTATTTAAAAAAATGCAGATATTAAAATTATAGTTATAGGAGCAATGTCAGGCTATTACCTTCTTCGAGGAATGTATCCATCAATATCCCCCAAAACAAGTGACATATAATTCATCTGCAGATTTCCCAAGTGATGTGTCTTTTAACAGTCTAATATACGAAAACGTGATGTATCGTTTCAGGTTTTTCACATTGCTGTATAGTTTCATTGGTTACCCAAGATAACACACCTGGCAACTAATTGCATAATGTGCGTCATTCTTTTTAAAAAGTTGTTTAGTTAGCCAATAATGAGCAATCAATCAATGTATTGGCGGTTAATCCTTTGAAAGAAGGGTGTTGTTTCACAAAGACACAGACACGACAGAGTGTATTCAGTATAGATTAGTAAATGTACATACATAAACACTCCCTTTTGACAACTCCCCCATTTAAATCCCCATAAAACTAATTAATCAATCAGCGTGTTATCGGTTAATCCTTTGATCGATCTAGACACAAGAAATGCCAAATGGGGGCCTTTGTCGGGTAATCTAAGTGGTGTTACCACTAATTATACCTGTTATAAATTGGTGAATGATGACAAATAACGTGTAGGTTTATACCACCTAACACGGATTACAACCTAGCGAAACCAAGTGATTTTGACAGAATCGTCTATGAAAACAAGGGTTGTAACTCGAAAACTAGGCAAAGCAGCTGACAAATTTAAATGATAGTAGATTGTGAGAACATAGAGCTTTCATTTTTCTCAACAGCTTTCGCGATTTCAGGTTTGTACAAAGCTGTAAACGAAATAATTTAACCCTTGAAATGTAGATGAATTCTGCACAGACCCTCATTTCTATACCTACTATTACGTCGCGGAGACGCGCCGATCTGATTGGTTGAAATTTCGTATGCGACTGAGAATTGTGCACTGTTGACAAAAAGGTCGATTTAAGGTAATTAAAGATCGAAATGAGCAGTTTTAATGACGGGGTTTCATTTATAACGATGTCAGCAAGTGATTTTGCATTTGTACCCTATTAGAGTATAATGTGACCTTTAAGTGTTTGTCTGTAAATATATGCATACTTAGTGAAAAATGTACTTCGCTATCCTACCTAAATGGACCCTGTTTCACTGATGTACAGCGCCATTTTAGTTTGTTCAGGGATACTCTATATAGGCTCCCTGGTTTGTTTAAAACTTGGAATGTGTGAACCGGAGTGAGAGTTTTTTTCCTCTGCTTGTTTTAACCCGTTGTCTCTTATTACATTTGATTACTTACATAGCAGAGCTCCAAATAAGCTGCGTATCTGCGTAAAATACGCTACAGAAAAGTTTAAGTACGCAAGAAAAATAAATGCTAGCGTATGAAGAAACACCAAATAATTATGTTTACGTTCTGTCAAAGTAACAATGCGTATCTACCCAAAGCATCATAATCATGTTGCCTATCACATCAAGTCAGTCGAACTTAAAGCCTCTTCGTCTCTAAATAATCATGATTTAAAAAGTCTAGAATAATTCTGAAGGCAATTGAGATGTGCAACAGACACAGAATACCAATCGTGGTTTGTCTCCCTTCACTGATTGGCCCATCTAAAATATCGACCTATCAAAGAGCGACTTTCTGTAAACAAATTGAAAATGGTGAGCAAGCGTCATACGCTTCCACTTTCAAAGTACAAATCTAGCTTTTAATACCTTGCAAACAGGACTGCTAGTTGAATTAATTATCAAGTACTATGTTTCACAATCAGCATCAATTGCCGGCGATATTTAAATGAACTTGTAACACTAACTATTTGCAGCGTGGAACTGAAACAATACGATGGGAACAAGATTTGGCAGAAAAAGTAACCGACAGAGTGAAGATATAGCTATTATATCATTAAAGTGCCACCTTGGTATCTTGTATCACATCAAAACGGATGCAGACTAAGAAATATTTCTTCAGCACACATGGGTAATGAACGAGTGATTGAGTGACTGAGTTAAAGTTTATATTCACTGCGGCACTATTTCAGCCATATCTGAAATTAAGTGTAAATTCATGGTAAATTCATGATAATTAAATAAGTGTAAATTCATGATAAATTCATGATAATTATTGAATTAAACATGACATGTTTCGAAAGTTTTATTACAAGAAATTCAATGTTTGAATAGATACCTACCTTCACTTAATGCACCATATCCATGGTGTGTAATAATAAACTGTTAAGTAGTGAATGATTGTTTCCTTGCTGTTTCCAGACAGCATGTAGACTCATATCGATATCACGTATTGCCCTTCAGAAGCTGTGCCTTGTTGCATGTAAGCGAGACAGTAGCGTAGCCTAATGGTTAAATCGTTCGCTCGTTACTCCTAAGACCCTGTTCGATTCTCCACATGGGTAAAATGTGTGAAGCCCATTTCCATATTTACTCATTACGCGATCAATGAAGACCCGTGTTAGCATTGGTCCTGCAACACGTGTCTGTCGTATAGGCGACTGGCGAGATCGGGTTGTCATGCTGAAATTTATTACGTATTACAAACAGAAAATGGTCCACATTCGAATGTCCTTTAAGCTGAGTCAGTACTTAGAAATTACTTTGTCACGTAAAGTTACTACTGAGAGGTTTTTAGATGTGTATATTTTCGTATCCAAAATATTCCATATAAATATATTTTACGAGCCCTCGATGAAGCACACCCAAGCATTGGCAATCATAGATGCTTAAGCCCTACAACCTTGATCGATATTTATTAGGCTAAATAAAAAAGCGAAATGTTTAGACGGGCATCGGCGCCTCACTTTTATTTGTGCACGTAACACTTTTTATTGCCATTAGAAAAAAAATTTGTCCGCGTCCCGATCATCCATTTGTCCGCTATAAGGAGTGTCCGTAAGAACGAGGGTGACTGAATCTACAACTCATTAACACGTGCTATACTTGCCAATCTGTATTTCTGAGAGAAAAAAGATAAAATGTGTTCCTCCCTCGTTACCTTTTTCTATCAATTTTTTTAAAAGCCCTTCTGCCCTCATCACTTTTGGAAAAAACTAAAATTTAAGTTTCTTTATGCAGCCATACCGACTGGAGTTATGAGAACAACGCAGATGTACCCTTTGTATTTGTGTAATAAATGTACTGACGGTTAATGTGGAAACATATGTCCACTTTCAGTAAACACAGCGCTGACGCGCTAACGGTATCTGCTCCGGAACAATGCCTCCAAATGACTTGCTGTACAGTACAATAATACAACATATTGTCACTTTGGTACAAATGTTTTCATTTTCATTGGTATGTATATATATTATTATTATGAGGTATTTAATTGCAGCATGTCTATCCCAATGTAGATACTGATGAATTTCTGTCAGCTATCTCATAAAAACACCTGCATAATTCATGTGCAAATAAAAAAACCGGTTCATATTTTATTTTTACTTGAAACGGATATGAGCGATATCATGCGGAAATATGTCTCTCCATTCCAGATGTTAATAGTTAAAATAATCCGATCTAAAGGAATTTTCCAGACTCATTTCTATAAGGCAGAAAACTCATTTTGGTATTTTCAGAAAAATCTAAAAACCAAACAATATGCACTCTGCAAAGAAAACTGATTCAACAACAGACGATAGTACACGTTTTATAAGAAAACAGATCTATTTTCTGAAAACAATTGAAACTCTAAGCTCTCTTTTTACGCTTGACCTCTTAGCTTTTTTACAGCATGTGATAGTTTTAGAATACATCAAGATTAAAGTAACGGTTGATACTAGTAGATTCCGTGATATAGCTGATTAACTTGTCAATGTACTGTGTTCCATTTTACACCTGAATCTTATCCGTGTGGGGCTGGCCAGCCTGGTCTCTACCACCAATGACGTCGTCAATCCAGTCCTTCAGAAGAGACACCCTAGTGTAGATTCCATAAAGGTTTTCTCTGGCACAGCCATGACCGTGAGAGACGATACCACTGACGACCTCGGCGACATCGCAAACACACACCAGGGGCCCTCCGGAGTCGCCCTGAAGTAATCAACACGTGCTTGTTTTACATGCAAGCTGATAATCGTTTTTTATTCAGAAAAGTAGGTTCGAAACTTTACCTAGAAGCAATGGAAAGCAACATTTCCATCAGCACTTTCAAAATCACCAGCTTTTCCCTGTATTTTGGGTGAGCTGTATCTGTTTCAAGGAAACACGGTCACTGTCAGAGACACTCGCTCGTCACAAAGACTCACTGGTGACTGACCAAGCCTACGATGTAATCAAATGAACTCAGGCGGTGAAGTCAGTAAAAAAGGTAAACAACATATAGTTTTAACACAGGTTCATGTCCTGTCGAGGAAACAAGAAGGTTTCTCTGAGGCTATGGTACAACAAGAACATTCCTACTGGATGTGTCCACACCAAGCCTTGTGTGTACGAAAGAAGCATACGTAAAAGAAAACAGTACTGCCTCGTCGCAATTGATACGTACAGAACAAGACGAAAAGTTTTCTCTTAGCCAGACACAGATGCAATCACTTTGCTACTATTAAACGTCAGCTCCAGAGAACAGCCAGTTTCGGTTATAAGGATGGACACTAATAATATTATGAAATGACCCATTGATGGATGTCAACATGCGCCTGGCTGTGCATATATCCTCACCGAACAAGCATCCACCTCTCCCTCCACGTGTCCGGCACATACCAGGCTGTCGTCGATGGCGATGGTGCGGTTTTCCACGTTCTCTGGCTTCATCGCCTCCTTGCACGTTTCTGTGTCCACAACTGGCATCTCTGCCACCACTGGGATATACATCCCGTAGCCATAGGGTTCTGAGAAACAGAAACAGAGTGGGTGAGTTTAGTTTTCCGTCGCTTTGGCAATATTCCAGGAATATCATGTCCGGGAACAGCAGATACGGGCATTAAACATGGTACCGTGTCTGGAGTCGGCCCCAGCTTTTCAGCGTAACGTGTGAACGCTTTAACGACTCGGCTATTCCATTTTAGTTTAAGACTCTACCGAATGTGTTGCGAGGGTTTACGAAGTACACCTGTAGGGTGAGTCCTGATAACCTACAGGTGAATGTGGGTTTCATTTTTCACCCAGGTTTGTGTAATACATCCCATGTTATCGCACTTCATTTCTTGATAAACAACACCTAAGTCACACAGATCTATATAGTGAATCACCGTCAAGCCGAAGTTCAAGGTACATAGTAAATACTTTATGTTATCCGATTTTTCACCTAACTCATAAGAACTTCATCATAAATACTCAGGACAAACGTTCGTGCGACATATCAAAATATGTCACAACGGTGTTTGAATGTATTCAGGTGGATGACCGATATTGTATGACAAATCGATAGTGTTTCAGCGATACATAGACTTATAACATTGGCCTCGGCGTTAACCCAGTCCCAATCCAAGCGCTTCATTGGTACACATCGGGTCAACCCCATCCTCTCCCTATGTCACTATTACATGCTCATAACGTACGAAGGGCTATTTAAAAGTTCCAGTTATCACCAAGAAGTTGCTGAGCAATCAGTATAAAATTTTGACTGTAACATCAGTGATCCTGGTCTAGTTAATGGACCAAGAACTATCTACTTCACTCTATCCAGTCTTGTGCTATCTGCCCCTACACACCACTACCCCCAAGTATGGAGAAGATTGAGGCACGCAGTGTAGTTAAGTTTCTTGCACTTATAGGGCTGCACTGCATGACAAATTCACGATGTGATGAAATCTATTAATGGCGATGATAACCCATCCTATGACACTGCTGAAAGATGGAAAAAGGAATTCTCAAACCGTTCACATGTCGCTCACAGATAAGCCACGTAGTGGACGTCCCTCTCTGATTAATGATATGGACACCGTGAACAACGTCATCCCATTAATATACTCACCCTCGGTTACCTGTCCCCACCCCACGACATAACAATCAGCTCCTGCCACGGCGCACGATGGGTCGGTATCTGGCTTGATAACGGATACATCTTCCCTAGATAAGTCCACTGGTTCGTTCAGCTTCAACAAGGCAGCGTCTCCGAGGAGCTTTTTAACTGCAAGTTATTTTTTAACCGCTAGTATTTGGTTTGGCTTGCTTCTTAGTTAGTTGTGTATGCTTGTTTTTAACGCGGCACTGTATCGACATTCAGATTCCGTTAGCTGCTATTTGTGACAAGCATACTTCTTACTACTATTAGTATATATACCATTATTGCTATTTTATTTAATAGACACATACAATTATATCCATATATAATACATATATGTGCTTGTGTGTATATGCGTGCAAGTGTGCGCGCGCATGTTTGATCAGAAAATCCGTATCCACAAGAAGCCTATTTTACTGACAATCAATGTTTAAACATACAGTAGTGATCATGAGCCATATATAATCATTTGAATTCAATGATATTCATTTCACTGATACCCACTGTTCCAGCCCTTGTACTTATGGACCTCTGTGATGGTGCGGAACTGGTCCGAGTCTTCATCAGCCACCTGGTTGAATTTCCCGGCAACTACCTTCCACGACTCCTTCACGTCAATACCCGGCAACACCCGAGCACTATTTAGGGAGACAAAACCAGTTGTACGTAACACAACAGACTATTTTCCATAACTACTTAAATTCACCTCATGACCCCGTATCACCCGAGCACCATGTAGAGAGACAAAACCAGTTTTGCGTTACACAACAGACTAGTTTCCACAACGCCTTTACATCATGGCCCCCGTTTTACCCGAGCACTGAGTAGAGAGACAAAACACATTACTGCGTCACACTGCAGACTGTGTACCACTTAGAAATGACTAACGGGTGACGGGGAGTGGCAGATTATCTTTCCCGAGTTATATTAATTACATAATTCGCGAGTCTTGGCGAGAGAATAACATAATTAACATAACGAGGGAAAGATAATCTGCCATTCCCCCTCACGAGAGGGTTATTGCTTTTATATACATATGGAAATTAATTAAGCAACACCAAATTCAAAGACACATAAAAACTTAACAAAGTTTAACGAAGTAATTTTGATGATTGATTATTCAATTTTGATGTATTGACATACAGCATGAGCTTTTCATGGGTTGATATGACGCGCGTGAAGCTTGCACAGCGCACGTGCATTGCTTTAACCTCAACTTTCGAAAAATGCACTTTTTCCCTGGGGTGTTTACAAGCGCAGGTTGTCGATTGCATTCGGTTTTTCATTCATTTCAATGTCATGGCACGTAGGAAATTATCAGAGGCCACTCGTTGGCAAATAATCGGCATGAGGAATGCTGGTATGTCTCTAAGACAAATCGGGACTCAAATCGGACGACATCATTCCATAATTTCAAAACTTTTGAAAAAATACCGGGCCACTAATGAAGTTAAAGACCTGCCTAGACCAGGAAGACCCAGGAAGACCACAGTCCGGGAGGACAGAGCTTTACTGAGACTTGTACGGCGCAGGTCCTTCGACTCGAGCTCTCGGTTGAGACAGGAGTGGCTTCCAGGGAGACCCATCTCGAACAGGACTGTTCGGAATCGTCTGAAAGCTGCAGGATACCGGGCAAGGAGGCCAATCAAGCGACCCAGACTGTCTCCAGACCATAAGGCAGCCCGACTGGCCTGGTGTAATGACCGTTTGCACTGGAACATTGCCTCTTGGAGGAAGGTCCATTTCTCAGATGAGAGCCGGTTCTTGCTGCACATGGTGGACGGTCGTACTCGGGTCTGGAGGCAGAGGAACACAGCAA
This sequence comes from Haliotis asinina, assembly GCF_037392515.1. Classification (NCBI taxonomy): domain Eukaryota; kingdom Metazoa; phylum Mollusca; class Gastropoda; order Lepetellida; family Haliotidae; genus Haliotis; species Haliotis asinina. The sequence goes on from NC_090286.1 coordinate 41,602,385, forward strand.
TGGCTCCACGGAACATCCAGGAGACTGTGGCCTTTGGGGGAGGTTCCGTTATGGTATGGGGGTGCATTTCCATGAACTGCAAGTTGGATATCATTACCATCCGTGGCAACCTTAACGGTGTTCGTTACCAACAGGAGGTTCTTGACAGGGCTGTGGTACCTCATTTTGAGAACCATCCTCTGGCAACGAGACCCATATTTATGGACGACAATGCTAGACCTCACAGGGCGCATGCTGTAAATGATTTTTTGCGGCAAAATGCAATTGACAGAATTCCATGGCCTGCCATGAGCCCTGACCTCAACCCCATTGAACATTTGTGGGACTTTATTGGCCGTCGTGTGAGGCAGAGAGACCCACCAGTCCATAATCTCAACGAATTGACGGCTGCCCTGCATGAGGAGTGGAACAGGATCCCCCAGAATCAGATCCGGAGACTCATCCAAGGAATGAGGAGGCGTCTGGAATCGGTGGTGCGTGCGCAGGGAGGACACACTAGATATTGATGAAAGTCGGTGTGCAGACTCTCAGATGACTGTTCTTTCTTTCCATGTGACATTTGTGTTAATACACCTGACAACAACGTCTGTGGATGAATAGTAAATTGTGTCCATTTTTTCATGAATTTAAGACAGTTTTAAGAATTTGGATTTCGTTGCAATAAAGCAAAGTCTTGATACTTTTTCCCTTTAAGTTGTTTGTCAGAGATCGTCTGTTGAATAAAAAAGTGTCAAACTATATCAACCCGGCATATTTTGATTGTCAGAACACTTCAAAGTTGCTCCAATAGAAAAAATTGGGGTGTTGCTTGATTAATTTCCAGGTGTATATATTACCCATATCCGTTTTCGATTAAAACAAAACCGCAAAAATGAAAACACCAGTTTTTTTTCATGAGGAAATCCCCGTATTCCTTCACGTGATACGGTTTCATCTTTAAGAATTTATTATTAAACGGGTGTATTACGCTAGACTAACGCGTGATTGAAATTCAAAGATGATTGAAAAGGTGTAACCTCCCTTGGGACTGTCAGGAAAAATACTACCCTATGTCCTCTTTTCCATATGGATAACATATGTACATTACTACCCGAAAACTCTGTGGCGTCATCAGTCATGTGGATTGTATTGTCCAGACTGGGCTGCTGATAGATCACTTCCTATACCTGTAAAACTGCTTAATATGGCGTCAAACAAGCACAGATGCAAGACAGTCAAAACTGTACAATACCCAGCTTTCAGCGGACAGTCTTTATGAAGGCTTGTCGTCTGTTCTCGTTTACCCAGCTACATACCCGCGTTTTAGGTATATAATTGACCAACCTTTACATGTGTTTGTGACGCTAGACCATTAGCATTTTAATACTAAACTAGTGTCCAAAAGAAACGATACCACTTGTTTGCAACGACATAAAATGAAAACAGAACAGTAGACACGGTTAAGATTGGTGTCGTTCTTTTGATAAATCATTTCTCAATATTTGTAAAAGAATTTATTTCAGTCACATTTGAACACTGAAGTTGACAAGACTTTAAAGATGGGTGGGGTCCAAAAATGAACATTTCCTAAGAGCACTAATCAGAGAAACAATATGAAATGTCAACTGAAACGTCTCAAAGTCAAGTCAGTAGCGGGTATGTCCACCGTCAGCCTCAATACACGCCAGAACACGCCTGCGGACTGATGACGTTGGGAGTAATGCGTTGCCTTTCCTCTAGAAAAATATCGTTCGAAGTCCTGAACGTTTACTGGAGGCACACGGCGACGTCGGATTTGCCGATCGAGGTGGTCCCATAAGATTAGATTATCTTTATTTCCTCCAAGTATATGAAGATTATTACATATTACAAGATCTTGCCTAGTTAAATATACAATGAATCAATAAACAGTTAATTGTGCAGATATTTTAGAGTAGCAGATAGACATAAAGTCAGCCACTAATAACATTAGATTTTCCCACTCGGTCACATCTAACTTGCCAAGTGTTGTACAAGATCCACAAAGCAAGTCAGCAATAATTACATCATCATCATTTTCCCAGAAATCAACAAAATCAGACATTGGTATAACATCACATATCCTTTCAAACATTTCATTTCTCAAATCATTAAGATGTGTGCAGGACGTAATAACATGTTTAGCAATATCAGAGGCTACTATTCCCCATATACACTCTCTGGATTCAATCTTTTTTACAGCCAATGTGAATAATATGAGATATTTTGTAAAATTTAGGCTTATTAATCAGGGCTAGTTCCCACAGTCTACTTGGATTAAACGGTTCTCGGATAAGGAAATATCTGGAGAGATCCTCTCTCACTGCTATCTGATGACACAACAAACTCTCATAAACGTCACAGATTCTGGATTTAACAATATCATTCCATTTTGCTTTGGAGCATATACGACCTGTTGTGATATACGTATTAATTACGTCAGACAAACCGTATGTGTTCACGAGATTAACCATGCACAGGATAGGTGACGGGGATTTACCAATGATGGTCATACATCTGGATTCAAATAGACGGTGGAGAAATAATTGCTTAACAACATAGGCATTGTTTAGACGGCAGATTCTACCAAACATAAGCAAACAAGATTTTTCTATAAACCCTTGAATTGGTAATTGACCCAGGGTATCTATAACCACAGGAGAAGCAGTGCGTTTGGGGAGGCCTTGTACCTTTCTAGAGAAATATCTTTGCGTTGACTCCAACATGTCCAATTCTTTTGATGTTAAGCTGCTCCAGACAGTGCAGCCGTATAAAGCACATGGTAAAATGACATTGTTCCAAATACGACCAGCACAAACAGGATTGAGTGGACCATACCACAAGCCAAGGTCATGATACATATTAACTAGTTTACGGGCTTTTTCACAAGATGACATTGTTCTATCACATGATTCATTACATGAAGACAGCTGAACTCCAGCATACGTAACAGACTGCATGAGAGGGATGGCCGCAGAACCAAGGTGCAGACTATCTGGTGAAAGAGATCTGTGTGTATTGAATACAAGCAAGGCGCTTTTGCTGACGTTATACTTCAACTTCCACTTCGCACCATAATCATATACAACTTCAAGAAGAATCTTGGAATTACGTGGATTACTGGAGGTTAAAGTAGTATCGTCAGCAAGAAGAATACCTGGACAGTGTCCCCATGGAAGCTGGAGACCTAGCCCTGAGTTATCTAAACTCTGTATTAGATCGTTGATGTATAGGCTGAATAGCCAAGCTGAAATCACTCTCCCCTGCCCTACACCCTGCCTAATTCTATAGACATCAGACAGGAGACCAGCATAGGAAACACATGATTGCATGGACAAGTACGACATTCGAAGTAGTCTCCAGATTTTACCTCTTATCCCAAGGTTATACAGTTTAAGAAACAATCCATCCAGCCAAACACGGTCAAAGACCTTTTCATTATTGAGAAATACACAAAAGACTGGAGATTTTCTTTCTCTAAAGTAAGATATGGTTTCTTTCAAGGTCAGTGCGACTGTATCAGCTCCAAGATTTTTCTGAAACCCAAACTGGAGGCGATGTGGATAGTTACTTAGCTTAAGTGAAGCCCATCTTTCAATTCTAGACAAAATGACACGTTCAAATAGTTTACCTACAGTTGACGTGAGGGTTATCCCGCGGTAATTGGAGGGGTCACATTTACTTTTCCCTTTCCCTTTATGTATTCGTATGATATGTCCAAAATTATATATCTCTGGAATGTAGTCATACTTCAAGATGTTATTAAACAGGACATAGAGCTAGGATGGTTAATGCCACCCCAAACCATTAACCCTCCACCTCAAAACGGCCGGACTTGATGAACACAGTTAGGCGCCAACGTTCACCAACTCTTCGGTAAACAAGCTGCCGTCCATCGTTTCTGAAGATGAGTAATCTGTTTCCATCCGAGAACAGAACACGTGCCCAGTCACGACGTTGCCAGCGTCGGACTCGCCTGGCCCACAGCAATCTGTCGTGCTGATGTCGAGGCGTAAGGAGCGGTCCGCAGTAGGGATGACGGAGCCTGATACCAGGGGCCTGATACCATACTACTGCCGTAGTCTCCTGTAGACAGTCTGTCGACTGATCCGGTGACCCCGTGCTGTAGCCGCCGTGGACGTCGCTGTTGCGGTGCGATTCCTCAGGTGAATTAACCGGATGTAACGATCTTCACCGAGTGTGGTTACTCGTGGTCTTCCACTCTTGGGCCTGTCTGACGTGTGACCTGTCTGTCGTAGCCGCTGCATCAATCTGGTGATGGTGATGCGTGCACAGCCCAACCTTGTGGCGACGTCGACGTGTGTCGCTCCTTCTTGGATCATTCTAACGTCTCTCTCTCTCTCTCTCTCTCTCTCTCTCTCTCTCTCTCTCTCACTCTCTCTCTCTCACTCTCTCTCTCTCTCTCTCTCTCTCTATGGCTGTCACACGTGGCATGTCTTGTGTTCTCTTTGTTGCTTTGATATCAACGGGTAGACCCATCCGTGTTATACAGTTTTATGCACGTGCAGAACATGCTAGAGCGAGAAACGTCACTTTCACGAAATTTACGTTTTCCCCGGAAGTGGTAAAGTGTTCCCGGTATTTTCCATCAAATACGCGTTGTTTGGGATATGCAATACGGATTGACACGTATTTGTACCCCAAAAATCACTTAGTAATAAACTAACCTGAAAAAAAAGTTGGTATCGTTTCTTTTGGACTCTAGTTTATATTATGATAGTAATGCAAAATGCATTTTCATGATTAAATCGCAATGGTACAATGGACTGTTAACACGGTTTTAACAAAATGAAAATTATTTCTGTGATATTATGTGCTCTTATGCATTCATTGTATTGAACATTGTACTATACATGTATGTGTCCATGAAGGCATACATACTCGAAGCAATGAGCCGCAGTCAGCACCCAGCTGGGGTCTATCAGAGCTCCTCCGCAGACGTGGTGCATGTTCGTGTTGTTTGTGAAAGGATTCTCCTTCATGTACCACAGGGAAATGAGGAATGGGTAGTCTCCCTTGGACGTCAACTCTCCGCCAACCACACGTCGCTGTAATGAGACTGAAAATAACGTTAAAACATCCGGAATCATGGCGTGATTCGCTTATCTACAGCATTGGTTAACTCCTTGAAGGGCATTTAGAAGTGGAATGCGAGAGAAAAGCAAGATTTATGGATGACAACTTCTTTATTGTGAATAACACGACGTTCCTGTGCGTATTTTTTGTTCCTTCATCACACGACGTTTCGGAGCGTATTTTTTGTTCCTTCATCACACGACGTTTCGGAGCGTATGATTGTTCCTTCATCACACGACGTTTCGGAGCGTATGATTGTTCCTTCATCACACGACGTTTCGGAGCGTATGATTGTTCCTTCATCACACGACGTTTCGGAGCGTATGATTGTTCCTTCATCACACGACGTTTCGGAGCGTATGATTGTTCCTTCATCACACGACGTTTCGGAGCGTATGATTGTTCCTTCATCACACGACGTTTCGGAGCGTATGATTAATAATATTGTTCCTTCGTAACATGACGTTTCAGAGCGTATGTTTGTTCCTACGATATTTAGGAGTGTATACTTACTAAGTCTTGTGGTGATGAAGGAGCAAGCATACACTCGGAAACGTCGCACTAATCACAATAAAGAAGTTGACATCCATGAATCTTGCTTTTCTTAAAAGTCACATGAAACCAAAAAATCAAACATAATTAAAACACATCTATCACTTATTCATGACATATAATATACATTTCCGCTTAAAAAAAAAAAAAAAAAAATCATAAGCGTACAATCGGGATTCAAAAGTGTAATATTTTGTACTTGGGCTTACTTCCCTGGTCTCTGAATTTGCGCTCGATCCAATCAAAAATCATCTCAGTAGAGATGGTGATCGAACTACTGCGTGGCTGGAATCTGTCATGGTTAGCATCATTGTTTTATATTTGATCAGAGAAACATCAACGATCTTTAACAGTGACGTATCCCTATATTTTATATGATAATTTATTTCCAATGGGTTTCTATGTATTGTTTACAGTTCAATTTCCTTGCTGTCTTTGTATATTCTATGTATGTAAGAAACGAAATCTTCACTTTTCTTCAGTAAAAATTCTCTTACGGTTTCCATAATAAGATCACCATGAAAGAAATCAGTCCTTTATTTTGACACTATGACGCTATGATGACCTACGAACATGACTGCGCTACGCTAAATACACTCAGCGGGATATCTCGTTAACTCACTGCTATTCGCCAAGTGTCAGTGAATTATGGCACCGCGGAGAGGACGTTATTGCGCTGTCGCCCACACATTTGTTCAGTTTTTAAGGTGCTGCTGTTCTAACTACCTGACGACGGTCTGGAAATGACGTCATGTGTGAATATGGTTTGACGCTTCTTATAGCAGTTTTCCAGCAATATATAGAGAAATCGCATCGCACCGTGACATTCGCTCTATGTATGTATCCTTTGGCGTAACTGAATGAAATAATGTTTTAGCGTTCGCTTGCCTTTTCGTGTAATGAATTTTCATTCCTTCTCACATAAAGTATCATTATGGAGACTCACTCTGTGTGAATGAGTGAGTTTATTTTTACACCACTTCTTAGCATTGTTCATACATTGCTTCATACATAATGATTGTACTCATGCGGGGAATGGGTCTGGGGTCTTCGTCGTGACGAGCAAACGCTTTAACCACATTAACCACAAGGCTAGTTTCCCCTGGAGATATTGCCAAGAGAGGCGTAATTCCAGTCAGTCATTACAGAAAGGCGAATGCAGACTTGTGTACATGTGCATTGTTCTCATTATACAACACGCCTTGAGTGAGTTTTCTATGACGCTTTAACCCCGGTATTCTCACGTAGTTTCCTTCGCAAATTAACATAACTGTGATCACGGGTGGTCGGGCATTTCGTGGGATAGTTCCCTCGTAGGATTCAGTCCCATAATCTCTTCATCAGGTAATGGAGTAGAATTTGTCCTCTTAAAGAGGAAATTATGATATTTAAATTTTTATTGTTTTGGTTGATATTTAGGGCTACTACTGATCAGATAGGGCTACTTCAGCATATATGGGAGTGAGTGAGTTTAGTTTTACGCCGCACTCAGCAATATTTCAGCTACGGCGGCCGTCTGTAGATAATCGAGTCTGGACCGGACAATCCAGTGATCAAGATCATGAGCATCGATCTACACAATTGGGAACAGATGACGTGTGTCGACAAAGTCTGAGCACCCGATCCCTTTTGTCGCCTCTTACGACAACTGAAGGCCAATACGTTTAACCCCGACCCTCAACGGGCACTTTGTCCTGATGTGTTTGCTTGGCAGTTTGGAAGTGTGGAGTGTAATAAGAAAGTAAATCTGGTGTTTTTGTCGATAACAACTCTTATTGTTTATGATGGGGCGTTTCGGTATGGATTCATATACCGTTGTCAAGCAAGAGTGATAACGATATTAGAATCCATACCGAAACGTCGCATCATAAACAACAAATGAAATTGTTATCCATAAATGATGTATACAGAGATGTTGAGTTTTGTAAATACATGCATTTGTGTTCGATCCAATCAACAAATCCCGTGATGGTGAACTACTGCATGTCTGGAAACTGTCGTTTGTCCAAGAATAAAGCAGAACTCAAAACTGACAATTTGAGTTTACACCGGTTTCCGTCCGATCCAGTCATCCGAGAAAAAGGGATCCAGTTTGTTTGCGACCCACAGACATAAAGACATGTCATGTGTACAAGTATCACACCTGCCTGTCTGTGTAATTACGTAATGTGACAGAGACAGAACGCAGGTGAACGAGCCATAACTCAATGTATTTTGTTTGTGGTGTATAGCCTGATAAGTGTTCAAGTTCAAATTGCGAGTGGTCAATGTGAAGTTATGTATTTGCATATTGTCTTTAGCAGACATGCAGGCAGACGCATATGTGTCAATAAAACAGACGTTGACTTTTGTCAGCGACAAAGACAGTTTGTCATTATCAACATTCCCTAGACATGAATTAAACATTCAGTTTTTTTTAATGCTACACTTTCTTGCAAACTTTGTTTGCAAATCTGCATGAATGGGACCAGTGTATATTTATTACTGCAGACCCAGGATGCTTGTAATCACAAGAAACATCTCTGTTCTCCAACTTCGACCGTAGCGTTGATCCTTGCACGCATTACTTGCTGTGTTTGTAAGCGTTGCCTTCCCGGTTCAAGCCGAGCGAGCCTAATCAATGCGCATGCTTTATGGGCGCAGCGCACCACAGCCAGTAAAACCACTTTTTTCCCCTGCGCTGGGGGAAAATTAATGATTCGTTGGAACTTCGATTTGATGATTTATACCGAGAGGTGTCCGAATCTAACAAAATTGTGTTTTGCGTTGAATGTGACCTTTAAGCTAACATGTCTTTATATGGAAGAGGATTCATAAAAGGAATTATAACAATCTATGTTAAAGGTTTTAACGTTGTGTTTTGGTTTAACCCAGTAGAAGAATTGTCTTAATCGGTTCACAGTAAACACCTTCCACCTAGCATAAATAACGTGATATTATAATGTATGATTCATACGGTGTTTCCTGCCCGGATGATTGTTGGTTGCTTCTTTAACGCCGCAGTCAGTAATATTCCAACTATATGCCGGCGGACTGTAAATAATCGAATCTGGACCAAACAATGCAGTGATCAATCGCATGAACATGGATCTTCAGAACTGAAGTCAGCGACCACTGCAACCCGTCAGTCGGGATCCTTTACAAGAAGCATGAGTTGGTGAAGACCGATTCTAACCCGGATCTTCATTGGTATGTATTGATTGTAGTCTAGGCAATAGTGGTAATGTGTGACACGATAACTGAAGAAGAAAACATGCAGAAATGTCAGAAAGCAGATATGGACAGTAGATTTAATCTTTGAATGAGTATTTTAATTCGTACTTATTACAACTAAATAGTTTTACCTATCTCCGACTTCTGGATAAATCACTTTCATGTTATATAACATTTTGCAAACAAACAGACAAATATTTCTATTTTAAACGTACATTTTGTTTGCATTGATAATATACAACTGTGTATTATGTTATTAAACGCGAGTGTGTATAGCTTCTATGCTCCATGTTTCATCGGATAATTAGTGCCGGGGCATGTGTAATTGCGTGGGAATTACATGTTAATTGTTGGAACCAATGTGCTAATTGTAACCACCATTGTAAATGGATTCTTAAAAAGCATGGTTCCATTTTTCCTGTTAGCTATAAGTGTCTGAACTGAACACGACTTTCCATAATTGCTTGCGACACCATTTGGAGACAAAAATATTTTCATAAACGCATCACAACATAGTCATGTAGTATATCAAAAAGAACCATACGGTATGCCTCTAATTTTAAATTGGTGATATAATACAGTGTCTTTCCTAAATTAATCAAATATTGTCTTTCCTTCCTCCGACACCAATATTGCAAGCATTAGTGTGTATTAATGGAAACTGTTCATTCAGTTAATGTATATTAATACTACCATGACACACTGCTGTAATAATAGTACCCAGATAAGGCTAATATGACTGTCATACTGTCATGCACAAGTGTCAAATCAGGCATATCAGTATTGACACACTGACACTCGTGTCTGGGTAATGAAATGACACATGACGTAAAGTCATATCTGCTGTCAATATAAATTTAATGTATTAACCTAAAGAAGACATCAAGACACATCTGATAGAAATATTGTTTATTATACAAAATTTAAGCATTTACCAAGCAGGAAACAGAATCACTGATGTCGAGTCGATAGCAGTCTGGTCAAGGAAACAAGCACAAAATTGAATGTTACCCAGTCAAAGATCATTCACAAGATGTGTTTCAAAACACATTATGGAACTGCCACAGCCTTCGGTAGCGTGTGTGATGACCTCTTGATTCGACACATGCCAAAACAAAATCTCCTAATGGGTGACGCCAGCAGGAACTCCATGCCACAGATCTAAGAGAACTTGTTCAAGCTCATGTCGTATTGCAGTTGTTTCAGCTGTCTGTCAAGATGATCCCAGAGATGTTCTGGCCAGGGCAATACGCTGATGTTCACGTTGTTGAGGTAGTCTTTTACGAGCCAAACTCCTTGGCACTTGAGGCACAATTGTTAACACAACTGGTCTCAAATAATTTTCATGAAGGATGACAATTGGCGATCGTGTTCCCCGCTGCCCACAAAGCCCACCCAATGCCATGACACCACCTCCAGCACAAGGGTGCACCTTTTGGAACCATTTAAAACCAGGCAGGAACCATTTAAAACCAGGCAGGAATTCTTTAATGTGTTGTTTTTCATAATTTGGAAACTATAAGGTCCTTTCACAGCAATCTTTCACTGCTGCATTTTTAAGAGTACTGTCTACTTGTATTTTAGTGTACTTTAACCAACCCGTACGCAGATAGCCGGTGTGTAATAACTAACATGACCACCAAGATTCATTCAAATACATCCATCACATTTTTCATATTCCCCATTTACTAAACATTGTGATTATTTACCTCTGTGTACATGTACTTTAAGATACACTTTTCATTAAAAACGCAATGCCAGTTTGAAACTCGATATTGAACACAGCGCATGATATTTAACACGATAGAGTTATCTTTCGTGAACAAACAATCTGAAATGGTCTTTATGGCGCCATACCACTGCCAACAAGCACGGGGCCACGGGTTTTCAGTGTTATGTGGGTCCGCGTTGAGTTCTGGGCCAATGTGCTCAAAACGATCTTAGCGCTACGACTGTCTTTGGCATGTTGGAGAATTTGAGTTACAATCGCTTTGTGCAAGTGGGCCCTGGTTAGAGCTTGCATTCTGCTACGCATAGACGAGCACATTCGGTGATTTTTTGCTTATGCAAGGACAGTACCTTTCTGAGTTTGGATTCGAACTCAAAACATTGACCGTCACGTTGCCATGTTAAGAAACTTGTGTGGTTGTGTCAATTTAGTGTCGAGGACTCTCTTCCTTGTAATCAGAAAAATCGGTATTGCATTTATTATGCCACCGAGTACATACCATTTGCAATAAAACCTTCGGTTTTGGTAGAGGTAGTTATGTTCATAGTGCTTATTATACATACTTATATTTCTGAGATTCATGATATATAATGGTAGTTACAACACCCATCACAAGGTACATTTCTATATTCTACATGTTGTGATAGGTTTATAGAAATATGTTGAAAGTGTAGGTACCTTCATTCAGTTATCCCGGAATGACACTTTGTAATCATCAGAAAAAATGGAACCGTGATGTTTCCGAATCCATATGCAATACTGATTACAATTATCAGTTATCACTTTCAACGGAAAGCGTATTTGCCTCATCAGCCCTGTACCTAATTTAAAATCGTTAATGTCCACCTAGGATTTATGATTTACAAAGTCGTTAGTCTGTTCTTTAATATTCAATAGAAAGATGGATGTTTACACTTACCTGCAGTGCATGAAGTAACTGCAGCGAGAACGACAACAGCTGTTAACACCAAATTTCGATATTCCATTTTGAAATCTGTAATTCAAAATACAGAGACAATCATACTAGTAGACATGTAGATTTCACCACAACGTGGATAGTCAATGAAGATAAGCATTCACAAAGACGGAATAGTAACTATTTCTATATAATTTCATAAATAGCTTGTTAAGCAATAATTATGGTATGGAATTACTGGCCAATTATTGTTCTGATTCGACAGTATAACTTTTGACTCTATGTCACACACAAAAAGCCTAATGGTCCATTTAGAATAATGATAGTGACTGATAATATGATAATGATCTTGCCTGGTTATTTCATCGGTGCACATCATTGGAAAAATGTCCAATCAGCATGACAAACAAATCATTTGAGATAAATAAAGACAGAAACATTACTGGCAGATGGAATGGTGCCGGTGATTACTCAGGTACACGTAACCGTCAAGGTCCGGGGTAGAATAGGCCCTCAGCAAGCCATGCTTGCCATAAACGGCAACTATGTTTGTCGTAAGAGACGACTAACGGGATCGGGTGATCAGGCTCGCTGACTTGGTTGACACACGTCATCGTTTCTCAATTGTGCAGATCATGTTGTTGATCACTGGAATGTCTGGTCGACACTTGATTATTTACAGACCGCCGCCATATAGATGGAATATTGCTAAGTGAGGAGTAAAACTAAACTCACTCACTAACTCTTAGGTACGCGTAGAACATGAAGGAAAACGCCAGTAAAGTATCGGCAACACTAAATGTCTTTGTAACTTTCACAGGCATGAAATGTTCATGCATAACTCATCATGCATTATTACCGATGTTTATGGCAATACATGTTTTCTAATGTTTAGACAGTCGGAATAATTGTTCGCTTTCTTTTCGTCAAGTGTGCCTAATCGTGAATCGGCATTTACATAAATAAACTTAGATTAATAAACTACTATATATATTCACACTGACATGACCTTCAAATTTTAAAAGGAAAACGTCTTATTCAAGGAACTATATTTCCTACAGCTACACCAGCCCAACATACAATCGACTGAAAAGAAAACACGCCTTTGTGGCATCTATGTCACAGTGAAATACTATTTTGGTAGCTTTGCGCATACAATGTCCGATCATCAAAATATCCTTTTTGCGACAAATACAATGTAAAGACTGATACATATGTCAAATACATTCAACAAATAGATATATTTTTTCAATTTTATCCAATCCTCATTCAAAATGTAAACACGCCTTGTATATAACGGAGACTTAACGCATGCTGGGAGGAAATCTCGTTGAGCGTTTAAAAGTATTTTTCCAAATCAATTTATCATAGCTGTTTTTGTGTAGATCACTTGAACCACATATTTATATGCAGTAAAGACAATCATTTGTATCCAGAAATACGTAAACTATACATTACGTGATGAAGTAGCGATTTTTAAGAAACACTAACCTTCTATGGAGATATTTTAAGCATCATCACAGGTGGTGGCCGTAAATGTTCCAGCGATTATGTAGATCACGACATTTACTGGGGATCGTGGTATCACTCCATATTTTACAGTCTCATGCTTATCCAGTAATTTGCTTAATTGCTGCCTGCAGCAATAACACTCACGTGAAGCATTTAGTCAAATATATGTACGTGACTGAATAAAATATACATCAGTCAAGTTTGTGGAGATCCACTGCCTCTTGATTGTAAAGGATTAATAATGAATTTCATGCCTAATGTTTGTTTGTTACGCAATATTTAAAGGTCACATGCAACCAAAAATCAAACATAATTAAAACACAATTATCACTTATTCATGACACATAATATCCATCGCTGCTTGCAAAAAACAAATAAACAAAATAATAAGCTGATTGACTGGTTCATTTGCTGATACGCAGAAGGCTCATTGTGTGCACAGAAAGATGATCTCTTTGATGGGCATTTTAGAAGTATGTAAGATTCTTTATGGGTAACAACTTCTTTTATTGTACTTGTTGCGTCGTTTCAGTGTGGACTCATATACTGTTGTCAAACAAAATCATGTAAACTAGAAGAAGTTGTTATCCATAAAAAAAACTGTTAGGTAGAGATTTGGGTTTTGTAAATACATATCCACTGAATTTGCGTTCGATCCAATCAAAATCATCTCAGTAGAGATGGTGAACTACTGCGTGGATGGAAACTGCCATTCGTCCAAGTACAAAGCAGGACTTGAAACTGACAAGAGTTTGCACCAGTTTCCGTCAGATCCAGTCATCCAAGAGAAAATGGATGTAGTTTGTTTGCAACCCACATACATAAAAACATGTCATGTGTACAAGTATCACACCTACCTAATTACATAATGTGGCAGGCGTCAGGACTCGGGTGCACGAGTCATAAATCAATTTATTTTGTTTATGCAGCATATGTCATGTATGGGATTTCACTTTCTTAGTAAAGTACAAATTCTAGTACTTTTTTTTGTTCCATCCCATCCGGGATTCGAACACGCACCCTTATTTTGTTTGTGATGTGTAGCCTGATATGTGGTCAATGATTGAAGCTGTGTATTGTATATTGTCTTTAGCAGACCAAGATTAGACTACTGCTCACGAACTCATACTCTGGGCATGCATTCTGTTTGAAGCTCCGCGTACCTATTCACTGCGCATGCATTATGGGCGCAGCGCAGCATAGCTGTTGAAACCACTTTTTCCCAACGCTGGGGGACATTTTAGTGAATCGTTTTTTTCATGAGTTTGTTTCAGTTTTATAGGATGAATTGGCATTTTTGATGATTTGTTTCGGTAAGTGCATACCGAAAGGTATCAGAATCTGCAAAGTTGTATTTTACGTTGCATGTGACCTTTAAGTTCCTCTTGAATACTTAATATATTTCCATTTATTAAATAATAACAGCGCAATCAATTATTCATTGAACACTGTTAAGTGTTATTTATTGTGCAACACTGTTTCAAGTTGACTGTATTGCTTCTGTTAACACTGAGTAAATGGAGAAGTGGTTTGCCATATTTAGACGTGTGTTTAGATTGAATGAGTGAGTGAGTTCAGTTTAACGCCACGCATTCAAGCCAAATGGCGGCGGTCTGTAAATAATCAACAGCGAGCCCTGCCATCTGACCCGTAAGTCACTTCTTACGACAAGCATTTGTTACTGAAAATAAGTTCTAACCCGGATCTTCACGAGTGTGTTTAGACTGAGAGTCCTGGAAATCTAAACAGGAGGACAAACATTTTTTATCTCTCGAAGGGTACACAATGTAGCCATACTTAATAGAATTATGAGAGGCTATCTCACATAATCTAAGATACAAACTGAAAAATTGTAGAAGAATAGATACTAAAATATACAAGATTTACAGATATAAAAAGAGGTTTTTGGCAGTATACTTTATAGCAGTTTCATTAGATAGTAAAAAGAAGAACATGTGTACATTAGACAGACTTCGTATGCATCACATACCACTTGAGCTTGACATTCGATGTGAAACCGTGAATCAGTGTACATGGGACAACTCATTCAAACGTTCTCAATATTTACAGAATTTGCATTACACGTATTAATATAATATCTTGTAACCGAAATTCCTTCGTAGTTATTTTTAAAATATATAATAACTTGGAATACTATTGTAAGATATATATTATTTCTTTGTTTGCCGGTTTCCCTTCAAATTCTTATAGGAACTGATTTTGTGTTTACTTCATGTTTCAATTTGGGAATCGACAAGTAACAACAAGTATGACAATCTTTATTTGTTTGTTGTCTAACATCGCACTCAGCAATATTCATCTATATGGCGGCGGTCTGATAATCCAATGGTCAACATCATGAATATTCACCTACGCTTTCAGGATACGACATGGTCAACCAAGTCAGTCTGACCACCCGATCCCGTTAGTGGCCACTTACGAGAAGCATGGTTTGCTGGAGGCCAATTCCTACATGGATCTTCACGGGGCAAGTTATTCTGCTGGTCTCCGGGGAAAAAAAGACTTCATACGTACCTTCAGAAAACTTGGGAGTAAAAACGTCTTGGTTAAACAATGATAACGGTATTAAGCCAACAGTTCCTCTCTGGGGTGTGCAACTGTGAAGGACCTCCTTTTGTGCAGGCTTCCCTGCTCAACTGATGGTATAATCATTGTGAAAAGTTTTATAAGCATGTCGTTTATTCGTGTCAAATGAACTGTTAAGGTAGCCATTAGGCGTAACTTTATCTCTAGGGCCGTATAGTGTGTGATACACCAAAAGGATGGAAGAATGAAATAAACAGCTGTTGTATTATTTTTCTCAAAGTCAGTACACACCTGTGGTTTCCGAATGAAACAAAATAGCGATTTCCATTAACAGAAACGAACAAAATAACAAAAGAGGGTAATTGAAAATGCCGATATAAATTTATCCTCGTAGCCCAAAATGACCTGTTTATAGTACAGTCTATGCACGATTGTTTAGCTGGGGTGTAGTACAGTCTATGCATGATTGTTTAGCTGGGGTTAGCATTTAGAACTTAGATAACATACAGCGTCAATGATAATAACCTTGCTGCGTTGCACAAAATATCCTTAATGTTAAGGCGTATGTTTATGTTAAGGTATGGGAGTTAAGGTAACTTAAGCGCTAAGGTCAGTTTGTAAAAGGGCACTCCGGTCTATTGAATTAAGTGACGTTTTATCGAAGTTTATTATCCCTTTATCAAGGTGAAGTGAACACCGTCAAAAAGATAAAATGTAAAATTTTTTAGATGTTCTGATAAGAAATATGTCAACATTAAGAACAAAAGATAATCGCGAGATGTAGGTCTTAAAAGCATATACAACCCAGGCAGTAGATCCAGATATAAAAAATACGTTTTGATAAGTCGTATCAACATCATCAGAAAGTATTGAATAGAGCGTTTTAAATGTAAAGCGTCTTCATAGACTTAATAGTACCAAATAGCACAAATTCTTAGACTGATGCTGATGTAATGCAGCCGTGTCGGTCTAATCTCTTCAGATATACTGTAAGATTGTATAGGGTAACTATTATCAAGAATACTAATAAGTTTAGAAGTTTCACCATATAATATTAAAATGTTCGCCAAGACACGACTTGTGTGAAATTGTTCAGTCGTGCCAAGATGAAAGTGTGAGCAATACAAAATGACTGGTTTCTGTGTGAGAATGAAAACCCACTGTAAGAAAGGTTTTTCAATGTAAAATTTAACTGTTTGATAGAAATAAGTCATTAGCTTGCGCTCACAAATGACGTTTGTGTTGACTTAGACCATGAAAATTACGATTTTACAGAAACTCAAGACGTTTGCAATATGCAGATTAATGTCATACACTTCCACTTTAGAGCATGTTTGAGTTTACCCAGTACGAGATACATCATTTGAAGTTTCTTGAAGGTAACACTTAAGCCCAACTTCTTACAGAAAGTGCCAGTTTATCAACTTTCATGAAAACAAACACAGCGCCTGGAAGCAGAATTCATCAGCATTATAATTGTGGAAAGTCTTGGCCAACACGCATACCCTTCCGCCGTCTTCAAGTTGATAAATAAACATGGAGAATAAAAAATTACTCAATATACAACCTTGTGTGACACTACTTAAGAAATCAACATATCCTCAAATGCTAATGGCAGCCACTTCCACATCTGCTTTATAGTCTTGGAGTCGATGTAACGAACAATGTTTAACATTCTACCATGAATGCTTTCATTAGGCATACCTTATAAGGTCCCCATAAGGTCGATTAATAAAATCACAGCCTTTGAAAGTCCACATATAAACAACACAATATACCCTCAGAGCTATATGAATATTTTGAACCAGTGAAGTGTGAGAACTTTTGAGTATCCTTTACTAAAACCTGGCTCACGCTATGGGTATCTGGTATACAATTCTAATAAATTCTTTAGTGTATTGAGAATACATAGATTTTACCAGAACTGCCCATTAAGAAACACCTTGGTAACATTTCGTTCAGGCTGTTTTTCGGATTTCAACTTCCCAATCATCAAATTTCCTTTCACATCGAGTAATATTCCACCAATTCCAGAATTTAGTGTTTACATTTCACAGGTTTTGAAGTATAATGGATCATGTTTATTTTATTTTATCTGAAAGTTGTTCGAAGTATACAACATTTAAGGCATCAGTTACGGCAGACATGAGAGGGATATGTCATTTGTTTCTGTATCAATGAAAAAATGAACCTACGTGCCCATTTTTTTCAGATGAACAGTTGACTCGCCTCTGCATGTTTTTTGACGTTTGGCATCAGTGGGGCAGGATAGACATTTTCGCGAACACTCTGGTGTCATTGCTATCTCATAATGCTTCATAAACACACGCTCTGTCATCGTATCTCATACTGTCAGTCACTAGATTGTCTGGCCCAGACTCGTCTGTTTACAGATCGCGTCGTATATCTGTAATAAACCTGAATGCGGGGGTCAAACAAACACATCATGATAAAGTCAGAATTGCTATTCGCAGAGATTTCATTTGTATGCGGAAAAGGGACTTGTCGTTTCTCTAGCTTTGGCGACTGACTGTTATCTAGCGCTGATCTAGTGTTGTTGATAAGAGACCGACTATTCTGCAGAGCTGACAGTCTTATATGAGGCCTGTCATCATCTGGAGTTTACTCCACTCTACGGAAGAAAGCATCTCCGGGGACAGATATTTTTCAATACGCTCATTATACGAATCGATTTGACAATAGTCGTGTCATCCGTTTTGGGAAATTAACAGAGGTATCAGCCATTTCAAAAACGTTTTGAAACTAGACCGTTAATATAGTATTGTCTTCCAGTGATACCTGATGAGGATGTATGCATTTTATAATTGATGGTTAGCACGTAGATCCTGACACCGCTTTTTTACATTTTCATTGGAAAACGATAGCTGTAACTTAACAGGGCTGGAATAATGGGTGTTCGGAACACATGTTTAGTAGAAAGGATGAAATATTAACAATAACGGTTAAGGTCATCTATGTTTTTCTATCGTGTTGATTTATTTTCGTTTATCCCCACATGGGTAAAATGTGTGTGGACTATTTTTGGTTTTCTCCTCCTTCATGGTGCTTGGTCATTGCTGTAAGTGGAGTAAGGCCATACTCACTCACTCAATCAATCAATCAATCACTTATATTCATTTAACTGACCCGTGAAGGTCCCGGGTAGAATAGGCCTTCAGCAAACCATGCTTGCCATAAACGTTGACTCTGCTTGTCGTAAGAGGCGACTAACGGGAGCGGGTGGTAAGGTTCGCTGACTTGGTTGACACATGTCATCGGTTCCCAATTGTGCAGATCGATGCTCATGCTGTTGATCACTGGATTGTCTGTTCCAGACTCGATTATTTACAGAACGCCGCCATATGGCTGGAATATTGCTGACTGCGGCGTAAAACTATACTCACTCATTTAACTGCAACCTGATCTAAGATATTGTATTTACTGAATTTGCAGTGTACAAATATTACCACGTAGATTTGAGCAGGTGTCGTTATACTTTTGTCATGTATACACTGCAGCCATTTATAACAGCTTGTTTTCTTAACTTGCCTAATTTAATGAAACACCGGCATTGCATTAACTTTGCACATTCCAAATTCCTAGTGGTCGATGCCAACCCTTGCAATACAGAGTTGCGTCCCTTTGCTTTGTTAAGATCCGTTGCTGATGATTATTACATCCATTGATCAGACTCGGGGTCTGAACCCAGTGAATTTCTCGTCACCTATTGACTTATTCTGTTGCCATGGGTACAGAAAGAGTAAAAAAAAACCTCGCACGAGTAAGCTTCACATAAATAAACTGACGGGTAAAAGTAAGTACACACTTGAAATCTGGACTTGACAAAAATACGTCATGTCACTAGACACGACTATTTATAGACCGCCGCCATATAGCTGGAATATGAGCCCAGAACTACAGTCACTCACTCATTTTTCCGCTTGACTAGCAGCTTTAATTCTGCGGTATACAGATGTTAGTCCTGGAATTCAGGTTAATATGCTCTACTAATACCGATGAGAATTTCCAATAGTAAACTCTTCTGTATTGACAGCTAATAAGTTCTCATGATGATGAACCATAATTTGATTGAGTACAGTGCATTTTGAATCTTGATTTTTTCTAAATGACGCCAAATGTTTGAAGAATACGTTTAGCCTACTCTTCTTGGTTTGCTTGGTTTTGCAGGTATTGTAATACGAATGAAGCACATACTGACACAACTGTTCAACTATTGTTGTCCTTTACAATAACTTCGCTTGTCAAAGTTTTTGATCACTTAAATATCTGAAATATGCCATGGTCACTGGCATATTCTAATTTTCTTTGTAGTCTTGCCTGTGTACACATTATCCTAGGCCTCTTTGTGTTATTCATCAACAATTATATACGTACACAACAGTTAGAGCATGAAGGGAACTGCACCAAAGTTTTCTGTGAGAGTCGAACACATCTACCATTGGACCCCTATTGACCAGGAGACACAAAAGAACAATTCTGATGTCTAAATACCTGCCGTGTGTTGACACGATTCGTTAGACTGAAGCTGGCTGAGTCAAATCGTAGCGAGGAGAGCTCAGATCCCATTAACCTAACCTAATACCAACCATACCTAGAGTTATGTCCCGTCGTGTTGAGTGGAATGTACACACTGAACAAGATAACGCATGTGTGTTTACTGACACATAAGCACCTTCGTGATTCAAAATATACTGTACAGCAATAGAAACACAACTCAGTTGGTTTATTCAATAGAAGACGTGAACGCTTACTTTTATCAGATTTCATGTTTTTGTTTCTTTCGCTGTTCAGCATATGTTTCAACCACATAGAAACACAAAAACACGTTTTTGTAAGAAGCGATAACAACGAATACGATGACGACGATGATGATGGCAACGACGACGATGATGATGATGACGACGACGACGATTTAATAATCAAGATTCATGTTTTCGAAACAATTTGAAAAAAACGCCATAATATACATTCTGTAAATCCTTTAATTACTGGTTCATGCAACATTAGTGTCATGATAATATTCTACTTACAAATGTTCTTGAAAAATGTCTCTCGTAAAAACTGTAGATGTGAATGAAATAGGAATATATGTCCTGCCACCAGCAAGTATGTCGCTGGAAAGTACCAAGAAAAGAAAATGGCAAGTATTCAAAAGGAACTAAAATTAAGGGGCCAGCCCTTAATATAACACCGCAAATTAATCACGTCTACCGCAATCGTTCTCTCCATAATGTCACCATTTAAATTAAATTAAATGTAATTAATTAAAATAATTCGACAAGGAAACAATGAATAGTCTGTAAATAACGTTTGCATATTCCCTACCCGTAGGATTCTGTGACAAAACTTATTCAGAAAAAAAAAATTCAGAAAGTTCAACGCGAAAAGTCAACATGAGATTCGTAACAATATCAAACTTTGAATCAAATATTTACAGAGACAGTTTACACATATACAAGACTGTCATTATCCCAAACCCATGGAAACGGACGAGAGACCCCACTGGGCTGACACAAATACATGTTAATTGCTTCTGAATCAGCGCTGCCAGTGATTGAGGAGGATTCGCTGTCTTTGTCAAGTGGGTGATTACCCCGTGTAATAGGGGACGTATGTTAAATAGATCATTTCGTCTATTTTTATCTCTCTACACGTCTTTGAACTTACACCGACTAATGTCACAAGTACGAAGCACATTTGACGAGGCATAGTAGTTCTGATCAGGGATATCATGCATAAAAAGATTTGAATAATTTTATATATACAGCTACCTGTTTTTTTGGAAATGTTTAATAAATGCTCTCGTGAAGTGCGAACCCGAATTGACGTTTCAAATCAATTCAGTCAATGTATGTTTCCTCTGGGATTTATAGTGGGCCTGATCATGTTAATTTCGATAATATACATGTTTAAGTTTTAGGTAACTTATGTATTTGTACAAGATGGTCAATCATCATGTTATAGGGTAGTTATATTTCAAATACCGCCACACGATCCCTTCATAAAATAGACATAAATAAGGATGGTATATTTATTTACCCCCATCAGCATGGGTTCAGTATAGCCAGGAAGTCGACCATATAACGTTGTCATGCTTATAGCCATTTCACAACGAGATCACTATATCTAATAGTGAAATCGACATTGTAAGGTTAAATCACCCAAACTGCTATTCTTACCAGTAGCAGCATCATCGGATCCCAATGTTCACGACACTGACATTTGTACGTTTGTCAATCACATTTTGAAATTATATTACCAGGGGGGAAATATTTACATGCCATCTCTAGACGTGTCATGAAACATAATTAATCAGTTTTACTTCACGAATTGTATAAGTGATAACTATATCTCCTGAAATGGACAAAGACTTATCGTTTTGATATTATCGCCCAGAGGATTCTTTCACGAAGTAACCTTTATATAAGGTTAACCTTGACTCCAATTCTTTAATATGATACTAAGGTCACCTTAGTGACTTACGACCATCTCTGTCCTTTTTGTGAAAGGAGGCCCAGGATCGAACAAGATCAAACGGTTAGCAATCACCCGTGCATTTCTCTAGTAAATGCACAGACGTCCTGACACAGCATATTACACTAAGGTCACCTTAGTGACTTACGACCACCTTAGGATTTTGTGAAAGGAGACCCCGAATCGAACAAGGTCAAATGGTTAGCAATCACCTATGCGCTTTTCTAATAAATGCACGGATGTCCTGAAATAGTAGTCCGTTACTATGCACTGTACAGTAGCTGCTGTGATGAACATGCAGAACATCTGTTCTGCACATCAACAAAACGGCAAGAATCACACATATCACAGAAAACATGACTCCAGATACACCTGACATGATGTCATGCAATATACACAACTGTCGTCACTCTTTGCTCATTGGTATCTTCCGCAAAACGGTTTCGGTTATGGCGATCTTGTTAGTAAACAGCCGTAATGACATCGTCCATATGTCATTTGAGTGAATGGTTAAGAGCACTTTCACTGCTACCACTCTGAAGATGCAGTTATACAGATTGCATTCACACCAAAGATATTGATAAAACAAATAGCACGTGAATGTCCTCTGCCCATCCTGGCCAATCACATGCTTACACGTGGTATAGATCTCCGTGCTGACATTGGCGGGGTGTAGTCTGGAGGGGGAATGGGAGGACTGCTCGTGTATGGAGATATGCCATTGGGGGTCACCCTCTTGGGGAAGCCGTTCATGGCTGGTTTATCGTAGTCGGGAGGAGGTTCCGGGGGCGGTGGCCCAATGCTTACCTGAAAGGTATACAAGCATATCAACATTATTCAATGTATACAGATGTTATTTAACATGTCACCTTATGTCTCCGGAAACTCCGATCGTAACACTTGTTCTCCTTCATCAAAGCCCATGGGCACAGTCACTGTGGTGACAAAACGAGGATCACAACCGGCGGATCCTGACTGCAGAAGGTGAAGTTACTCTACTGTAACTAAATTTGATGCCAGACGGCTTATATTGTTCAACTATTGAATTTTATGGTTTATATACTTTTCAACCGAATCTGATCCATTAACCGAGTCAATCAGATCGGTAAATATACTGACCAGCTACTCTGGCTGTTTCCAAATAGAAGACATAAACGTGAATGCTCACTTTTGAGAGTTCATTTTTTCCGGAAAGTGCGTTTCTTTCGCTGTTCAGTATGGGGCATTTTCTGATGTAAGACAAATGTTTCTGTGGTCCATTTAATTAGTACCTCTATTGGCCACTTACTCCTTGGTCTGCCCTGGGTGTTTCAAATTCAAATGTCTACTGGTATTCAAGATATTCACCCTACTGTGCCTGACACAGAAGATGTATAATTACCATACAGTGTATTAATAGACTTACAGCTCCTCGGTTGATGTATCCGGATTTGAAGGCAGGGTTTACTTCTGCCTCATTCGGATGGTAGTCGTGGTCAGCAGACAGATAGGGACTTGGACCTATCCAGCTGAGCACGACGGGGAGGTAGATCAATCCATGGAACAGCCCGAAACAGACAACGAGGAGGAACACCTGCAGTGAAAGAAGGAACCAACACGTGTACGGTTTTTATGAAATAATAAAACGGGTTCTAGATCAACTTCTTCAAAGGCATGTTCTGGATTTCAGTGATGAAGCCTCTGACATGGAGCATCGGTCGTTGTACGAACCTTGAAGAATGTCGTGAAGACATAGCTGTTGCTGGCCACAAGTAGAATGAAGGCGAGGAAGGTGCTAAAGCCACCGTTAAACACTGGCGGGCCCATCTCGGTCAGTGTCTCCATCATCCGCTCTGAAACCGACCCCGTGGATCATGAGTGAGTACAAGATCATCATACCTCCACAAGTTAAGGTTAATCTGAACCATGGGAGCTGACATTAGTGGTGATTTCTTGTGGAGTTGGTTCTTCCCATTATGCCTGCTAGTGTTGATGAACATATTTATCTGGGTTACATCTTCTTTGTATTCTTGCTTACAACAGTTTAGGACCTCTTCTGGACCCATCGTTAGGTAAAACAAAAAAATCTCGATGGTCGTTATGGACCATTTGGACAGATCAGTCTATAACACTACCTGCCTTGTATATTTCCTGTTTAAGTTCACTGATGTCTTACTTTGTGTGTTTCCCTGAATGTCAAGAGTGATGTCTTATACTGTGCGTCTCCCCAGATTGGCATAAAGTGATGTCCTATAACTGTATGTTTCCCCAACTGTCAAGAGTGATGTCCTACAACTGTATGTTTCGCCAGGTTGGCATGAAGTGATGTCCGACAACTGTATGTTTCCCCAAATGTCAAGAGTGATGTGTCATACTGTATGTTTCCACAGATTGGCATAAAGTGATGGCCTACAACTGTATGTTTCTCCAGATTAACATGAAGTGATGTCCTACAGTGAATGTTTCCCTAACTGTCAAGAGTGATGTACTATATGGTATGTTTTCCCAGTTTGGCATGACGTGATGTCCTACAACTGTATGTTTCCCCAACTGTCAAGAGTGATGTCCTATACTGTATGTTTCCCGTTTCCACATACTGGCATAAAGTGATATCCGACAACTGTATGTTTCTCCAGATTTGCACGAAGTGATCTCCTACACCGTATGTTTCTCCAACTGTCAAGAGTGATGTCTTGTACCGTATGTTTCCCCAGACTGGCATGAAGTGATGTACTACAACTGTATGTTTCCCCACCAGTCAAGAGTGATGTTCTACACTGTATGTTTTCCCAGACTGGCATAAAGTGATGTCCTGCAACTGTATGTTTCTCCAGACTGGCATGAATTGATGTCTTACACTTAATGTTTCCCCTGGTTATCATGGAGTGGTGCCTTACCTTGTCTGGTTCCCCTGATTGTCATGAACTGATGTCCTATGTGAGCGGAGTAGTCAACAGCAAGACCGATCGCAAGGATGAGGATGATGCTTGTCACCGTGTCTATGGTGAGTCCCCAGAAGTACATGCAGCCACCGACATTCACCTGAAAAGTAAAGGTGGGAGAATGTACCAGTTACATCAACGTGTGCAGTGAGATAATTATAGTCTTCACCATGTCGATTACAGAGTAAAGGTGACGCAGGTTTTCATATTCACCAGGGTGAATGTGACTCAGGTAAAGAGGAGAGTATTGACATCAATAAGGTGAAGTGACACAGGTCAAGATGATGTTTTTGTACTCACGAGACGCAGGCGAAGACAGTTTTTTTTTTATATTTACAAGTGTGAATGTGACTCGGGTAAGGAGGAGAGTATTGACCACAGTAAGGTGAAGTAACGCAGGTAAAGACAAGGTCTTTGTACTCACGAGGGTAACGGTGACAAGGGTAAAGACAAGTTTTTGTATATCTTCACCAGGGCGAATATGACTCAGGTAAATAGGAGAGTATTGACCTCGATATAAGGTGAAGTAAGGCAGCTAAAGATGAAGTTTCTGTACTCACCAGAGTGAAGGTGACGCAGGTAAAGACGAGGATGCTGGTGAGGAAGTTAGCGATGAGGATGAGAGTAACGACAAACACACAGGCAAAAGCCAGACCCAAGTTCCTGTACAGTTCCAGCTGGATCACCTGGGGGAGATGATAACACAACCATTCACACAAGGCCTGTGGTCTCCTGGTCTAGGGCCTCTTAGAATCTATGAGGATTAGTTATATTCTACCCTAACCTAACTACACTACATAAACCACTAGCCCAAAATGAGATGTGTACTAGTTGGACAAAACTCAAGCGGGCAAATTTGATACTGTAATACAACTGGGGACGGTCACACAAAGCAATCTTATCGCTACAATGTTCATAACAGTTATACTTTAACACAAACACAGACGCAATACTGAGATGTCTTAGTGCTTTCTGGCATTTAGCTCACCTTGTTGGTCTCCCAGCCTTGATACCGCCTGGAGTAGGGAAAGCAGCTGGGAAGTATGCTGGAGATGACTTCCCTGATGGTGTCCATGGCCTTCACCTCGGACTGGGAGTCGGGGAAGTCAATGTGCTGGAAGGCGATCCTTGTCGCCTGCAGTAGATAACAGTATTGATATAGCATGTCAGTCTGTAAACGTGGTTTCGCAGCATTTTCAGTCAAATATCACATCTTGTCAGGTGCATGTGGCGGACGGTCCGAAATGAAGCAGGGCTTTTATATTGGGTATAAATCAAGAAACATTTCAGGACGAAACAGGATCTAATTCATTATCATAAGTTTCGGCACGCCAAGAGAAATAAACACAAAATGTTATGGCTATGTTAATCATGGCAGTGTAGAGACTTAGATAGAGACTAGGATGGTTAAAGACTTCTTGCTGGTTGTCCTGAAAATGTGTGTGAAGGAAAACCTGTCTAACAGGCACGATCTCCACTCCACCTCCTACCGATCACGCCCAACACGCTCTTGGATTCAACATGCAAATGCCAGTTAGTATTAAATTTTATAATTTTATACAAATGGCATACCTCAATATCGGTAGCTATTCCTGAAGCGTTCGTGAACTTGATGTCTCTCAGAACCCTGCTGTTGGCCGGAAGGTGGGCCCAGTCGAATACTGACTGGATAAACGTAGCCTCATCAGTAACATTGCCGACCACTACAAAACATTAATGACATTTTCTATGTGAGTGAATGAGTTAAACCATTATATAAGTCACACCAGCAGTTTCTCAGCTATATATAGATGACACGTACAGATCCTAGTTAGAACTATTTTTAGTAACCCATGCTTGTCGTAAAAGGCGACTGGCAGGATAGGGCGATCAGGTTCTCTGACTTGTTTGGCAAATGTCATCGGTTCCCATTTGCGAAGATCGATGTTCATGCTGCTGATCACTGGATTTTCTGATCCAGACTTGATTATTTATAGGTGGAATATCGCCGAGTGCGGCATAAAACGCAACTCAGTCACTCAGCTACATGGTGAGAGGCGAGTCTTGTTGATAAGCATCTATCTCCAGAGAACGACCGTTTGTCCACACAGTACGTGTGTGTTGGTGTGTGTAGAAGACGTTCAGTGCCCTCATCTATGCCAGGCTCCTTTCAGTGAGTGAGGGCAAGCCTAAGGCTGCATAAAATATCAAATGTTTCTCGGGCACAAACGAGGGACTTCATTTTTAATTATTGATAAAGAAAAAAGTGACGAGGGAGGAACACATTCTGGGTTTTTTTTCTCAGAAAATAATACAGCTTGGGAAGTTTAAGATGTAATAATGAGTCGTGGACTAAGTCACACTCTTTCTTACAGACTCTCACTCTTATAGTGGACAAATGGATACTCGGGGCTCGGCCAAGTCAAAAATCATTTTACGCGCACAAACAAAAGTGACGCGCTGACGCCAGAGAAACATTTCATTTTTTTAGCCTTAGCGAAGCTCCGAACAATCTAATTTGAAAGTAACAACGAATGGGTGCCGGGTGTATTCATATACAGATATACATTTTGGGGTTTTTTTCTGTTCATGTAACACCGAACGCTTTATCAAGTAAATTGTTTGTCCTTTCCTTTAATGGGTTCAAGAACACCAGCAGATTAAAATACTCTAATACTTGATGTGAATGGGGACGTGATGACCCCTAGATAAGGGTGTGTTCAGGCTATCGCTCACCAGGTGCTACTCTGTAAGCCTCATACCAGCTGTCCACAGTGCCGTTATATGTGTAGGGGTGTGAGCTGACCGTATCATACAACTGTTTTAGCTTATCCTTATTGGCATAGTAGTCCAAGTTGGCTGAAAACAAATATAACAGCTCCAGTGATTTTATACAAGTTTCTACATACTTTGGCTACAGGGCCTAGATTTTCGAAGCTGCCTTAGTGCCGAAGCTGCCTTAGTGCTAAGATTGTCGTAAGTGCCATACATTAACATCACCTTACGACGATCTTAGCGCCATGAGAGCATCGAAAATCTGGGGCAAGGTTAATTGACAGACGTTGACAGACATGTATGAGACTATCAGAAACAGATATTGACAGTCATGTATGAGACTATTACAAACTGAGAGATTGACAGCCATGTATGAGATTGCGACACACTGAGACATTGACAGCCATGTATGAGACTATCAGAAACAGATATTGACAGTCATGTATGAGACTATTACAAACTGAGAGATTGACAGCCATGTATGAGATTGCGACAAAATGAGACACTGACAGCCATGTATGAGATTGCGACAAAATGAGACACTGACAGCCATGTGTGAGATTGCGACAAAATGAGACACTGACAGCAAAGAGATTGAAACGTATTTCCCAAATTTAAGGTACATGTAATCACACTTTCATCAAAACTGATAAAAATCGGATTCGATGTTTCAAATTCATAAATATTATCATTTCAATCAAACTTTGTCTCATGATATGGTCGACATAAGTCACTGTGTTAATACCATGTATTGTCAACACATTAATAACATACGACAGTAGATGTAGCCATCGGCACCGTCGTCAGGGAAGTATTTGTCTTGAGCCTCAAAGAATTTGAAAGCGTATCCATCTGACGGCAGGAACCAGGCTGAGTCGAAGTCCTGCTTCAGGTTGATGAGGCCATAGATGTTGGCAGCGAATATCCCCAACGTCAGTATCAGCACAACGATCTGGGAAGGGAGACAACTCTCACATTACCGGGACACTGTGGCGTGTTGCTGAACTCCAATGTCAACAATGTCTCCAAGTGTTCGGCCTCTTCAGTTCATAGACTGCTGTTCACCTATGCTGATCCTCACTCCCCCAATGACAAGGCCAAGAGTACGATTTCTTATATATTCTGATATCGTATTTTGAGTGAGTTAATTAGTTTAGTTTTAAGCCACTTTTAACAATACTCCAATTGTACCCATGTGGGGAATCGGACTAGGGGCTTCAGCATAACGGGGAACGTCTTAAACACTAGGCCATTCCACCGCCCATGAGTGAGTGAGTGTGTGAATGAGTAGGTGAGTGAGTGAATATGGGATTCAAATATAATACGATGTGATCCAAGTTAACCATTAAAACACCTCCAGTTCGGGAATTGACAATGTTCATAAGTAAATGCTTGTAAACACATTTACCTAAATTCGCCTAAATTTGTACAATGTACAAAACAGGTTTTTATGAGAAGAGTAAAAACATCAGTGGCTCAGGTTTTGGAGAGTTGTCTATAAAAACTGCAACCGTTTCCCATTTACGATATTAAATCCATATTCAAAGACCTGTTTCGTTGAGGCACAGCTAACGTCTGTCATTGCCAGTTGGACAGAAAGAAGTAAGCTACAGGACCAACTGGCAGGTTAATACAATTAAACGGACAGCGGATTACCACAGCAAGTAACAGTGAGATAATCTGAGGCAACTAGAATGAGATTAACGCTTTATCTGAAACAAGGCGCAATATCAGATTAGTACACTCATATATATCCCCTAGGCTTTCTCTTCAACTTATGTACATACAAAACATGGACAAGTAACATAAAAAGAAACGAAATCTGTGAACCAAAATCTTTTACGCTACGAGCTGTTCAGGTCGTGCTGCCAAACAGAGTTGCAAGGGAGATAACCCTGTTAGCCTTAATAACACTTCCCCAAAGTGGTTATCTCATATTATCACCATCCTTCCGTTTCCGTAAACCCCAAGAAAAGCTTGTCCCGGAATAACACTTGATCACAAATGGTCACCTCACATACGAGTAAGGTCACAAGTAAATTTGTCGTTAAAATTTATTACACAACATCCGTATCAAATTCCAACAGAAAATAAATAAAACAACTTAAATACTTGCTTCCGTTTTGAGGTCATCATATTACCATATTACCAATCTCAGGTACATGTGTAACGCCTAGTTGAACATTTCTACTGAAAAGACACAAGATTAAGGTACAGTAGAGACTGTTCCTGGATATATACCTTGACCGGCAGCTTAGACAAGATCGGTCCAAGCAGCTTCTTGAAGAACAGCGGGATGAGCTCAGTCTGGCTACACTTGTTGGGGCTCCAGTTCTTGTGTTTGTAGCAGCAGCAGCAAGCATCTCTCATCCCTGACATTCGGTGGAGGTCCACTGTTAGACAGGCGGTGAAGAACACTGTCTGCATGACGTAGAGCCCGAGGATGCCGAAGGCCGCAAATATACAGAACGACCGCAAAGCCGGAAGAATCTGGAAGTCCACATAAATACAACAAACTGTCAAAAACACGGATACGATGAATTTGTAAGCTTTCGTTTCATTTTTTTCAATAAAAGCAAAGACAACGTACACAGTCTCTTGTTTCATTGTGTTTTAAAAAGTATTTCTATGATCTAAAAATAATCCGAACCGAGTAGAGCATATCATGCGAATTAGAAAAGAATTATCGAAAGGGACCACTGAATGGAGAGATGAATGAAACGTGTTAAGCTGGAGAGACATACTTTCTTGTTATATCAGGCATATTAAACTCACCGTCGACGCACCAATGGCAAAGGCGACGATGTCGGTAAGGGAGGTAACCGTGACCGAGACCCCAGCGTGTCTTAGTACCCGACCGACCTTCTCGGGGATTTCCAAGTCCATCTCTTCTGGCGTCAGGTTGTTCAGGGCGCCGATGATCACAAACATGTCATCAACACCAATACCTGCATGGCGTGAAAACAGGTACACACTTAAAAAGATACTCTCATTTCATGTCGTAATGACTGGTGAGTGAATAAGTGAGTATGGTTTTACGCCGCTCTTAGCAATATTAAAAATGAAATCTCATAAGATTAAGCACTCATGATAATTTCTTTTAGGTAAAAGCTTGACAAGAAAACAGCGTTGTGTTTCCTTTCCTGTTCAGTATATAATGAGGCATGATGACACTGATGCTGGTAATTGGGTCACCTACCTAGCAGTAGGAAGGGCAGGATGGAGTGTAGAGGACCATACTCAGCCCCCACGAGGGACGCCAGACCAAAGGACACCAGAATGGACAGTCCAACGCATAGGATGCCCGCGAACGCCAGACCAATCTGTTAAAACGTGAACACATCAATTCATTAAAGCTCATATGCACCGGGTATGTTCAGTCAGAGAGACTGTCATGACTTTTGTTAAGGTGACGTGTAACTGTATGGACAAGTGTGTGAGTGAGTGAGTTTTGTTCCGATCCGATTCGAACCGTGTTTCATTTACTCCATGACGTACGTGTCGGGTAAATGTTTACGACTGGCGATGGTCGCATGTGTTAGTCACTTTGATAAACCCAATATGACATTGAAAATCAAGAGAACTGGGGCCCTTGAAATCACAACACAAAGTCAATCTGTCTTGTTGTGTTACCTTTGGCCCACTGCGAACTACATATTATAGCATTTCTTGGAGCAAAGTGATTTGTATGAGAACGTAATGGAAACCGACAATAACAGTTCTACGATGTGATGCTTATGGAGAGATAAATTATGTACCCGCTGCTCCACTAGGTTGAATCTGCCGAGGACGGTGATGACGAAGATGATGAGGATAAAATAACCAGCTGACAGCAGCGTGACATCACCCTGGATGGCGTTACCGCCTTCATCACTGAAACTATAATACAGCAATTCTCAGTATACTCACCTTCTCAACCAGAGTAATATATAATGTTGTAATTTATAGAATACGATTTCTGTAACATTGTGGTATCCTCAAGCCCATTTCTGGTGTCCACCGTCGTGATATTGCCGGAATATTGCTAAAAGTAGGGAAAGATTATTAAAATTACTGTCCCACTCCTACGTATCAATGCATACTACCACATGGCCACCGACTCCCACCACGGGGTAACTGCGAGAGGTCAACGTACCTTCTTCTTGTGAAGACGTACGATCCAGTCAAGTCGGAGTGCCCGTTCTTTCCTATTTCTATCAGTTGAAGTTCCCAGTCCTCTGTCCTTGCCTTTATCTGTATAAACAATGGTCAAGTGTGGAAACAACCAAACAGTTATATCATTTATTTTATTTATTTATTGAGTGAACCAATTATTGATAAAAATGTAAGGCAGCTGAAACTCTACCAAGGACATTACTACATGCAGTTAGTAGAGGACCGCCTGAATCCTTCAGCTGCAGACAGGTATGGACACAGCACCTTGAAGGAAAGGGGTGGTCCAGCATCTAATTCCTTTGAGCTGCATACTTGGAGTACAACATACCATCCCATTAAATGAAATAAACTTAAGAAAGAAGACAGAACCGAGGTATTCTTGTATTCTATGGAGTATTATTATATATTGACTCAAACATTTTTATCATTTCAGGTATTTAGCACACCTATAGCTATCGGGCTATGAACAAGTACAAATCAACAGATAATTTAGTTTAACAAAAGCTACGTACATTGTCATCCCCAAGTAAAAACCAGCTAGATGTCATCGCCCCTGCAGCAGTGATGTACCCACTTCCGTTTTCAGTGCGTACGCCCAGAAGAGTCTTCACGTCAAGAGCGTTGCCGAAAACAGGGCTGAAATTACATGGCGGCAACCGTTACGATCTTCTGAGACTAAATTGTTGAATGTCATTTTGATCAACCGGAAGTAATAGACTCAATATTTCGCTATATCATGTGTACTTATAGTTTATCTACAATTAAATGCTTATATTAAGGTGTATTTAACAGAGAAAAGGCTAGATACGGGATATTTGTCATGAAAATTGCACACTACAACCAATTCAGCTGTAATTAGAGTATTCACTGATTCATCCATCGATATCACCTGAATTTAATCGTGTTAACATCGTCCAAGATGTCCTGTTGAGAGAGGCCATCAATTGTCGATTTGTTGAATGACCAAAGCTCCAGTATACTGGACACTCGGCAGTTGGCCCCGATCCTGTAATAGAAATAGAGTTAATGGGTTGATATTTGCCATACACGGCACTTGTCATCTCAGTTATATATTGATATATAAAAATTTAATTTTCGTCATGAGGGTTTGCACCTGGTCACAGATGAGATGCACACAAGGATATAATATTCAGACCAGGAGCGATGATCCGCGTTCGTTCACCACGTGGAAATAACGTATGAAGCCCATTTCGGTTTACTTGCTTTAATATTGCCCGAATAAACCTTACTCACTGTACTTATTTTTACCAAAGACAAAACATCAAAGACACCAACTTATTTCGGTTTTTTATTGCTGTATTGTATCACGTTTTAGCCTAACCGTACCTTTATTAGTGTTTTGAAGTTGCGGATGATTCAGTTATGATTTTTTAAGTCAGAACACATATGTAGAGGTACAGGTATCCAAAGCTGTTTGTTTCCATGACAACGTTACATAGCTAAAGGTTTAAATGGCTTACTTGAGACATACATCGGTCATCTTGTATCCATTTGCTGAGGATGCGTTCAAAGCAGATTCATACATCGAATACACCTGTAAATAGGTAGGGAAAATAATCATGGTCACCCTTGGGGTATTGGATAACAGGAAGATGTCATACCACGTCGCTTATACCACGTCGGTATTTGATCTGGAAGCCATATTCAAGTTAGGTGAGCTTTATATGATTTATACTGAACAGGAAAAGAAGCGCAAACTTCAGAAAAAGAAAACTTATAAAAGCGTTCATGTTTATGTCTTTTATTTGAAATTTTGACCAAAAGTTGCGTTTCTTTTTCTGCTCAGTTCACATGTGCAAAGCTTTCTCAAGAACCATGCAACTTTCACAAAAGTCGAAAGAAAACGTCACACATCTGGACACTTTGGAGACCGTGAATCACCAGTATATTGAACACACCTGGATCCACAGAAGAGAATTAAAATTAGTTCCTGCTACCTGCTTATTTATGGTATCGACAATACAATTAATACACGAGACAAATACCGCTTGTAATGATGGTCTTGTGAGGAGGTTGTTGCCCGTGACGATGACTGTAGCAACCCGTAAGGTAGATGGAAACTGCTGCGTCGCCCATTTCCGTTGATTAATGATATCGGCGCCAATAGGTATCCAGAGCTTGTCGGGGTCAGTTGTTTCGTTGAAGCGGAGAAACCCGATGCCGACCAGCCCGCAAGCTATGGCACAGCACAACATCACAATCCATGGCCGCTTTCCGATATTCAAACCAAGTCTGAAACCACAAATACTCTAAATTGTAAAACAATTCACTTGAATTCACGACCTTATGTTAGGGGGAGTGGTGAATGTTTATTGAGTGATGAGTGAGTATGGTTTATCGCCGCTTTCAACAATATTTCAGCAATGTGACTTAAAGAAATGTCACAGCGGGTAACAGCAAAAAAGAGGTCCATACTGTACTCATACTGACATCCGAACCCGGGCCTAGGATATGATGACAGAGTACTCCAGCCAGTAGGCCACCCCGTCGCAAGTT
This sequence comes from Haliotis asinina, assembly GCF_037392515.1. Taxonomy (NCBI): domain Eukaryota; kingdom Metazoa; phylum Mollusca; class Gastropoda; order Lepetellida; family Haliotidae; genus Haliotis; species Haliotis asinina. The sequence continues at coordinate 41,636,790 of NC_090286.1, forward strand.
AGACCCTGATTTGTGTCTTTATTAAATAAACTGGGTAGGCGTTTTTCTGTATCCTATCATTATTATTCTGTTTTCTAACTTTACTTTTATCAGGGAGCCTATATAGAGATGTTATAGAGTATCCCTGCTTTTATCTTTACTTTTTATATTTTTTAATTTATTTAATTTGATTATTTGTTTTAATTTATTTCATATTATTCTCTTTTTTTCTTTTTTTTTGAGCGGGAGGAGGTTCTTTTGGGCTTTGGGGGGCTTTTGTTGTTGTTTGTTTGTTTCTTGTTGCTTTTTATGGTTTGTCTAATTTCGTTGTATTTTATAAGATGCCCTTTGTTCGTACATTTTCCAACCAAGATCGAGCATCTACACAGTGTCACGTAACGAAGTCGATTAAGAAGAAACATCGGCTAGCACGAACAATATTCAGGTGCCCAACAGACAGCCACGTCTAGGGTTGACAGACAGATACTTATAACGTCTCTTGGAGGCCGTTGAAGCCATATATGATACGTGACTACAGTTGAATCAGGTCAAGTTGTCTAAGCCATGTCATAAAATATAATTTTACAGAACGTCCCTGTTCGACACGACAGTTAGAGAATTACAAACATTTACTAGTTAAATATATTGAAACTGAAATAGCTTCGGCTTTTTCAGTTCTTCAAGACAAAGCGGAGGGTATTTTCGACTAACCAACACACGGCATGAGTTTCTTTCTTCAGTTGTTCAACGAAATCACCTAATTGACGTAAATGTGTTTACAGTGGCCGTCTGCTGTGAACAGGATGTTAAATCAAACGTTGCCTAGGAAACGAATCTGATAATTATCACATAACATTCGTGACAGGATGAAACAGGAAGCGGAAAGCACTCTCATGCTGATATTTTTATCAGTTATATTATTCCAAAAGAATTCCTGACGAAATACATTTAGTCATTACTAGACGCAGTTCCTGAATAGTTTCCATGGTAACATTCGTAAACATTCGCGCTGATGTTGATGCACGCGTCGATATGGCCTGTACTTCCGGTAAAGGGGTTCCTACGCTCATGGATATATACCATTCAAAAAAGTAGGGGATATTCCGTTTTTCGAGCATGCCTCTAACTAACGCCAATGCATATGAGAAAAAAATAATACATATCCATACCAATGACACATTTCCAAAGGAATGGAATTAACTGTCATTTTTTTCCTGAACTCTTAATTTCACCATCTCTGCCCTCGTTGGCGTCATCATTTTGCATTTTATCAATCTATTAAATCCAATATCCCCCTACGTTTTTTAATGGCATATTCTCTGTCGTTAATGTTTGTGGTTTGTGCCATCACTACGTACGTTCACTCTGGATGTTTTTCGTTTTGTTTTGTTTTGTTGTTCTGTTTTGTTTTTCGTGTTTTTGTCTGCTTCTTTGTTTTATTTTGTGTTGTACTCTATCTTGTAATAATACTAGCATGTATCTGGTTTCATAAATAAATGACGGCAGTGATCAACAGCATGAGCATCGATCTACGACGACTTTGATACGACGACTTATGTCAACCAAATCTGACAATCCCATCTCGTTGGTCTCCTCCTCCGACAAGCCTGGGTCTGATGACCAATTCTACCCGTTTTTCGTTCATCTGTGTTGTTGAAAAATGTCTTGAATGGAGACAATGTAACCTACTTCTATTTAAGAACATCTAAACCGGCACATGCAACTATAGAACTGAATATTTAGTGGGGTTCTACCCGAGGTCGCTTGTGAGGAGAGCATGGGAGCTCAGATTATCTGTCGTGACTGAAATCAAACAGACGTATTGTAACTAATGGCTTTAAAGGCAGTGACCGCCAGGGTGATGATAAGATAAGACTGGCCGGCGCGTTACTACTCTACTACCAATTAATATTCTGTGCAAGCCAACACTTTGATTTATGTCTTTGGAGTACAGGAGTTCAATGAAACCTGTCAGTGATTGTTAGAAACAGAAATATATAAGCACACCCAACGCCATATTGAGATTTACCCGTCACGCTTGACGTTACACTACATGAATCTCAACTTACAATTAAAACATCTTTGACTCAAGCACAACTTTTACCCACATTTTACAGGACAAACAACATGATGATGAATGTAGTCTGGTTTTCTTTTATTTTTGTATTTTTGTACCAGCTAAGACCAGTTTTCTGTCCCCAGTATTATCGAATATATGTGACTGGTCCGACCTCCCGTGTCTCCTCTACCGTGATTTATTGCCAGCTTGAATACACACCGGGTAGACGGGTATACCCGATCATCTCCACCGTAATTCAACCACCCGCTTACCTTTGATAATGTGAAACATTCCATTAACTACATGCGTGTTTGTATTTAGTCACTCTGGGTAATGAATACAACGTTTATGACCCGTTCTATATTCCACGTGACATATGGACACGTGACAGTTGCCTTGATCAGATATAGAAAGTCCCACCATGATAAGGAAATTCTCGAACCGAGCAGCTCAACACGTGACACAGCTGGTTGTGTAACTTGTAAATGTGAGAAAAAATTATAGCGTCTTGAAGCCAAAATACTGCTTATATTCACATTTAGACATTTTAGTTTGGGTAATAGTTCATTCTGTTGCGGCATGTGTTTATCATGAGTGAGTGAGTGAGTGAGTTAGTTGGGTTTAAGCCTCTTATAGCAATATTCCAGCAAAATCGCCACGAGGGACACCAGGAATGGGTTTTACACATTGTACCCATGTGCTAACCTTTCCTGCGATCAGGAATAAACCAACATTCTCAGGCAAGTGAATTTGTTCAAATATAGTCCCTGTAAATATTAAGAAGGGGAACTAGACCACGGTGGCCTTAATAAGACAATACCTGCGGGGGGAAACAAAAAGATGCAAGATTCGAACTGTTTGGCTGAAGTGTAGGTGCCGATACCCATGTTGCTGACTCAGAGACCGTAAGCATACATCGACGGTACATCAACCCACGGGGCACCCTTGAACATCATATTTATCTTACCGAACACCTCAATGTTAATTTTGAACTGTTAGAAGTATGGGTATCGGATCGTAAATCCCCTTCTCCATATTCACGGGGACAACAGTTGAACGTTTTGTCAAAACTTATTTATTGGAATGCGAGTCAGATCTTTTCTTGGCCCTTGCTAGATTTTGCAGACGACACTACGGGCTCAGACAACGTAAACATACATCGAAGGTACATACGCACCCTCCTCGTGACCAAAGAACAACCTACAATATATTTTATGGTTATCTGAGTATCAACGGTGTATTGTTTAAGCTTAATTAAGACATTAACCTCTCGCCGAACGTCTTAAATTTGGACATTGATATGGGGTATTATTATGGATAGATGAGTTGCTTTGCCTTTGCTTGTGTTTGTGAACAGGCGGGTGAACTTACGCCTATCTTTTCGTGGACACCCAGTGTCATCAGTATTCGACAGTGATAAATATACACACATTTGTGTCACCAACGTACAATAGACATCCCTCCTTGGCTACAATTCATATCATTTGGGAAATATTGTGATCGTGTAATGTACATTTCGCGGTCACTTGGCGCCTGTGGGCCCTCTTAGGATCCCATAGACGACGTCAATGTGTAATTCATTAAATAAAAAATATAGGCCTTGTGATCTCTATACGTTCATTCATATCTGTAGTAAAATGGACACAGAACAATAGGTCATACAAGGTGTGATCCCGGGCTAAGATCAGTCAAGCAAATATATCTGCTCGAAATATCAGGGAATAATGGTCCCATGGCCTGCAGGCGTGTTCAACACCGTGAACAAAGTTATTCTGGCAGTGTATATGTAGGTCACTAAATTCTCAGTAATTTTAATCATAATTCGAAATTTGACAACGGAGAAGAATATCACCGAGATCTCTACATGATCAACATATAACGTTCGTTTGTTGGTCAACGAGTTTCTTTAGTACTCCTAGAACAATGAGTAGCTCTGGCTTATCGTCGTCTGTAGCAAATATTCCATCAATATCGGGGACCACCAGAAATAAGTTTCAAACGCTATACTATGTCGGGAGTCGAACCCGAATCTTCGGCGTGACGAACTAACGTTTGAACCACTATGCTACACCGCGGCAGTAGAGTAGTGAACATTGATAGGGCGTGAGAGTAGGGTACGTATACACAGGATACATTCTCCAACTATACTAACGATGCAAGATCCAGAGAAATGGTATATTTTACACACCGCACAATATATCATAGCAAACGTGCACACAGCGTTATGATCGCAAGTCTACTTTTGGTGTATCAGAATATCATTGAGGCTGCACTGCGCGATGATCCATTACCTTATCAGCAAACATTGAAAAGAAGACCATTTGTGTATATGAAAATTTGAAAAATTTTAAAATGTTCATATGGAATGATAAAAAAACCGACAAGTTACAGCGATTTAACCTTATGGGGAAATATGAAGATAGTGAGAATGGTTGCTGTCAACACTTTCATTAATTCAATAAAAATTGCTTGTTAAAGAGATACGTGTCACATTTTAAATGCTATGAGTTTTTAAGAGACATTCTTCCATTCAATACGCTATCATGCTCAAACATTAGTAAACAGCACAAAAGCGTTTTGAAAGAAGCACTCTTTGGAAACATGCATGGAATACATATGTTAAAGGTAGTGGATGGAACAAGGATATATATGAAGTTTTTACACCACACATTTGGCTAAATGACCGGTGTAAACACCCGTATTTGATTTATCAAACTGGTTAAAATGAAATAATATACATTAAGGATATTTGTGATGACCACGATTTCCTTACATTTTCAAATTTGATGTTAGGGGTACGGTATTTGATCTATTTCGTGTTCTTCTCAGGGTTATAAAATGGAGAGAGGCTACACGAACAACACAATATCAAAAGCAGTCAAAATAATCAATATGTTCCCCTTGGAATGATTTGAACAAAACTAGTTAGGTTCGAACTTATTTTGTAATTATTTCATTTCTGTGTTAAATGGGACAGGGAACTTAATGTTCATTTAAATTGGAATATAATTTATACAATGTAGGCAGTCTAAAAGAGATACAAAGCTCAGAGTTTCCATACAAATTTATACATAAAGACATAAAATATTAAGGTTAAAATTAAAAACTGGTTGCTAATGATAATGTGGTTCAGTAAGTGCGAACATCTATCTTGTATACTGAATGTCCAACTATCAAACGGTTTGAAAGTAATTCATCAACCTCGTTTACAGATTATTCAGTATAACGTATGAAATGTTTACTATTGACGTTTTATCATGCTGCAACAGCAACCACCTACTCAATCACGTGCGTTTTGGGGCAAACGCCATAATTTGTAATAAACATAAAGGGTTTGAAACCCAGTATTAATATCTACAAATCAGCATTTAAAATGTGTATCAAACTGAAAAATATATTAATTTGAAAACAAAATATCACTATGGATTCATTTAATAGAGAACAGAATAAAATATCGCCTGCATGCGATGTTACTGTAATGACTTTATCGTGCGCTAAGCTACTGGCATTTCATTGAGATTTAGACAGCAAGCCATGTTTGCCACAAATGGCGATTTTGCTTGTGGGAAGGGGCGACTAACGGGATCGGGTGGTCAGGTTTGCTGTTGCATGTCATCGGATCCAAACTGCGCAGATCGATTCTTATGCTGTTGATCACTGGATTATCTGGTTTAGACTCGAGTACTTACAGACCGCCGCCATATAACTTGAATATTGCTGAGTGCGGCGTAAAACTAAACTCACTCAAGATCTTGTACTTAGTCTGCACATAATACGGCAGAATATGTAATGCATAAAGCGTCTCTATGTAAGTTGTGTTTCGCTTTAATGCTTGTCCAACTATAAAGTGAATAAACAAAACTATTTTAAAAACATTGACATACTAAAGCTTCTTAATCCCATAGTGCCCAGTGAGGTTTTCAAATGCAAAACTATTTACTTGTGGGTGAGCGAGAGAGTTTAGTTTTACGCCACCCCTAGAAATATTCCAGCAATGTGTAGATATTTGGCTTCACACCTTGTACCAGGTGGGGAATCGAAACAGGGTCTTCAACGTGAAGAGCGAACGCTCTAACCACTAGGCTACCCACGGCCTAAATCAATTGCTAACATGTAAATGTTCCAGTCAGGGCCAGACAAACCAGTGTTTGATATTATGAGAAACAAGCAACGTCGCTGTGTACATGAATAAACGATTTTTATCACATCGTTTGGTTACTGGGAATTACCGTTGACCTACAAGTATGTGTGCAGAATATTATCCCGAGGGTGTATATTTGTTACAGGGAGACCACAACAGCGTTTTGCTTGAGATGCATGCAGTGGTCACTACTCGAAATAGTGCCCAAATGGTTCAGTTCAAATAAGCGAGGATTTTTAATATTTATCACCGCCATTACTCGCACACGCGCAACTGCCAAATAACAAACAATCCGTTACACCTGAAGGTGCTAAACTAAGTACATGTATGTATGAAGTGAAGCTACCCCTCTCTAACTGAAATACTTCATCCAAGCAAACATAATACTCGGGTCTTCAATGTTGAAATTCCAGCCACCTTTTATAAGAACTCTATTACCTATATATACAGTGTCCTCACTATATAGGGTATTTACTGTTCACACGCTCCGAAAAGCACAAACTCTCACAGGTTGTCAAAAAAAAACGTTTTGATTTCAAACATTGTTTGTTTACATCCGATTTGATATCCCGATCTTGGGGATGTGACACAGTGACGGGATCGCCTAATCGCCTACATCTATATTCGCCTACGCCTCCAATCGAACACAAAACCAAAGCTAACGAATTAGGATGAAAACATGTACCCCTACCCATATAATGAAACCGCCTGACCGGGGCTATAGTGATCTTGATTGACTGTTTTAGGAATATTTAGTGGAGTAGGAACATAAGTATAACCAATATTTATTTATTTGTTTGTTTGTTTGTTTGTTTGTTTGTTTGTTTAGATGAAAAGCATTGGCGAATGAACGTTCCGTATTTAGTGGTGATTATTTTTATAAATGGCCTATAAGCAACCTTTTACCTATTTTGTACTACCATGTTAGCTTGGCCGCTGTGTGCAAAGGCAATACTTTTACATGATTTGTAATATTTTTCTATCTCACTTTTTATCTGGTGAAAGTTTTAAGATTTAAGTCCTTTTCTGCTCATAGCGTAAATATTCTGCTTTATTACCGGGCAGGTAATGCTTGGAGAGTTGTTATTTTCCCACTTAAAATAATATATTTTCTACTGTTAAATCATTTTTGTCCTTCGCCCAGTATCCCGAGCCATGGGGACAGTTCTGTCCACATTCCCTTTACAAAACTAGCAGTAGCAGTAGATGCCATACAGACTATCGCGCCTGTGTACAAAGTGACATGGGCATAACTGTGATTCTCTAATTACAATATTATGTAAATAAATATTAGTTGTTAAAATATTCTGAGTAATATTGTATTGAAAATATTTAAATTTACACTCTGTGTACATCTATTGGGCATTAGATGTATACATCCTAGTCATTCTGGGGAAATCGTCTTCCTAATATGTTTTCCCCCATTAAGACATTAAATATCACTTAATATCAATAAATAAAGTTATTTTATAACTCTGTATACCTCTTTTTCTTATTTCAAATAAAAGAGTCCAGTTTCAGATCACAGGTTTGACTCTCATTTATCATTGCGTAATCTGTGGTCAACAGACCATGAAGTGCTGTTTTAAAAATGTAGGCGAATAGAGAACAACCCGACGGGACATGAGTACCACCCATGAATGCGGTCGAGTGTTAATTTGCGTCCAAGCAGGACTGACCTAGTCAGATACACGATACCCGAAATGTGTGAGTTCACGCGTTTAAAACGCTTAACATGTGCTCTGAGCTGTGAGCCTGAGATACCCGGTGTGAGTCACTCAAAACTCCCATATTGTAAGAAAGTAGTCAAGTAAAGTTTAAAGTTCTGACGAACCAGGCCTTTAACATACCATCAAGCATCGTTATAACACCCTGTTATTTGTTAACAATGGGGAGTAGCGTAATAAAGAGGACATCGATCGGTTACGAAACGGTTATTCTGTTATCAACCGTAGCTTGTAAACGCTGTATTCAGTGTTGTATAACCCACATATATACCACGAATGACTTAATATCGGATCTGTTTGCCATGATACGGAAACCCCAAGAATGACAAGAGCAGATTATTGATTTCCGCTGGTTTACGCCCAATATTTGTGAAAACATCACAGTGAAAACGTGACTTAATTTTCAACAGAGAAATGTAAATAATGAGGCAGCTACATAAATACATCGTTTGCCATCGTTTTATTCAACCATTCACATAATAATACAACAGCACAGCTGGTAATGGCGTGCTGTCATCGTGGTGAATGTTGTGTGTAATTGTAGTTTTCAGTCACTTACTTGTAAAACCCTTTCTCGAGGGTCTCGATGATGGCATTGCTAATTCTCTTCAGAATTCCGTGCTTCTTGGGAGTCTTGTCCCTCGCTAACTGTTCCCTGCTTCCAGAATTCATTCTGAAGAATGATGATCCTGTTCACCATAAACACCGCTCCGACCTGGCCGACACACCTGGTCGCTTCGGCACACCTGTAGACAATAGTACACCACGATGTACGTTATTACAGGTAAGGTGATATCTCAGGCAAATTAGCCGAGTCACTGTCATAGCAACACTCCGACACCTCGTTCTCTCGAGGCTGACCTGGTTCCAGTCTCTTACAATGTGAAGGGGAACCACGATGTATTGAAGACGGATCGATTGATTGTATCGCGCCGTTTGGCTGTGACCGATCTCTAGTCACGTGATGAGTCACGTGGCAACAAGGACGTCTGCACATGTACTACCGATACTTGAATAGGTATTTTTTACGACGGGCGTTAAAGAGGATTAGCAATTGTTAAATCGAACAAGCGAATATTATGCAACATGGAAACAGTGGCGATTCGCCAACACATGCGCTTGACGGATAAGTGGTCCAGTTTTGGGACAGGCGGTTACAACTCGTCTGTTTACAACTGCTCATCCGTGTATGAAGCTAGGGTTGGGTCTATACAATTCACGAAGTAGTTCTGAAGCTGTTGTATGTTTGCGAGCATGGAAGTTTGTAAATATTTAAGCCTTGTATGAATCTATTCGCCTGCCCATATTGAGATTTAGACTATCACACTGCATGAACGTTTATATCAACAATGTGTTCATAGCGCGTGATATCGATTTTTGTCCTTTACATAAGTACCGAACTAGATGAACTGCTTCCTTAATGCTGGCGCAGTGAAGCGGAATCTAGAGGTCAGAAGCTGGGACGAGGAGTGAGTATAGTTTTACGCCGCTTTTTGCAAGATTCCAGCAATGTCACCGCGAGGTAACCAGAAGTGGGATTCACACATTGTACCCATGTGAGGAATCGAACCCGAGTATTTGGCATGAGGTGCCAACGCTTTGACCACTAGGCTGCAACCCTCAGCCCCCCTCCTGCAAACGTGGAAAAAACAGCTTGGCTAATGAAGATGTAGGGCACGGGGTGTTCGATCTACCGTTTCAGCTGATGATTGATACTGACAGAAAGGAGTCGAATCTCAGTTCACAAAATTATTGCAGATTTTGTATTTTAGTTGTAACTTCATTTTTGTTTTATTATGTTTCAAGTAAATAAATTCTTACATTCTTTAACCTTGTTCGTATTTTGCAACAATGTTGCAAGTGATGCGTTGGAGAGTCGAAGGCGTGGCTTAGTTCAGCCAATCAGCATCGACTCTAAGTATGTGAAAGCGAAACCGTGGTCTTTGTGATAAAAAGACCACCGGGAAGATGGAAGGGCCACACCTAGGCATGCTACAACTAATGATAATTCTGAAATTCTGAATCGGTTGAAATGTTTGCTAAAATACACTTACACGGACGCCAAAGTACGTTTTCTGCCATACTGGATAGTGTTTACAAAATCACGTTTCAAGAGGGCCGGCATTGAGTCACCTATTACATCAAGTATATTTCATGGTCAACTGCGAAAAATTCGTCACTGAATTCCCCATACATTTAAAAATCACAAGCGGGTTTTGTCTCCAATACCAACTGTCTGGATAAAATAGAACGAAAGATACCGGGTGTAAAAACGAATGCTGTGTTCGATAGACTGCGCTTGTTTCAAATGTAAACAAAGAAACATTGCAATTTTACACTGTGTAGCATTTACGGCATTTTCCTGACATCCAGCCGTCTGTTCATTGTTTTGAATGGTTCAATGCCTTTAGAATATGCACGGTAAAGCATCGTAGCAAGATACAGGAAATATTAGAAATAGATACAATGTAATGATCTGATAATTCAAAAGAAATTATCAAAGTTTCCGCGCAGCGCGAGGCCATGACAGACGCAAAACCATGCTGAGCGACAACGGTCTTCATTTCTGACTTCTCCTCTTACTTACAGTGAAAACGATAAAAACATATTACAATACACAAATAGTCAAATTCATTCTGATTACGTACACCTCATATTTATGTACAAACGATCCTTGATCCTTGAGTTCTCGCAAAATCCTGTGTACCTTTTCAGCGAAGCCTCCATTTTGCAAGGCATCGGTCATTGATAGTGATATCATAAGTCAATATTTGCCGTACATATTGGGCATTTTCTTTGTGGTGAAGGTCACCTGAAAAAAAGTAAACACGATTGCCCTATGATTTCGATTGCACCTTCAGCATTATGATGTATATTATGCGTATCGATCAGATATTTTTGGGCGTAGGGCTAATATAAGGGTAACGCTATTTTTCAGGACATCATCATTTGCAGAAGCCCGAGGACTTTCATTAAATGAAGGAGGGCAGTTGAAAAGACCGAGGGCTCCTGCCAATGATAATGCCCTGAAAAATAGCGTTACCGTTATTATAGGTAAAATAAATAGAATTTTTAATAAAATAAGAATAAAACAGCGGCATCGGTTTAGAAGCATTTACTGCCAACAACAAACGACGGGGGTCACTGACACACATTTTACAAATATAGACACGTCATAGAACAACACAGATGACGTCACTATTGAGAGTGACGGCATTCGACCTTGACCTTTGCCCATACTACCAGTCGTCATTGTTTTCAGTGATCAACAACGTTAGACTTCAAGTCGATATTTTCATTGCTGTATGTTGTCATTTATGGTACAATTGGTATGGTTGGCACAGGCAGGAAAGTGCATAATGGTACAGGCACATGTGACAAATGTAAGCCTGTATGGCTATAAGATCGGTTAGTGGAACGGGACCCAGGCCACCCCTAACATTTATTGAGATATGCATATGGTATTTTACAAGCCCTTTGCCAATAATGTACAATCTGGAGACAGAAGGAAGAAAGAGGTAGCTGGCAAGGGAAGGGTGGGAGGGAATATAACTTATTGTTGAAGACAAACCAGATGAACATACCGTGTGAAACTCAAATCAATGGACGAAGGAACGATGACGCAATCTGGAGTAGACACCTGACGTCATTAGGTGACGTAAGCAAACATAAAAGAGCGGGAAGAGTGAACTGAAAGAAAGCGTTGAGCTCTTCTGGTACACACGTATAAGATGATCCACGACCTGACAAATGACCCCAATTTGCATACTTGGGAACGTCCCACAGAACGATCCACTTGAAACAAGAGGGAGACAAGTTGTCTGAGAAATATCGAGAAGTTCATTTTCCCCGTGCGTTTCACGCATGAATTGTTATAGCACACTGATTTGGGAACGAATTGAATCAACACAATATACTGAGCAAATATGTTTAGGACCACCGATCCATTGCACGAAGCAAATCACATTTTCCTGGGTTTTTATTAAACAAAATTGTTGAATATCTAAAATGCTTGTCAATGCCCCAATCATCTATTTGTCTTCGTCTTAACTAAAGCCTAGCGTGGAATATCAGTATCTTATGCCTGAAATTGAAGTCTTATCATTCGAAGGAATATGCGGTGTTGATTTCATGTCACGGTTAGCATGTATTGCACGTGCATAATCGTCAAGCTACCTGTAGCAGCCAAGTGTACTCGCCCAATTCGTTGTAACGCCTCTCTTGTCACAAATGCGTTTAGTGCGCAGGATCATCTAATATGTGTCTAGCAGGAAATGAGATTATGTCACAGTAATGACCGCAACTGTGTGTTATAACTTCGATTTACAGGGGCTAATGCGGCATCCCCTTTGGATCTGCCTGTGATTGACTGTCGCTTTGTTTGACAGTAACTGTGACAGAGGTGTTCCTACGTAAGGTAGGTGTAAGAAGAACACTTGTGAGGGTTTCCAGGGATTTATTCCAGCGCTGGTATCATACGGGATATGGGGATCCCCAGTTGGCTGTCAGCCCAGATAACTGAACTAACAAATCGCCCTGAATGATAAAATATACATAAATTACAACATGTCTTTCATATACACACATAAATATGCATATAGGCACTAAACCCTTATAGTAAATATGTATGATACACATTACTGTATCATACCAACTATAAAATAGCTAATCCATATACATATACCTACTGCATATACATATACATGATACATATACTTGACACACCTTACAACATCATGGTTGTATAAAATACCCCACTCTTCAAATAGATGCATGCCAAATACATCATATTTTTGGACTAAAATACTAAGTATGGATATATTTACAGACAAACACTTAACATGCGCTAAATATGATGAAACACTAATCCTAAAAATATGTAATCTAACATACTAAATCCTAATAGCCCTACTGTAATTTGATATGAAAAGATCTAACTTAACATACCCCGAAATGTGCTGGTGTTGTGCTCTGATGGTGCTGACAAGGGGAAAATGTGGATTGCCACAGCTGAAAGGCAGTACAGAAGCTTTAAATGTGATAAGAAGGTGAACTCGATCAAATAATAGAACTCTTGACAACAGGCCAACGCAGACACAAATTACTTACTCTTAACAGTAGACCCCAAGCTACCTGCTGCAATTAGCTTGCCAGTGAAACTTATACCTAAGTTAAAATAATGAAGTTTAACACATTAAAATGACATTTGTTTACACACTGTTACATAACTGTTGTTCAAGACGCAGACGGAGTTACGTCCTCTTGAGCAATTCGTGATCAGTGAATGACGTGTCTTGGTCCTCTCATTATGACGAGAGTGAGTTAGTTTAGTTTTACGACAAACTCAGCAATATTCCAGTTGTACGACGGGGGTCTGTAAATAATCGAGTCTGGACCAGACAATCCAATGATCAGCAGCATGAGCACCAATCTGAGCATTGGGAACCAATGACATGTGTCAACCAAGTCAGCAAGCCTGACCACCCGATCCCATTAGTCGCCTCTCACAAGCATAGTTTCCTTTTGTGGCAAGCATGGTTGTTGAAGGCCTATTTTAGCCCGGTCCTTCACGGATAAATTATGACCAGAAATTCATGTTATTTCAAAAAGTAATTTTATAGCATTTGCTTCCCATCCAAAGTGCGATCGTATTTATGGAAGAGGCATTGCAAAAAAAAATACAACAAAAAACACGTGATCACAAAATGAAACGCGTGTTTGTTTCAATACATTTTTTCACATATTTCCTCATTCAATTACCCCAAAATTGTTATACATTAGTGTCATGACATAGGACAAATCCCTGCATTATATATATGCCGGGAAAGGTAGGTATACGGTAAAGTGTATTTCAGGAAACGGTTGAAAGTTGGATTTGAGCAAGAAATTGTGAACGTTTCTGGTGTGGAAACAGTCTCCTGATACGTTTTGATATGATCAGTGATAGGTCTCATGGTGGGGTAGCCTTGTCTTTAAAGGGTCCGCTCGTCAGGGTGCAGCTGAAGTTCCGAGTTCGATCCCACATCGATACAATGTGTGGCACCCATTTCTTGTTTCCCTCGCCTTAACAGGCTTGCCGAAACCCGCGTAAAGACCTACCCAGTTGCTCCCTTTCATGTACATAAAAAATAACCTCATTTGTTGCAACCAATTCAAGCCAACATCAAGCAATCATGGTTGTATACAGTTCAAAAATTCGATTTGATATGATTTTGATCCATGATAAGTGTCATATACAAAACTGAAGTGGGATGGCTTAGTTTATTAATGGTTAAGCGTCCGCTCGTCACGCTGAAGACCCGGGTTCGATTCCCAAAATGGGTGAAAGCTCAATTCTGGTGTCATCCTTTCTCCGATGTTGCGAAATATTGGTAGAGAGCTCTGAAACTAAACCCGCTTGCTGATACCACCCACGAGTTTCGGTACTCAGTACCCGTATTGGGAATGGTGCCGAATACATTTTATGGCTGCATCCCGTAGCCATGATGGAAGCGCTCGTAGAATATACATGGAAAGTGTGCTCAGGCAACGGAACTCAACTTCAAGGTGACGATTAATGACTGCGTCTGTTTCTCAGCGGTCTTACAGAATATCGAGCCAATCCGTCAGTGTCCACGCAATACAATGAGCCAGATCACAAGCATGGACAACCAAGGTGGGGAATCTGGGTGTGCGTGGTGATGACTGTGTTAACAGAAATGTCATTTACGCTTGATATCCTTCACCAAGAATAAATAGAACTCCTATATTTTGGACATTGCTATCAAATGTTACATATCCTGTCATTTTTCTTCTGGCGAGGCAGCTTATACGTCCCTGTTACATTAACACAGGCAATGTGTGGACGTTCGATATTCCAGTTCCTTTGGATTTTAAATCCCACTAGCGAGTCTTGAGATATACTAACCCCATAGTGAAACTGTGCTTTCTCAAAATAACATCCCAGTTGATAAATACTATGACAATGTCAAAGGTACATATAAACTTTAATGGAGGGACCATGAGACCATAACAAGTCGGGAGAATTTCAATTGAAACGTCAATCACAATGACGTCACGAGTCCACATGCGGGACAGGGGTCAAACGACCAAGTCACGAGGTGAATAACGGGTATGTCCACCATCGGCATTGAGAACAGAAGTGCATCGACGACGCACAGAGCATATCAAACATGCAAGGAAGGCTTGTGGGATGTCATGCCCGATTCTGTTGCAAGAATGTAAGATTCTCTCAAGTTCTTTTGCAAGGTCAAGGACGTTATCTGGTGGATGGGGCAGACGGCTTAGACGTCGATCCATCTCGTCCCAGACATGCTCTATCGGGGAGACATCCGGTGAATTTTGGTCGTGGTCTGATCTGATGACGTAAACATTATTGTCAAACTGTCTTGAGGTGAATACGGCGAAGATCTGGAATGATCCGGGCTGTCATCACTGCAGTCGGAAACCTGTGCCGAAGATGGGTCACCCTTATCCATCTGTCCTGCCTTGGCAGTGTTACACGCTGACGTCCAAAACGTGACCGAACGATGACGTCATTTGTGATCTGGTAGCGTCTCACCAATGGAAAAATGGTGCATGCACGTTGGACACATGTCATTAGCTTAAATCCTTATGTGTCTACACAGGTTTGATAAATTTAGATTTTACATTTTTGTATGCACAGTTTCATTATGTGCCTAGTATAGTTGAGGACCAAACGCTCTATCACCGAGACCTTACATTCTCTTGCGTGCTGTAGTATTAGACAGTCATATCCAAAAGACATTTATCGTCATGGTTTCCACAGCCTTTTCCCAACATCAGTGGCATGATTCGCGTTGCATGATTCACGTTGCATGATTCACGTTGCATGATTCACGTTTATCACGCAACAGAGTTGTTTCGTGACTGATGCATCTACACGTGTGTGATACTGTGGTTGGATGTGAGAACTACCAGCAACTATCAAGTAGTTGTACACAGGAGAATAGACGTGTTCCCTGTTTGATACCCTGACTGTTACAGTATGTTACCGCATCCTGCCTCTATGCGCTGATGTCTTGTCTGTATATAGTCTTTTATCGCACCTTGACGTTGTTGGTTGATACTCTGACTGTTACAGTATGTCATCACACCTTAACATTGATGGTTGATGCCCCGACTGTTACAGTATGTCATCACACCTTAACATTGATGGTTGATGCCCTGACTGTTACAGTATGTCATCACACCTTAACGTTGATGGTTGATGCCCTGACTGTTACAGTATGTCATCACACCTTAACGTTGATGGTTGATGCCCTGACTGTTACAGTATGAGGCAGCCTGTTATCGCACCCTGCCTGACTGTTACAGAGTGTTATCACACCTTGACGTTGCTACTTGAAAATTGATGTGCATATTTCTCAAATCCAATAACTGGGTAGAAGAAAAACACAACCCACAGGCATGGGAACAGTTTTAATGAATAACAGGTTGACATTATTGCATTTTTATTTGAGGTTAGACAACAAAGCAAAGCAGTGACTGTAACAATGGTACCAAGTTTATGTAGTACTATACTATTTGGCGAACTGTGTTCGTTCAAAAATATAACATCGTCGCAGGTAGTTTTATTGTCATTCTTGACTACTCTCAGCCTTTAAGCCTGTCCTGTTATGAGGAGGTCCGAACAGAATTCCACGAAACGAACACTGATGTGCAGGGCTGAATCCAGGAATGGATATCTTTCAAAGATGAATACATTTCTAATAACATAACACTGTTTATGAATGGTTGAAGAAATGTGTATCTTTCAAAGACAAATATGTTTCTAATAACATAACACTAAGCATGAATGTTATGTTATAAGGAATATATATCTTATAACGATAAATATATTTATAGTAATATAACGGTATTTGTGAATGAATGTTGGAATGGATATCTTTCAAAGATGATTATATGTCTAATAACATAACATTATTTATGAATGATTCAAGGAATGTGTATCTTCCAAAGATTATTATATTTCTAACAACATAACACTTTATGTCAGTGAATCCAGGAATGCATATCTTTCAATGATAAATATATTTCAAATAACATAACACTTTTTCTGACTGAATCAAGAAATGCATATCCTTCAAAGATGAATATATTTCTAATAACATAACACCATTTGTTACACAGAATATCCAGTATACAAATAAAATAAATACAGTGACTGCTTACTGTCCGCTCTACTAATCACGTAAACATTTACTTGCCAACAAAAACGCTAACATGAATTATAACCTGTATACTCACTGCAGAGGCGATGGGTTTAATTTACAACATGAATCATGAATTAAATAATAGCACCGCTGAAAGCACACATATCTACATTTAAATACAAAGGCCTGATTGCACAAAGCGACATCAGTATCACGACTTAAGAAACTTCAACTTACGATCGTTTCCTGCACGTAGACAGCGTATTGTAAACTTACGACTGTATCAAGAGGACGTACATACAATATATAGAGGGCATGTGCATATAATTCATCTACAAATGACTAGGGTTATTTTTATTTACAGTTGAAATCCGTTACGTTACGATCCTTGCCGTTTAACTTAAGAGTCGTATGCAAATAGGTAGAAACGACAAAACAAAACTCATCATGTCTATATGTAATCCCCTTGTGCCCTGATATGTCACAATTCAGCTATTGTTTATAATAAACGAATGGCTGATCTGTTAATCTTTTTCAGTCAAAAGCCATATCCAAATAGAAAAAAACGACATGTCTGTGATGAAATGCAACCGCCATAACCTCCGCTATGTCACAATTAACCTATTGTTGATTATAGATAAATGTCTGATCTTAACTTTGTTATCTCTTTTTCAGTCAGAAGTACCAAACATCTGCGTACGTTGTATCCTGTCAGTATATATGTATAACCAACAAAGCTGCTTATTCAACGCTTTCCCCATACACTGCAAAACTGGAACGACAAGCACGACTTCACAGTCAACGTTGTGAAGTTAGTTCTTGTTTATAGTTTGTGACGTAATGATCTGAATACTAAAAACATCAAACTTGAACAGCTGCGTCTTTTTAAGATATACAGACTGTTTTAGCATTACCTGTCGCCATTAGTTCCAAGGTATTACTTTAAGATTAAAAGGCTGATCTCCGAGATCTTCAAGAAGCTGTTATCAATTCCAGGGAAGATTTCTACACACACCTTTCTCATTTCGTCAAATATTGTCGTTAAACACGATTTCGGTAAAAGCAGAAATAGTAGATGTCATAAGACGCATCCTTTGTACAAGAGCACTTACGATGTAGAAAACTGAATCTTTGTAACGAGGCATATGCTACATAATATGGAGAAAAAACTAATTTTCAATAGAACATATGTAAATCGTGTTATTGTGTCTCAAAAAACTCGTAAATGACTGGAAACACCGATCCTCCTGGGTAGAGTGAAAGCATAGTGTGGAGTTTAAGAAGACTCCGTACACCGTCGTCTATACGAAGACAGGCGGATAGTGGTTTCAGTGAAAGCACTGTGTGGAATTTGAGTAGACTTCGTGCAAGGTCGTCTATTACTTCTTTGACTCACACACGTCTTTGAAATCAACAACCAGCACACGTTATAATTTGTTTACAATTAATCGAAGATGCAGCTTTCACAACCCTTCTCGTGTTCTAAATCACAACCATGATCGACAGCCATGTAGCTGTCATACTCAACTGGAGGGGGGCGCAAGGGTAACCTAGTGTTTAAAGTGCTCGCTCGTCACCACGAAGACCTGTTCGAGTTCGATTTCCCACGTGGGCAGAATGTGTGAAGCGCATTTCTGGTGTCCCTGCCGTGATATTGCTGGAATATTGCTAAAAGCGGCGTAAAACCCAACTCATTAACTGGAGAACACTGGTGCAAAAACAATAATTTCACATATTTCACATTAAAACAGCACCAAACAAAGGGACTGAATTAAGATATGAATGTAATACTTTAACTGAGAATCTTTCAGATGCTTTTAGAATCTTTCAGATTTTGAACTGTGTGTAGTTGGTATGGGATAGGCGATAGGATTACCTACAGTGCAAGTGTTGCTGTGCCCTGATCTGACAATATATTGACAATTACATTAGCAATGAAACAACCTTACTCAGCACGAATGTCACAGTTAAGCATAAAGCTTACACATGACGAAACATGAGATTTACGTAATACAGTTATCATGTGGCATTCAAATACTAAAACCGAGTATATGTATCATCCGCGCGAGTATTTTGCATAAATGGCTTGAAAAAAATAGCGTGGAATGTTTGTGAATGACACGAATTCCAACACAACATCGTTTTGTGTACCCAAATGAATGCACATCTACATACAAGACATACACTTGGGTTCATACACATAGACAGCCATCTTAGATGATGGTACACATTCTAGTACATATGTACTACCGACACTGCTACTGAAGCTCAATACCATGTCTTAAATATCCCTTCCTTGTCTGTTTTCAGGGGGCAGTGGGTGGCCTCGTGGTTAAAGCGTTCGCTTGTCATGCTGAAGACCCGGGTTCAATCCCCCACATGAGTACACATTCACATGTTTGAAGCCCATTTCTTGTCTCCCGCCATGATATTGCAGTAATATTGGTAATGGCGGTATAACACCATACTCACTCAGACACTCTGTGATAAGACAAAACGTTTAAATGAATGACTCGTCAGAAAAGGAAACTTAGCGAATGATATATAACTTGGAACCAAATGGATTATAGAAATGTCTTGCACATGGAAACTACATCACTGATCGAAACTGAAAACAGTTAAAGATAGTAATTAATTGAAATCTAGCCCCAAAGGAACTAAATTTTGCGTATGTTCTTTTCATGTATGTATGCTCTTGAGCTAGAATGTGTAATCACTGTCATATCTTGACAATAATAATTTCTCAGCATCGTGGTTAAATATGATACTCAAAGTTTATAACATGACGGTTAAAAGTTCGAAAGACAAATTGAAGCACAGTTTTATCATTATGAATGTGTGTGGTTAACAAACAATTTTCAAATTTCGCGAATAAGTTCGTTTAAAGTGATGCCCCTTTGACAGCGGGCAAATAATAAAAATATGTAAACGGCAAGACTGGAAAAAGACATTAAACAGTATAAAAGTATGCAGTGGTAAATGGAATACGTAGGAGATGGTATTTACCCTCAGACATTTATCACAACCTTGTAACATCAAATCAACAAGTTATCTCAACAATAAATATTCTAATAATTTATAACATCATGAAATATGGATTTATTACAAGTTCAGTGCTTATGTTAGTGGCCCTCATCGAGGAAACCGTGAAGGCATGACCACGGACGTGGATAGGCTGACAAGTCGTGGTTGGTAGTGCGACAAGGAATAGAAAAGGAATCTTGTGCTTTTAGGGGAGGGGTGAATGTGTGGTGTGAATGGGGACTTGTGTTAGAGGTAGTGTTCGGGTGACGATATGATGAAAATCTTGGTTCTATCGTGACATAGGACAATATCGAAGAAACCCTCTTTTTGAGAACAAAACAATCGCGAAAACCCCGAAAAATTATACCTTTTATGAACTAATAACCGATTAAGTGCGTTCTCTCTGTTCAGTTGCATTTCTGTAAAATTTATTTTTAAAATATAACGGTTTTTCACCAATGATGCAACATATTTTAAGAAAAATCAAATGCTTGGCTTCGGAAAATCTTTCAAAAAATTAATTAGAGAGATCAAGCTGACCTGAGAGAGCAAGGGAAGAAGCACATACATTTATTACACAGGGCATACATTTTCCGCTGCCACGTGGAAAATTGAGATCAGAAAACACTATAGTTTTCATATTGGAAAATTCAAGGCGGGCAGGAGAAGGGAAACACAGAAATAAATACACACAGGCTTACAACAGTCTGGTGTGGTGCTGATACGCTCGGTATTATAATCAAGTCAACCGAATATTCCCACCTACGACATCTCCAAACGGGTGGAGCTATGAGTACTAACTGAGGATAGTATAAAGAATTTGCGCATATTAATGATTCCAACGTTAGAGGTCTGACCATGAACATGTCTGATATCTGAATGACACTTCATCTGAGTTTTAGCTAAAGATGCAAAGAAACAAATCTTCATAATCCTGCTGATCACAATGTGTATGAGTATTTGGAACTCGATGTATATGAGAATAATTCGTTGGAACTCGTGGAGAGTAAGACTTAACAGTGAATAGATATTAAGGTGCAAGGTAATGGTCACCGCTATTTCCACCGTGTAAGAACTGCGACTGGTACAATCATCCCTGATAAATCTTATATAGATTTTGATTGAAATTGTCCCAAATTCTGAAGAACCAACTTTTTGCCCACTTCAAGAGAAATACCATTTTCAGCGTGTGTCGATAAAATATGCTATATATTAACCGTCGAAGTTTTTACACAAGGAGATATATTTAACAACAAGCATATGTGTTAATCATTCAAACATACACTGTAACAGTTACGTAACAGCAAGTGTTGTCGGAATCGTTAAGAAAGATAAACAAGAGTGATTTTGTCTTAGCAGGACTTGATCCATTATGGTGGTTTAGCAGGCCTTTATCAGACTAGGGATAAATTGATACTGTGATGAGACATTAACGGAAGCAGTAAAGCACTGGCACCAATGAATCACTGTCCAGGTATAGTGTAATTAACACTTTATCGCTACACTCTCCATCCAATTTTACCATCGCACAACGCAAGTGTCTTCACAGATTGCCGTTTATCATACCGGTTTTAGATACTGGTTAATAAAACCGGTTGAAGATAACGGTGTATCAAACAGGTTGAAGATAACGGTTTATCAAACTGGTTTTACCAACTCGTTCTCGATTCCTATTTAAAGACATATTACTGTGTCTCAAATACCAGTACTGTGATCGTAACTGAAATGTTTCTAATGAGAAACTGATATTTTCCATATTTTCACATACAGTGAATGTATGGCACTCAAACGAAGAGTTCCCGTACTGGATGTTGACACATGCATGTATAAATGATTTTCTGATGGTACCTGATATGGTATGTTCACGCGCATACATGGTAAAGATGTATGTTTGTCAGGTCCTAAAACACATCCAAACTGAGTCATCACCAGGGGTATATATATACAATGAGCTTTCCCTTAACACTTCACGATATGAGCCATGGCTGAATACATTTGAACACATAAGTCCCATTCTGTTCGAGGTCATTAGAAACATTCTATTTCATCGTCACAAAAGATCCTAATGTGATATTTCTGGAAATGGGGTTCCAAGATATGTTGAGCTTTTCCACAAAAGTTGATTAATCACCATGCGACTTTAATTACCGGCATAACAGACGGCCATGTCTTCTTCATCAGAATGACCTGCGTCTCGAGACTCATGTCTGGCTGTATTCATGCTTTCATTCCATGTTGACTGTATTGACCCTAACGTCAGTTCATTAAAATCGCTATCATCTGTCCATATCCATTCAAAGATTTTCCTTCCGAGAGCCTTCCTATAAAATGATATCCATCTGCGGCCCTGAACACACATGGTGAATGGTCTTTACAGTTGGAGTTCATCATAAACCAGGAATCGAGTGGTAAGCAATTTTTCTTCATCCGAGACCTTTCGGAATCCTTCTCGCACTTTCGCTTTTATGGCTGGGATGCTTGCTGATGTCAACATACATGTATGGATTTCCTTTTCTGCGTTAAAGAATTGGTAGGGTAGTATCATCCATGTAATTTAAAAGATGAGCAATTGTCTGATCTAACAGACCATCTGACTTCCCTGTGTAGGAGACAGTACTTCTTTTGATTCTTAACTTTGTAGTCTATCGCCATTGGCAATAATGTGTTGTTGATGTCATTAATATCTATGACCTTTATATATGTTTGGGGCTTTTCGGGTTTGTGACGTGATACCAGCTGACTCCATACTGTAATATTTAAGACCAAGTCTACTGGGAGAGGCATTCTCGGTATATGTACTAAATAATTATTACATATAATTATTCCATGGCCAGCTACCTCGAATTAATCTTGTTTCCAGACGTTTCTCACAAAATGGTCATAGAAAAAATCAGAAATAACACCAATGTTTGCTGGCAGTTGCTGTTTTGTTCTAAAACACTATTTGACCAGTCGTTGAGTTCAAGGTGGACTTTGAGTTGACAGCAAAAGCCATGTTTAGCATTGGTGGTAATGGTTATAATAACATGCCTTGATGGGAAACCAATAGGGGCCGGGTTAAAGCACACCTCAACGTGACAACGACTGTAGTCATCAGGAGTCCTTATATCTCACCAACGTCTCTCCTTACACACGCGTAGACCAAAGGTTCCATGATGGAGGTCTGTGCATGTTTTGTACCGGATTTCACACAGCTGTTTGAGCACACAGTTTCGGCAAATGTTCTGCCAGACTCAATGCTGTCTAACAGGCATGTCGTTGACCCTGATGAATTCCAGCATACAGAAGGCAAAGCTAGCTAGAGTGACGATAGAGGACAGGATGGCTATAACAAAGGACCAACCGATGTAAAAGGAACCATATGCGTTAACTCGTAATGCAAAGTAATGTAGCAGCTTCGTAATATCTCGTCGTATATCTACACAGAAGTCTTTGCCTTTGATTCCCATGACGATAAGAGCCATCAGCGTCATGCAGCCTGCAAGATAAAAAGAAATTGAAACTTGACTGGAAACAAAGATATTGACACACTGCTCCCGTATTTTACCCTATTTTCTCTAATATGCGCTGTGTTAAAGCAACTGTTAAGAAATAATTGATTACATTCCGTAAGCGAAATAAGCGGGTCTGGAAGTCCGTGGAAAAGATAGGTGCCCAGACACGTAATTAGAGGAAATACGGTAGTAATAATGTAATAATGTTACAAACGACGATGACGATGGTGATGATATATTAGCACATCTCTGCGTGAGTGAGAGAGTGAGTTTAGTTTTACGCCGCACTCAGCAATATTACAGCTATATGGCGGCGGTCTGTAAATAATCGAGTCTGGACCAGTGATCAACAACATGAGCATCGATCTGTGCAATTGGGAACCGATGACATGTGTCAACCAAGTCAGCGAGCCTGACCACTCGATCCCGTTAGTCGCCTCTCACGACAAGCATAGTCGCCTTTTGTGGCAAGCATGGGTTGCTGAAGGCCTATTCTACCCCGGGACCTTCACGGGTCACATCTCTGCAGACAAAAGGAAACGCCGTTCTATATGCTGAAGAGACAGGTTCTCAACATGTGTACTTGTGAGGACCGCCGTTCCTATATCTATTGAGTCAAAAATTTCCTTTGAATATTAATGTTATTCATGTCGTTTTTAGCAATGTTCCATCACTAGTACGACATTTGACAACAGAACTGGGTCAAAGACCCAGTTGGGCTGTCAGGATCTTGCACGTAGATGACTGTAATAGATATGGACTGCATCTTCGTCGATTAGGGAAACCATTGCTGCCGTGGAAGAATTCAAAAGTTTCAAAATTTTCACAACCGAAAATCCTGTTGTAATAAATATTCTGTTTTACAAATTCCATATACGAAATGATTCTCTGCACCACACAGAGCGATACAGTATATTGTCATCATTCCTTATAAAGCTCCTGTCTCATTCCGGTACGTCTTCCCAGAAATAGCAGTAATAATACCACCCAAGCCTCTTACTCCAGCTATAAGACTAATTATACGGGTGAACTATTGTGTATACGGACTGAGTGTAAGTGTTAGACAATGACGAATGGCCAAGCACCAGCCTCCGTCACAAAGATTCGGTCAAGGATATAGAATTCATGCCACGGACCTAGTAAATACTTACTCAATGTATCGGGTACCATTATTACATTGATTTTTATGTCGCGGCACATGGGTATCATTTGGACTTTTCCGAGAATATCCAAATCCTGTCACATTGTCTACAAAGTTCCACGAAGCTCTTAGCGTGATGGATAGCATGCCTGATCTAACACGTTCACGCTCTTATCTTGGCTTGTGGCTGTAATGCATCCTTTCTGGTCGCCATGTAATGAATTGCTGCTCAGGTGCACTTCCGGTTTGTCGAACTCTCTTGTAACAAACTGCATATCTTAAAAAGCAGCGACTTCGTGATCAGATTTCTATTTTCTAACTTTGGCAAATATTGATCTGAATAATGACCACAGTCGCAGTCTGAAGGGTGAATGAATCCCAACCCCAAGCCCAATCTTAACATTAACTCAAACCCGGTATTTATTATTCTAACCTTCACTAATCGGTAGTACTAACCTTAACCTCCAACCCTAACCTTATCCTGTCACGTAGCCTCAACTCTCACCCAACATGTAACCCTAACCGTAACCTCTTGCCCCGACCTCCACCCATTATGTAACCCTAACGCTCACCCAACATGTAGCCCTAACCGTAACCTCTTGCCCCGACCTCCACCCATCATGTAACCCTAAATTTCACCCAACACGTAGCTCTAACCGTAAATTCTTAACTAAGCCTCACCCAACATGTAACCCTAACTTAAATCTACATCAAGCATGAAATCGTACCTTAACCCAACGCGTAACCCTAACCCAGTTCTTTATACTCAACCAAACCCGGCACAACAAACACCAAACACGAATCTTCATCCAACCGTAACCCCAGAGCTGTAGAAGGTATCTAACTCTTTCCCGATCCGCAAGCCCTTTCCTCTACATCTTCCTCGTATGGTAATCGTCATATCGCTGGCAGGTTGCCCCAGTGGTGTACTAGACTTGTGAAGTGTGGACTTGTAATGCTCAAGAGTGGAATGGATGAGATCCGCAAAATAAAAACCAAGAAACGATCACTTTCGCGTGCTACATGTAACACGAAGTTGACACGTCATTTTGATGTCTGTTCAACCCATAAGGAGTTTCGATCATGGCCGCTTGAGAGTATCAATAGATGCGTCAATGGGTTGCTGGCGAAAAGGCCGAACGGATGTATATTAATACAGCTTCGTGTGATTTCAACACGTCATACCACTCTGAGAAGATCGCAAATACCTAAGAGGTTCAATGTCGGTAATAGGCCAGTTTTCCTTTGTGTGGCAAGTTTTCACTTCGAACTATCCCACGTGGCATTGCCTATTAGCTGGAGCGTCCCTGCCAAGATTACCCGTGAAGATGAACGGCATTGTGCACGAGACGACAGGGTCCCCGTATACGAAGCTGCTGCCCTGCCCGTGACCACGGTGGTTATGACGAAGCCGATATCACTTCTAGGGCCATCGATTGCTCAGCCGTCTTCACCAGATTTCCAATACTGAGAAGAAATTAAATAAAGGCAGTGTATGCGGTGCATGCCGCCATCGATTTATGAAATAGGAAAAAGCTATTAAAATCCCCGTGTCTTCAGATCAATGTAGTTGAGCGTCCTTGATTACGGACGTTGAGTGTACGGCAATAGGTAATTGTCCCGGGCCAGCTGGGACCTGCTGGGAGACCCACAGCCTTCTTTGATAACCAACCATTTCAAACATCACAGGCACAAAATCAGAGACGCAGGGAGTTCGACAGGGGCCACAGAGCGCAGGAGGCATTTGGTGTCATTCTCTTAATTAGGATGGCTGTAACTGCCATAACCTGGTCTTGATGCAACTTGTAGTTGCGTGGAGAATGTCGGTTATTCTGTTTCTGGGAGAGATACTTCATAAGGACTGTCCGTATGACGTCATCGCAAATGTCTTTTATTGGCAGAAGCACCATGCCACTTAATTGCCTCCGAGTAAATACTGGTGTTTTCAGTTCAAATAAAAGAGGTCAATATTTTTCAAGGGGATCGATATGGGGAGATCATATCATGCCCGTGGCGAGTTAAACCATCGCAAACAAATATTAAGTTTGCCGCCCACATCGAACATGATGTGAGGAAAATAATTAAGCACGTTATTGAGTTCTGGCAAGTGATATGGTGCTTTGTGAGTTGCTATGTATATAGATGGGAATATTTTGGGAATGGTCAACTGATTACAATGTTCCTTATTTTGCCATTTTAAGCATTTGAATGGGAATTACGAAAAGGACTGGCGTGTCCATGTATTTCACTGGAGGAACTGAGCACAAAAGAAATACACTGCTCTGTTTTCATTAGTATGCGGCCTGGGAAAGAAGTTCGAAATGTCAAATGTAATAACTCTGTTGACGATGATGAAATTGAAATATCGTGGTACCTGGGTCAGTCAAACTACCCTTCTACCAGAACTCTTTGTTTGGGTACTGAAGTACCATGGGAAACTTGGGGAGGAAGAGCGCACTTTCTTTAACACCTCCTACAATTCTTCGTGACTCGCTGAGGTAACACTGATGACACCAAGTGGATAAGCCCACTCTCTTATACCGCTGCAAGTATTCTACATATATCTCTAAGAAAATATTGATGCATTGTGTTGATCAGCTCACTCTCTTATACCGCTGCTAGAACTCTTCATATATGGCTGAGGTAACACTGAGGACACCAAGTGGATGAGCCCACTCTCTCATACCGTTGCTAGAACTCTTCATGTAGCGCTGAGGTAACACTTATGACACCATGCTGATCCGCCCACTCTCTCCTACTGCTGCTAGGACTCTTCCTCTATCGCTGAGGTTATACTGATGGCACCGGGAGGATGAGCCCACTCTCTTATACCACTGCAAACTGTCCTCATGCATAACGTGAGTGGACCAACATGACATACCTGACAGCCGATGAATCTGCACGACCTCTTCCACTAATACCAGAACAGGACATGGACATCGTTGTAATGTTGGTGCTGACACAGTAAAATCAACCCCACACCCCACCCTCCCACCCCCAGACACCCCACCCTGCATTTGCTGCATAGGTGATAGGTAAGTCAGATATTTCCCTAATTTCAGTTTCAATCAGCATTACTCCAGCTCTATGGTGGCGGTCTGCAAATAATCGAGTCTAGATCAGACAATCCAGTGATCAGCAGCATGGTCATCGTTCCACGCAACTGGGATACGATGACATGTGTCAGTGTACCATCACGCATGGGTTATTGAAAAACAATTATTACCCGGATCTCCACGTTTCAAACCCTTACGTGAGGCCTGAGAACCGATACTTATGGAGCCGAATCTTCATGAACTATGAACGTGACAAATGCACTTTATGAAAATTGTGCAAGACTTAAAAACGTTAAGGTTTGATATAACTCCAGTACTAGTATGAAATACCAGTATGAAATGTCCTACCAGTATGAAATACATCCCCATCGAATTACCATTTCTTGTTTGATTCAGCCTTCATCAAATATTGGTGTAAACGTTTGGACAGGTAATGTATTGACACACATTTACAAGACTCCAATACTTTGCCCAATAATGTATTTCGTTTGATGAGCTCAAGTCTAGAGATGCAACAATACAAACAACGGTGTATATACCCATAGTTCATCGACGAAACACATCAATTTTAATAGGCCCTAAAGATTCCTCGGGCATATGAGATAGTATAGTTACATACGTACGATAAGATTAGAAAATACTATTGGCACTTGCTTCGTTAACGACGGTATGTACATATATTGGGTGCAGTGTTGATCAGCATGGTTGTAATTTGATAGTTGCATATGTCGAACGTAACAGTGAAATGCAACGTGTCATATTTGGGATTTCACTTTTTTAGTAAAGTACGCGGGCTAAGGCGGCTGACTTTGGATGCTGGCGATTAGGTGCCTGACCCTGAGGGTGCGGGTTCGAATCCCGGTTGCGACTCAACCAAAAAAGCACTAGAATTTGAGCGCTTACTAAAATGGCATTGTGTAAGCATAACAGTGCACATGTTGAACACACAAGTAGAACTCTTCAGGATTACTTATCATGGTTATTTGGTGAATTCGGTGTTCTCGTTGAATACCCTGAAATCGTTTCAGAAACTACCCCTTTCCAGGAACATCGGGATGCAGTTACATGACATGGCTCACCTGCTGAAAATATGAGTAGACATAAGGCTATAAGGACCCCTCTTGTTTCCTGCAGAGTGGGCACAGTGATGTAGGCCACCAGGATCATCAGGGACAGGGCGTACGTCAGGATGCCAACCACGCAGAAGCCTTGGGCTGCTCTCACGAAATCTGCAAAAGGAGTGGGTGAGTGAGTGAGTGGTTTTGGGGTGGGCGAGTGAGTGAGTGAGTGGGGTGGTGGGTGGATGAGTAAGTGAGTGAGTGTTCTTTGGGGTGGGCAAGTGGGTGAGTAAGTGAGTGGGTGAGTGGCACGCTAACTTATTTCAAGGCGTTTTAGTTAAAAGTGACAGGGTTACCCAATCTGACGCACGTCACACGTATCTCTGTGAATGACAAGATCCAAACCATCGTCGTTGTAATAACAGATCTGGACTCTTTGGGTCAGGTTACGTGGGTGGCTGGGAGGATAAGAGTTCGAAATGAGAGCTTATAATACCTGCAGCTGTAATACTACCTGTTGTTATAATACCATTGGTACAAGCATTCACCTTTTCTGTGTCAGTTCCTCACTTCTATACACTGACAATATCAGCTAATGAAAATAACTGTATTAAAGCAAATTATGCAACTCATCAACAGGATTTCATGTTTTGTCATGAAATATGTTATAACTTCTTGAGCTCCTGTTCACTTTAACCTTCATAGGTATATATAATATTGATGAACAGCATTGATTGATACAACAGTAAAACCATATTTCGAGAGTCATTAACTTGGAAATGCTATTGGTTTTGAGGACGTGAAACTATTTATAGATTTTAGATCGTTGATGATTACTTTTGTGAAGCAATATTTCGGGTGTCATATTGGTAAATATTGTGATGGTTACTTCTGGTACAGCAACATTTAGGGTGTCATATTGGTAAATATTGTGATGGTTACTTCTGGTACAGCAAGATTTAGGGTGTCATATTGATCAATATTATGATGCTATATATAATATTTAGGTAAATGAATACGTCCCTGTTACAGCAAAGATCAGACAGAGCTTGGTCCATGTAAGAAAAGAGATCCAGACAATTTCAGAAAATCGTTCATATTACAGTAAGGGTACAGGTTTTGTTTCATATTATCGACTCTTTCCTTTTATAGGCTGACTTTGACATGCAACCATTCCGACCAAGCGCACGCAATGTAACGAAGATTTCATATTGTGACATCGTAATATAATTCACACCAGCAAGAGTGAGTGAGTGAATGAGTGAGTGAGTCACTTCAAGCAGTTTCCAGGTTAGAATAACTCGAGACTCAGATTTCAAACGTACAGGAACACGTGTCTATAATCCGGACGAACCGAAAGTGTATCAAAATATTCCTGTTCCTTCCGACCCAGAAGATGAGCTGCAACACAAAGGAATATTCTGACTTAGCATCAATATGTTTCAAAATTCAAATCCTCCACATTTACGCCGTGCCCTCCTTCCTGTTTTCGAGGTGGACCCCCCAACATGGGTACAATGTGAAAAGTCCATTTCTGGTGTTCCTTGTGATACTGCAGGAATATTGCCAAAATCGGCGTGACACACGCACCCACTCCAAGTGGGGTTCACAGACAAGGAAAAACTGACTAGTGCGTTTGAAAATTCAAACACTTAGTGGAAACATCAAATTAAATCTATTCCTCTCGCTGACATGTTTAACGATAGCATGTGCCAAAGGAAATGCCACATGAATTTGGTCTCATCAGAGTCAATCAGGATTTCAACTTTAGTATTTCTGTGTAACGTAGAGGAGTGTCAATTTTAGAATGTTTAAATGTCAGATGAGAAATTATAGTTCTCTCTGTTGCCCAAACAGAGATAAAATTGCGTGAGGCCAGAGAACAAGTTCGAGAATGCATCGGTGTATATGCATAAAGACACTAACTCGGACTGACGCGAGTAATGAATACTTTGACACAAGCCGTGAACAGGACTGTGGGCTGTCTCTATTCCACAGGCTGTTCAGAGAATAAACTGTGTCCCTCTCATCTACGTGATCCTGTGACTCACTCACTCCGTGTTCCCAATTCACTATTACCTCTGAAATGCCGTTATCTATTGCTTTACAATGAGTGTTTGTGTGTTAAGACACTCTGTTTGCAATTTACATCTTATTTAATTCTAATAGAGTAGAGACTACTGAAGCCTATGCCTGGTTGTGAGTGAGTTTAATTGTACGCCACACTCAGCAATATTCCAGCTGTATGGCGACGGTCTGTAAATAATCGAGTCTGGAACAGACAATCCAGTGATCAACAGCATGACCATCGATCTGCGCAATTGGG
Organism: Haliotis asinina; assembly: GCF_037392515.1. Classification (NCBI taxonomy): domain Eukaryota; kingdom Metazoa; phylum Mollusca; class Gastropoda; order Lepetellida; family Haliotidae; genus Haliotis; species Haliotis asinina. The sequence continues at coordinate 41,667,971 of NC_090286.1, forward strand.
AACCGATGACATGTGTCAATCAAGTCAGCGAGCCTGACCACAGACGGGTCCCTGGTTGTGAACGAATAATGAGCTATTGTTAGGAAAACGGTATTTCTACATGTAATTGTACAAGGAGCATAGGCTGTGTGGTTAGGCAATGCTTCCTCTAATTACATCACCATCAAAGGAACAGCCGTGGTGGACTTATCATGCTACTATCTATGTAAATAGACATATAAAAATACCTTGACATTTTGCATGATAGAGGGCTATTCACAAATGAATCCCATTCCGAAGATGAAATTACTCAGAGTTAATTACAACAACCCGTAAATGACATCATGTTTGAATGTAATTAGGAATCTGAAGTGCACAGAGGGAAGGGCAGAAGGAGGTTTTAATGTGCAAAGACATTTCAACGGATTCGGAACAATGCTTCTGGGTGTTTAATGGCGGAAGACTTACCTCGTTGTGTAAGATGACAACAAGCATACAAGAGTGACTGGGATGTATCACGCACAGGATTAGATTAATAGTGGAGATAACCCTCCTTTACTGATTAACATGGAGCCGAGAGAGTATTACAGAGCAGTCCGCCAGTCTAACATAATGTACAGATTAGTGCGAGACGTTATGAGATGTCGTATAGTATTCCCAGAAATTATTGAGAATCATGTTGCGTCATGTAACTCATTACGTTTATTAACTTCTGGCGTTTTACTTACATAAACATGTTAAAACATCATGCTTTTACAGTCTCAGTCTTGTTTTAGTACTTTGTTAGACCTCCTCGCTCAGCAATGCATGCCTGAATACGCCTAGGCACACTACCCATCAAAGTTTGTAGGTAATCGTGTGACAGGGTATCCCAATATTGGACCACCTCGGCCTTCATATCTTCAATATTTCTCAGTCCCTTTTGGTTTATTCTGTCCTTCATGACTCCCCACACATTCTCAATTGGGTTTAGGTCGGGGCTGTAACTGGGCCAGTCTAAAACTTGAACATTTTCGCCCGACAACCACTGTTTTGTGTAGCGCGCAGTGTGTTCTGGGTCATTATCATGCTGGAAAATCCAATCATCTTCATACAATGTTTGTACTGTCGGAAGAAGGTGACCATTTAGAATGTCAACGTATCTTTCTTTTGTCAAGTTTCCCGTGAAAACACACAATGGTGTCACTCCGCGAGCCGATATGCCACCCCACATGTGAAACTTCGGGCTATGTTTTGGTCGCTGGTAGATAGGTTTTACAGTATCTTTGGTCCAAATTTTCACACAATTAGGGAAAAGCCAAACAGAACTTTCATCCGAAAAGAAAACATTATCCCAATCTTGATTTTCATGAGCCCGACACCAGTTTAAACGTTTTTCCTTTTGTGCATCTTTAATCAACGGCGAGGGAATTCCACGTTTTTTCACCCAATTAAGTCTCTGTAATTCCTGCCTAACTGTTTCATTGCATACCTGAGGACTTCCTCTGCTAATCATTTCATTTCTGATGTTCTCCACACTTTTCAATTTGCCCCTACTCACAATCTGCCCAAGTCTTCGGCGATCCACAACACTGATTTCCTAGGCCGACCTGCCCCTGCTTTGTGCTCTATCCCGGTTCCTGTTTGAATATTCTTCAAACTTCTGTAAACTGTAGACAGAGGAATACCATGTCTACAAGCTAACACTTTAGCATCAGCCTCACCCCTTTCAAAATCATCTAGAATTTCTTTTCTCTCTTGCTGTAAATTCTGCCATGTCAACACAGGAAGCCGTCTGCTCAGACAAGGGAGATAACTCTTGACGTAATGAGCTGCCTTCTAAGCCTTCAAGAGTTGTCTCCCTTATTTAGTATGCTTAGTGCACAGTGAAAGCCTTTTTTCCAATCTTAGCATCATTAGAAAAAAAAACAAAGATTTTCTCAATAATTTCTGGGAACACTGTAAATCGTCAAACTAACGAGCTTAAGAAAATAGAAAGATATACAGGGGCAGGGGCTTTCCAATAGGGTTATTAACCATCTTTGCCATGTTGAGTGAATATGGAGAACATGACGAGGAACATCAGAAATTGTCTTCAGACACTGCACCCATGTAGATAAAGCATGGTCTTCGGCATAATGAGCGAACGGTTTAACTACGAAGCTTTCAAGTGCCCCTCTTTGCCATGGATATGGTGACATGACATAAGACACATACTGAAGGACAGTTGTACCGGTGAGGGTGTTCTGTTTGTCACAAGTGTAATACCAAACTAAATAATATACCTCGCCGGTGTGAACTCATTAATCAGTATGGAAACTATAACAGTATGCATGCCACTTTGCAGTTAAGTGGTCAGTTTCGTGGTTGGCTGGTTATGGACATGGTCAGTTATCGCATATCGGTGGATAGCAAGATAAAGGGGAGAAATAAAGCTTGGCTTTTCTATATTCAAGGATTGCCATCACCAGTTTGCTGGGCAGGTAATGTTACCCTGATCCCTTTACCTGCTTGTGTCTGTTACATAACCAGTATTCACATTGTTTGTAATGTGACCAAAGTGTCCAAATCGTTTGGTATACGACCAAACTGTTCCAGTTGTTTGCTATATGGCCAAAGTGTTCCAACTGTTCATTATATGACCAATGTTCAAATTAGTTACTATAGGACCAAACTGTATGCTATACGTTCCAATTATTCCTTATATGGCCAGTCTGTTCAAATTGTTGTGGGAATAAAGTGTTCAGACTGTTATATGACCAAATTGTTCAAACAGTTTGCATAGTACAGAATGATGGTTACCTGCAGCTGTTATGGATGGAAGATTTGAATATTTCATCTAAACATAATGATGCAGGGTTTGTTTGTTGACCAGACCATGAACATCGATCTAATTGGGATACAATGACATGTGTCAACCAAGTTAGCTAGTTAGATCACCCGATCGCGTTAGTCGCCTCTTACGACAAGCATGGGATACTGAAGATATATTGTAACGAGGATATTCTCAGACAGTTAATCAAATGTACACCCAATCTTCCACTACACAGGTTTCGAAACGTTATGAAACGTTTTCAAAAATAATTTTTTGAGAAAAATAAGATATGAAAGGCAGGATTTCATTCACAGCAGACTACACACATTGACTTAAACTGTATAGTCATGTGATTCGCAATATATATTCTGCACAATTAACAACATATAATTACCTATATCCGTTTCCGCCTACAAACTGAAAAATGTTACAAACATATCTGCAATCCAAGGGATGAAAAATGCCTCCGTTTAGGACCTTTGTTTTAGTATCTCATCATCTTACTTATAACGCAGGATTCGCTTTCTCTTCCAGGTTCTCTTAGGGGTTATTGGGTTTTATGAGTCTATGACATACTCTGATATTCGTAATATCAGTCGATATATTGCCTTACTGGCACGTCTCATCAGTACCCTGGCAATAAAGGTTACGGAAATATCCGCTTGATAATCTATAAGACATATCGTCTAAAAACCTCTACCTGGATTTACTGAGCATCAGGTGGTATTCTGAATAAGGAACATAATCAAGTAAATGTTTCCTTGTCAGAAATTGGTGTAAGTAAGTTTGTTAGAGACTTTATCACAAAGGTATTATATCCTACCTAAGCCAATACCCAGTAAAAGAGAATATTTAACTCACCTGGTAACACATCCCATGCTAAACACGTCCACACTTTAGTCTTGTAGTCCTTGGAACAGCTCTTCCATAAGGAAATAGAAATACCTTCGTCCAAACCAAGCCATTCCGTGGAAGCAAAGGCCATAAGAAACATTCCTAGTCCTAGGAAAAACGTAACTGCTGTAGCAGCACCCTTTATGGACAATAGTCCCATCTTGGTTCCAACGGGCTCTCCGGGGACTGACATCTTGCTTTTTACGACGATCAGTAGTACATGTATTGTCTGTTGGACAATCCTCTGTATTCGAGAACGTTATCAATCACAATACACTTTCATCCTATATTCATCGTTGGTACAATTTCCAACCGGACCAAGACATTCCAACACAAATTAAGTTATGATCTAGGTACCTCCTTCTGAATCCACGCCCTGTGTTCTTCTGAGATTTACACCACAGCTAATTTAGAATATTGTCCAATCCTTTTTCTTATCTGCCAGCTTGGTCCAGCGTCAGCATCGTCATCACGGTTCTCTATCACAGATGGGCCCATTTAAAAGTCCCCTTTCGATGACCCAGAGGTTGTTCCACTGGTAAGACCTTAGCCAGCCCATTCTCTGCGGAACAAAGAGGTTGGTAGTTATCAGCTTGCTATCAAATGTGTCATGTTGGAATAACTTCCTCTTTTAAGTATCGAGGACAGGCAGTCATTGAGTTAAATCACCAAGGTACATCTAATGACCTGATATCGTCCTGAAAACAGCGACGTTTGCCTGTAAATAACGCAATTTACCGATGTCATGGACTTGATGGTGAACTGTACCAGAAGCAGTAGCTGAATGGCATAAAATATTGATTGGTAGTCGAGTACTTGTATTTAGGTATTAAACGTCAACGTGGAAAGGAGTTTTGCTCGACATGATTACGGTTTTAGAGTTTGATGAAAGAAGATTACAGCGTTTAATTGTGAAATTGTTCGCACTTCAATTTTAAATGAATCGCGAGTTCTGATTTTCAGATAATAGAATAGACGTACAATTGTGTTACATTACCGGGCATTTCCCTAGATGAATGAAGAATTAATCAAGCAGTGCTTTTCATTGTTTAGTGAACTATTTAAATCTTTGATAATCAATATCTAAAACCGGTTAAACAAATCATGTTCATGTAGCTTAAAGTGATTTCAATGAATATGCTGCAAAACTCATGCGTCATGGACAGTAATGGTACTAATCCCCACCCCCACCCCCCACCCACCCCCACCCCCACCCCCACCCCACCCCCACCCCCTTGGTACATGATGATCATCAGCTGTAGCGTCCTAACACCATAAATTATAACCATCGCCATCGGCGTTACTAGCGTTACTATCACAAACACTAGTTCTGCGTTTTCTCGAGAATGTTATGTAATATTGTAATGCAAATGAGCAACCAGTCGTGGTACCTTCAAGTACACAGCACCAGACAATACTGATCAATCAGATTAATTTAACAGTGAACATTTCCATGAAAATGTATACTATTACTTTAAGAAATCAAGTAAAGTGCCAGGTGCAGTATTTAGGGTTATTTGGTTCGTGAGCGTTCGTTGATGTGTAAGATTACACTCGTCTGTACTAACCCGCCAAACATTGAGTAAATCACATAAGTAAATTAGACGTTGTGTAGATAACTTCCCTGAGATTATTTATCGTGAGTCTAAACTATACATCCATAGTTTTCTTTTAAGAAAGAAGATTGCAAGAACTTAAACAATTGTTTACCGTATGTTGAAATATAATAATATCCTATAAAGACAAGTTAAAGGGCAACCTCGAACGGAAATCAGTAATAACAGACTAATTATCGTGACATGAATTGTCATTTACTCTAACTTCTTTAGAATGGTATCCTTTAAAACAAAAAATAAATGTTATGGTTTAGTGTACCATCTGTTTCCAGTGTACCATGTTTTAGTTTACCATCTGTGACCTACTTATACGCTGGAGTCTCTTCCTGGTGTTCCGAGTGTTGGGTGTTTCTCAGACATTGATATCTTCCATTGACAAATCATGGACGTGCAAAACGACACTTTTACATGAAAACATCTCCATATGAGCGTTCCGAAACAGTGAGTGAGTTTAGTTTCGTGGTGCTTTTAGCTGTATTCCAGAAATATTACGGCGGGGAACAGCAGAAATGGGCTTCATATATTCTACCCATGTGGGGAATCGAACCCGGATATTCGGCGTGAAATGAAAGCTTTAACGACTAGGCTTTCCCATCACTCCGCATGGTTAATCTTGTCATCAGGTATATGTAAGGTTTGGACTACACATCATTACGTAATTCCCATTCATGCCGTAAAGAGATATTCAGCAGTGACCTTCATCTTAACATTTGCCATCCAACTGATGAGGAGAATAAATAGGAACCTGCGCTACACGTTGTAAATCTGATCCCAGAACGCGCATCAAGAGAATGTAATTAACCAAAAGGTAAAACAACATTATTTCGAGATAACTTATTATTACAGCATAGTGAAGTGCTCCTGCGGAGTTATACAGGTCCATATATCTAGGCTCTATTACCCACCTCGAGATTAAAGCAGGAAAGCACAAACATAGACTGGGCACGAGGTACTTACTTTGTAGTTGTTTTACAGGCCCTGGCGCTTCGGAGGCCCGGACATAAAACCAGAGCATTAATCAGGTATAAACACCACCAGCCGCCCTTCTGTACACACATCTGAGACTCGGATTGCATTTTGATGTTGAGAGGTCTTACCTTGGAGTTGGATGATGAGAAGCTGATGCTGATGCTGTGGACTTCGATCACATCATTATCCAGGAAGGGAGATTACAAGACCAGGACGCAACATCGGCCACAATACCAGCTGTCTCGTATATATGGGTCTGGGTTGACAGGCGTTCTGAGAGCCGGGGGACAATTTGTCTGAAATAGGGAAGGGTGTATAAATTTAACTGTCAGTGTCTGTGTGTGTTCAACAAACCGTGCCGTGAGAGAACAAACAGAAGATGTGTCGGAATGGCAAGGAGATTTGCAAACAGATGTATCTTTGTCACCAGTAGGGCCGTGTCTCGTCTTCGGATCCTAGAGTTTAGTGGTGTAGCTGTCATTAGGGCTGTTATCGATGCTATACTGGACATTAAGGACCACGTGTAAAACTAGATGCTCTGGTATATTGAACTTATATCGTCAAATTATTGACTACAGTACATTTACCCAATCCTCTTAGAACTCAGCATTAGTATCACTTAGGATGTGGTTCTTAGTCGGAGTTGTTTCGGAATGGATATATCTGAAGCTCTTTGTCTTCTCTGTCCTTTATGTCAACAAGAATTGTCCACTCCCACTTTGGGTTCAATGTAACCACCTCTGAGTTTAATTTGAAGCAATTCAAATGTGCGTACCTGGAAATTATTCTGAAACGTTTGTATCTGTTTCAGAATGTCACAATGCATTTCTAATAATATTGTAGGCAATGAGAAAGGTGTTTTAAGATACAACATAGTAAGAGAGGAACATGACACATTACTTGAGGACATTCATTTACTTGTGTTATGTGGTATGAAAAGACGCCAGAAACATTATATAGCAAAGACGTTTGAACACCTTTATAACAATGTTGTTAGAACGACTATGTAACAATCAATCTTAGAACAACTTTATAAGAATGTCGTTGGAAACCTGAACACCATTTTCCCGAAGGAACAAATTATATGTTACCGTCTGTATGAAAGACAAATACTAGGCACCGGGAATGGTGAAGGGAATGGCTGGATATACACAGCTATTTTGCAAACACGGTATTGGCAATTCATTTATATGCCCTTGTATAAACCTTACTATTTGTTATCTAAAAAGCATCCGGATATTGTGAAAATACTGGCACGTGTAATAAACATTTAAACCAAGATTTGTTGCAGTTTTTTTTCACAATCGGAACATTCCTGACAACCGGGTGGGTGTAACATCCGCCCATGTTTGCGAAACATCACGATACAGCTACATGAGAATTAAACTTAATTTAGATATGATATGCATTCTAGATGACAATACGATACTGACATTTATTCAGTATCGTATAACACACATACAACATCTCCTCTTCAGACGAGTGATCATATCACAAATACAAGATCATTTCCTCTTTGCTGACTCAACTGCGGCTCATGATAAGAGCGCTGTGCCCACCCTGATCTGTTTCATAGACATGGACCCATCAATAATACACTCTTAGTCACGGTCATTCGCATGGCCCAGCAAATTAGATCCGTCGTAGGTATGAAATATTCAACGGGATGAGTTGCCATCAACATTCATGCTTATTCATCGGTTTGGAAATAACTGTGATTGCCATGAGATTTACATGCACGTTGATTGTGTAAGAACAAACATGGGTTTTCGAGTCACATGACGCATTAGAGATTATGAAGAATGCCTTGTCGCTACCTTATTCAAACGTTCACTAATGGCCTCAGTGCTTCATTGATATTGCATGGAATACGTCGTTTGGAAACAGCTCGGTTGTTTTTTTTTAAGTGGAATTTCATAAATATTACTGTGACCAGTGCATGTTATTGTTTTTTACATGAATCATATTGTTCGATGTATCCGACTGTTTATTATATTACCACAGTGTCCGTTGTATCCCATTGTTAACATGAATCATATTGCTCGTTGCATCCTATTGTTCCTTATCTGTATCATTGTATCTGATTGTTTTTATGTGTACCAAAATGTCCGTTGTATCCGACTGTTCTTTGCATGAATTATATTGTTTGTATTATCAGAATGTTCTTTGTATGCGCCTTATTATTCGCTATTCAGAGTATTCGTTATCTCTATAATATTGTTCCTTGTATTCGATTGTTCTTTATATTAAATGTCATATACATGATACTGTTTCATATATACGATTATTTCTTATATGCATCACATTGTTCGGTATATCAATTGTTCATATATGTATCAAATTGTTCATGATAACCAATTTTCAGTATTTCATTCCGATCAATTGTACGTTATATTTCCCTTCGACACACAAGGTGTTTAGGACAACAGTTAACTTAGACCTCAACCTCTACATCGTAGATGTAAATTATCACAAGACGTATCCAAGACTAAATTTTCAATTCACCTAAAACATGTTTCTTTTGAAGAAACTGATTCGTAATAACCAACACTTTGCTTAAATCGAAATGGTTCGTCACCATGTGCGTGCAAAGGTCACGCCTCCTACACCTACTGAAACATACTGAGTTGCCCGCACAACTGCGATCGAAGCCTAAGCAATAAGACAGGTCGTGGGAGAAACCATCTATAGACGATTCGGTTTTAATACAGACCCAGCTCCGTGCCAGGAAATTCATTACTGGTAGTGACAACGCTGCAGAGCAATAGGAATGAGTCTATTTCAAGGCTAAAGTAACACATTTCCATGTTGACGATGCTTGCTGCACCTGCGTATCCTGAATAGCTTTGTATTCAAGTGTATGACGGGGCGTGTTATGACCCACCGTAAGGATTATCAATTCAATCGCCAGTGTAGAAGTGCATGTATACCGCAATGAAGTCATAAGTATAATTGGGTGAAGGAGAAAGCAAAGTGGACTGAACTTTCAGAAGCAGTGAAACTTCCGAAAGGGGTATCATGATCTAGGAGCTAAGAACTGGCACCCACCTTATAACTAGATCGGTATCGAGCCTTAGCGCATGGTGGCGTGTCCAACATATGACAACCGCCATTTGTTTTGTGAGTGTGTGTGTGTGTGTGTGTGTGTGTGTGTGTGTGTGTGTGTGTGTGTGTGTGTGTGTGTGTTCTGTTCTTTTTGCTATTGCTGTATTATCAGCAACACGGTGACCTGTGTCAGTGGTTGACATCATGAGTATCGATCTAGGCAGCTGGGATATTGTGGCATGTTTCAAAGAGCATGAACGACTGATCCCGATAACAATTCCTCACGACAACCATTGGCTGCTGAATGCCTATTCTAACCCCGATTTTAGGATAGATCTGTATGCGTCTTATCTGCGTTACGAGGAATAATTGGTTAGTATAAAGACATAAATGGAACCCATTCACAGTGTTAACAGTATATTGTATTATGTGTCTGAGTGTGTACTTGCGTGCATGAGTGCGTGCGTGACTGTGTGTATTTGTTCGGAATGGGGACATATTACTGGTGCTGCCATGCTGCAGTTTACATGATGGATATCACGCTCAGAGTATACTGACTTTGAGTCGATCAGTTCCTGCTTAACCACTGCTTAGGAACCCCTAATCCAGGACCGGTCATTTAGAAGGAAGTAGTCGGGGACTGAACGCTTGGAATCTCCCGCCAGGCGCTGTCTCCAGTACACGTCTGACGCGTGTGGTCAGCATGATGGCTTTGTGACGGGTGATTATATGTCGACTTCTTTTAAGTCACGTGTATGTGTAGAGTGTCATATTTTGATTGAGCATTTTAGGTTTCAGCACACAGTGGCGTTCCAAACACAATCTCCATATTTAGTGTTGAAAATGTTGCGGTTTATATATTCTCGTCGAGGAATTGTTCACTTGTCAAGAGTTTTATATCGACTTCACATAATGTACCATTATTGGATTTCAAACCTGGATTCTTTTAAGAGCCAAGATTTTTTTACGAATACACTACATAAACGACCTTCTTGTCATGGAACCATTGGACAATATTCAAAGGTTGAAGAATCTGACCAGGTCACTGCACTGGTAGCGAGCAGACCACATACACCCATTCTATCATTTGATGCGAAACATAACCTGCATCCCAGTTAAAGGTCTTTGAAAAAGAACCCAAAGATTATCCAGTCGATGAGCTCACAGCCTTCCGCTTCCTGGAATTGTCCTGAGACACGTCCTTGTATTTGCCAAGGCGGAAGGTGAGTGTCCTCTGAACACGTTCTCCCGTCACTTGTGTCCAGCCACATTGACAGCAGCAGCCAGACTACACCGACCCACTACTACATGTACATATCGAACTGAATAAAGGGAATTGGCTCAATGACAAACACTCGGCTTCACAATCAATAGGAGAGACACTGGACCTACACAAAGGGCTTTCCTTCTTGCAGTGAGTCACGGCGTGGTCACTCGGGCCTGTGTCCATGTACGTCAAATAGTGGTCTAATTGCTGCTGGTGATGCTATCTCTGCAGGTCCGTCTCCACAGGTCCGCCCAGACCTGGATGACCCGGTGAAAGGACAGACACGCGCCGTGGGTCTGGGTGGCTTTCGTTACTGACATCATGCCACTGTGTTAGTCATCGATAATCCTTATTGTGGCTGGTGGACATTTATATAGAGTTCATCAGACATATCGAGATTTGACTCTATGCTCCAGACGCGGCCAGTCACGTTGTGATGTACTTCTCCGCCACTCTGTAACACGATGACAGGAACCCAAGGTCACAATAACCTGACTAATTTTTCGTCATCGACGTAATTATTTCAAAAATATATATTAATATTATTTCTTAAAGGCCACGTGCAACGCAAAACACAACTTTGCAGGTTCTAATTCCTTTTGGTATGGGCTTAGCGCATGCGCAGTGATTAGGTTCACGCGGCTTGACCCGGCGCGGGGAAGGCTACTCGTTAAAACACAGCAAGTGAAGCGTGCAAAGATTATCGCTGCTGTTGAACTTGGAAAACAGAGATATGTTTCTTGCGATTACAAGCATCATGGATCTGCAGTAATACACTGGTCTCATACCGGATGTGCAAAACAAGTTTTCAAGAATGTATAGCATGATAAACATTGATTTCAGCCTACTGTCACAGACAAAACTCAGTGTCTGTTTAATGACACCTATGTGTCAGCCAGTCTGATGATGACAGTATAGAATACACAATTTCAGTCACTGACCACACGCACTTTTAACTAACACCTATCAGGCTATACACCATAAACAAAATACATTGAGCTATGACTCGTGCACCTGTTTCTGTCACATTACGTAATTACCCAGACAGGCAGGTGTGATACTTGTACACATGACATGTCATTATGTCTGTGGGTTGTACACAAACTGGATCCATTTTTCTCGGTTGACTGGATCGGACAGAAACCGGTGCAATCTCGTAAGTACCTATTACGGTATATGATGGTCGCTCTGAAGACCCGAATCTTTGCGGATGCCAACACTACGACAATTCGATTAACGCTTTCACACGTCAAGCTTAACCATCTGATCCTAACGTAGTCGGTACCTCACATACGGTACAGAACACACATTCAGCCATACGTATGATACAGGATGCGTTTTTGTTTTGTATATGGTTCAGGATACGTACTCAACCGTACAAAAGGTAGAGGATACATGGTCAACTTTGTAAATGGTTCAGGATATTTGTTCAGCGTTGCAGAAGGCAAGTGTCTCGGTCCACTGTGACTAAACGTGCTACGCCATATTCAAGTTAATGCTATAACTGTGGAGTTAAGACAAGTCATTGTTACGAACGCCTTGTGGATCGGGACTCTGCGTACGTGTTAAACCTTGCACGTGGTACATAATACGTGCTCTAACGTACACACTAACTTACTTATTACAAGATACGTGTTCAGTTATACACAGCGTAAAAGATATGTCTTCAGCGGTACCTGATACGTGTTTAGCCTTACATAAGGTAAAACATACGTCTTCTGACTTACAAACGGTACAAGATACGTGTTCAACCTTACACATGGTACAAGATCAGCGTCAAACTTTACATACGATATACTATACGTGTTGAACCTTACATATGGTACAGGATATGTGTTCAACCTTACATTGTGATACAAGGTACGTGTTCAACGTCATATATGGTACAGGATGCGTATTCAACCTTACATTACGGTACAAGGTACGTGTTCAGCATTACATGTGGTGCAGGACACGTGTTTAACTTTACATTACGGTACATGTTACATGTTCAACCTTACATTATGGAACAAGGTACGCGTTCAACTTTATATATGGTACAGGATACGTGTTCAACCTTACATTACGGTACAAGGTACGTGTTCAGCCTTGCATATGGTGCAGGATACGTGTGTAACTTTACATTACGGTACATGTTACATGTTCAACCTTACCTATGGCACTGAAAACGTGTTCAAACTATGGGTTCCGATAAGTATCCCCAACGGATCATACAAGCCAGCCTTTTCAATTACACCTTTATGCTTGTGGCCAAGGTTGTATCGATGTTAAACAGAAACTGACCAAATGTGCTCAATCTGAAAACACCCTTTAGCACAGGTGACCTCACATATCAATTTCATAGACGCTCGCCAATATGTCATGAAATATAACAATGTATTTGGCGACTGAATAATGCAATCTTGTCACAACGATGATTGCTTGCGGTCATCTTAGAGACTGGCCAGGCTGGATATAGATCTATTCTTTGTGGCACCTAATGAATACCTGAATAGGGCTGATGGTTATTCCAAGCTCAGATTGTTATGGATCTGTTTTCCATACAACCCCTACTGCCACTTAGTCTTATAGCGCCATTGATGGGCTGACCGCAGCTGTTAGTGGTCTGTTTTCTATACACTTCGCCTGGTCACTTACTTATTGACCACTGCTGGAAATATCTGTCTCTTAAAGCGCCATCGTGGGGATAACAGACATTATCTGATCCTGTAAATGCCTGCTGTGTGCATCGCGTCTTAATCACGCCTGTCCATGTGGTATTCTTCTCCTGGTCGGCAACCATTGAGAACGGCATGTACTTACCTTAATAGGTCCACTGACAAACTTAATGCTTCTACTGTATAGCTTTTCATTCTTATCTGGAGGTTAGGCCATTTAAAACAGATCTTTATAACCAAACTCAGTTTTAATTTAAAAGCTTATGCTATCACTGTCATACTATTCATTTGTACACGTACATTTTGAGGCATAGTGACATTCTCCCCTTTTCCTTCTGACAGGTAATTTGTTTGAATAACGTTTTAAAAAACGATCATCTTAGCTATTTACAAACTGTGAATGGATGCCTTGTGTATGTCACAATCATAATTCACGGGCATATACGTTAAATTCTATCTGATTGTCCACCCTCCACAGTCGTAGCTACACGCAAGCACACTGTCCACCCTACACAGTCTGCTCAAGACTTTGTCTATCTTACACATTAGTAGCTACACGCAAGCAGATTGTCCACCCTACATAGTCTACTTGAGCTGATTGTCCATCTTACAGTCGTAGCTATACTCAAGCAAACTGTCCATCCCACATTGTCGTGGTTCAACTCAAACAGACTGTCCATCCTACACTCTCGTAGCTATACTCAAGCAGGTTGTCCATCCTACTCTGTCTATTCAAGCACACTGTCCATACCACATTGTCGTGGTTCAACTCAAGCAGGTTGTCCACCCTACATAGTCTACTCAAGCACACTGTCCATACCACTTTGTCGTGGTTCAACTCAAGCAGGTTGTCCACCCTACATAGTCTACTCAAGCACACTGTCCATACCACACTGTCGTGGTTCAACTCAAGCAGGTTGTCCACCCTACATAGTCTACTCAAGCACACTGTCCATACCACTTTGTCGTGGTTCAACTCAAGCAGGTTGTCCACCCTACATAGTCTACTCAAGCACACTGTCCATACCACTTTGTCGTGGTTCAACTCAAGTAGGTTGTCCACCCTACATAGTTTACTCAAGCACACTGTCCATCCCACACTGTCGTGGTTCAACTCAAGCAGGTTGTCCACCCTACATAGTTTACTCAAGCACACTGTCCATACCACTTTGTCGTGGTTCAACTCAAGCAGGTTGTCCACCCTACATAGTCTACTCAAGCACACTGTCCATCCCACACTGTCGTGGTTCAACTCAAACAGACTGTCCATCCTACACTCTCGTAGCTATACTCAAGCAGGTTGTCCATCCTACATAGTCTACTCAAGCAAACTGTCCATCCCACATTGTCGTGGTTCAACTCAAGCAGGTTGTCCATCCTACACCCTCGCAGCTATACTCAAGCAGGTTGTCCATCCTACTCTGTCTATTCAAGCACACTGTCCATCCCACACTGTCGTGGTGCAACTCAAGCGGTTGTCCACCCTACATAGTCTGTTCAAGCATACTGTCCATCCCACATTGTCGTGGTTCAACACAAACAGGTTGTCCACCCTACACTGTCTGTTCAAGCACACTGTCCACCCCACATTGTCGTGGTTCAACTCAAGCAGGTTGTCCATCCTACATAGTCTTTTCAAGCACACTGTCCATCCTACACTGTCTATTCAAGCACATTGTTCACCCTACATAGGCATGGTTCAACTCAGGCAGATTGCCCACCCTACACACTCGTAGGTCTAATCAAGCAGATTGTCCACCCTCAAAGTCGTAGCTGAAGTGGATCAGGTAGTCCACCTCACAGTCGTAGTCCAACTCAAGCAGATTGTCAGAGCAACGGTGAAAGTATTATACCACTTGCTCCCCCAGACACAATAACCTACGCATATCGGTCATCATGAGGGGCGCATGGCATATCCCAGCAGGTATCCCGCATGGCTAAGTGTGTTTCTAGATTGAGCTCTCGCTGTCTAATGTACAAACACGCTAGATTTCGCACGCCTCTTTCAGACTCAACACCTCACAAATACTGGTGGTCACACACGCAACATTACAGCAGACAGAGCCGTAGGACTATTTGTCGTGAACATTAGCCACAGTCGAGAGGATATCGCAACCCAGAGACACCAGTGGTCATACGAGGGCCTACACCGCATTCTGTCAGATGCTCAGTTTCTGATAGATCGGAGATCAATACGTCCCATTGTAGCTACACAAAACTGCTACCACACAACACATCAAAAGCAAATAAAAACACAGTCTCATTGCATGTAAGTTCAGACAAATGTGTAAGAGAAGTCATTAACCAGAGTTCTCAGCCATGTTGGAAGCAAGGAGCGGTTGCCGAAAACAAACCAGGAATACAGCACACTTGCATGCAGGATGCAGAAAGTATACTTCATCACGCTTTTGTAAAGATAAGCAATCCTGTTTCGGTTCCCCATCCTTGTCCTTATCATGCATGTTGCTTTGTCCTTTGGGAGCCGGGGCGAGTAGCTATCAAACTTTGAATAATAACTTGGGCATGCAATTATATATGACATATTGTCATTGCATGGTCGTTACCCACCATGTCCATGTAACATATCTATCGCGCTCCTGCGAATATTCACTAACAGATTCACTTACAGGAGTTAAAGGGGCGTAGAGGTAGCCTAGAGGTGAAAGCGTTCGCTCGTAACACCGAAGACCCGATACGATATCCAAAAGCATGAAAACAACTTCTGGAGTCGCCGACTGTTATGTTGCTGAAATATTGCTAACATAGTAAATCATACTCATTAGGAAGAAAAATATAAAAATCATAGACGAATGAGGAAATATATGATACAGACAGGTGTGATTGTCCCGTGTCATTATTTATTAACCTCCTGTCGGAATAGCTTTGTCACGGTTTCTAAATTCCATTCAATATCTCATACATATTGGCTGCGATAAGTGTTTGCATAAGTAAACCTTCAATAATAACATGGCAAGCTAAATCCGCCCGTCTGTTCTGTATTGACCACAATCGCCTTTACTCGCCAAACATGAAACCTCACCAACCACGTCTGATTTCCCAATCAATGTCCACTATCCTGTTTACTTACTGGGTGCATATCAGAAGAATGCTGTTGACATAAACTCGTGTCAAGCTTTCTTTGCTCATAAAAACTATCACTAGGATTCATCCCAGTACAGTCATCGACTATATAGTGCAACGTCATCTGCAGCCGCACAACGTCTTCTCAGAGCTCACACCACAGTCCCACGTTAAGTGATTTTAACGTGTTTGAAAGTGGATTTCTCACGAGTTCTAAGAGGCAATAAAGCTTTACAGATAATCTTTGCTTTACCACGCGTCAAGGAGCATGACATGTTGTGTAGAGTATGGCAGGTACCTCTGGGCCTATATTTTCGATAATCCCTTAACGCTAAGATAGTCGTAAGTGCCATACATTAACATTAACTTTAAACTATCTTAGCGCCAAGAGAGCTTCGAAAATCTACTCCCTGGATATGCATTATTTTTGCATTATGGTACCCAGTAGGGTAGAATGGCAAAGGAAGCAAATTTATGTCACGCCAAATCGAGAATAGATGACAGCTAAATATCACCGAACTTGTATGACGGACAATGACCTTGAACGCAAGCAAAATAAGTACAAAAATTATTAAGATGGTACCAACTATCGTTGACCGAATGACATTGCCCTGTTTAGGCGATGGTAAAATGCACAAAACAGTTGTTTCTGATACAGTACGGTGTTGCCATATAAATGCTACCATGTATCGTATGTAAAGAAAGTCTAGATCGTTTTACAAACAATGGGTGTATGGTTTATAATACACACAAGACATAGCAAGTACACAAGGAAAGTGCTTATGAAAGGCTGATTGTGAAAGAGGCAGTGTGATGGTAGCAGGTAATAGGGTAATGGTTGCATTATTTAAACAGCAAACAGTTTCATCTGCAGTTTGACGTTTCTAATTAGGACATATCGGTGCTATGTACAATTTTGATAAAGTAACGACATTTATCATATACATGCTGAATGTTGTGGACTATACACAGTGATGGCAACACATACAGTAATGCAGTAATATAAAATGTGTTCCCTATATCGTCATATGCAGTAATGTCGTGGCATGTATCGATTCATGGTGCCGCATACAGTCTTGGAATATACAAGGTGGTGTATGTGGCGCCACATGATCTAATGTCGTGGAATATACAAGGCTGTGTATATGGCGCCATATGTAGTACTTTGTGTCATGGAATGTACAATATGGTGTATATGGTGCCACATGATCTAATGTCGTGGAATGCACAAGGTGGTGTATAGGGCGCCACATGAACTAATGTCGTGGAATTAACAGGTGGTGTATAGGGCGCCATATGACTTTGTGTCATGGAATGCACAGTATGGTGTATATGGTGCCACATGATCTAATGTCGTACAATATACATTGTAATACATATGGCTCCACATGCAGGAATGTCTTCTAATTTAAAGATTCATGGTGCCAGAGCTAATAACACACATTTGCATGGCATGTGCATGCATTGTCAGTAGATAGACATCTCACAGCACAGTGGTGATGAGCACCTGGACACAATAGCATAAAAACTGAATATGATCGTATCAGACACGAAAATATGTTACCAGCTGCCTCAACTGTGATTCGTCACACTGGTAACATGCAGTTCATGATATATGTATAGCAATGTCATATTCGGTACTATGTCATTATCTGGGGTATGGTGCCGAATACCGCTTAATGAAGGTAAATACGGAATGGAGGAATATGATTTCTATCACTATCCTTAGAGCACACATTTTAAAGACACTGTTTACTCTGAGATGTGTAGTTTTCAACCAGTCCTCCAAATGCATGGCTGTACACAAGGTCTATCGACCATTGTGTGAGTGAGTGAGTGAGTGAGTTGGGTTTTGCGCCGCTTTCAGCAATATTCCAGCAATGCCAAGGCAGGGACACCAGAAATGGGCTTCACACATTGTACCTATGAGGTTTTCGTGATGAGCGAACCCTTTAACGACTAGGTAATGGAATTAATGAAATATTGCGAAAAGAGGCGTAAAACCATTTTCATTCACTCACTCATTCACTCACTCACTCCCTTACAAACTCACTACACAACAACGATTCGATGCTCCATCCATGATCATTGTCCTTTTGACTATGAAGGGACTATGTTCTGAAGGCTCCATAAAACCTCTTGCCTGCGCGCTCTATATGATTTGGGGGCAGAGGGGTAGCTTAGTGTTCGTCGGCACGCCGGAGATTCGATTCCTCAAATGGGTACAATGTGATGTCCTCCGTGATGTTGCCGCATATTGCTGCAAGCGGCGTAAAAACATATTCACTCACTCACTCACCCTGCATGACCTTGATGGAATCCAAAATTCATGCATAAAATGAAACAATAACCTATTCTTTAGTATGTACATTTAATCACCATTCACACACAGTTTCACGGACAAACCTTATAACCAGACGAGAGGCACGGCAGAAACGTCAGGACAAACAAATAGGGGTAATTATATACGTTTCGTGTCTTCGAAATGGAATTGACTTTATACATCCAGAGAACCAATTTACAATGCTTGATAAATACATTATTTATCCTAAAGTGACATTTGTGAAAGTGTTGAGCTGACACACCATAGTCATGATAAACGTGGATGTTGAGACCCGTGTGACTCCTCTGATGAACAGCAGTTTCTACACTGATGATGAAGACAAGTGTAATGACCGACGGAAACAAGTACGTCTCCCTTGACACAGCGTCTCTTGCATTACCATTAATATACACGCTCATATACACGTCCATCATGTTTATCTGACACTGTAACTCCTGAAAGTATAGGTAAGTGGCGTCTTAGAAGATGTAATACCAATGTAGCAGAGGTGATCATGTATTTCAGCATCTTTATTCGATCCTGGTGACGTTTCGCTACTGTCATAATCGATCAGGTTCACTGACATTACTGAACACTTGCATCTTCGGCGAAACGTCAGTGAGTGAATTTAGTTTTACGCCGCACTCAGCAATATTCCAGCTATATGACAGGTGTTTGTAAATAACAGCACCTGGACCAGACACGCCAGTGATCAACGGCATGAGCATCGATGTATGAAATTGGAATACTATGACATATGTTAACCAAGTCAGTGAAACTGACACCCCGATCCCCTTAGTCGCCTCTTATGACAACCATGGCTTACTGAAGATCAATTCTAACCCGGATCTCCACAGGTCCTTCGGTGGAATGTGGCTCTGAACAAATAAGTTCTGTTCACAAGACAATTCTCTCCTACCATTAGCATTCGTCCTAAAATTTATGACGCTACGAACGACATTCATTTTTTTTGTATTTAAAAGCAACAAATGTATAATGAAAAACGTAAATCCTAAGGCGTAGATTTTTTAAGCTCTCTTAGAGCTTAGATGGGCGTATGTGCCATGCATTAACATTAACCTACGACTTATCTTAGCGCCAAGAGAGCTTAAAAAATCTAGACCCAGAACGTTGAGTTGGGTTGCGAATCATGAGTGACTGTTATCGTTGTACTTAATGCACGTGATTTTAGTCTGAATGATGATGTTTGTGATATACATGTACACATTAATACCCAGAACAGTGTAGTCAGTATAAATATCCACATCACGACAGTGAACAGTCTATCAGGGGGCTACAACAAATACTAGTACGGATATAATGATAAGAACAGTTTGTTTGGAACACACGCGTTCAAACAGAACCCTTATATTTTCATCATGTCTGAGAAAACTTCAAAGTGTCTGAGCATTACGTATGTTCTCCCATTTCAGAATCATTATCAAATTTAATTGCGCCATGCCAAGTCATGTACGGCGATCAAAAAGCATGGTAAAGTCGGAGCTAAAGTAGAAATGTCTTCTGTGGTGTTGAATGGTTGGTTCGGCGGGCCTTAACCTGCAATCAATCGTTGAGCGTAATTACGTAGGGTTAGTAGAACTAATCAGCAGTAATTATTGTACTAACGAGGCGGTCTACAACCTGGGTGTAAGGTCGTATCCATTGCCAACCTGCCGATAGTTAATCTAGATACTAAACAGATGCAAGTGCTTTCAGCACCCAAGTTTGGGGCAACTGACGGTGTTAGCGTGTGTTATTTCAGGTACGTGGAGAATACCATCGAGCGAGATAGCTCATGTAGACTGTAGGATGAATGGAAGAAACAACAATAAAGAGTTGGGAAAGGCGGCTTGGAGAACCAACGGTATTCAACTGCTGCAGCATTGTCTACGACGCAAACGCATTATCACACACACGCGCGCAATCGCACACGCGTATACGTACATGTACACAACAGCATTGCTACAGACCACGTTTATGTTATCCTCAATATACCACACGCAAAGAGAAATACACGCATACAGAGGCATACATGCACACACACAAATGCACATGCATAAACACACTGCCGTAGAAATTTCGACTGCATTTCACAAGCATAAACTTATCATATGAACGTCTGTATGTCCGTGGACCCATGTTGACCTTCAGCAACCCATGCTTGCCATAAAAGGCGACTATGCTAGCCGTAAGAGGCGACTACGGGGTCGGGTGGTCAAGGTCGCTGACTTGGTTGACACATGTCATCGGTTCCAAATTGCGCAGATCGATGCTCATGCTGTTGATCACTGGACTGTCTGGTCCAGACTCGATTATTTACAGACCGCCGCCATATAGTTGTAATATTGCTAAGTGCGGCGTAAAACTAAACACACTCACTCACGCAATGTATGTCCATGACGCACACAGATACTCCTAAATGGACGTACATAGCCAGTGTGTTACTCTTCATTACGTACACGTGGGTTAAAGTCAAATTAAGTCGACGAAGCAGACTACTTTTCTAGTTGTGACATTATTGATTCACTTTGCTTGTCAGTGTCTGATATTCCAACACACGCCATGAGGTAATGCCTAGTCCGGCCGTGAATAACACGCCACCAATATCGCCATGTCACAACCGGTGACCCCTGCCATACCTGACATATCCCTTTCTTCTATTTTAGGATTTAAGATCCCTCATTAAACTTGACACAGCACCAATGGCATAGTAAACAGGTGATCTAGGTACGCGTTGACTGGCAGGATATTGTGATCTGGCGATAGAGTATGAGACAGGGCTACATCGATAAACTTAGTTGCAGGAGTTTATGGCAGGCAATGTGCTTACAATGACTGTTCGAGAGAGTCTGTTCTCACACTGGGACAAAGACGGATCTAAAGGCTCCTTCACTCCTATTTCGAATGGATAGGAATCAGAGAAAATTAGCCAGAAGAAATGTTTCCAAAATTCGCACCCGGGACAGAATGTCAAAATATACATTTGTTTCAAGCCTTGTAAAAATGCGATTCCCAAATGTTATCTGTCGTCCCAGGTACAGGTGGTCAGGTGACATCTGGACTCAACTGAAGAGTATTCGGGACAGTGTGACTGTATACGAGGTGTATTCGAGGTGTATTCGAGGTACATTCGAGCTGTATTCCAACTGCAATCGAAATATTCCGATACATTTTAAGAATATTCCACCCGAAGTCGAGCAACAATCACGATACATTCCGACTCATTCGAGGCGAACTCGATGTATTCTGACAGGATTTGAAGTGGCTTGTGTTTTCTATTCACGCTCGAATATGTTCAGAATACTTAGAAGGCAGTTAAAATGCAGCAAGAATACTTAGAAGTCAGTTAGAATGCAACAAGAATACTTAGAAGTCAGTTAGAATGCAGCAAGAAGACTTAGAAGGCAGTTAGAATGCAGCAAGAAGACTTAGAAGGCAGTTAAAATGCAGCAAGAATACTTAGAAGTCAGTTAGAATGCAGCAAGAAGACTTAGAAGGCAGTTAGAATGCAGCAAGAAGACTTAGAAGTCAGTTAAAATGCAGCAAGAAGACTTAGAAGTCAGTTAGAATGCAGCAAGAAGACTTAGAAGGCAGTTTGAATGCACCTCAAATGGCGTTCGATATTTTCCTAATAGTTGCAATACATTCGGAATACAGTAAGAAATTTTAGAATTCCGTCCGAATCGTGCTAATGCAATGACAGTATCACATTAGCCCGCATGTGCATGGACAATGGGTTGCAAAGTTAGATGCGTGCAGCTGGGTGGTACAGTGGACACATCCGTACAGTGGATACATACTGGTGAAGAGGCCCATGTGTAGGTGATGTGTATGTCTGGCATACCCTGCTGCGATATAGTTGTACTGCTACCGCAAACTTATACAAGCAACTGACTCCCTATGAACCGTGAATAAATTGGAGTTACCCACTGAGCTTCCTTCAGCTTCATCTTGATATTCCAACCTCATATGGGAAACCGGAATGATGCAAGTTCCAGTGGTGTAGTACTTTGGTAAAAGTGAACGGCTGCCAGGGACGCAGCTACCGTTGTAATAAAATCCCGCACTTACGCGTGATTGTTGCTGAAAACGTTGGGCAAGGTCCTAATACTATCTAAATATGAAGGTTTGCAACCTACCGGGTTTACACCAAAAGATTGACTTGCGCGCCTGTCAGCCAATAAAATTTCAGTGGTAAATTACTTTGGTATAAGTGAACGGGCACAAATACAAAACACAGAATCATGAACAGACCGAATCTGAGATTCGAACCCACGATCACAGTCGTCTGGATATTCTAATGGGTGGGTTGGGGAAGGGGGGGGGGGCAAATACGCTACCAGGTTGCCCCACGAACAACACGTCGGGCTTCAAAGGCAAGTGCATACAAAATAACTTTCGAACTATCGAGTAACACTGGCATGGAGGTACCGTCAGGTGTATTTCAGATGTAAACATGACGTCTCGTCATGTATTCCTACTGATTTACCGTAACGATCAAGAATAGAAATCGGGATCCAACACGGAGCCAATACGGAACCATGAGTTTGCAGGGCGGAAACCTTCGCTACAGAACCCATACGACAAACGTGACCCTAATTCGTACATGGCCTCGATCAAGGATGAGAAAAAACGCTCTTTCCCGTAATTTGATTTGATTGAAAGCAATTTCATGGCCAGATCTTGTTGACCTGGTCGACATTCCCGAAAAGATGAAACCTGCAACTTGTGAAGATGGCCATTAACGGCTTCAGGGGAAAGACCTCCAATCTGGGGAGAAAGGCTGATGGGCCTGAATGCTGCAGTGCATCAAACGCTTGATTGGGACATCCGATGAGAATAATAGACCCTCGTCAAATGGCGTAACATTTCACTATATTTCTGTAAACGGTTTTCGTGGCCTGGATTATACATAAATGGTAAACAATCAGATGCTTGTTTCTTCATCAGGCAAAAAAGACAAAAGATGTTTGAGTTTCTTAATCATGAACGAAATATGGCTAGAAAAGGAAATACCAGAATATGATAAACGTTTGTGCAAATGAATAGCAGAATGGATTATGGTTGCAGACAAAGAGATTCTATGAAGGTCGTGATGTTATATCTTTCTATTTTATAGACACATTTAGCCTTGACCTTGGCCTGAAGTGGCTCTTTCAGTCGTTGTTTGATCGCACTCTACTTGCCAATACTTTTTGCCTGATTACATTTGGAAAGGCATTAGCGAAAGACTAATAGTCAGCTACGCATTTTTTGTTCCACTTTCGTAATGTTCATGTGTACTTGGCTAATCCCTCAAAACCGAGGTTTTGGATATAATTGCTCGTTTCTTAATTTACCTTGATTGGATTTTGAAGGAAAATTCACTTTCTACAACTAGATCGATCATGGCATTTTCGCCGGGACTGTTCACTAACGAAAGCGAGAAAGGACATTGTTAGAACACAAGAGGAAAGTTTCGCCGTAGGGGGAAAATGGTAAAGGGAAGGCTAGATTTCCGGGTTCTGTTCTCGAAACGGTAAATGATTGGATGAGTTTTCAAGTGTCCTCAATCATTTCACAATCACAGAAGAAACTTCAAAAGGAATACACTTATGGTAAATACCAAATGAAACAGAAATATGCAATGTATGTGGTAAAAATGAAAGCGGTAAAAGGTACGTAAAGGCCGCATTGTCCGAATATAACATGCTACTGTTTACAGTGTCCACCGTCGTACTACTTCCATAGCTCATGAGGTTATGAGGTTATGAGGCTATGAGGTAGGGGCACAGGGGGTCACATCGCAAATGGAACCGCAGTTAGAAAGCCAGAGTTCTGTCCCTTAGGCGTGGCACAAACCCGTTGTTGCACATTTGAATGCCAGATTCAAATTGGGTACAACTGTATTTGAGTGCTCGTAGATTTCACCGTATTTGTACAATTTAACGCTTTCATCACACAAATCATACCTCTTATGTGACACAGAACTTCGGCTGGGTTCAACCAAACTCCCACTCACTAACTCACACTCCCTGCCATGTATAAGTAGAGCTGTTTAGTTTAATTAGCAAAAGCAACAAAAGTAGTCGTAGTAGTAGTAGTAGTTATTGTGGTGAGAGAGTAGTTATAGGGATAGTTAAGTAGTGGTGAGGCAAATAAGACTAATAGTACTTTTGTTGAATAATGGTAGTACTGGCACTGGTAGATGAGATTGTGGTTACACTACTGTTTTGAAGGTGGTAGTGATTGTGATGGTAGTTGCTTTATGGGTAGAGTAGAGTTTGAGGTAGCGGTAGTGATGATTGTTAAATTATTGGAAGTGGTAGTGATTGTGATGGTAGTTGCTTTACGGGTAGAGTATAGTTTGAGGTAGTGGTAGCGATGATTGTTAAATTACTGGAAGTATGTTGTGGGTGGTAGTGATAGTGAAGGTAATTACTTTACTGGTAGTGTTGTGTTGGAGGTAGTGGTAGTGATGATTGTTAAATTATTGGAAGTGGTAGCGATTGTGATGGTAGTTGCTTTACGGGTAGAGTATATTTTGAGGTAGTGGTAGTGATGATTGTTAAATTACTGGAAGTATGTTGCGGATGGTAGTGATAGTGAAGGTAATTACTTTACTGGTAGTGTTGTGTTGGAGGTAGTGGTAGTGATGATTGTTAAATTAATGGAAATACGTTGTAGGTGGTAGTAATCGTGAAGGTAATTGCTTTACTGGCAGCGTTGTGTTGGAGGTAGTGGTAGTGATGATTGGAAATGTGTTGTAGGAGGTGGTGATTGTGATGGTAGTTACTTTACGGGTAGTGTAGTGGTGGATGTAACAGAGGGATGAATGTACACTATTGCTAGTGTGGTATAGATGGAAGAGATTGTGATGGCAGTTGCCTTGGCGGGTAGTGTAATGTTGGAGGTAGAGACAGTGATGTTCTTACCACGAATAAATGTTACATGAATAACGTTTAATATGTTAAAGGTTACAGATGTCATGACGATCGAAATGCTGATCTGATGTTAGGTGTATCACGTATAATATTTATAGGAAATACGTCCCTTTAAGAGAACAAGGTAACCAAATATCTGTAACTATTGATGTTTCATCATCCATATGACCATTCTTTGTCGTTAATGTCACAAAGGAGGGACTATTAAATATCACTTTCAGGAAGAAACTTTCAATACAACAATCACCTGGAGGCTCGGATGTTAATAACAGGCTAAAATCTCCCTTTGAGGTAGGCGACTTGTTCCTACCTCTCTAAACTCATTACAGCGTTGATCCTCTTATCTCGTCATGATCAGCCATAATTTCTCCCTTCTTACACTCATAAATGTGACATATAACATATCGGTTTGGCATCTTGCCGCGCAAAAATGCAGTTTAAAGGATTTGGGATGTTTACTTTGTATTGGCATTGATAAGGTTTCCTTTTCTTGGTTTCTGGTGTGTTATTTCCGTATTCATGGCATAATGTAATTGTTCGATGGCTGCTGATTCTAACACGGCGTTTTATACAACATCTGTCGTCGTAGTAGTCTACACGTTTGTATAAACACCGACAGTTATCCTAGACACGTCTATATTATCAACCCTTACACCTAATAAATGTACATTCGCATCAGCGTATTAACATTAGATCTTCTACAAATGTCAGCATGTCAGAGGTCTGTGGTCATCATAAGTAACAGTCCATGACAACTAAGCATGTACACCCTGGCCGAGATCATGAGTGTGTGTGCAGCATTACAATCATGGACAAGCTCTCCCATGGCGAGGACCTCATCCCCACAAAGACCTGCCCCTCCCAGCCCCTTCTCCCGAAGAAATCAATGCTGGCAGCAGACTGGGGCGATTAAGTACCAAGAGTAACAGTTCCATGGGTTCCTCTGTAGCTTGGCGCATCGTAACAGAGCCGAACAGCCCATACCAATACTGCACCCAATTCAGCTGTGAACGGAGAGTCATCGATTTGCCAGCGGACATCGTTGGTCAGCTCAGATGTGTTCGTCGGTAAAGGTTTGCAGATCATGAACTAGTGTTTGGTTGATGTCAGATACATATACAAAACTGTAAAGGCAAGTCTTACCTTAGATTGATGCAGCGAGACTGGACAAGTGACAGTCGCACCATTGAAGATTCGTACGGAGCAGACGACTATACCATGTTGCACTGCGGCACGCGGCTTCCGCCTGTACCATCAAAGATTTCCAAGCCGAGAAATATCGATTGAATGTTGCCATGGTCACCTGCGTGATTCGGTAAGGTGTGCGGTTAACAGGGTTTATCTTATAGATATTCAGGAAATATGAAGAGAAAGCGTGTAACTGTAGTCGATAGGGAGACCGGTAATTATTACTCAATAATTCCTAACTACTACCGGGCCATTCTTTAAAGATAACTATCATATCTTCTGTAAATCTTTAATGTCTCTCGATTCGATAGAAACGGATAGTGTCGTAGACGAAAAACTAAAGTTGGTCCGCATGGACGACATGACATGCATAGTGTTCAGTGTACGCACCCCATGGAGCTGAGAATGTAAATCGAGCTCACATTGGTCAATTGGCCGAGGTAAAAAATAATGTAGTGTCATGAGCATATCGACAGGCGTGGAATCTGGGACTTGTTATTGATGACGACAATGATTCATTTCTATGTAAGCCATATAGTTCAACAATAGGAAAATGGTATTTTTCCCCCTTAAACATCGGTCGCTTGACTTTCCCGTGATGAGCAGATTTTGTTTCGACTGCTATTATCCCTTTGGTGACCTTATTTTCATCTCATGAATCCACATTGTTTCTAAATCGGTAAGCAGCCTACAGAGTTCGATATTTTAATCTTGATGTGTTACTTCGTAATGACACCATACTGAATCAAGAAGGCAGTTCACTGAAGGTCTCGTGTTGTGCGATCTAATGCTGTCAGCTTGAAACTTTTCACTGCAAATGCAATGGGGTATTTACCCACAGATTACTTTTACAGTCAGAGAACCACCGTGTAACGACCTGAAAGAACAAACGAGTGAACAAGACAAGAAAAGAGCTACAACAACACATTCAGTCGTGTGTACCACTTAAGAGATCAATCTTAGAAGATCAATGGTGGAATACACTGCCCATTTTATGCAGTTTCAACACTTTTCTCAGTTTCCTATCTTTAACTGTGAAGAGTGGTGGTGTAGTTAGTGGAAAAAGAGGTATGTCGT
Organism: Haliotis asinina; assembly: GCF_037392515.1. Taxonomy (NCBI): domain Eukaryota; kingdom Metazoa; phylum Mollusca; class Gastropoda; order Lepetellida; family Haliotidae; genus Haliotis; species Haliotis asinina. The sequence continues at coordinate 41,695,784 of NC_090286.1, forward strand.
CACGTCAAAACTCTAGACTCTATAGCCCACATGGGAACAAAGTGCAAAGCCTGTTTCTGATGCCTAACTACCCGATATTGATGGAATATTGCTTAAAGTGAAGTTAAACCATGCTCACTCACTCACTCACTTTTACACTGTCTGTCAGTTTCTCTATCGGTCCATTCTTTATCTGTCTGGGTGTCAAATATAAGCATCTGCAAATTTTGCACCCGATCAGAATGCAGTACTGGGTCCTACAAGGACAGGACATGTTCAGTTTCCGAAGTCGAAACATTGATTAGCTAGAGAGTCTAGTTTCCTGCTGACTGGGTTCCGTCCTATTGCTCAACTTAGTGCAATAACCAGTCCAGAATTATGAGACCAACTTATACAAATGGATGTATAAATGTTAATCAGTATTATTTGATACACCTAATCGTATGTATTTGCAACACTTCGCTCCTTCTAATCCTTGCAAACACGTCGAGCAGCGTGCTCTGTCAAACGGAAATCATGGAAATCTCAAAACGAGGCTTGGTCACACGAAACGTTTGGCGGTCTAGTACGGAAATGATATTATATCAAGTACATTGTGTGTTAAAATATATTAAATAAGCGCAAAGCACAGACAACAGCATTCAGTAAACAAGGTGAATTGTGGATCACAGGCCGACCTTTTCAAACATGGTTTAGGATTGTTACACGAACCCCTGGTGTCATCCAGATGATTTGGCTTTGAAACCTTTTGACGCCCATGTCAACGTGTTTCCGCTGATAACCAAGGTTGACATATCATGTTTCCATCGGAAGGAAACCGACTGATCGACTGATTTTGATTTTACGCCGCTTTTAGTAATATTCCAGCAGCATCACGGCGGGGGACACTACAAAAAGGAAACAGAGCAAAAACAACAATCTTGGCTGGACAGAGATTTTCGAAGCTCTCTTACCGCTAAGATAAGTTAACATAAGTTAATGTTAATATATGGCACTTACGACTATCTTAGCAATATACGAGAGCTTCGAAAATCTAGACCCTGTTTTTTACTCTGGTTTTGAAATGAAAGGTATGTTCCCAACTCTAGCACAGAGTGTCAGATAAATATGGCGGGTATCAGGTCTGAGGACGTGGAGTCACATCAGTAGATATAACTGTTAGCAACAGAAAGTGTCCACTTGAAGACTGGATTTGATCAAATCCTTACCAACGTTATGAAAATATGAAATCAGACACTAGGTGACCCAGCATCACCAATGATACCCGCATGAGAGACCATATAATCCAGTACACCACCGAAGAATAAACATTACAGTTTTACTGTTTCTTTCAGCCATGCGAAACGTGGGTGTATACTTTCTATAGCACTTCAGTTTATGTCAACAGTCGTGATGGTAGACAAAGATCGATGCGATTCGATTTCACCAGGTCGTTAGACGGTGTAACGGTGGCCGGGACTTATTTTTCGAAAATAATCTAATCCAATTTTACAGAACATTTTACGCACATGTATCTGTATCATCACGGTGTTGTTTAATGAGAACCGTGTCGTCAATGACAGTGCCCACAAGCCTGGTGCTGCTGCACATGGAGGCACTGTGGGAACTGGGTCATCTGTGGGCGCGGTGTCTGAATCATTGATGGACCACACCTTTGCAACTTTATCATTCATGTGATTTTAAGAGGGCGTCGAATTTTGCAAGTGTCGAATTTCTCAGATGGAACCGTTCGACTATCGACTGTAGGCTACCAGCAGAAGTAACGAGCTCTCTCATGCATGGGCTCGTCTGCTAACACAACAAGGTTTATGAAATCTCGGCCGAATCCTTCTGACGTCCTTGCTCATTTCGTATGGCTGACTCGGCAAATCATTCGCTTTACCTAGCCTTCAAGCTTCATTTGTAGTAACGGACTGGACACAATTTACCCATATGAAAAATCGAAACTCCAAATCTTTAGGCCTAATGGACTGAGCTGGTGAACCTTAACATGGCCTGTGGAGTGAGTGAGTGAGTTTGAGTTCATGTCAATATGAACAGTAGGGCGACTATACTGCGGCATGTGAGCTCGGTGTTGAAGGTCGTTCAAATGGTAAGGTTGAAGATATTAATTATGTTATCAGTGTCGAATGCGGCTCGTCACCTGATGAGAGAGGGGGCATTACGTTCGTTGATTCAACTTAATTTGACTAATTCTAAACAGTTAACTATTGATAGAGCTTACATACAGCCTCACATATCTGGAAGTATATGAGCAGAAAATGTACCATGTTTTGCCAGTTGTGTTCAACAATTTGCTTATGAAAAAAATCAAATTTGATTAGTTTACTCGCTGATGTATGTTTACCTTTAATATTTGCACTAATGAAGCCATATCATCTTCTTAAAGGAATGTGTAGATCGGTGCTCATTCTGTTGATCAATGGATTGCCTGGTCTAGACTCGAATATTTACAGACCGCCGCGGACTTGTTTCAGTATTGCTGAGTGCGGCGTTAAAAACAAACCAATCTCAAAGGGACGTAATTCATTAAAATAAATTCAATAATAGTTGACTAGGGAGATCACAGTTATAAAATGATTATATCTGGGTCAAATGTCAAACACTGAACATAAAGTCCAACAGATATATCAGCACCTTAAGAGGTCGTGAGCACTGGGTCCGTCACCTGAACATTGTTCAATAAATCTGAGTGTGGGCTGCAACCTGGTATATGTACATGTCTGACCGGACTGATCCCGGAACTGATGCAGTATGAGTGAGTGAGTCAGTTTAGTTTAGTTTATCGTCGCCCCCAACAGTGTCACTAGCCATGGACTACATTTAGTTGAGGTGAAAACGAAATGGTACAGGTATTTACTAAATTCAGTACCACATGTCAGGTTTTCTGCTTGTAGAAAGGACGCAACACTGCAAAGCTAAGTTCAGCGTTGAAAACGGCAGGACCATCCGTTTGCCCTCAGAGTGCACAAAAGATGTCTTCACAGTTCTCCATTCCCACTTCGCTTGTCCTTTGCGTCCTGTTGGGGTGGTGGAGTAGCCCAGTGGGTAAAGCGTTCGCTCGTCATGCCGAAGACCCGGGTTCGATTCTTCACACTTGAACAATGTGTGAAGCCCATTTCTGATGTCCCCTCCTATGATATTGTCAAACTATTGCTAACAGTGATGTAAAAACATACTCACTCATTACGTCTGATCAGAACAACATCCTTTCAGTTGCTTTCGTTCAGAGTCTGCTTGCAAAGTTGCATCAAGTGTCAATGATGAGTCATCTTTACTTGAGTTAATATCTACCTAAAGTTACATAAAAAAGCCAAAAGGAGCCCGATTCGGCTGATGAGGCAATGAAGAGTTCACCAATCAAATCCCGAATTCAGACAGATCTTCTTTCGAGCATATTCTGAACTGATAAAGTGTTACTTTTTTCTGCTATCATTGTACTTTACGGTGTCTATCATTTATTGTACGTGTAGCAATCAGTCGGGCCGAATCACCTACAATGTCAGTAAGAAATTTCCATTTAGTACATTCTCTTATGTGATATTTCAAGCTGATGATGGTGGAATGCAGGTGATGGAATACTGGCACACATGGCAAGAAACAAGGGAACACATAAAAGTACAAATGTCCCTTTATGCTTTCCCAGTTTTTCCCCTCAGTGCAATACAAAGCATGCAAAGAAACATGGAAAAGAATGTGTGAACCCTTGTACCGTCACACGCTCCCTTATTTATTTCCATGAGTGTATGTATATCGCACATGTCCGCATGCCATGTTTCACCCGACTCCGAGTAAGATGTCTCCGGCATCCTGACCTTGTCCTTGAGGATTGATGTTCATTAGGTCAACCACTGGGCCGCCTGAGTGTCTATGAGTAAAAACGAATCACATTTTGTCAGGTTTGTTTAACAATTTGGTTATGAAATAAAATAAGATTAGTTTACTCACTGATCTTTAAAAGGAATTTGCCTTCAATATTTGATGAAAATGAATGAAATCATGTCAAGAACAATCGATACACAACATCTCTTGAGGTCGTGATCACTGGGTCCGTCACATGACCATTGTTTAATAAACGAGATAGTGATTTGCGGATCAGTACACAGTATGGATAAACGAAAAATAAGAAACAAAACGTATTGGGAATGATATACGAGAAATAGGGGAAACCGAAGCGAAACGTTCATAAAATATAATGAGATGGGCTTATGGTACAGTATTTCACTCACTTCGGTGAAAGTAAATTGAATTTAGAAATCTTCAAGTTTATGACTTAGACATATGTTCTGTCTCAGAAGCTATAATTTGGTGCTGCGATCGTTTTACTCCATAACGAGACCCATCATTAGATGGTAGGCTCCCGAGGGATTTGAGACTACAAACTGAATGTACACTAATCAGTTGACTGTGTCAGTCTTTGTGGAAAGCAAGGGCAAACTGTAGCGCAGATAGCGTGGCGTAAGAGTGAGAAAATTAGTCAGCCTTTCTATATGTGAGCGGAGAGAGAGCAAACGTTTGCAACGTACTTTCGTCGCTTAGGTTTGAAAAGTAATTTAATGTCAAAGTAAAAATAGTCACCATGAAAGGGAGACAAGGATTTCCTCACAGTGTCATGCTCTTCCTAACAGTGTTGTGCTCTCCGATTTCCAACCTCATATTTAATAATTACGTACAATATAGTTCATTCATCATTTTAAGCACTATTAGTGTCAAATCGTTGTTCGCTTTCATTAGCTCTGCTTCTGGTTCAACGGATCGAGTGAAGGAACAAGAATAAGCAGAAATTAAGCAGTATCATATTGCCTAATTTTACCATTAAAAACTGTTGGAGATTATTTGAACTTTTGGTTCAACGCGGCCTGAGGTCGAACTGGGGGACAGGGTGGTCTACATTAATCGTGTGCAGAACTAGCTTGGTTGTGTAGAGTTACCTCTCATAGGTATTGAAGGAACCCATGTTCCCAGATTCACGGCAAACATGATTTTAGGTTTGTCAATAGCAACGAATCTTGTTCTCGTGGTCAAAAAGGTAAAGACTTATATCACTTTATATATACCCAACATCACACATGTAATCGCTCATCACTCACTCGGGGCCGGTGGGGTAGCCTAGTGGTTAAAACTTTCGCTTCTCACGCCAAAGACGAGGGTTCGATTCCCTACATGGGTACAATGTGTGAAGCCCATTTCTGGTGTCCCCCTCCGTGATATTGCTGGAATATTGCTGAAAGCGACCTAAAACCATACACTCGTCCGAACACTTACGCAATCGTTACTTAAACCAGTGCGCCATGACTAAAGTTTGGATTTTACAGAAACTTCATACACTATTGATCTATCTCTGTTGCACCACGAATCAGATTCTTAGTCCCTCCTGAGTCAAACAGTCAAACAGACACCTACTCAGTTGTTAACATGGAACTGACGCACGTTAAACATCAGGGAGGTACTCTAAAAACGTCTTTCCAACGGAAGGCTGTTAATTTAACTCTACGTGACAAATGTGTCAAGACATGTTTTGACGTTACCATAGTAACGTGTTATTTGGTTGTCCATTACGTAACGAAGATGATTTCGTTGCTGACAACCTTTGTCTTGTGTTTCGAGAAAACGTATATCAGACTGGTGTGTTTCCTTTTGTGAAGTACATGAATTTGCCAATAAGAGCATCAATCATTGACATATTCGTGATGACTGTTAGTCGTCATCTGTGGCCGCATGTTCAAATATACCATGGAAATATGTACAGCTGCATTCTAGCTGCAGAAACGCTGATTAGTGTAATTCGTTAACGACGCAGGTAGTATAAAGCTACGTCTTTTGGTCAGTGAGTTAACGATGAAATGATCAGGGGTGTACTGAACAGTTGGGGCACACCACATCACGACGATATTTATACTGAACTGTGTCATTCGTTCACGAAACACATTGCATGACAAAATTGTGGCAATTGTAAATGTATATAACGTGGAGGGTACGCGTATGTTTGTGTATGAGTGTGCGTTTGTGCGTGCGTGTGCGTCCAGTGCGATAGCAACTGTAACATTCGCTGAAACGTGTAAGAAAAGCGAATGAGTATAGTTTTACGACGCTTTTAGCAATGGCCCAGCGACACTGTGAGAATGCATACGCTTCACATATTGTACCCTTCTGGGGAGTCGAACCCGGGACATCGGCGTGAAAACGAACACTTTGACCGCACTGGCTAACACGAAGAACTGGAGGTAGCAGGATATTCTATTTTGCCATGACATGATGTCTTGGTATAGACCACATGGGTGGAGAGGCTCAGGGTGGCTGGAGTGGGGAGGGAAAACGAAAACATCGCTTTCGAACCAATTCCTGATAAATCTGCGGATATGGTATTAAGCTACGTACGCACGTCCGTAGATACGCACGTGCGGATAGGAATATGTTAAGAACCGTTGACTAGATTCTTTTTATATTTGGTGTATCTAATTTTATCATAGTGAAAGAAAGGTCTCATGCAGGTCAGCGAGAAATCTCAAGAACCACTCACTGCATTTTCTTCATATTCAAAACCTAGCTTTATCTGGGGAAGGTGCCAGGCACAGTTGAGTTTGGTGACCTTCACATAATTTTCAAGGTCACGGCGACTTTGTTTTTAGGAGTTTCATACGCTGGTCAAGGACTAAGTGACTCTTCAAAATATTTTTGTGTTTGAGCAAATAAAGTGCAAGATATCAAGAGAGTTTGAGAGTAATGTTTTTGTTGACATATTACTTCATTTTAAACTACGACCTTCACTTTCATTTCATTTTACGCTTGATTTGATATTATGCGGCGGGGGGTTATGTCATCTAAGTGACAATGCTTGTATTGTTTTGATTTTGTTTTTGTTTCGTTTTTTTCAAGATGAAACATTTTGTCTTTTTGTCTGTTTGAACTGGTCTTCGGCAACATATGTTCATCCTGAGACTATCAGGGTCGGGTACGGGTGGTCAGGTTCGCTGACTTGGTTGACATATGCTGTATCCCAATGGGGTAGATCGATGCTCATGCCGTTCATCACGGAATCGTCTGGTCCAGACTCGATTATTTACAGACCTCTGCCATATAGCTGGAATTTTGTTGAGTGCGGCGTAAAACTAAACTCACTCGTTAATACTTGGTGAAGGGTATCCCGCGTAAATGACACTTCTATTAACGCAATCACCACTACCACGTACGCACTGATTCCTCAACTTGGTTGTGCTTGCTTGTAGTTAAACTGTGATTTGGCTCTTTGTATTGAGTGGACACTGGCTGATTGACTCGATGTTCTGCAAGACAGCTGAGACTCGCTCACAGCCATTGTATAAAATTCTAACTGAGTATGTATGTCTATATTTGTCTAGCCTTAGTGAACTGTAGCACGTGTTAGTTTGATACAGTTGCTTCCGTTGAATGTATACAATGTGATGTATGCTAGCACCAGTTGATACACTGCGTATTGTCTAGATGCAATGAATACTGTTCATTAATATCATTGTAAGACGCAGATGAACAAGACTGTATTGCTTTCACTGCGTTTTGTTTCCGACCAAGGTGACAGATTTAATGGCGACAGAAACTAGTCCCATTCCCAAGCGGGGATTGAGTGATATGACGCGAAGCAAAATTCTTCATAATGTAAGAAGGGAAGCACCGGAAATAAGCTTCACAGATTGTATCTGTATGGGGAATCGAACCTTGGTTTTCGTCGCCTCGAGCGAACTAGGCTACCTGAAATGAAGTAAATAATGCAATAATATAATGTGTTTAAACTCTTACATCCAAACATATGACATTTGAACGCGCTAAGTCCCTGCACTAATCTAATATTGATGATAAATAATCAAAATCATGTGTCAAGTGCCTTCAAGATCTCTCACAACAATGGCAGAATATGGAGGTATTTGGAGGTGATGGTGAACATATTCGCCGTATGTAGTGAGAGAGGTGATGATAGAAGTGATGGTTACATGGAGGATTATGTGATGGTAGTGAGGATTGTATCGATGGTTATTTTGAGGATTGTGTGATGGCGATGAGGAATGGTAGCGATGATTATTTTCAGGATTTTGGGATGTTTTCTGGAATTGTCGATGCCAATACCAGTGATCGCTGCGATGACCGTCGTTGATACTGTTCATTGTATGGTTGTGTTTATCAGATGATGTATTCGTAAGGGGGGAATATAGGAGGAAGTGATGAGGGCACTCACAGATGTTGGTGATGTAGCAACAGTGATGATCTTGGTGAAGGAGATGGTGGTGGTGGTTTGGGTGAGAAGGATGGTAATGGTGGAAACGAGCATTGCAGAGATGATGGAGGTAAAGGCTGTAGTTAAGGGGCGGTGGATTTGATGGAAATGAGAGTCGTTGTGATGACGTGTGTATTGCTTATGCAAATGAGAACTGTGGTACTGGAGGTGAGAACGGGCATAAAGGGAAGGTAGTGCTGACGGATGTGGGAGCTGTAGGAGACGCCTACGGGGGTTGCTCATGGAGTTGAGAGCTGTAGCAAGGTCAGAAAGTGCTGATGGATATACAAGCTGATGGAAATCAGGTCAATAGTGATAGTGGATGTGGGACGAATGGAAACGAAGGCTGTGATGATACGGGAAGATATTGGTGACCATTGGGTCGATAGTTATGATGCAGTTTAGGAGCTATTTCAGCAGTGAATCGACCAAATGACCTTATTAAGTGAAGCCATTTTGCTATTTCATGACTGCAAGTTTAATGGTATGTTCGCATCGAGTACTTCTGTTTAAGTTCAAATGTACCGGGAATAGAAACGATAAATCAATTTCCATACCCTCAAGAATTCTCTACGAAAAGCAGAGTTGACTGAATGATTCCAACCTTTTTCTGAGCCTGAATATGTGAATCACTTGCAAATGATGATGATACTCGGCGTTCGCTAAAAGGTGAACATATCTCTGCCCACCAGTGGAACCAGAACCAGAACACATGCACAGGCAAATCATTTTTTCAGCTGTTAATCTATATTTAAGATTTTGCGGTAAGAAGCAACACAAATATTAAATGTTAAGTTAAACTGAGACAAAAGAAAAGATTCCAGTGTGAAATTTCTGTCAAATGAATCCAGCGGATCCTCCTTTAACCAGCCATTCCGGAATTATCCATCCAATCCCCTAGACTAGTCTGGCACCGTTCTTCAGTACCGCAGTACCTGTTATGTCAGCTTCAAGTAGCTAATGATACGTGTGTAGTCACGACTTGTTTTCTGTACGATACCTGTAAGAGCTCCCCTGCTAATGTGGATAACACATGGTTGTGAATTATTTAATGACAACGCCCAGGAACGTAAATAGGGACTAATGAGGGTAGTTATAGTTTTAGTCCAAGTGAACTTAGTCTTAGTATTATTAGTTACAGTAATACGAATACTGAGAGTGAGTGAGTGAGTATTGTTTGTAGCAATATTCCAGCAATATCACGGCGGGAGACACCAGAAATGGACTCCACACATCGTACCCATTTGGGGAATCGAACCCGTTCTTCGGCGTTACGAGCAAACGCCTTCACCACTAGGCTACCCCACCGTCCTTCATGTCGAAGAGACACCTTCCAGGTAGAATAGTTATTCTGCATTAGTCCTGCAAATCATATTGTACACTTTTAATACAATGCATATATCATCGTTTATGTATGGCCTGATTATATCTGATCTCTTATGTCATTTTGATGTAGGCGCTTCACACGTTATAGTTATGTTATTACAATAGTTGTTGAACAGTAATACCTACCGTAGTGATATAAATAGTGTCTTGACGTCCCCTTGTTATGTCCAGTTACAGTGCTACCCATTATTTGATAGAGGCGGCGGGATATCCTAGTGGTTAAGACGTTTGGTCATCACGCCGAAGGCCAGAGTCCGATTCCCCAGATGGGTACAAAGTGTAAACTTTTAAGCCTATTTCTGGTATCCCCCGCCGTGATATTGCTGGAATATTGATACAAGCGGTGCAAAACCAACTCACTCACTATCTCTCTCATTATCCAAAAGTTAAAGCAAAATATTCTCTTACCGTATATTGACATAATGCACCTGATCACAAATCCCACATGGGAAGTTTCGATTGATCAGAATATCTGATTATGAAACAACACCTATGGCAGATCAATTTGATGTCCTTTGAGACTGACATAGCCTATCCATAATTCATTAAATGGTGCAGTTGTCCCATCACAACCTGTACAATAATTATTTTAAAAAAACAGTCAATACTTCCATTCTTTCTACCAAATCGGTAGACAATCAACGTTAAAAACTCAGGAAAGAAGGAAATCGATCACAGCTATCAGTCTCATCATATCGGTAAAATATTCGATTGGAGTCGACCTTGGATCAAACAATTCTCAATTCCTATCTGTCTCATCCATTTATTTGGTTCCAGTCTATAGATATTTGATTAATGTACTATTGCAGGCCTACGCAGGTGACAAAGCAAGTTTGTATTTGATTACATGCATGCACTGGCACTCCTTGGCGAGTGCTCCGTCGCTTGGGATCCTCACATTACCCGAGTCGCTGGCCACAGAATCGCTGTCATGGTTGTATCTGGTAACGTTGAAACTATGGCTACAGAAAGACAACGTAATTGCTGTAAGACAAATGTAATAACGGCAAATTGACTGCACTAGTGATCGCTGGAGTATATACAGACTGTAAAGCAGTGGACGACTCTGCCTCTGATGACGCGGGAGATTGCTGTGACTGTCTATCGAATAGTTGGGTCGAGCAGTTGCAGATAGGGGTCGCACACTCGTGTGGTGTTGTCGCAGTGTTTTGAGTTCGGATGGTGTTAATGTCACGATAAATATGGTTCACCAACGGACTTGTTGACGACAGATGGACACTCCTCCCATTAACAGTCTGGAATCTTGTTCCGATGGATCTTTACTGAAGCAGCTCGTGCTATTTAAAAGATTTTTGACAACAAAATGTTGTTTTCTAGAAACGGCTGCAACACCCTCGCTCTGTTAATGAGGAACACGATGAAGATCATTGCAGCATATGAAACACCAAATCCGTCCAGAAGAGTTCAATAACTCACAGATGAACAAAACGTGTTTCATGTGTTTTGTGTAAGGAACACAGCAGTACTTTAGTGGATGTCATCAACATATATAATGTGATGGGTTGTAATACCAGCAAGTCAAGCAGAGCTTCCTATTCATCCGTGGACAGCAAGAAGCGAAGGGACAAGCGAGCACGTCCCATGTGGCAAAACCGCGACTGGGATTCGATGACAGACTCGCAGGTGAACACCACGTCCACTTACTTAGACAGGACGGGGGCGTCCACATGCAGCCTGAGGCGGGAGGGTGCGGACGAGAACCGCGGAATTGGCGACGGACAGGAGGACCCAGATGTAAAAGAGAGGTAAGGGTTTCTTAAGTGTTCCGCTGCCTCTGGCGTTGAAACTTTGTACTTGTTTTACCGTGCCTTTTCACAGTCGGTGGAACTCGACATGAGGCGAAAGAAGAGATATTGTCGACTTGATATGTTATGTTTGGGTTAGGTAAAGCGAAGATTCTAGAACTTTTATTGGTTTGAGTCCATCCGGGTTTCGACCCCACACCCTCAGTGTCAGGCACCTAACCTCCAGCACACAGTCAGCCGTCTAACCCGCTCAGCGACTTCCATTGTGTAATCACAAAAAATGTTGTTCCCAAGATATATATATTTTTTCGAAATGTTGATGAAGGCAGCTATTTTGTAATCTACAGAAAACATCGATGCAGTATCTAAGAAATTATGTTGCAAAAGATGCTGACAATACCTATTTTTTTTAGTATGTGCGTGAGACTAAAACTGGAAACTAGATTGTGCCCGGTTCAAATTTTAACTGAAGCATTGTTAATTATTTCTGTATTTGATAATAATACCCCAATTAAAAGCCTCATTGTTCCACGCAGCAGACAAAAATACTTAAATAGTTTTATGAAAAGACCGGAAATTAGATCGCGGTGTCTGTTGTGTCCTTAGACCATGTTCGTCTATCCAAGTATTCCTTAACATGCGGCTTTGAAGTATTTTCAAAGACATAAGAGAGTATATCATAGTTATTTACGTATATACACTAGCTAGATACATATGGAACCTGCTGTTGCCATCTTCAGGGTTAGTCAACGTGATCACTACCAATTACTGAGGAACAATAAAGTTCTATTTATATTTCTTTCACATAACGGACCAATGGGCTTGTATGAGCGAACACCCACTTAACCAACAATGCCAGACAATAGCAGTAGTTTGGACGGAATGGTTTTCTTGGAACAACTATAATCGGTTGTATTTCACGGCAGTAGAAATTGTGATAATTTCAACCAGTAAAGAAAAACGGTTAGAGAACCGTTCATAATTTATGGCTAGGTGGGAGGGTAGAGTTGATGATTTTTATGGAACTGCATGTACAATATGGATGACTCCCCTAAAAGTCAGCATTGAAACGGAGATATTTCGCGAGAAACTGAGTATTTCAAGTCAGTTTAATAGCGATATTTGATGGCTGAAGAGAAACAGGTAAGGTGGAAAAACCGGGATTTTTTCAATCAAAGAACAAAGAAGTATAGAAATAGGGATAGATCCGTGTTGCCAATTATAGAAACAGGAATGTTTAGGCGTTAGCTGTTTCACGACGGAAGAAAAACAAGAATATTCACACCTTTAGACACAGCCTTATGTTCAACATACAATTGATATTCTTGTTTTATCTTTTTGTTCTCGGAGCGCTTGGGTAGCCTACTGGTCACGTTGACAGTCCGTGTTCGATTCCCAACATGGGTACAATGTGTGAAACCCATCACTGGTGACCCGGTGATATTGCTGGAATATTCCTAAGAGTTGCATGCAGCTAAACTCACCGTTTAGTCACTAACACTGACATTACCTTGAGGGTATTGTATTGATTTGCAATTCTAGGTAATTATATTACACAATTGTTAATTTATAACATTTCTTTATCAGTTGTTAGTTTGACACTGAAGTGTTTTGTGATACGGTGATTCGCTGATGCTTTGATTTAGCCATGAACACGAAATGGGTCTCGTGCGCCTAAGCTTCTTGAAATCGTTAACGTCTACAACATGCATGGATCCTTTATTAAGCATCTAGTAACTTCACCGGTAAAGATCCGTGTGAGATTGTTGTAAGAGGCGACTAATGCGATTAGACTTAGGCTGAGTCGTGTCATTGTGGGTAGATCGTTGCTCACGATGTAAGTCACTGGAATGTCAGGTCCAGATTCGAATATTTACAGATCGCCATCTTCTAGCTGTAATTTGTGGTGGTAGAAGTAGAAGCAATACAGTTATTCACGAGAGAATCGAACCCGGTCGCAATAACCAATGACCCACTTAGTGTGCCTCGCATGTCACATATCCAATTTGTTCGCAGAATCTAAAAGACCAAAATACTCTCTACACGGTTAATCCAGTCTTTGGTCGCGTGCCGCGAAGCGATCTTGGCGTTAAGACGATTGTAACGACTATTCACAAAGATGTCTGTGGTATTTAAAGCTTCGTACGTTTCCATATACAGTCCCAAGCCACGGTAATGAGCAGATATTTGACCACTTCCAGATATGACTACAGATGTTAGCCCCAGATCGATAGAAACCTGGAAGCGGTGTGCGACAAGCCATTGTGAAATACGGTGTCCAATACGACAAGAACTCCGCCACAGGTGTCTTATCGATAATGAACAGTTTCATTGAGTTCAAGACAAATAAGGGCATTGATTGTGACATTAGTGGAGATTAAATCACCAACTGTCAGTCTAGGAATCTCAATATCCCGATTCTTCGGGTGTGTAACAACCAACGAGGAAGTATCACGTCCTAGAGTTGCATGCTGATTTACTGACTTCAGAACCACGGTTCCAGCGGTTCCAACTGGGACATAGAAATGCAGCACGTTGTAGTGTTAGAGAAGGTACAGAAATTGACTGTTGATGTGCCATGAGTTTATACTTATAGATCGTACCGTATACTTACATGAGTGATAACAGGAAAGACCGCACATTTAGGCAGTCTTGCCTGGTTCTGTTTACAGTCGTACACGTGTATGTTGGTGATCATGACTCAGACAAACCTACCATGCTGACCGACAGACATATGGTGCTGTGGAAACCATAACGTGTGAAACAATTTAGGCATCAGTGGTAGGTCTAAAGGCAATTATGGTCTAAACCATTTCGCAACGATAGAATTATCGTGTTGGTGCTAATTAGAAAGATGATTCATTACAGACAAACATGATACCAGGCAGGTTTACATTTGAACGGCAAACCCTTTCCCTATTCACAGTATATCTCGATATGTATCTCGATATACCAAATGTTAAATATCTGGAGACCATCCGACCGTGTAATATGTGGTTACCTTCCAGCTGTGTAATATGTGGTTACCCTCCAGCTGTGTAATATGTGGTGACCTTCCAGCTGTGTAATATGTGGTGACCTTCCAGCTGTGTAATATGTGGTGACCTTCCAGCTGTGTAATCTACGGTGACCTTTCAGCTATGCAATATGTGGTGATCTTCAAACTGTGTAATATGTGGTGATCTTCCAACTGTGAAATATGCGGTGATCTTCCAACTGTGTAATATGTGGTGATCTTCCAACTGTGTAATATGTGGTGACCTTATAGCTGCGTGATATGTGGTTACCTTCCAGGTGTAATATGTGGCGATCTATCAGCTATGTAATATTTTGTGACCTTCCAGCTGTGTAATATGCAGTGACCTTCCAACTGTGTAATATGCTGTTACCATCCAATTATGTAATATGTGGTGATATGACAGTTTTAAAGTATGTGCTGAACTTCCATCTCTGTAATATGTAGTGGCATTCCAACTGTATAATATATTGTTACCATTCAGCTGTGTAAAATATTGTTACCATCCAACTGTGTGGTATATTGTTACCATCCAACTGTGTGATATATTGTTACCATCCAACTGTGTGATATGTGGTGGCCTCCCCATGTGTAATATATTGTTACCATCCAGCTGTGTAATATATAGTTATCATCCAACTGTATATTTTGTGCCTTCCAACTGTGTGATATGTTCTGACCTTCCAACTGTGTAATATGTGGTGACCTTCCAACTGTATACTCTGTGGTGACCTTCCAGCTGTGTAATATATTGTTACCATCCAACTGTGTAATATACAGTTATCATCCAACTGTATGGTATTTTGTACCTTCCAACTGTGTAATATGTGGTGACCTTCCAACTATATAATATGTGGTGACCTTCCAACTGTGTAATATATTGTTACTATCCAACTGTGTAATATATTGTTACTATCCAACTGTGTAATCTACGGTGACCTTTCAGGTGTGTAATATGTTCTGACCTTCCAACTGTATAATATGTGGCTACCTTCCAGCTGTGTAACCTGTGGTGACTACCCAACTGCGTAATTTGTGATGACCTTCAAACACAAATTTATTTTTATAATGTAAACATTTTGTTACATTTTGTAGGTAGGCCTAGTGATTTAATCACATCATGGCTGGAAACCTTTATCGAATCTGTTCGTAGTGACCTTTAGATAACAACGAAGTGGCATTTATTCACACGTGAATTGTTATGGCATCAGACAGGCATTATAGGTGACGCCATTTAAAACGTCATTACAGTTTTATGTTAAACTCCCAAGTGGATAGGAAACCTCGCAGTAGGCTTGGCAGCATGTGCAGGATGAAGGTGTGATGACGTATTACCAGTGACGAACTGACAAACATTGTTTTAATCATGAAACATGATTGCTCACTCTGAAACTCTGAAGCCGGGAGATTACGCGGTGAGTTGACACCACTGTGTGGCAAACTGGAGAGAAAGGACTGATCGGAATATACACACTTCAAAATTAGTCGCCACGAGATTTTGTCAAAAACCAAGAGTAGAATGCTGAAATAAAACATTATATTAAAAGACCTCGATTTAAGATGTAATCATGATATCAGCATGCTTACGGACTTGCGAACTGTAATTGTATTGGCAGACAACAGGTTGTACGGTGTTATACGGTGTACGAATATATACACATGGTAAAACGGTGTTCGTGGAATATATACACATGATAAAACGGCGTTCGAGGAATATATACACATGATAAAGCGGTGTTCGAGGAATATATACACATGATAAAACGGCGTTCGAGGAATATATACACATGATAAAACGGTGTTCGATGAATATGTACACATGGTAAAACGGTGTTCGAGGAATATATACACATGATAAAACGGTGTTCGTGGAATATATACACATGATAAAACGGCGTTCGAGGAATATATACACATGATAAAACGGTGTTCGTGGAATATATACACATGGTAAAACGGCGTTCGAGGAATATATACACATGGTAAAACGGTGTTCGTGGAATATATACACATGGTAAAACGGTGTTCGTGGAATATATACACATGGCAAAATGGCGTTCGAGGAATATATACACATGATAAAACGGTGTTCGAGGAATATATACACATGATAAAACGGTGTTCGTGGAATATATACACATGATAAAACGGCGTTCGAGGAATATATACACATGATAAAACGGTGTTCGTGGAATATATACACATGGTAAAACGGTGTTCGTGGAATATATACACATGATAAAACGGTGTTCGTGGAATATATACACATGGTAAAACGGCGTTCGAGGAATATATACACATGATAAAACGGTGTTCGTGGAATATATACACATGGTAAAACGGTGTTCGTGGAATATATACACATGGCAAAATGGCGTTCGAGGAATATATACACATGATAAAACGGTGTTCGAGGAATATATACACATGATAAAACGGTGTTCGTGGAATATATACACATGATAAAACGGCGTTCGAGGAATATATACACATGATAAAACGGTGTTCGTGGAATATATACACATGGTAAAACGGTGTTCGTGGAATATATACACATGGTAAAATGGCGTTCGAGGAATATATACACATGGTAAAACGGTGTTGGAGGAATATATACACATGATAAAACGGTGTTCGTGGAATATATACACATGATAAAACGGTGTTCGTGGAATATATACACATGGTAAAACGGCGTTCGAGGAATATATACACATGGTAAAACGGTGTTCGTGAAATATATACACATGGTAAAATGGTGTTCGAGGAATATATACACATGGTAAAACGGTGTTCGTGGAAATATACACATGGTAATACGGTGTTCGTGGAATATATACACATGGTAAAATGGCGTTCGAGGAATATATACATATGATAAAACGGTGTTCGTGGAATATATACACATGATAAAACGGTGTTCGTGGAATATATACACATGATAAAACGGCGTTTGAGGAATATATACACATGGTAGAACGGTGTTCGTGGAATATATACACATGATAAAACGGTGTTCGAGGAATATATACACATGGTAAAACGGTGTTCGAGGAATATATACACATGATAAAACGGTGTTCGTGGAATATATACACATGATAAAACGGCGTTCGAGGAATATATGCACATGATAAAACGGTGTTCGTAGAATATATACACATGGTAAAACGGCGTTCGTGGAATATATACACATGATAAAACGGTGTTCGTGGAATATATACACATGGTAAAATGGCGTTCGAGGAATATATACACATGATAAAACGGTGTTCGAGGAATATATACACATGATAAAACGGTGTTCGTGGAATATATACACATGATGAAACGGCGTTCGAGGAATATATACACATGATAAAACGGTGTTCGTGGAATATATACACATGGTAAAACGGTGTTCGTGGAATATATACACATGGTAAAACGGTGTTCGTGGAATATATACACATGGTAAAACGGTGTTCGTGGAATATATACACATGGTAAAACGGTGTTCGTTGAATATATACACATGGTAAAACGGTGTTATACAGTGTACGAATATATACACATGGCAAAACGGTGTTCGAGGAATATATACACATGATAAAACGGTGTTCGTGGAATATATACACATGATAAAACGGTGTTCGTGGAATATATACACATGATAAAACGGTGTTCGTGGAATATATACACATGGTAAAACGGTGTTCGTGGAATATATACACATGGCAAAACGGTGTTCGTGGAATATATACACATGGTAAAACGGTGTTCGAGGAATATATACACATGGTAAAACGGTGTTATACAGTGTACGAATATATACACATGGCAAAACGGTGTTCGTGGAATATATACACATGGTAAAACGGTGTTCGTGGAATATATACACATGGTAAAACGGCGTTCGAGGAATATATACACATGGTAAAACGGTGTTCGTGGAATATATACACATGGTAAAACGGTGTTCGTGGAATATATACACATGGTAAAACGGTGCTGTTTCCACCATGAGGCAGGATTCCCACTGTGCGACTTACGCTAAATATACTTCCTTTTTATGCGGTACTGGGGTAGGAAGGATGATCTGCCTTTGATGAACGCCTGATGATTTTCTTAGATCCATTCATATACAATGTATCCACGTTATAGTGTCATTTTGGATGTAATGCCATGTTTTTGCCAGAACATATTTCCTGCCTGTGTAATACATTGGTAATAATATCAAACTGGATATAATCCCATTCGCCAGTGGTGGCTGGTACAAAAGTCGTTTACCACTTGTTATAAAGCCGGTTACAATGGTTGCATGTAGTATGCATACCTCAATCGGTTACCTGACATAACTCAGATTAACTGGCCACATAATAAGCGCTAATAAGCGCAAACACATGTGACAATATAGTTCCTACCACCTCGTCTCTTGTAGTCCCAAGACACTGGAATTATCCAGTCATTCAAGACTCATTACAGAGTCGACAGTTCAATCACCCCGTTGATTGCATAGAAGGGCCTTTAACTGTCCTGTCTGGCTATAATGCCACCCTGGATATAATGCCACAAACGGTGGCATTATGACTAGGGTATATTTTTGTTTTAAGAGCTAAATTATTTCGTCCTTCACGCCCGCTAGCAGATAATCGAAACTCGCTATTTCTCTAGCGTTGATTTACTTACATTTACACCAAACTCGTAAACGTCTCAAGCTTCCGAGAATGTATTGAAAGAGTCAAACCGGCATCAAACCCTATAACTCCCTCACGTATGGTAGGACTTTCTCGCTTCTCCCGAACTAAAGGCGAGACAGCGGTGTCCCTTCTCGGAAACCATACGCACACTCTCTGTATCATGACATCACTCGAATATTCAAATGGAAACACCGCTCTTTTATGACGACTTCATAAGACATTGCATTAGCTTCTCCATAAAAGACACCTCGGGCAAGAGCATTGACTAATGCCGGAAATAGACACAACTTTAACTGGAGTAAGGGTTTCCTGTAAGATCCCGTTGTAGAGCCTTTGATCCACGGGGTTAAAAGGGTTTAAAAACAACCTCCTTAATACAGAAAAAGCCCACAGGAAATTATGTACTAAGTGTTTTACTGAGACTTGGATCATAGAATCTGCATATCAGTGAATCACGTGTGTCTCTTTTTGACGTTTAAAAGAGCATGCACGTGCAAAAAGGATCATCCATTCTCTTGCCTTTCCATAAGTGTTAAAATATGTTTATCCGCTCTGTGTTATTTTTAACCCTACTTGGATCGATCTAAGTCTAAGTGAGCTTGATGCCTGTTGCGTTGGTCATCACAGTTTCTACACGTTGAGGCGATGCGCAACAACACGCTTGACGAACGACCAAACGAACGAATGAACCGACGAATGAATGAATGAATGAATGAATGAATGAATACTGATTTGTATGACGCCTGCTTTCCAGATTAACTATGACCCCTCAGCGGCGCTTTTTGAAGTGAGATAAGTCTTCAGATGACTTAGAAAATAATCTTTTGTTGTACAATTTCTGATTTTGACGAACGAACGAATGAATTAATTAATTAATTAACTCTGATTTGTATGACGCCTGCTTTCCAGATTAACTATGACTCCTCAACGGCGCTTTTTGAAGTGAGATAAGTCTTCAGATGACTTAGAAAATAATCTTTTGTTGTACAATTTCTGATTTTGACGAACGAACGAATGAATTAATTAATTAGTTAACTCTGATTTGTATAACGCCTGCTTTCCAGATTAAATATGACTCCCCAACGGCGCTTGTTGAAGTGAACGTGAAAGAGATACGTCTTCAGATGGCTTAGAAAATAGTCTTTTGTTGAACAGTTTCTGATTTCCGGTGGTTGACCATTCCAGTGGTTGAGCGAAGTTTTGGAGCCGCAAAGCATAGAGCCACTTCACACATATTTGTTTCGCTGAAGGAACTTGAAGCAGTTTATCATCAGCTGATAGTAAAGCTGTTGTTGGTTGGTAGCGTTGTAACATGTCCCTATTCTAATCTGAGGAGTTTACATCATTTAGACAGGCTGTTTTTCATTCTTAAAAAAACATTTTCAAAATTTTACTTGGTGAAGTGGGTGGAACCATGATAGTGTTTCAGAATGTTAACAGAAGAGCTAATATTTAGAAGCTATTGCTGACGATTCAGGTACCTGTTATTTTCGTATAAAAGATAAGCATTAACCAGAGCTTTTCATTTCATATTGATATTTCTCAGAGTTGACGATGCTACAGGTTTGACGCTGCTCTAGCAGAATGCAGCGATGATGCTTGAATGTTCTTCAGCATATTTTGAGTTTACTAAAAACTTTGTTTTGAGATGGTGTGTTTGAATCACATATGATTTTAGTGATGATCCTAAGTGTTCTCAAAATGCGAGAATACTTTTCATAAGAGGGTGTATGACACTCACGGAAACGTTCACACTGAGACATGCTCCGTTGTACTTCAAACGTTGTGAGATGTATATGAGCTAGCTGCTGGAATCGATATCAGTGAGTGAATGAGTGGAAATAAAAGAAAATGCTCAGCCACAAACACAAGTAAAGGCAGGCCGATACTTCACCCGAAGATATCTGGAATCGTGTGGTTAAACTATAGAATTTTATCGAACTCCTTTGTTACACAGGCGTCAGATTTAGAAATATCATCCGCAGTTTCAACATACGCAGATCAACGTTAAGAAATCTCTGTTGACACAGTCCCTTTTTCAGCCCTGTGGATACTTTACAGGTTTTTAGGGCAGCTTAACTGTATATGTATAATTTAGCTACACGTGAAAGTCTTCTATGTGTTCATCTACTTGTGAGAAGGCCTGGTTGAATGGTTTGTTTCAATTTTTTTAAGAAGTTAAATAAAATGTACAGGTCATCACATTACGTAAATGTTTAATTTTTTAAAATCTTTTAGGAGACAATCTACAAAATTATTTCTTTAGTAAACAGTGTTTCTTTACAATCGACCCTTCAATTATAACCTTAATGAAGACGAGAACCACGTATTTTGTGTTTGTTACAAGAGTAAAGAAGCCAGGGCCGAGAATTTCTCTCTTAGCGCTAAGGTGGTCGTAAGTTAATGTTAATGTATGACACCTACAACTATCTTAGCGTTCAGAGAGCTTCACAAATCTAGGTCCAGAACTCTGTCTACAGAAGCTACAATCAGTCTGGAGAGGTCCACTAACCTTGAGGCCCTAATTTTCATGTCATAAAACACTAATATACAACATGTAACAGCTATCCTTTTGATAGCAAATATATAAAATAAGATTTATATGAAATGCAAATACTTATGATCACATTTATATTGTATTTGTCAACTGTATCAAAGGCCTTATGGCCCAAATATTAGTGGGTAATTTTCGGTTCTGTTCTGTTTCCTTAAAAAATTATTGTCTGTTTTCAGTGTTGATGCCAGCCAGGACAGGTGACTGGAAGGGCACCTGTCGCAGCTGAGTAACCAGGAAGTGACAACCAACACACTACATACGGCCACTCCGTGACTACCATCCAGATCGAATGGTCGCCTACAGCGATAATCACACTAGTAAAGTCAACGATATTATTCGGTCGATTTGTACATTAGACGGTTTTACAAACTGAGACTGATTTGTTAAAATATTCTTTTCAAATATTTTGTTTTAAATTGAAACGAAGATCTGGTATCGGAAGGTGAGATGTGGTGGCAGAAACTGTGGTTTAACCCATATTGTGACGTGCTTGCATGTCTATGTGAGGACTTGTTCTTGTGAAGACAGATACCAACTGACATTTCACGTATTGCAGTTTATGACAGGTCATGATGTATAAATAGATGTTATACTGACACACAGATGAGCAATCCGTGTTTGACCCTCTCATGAGGGCAGGGTACACTTACCCTCATAACAGGGTAAACGTTCCATCTTTTACTATGACGCAGCCAGATGACATCGAAAGTACATTTGGGAGAAAAATAGTTTTACCTATATCTTTTCTTTTATGTAAATAATAAAAAATGTATTCACAAGACGAGCAGCTAATTTCGACGTATGTAGTGTCGCTGCTTCGTTCCAGTCCTCCTTGTTTATGGAGACAAACAGTTAGCAGTGGTCAGTGTTGCTTCGCAACTTATACTGATGTTTGGAAGAATGGGAGTAGAATGTCACTCAATGCATCACTATGAAATAACCTTTCTGCACTCACCACAAGTGTTATTCCTATCAAAGTCCAAATGAAACATGATAATTTAAACCTCATTTTGAAAAAAAACGTGAGCTGAGATCTTAATGAATTCAATGTAACTATTGATGTTGATACCACGACTAATATGTCTTCCCTGTTGAAACTAATTGTCAAACCCCACTCTCCTAATGTACCGACTCCCAGAGGACTCATGTGACTTCCTATCTCCTCAAGTAGCGACCGAATGCGACTCCCAAAAGGACTGATGTGACTCTCTCTGTCCTAATGTAGCGACCGAATGCGACTCCCAGAGGACTGATCTGACACCCTATGTCCTAATGTAGCGACCGAACGCGACTCTCAGGGGGCTGATGTGACTCTCTCTAGCTTAATGTAGCGACCGAATGCAACCCCCAGGGGACTGATATGACTCTCTCTGTCCTAATGTAGCGACCGAATGCGACTCCCAGAGGACTGATGTGACTCTCTCTATCTTAATGTAGCGACCGAATGCAACCCCCAGGGGACTGATATGACTCTCTCTGTCCTAATGTAGCGACCGAATGCGACTCCCAGAGGACTGATGTGACTCTCTCTATCTTAATGTAGCGACCGAATGCAACCCCCAGGGGACTGATATGACTCTCTCTGTCCTAATGTAGCGACCGAATGTGACTCCCAGAGGACTGATGTGACTCTCTCTGTCTTAAAAAGGTACCGACAGAAAGTGATTCCCAAAGGACTGATGTGTCTCCCCATGCCCTTATGTAGTGGCTACATTGTTATTACCGATACCACAAACCGGCAACCAAATAGAATCCTAGTGGCCAAATCTGTCTGCAAGTGTTCAAATGTGATCGTCAAAGTGTGATCCAAGTGAGCTAATGGGGCAACGATAGCTTTATGTTGAGTTCGAATGTTGCAATGGCATCGTGTGGTTCCCAAATGTGACACCCAGTAGCAAAGTGTGAAGAACGAATGTGACTACTAGCGGCCTAACGAGACCTGCAATGGATGTCCAGTGCTGCCTCAGATCTAATTTGCCGGCCATTGCGGCTCAAAAATCTCAGTGTGATTCCCAATGATCTAGTGATGTGACCGAATACAGGATATAACCTGTGGTGATGGTCGATTGCCAGTAGCCATAATGACTGCAAATGCGGTAATATGATTGTTAAAGCTGACTTCCAGTGGCTTAATGTAACTCCCAGTAACGTCTTGTGGTGGTCTAATGTGACTCACTCCTAGTGGAGTCATGTGACAATCAATGACCTACAGAGGTGACTGAACACAATAGCCATTTGTCGATCCTGAGCACCAGTGGTCAAGCGAAACAATTAAAACAATCAACAGCATCTGCAAACCTCAGTTTCACCTCGCACCTCACGTGAAAACGTTTAGACGGCGATGTTAGGACTGTGATTGGTATTGCATTCATTCTGATGTTGTGCCACAGCTATTAACAAAAGTAAACATCCTTGCACCTTCCTTCATGTTCCAGGGGCTTTCAAAGCCAAACCAGGACAGTTATTGTATCATAAACCCAGAACGGAATGAACAGCCACGTGTAAATATTTGTGGAACACATGGAATCAAGTGTACGTCGTAGGGTCTCCAGGAATATGATTCAGTATGATTCAGTTCTGAATTCTCTGTATCCAATATGTGTAATTCACTTATACGTACATACACACACCGACGATGTCAGCGTTGGTCGATCTTGCGTCATGGATAACTACAGCACCGTCCTTCAAGAGCTCCCTGTTCTGCAATGTCAACTTTATCTGTATCAGCTAGTCTTTCATTTCATCGCCATGGCTTTGTATCAGAGCCAAGCATTATCAAACCTAAAGCTTATAGGCTGTGGTAACTTTTTACCATAAAGGAACATTGCTCTGAGATATGATGAAATGTATAATGAAGTCATTTATTGTTTATGATTGTACATGCCTGACTGGGACAGCGTAATAGCTTAGTGGCTAAAGCGTTCGTTCATGACGCCGAAAACCTGGATTCGATTCTCAACATGGTTGCATTGTTTAAAACCCATTCCTGGTGTCGCCCGCCGTGATTCATGTAATTCCATACTCACTCACTCACTCACTCACTCACTCACTCACTCACTCACATAACTGAACCTTGATATGTTATACCTGGTTTTGACCGACAGCAGATGTTACAAGTTCCTAAACATATCAGTATATATTTGTATCCCTACATGTATGAGAGCATTCCATCACGACTAACTACATTCCAAATGCGTAGAGCGATGCTCATGACATCGGTCACAGGATTGTCTGTCTACATGGTCTTAGTAACAGACCTCTAACCATAAAATGTCATATTGCCTTTTGCACAATAGCATCCCCACTATATATCGTTACATAGGGGTATTTGAAACATTTAACAGCTGGAGTGGTACGAGCCACTTTCATGTTACAACAGTGTTATTAGGAATCATTGGCGGTATAACATGTTTGGCATTATAAACAGGGAACAATGAAGAAAGGGAACAGATACTGCCACCTTTGGCGGTTTATCCAGATTAGCATTCAACCTACAAGCTGTATTGAGATCGTTCCCGCAAACCAAATAACTATCGCCCCGGTATTAGTTTAGCACGACCCGAGGTCATATTCTATATAATTATTAAGTGTTGTCTCTCTTGTGTATATCTTGCACCGTCGAGAGGCTGCGTCAATCCGTTGCCCTTCCTCCAAAAGGCGCCCTGTCAACTGGATTGTATGAAATTCCTGGGATGTAAATTCACTTATGAACTCTAGCTAGTATTGCGATTCAGTAAAACATGGAATGCACGTCCAAATTTCTCAGTTCGTTATTCCACCATGGCGTGCCCAAACGCAGTGTGGTGCGGCGACTGGTAATTCGAGAACCCGTGCATTAGGGCAGCTTTGTGATCACATTCTCGGGGGATATCACATTCATCAACTCAAGTTACTGTCAATATTATCATATATAATACACTTAGCCGGAGTCATAATGAAATAAGATCGCCTTCTGTCTACTATTGTCAGCCCAGACCAATCATGGCAAAAGCCTGGATGTGTTATACCATACACCTGCTGTAATATGTATGCTTTACCCTCACTTGCAATAAATCGATATTGTCCTACAAGATTTTATGTCATGGCATATATAACACAATTAGCATGAGTGGTGTTGTTTTAATGTTTTCTAGGCTAGGTTTTGTTTGTTTTGTTTGGGTTTTTGTTGTTGTTTCTTTGTTTCTTTGTTTGTTTTGCTTGTTTCTCTATTTTGTTTGGGTTTTTTGGTTGTTGTCTTGAGGGTTTTTTGTTTGTTTGATTTTGTCTTTTTGTATTTTGTTTTTGTTAGTGTTGCTTTGGTTTTGGGGGGTTTTATGGTTTTGGTTTTCTTCCTTTTGCTTTTTTTGTTGTTGTTTTTCAATTATTTAAAAAAAAATTTGTTTGTGTTTGTTTGTTTGTTTGGGTTTTTTGTTTGTTTCTTTGGGGGTTCTTTGTTTTTCTTTTCTTTAAATGTTTTCTTCCCTTTTTTGTTTTGGTTTTTTATTATTATTCTTTATTATTAATGTAATTGCAATGAAGCTGCTGACACTGTTATCAAGCAAGCTGTATATCCACGGAGCGCTTCCCGTTGTTCATCACACCTACCGCTAAATGCTACTCAAAGAAGTTAGGCTCCGGATGGCCTTGTTTTTCATTTTAATCGTTGCAACACTTAATGTGCTTGCAGTTGAATCACGTTTGGGGACCCAGGTAAGTGAGGAACAGCTACTGTCGACCGCCAATGGCTCGCTCAGCTCCCCTTGTTGGATAACAGTCGTCTAATGTCTGTACTACTCGGTGCTCATTTGAAGATTGTTGACGAGAACATGGCAGCTTAAAGTTGCATGTCTTCACAGTAGTGACAACAACAAAAACAATCATAGTCCGAATCGTTTTCGGGATCAAATCACATTTAAAACTTTTATCCACTCTGTAAAATTGCAGTACGTATTGTCATACATTTGTAAATGACTGTTGGCAGATCGATCGTCCCAGGCAGTGACAGACTGAGACAAGAGGGCACATATACAATCTGTATGTCAGGAGAAAATAGACACTATTTATATATCAGGAAGAATTAGACATAGATACAATTTGTATACCAGGATGAATAGACACTATCTGTACATAAGGAGTACATAGACACTATCTGTAAATCAGGAGTACATAGACACTATCTGTACATCAGGAGTACATACACACTATCTGTATATCAGGAGTACATAGACACTATCTGTATATCAGGAGGAATATATAGACACTATCTGTATATCAGGAGGACATAGACGCTATCTGTATATCAGGAGGACATAGACGCTATCTGTGTATCAGGAGTACATACACACTATTTGTATATCAGGAGTACATACACACTATCTGTGTATCAGGAGTACATACACACTATCTGTATATCAGGAGGACAGAGACACTATCTGTATATCAGGAGTACATACACACTATCTGTATATCAGGAGTACATACACACTATCTGTGTATCAGGAGGACATAGACACTATCTGTATATTAGGAGGACATAGACGCTATCTGTATATCAGGAGGACAGAGACACTATCTGTATATCAGGAGTACATACACACTATCTGTGTATCAGGAGGACATAGACACTATCTGTATATCAGGAGGACATAGACACTATCTGTGTATCAGGTGTACATACACACTATCTGTATATCAGGAGGACATAGACACTATCTGTATATCAGGAGTACATACACACTATCTGTATATCAGGAGTACATACACACTATCTGTGTATCAGGAGGACATAGACACTATCTGTATATCAGGAGGACATAGACACTATCTGTGTATCAGGAGTACATACACACTATCTGTATATCAGGAGGACATAGACACTATCTGTATATCAGGAGTACATACACACTATCTGTATATCAGGAGTACATACACACTATCTGTGTATCAGGAGGACATAGACACTATCTGTATATTAGGAGGACATAGACGCTATCTGTATATCAGGAGGACAGAGACACTATCTGTATATCAGGAGTACATACACACTATTTGTATATCAGGAGTACATACACACTATCTGTGTATCAGGAGTACATACACACTATCTGTATATCAGGAGGACAGAGACACTATCTATATATCAGGAGTACATACACACTATCTGTATATCAGGAGTACATACACACTATCTGTGTATCAGGAGGACATAGACACTATCTGTATATTAGGAGGACATAGACGCTATCTGTATATCAGGAGGACAGAGACACTATCTGTATATCAGGAGTACATACACACTATCTGTGTATCAGGAGGACATAGACACTATCTGTATATCAGGAGTACATACACACTATCTGTGTATCAGGAGTACATACACACTATCTGTATATCAGGAGGACAGAGACACTATCTGTATATCAGGAGTACATACACACTATCTGTATATCAGGAGTACATACACACTATCTGTGTATCAGGAGGACATAGACACTATCTGTATATTAGGAGGACATAGACGCTATCTGTATATCAGGAGGACAGAGACACTATCTGTATATCAGGAGTACATACACACTATCTGTGTATCAGGAGGACATAGACACTATCTGTATATCAGGAGGACATAGACACTATCTGTGTATCAGGAGTACATACACACTATCTGTATATCAGGAGGACAGAGACACTATCTGTATATCAGGAGTACATACACACTATCTGTATATCAGGAGTACATACACACTATCTGTGTATCAGGAGGACATAGACACTATCTGTATATTAGGAGGACATAGACGCTATCTGTATATCAGGAGGACAGAGACACTATCTGTATATCAGGAGTACATACACACTATCTGTGTATCAGGAGGACATAGACACTATCTGTATATCAGGAGGACATAGACGCTATTTGTATACCAGGACGTAGAAATTTTAATTTTATATCCTGTATATCAGGAGGACGTAGACACTGCCTTTTTCATCCGAAGGACAAAACACTGTGTCTGTATAAGGAGGACACTGACACTTCCTGTATATCAGGATTAATAGCCATTACTTCTGTATCATGGGAACATAGACGCAATGTGTATATCAGGAGAACATAGACACTCTCTGTATATCAGCAGGACACAAACAGTATCTGTATATCAGTAGGACATAGACACTATCTATATAGCAGGACACTGACGCTACCTCCATATCAGGAGGACATAGACACTATCTATATATCAGGAAGACATGTATACAATCTGTATATCAGGAAGACATAGACACCAACTGTATATCATGAAGACATATATACTGTCTCTACATCAGAAGGACATAGACACTATCTGTATAAAAGAACGGCATACACGCTATCTGTATATGAGGACATAGACACTATCTTTGTATCAGAAGGGCATAGACACTATCTGTATATCAGTACATAGACACTATCGCTATATGAGGAGGACATAGACACTGTCTTTATATCAGGAGGACATAGACAGTATCTGTATATCAGGAGGACATAGACATCGCCGAAGGAAATACGGGATTTACAAGGGTCAAGCTCCGGCAGAATAACAGTAGACGAGACATGGTGGATTAGTCATTGTTAAACTATGGGGGGGGGGGGATAGCCTAGCGTTAGCTCGTCACTCCGAAGACCTGAGTTCGATTCCTCACATGGGTATAATGAGTAAAGCCCATCCTGGTGTCTCCCGCCGTGAAACTCTTGGAATATTGCTAAAGAGGCGTAAAACTAAATTCAGTCACTTCTAACAGCCAAATGTATAATTAAAACACATATTGTAAGCTGATTTACACGAGGAATGGCTTAGACAGCCCCTTTAGAGCATCAGGAGGCTGACATGGGGTATGAGAAGGAGAGTACTGGCTGTCATACAGTCACATGGAAGTTACACTCTGCATTCACCTTGAATCGTTAAAGACACATAATGACATTTTGAATGTTCCCATTCACCAATAAATTCAACAATACACATTCTAGGGTCATATGTGCACAGACATGGTCCTGTATGAAAATCTGTGTATATGTTTTATTGAAAAAAACTGAGCAATTATCAGCTTAAAATCAACATAGATTCCAATCACGTTGTCGTTTCATTTTATGAGTCCAAGGGTCATACGGAACAGGAAAAACTATCGTACGTGTTGAAAACCTATCATTGCGAAAATACACAGGTGCTTCATTAAGTTCTTTGTGCATGTTATCTTTGTGGAAGCTCAAACATGGTAGATGGCTCAATAATCACACTTTAGGTTGTTTAGAAGAAAACCAGCCAATTAGATGTTTGTTCGAAGTAGCCTCATTTTGTGCTTATCCCATTTTCTTAGTATCTGTCCTGTTGTCTGTCTACTAAAAGCAACCTCCTATTTTACGTTATTGTGTCAATTCCATGAGAGCCATTGATCCCCGTCTGTTCATTTTGACCTCACGGACAGTACCGGAAATCATCCTGCACAGAGAACGGAAACGGAGAGAAACGGAAGTTTCGATAAAAATAAGCGTTCATGTTTGTCTTCTGTTTAAAAACTTGACAAAAACACTTATGTTTCTTTTGCTGTTCAGTATAATGTTACCATGGCCTTGGTGAACAAACAGAGGAAAATGTGAAAGAATCCTAGTACGTAATGGTACGCAAGCGGGTGATGTTGGTATTTGGACCCTGTCTTCATGTCGATGAAGTCGTGCATATTTATTACACTGTATCTCTGCTCCAGACCTTCTCGTACAGAACCCTGCAGTTGGGTGAACTGAAGGACATTACAATCTACAAACTCAGCTTGATTTATCATGTCAGCTTTTCAGGTAAAAATATCTTAAATCAAAGAGCAATCTGTACAGGCGCTCAAAGAATACTTCTGCGAGATTTTTATTTACATTTAAATATAGATTTATTTCCAGGAACACAGCAAACAAGCTTAAAGCAACATATTTTGCAGGATTGCTCACATATTCTCTTTAGAAAATGAAACATATAAACAAATTAAACAATTGCTCTATCAGTTGTCAATTTCATACAAAAAAACTCAGCATGCCTTCTTGTCCACTGTATGTCGTTCAGCGTGCGTCTGTAAACATACTGTATACGAATTTTTGTCTTTGGTCCTTGTTGGCGAAATATCAATTATTAACGAGTTGTGTTCCTAACTATTCAATTAGTATCGGTATCGCCGTGAAACAACAAACAAAGGTAATTGTGGAAAGAATGAAGAGGAGATAAGACAAGATGAAGGTATAGTTAACCAATACAGAGACGAGAGGATGAGTTGACATCATGAAATAATAAATGCTTTAATTTAATTTTAGAATAATTCACAAACACTGATGTATTTTATACCCTTAAAACAAGCACTAATCATTACAAACTGCATATCGCCAAAGCCGGGAAATGTGATCGGTTTAGCCAGGAACCACAGTCGAATCGGGGGGAAAACGGATCAGACGTTTTCGTGTAGTGTCTCCATTTCGCCATAATTACGTAAATCGCGAGGTCAATCGGATTCCTACAACAACACGAGCAGTTCTGAATGATCTCATCAAAAGGCAAACACTGGTTCTCTGACCTCTTAATAACCCGGTCCGAATCCTTGGCTTATCGGGCGGCAGCAACGTTACACAGTCGCGGTGGGGAGATTGAGAAGGATTAGGGAAGGCAGTGTTACGGCTGTCTCGTGGAAGAATCTGGTCGATGTACATTCTCCACTTCGTCAGCAAGGAATTGGGGTTATTGTCGAGGGTGCACAGTCAAGGCGAAGACTACAGCACTCGATAAATGAATATTGGTCGGAATCTGTCAGGCGTGAATTCAGACGTGATGAGATCACCAGCTATAGTGTTCGACCTACACTGGCAACTTAACAACGAGAAAGATGTGGAAGGGGAGTATAATATAGAATGTTAGTGCAAGAGAATATACAAATAAATGTGTTTTACAACACAATGAACATATTTTTTAACTATCGCTTAAAGTACGGCAAATCACGTGGGAAAGTATGTCGCAAACAGAACTGCGCAACAATGTGATCATTTTCTCTCTGTTGCGCAACCTTGTTTGCCCTACAAGTGGACCAACAGTTTTTGAAATCGACGATAATGCTGTTTCTCACTGGATTGTCTGGTCCACCTTCGATTATTTACAGACCGCCGCCATTTAGCTGGGATATTGCTGAGTGTGGCGTAAAACTAAGCTCACTTACCCACTCCATATGCAGAAACAATACAGACTTCAAAATTCTACTGATCACTTGTTATTCACTCTATTTTTACTATAGGCATGTGCTCTTTTGAACGCTCAAATAAAGAAAGATGGGAACTCTACTTAAACCTTTATCCAGATTAACTATTACCATCGCTTTCTATACACTGTAACTGTTAATTCAATCACATTTTTCTTGTTGTGTGTTGTTTCCCCTATCACGTAATGGTTGTAAATGTTTATCGGTTTATCTAAGCTTACCATGTCTGACGGTGAAAATACATTCGTATTTGAACGTCGCGCAATGATTCGCTGGTCGGCCATATTTTTTCCAGTCGACCTTCCATTGTACCATACGCCACAGGCATACACAAGTGCGGAATTAAAAAGAATGTGTTTACTGTATAATATATTCCAGATAGTCATTGTGGTTTTTGGAAAATATTTTACACCAATGAAATAAAACTTACATTTGCATAAAAGTTGTAATACCTACGAGGGTTGGCTGAAAAGTTCTCAGCCTGAGTGGTTTTTCCCCACCAGGTAGAGACAGGTGTTTGCCACCAATGAGGACAATCATTTAGTGAATCATAGACACAAGAACTACAAACGTACTAATAGTTTTATCTCAACTACAGCTCTTTTGGTAAACCTACCCTCTGAAATCATCAGAAATGGACAAAACTGAATACAGGGCAGTCATCAAGTACTTGCAAAAGAAAGGGATGTCCCCAACACAGATACATGCTGACATGGCCTCCACTCTAGGGGATGATGCTCTTTCATTTTCCACAGTAAAGAAGTGGGCCGCAGAATTTAAGCGTGGCAGACAAAGCCTTGATGATGACCCACGCTCAGGAAGGCCTTCAACAGCAACCACTCCAGAAAACATCACGCGAGTGCTCGATATGCTGATGGATGATCGACGATTGACTACTCGACATATTGCTAGTGTAGTGGGCATCTCTCATGAGAGGGTTGAGCATATTATCACCAACGAATTAGGAATGACTAAAGTTTCTGCAAGATGGGTGCCAAAGCTCTTGACAGCAGAACAGAAACGTTTCAGGTTCCAGACGTCCCTTGACAATTTGCGTCGTTTTGATGCAGATCCCGATGATTTTGTGGCACGATTTGTATCCATGGATGAGACCTGGATACATCACTTTCAACCAGAAACAAAACTACAGTCAAAACCAAAGAAAGCCAAGTCTGTTCCTTCAGCTGGAAAGGTGATGGCATCAGTCTTTTGGGATTCCAGGGGTATTCTGCTCATTGATTATCTTGAAAAAGGTCACACTATCAACGGCAGATACTATGCTGATCTACTGAACCAGTTGCGAGAAGCAATCAAAGCCAAACGACGAGGGATGATCGCTAAAGGTGTCCTCTTCCACCAAGACAATGCGCCTGTTCACAAATCGGTGGTGGCCATGTCAACAATCCGCGATTGTGGCTTTGAACTCATTGACCATCCTCCTTATTCACCTGATTTGGCTCCTTCTGACTTCCACCTGTTCCCCAAAATGAAAAAGGAACTCGCCGGTCGCCATTTTGCAAGTAATGATGACGTCATTTCCGCTGTGACTGATTTTTTTAGGGTAGCTGAAGAAGATTTCTTCCTGACCGGGATTCGGGCCTTGCAGCATCGCTGGCAAAAGTGTGTGAACTTGGAAGGGGACTATGTAGAAAAATAAATTACAAACGTGGACTTTGTAACTTTTTTTCACAGTGAGGCTTAGAACTTTTCAGCCAACCCTCGTATTGTATTACCTTTTCATGTACTGTTTCCGAGGGACTTATATTCCAGCATCCCTTCATTTCACACCCATATATTACAGGAATACTCATATGGTCAAATGCTTTGAACTTGCAGACAAGAGGTAAATACACATTAGCTAATACAGACAGACAGACAATACTGCATTGCCTTAAAAGGAGTTCGTTTTAGATCACATACGTGGAGGAAAATACAATTGAATAACAACATCTAATATGAAATTGCTAAAAACATTATAAATATATGCATGAAATAATTAAATTAATAAAATGATCACTGGAAATCAATATTTGTTTAAGATTGCAATACTTTGATGTACAAAAGACGTTCCAGTTTGTTTAGTCTTGGTGATTTGTACTGTGTAGCGGCGACCAGATGGTAAAAGCTTATTCTCTTGATTTAAAAATGTCTTGGGTCATTAATGATTTTATCAGAGGTTGGAAGTACTTGCCGCTCATGGAGAAGTGAAAGATTGTCGAAAGTGACCCCGACTAATTTCCTAGTTGTATTTTAAGTTTGGATTTGTTTTTGACAGAAAGGGGATCGAACCAGCACTTTCAATAAAAATGGTACAGAAAAACATCATAACAGATTGGGAAATGGTAACAGATTGCAGAAAATACATGGATTTTAGGTCTCTAAGGACTTTCAAAACATGCAGTAGCTGCTCGGGACTTGCTTCAGAAAAACACAGTGTCATCAGTAAAAATAAGTATAAACATATACTTATAAATCCTGGAATGACATCAGCAGTAAGGCCGTGTGAGGCTGCATTAACATGATTTATCTTTGGGTTCATGTAAACTACTATAATTTCATTTTTCAGTTACGATTCAACTAGTTTCCGTGTCACCCCTCACAGGAGGGTGACATCTGGAAAACAATATGCTGCAAAGACGTCAATATACGTCTTTGCCCGCTGCCACGGTAACCGTCAAACTCTCCACCGAGACGCTGTTTCGCTAACAACCGTATAACGTTACAAAATGACGCATGCAGTGCCTGGAGTGTAAAGACCGTACAAA
Source organism: Haliotis asinina (assembly GCF_037392515.1). Classification (NCBI taxonomy): domain Eukaryota; kingdom Metazoa; phylum Mollusca; class Gastropoda; order Lepetellida; family Haliotidae; genus Haliotis; species Haliotis asinina. The sequence goes on from NC_090286.1 coordinate 41,730,410, forward strand.
CCGTTTCACCAATTTTAAAAATCCAGTCGAGAGGAAGGCGATATTGTGTTTATATGTCATATAGTTGGTAGCGAACCCCCAAATAAAATAAAATGATATTTTGTACATTTAACATGGCGGTGAGATAAATACAGTGGAAGCTGTCTAATCCGGCACTCACTGGGACTGAAGAAATCATCCGTTTAAGACAATGTGCTGGAGTGTAAAGCTGATGCAAAATGTACAAACCGCGGAAGGGACTTAGATTTTATGCTGGTGTTGACACCTTGCTGGATTAGGCCAATGCCGGTTTAGACAGTTTCCACTGCATGTTGTAATCTTCCCCCTTGGGAAATAGGCTACGCCTTCTTGTAGTCTCTTTGCACTCTTCTTTATAGCAGGGTGGGGTCGAAACAAGCCCCCTTGCTGGTTGACGCTTGTAAGGAGATATTTACAAGTGACGCTTTCTTTTGAGAAGCCAGTGTTGGGAAAACAGGAACTTACATTTCCAAGGCAAGCAGTTGATGAAAGTAAACGTTCCCGCAAATTTGTATAGAATGCGCAGCCTGACCAAGCAGAGGGCTTGCTTCGACCACAACCCTGTCTTGAGCGGATATACCGTCGTTCATTCGTGTCAAGATTGTTTCATTGAGAGTCAAAATCTGGTTTCAATCGACTTCAGAAATAACAATAAGAATTGGTAGGAGTTATGAGTAGTGCTGAGTTGTCATGACCGCTTGGGATTCTTCCTGCAGTTCCATTATTTAACCAATACGACGAGTGACTCCATAATCTTTTTGCATGCTCATATTGCGCGTCCTGCGAAACTACGTAAACGGACGCACAAAAACGTACACTCTTGCCTTGGAGCTTTGAGGTCATTAATTTTAAAGACCAGCGTAGTTGATTTAAAATTGTTTTGACTGCGACTTGTAAGTGACAAACATTGTGTACGGTTTACCAAAACACCGCAGTTGCAACGTTGCCAAATGCTGACGTTCCTAGTCAAAAGTACACAATTCAGGTTAATGAGATGCCAACAGCACACGTCGTCTACCCTGTGTGTCTGCTGCGGCTGTGATTCAACGTTGTTAATGCTTATGACGTCAATGTAAGCATCAACTTACGCAGGTGATGAATGCGCAGGCGTTCATCTTACGAGTGGTCACCTCTTAGTCTTCCGTTTCTGGACTTGGTTTCTTCGTCTGTTTGTTTGTCTGGTGTTTTGTTTTGTTTTGTGTTTCGTTGGAGGCGGGGGGTAGTTTGTTTGGGTTTTTTTTTTGTATTTGTTGTTGTTGGTTTGTTTTGTATTTTGTTTTGTTTTGGGTTGGTTTGGTTTGGTTTGGTTTGTTTGGGGTTTTTGTTGTTTTTGTTGTTTTTGGGGTTTTTTGTTTTGTTTTTGTTTTGTTTTTTGTGGGGGGTTGGGGTTTTGGTTTTTTTTGTTTGTTTGTTTTTTTGTTTTTTGTTTTTGTTTTTTTGTTTTTTTTTGGGGGGGGGGGGGGTTGTGTGGGAGTTTGGTTGGTTTCCTAAAAATCTCAACAGCCAATATCGCAGGGACAGTTGTCATTTCACGGTATGGACCATCCGCTTGTAAGATGAACGCAATAAATGTCGAAATAATTAGTGCATCTGAGGGAAATCAAGTCTTCATATGGCAATGTTAACACTCGTCGTTAATTTATATGCTTTACTGTCGTTTGTTGTAATAGTTTTCCTTCTCTCTCCCTCTTTCCTCCGCACTTCCTTTGTCATTATAGCTTTTTACCTATCTTGATAAATGTTTCTGTCCATTTAATGGCACTGATTTACCAAGAAGAGAAGAAACAACGACGTCTGATCACGAAAGCACATAACAGAAAATATCACACCTGTATTTCTCCTTTTAGGAGACAACAGATTCATAATACATGTTAAAATCCTTTTAAATCCTCACAGTTGTCAGGATTTAACCCGCTTACATTCTCCACCATCTGTCGTCTTGCGACCACTAGAGGGCGTCTGTCCGCCGCACTCCTGCTGGAAGTGTAGCCTTGGTGTCTCCATTCCTAGAGGCGATACTGGAACTAAGCTTTCCTTGAAACTGGAGCACTACCAACGCTGTTGTCGATAATATATGAGTAGAGAAATCTTGGAAAGGATCCAGGCAACAAGGTACACAACAATTATTAAAGACATCAATGGGGTTCATGGATGCCGTCTTTCCTTATGGAGGCCGCCATTTGTCATCCTTTCAGCTTATGTTTCAAAATACACAGCTCTGTTCGCATAGAACCCAATTTGCATGTGTGTAAACTTGCACCCTAATGTATATTTACATAAGTATGCAAAAGGAATTTTGCTATGCGCTCACATGAAGAAAAGAGTGTGTGTTGTAAGGTGAGTAAACAACCTTTTGCCGTGTGATCATTCAGTCTCTAACCTTTGCCATGGAAGAATGCCGAAGACGATTTAGGAGACAGTTCCCTTGTCACTTAAACTTGACTCTGATTGGTGGATTGCATCATGAGAAGGATGTGTAGAAGATTCACGGGCCATCAACATGATCTAGCAACCGAAAAGACACATAATGGATCCAGAATTTCCGATTGCACAGAAACCTGTCTCAAATACTTCATGACCCGTTGAAATTCTACCTTCAACGGCAAAATTGCTGGGTTAGGTCCCCAATCTCATCAGATGAAAACGTTATTTGGCTCATCTGTACTGGAGAACACCGTATTGTGGCTAACCTGTTTGTATATGACTCCATATACACCAAGTATGCCACATCACAGTGGATTACTTAATGGAGACCTACGTTATCTTACCCAAGGATGAAGAGCTGGATCCATAGATCAAATCCATATCAACTCTATGTACAAATCCATAGATAATTCATTGACATCATTATTAATGAAACCCCGTCATTAAAACTACTTTTAATTACCTTAAATCGACCTTTTTGCCAACAGTCAAGGCACAGTGAACAAGTACATTTCCATGGAAAGTGGCCTTGACCTTGACCTTGTCATCTTACCAAGAATTATGCGCATTCTGTGTGTGTGTGCCTGTGTGTGCCTGTGTGTGTGTGTGTGTGTGTGTGTGTGTGTGTGTGTGTGTGTGTGTGTGTGTGTGTGTGTGTGTGTGTGTGTGTGTATGTGTTTGTGTATGTGTTCTTGTCTTGTTTGCTTGTGGTTGTTTGGGGGTGGAGGAGTTGTTGCTTTTGTATTTGTATGTTTGGGGTTGTTTTGTAGGTTTAGTTTTCATTTCAAGCTCAATTTTGAAGGTTGACATACTTATCTTCAATGTTCTCAGAGCTTTCCGTGAATGCAGACATTACAGTTTGCTTTTCTTAGCTTCCTTGTTCCATTTCTGTATAGTCTGACTTTGCTCATTAATCGTAGCTGAAAACAATGGGGGCTTTCGTGGTAGATAAATCTTTGGAAGAGCACTCTTTCAAGATTATCTGCACTGATTCCAGGTCTTGGCTCTTGCTCATGGTCATAAGGAAGAGGATTATCCCCTTTGTCGAACTCTGTATCACCAGTAAACCCAGACACTTCTGCATCAGGATCAACCTGAGACGTCAGTGTCTGTGTCATGATTGTTTTACCTATTGTAGAGCTTTCAATATTTATCAGAGGTGAGGACGCAGGTCGACATCCCAACATTTCATCAGGTTCTCAAAATGTTTGCCTCTACCACTGGACAGAAGGATTCGCCCAAACAACCCCCGTTCATGGACACAGTAACGTTCGCGGGAACGCATTTTGCAACTGAACTTTTCTGCCGAAACACGTGCAGATTAGCACGTGGTTGTTGCACTTCGATGTTCGACTTGAATGAGAGCAGTCACACTTTGGTGGCTCTCTCTATGTTTAATTGGGTGTCTTTGGGAGTGGTCAAGTTTGTAGACATATGGTTGAAAAGGATGGAGATTACACATTTGGTGTATCTGTGGTGTTGTGTCATATTTTGTACACATTATTGTAGTATTGTGTTTGGACACTAGTACTGTTGTGTCATTCTTGGACACACTCTGATAGTGTCTTATTTGAACACTTGAATGGTGACCTTTTTGAAGACATTTCTATTGTCGTAGTTGGTATGTGTAAATATATTTGAGCAAATAAAGCTATGAAATAAAATTTAAGAAAAGTGCTCTGTTATCATTTGACTTAGTATTCACAAGCTTCCACTGCGAACCAACCACACTTCTTCCTTTAACATCCAGTGGCCCCTTTAGAGAGTGGGCATTTTAACCTTACATTGTTCTAGTGTCTTTTGTAATCCATGGTACTCAAGGCCTGAAGAAATAGTCTTGTAAATACTTGTATTGTTGGTTTTAGGATGATCGAAGCTTTCCTCCGTGGAGGCTTTCCTCCATCGAGGCTTTCCTCCACATGTATATAGTTCTTGAGAGTTGTTCAACAAGGCTCGTGATTCATCGTCTGACCAGGACGCGCAATATCCCAGCTATGTGGTGGGGTTCTGTAAATAATCGAGTCTGGAACAGACAATCCAGTGACCAACAGCATGAGCATCAATCAGCGCAATTGGGAACCGATGATGTGTATCAACCAAATCTGCAAGTCTGACTACCCGATCCCGTTTGTCGCCTCTTACGACAAGCATAGTCACCTTTTATGGCAAGCATGGGTTGCCAACCAGCAATCGGGCTAACCCCTTGATCTTCATGGTTCTGTCAATATGAAAGTCTGATGCACGGTGAGAGTGACGGCAACAATACCCGCCAAAATTATTAATAAATCTTATGGAATCCTGGCCTATAAATAAGTTTCATGGGGTTCTTTTAGCTTTCTAGACATGTTTATTTTGCACATGTGCAATGTTATTATGCGTTCGCATGGTCCAGTTTGCTTACCATGCAAATTTGCACATGTGTAAAAGTATATTTACATCCGAGTCAAATCAGATGCAAATTTTCTCCGTGTGTAAAGTGCGTTCACGTGGACCGATTTGCACTTGTGTATTTTATTTGCATACGTATTCATGGTGTGCAAATGAGTCCATGCGTTATTAAAAGACAACCCAAAACATTATGCATTATCTGATTGAGTGGATGAGTGAGTCGAGTTTTTCGCTTCTTTTAACAATATCAGGGCGGAGAACGCCAGGAATGTATTGCATCCAAATGGGGAATCGAACCCAGGCATCCGGCATTAAGAGCGAACGCTTGAACCACTAGACTACCGGCGCTCTAATGAAAGGTATGTTTATTTCCTGCTGGTATAGACTATTCTCGGCGTTAATATTCATACTGGATATATTTAAGTCCTATTTTGCATGAACGTTCATCAGATCTGGAAGGTTTTGCTACTTACGTCGACTTAATAACCAGTACATAATTGAAGGGCACACACTTCAGTTCTCAGCAATTTATTTTTAAATAATGTTATGTTTTATTCAGTTAAGATTCAGTAAAAAATGTTTTATTCTAAGATGCTTCGCTAAATGATGTACATTATCAGAAATAAAACGAATTACTTTCTTATATAACCGTTAGTTAGGGAATATATTCCTGTCAAATGACATTGCGGTGGAAATGCTTTATTTAGATGCCTTGGGAGCTAAAAGAGAATCGGGAAATATATTAATCCAGCATTGAAGAACTATGGACTGTAAAGGAGGACATGCTTCTCTCATCTTATATTACATTACATCTAGTGGTGATACATACATACGTGTAACCCTTTATTTGAAGACAAGAATATTTTGGAAGCTTGTTGCTTGTCATAGATTGCCACTGTCATTGACTTTATTCCGATTACCACTGCTACAGTTTTCTTCTGAAAGTACAGTGCCCATGGATTTGCACTGCCTGTCCGTTGTGTACTCAGGTGGTGAGATAGCCTTGTGGTTAAAGCGTTCGCTTAACGTTTAAGATCAGGTTCGATTCCCCACATGACCACAATGCGTAAAGACAATTTCTGGAGTCCCCCGGCCTGATTTTACTGGAATATTGCTAAAAGGGGTGTAAAACCAAAAGCTCTCACTGTTGTGTAGTGTCGTTGGATTACTTTGCTATTGTATAGCACTTCTAGCTAACTATGTACTGTAATACAGTTGTTGATCAATAACATTTCTCAATTAATAATTGGTTTCACCTGAAGTATTTTGCGTACACAGTTCTGGGTTTACTTTGTTTCAATTTGAAAATCGAGATTACCTATATTCTACCTTTAATAATTTTTATTCATTTACTATGAGGTCCGTGAAGATCCGGTCTTCAGCCACGCATTCTTGCCAAAAAGGTGACTATGCTTGTCGTAAGAGGCGACTAACGGGGTCGGGTGATATGATTCACACGTCATCGGATACCAACTGCGTCAAATTGATGCTCATGCTGTTGAATTTAATTTTACGCCGCTCTAAGAAATATCGCAGCGGGGACACCAGAAATGGGCTTCACACATAGTACCCATGTGGAGAGTCTTTGGCATGACCAGCAAACGCTTTGACCACCTGGCTACACTATCGCCCCTGCGACTGTAAACGGATGACCAGGGAGTGAGTGAGTGAGTTTAGTTTTACGTCGCACTTAGCAATATTCCAGCTATAATGGCAGCGAAATGAAAAAAATCGAGTCTGGACCAGACAATTCAGTGATCAACAACATGACCATCGCCCTGCGCTATAGGGAATCGATGACATATGTAAACCAAGTCAGCGAGTCTGACCTCCCAATGCCGTTAGTCACCTCTTACGACAAGCATGACTGAAAGTTAATTTTCTTACCTGTACTTTCGTGAGTTGGCCATGGATAATCACAGAAGTGGTGATCACAGCAGTAGAGTATAATTAAATACCGATTTTTCCATAAAACCTTCAACCATCCATCACCACGCCTCTTCACTGAAACCTACCGAGTGTCTTTCCAAAAGCAGCATTAATTGTCACGAACAAGCTGAAAATAGCGACAGCGAAGAGGTTTCACTGCCTGTTCATATCCAAAGTCTGGTACTGCCTACGATGGTTTGTCTAAAAACGATTGCCATCACGAGTGTATCCTAATCAGTTACTGTTTCATGTATCAATTACAGAACATTTAATAACTTAATCATATATCCGAAAACAGAAACCTCAAACATAAATGGCTTGCATAAATTATTCCAGAAAATGCAGATATTTCACGTTAAACCGCCAATATCTGCTAATCAGTATCTAAAATACCAATATCTAAACAGTTGTATAGATCCTGTGCTTCTAATTCCACGTTCATATATAGCATCACCACGTCTCCAGGTGACAGTGCTCTGTAGACAACATTATTCCTTTTCAGGAAAACACTTTTCGAAAGTTAGATTGACTCGGTTCGCTTTCTGCTTATAATCAATGCAAAAATGAGTTCGAGTTCGTGCTCGGGTCAGTGGTGTATTTAGTCGTGCAGCTACAGTTCGACTCCTTGGTACTGATGAGTGTACTGGCAGTTACATTTCGCCTCCTTGGTATTGATGAGTGTACTAGCAGTTACAGTTCGACTGTTTGGTACTGATGATGTACCAGCAGTTTCCCCTACACCCATTGGTACTGAAGGTGTACTAGCAGTTACAACTCGACTTCTTGGTGCTGATGGTATACTAGCAGTCACAGTTCGACTCCTTGGTACTGATGAGCGTACTAGCAGTTACATTTCGACTCCTTAGTATTGATCGTGTACTAACACTTACAGTGCGACTCCTTGGTACTGATGGTGTGCTAGCAATTACACATCGACTCTTAGGTGCTGATGGTGTACTAGCAGTTACAATTCCAGTCATGGGAGCTGATGGTGTGCTACCAGTTACAAATCCACTCCTACGTGCTGATGGTATACTAGCAGTTACCATCGACTCCTTTGTACCTATGGTGTTCTAGCAGTTACAACTCGACCCCTTGGTACTGATGGTGTACTAGCAGTTACAACTCGACCCCTTGGTACTGATGGTGTACTAACAGTTACAACTCGACCCCTTGGTACTGATGGTGTACTAGCAGTTACAACTCGACCCCTTGGTACTGATGGTGTACTAGCACTTACAGATCGACCCTTAGGTGAGTTACAATTCCAGTCCATGGGAACTGATGGTGTGCTACCAGTTACAAATCGACTCCTACGTGCTGATGGTGTACTAGCTGTTGCAGCTCAACTCCTAGGTGCTGATGGTGTACTAGCAGTTACAGATCGACTCCAAGGAGCTGATTAACTCGACTCTTAGGTGCTGATGGTGTACTAGCAGTTACAGATCGACTCCAAGGAGCTGATTAGCTCGACTCGTAGGTGTTGATGGTGTACAAGCAGTTACAGGTCAACTCCAAGGAGCTGATTATCTAGACTGTGGGGAGCTGGTGGTGTGCTAGAGGTTACAGCTTGACTCTAGGAAGCTGATTATCCCGTCTACAAGGTACTGTCGTGAACTAGCAGTTAGAGACCCATATGAGTAGTATATGTCTCCAGGTCTGCAATGGAATAGGTGCTTGTATCAGTTTTCTTCCTTCTGTTACATCTCAATAGGAGTAGGCACAGGTGCTTGCATCAGTTTTCTTCCTTCTGTTACATCTCAACAGAAGTAGACAAAGGTGCTTGCATCAGTTTTCTTCCATCTAGGCACATGTGCTTGTATCAATTTTCTTCCATCAGTTCCATCTCAACAAGAGTAGGCACAGGTGCTTGTATTAGTTTTCTTCCTTCCGTTACATCTCAACAGGAGTAGGCACAGGTGCTTGTATTAGTTTTCTTCCTTCTGTTACATTTCAATAGCAGTAGGCATAGGTGCTTGTATGAGCCGTGTTCCATCTCACCATGATGGTGTCAATGACAGTCTGCAGAGTTAGCACAGGCCATGTACATAAATGACGTTGTTTCTCACCAGTGGCATGTTCTAAATGTACTTAAAATGTCTTGTGAATATGTTTTCAATATGTTTTCATGTTGCTGCTATTGTAAAATATAGTCACAGTTAGTATAATAAGCTTCCATTGTCAGATGAATGTTATCTGGAAATTAGTCACTTCCATTCATTAAAGAGCCTCTAACAGTGTAAATATTGAACAAATGTGTTCACTTATATTTTAACCTCCAACAATTTTCAACTTATGTTTATCTTTCAACAGTTGGATGATTCTTTGCTCTTTGTTCAAAGCCAGATGTAATTTTCAATGATTTGTACGCAAAATCAAAAAACACCCTCAAGTATCTACACATGCGCATAATGAGTGGCCCTTTGTTTACTACATGCCATTTTCAGCAATGCCCAGTATACTCCAGCAACATTCAGTATACCCCCTCAATGCCCTCTATACTCCAGCAGTGCCAAAAAACGGCAGCAGAGCCCAGCATACTCCAGAAATGTCCAGTATACTCCAGCAATACCCAACAGAGGGCAGCAATGTCAAGTATACTCCAACTAAGTCCAGTATACTCCAACTAAGTCCAGTATACTCCAGAAATGTCCAGTATTCTCCAGCAATGCCCAGTTCACTCCAGCAATGCCCAATATACTCAAGCAAAATTCAATATCCTCCAGCAATTATATGGAGTGAGACATTAAAAATGGGCTTCACATATTGTACTTATGTTGGCATTTGGACAAGGTCTTTGGGTCACAATGGAAATCTTTAACCGCTAGCCTGTCTAGGTCAGATACCAATTACAACATAGGTTACTAAAACTTATAGCTAAAATGGATAATGCATTTGCTTCGTCGGGCAGTTAATGACAGAGTAGTGTTTTATTTGAATGAGATACTATGAAACACAATCAGACACAATCAAACACACCTGGCTTTCTTTCACATGCGACACTTGTTGTTTCACAGTTTGATTAATTTATTTCTTCATATAACCTTAAAAAAATATCCTAACCCACATTCTCACACAAACATTTCTTTATCACTTTATCACACTGCCATGGTAACTGGTATAAAAATGAGTCAAAAGACTAACATGTTATCAACTGATGGCATCAGATACATCTTGAAAGGAGACATGTTGACACAAGTCCTCATCAAAGCCAACATGTCCATTGCAGAAATGAGTTTCTTCAGTGTCATGCCACTTGTCAATGGAGAACTCTGGGAAGAAGAACTGGATTTCACGAGCGGCAGTTTCAGGGGAATCTGAAGTACAAGAGCCACAGTTAAAACAAAAGGTCAAGGCTGAAGTGTCTTCTCTCATAGCACAGGGTTGAGGATTTTACAGCTGCTTCATTATATACAATGTGTCTTCTCAGTTGCCTGCCAAAATGGACGATTCTTAGTTAATCATTATATCTAACATACACAGATATCTGAATATTACAAGATATTATATAATTAAACAGAATAGAAGCAGTTTAGCATAATCATATGCAGTTTCACACACATACTGGATAAGCAAGTGAGAGTGAGTTTAGTTTTAGCAAAATTCAGTCAATATCATGGCGAGGGATTCTCACACAGTACCCATGTGGGGAATCGAAAGCAGCTTTTGGGCATGACAAGCGAACGCTAGGTTACCCACTAGGCTACCTTAACCAGCCTATATACTGGAAAACTATCAAACAATTAATACAGAGCTTTTTGTTATCCAGTAGAGAATCTTTAATGACCTACAACCACCATCAACAAACATTACCTCAGGCACCACTGTCAAACTAACATCAAATCCCAAACTACTAATGTTTTCAAAAACAGGTCTTCAATTCACAACACAAAGTTGGACACACTTGGCGAATAGGTTCAACATAAATACCACGGCCTAGAATTTCAAAGCTCCCTTAGTGCTAAGATAGTCATAAGTGCCCTACGTTAACATTGACTTACGACTATCTTAGTGCTATGATAGTCATAAGTGCCCTACGATAACACTGACTTAGGACTATCATAGCACTTAGATAGTCATAAGTGCCCTAAGATAACACTGTCTTACAACTGTCATAGTGCTAAGAGAGCTTTGAAAATCTTGGCTGAGGATTGTAAAGATAAGGGTGATTGTGTACAGCATTTAAATTTCAGAAACTGAAATCCTTGAATGCAATGATGTAGAAAGACAAGACTTTGCACATGGATCTTTTCAGTGAGTTGTTTTTTATCCTGCGGTCAGCAACATTCCAGGAATATGATGGCAGGGGATACCAGAAATGGGCTTCACACCATTGTGCCAGTGTGGAGAAAGGAACCAGGGTCTTTCGCGTGATAAGCAGATGCTGTAAGCATTAGACTACCCCAACATCCTGACAGGCATGTATCAAGGCACAAGGTGGACACAGTCGCTACCATGTGAACTCGCTTCCAAATTCCCTCCAGGCTCATTTGCTGATGTCTTGTGTGATGTTGTTAGGGACTGTGGATCATTACCAATCAAAGCACATTTTCTTTCCACTAATAACATTTCATTGCAGCAGTAAAAGATTAACCTTGTGTGTCGCCAGAGACCACATGATAAAGGGATGGCTTGCATATCTGGAAGCTAGCAAAAACTTGTGTTCACTTTAGGCATCTCTTTCATGTATTTTCATTGCAAATGTAAAATTTTGAATTATATATTTATCCACATGTATATCAATAATATTTTCAACACTGCATTAATTAGGTGCTAAAGCATATGGTCTCTGGTGTCACAATAACTTCTGCTTTCTAACATATTTTTACTTGTCATCTACTTTGAATATACATGGCAGTATGTACCAAAACACATGTGATTCCTCTCTAAACACTAACCATAAATGGAACAGGTGTAGGCATAAAAACCACACTGTACACAGTTCAGTATTAACTAACCATTAGTTTTTCACAGCTGATAGATAGCTGAAAATATTACTGTGTATTTACACCATGCATCAGGTTTAGTGTGACTCAAGGAGTATTTGATAGAATGACTGAATGTCAGTCACAAAAAATCCATAAGCACACTGTCCAAAGCTTTGTAGATTTTACTCCAACTTCAATAAATATGTATCAGTTATTACCAAACTGAAATAACAGAACAACTCCTTAGATATCTCACTGCTGTTATACTGCCTGTATACACTTCCTTTAAGGCTGTATGTGCCTATACATTTCTCAGAATTCCCATTATTGAATGTCCCTCTTGTGCTACCATTTCACTGACAGTATGGACTTTGTGTAACAAGAATGAGGGAATGCCAATCAAAGAAGACTGAGTTTGGATTTATGCCACTTTTAGCAATATCATGGTGGGGCAAATAATTCTTCAATTGCTAAAGTACCCCGGTACAGTGGCACTAGTAAAATCACTTGCCCTGATAATTTTTCCACTATACCAGCTGATCATTTAAATAAACAACATAATTAACAATGGAAAGTCAACTGGACACTGATACAGCGTGATATACAAATTTGCTTGCCCGACAGAAAAGCACTAGACTGGGATGTCGGGCAATGGGTTATTTCCAAGCCTGTGGTAGGGGACATAAGAAACAGGTTTCACACTTTGTACTCATGTGGTGAATAGAACTGGGGTCTTCAGTATGATGAACTAATGCTTAAACCACTGCCCCAACACACTGCACTAGTCAGTGCTGATCAATCATTTGTTTAATCAACATCTTGTACTGCTGAAGTTCACAGAAAGTCAGTTCCATTGTGGCATACTTAGGTCTTCACTCCCGTGGCACCCAGTGACGACATTCACAACTGTATGACTTGCCATCTGTGCTGTTTTCTCACCATTATGAAGTCACGATGCTCACACCTGTTCCACACCTGTCATTCATCAACGTGATCTAGATCTAACACTTCATGCTTATATTCTCACCAGATCCATGTGTGCAGTTCCGAGTATCTGTCAATCCAAACCGACCACGGATTGTTTCAGGAGCCTCGTGGATTGTCCTGATACAATACAAAAACAAATGTTACATTTCTGTGGTTGCATCTTGTGTAAATGTTTTCATTTGTTTTCTTTTCTTTCTGTTTTTGTTTGTTTGAGGCTTTTTTTATAGGGGGAGTGGCAAAAGATGTAGCACCATCGACTTAATGTCATGATTCAAGATACAGACAATCCTGGCATGGATACTGTCTTTGTGGTACCTTTTAACCAGTGTTCATATTAGAAGCAGAGATATATCTACGATTTCATTGAGTGCCCTAGCAAATTAGGAAAAATATCTCGATATTGTTTATAGTGGGGAGGTTTTCTTTAATGTCATTATTTTGATGAATTGTGAGGTGAATTTTCATTTAAACTGGGAATCTTTACCTAGATTTACTGCAGACTTGAGAATATCAGAGCCAAGTAGATAAATCCAAGCAATGACACTACCACAATCAGAATCTCAGGATATCAATCATTCAAGTGTCTGCTCCAGACTGTTCCTTCCAGACCTCTGTATATGGCAGGAATACTGTTGATACTGCTCTTAACAGCTACCAAACAACCAAGCCATTGTATATAGCAGAAACTCTGCTGATAGTGCTCTAAACAACAACCAACCAGCTAGCAGGAACACTGCTGATACTGCTCTAAACACACAATCAACAAATGTGCAGGAATACTGCTAATAGTGTACTAAACAACAACCAATCAACTAGCAGGAATACTGCTGGTAGTGCTCTAAACAACTACCAAACAACCAGGCAACTGTATATAGCAGGAATACTGCTGATAGTGTACTATACAACAACCAACCAACTAGCAGGAACACTGCTGGTAGTGCTCTAAACAACTACCAAAGTAGTATAGGGAATAGGGGTTTTGGCTCACTTTCAAGAAAAGTCTCTACAAAGCCTTATTTAGTAAATAAGACTTTGGTTGGGGCCTTAGCTCTTGCTACTATTACCCCTACTACTTAACGTGTGTTGGAGGTAACACTGTGCCGTACGGTACGATCAATAATTCTTCTCTTACAAACCCCCTACCCGGCCCATCCCTCAAGTAGTACAAGTTAGGTTCGTCGGCTTTCATATCCACTTTATCTATGTTGTAAGTTTTGACTGACCATATAGGATCGGTGGCCCGCTTACGGCTATCACCCTCGTGTTCCCCCGGCTGGTATAGATACCTCACTAGGGCCCTATCTGGATCCCACTTTTTAAAAAAAAAGTCTCTACAACTAAGGCTTTGGTTGGGCCGCTACTATTACCCCTACTACAAAAAAGTTGGCGGCCTATGTCACGTTTATATCGATGAAACAGTTTAACGTGAACCGCCTATGATCTCTTTGGTGTTCATAATAAAGGCTTGTTGGGCTTTTTGTATCCCCTGTTCTATGTACTTTTTTTTCTCGTCTTCGCTGATAGCAGACTTACGAGACTTGGACCGAATATCTTGTTTCATTCCGTTATATTTTGTGAGTTCAGAGAGGATTGAACGAAACTCCTCTTCTGAGATCTTACTATCAGAGAGTGCTGTGGAAATACGCTCACTCACTGTGTTGAGCTTTGCTTCGGCCAGAACCCTGATCTCGTCGTGTTTCAATGCCTTACGATGCAGTCTGATACTAACTTAAGCGCCAACCCTGCCAACCCTGCCACCCCAGCTGTTATTTCAATACCTAGCACTATAGGTGCGGCCACGATGGTAGCTAACAACCCAACACCTGCCGCCCCTAGTCCCATGCTGGTTGCCATAAGGGTAGTGTCAGCCCCGTCCACGATATTGAAAGCTCTATTATACTTTTTACATAGTGCTTTCCGCGTGTCACGGTCTTGTTCTCGTTGACGTTTCACATCACATAACTGCCTCAAGCGGAACCCATCTACGGTTTCCAGCGTCTTCGCTACTTCCTCTACGACTGGGTACAGACCCATCCTATAATGTATATTTTGAAAGATATTTTAATTGGGTTTCAGTTAAAAATCTATCAATGAATTTGAAGTCTACAAGTTCTAGACTACTAGTCAGGGCAATAGGTGAGAGGCTAATAGAATTTCCTGTTGTAATAGAAACCCCACGGAGGCTTATTAAGTGGTTTATAGGACCCGTGGTATCCCGTTGTATAACAATACGACAATATTGGTCTATGTAAGACCAGCGTATTGACACCCCGGGTAAAATTTGGTGTACTATTGGGGAGGTTCCATGGAATAAAGACGTAAAGAAGACTTCTATGATGAGGGTGAAAGGGGAGGATATTCTATCAAGATTACTGCTAAAGGTTAATTTATTGTTTGGATAAGCACTTAACCCCTTTTTTTCGTAACCAGTAGATGCTATGTGTACTAATGTATTCTCCGGAATGAAATCCCCGGCCCAGATACCGTTGTTCTTAATCTTAGAGACAACCCCATTATTTAATGTGATATAAGGTGAGGTGAATGTTAAGTTGATCAGCCATTTGGGCTCTTTTAAATCTGGTAACGGCACCCGTCTGTACACGTTGTCTTTGAAGTGCAGGATGTATAATTCATCTTCCTCACCAGGCTGATCGAATCCCTCCGTATCTCCTAGGTCGTTAAGCGTAGTGTTGGGACGATGACTGGTCATTATTATACTATTACGATATAATTTCCAACTGTTTTTTTGATAATAATTCAGGAGTTAACTTCATACCCATGAAGTGTATGTTGTCAGGCAGGAAGATCTTGGTTAGTGATATCTTGTTTTCCACGATCACGTTGACCCCCTCCATACTGGTGTCGGCTCCAACACCCACCCGCACGTAAACGTTGCAAACTTGATACTGGTGTCGTTTCACCCACCCGAGTTTGATCCCCTTCACGATCTCGACATCATTCCCCGATGGTTCCCCTAGGTAGACTTTGATGATCAGTGTTGAGTTTGCCGGTAGACTCTCTAGTATCTTAACCACGCCTTCGAATTCAGACACCAACTGCAATGTCACGTTTTGTATGGTCAGTTTACTCGATAGCATGTGGGCTGCCATAGTGTTGACTGGGCTGACGACTACGCTACGTCTCTGAGTTGGGACGTAAGCCACGAGCAGGGTTCCATTGTTCACGACTTTGTTTAGGTGGTTGTCTTTGTTATCAGTAAACACGTAAGGGGAGACGAGTCTAATATTGAGAAACCAGTCGTTATCGGGTAACAACACCCACTTGTCATCTTCGGTGAAGACGAGCATATATGGCTTGTTTCGGGCGACGGTAGTGCTCTCAACATCGTCTAAGTCGAACAGTTTACCCCCGAACGATGGGTATATTATCCAGTTATTACCGGTGTTGACAAGGGCGTACTTAGTGTTGACTGTTGCTCTTGTGGTATCTACTATATCACTTAGGGTTCCACCGGAGGGGATTTCAACGCGTTTGTAAATGTTGTTTTTCAGTTGCAAGGCGTACGATTTACCATCTACTCCGGGAGCGTCGAAACCGCGCGTGTCTCCGAGGTCGGAGAGCCCGATATTGACGCATTTTTTCACTCCGGGCCCTTGTGCGCTGGTCATTTTACATGAAGCGTTAAGCTGAGGTATCCTATATTTACAGGATTATGATTTATATCTAACACCGATATTATCAGCTCAGATATGTTGCCCTGGGTTAATCTCTTATACTGCCGTGGTGAAAACGACTCGGTTCTACCGTCGTTGTATTTCTCAGTTTTCACCGGCACTGCTCTCAGTATAGTGGAAGGGTGACCTCCTTGAATGTTGTACGTTGTGCTCACCTGACCGAGATGAATGTACAGCTCTCGGTACGGTACTAGGTCGGGTAACTTCGTGCCTGTGACGGTTGTTGTTGGTTTTATCTCGTCAGGAGACATACCGAGTATCCTCGCTAATGGTCGGCCGAGCCTCAAGGAGGTTCTTCCGTTGTTGATTAACACCACTGTGCCGTTTGAGTCGTTCATCTTGAGTTCGGCTCCCAGGGGTTTGAAGACCTCGTCGTTTAGGGAGCACACGCTGTAGTAGCCGTCAGTTATCTGACTGCGAGTTCCACTGACGAACAGCTTATTGTTGCTGGCGTTGATGTTAGTCCATTGCGGTAGGTAGGTGATATCGCAGAGTGCGACTTCGAGTTGACCTGACGTGTTATCGATCGCGTGCGTCAGCTGAACGGCCTCACCGCTCGTTATTCCTGGAAGTGTTATGTACATATTATAATATATGAATTATATATTATAATATGGATTTAGCAAACTTGAAAATCGTGGTGAATGCAGATGGTACGGGGTTTAAAACAACCTTTATTGATATCTTTGAAAACTATATCGTGTCCGTTAATAACGCGCAGGCGGTGGTAAACTGGAATCAAAACCCAATGCAGTTTTGGCAGAACCAACTCAACTTTGCTGTCTGGTGTGCGACGACAGGGTCGGGTGTGACACCAGACTACGGTATAGACGAACTGAGTAAGGCGGTTATTTTGTTTCATATTTATTATCAAACGAGACGAATATTGAAGGAAATAAAGGCTCCTCTTCCCCAAGATATAGGGTGGAGTATGACGAATAACGGCTATGATAGACGCGCTTATGAACGTATTTGTGGGGAGTTTGAGATTCCAACGAATAAAGACTTTCGCCTTCCTGGTGTGAACCATGGTCTCGGTATAGTTCTCGTGTACTTCTACAGGTCCGGAACATATAGGGCCGGTTCTAAAGATGGTTCATACAACCCAAGCAAACATACATTTACAGGCCCCACAACGAATGAAAAGGTCCATGCCAGCTGTATAAAGCAAATCAATCCTGATGCAGCCACAGCCTGGACTAAAATGATCTCAAAAACATCGAAAGAATTCACTCGTGCTGGTACAATACGCTTGAACGACTCGATTCGAACGTACGTGTGGGCGCTGTTGGGTGCGCAGTCGATGACGCGTTCCAACATCCTAGGTAAGGGAACTGCTTACGACGCTCAGACACAGTTCGTTGCCAACGTTGATGATGCTATCAATGCTCCAGTTGATATCCCGCGGGCCATCGACCGTTACCAAAACGTGTTAGAATACGCCAGATCGAAAGTCAATTACGTGTTTGGCGTGGGGCTGTACATGGCTCCGAGTGATATGCAACTGAGAGTAAAAAAAGTGGTGGGTTATAACAACAAAATAGTCATAGCCACGGCGGGTCAAAAGTTGGGTATCAACCCCGATATTAACGCCCCCTATATACCACACATCCCACCACGTGAAACGGGTATAGTTGCGCCGCCCCCGGAGCCTAAAGTTCAACCAACACCACAGGAGGTGGCCCCCCATATTCAGGCCTCCTATCAGCAGCATATTGATAATAAAACAGCCCTGGTGGTTGGTGGGGTAGCTTTGGGACTTATTTGGTTAAAGATTTCTTAGCCGCTACGTACACCAGACCCGCCACGGCGACGATGGCTGCCCACATGTTTTGACTGAGCCACATGGCAGTTTTAGCCAGAGCGCCCAACAACCACGAGACAATGCTACCCAGGATGCCGGGAAGGGCTTCGGCGGCTTTACCAGCCAGTTTAGCTAGGCCTTCCCCGAGTTTTTTTATCCAGTCTTTAATACCACCACCTGTGGGAGTTCCCCCGCCGCCAGGTGTGGGGGGTGTGGGGGTTCCCCCCACCAGTGACACCACCAGGGTTGATATGATGAAACCCAATGCAGTCAGAATGCTGGCGATGGTGATCCCTTGCTCCCGGAACAATATCCGAATCCTGTTGGCTAAAGTTGTATCCTCGTTCAGTATTCTATCGATTGTTTCCCGAATACGACTGATCTGGGATCGAAGCTGTTCACGATTCGAGGAAGCGGATTCCAATCGTGTACGTCTCTCGTCTTCTAAATCGCGTAGTCGTTCATTGATACGACGCTTCATATCATCGTTTTCAGTTTCGTTGAGTTTGGTTTTTTCCCTAGCGATGTGCTCGTCGATTTCGTTCAGTTTCCCCATGTTGTTCACGAGTTCTCCACGCACGCGTTTCACGGCTTCGTCTAAGCCGCGCAGTTCCCTTACCGGAAAGTCAAACCCCGGTAACGGTTTGTCCCAGTAGGTGCTCAACAGTTTTTCTATGCTGTCCGAGGCTTCTGTAGCACGCTGTGGTGTCATTTCATCTCTAGTGGTGAGGTGGGATCTGGTAGCTTGTAGATCTTCAACAACGGCCTTAGGTATTGCACCAACGTAATCATGCATGTTTAGATGTTCACGGATAAATTCGACACCATGGCGTCTGGCTAGAGTTGACAAGGCCAGTGGTTTTTTATTGCGCTTGTTAACGAGGTCAACCTCTGGTTTAGACTTAAGGCATAGAACACCCTTTGTATCAATAAAAAAATTATCAAGGTATCGGCCCTGTGGTTCAACGTAGTATTTATCACTTCTTAAACTTTCGTAATAATCATTTACCGTTGTTTCCAAAAGTTCTTGGTTCAATGGTGAACTAGTAAATGAGGTCTCCTGCTCATCAGATGCCTGGGCACTAGCGCCCGGCATCTCCGTCATATCTATGTCTTCATCCATTAGTATTTAAATATATTTTATTTATATATAACAATGTACGGCAGAAAATTAGATCCTTTCAGAAGATTGAGAGAGCCATTAGGCGTCAGAGCCGTGCGTCAGTCGGTGACCATCACCAACAATCCCAGCAAGATAGACCAGAATCAAACTCTGCTGGTTAGATTTCCAAACCTTGGTGAGAATGACCTCATTGTACCAGGCACTGTTCGACTGGCGTTCAATATCACGTTGACCTCCGACAACGACAAACGCGAGCTAGTGCGGAACGTGGGTCGAGCTATCATCAAGAAAACGACCGTCAAGATCAGCGGTAACGAGGTGCTGAGTATCGACGACAGCGACGTGTTTCACTGCTACGGGGATCTCTGGAAAAGCGAGGGAGAACGAGTCAATGATGTGTACCAGGGTATCAGCAAATCAACCCGGTCGCGCATAGGGTATGCCTTCACGCCAGACCAGCTAGACAAGCTATCGGACGGTGAAAAGGCCATCGCTCGAGCATACGGGAATCGATTCTGTGTGCCGCTCGACTTCGAGTTGCTCACGGGACACGCGCCGTTTTACCAGGCCGCGCTGGGTGATAGGCTCGAATACGAGCTCACGTTTAACGACTATAGCAAAGTAGTGCGTACGCCGAACGGTGATGAGGCCAGTTATGCCATAGACAACATCTCTCTGGAGTTCGACATGGTCACTAGCCCGGAGCTGGCCAGGCAGGTTCGAAGCCAGTACTCTGGGAAGATGGCTATCCTGTACGATCGCGTACTGAGGCATAGATCAGTCGTGCGAGATAAGAGCGACACTGTGTGGAATATCAACCTGAACGTGCCGGCGCGATCAAAGGTATCCTGGTCGTCCCCGTGGAGGATTACGAGCCAGGATTACGCGTGTCGATTACGAAGTTTTTCAACCCCGAGATTGAAAAGGTGGAAGTGACCATCGAGGGCGTGCCCAACCAGCTGTTCAGTCATGGTATGAGACCACACCAGCAGTGGGATGAGATAAAAAAGCTACCAGTGGGGGATTATATAACAAAGGACCTGGACCTCGGCTCCGTGCAGATCGGTGAATACCTGACCACCAAGTACGCCCTATGGTTGGACATGCGATCCACGGATGATGATAAACTGCACGGTAGCGGGCGCCGTATAGATAACGGCAGCGAAGGGATAACCATCCAGATTACTAAGAAGGCTCAACCCGCTGGTAAGCTGAAATTATATCTGTACGTTATTATGGACGCGCAACTTAATATAGACAATGGGAGATTCGTGCAAGCCATCTACTGATGGGGGGTACCCCCCCACACCCCCCAACAATAAACAGTCCCCACTGCCCCACACCCCCCGGGGGTACCCCCAACTGCCTACTGACCCACACTGCGCCATAGTGTGCGGGAAGACTGGCTGTGGGAAGACCGTTTTCGTCTTGGATATGTTGGAGGGTTACTACAAGGATGTGTTCGATAACATCGTTATCATGTGCCCTACTCTGAGCATGAATAAAACGTACGCGCGACCTTGGGTGATGACGGACCCGGACGTACACAAAATCGACCCTGGAACACGCCTGCAGGACTGGTTGAAAGCTCTTCACGCGAAATTTTAAGGAGAAACGACTGCAGCGCTAATCGCGAGATAACAAAAAAGAGAGACATGCTATCGTACCTGGCCTTCTCCGGCCGGCATGCAAATCACAGCGTCTGGGTGCTAACGCAGAAGTTCAACTCGGTGTTGAAAGACCTCAGGGAGCAGACGCGATGGGTGGCCTTATTTCACTGCAAGGACAGGGATTCGTTTGAGGAGTGTTTGAGAGAGAACGATGTGATGAGCAAATTAGAACGGGAACGGGTGAAGAAACAGCTCGCTGAAACTAAACACGCTAAGCTCGTGCTCAAGACCGACCAACCAGTAGCATATATAGTATGCTAAGCAAAGCTAAGCAAAGCTAAGCTAAAGCTAAGCAAAGCTAAGCAAAGCTAAGCATATAGCTATGATATTTGAAGTATTTGTCGTGTGCAACTTAACCTTCATTTCTCTGTGTTTTGTCTGCATCGGGTATTATATAGTTAAAACTAAATCTTACTTGTTATATTATAAGATGGAGTGTGAGGAATTGCTCGAACAGTTGGGGGTCTCCCCCACGCCGCCGGCAGGCCCCACTGGGGGTGTGGGGGATTCCCCCAAGCGAGAGAAACTGGTGGCGTTGGCTGTTGGTGGCAAAGCCAAACATTACTTTGGAGACTACACTCCGGATAAAATTCACAAAATGTCAGCCGAAGAAATCGATAAGCTGTACGCTAGATACGAGTCCCGGCTCGGAGCAGAAATGACAAAGACAATAGGATCGGCTATGACCCAGATATACACCGGTATTGTGTCATACTTCCTTCCCATTCCACCAGAGCGCCGACTTTACCTGTGGGAAGACCTAGATAAAGACCCTTTTATCGAACACGCCGTGAGTTCTATCAGCTGCGGGCTGTACCACAAATATGGTATGTTGTTGGCTCCAGTGACGGCGGTGATTATCACGGCAAAACATTGTCAATTTGAGAGAAAGAATAATAATAATAGTATAGATGGATGCTGCACAGGAAACCCCAGTGGAAACAGTGATGGAGGAGACCCCACCCCCAACAGTGAGTCCCGAGGTGACGGTAGAGACCCCTTCAGTGGGGGTACCCCCAACAGTAACCAGGCAGAAGAATCCTAAGAGAGTAGCTGCCGGTAAAAAACGGTGGTGTAACCAACATAAAGTGGCCAACCCCCGACTGTTGTTGGTTGTAGGCGTAACTGCTGCCTTGGCTATCTCGTGGTTATACGTGGGGGTACCCTCCCACAGTGAGCCACCACCCAACAGTGAGCCCCCCACCCCCACGGTAGACCCGCATATCATGTTATAATTTTAATATTTTATATCATATACATAATGTCTGAGGGGAAAACGTTCGTCAACGACGCATACCACGCCACAGTGGTCGCCAGTCTAGCCGTAGGGTACGCTCGGTTGACTAAAATGGTGCTTAAACAACCAACTATCAAGCTAGATTTCAACCTGCAGGATATGGGTATGCTTATAATGAACCTTGGTATGGCGATGGCCACAAAAGACATCCTAGTAAAACAAGGAATAATACCTGATAATATAATGAAATAAATATAGGATGGCCACGATAGCTATGATGGTCGGTGGGGCGTTAGTGAATGCCCTGGCATTTTCCGGGAGTAATTTCCTCTTCTCGAAACTACGAGATGACCACGCGGCTGAAATACAGGAAGAAAGGAAGCGGCACGATCTCGCTACTGAGAAATTACAAAGAGCACAGGCCGAGTACGCTAAAAAACGTCTCCAGAGGATCGATTTTATTAACGAACAACTCCAGCGTGAAAACCATGCCGTTCAAACATTCAACGATGTCGATGAAGCAATGAAAGAATACTACCTACTAACTGGTAAACAATTGGAACCGCTCAATAAACCCACACTCGCTCAGTACTACACACCATCCAAGGGTCAAATGAATCGTGAACTGGGCTTCATAGTGTTGGGTATAGCAGCTACTGCGTTGGTTGCAAAGCAATTAAATTAAAATACCCATATAAGTAAACATGAGACCCGCTCCATACCGATGCGAATACATACTTATGGGGAAGACCGAGGCCTGTGGTAGGAAATGCAGGAATCAGGGGTTCTGTTGTTTCCATATGGGAAGTCCTAACTACACGTGTTCTGTGTGTGGTATCGGGGTTAAAGGACACTACTGTCTATGTAAAGCTCACGGAGCGAACGTAGTCAGACATCAACTCATCTACGAGAATAAAAAAGGCTACATAAAAGAACGTAGGCGACTGCTCAAGATAGACTCCAGTGCGTGAAAACAGCCACTTAAGGGTTACCTCCCTTTACTGTGAACCAATTAGACATTGGTTCTCTTAGGTGTAAACACTATGACTACTGTGCGCGAGCTCAAGCGGGTCGCAAAACAGAGAGGTGTGATCGGGTATTCTCGAATGCGGAAGCCAGCATTGTTGAGATTACTAGGTTTAGAAGCCCCTCCTACGGTAACACAATTAAAAGCTCAAGCAAAACAGCTTGGATACACGGGTTATTCAAACCTGGGGAGAGCCGGGTTAACCGCATTGTTATCACATGCCCCCGTAGCACGTCCCACTGTAAAACAACTGAAAGCCGAGGCACACGATTTGGGTTTAGGCGGGTATTCCCGTATGAGAAAACCACAGCTTGTAGAATTATTACGACAGAATAGAGCTATTGACCTACAGTTCGTGCGCACTGAGCGCGCTGTAGGCAACTATTTGAGAGGTTGGCGCATGCACGTTGATAGAAACATAGACATTACAGATATCAAGCCTCTGATAGCTGATAAGGTCAACCAGGAACTAAATAACCTAGGAAGTATCAAGTTTCAGATCACAGTGAAAATGTCGCTCGATAAGCAGGTTGGGGGCCCCACAGGGGCCACTGAGTATGTTCAGTCTTACTTCCGAGGTAAACAAGAGGTCGTCACACATACAGAGACCATTGACGCATCAATCGATACCAGTTTTCAGCAGATACGAGAATACCTAGAACGCTACACACACTTGGGGTCCGGGTGGGCTGTAGATAAAATCGATAATGTCTATCTAGACATAGCTAACTACGTGCCGTTCAGAGGCGGATCATACCTAGCCTTGCCCCCCTACTATAGGAACAAACATGCCATAGTAAACGTTAAGAATAGAGGAAACGATTGCCTGAGGTTAGCTATCAGGTCAGCCTTATTTCCAGCTGGCGCTAATTCAGATAGGCTTTCTAGCTATCCCCAAGATGATGGGCTCAATTGGGATGGTATAGATGAACCCACCCCCATATCCCAGATCACTAAAGTAGAAAAACAGAATAATCTGGCTATAAATGTCTTTGGGCACGAAGGTAACACAACAATAGTACACAGGGTCAGCCCGGTGAAGGATCGCCAAGTTATCAATATATTCATGATCCAGCGAGGTGACAAGTATCACTACACATGGATAAAACACTTTAGCAGGCTGTTGTATGACCAATCAGCATACAAAGGAAAGACCCACTTCTGTGAACGATGTCTACATGGCTTCACCCGAGCTGATTTATTAGAATCCCACCGGGATGATTGTCAAGGTGTGGGGCAGACGGCCATACGAGTCGACATGCCTAAGGAAGGTGATAATATCCTAAAATTCTGTAACCACAAGAACCAAATGTCTGTGCCTTATATCATATACGCCGACTTCGAAGCCTTAGTTGTGGGTGGGGATTCCCCCAGTGGTGCCACCGGCACCTTTACCCACAAAACACAAGAGCATAAAGCCTGTTCGTTTGGATACATTGTCGTCCGTTGTGACGGGGAAACGAAAGCTCCGGTAGTGTATAGGGGCCCTGACGCGGCTGAAAGGTTTCTAAAGTGTTTGCAGGAGGAAGAAAAAATTATTAGGAATGCATTGTATAGAATCGCTCCCATGCGTATGACCCGAGTCGACAGGCTAGCTCACGCTAGTAGCACTAACTGTCACGTGTGTGACTCACCACTTAACGGTGATTCGGTGAGAGATCACTGCCACATAACTGGTAAGTATAGAGGCGCCGCTCACAGCGCGTGCAACCTCAAGCTTAAAATCAACCCTAAGACAATAAACATCCCCGTTGTCTTTCACAACTTGAGAGGGTACGACTCACACTTGATCATGCAGGCCATCGCGAAAATCGATGGTAATATAACGTGCATCCCCAACAACATGGAGAGATACATCTCCTTCAGCTTAAATGGACTTAGGTTCATTGACTCGTTTCAGTTCCTCCTGTCGTCACTCGACAGTCTGGTCAAGGCCAACAATACCTTCCCTATCACCGATCGATACACAGATGCCGAGACTAGACCCCTGCTTATGAGGAAGGGTGTGTACCCCTATGAGTACATGGATAGTTGGGCCAAGTTCACCGAGACCAGACTACCCCCTATTGACTGCTTTTATAGTAAGCTGAATGAGGCGTCCGTCTCACGAGATGATTACTCGCACGCGACTAACGTATGGAATAAACTGGGTTGTAAGAACCTGGGTGATTATCACGACCTGTACTTGAGGACAGATGTACTGCTGTTAGCCGACGTGTTTGAGACGTTTAGGCGGACGTGTTTCAAGCAGTATAAACTCGACCCCGCATGGTATTACACCAGCCCAGGTCTGTCGTGGGACGCCTTGCTTAAAAAGACCGGAGTTAATTTGGAATTGCTCACAGATTACGACATGCACCTATTCATTGAGAAAGGCTTGCGAGGTGGGATTTCCATGGCATCCAAACGATACGCGAAAGCAAATAATCAATACGTGAAAGGTTACGATCCTAACAAGCCAACCAATCACATTCTCTACCTCGACGCAAACAACCTGTACGGCTGGGCCATGAGCCAGTATCTACCTACAGGGGGATTCGAATGGGTACCCCACGTTGATGTTATGGGGGTTGCACCAGATTCGAACAAAGGGTATATCCTCGAGGTTGCCTTAGAGTATACCAAGGAATTACACACATCACACAACAGCTACCCCCTGGCCCCCGAACGTATGAGGGTTAACCCAGACTGGATGTCTGAGTACCAACATAACTTGTTAGGTGGGCGTGTGACAGACGTTGAAAAACTCGTTCCTAACTTAATGAATAAGACCAAGTACATCGTTCACTATCGCAACCTACAGCTGTACCTGTCGTTGGGTATGAGGCTGACTAAAATACACAGGGTGCTCATGTTCGACCAGAGTCCATGGATGGAGCCCTACATCAGAATGAACACAGACCTACGAAAAAAGCCACCAGTGATTTTGAGAAAAATCTCTACAAGCTCATGAACAACTCGGTGTTTGGTAAGACTATGGAGAACCTGAGGAAACGCGTGACCGTGAAGCTGGTTCGGTCGAGTGAGGAAGACAAGCTCAGGAGATTGATAGCCAGTCCGGCATTCAACCGTAGTAAGATATTCACAGACAACCTGGTTGCCTTACACATGAAGAAAAGCCACATAAAATTCAACCGGCCTGTTTACGTGGGGATGAGCATCCTCGATTTATCCAAACACCTGATGTACGACTTTTACTACAACGAGCTCAAGAAACAGTACGGTGACAGGTGTGAAGTGCTGTACACTGACACGGATTCCCTGCTGATGGAGATTCGAACCGAGGACGTGTACGAGGACATGAAAAAACACCTCGATTTATACGACACCAGCGACTACCCTAAGACCCATGCCATACACAGTACGGTAAATAAAAAGGTCCTAGGTAAGATGAAGGACGAGTGTGCTGGCACGCCCATAGCCGAGTACATAGGTTTGAGACCTAAGATGTACTCCATACTGAAAGCCGACAATAGTGAGATCCGGAAGGCTAAGGGGGTTAAGAAGTATGTGGTGAAACAACACATCAAACACGCCAGATTCAAGGAAGCCCTGTTCAAGACCCGTACCTTTAGGCATAAAATGAACACACTTAGAAGTGATGGACATAAGATATACGGACTGACTATAAACAAGACGTCCCTGTCGCCTATGGACACTAAACGTTGGATAGCTATTGATGGGATAAACACATACGCGTATGGACATGAAAAAATTTGAGGCTATTTACTACAGCCCGCGTGGGTACTGGAAAGGAGCTAGCGCAGTAGATAAGCTAGCTAAAATAGCGCGAGTACCCCCGGAGGAAGCCAAAGCGTGGTTTGAAAAACAAGCCCTGTGGCAGATCTATTTGCCGGCACCACGCTACGTGCCTAGAAGGAGGTTCGGTATTAACATACCTAATAGCGTTCACCAGGCAGACCTACTGTTCCTACCCCACGACAAGAGGTACAAGTATACCTTAACCGTAGTGGACGTAGCCAGTCGTTACAAGGAAGCCGAACCCTTGACCACGAAAGATTCGGCCCAGGTAGCCAGAGGATTCCAACGCATATACAAACGCAGTCCGCTGACGTGGCCAACAGAGCTGCAAGTTGACCCCGGACGGGAGTTCATGGGTGCCGTGTCACAACTGCTAGCCAAACACGATACAAAGGTCAGGCGTGGCACGGCCGGAGCCCATCGCAGCCAAGCCATAGTTGAGAGATTTAATAGGACTTTGGCTGAGCGCTTGTTCGGCTATCAGTATGCTAGGGAGATGGCCACCCCTGGAAAACGATCGACTGAATGGGTCACGAGGTTACCCAAGGTGGTGTCGGCAATCAACCATGAAGTCACCCGTCTCACCGGTAAGAAACCGGCAGACGCTATCAAACTAAAATCAATAGTTGCAGAGTCGGCCGCTCCATTGCGTGGGAAGGAGAAACAGATACCAGATAGGGCCCTAGTGAGGTATCTATACCAGCCGGGGGAACACGAGGGTGATAGCCGTAAGCGGGCCACCGATCCTATATGGTCAGTCAAAACTTACAACATAGATAAAGTGGATATGAAAGCCGACGAACCTAACTTGTACTACTTGAGGGATGGGCCGGGTAGGGGGTTTGTAAGAGAAGAATTATTGATCGTACCGTACGGCACAGTGTTACCTCCAACACACGTTAAGTAGTAGGGGTAATAGTAGCAAGAGCTAAGGCCCCAACCAAAGTCTTATTTACTAAATAAGGCTTTGTAGAGACTTTTCTTGAAAGTGAGCCAAAACCCCTATTCCCTATACTACTACCAAACAACCAGGCAACTGTATATAGCAGGAATACTGCTGATAGTGTACTATACAACAACCAACCAACTAGCAGGAACACTGCTGATAGTGCTGTAAACACACAACCAACCAACGTGCAGGAATACTGCTGATAGTGTACTATACAACAACCAACCAACTAGCAGGAACACTGCTGATACTGCTCTCAACAACAAAACACTGCTGTCTCTTACTTCAGTACTTTAGTTGGACCCATGATTCTCCTCCACTCAGGAATGGCATTTTCTCTGGCTAGTATGTGTGTCCATATCGGCCCGCTGCAAGTAAACAGATATGTCCATGTGAAAAGTTAGCTTTTAATAAAAAGTGTATGACTTTTCCGATAGCCAACCAATCAAGAGACTTGATTCAAATGATGCCAACTGAGGTTCTACCATGGTGCAACTGAACTTATCAGATTCCAGTATTCTAGTTCATTAGTCTAGTTCATTGACTGGAGGATTGATATGCATCACACATGTGAACCAACAAGTCAAGAGACCTGATTCAAGTGATGCCAACTGGCACCAAGTCCAATCCCCCATTAAACGCTCAGTCCAACATAGTCAGCCTTTTCACCCATGCAAATAATCCAAAACATTAACAATCTATCTCTGAACTTGTATCTTTGCAAAAGTTATGGAAACACAGCATTTTGACATTTTTGTTAAAAAATTACCTGCTCATAAAGGACACAAGACGGTTGAGAAAGAACTTTCCTGAAACACAATATCAAAATTCTTGAAACATTTACCTGTAAATGAATGAATGTAAACATGAATATTCATAGTTTGGTGGACAATTCATAGTTTTGTGGACAATTCTTTGTTTTGTGGACAATTCATAGTTCACAAAATTCAAGAAATTCAAGACTAAACGCAAAGACTGAAAGTAATTTCTACAGCTTTTTGCAGTGCATCATGAATAAGAGTCAGAAGCCGTGTGTACCAAAAGTAGCTTAGTTTAGTTTAGTTTTATGCTTCATTCAACAGTGTTTAGACTATATTGCTCAGTAAATAATCAAGTCTGTACCAGGCAATCCACTGATCAGCAATATGAGCACTGATCAATGAAATTGTGATACAATGACACATGTCAACTAAGTCTGTGACCCTGACCACTCGGTCCCATTAGTCGTCTCATACGACAAGCATGAGTTACTGAAGATCAATTCTACCCGCACGTTCACAGGTCTCAAGCAAATAATTCAGTCTGGGCCAGGCAGAAAACAGAAGTACACATCCATGCCACTGGGCATGATGACAACCAATCAGCCAAACCTGGGAATGACAACCGTATGGAGAAGGGCTGACTAACAGATTGATAATCATTAATACGTAAAATTATTTATGATTATTGACATGAAAATTGTGTTCAGGATAATATCAAACATAAGCGTTTGTGACAGAGTTAAGTTTTAATTTACTCTCACTATACACCAAGTTAGATTTTTATTCATGGGCTGCTTACATTATGTTCAGGTCACAATTTGGTCAGCAACCCATGTACAAACGTCACCATTCACATGATGAGAAATATTTTCATTGTTTCAGACTTCTTTGGGGGCAGTTTTGCTCAAAGACACTTCAACGACTATTTGTCGACAATCAAGATTTAGTTAGGAATTATGGACTTCTGTAAAGTATACCAACAGCCAGGCCTAGTAGTCAGTGTCACATTGTCTTTTGACTAGGAATATAGTGTTTAGAAAGGTCACCAATGAATCTTGTTTGTTTAAGTAATGTACTCGCCATCATGCTCCTTGTAAAATTCCTTTGCTCTTGTTGGTGTTAAGATGAGCTTCTTTGATCTCACAAAGAAAAATTCTTGCTGCAATATTATTGAATGGATTTCCTACAACAAAACACATCTGGTAATCATGTCACAGTCATGTTTCAAATACACAAACTAAACTTTATTGCTGTGTTTTTCAAAATCTTGTCTTGGGTAAATTTACATCCTACTGAACAGTTAGTCATTTACATCAAAGTGAGTGAGTATGGTTTTATGCTGTATTTAAGCAATATTCAAACAATATCACAGTGAGGAACATCTGGAATGGGCTTCAAGCATTGAGTCCAAGTGGGGAATCAAACCCAGGCCTCTGGCATGACAACCAAATGCCTTAACCACAAGGCTTCCCCACCACTCCCTTTGTATCAATGCATATGAGGGGGCAAAAGTTAAAGAAATGGTAATATACATGTTCACTACTTTGTGAGAATCCACAAACAAGCGGATGCATGCCATGCAAAGAATTATAAAACAGATGATATTTTGGTTGTGAACCAACACATAGAATCTGGTCAAGGGGAAACAACTCTTCATGGCAAGGCGCAGTATCATACACCACTAAGCCTCATATTCCTCACTGATGCTCGGTGCAGTAGCTACACTACGAATTTAAGAAAGAATAATGAAAAGATGCAGTTAATGTCACATCTTCTCTGTCAGGTTGTTTCACTGGATAAAGACTAGAAGCTGTATACACCTGCCACAGACACATATAAATAACCATCTCGTGTTTAATGGATTGTCTGCACAGTCTGGTGAATAAGGACAAATACTAGGATTGTATATGGTGTGGAAGTACTGAAAAAATAAACAAGATTATCATAAACAACAGCAATAAGAAATGGAAACTACAGGTAAAAAATATTACCTCAAACCATAGCATGATGAATAATGGCATTCTAATTAGACATGTATGGCTTGTTTATTGTGTTTGAACATACAGTAGAACACAGATATAACGAACTCCAAGGGACCAAGGGATTTAGTTCGCCATATCCGTTGTTCGTTGTTCACGTTTGACCGCCATATTGGCTTATAGAGATGAAGAGACACGTATATACATGGGCTACATATTTTTATTCTTGTACATTGACATTAAAATTCTGATTTCATTGTTCAAATACATTATCTAGAACATGTTTAACAATCACAACAATTTCAGCAATATAACACTTAACTGCGTTTAACATAGTACCCAATGTTTTTACTTCTCGCTCCTTGAAACCATTTGTAGAGCGCATCTTTCACATCTTGGTGATTTGCAGTTCGTAACTTCTTGCGGGCGGGGCCGAAATCACTAGGGACACATTTTGCCAGTATCGAGTCGCGATTCTTAATAATGGAACTGAGTGTTGATTTCGGAATGCCAAAGTCGAGAGCGATGTTTGTCTTCGATCTTACTCCTGATTCTACAGCCTGGATTATCTGAAGCTTTGTGTCAAAGGTGATAGCTCTACGCTTGCCTGCCATAGCGACGAGAGCGAACTGAAGATCTGTGTATCAGTCAAGCTTTTAAACACGATGTGTTTCTTTTGTTAATTAATTAATGACTATCAAACAATGTTGATTCACCGCCAACGAGGTTAAACAATGTTGATTCACCACCAACGAGGTTAAACAATGTTGATTCACCGCCCACAAGGTTGATGTATACCGCTAAGTCGCTGAGTTGACACTGAGCTGACAATGAGTGAGTTCGCTACTCATGTCGTTAATTGGGCTTGGGGTCAGGAAATCAGTACGCTATAACCGTTAATTCACTACTCACGAGTTCGTTATTCACGTATAATTTTAATGATATTGTAAAGGGACCATTGACAGGACTTTTAAATTTGTTCGCTATATCCGTTTATTCACTATATCCATGTTCGCTATATCCATGTTCTACTGTATGTTTCACAAAAAGAAAGTAACTATGGATTTGAAACAATTATGATGGTCTAAAGTATACCTAGACACTACCAAGCAAAGGCTGGGGCCAACTGTCTTTATATTTTCACCTCCAATAACAGTCATTGGTCAGCAGTATATATACTCAAGAACATAAGCACTTGTGAAAAGTCAGGCACATTTAAATGCAACGTGTGCCCTGACCCTAGGAACTGTTAAGGGCAAAGATAGTAAAGATGAAATAACGAGGATGATGAAACTTTGAAACTATGGTTAAACTTTTAAAGGGGGTCCAGAAAAATATGAAACACAGGGCAAAGTTTGCCAAGGAAATTGGGGATTGTAGAGTTAGGTTACGTAAAATAACGAGAAGGCTGGGAACCGTCTCAAATGACTGCTGACAGCTGTTTGTGCACTACATTTAAATGGGACAAACAGATCAACCTTGAGAATGTGAGGATGAGCTACAACGTCGGGTTTCAGAATAGCTAGTGTGAGTTCCAGTTTTCTCAGGGCCCGCATCATACGTTGTTTACAACTCGTTGTTATTTTTGTTCCTCAAACAGCATCAGAAGAATACTGTCATCGCCTTTCCTTCTTCTCCACCTATCGTAAATACCTCTTTCCTGCTTACTCGCGTGAAACCCGGAAGTGATTTACTCGCCTTTTCCCTACAAGGACTACTTTCATGGTTTCACGCGGAATAATCCGCGATATCGTATTCAACTTGTCATTGTTTACATTTATGAGTTTGAATTATAGTTGTAGAATGTTTTCATTAACTATTGCGAATCGGGTGTAAATATTCCTGGGATTGTCTCTTTGATAAGAACTACATTGCTAACGGCTTAACATCCGGCGGTGTTGTTTGGCTTCTCAATGTTTACCTTTCACAAATGAAAATTTCTTGACACTTTGTGTAAAGTCAACAGCACACACTCGGTTCCACATGTACCGACACCAAACTATTCTCTCAGTAGCACTAGTGTTGTTATGTTGTTTAAAAGATACATCAAGTGAGACGAAAACAGGAGAATCGCCCTGTGAAAACCTACTGTTGGGACAGTATCCTTTTATGATAATAAGTGCTTCTGTGATACGCAGAAATAATCTTCAAATCAGTTAACAAAAGAACAGCAGGGATGCAGTTTACAGAGATCTGGCTTAGCATGGAATGATCTTAGGGATCATTCATAATTCATTGCTAGGGGACTGATACTGATTTTTGTATGCTGGTAAGATACTACAATTGCAGTTCAGGCCCAATAATTTACCAAGAAAATGACAAGTTGAATGCAAAATCGTCGATTATACTCCATAAATCCTTGAAAGAGTTGAATAACTCTTAAGAGAAACAATTAAATTGAAGAGGAGCCCCAGTAAGATGGGTTAGTGGAGGAAGCTTTGACTCCCTTCATCAAGAGCATTACCAGGCACTTATCATCCCATAGGTATGGGATTAAATCAGTTAAATAGC
Source organism: Haliotis asinina (assembly GCF_037392515.1). Taxonomy (NCBI): domain Eukaryota; kingdom Metazoa; phylum Mollusca; class Gastropoda; order Lepetellida; family Haliotidae; genus Haliotis; species Haliotis asinina. The sequence goes on from NC_090286.1 coordinate 41,763,602, forward strand.
TAAAGACTGTGAGCAGACTCTTTGTTATCTCTAAATATTAGTTTTGAACATTAACTGAACTGAAAAATGGTTCTATTAGAATACAAGGTCAGGGGATGGTTTTGTTTGTGTTCATGGCAGATGAATTATTTAACTTAACATGTGAAGGTACCTGTGTGACGACCCAGAGATAGATGCTGAAACCCAGCAAGCAAAGGGATGTAACCCAGATAGCAGGACAGTGCAAGGTTGGTTCTTGAAGTCAAGCACCATGTAGTCTCAACTCTCATACAGTATTTAGATTTCTTTAGGCATTTGCTTCTACATCCATCTTCATATTTATCACTTTCCCTGTTACCATGGTTACAAGAAATTAGTTTATTGTAATAATACTTTGTATATCTATACCTTACTTCATTTACTTTAATTCAGGATTATTTAGTTGTATTTGACATGTTTACTTTAACATATACACAACCGTATACCTTACATCTGAACATTTGATTGTGTTATCAGTATTTTTGTAAGATGCAGTGGAAGGTATCATGGTGGATGTTGATTTATCCTTACAAGAACTATTATGAAACAATCAAGATTTTAGAAACTGTTCTTACACTTCGATTCAGTGCAAACTTGTAAACAGGAGCATTCACTCCATAATCGTCTCCTTTTCAGTGACCTGTCGGCTAGCTGCAAACATCACTTGTACTTATGATGGCAGACTGTGTGACAGCCAAACAGGGTTCAAAAAGAATGTTCCATGCAAATGGACGTAAGTTATCTAAAGGTTCATAATTAATTTCTTGCTTCATTGTGAGTGGAAAGATGGAGTATGGTTTGAGTGGTCACATGCTACTCAGAAGATATACAGTTTCATTTCTCCTGTGGAAATAATATGTGAAGCCCATTTCTGGTGTACCCCATCATGATATTGCTTAATGCAATGTAAAACCACACTCACTCTCCAGTGTGTTTTCTCTCATTTGTAAGAAGTGAAGGGGCAGTGGGGTTGCCTAATGGCTAAGCGTTCGCTCGTCACGCTGAAGACCCGGGTTCGATTCCCCACGTAGGCACAATGTGTAAAGCCCATTTTCTGGTGTCCCCTGCTGTGATATTGCTGGAATATTGCTAAAAAGGGACGTTAAACCAAACTCACTCACTCACTCACTCACTCACTCTAAGAAGTGAACCCATGGCACCCCAGCCCCTTGTTATGTGAGTCATTTAAAAAATAAAGTGGGTCATGTCAATTTTGGTGTGGCTTTTCAGGCATAATCTACTAGTTTTCAGTATGAGTTCACTTCCTGTTTCAATCCAGGTGAGGTGAACACGAAAAAACTATTTGGTTTTCATATTACACGAATTAGCAAGTTTCATTGTAAACACAGGTTGAAAGTCCTGACCGAACCTGTACAATGTGTCATGTTAAATATCAGTGCACAAATGACACAAAGGCACAGCCTAAAATGAACACTGACTCTCACCATCCACACTAAATCATGTTGTAATGGTATATATTAATGATATAAAAAATCTCAAAGCAGTCTCTCAGATTTACAGTTCAGCATTGTTATCATCAGCCTGAACATATTGTATGGAAGTTCCAGATTGGAATAGGTCATGCTTGTCATAAGTGGTGACTTCTAGACTGAATAGTTGAGACATGTCATGGTATCCAGCTCTAAATCATCAGCCCAGGCACTGGCTCTGTTATTTACAAACTGCTGTCAAGTAGTTAAAATATTGCTGAGTACATTGTTAAAGTGAGTGAGTGAGTTGGGATTTATACCACCTTTAGCAGTGTTTTAGCAATATCATGGTAGGGTACATCAGAAATAGATTTCACACATTGTACCCACGTGGGGAATCAATGTCATGCCTTCAGCTTAAAGAGTGAACACTTGAACCACTAGGATACCCCACCACCTGACGATAAAGAAACAAACCTATTGTAAATACACATTGTATTCTCAAAGGAATCAAAATATTCAAGATATACAAGCATGGTCAGAGGTAGAGCCTCAGCTAAAGGCTTTTGTCAAATTATGGATCATTATTTGACCTTATTGTGGACCTGCACACTATCTAAAACAGGTTCATATGTTCTACTATTGCTATGGTTAATCTTTCCCTGAAAAAGTCTTTTTGACTTCTTTTAGGTAGTATATACATATATTCATAATGATCCCAGCACCACTGCCATGATTGCCATCACAATGACATTTGATAAGTAAAGTCAAACATCACAAATGATAAAATGCTGACTTCAAAACCTTTGCATTTCAGAAATGGACACAAGTTTGAGACTGCCCTTCTATTGTCCATATTCCTAGGAATGTTTGGCATTGACAGGTTTTACTTGGGCTACCCTGCTATAGGTAAGCAGAATCAAGACTTAGGCCCATTTCATGTTGGAACACTTGGGGAAGTGGTGGTTTTGTTCAGAATAAGAACTGTGCTTGGTTATATAGGTAAACGTGTGTTTCATTGTTTCTGAGACTGATTTTTTATAAGCCATTCACAGCGATTCATTAAGGTCAAGTTATCATATTTTCTATAAGGTTATCATGTTTACATTTGAAAGTACACCTTAACAAGATGCTTATGACCTTAATAGATGCCATCTGTAAAGTATAAATCAATCTTATTGAATACTTCTGAAAAGGGTAACAAGCTTTTATGTAATTTCTCTATGTGTTATAGTGTTTGGACTGAAGAGTCAGTACAGGTCATTACACATTAGACCCGTGAAGATTATGGTTCGAACTGGTCAATTTCTTTTAATTTAGACTGTTTCTATGCCTATCATGTCAATTTCTTAACTTTACTGGTGTGCAACCTTCTTTTGTCTGGTGCAACCAGGTTTTTATGTCCACATGCATCAGGTACTGTGGTTAGCAATGGTTAAAGTATTATCAAATATTGATGTATCAAAAGTTAAAGGGTCCTGAGAAAATTATTCAAGTAATCCAAGGTTGAATACAACCAACATGAATTTAGAGGGTGAATGCAGGACACAAGCTTTACTCAACAATTAATGTTTAACACTGGTGTTTGCCTTTGGTAGATGATTTCTTTATCTGTTTTATGAACAAGCCTCCTGAAAAAGTTTTCAAATCACCCCTATCCAACCTCCACCCTCCCTTAAGAAAAAAAGTGAAAGTATGCTGTATACAAACGAATGTGTAAAATACTTACACAGTTTATTATTTCCAAATGTACAATATATTTAACACAAAATGCCTAATTTCATATCCCGTGTACAGTTTGCTATATTTTAAAATTGTCGTAAATATTAAAACCTAACTGGTCTAACCTAACCTTACTGACTGAAACCAGTTTGGGAAACAATATATGTTTGATGTGACTGACAGTTGAGTAAGATAACAACTCATTGGATACACTTTCTGCTCTCTTATAATTGAAATTTTAGCCTGTAGTATCCATCAATACCTTTCAGAACATGTAGACACTACATGATCGGAAACTGGAATATAAACATTCTGTTGATACTTGTTGATGCATTCCAGGTTTAGTGAAGTTTGCCACCCTGGGGTTCATGTTCCTGGGTCAGTTGATTGACATCCTACTCATAGCAACACAGGTAAGTCCACAGAATGAGGAGATCTGCAGAGGAAAATAAAGTTTTCCTTGATGACTACGTTGCTACAGCATGTTAAGGATGTTAGGAGAAATAGAAAAGTTTGTTCAGTGTCAGTCCACTACAGGGGGCAGGGTAGCCAAATGGTTAAAGCGTTTGCTTGTGATGTTCAATATGTCCCCATTTGTGACATTGCTGGAATTTTGCTAAATGCAGCATATCTCTCTCTCTCTCTCACTCGTTTCCACAAGAAGAGAAAGGGTATAACGTGAGATATGATACAATAATATAAATATACAATTTGGGAAATGTTTGTAATTAATGTTTGTACGTAGCTGTCATCTCTTTTTAATTCTGACTGTTGTGAGCCTTGTCTTTGCAACATCTTCAACAGCTCTTCTCTAAACAGCTGTTTGTGAACCAAACAATAATAGGAACTACCAAATTGTACCGACATCGAGCAAAGTGTTAACATGGTAAAGACACCAGACAGTAGCAGCTCACCAGCTGACTTCGGTGACTCATGTGATTGTATCCCATGCTGTTGATCACTGGATTGTCTAGTCCAGACTCGATTATTTACAGAGAGCGGCCATATAGCTGAAACATTGCTGACTACTACGTAAAACTAAACAAACTCACTCACTCACTCACTCACTCACTCACTCACTTACTTTCACTCACTCAATCACCCAACAATCACATTTACAACTATATCGATATTTTGTGTGTTAAGTATTGTCTTATTTTTTTCATGAGAGTGGACATATTTGTTGTGTATTCTAATGCTAATATATAAGTTAAAAACACCATAAGGCCAGACCAGTTTTATTTCTTGTTTTACGGATCCTCCTGCCATATTGTTTTCAAGATTAAGAATAAAATTAATTATCCCCGCTGAAAAATAAAATCCTTACGTTTTTATAGGTTGAAAATGTAAACTCACAAGAAAATACTTTATAGGTTGTTTTTTTCACCCATATTCACTTCATAAATTCATAAATTGCCAAAAGTAAAATACTTTGAGCATTTAGAATGGAATATTACTTTGATTGGAAATTCTATTTCTACTTTTTTTCCAGTCTGCCTTAGATTTTCAGAGGACAAAACTCTGTAAAACAAGAAATAAAATTGATCTGGCCTAATCATTTAATGTGAATCCATTTGTGTTGCAAAAGTGTATTTGAACATGTCCTATTTACCAGGATTAATAGTGACCACATCGATGTCTGTGTGTACAGGTGGTGAAGCCCTCGGATGGGTCAGAGTATGTGATAGACTACTATGGTGCAGCATCGACGCGGGTTATGATGGACAATGAAACCCGGCTCCGGGTACAGATAGATGGAGGTTTATGATAGTCCTCCTAAACACTGCTGACACATCCCCCGTGCTTCATGATTGAACTAGGGTCTTCAGGATGAAGAAATGTTAAAATCTGCTCAATTACTTCCAGAATGAAGAGCCAATTTATCAGTTTCTCTTTACCATAGGCTTCAACCCATATTATAGCTAAAATGGATAGAATTATCATTAAAGCACCAACACGTTATCAGAAATGAGCGGGCCACTGTAACTTGATAATGCCCACATAATGCCTGACGATGGGCCATTATCAAGCCCATTGTTAAGGTGACATCATAAGCTCAGCTGTTGATTTTCAATCACTTATGGCTCATTTGAACTTGGGTTCATTATTGATGATACTTCTCATTCAAATTCGTCACATGTACCTGTGCCATTATGCACTTTCTTGCAGGTGCCAACCATAACAGCCGTACCATAAATTACAACATACAGCATTGAAAATATTGACTGGAAGTCTTGCGTTGTTGAGCACTGAAAACAGTGGCGGCTGGTAGTATGGGCAAAGGTCAAGGTCAAATGTCATCACTCTAAATAGTGATGTCGTCTGTGCTGTTCTGTGACATGTCCATGGTTGTAGAAAGTGTGTCAGTGACCTCTGTCATTTATTGTTACAGTAAATGCTTAAAAACCGGTGCCATTGTTTTTATTCTTATTCTATGAAAACTTCTATCCATTTTAGCTGTAATAAAGGTAGCGCTATTTCTCAGGGCTTAATCATTTTGAGAATTTTTGAGAAGCCCTCAGTCTTTTCATCTGCCTTCCTTCATTGGGGAGTTAATGAAAGACCTTGGGCTTCTGCAAATGATAATGCCTGAAAAATAGCGTTACCCTTATATTCATGTGCACACTTATTATAAACTCAACTATTAATTGTTTTGTATCTGGGATTAAAAAGATAGATAGGGAGGATAGAAAGGTAAGTTTTGACATATGATAAAGATGTTATTTTTTGTAATGAAGAGACATCATTGGATGTAAATAACCAGGGCTCACTTCCAGAAAATGGTCTTAGTGACCGTGTTAAGCCTATGTAAGTGTGTGTGAGCATCGTGGTGCTAATATCACTATGAGAAAGTGAGCCAAGGAGCCTAGGACCTTATGACTCAAGCTCTCCTTACACTGAAACATGTCTCTCTCTAATGCCTGTCTCTTTATGGGCATCTGTCATCCTGTTATAGAGATCAGGGCCTATATTTTCAAAGCTGTCTTAGTGCTAACAATGAGTTATGACTATCTTAGCGCTAAGAGGGCTTCGAAAATATAGGCCAAGGGCCTCGAAGCTCTCTTAGAGGTTAGAGAGTTGTAAGCGCCATACATTAACAATGGCCTATCTTAGCACTAAGAGAGGTTAAAAAGTCTAGACCCAGGTTCTCTATACAGATTAAACTTCTTACTGAAACCAGTTGCTGCTCCTGGTCGGGTTATTCATATAAAGATCAGTCCTTTCATAAAGAGGTGAGTGGCATAAAGGTATCAGGTTGGTCAATGGAATGTGGCCGGAATTTGTACAGAGGGCTGACCTTTTTTAGAGATCAAACACTTTCAGCTCTTCATAGAGGTTGGCGGTTTATAAATGACCAGTCTCCTTTGAAGTCAGCTCTCTATACAGATCTAGCTCCTTATAGAGGTAAGATCTATAGAGATCAGACTTGTTACAGAGCTTTTCACCTGATAGAAATTATGCTCTTCTCTAAGGTCAGTTTATTTTTTAAATTAGGCTGCAATAGAGCCTAGGTTCTTGTTATAGGTCAGCTCTTTTTCAAACTTTTCAACACTTGTGACAGGAAATACATAAAACATAGCCATATCGCTAGTGACAAGGTAGTGTTACTGTCTCTCAGCTGCCCCCTAGCTGAGAGTGTCTCATTGCACATCGACAATTCCCTGTCAATTAATGCTTGGTTTGCATGATACTGGGTCAGTTACCTGTGGACCTATTCATTGTCAGGGCAGTGTAGTTGTCTTGTAGATTAGGCATTCACTCATCAAGCTGAAGACATGGGTTCGAATCCCCACATGGATACATTGTGTGAAGCCCATTTCTGGAGTGTACCGCCGTGATATTGCTGGAATATTGCTGAAAACAGCGTCAAACTAAACTCACTATTACTCATTGTCACACCAGTAATAATAATTAACACTGAGTGACAAACACCCTCAATCATTTGATGCAGACAGTATAAAAGCCTTAACTTGGGGAATCTGTTACTTGAAGTCGCTCTGATTATCAAGTAGGAAACTTTACTTCTTAAAAATCTCGGCAACACCTATAAATGTAAAATGAAATGTGTATATGTTGGACTTGAGAGGTTATTCAGTCTGAACTGTGTAAATACACCTGGTATCTTCCCTGGTTCAATGGTCCCTTCATTCATCATCTTTATGTTTCATTGTTTTGTGGTTTAGGTGTGTCTGATTTAAAGTGCTATTATTTCTATAAATGTATTCTTCAGATGACTTTGTAAATGGATATTGAAATCAGTTTATATTGTTGAATTGAGATGATAAAACTAAATCAGTGTAAATTTGAAACTTCAATCATGTAAGACGACTGTGAAATGTACATGAAAATCATGCACAGGTTTTGTCTCTTTGATGTTTGCTAAATCTTGCATTTTCTTAGGCATCTGCTGAAATGATCACAAAGTCAATCTTTAGTAAATGTGTAGAAGCTGATAGGCCATGCAAGTATTGTTATCCAACCATTAGCAACAAAGACAGTGGAAATATCGTCACACCCACCCTGAAACAAAATGAGATAAAATATATCCCTCATGAAAGTCTACAATAGGTTTTCAGGTGTTGATTTCTTCACTTTCTAAAAATGGAGAGATTCTCTGTGTATATATTTTTATATCACTAGGCAATTAAACATCCCAAATCCACAACTAGTTACATTGCAGCAGGTAATTACAAGTTGAGGAAGAACGAGGACAGTTTTATGGATATTCAAAGTCTTTATTTTGTATGGGCATCATTGTGACATACATTCTTGACAACAGCATTAGAATCTATGTCAGCATGTCGCCTGTACAGAATAAAGATATGGAATATCCATAAATTGTCCTCCTTGTTCAAAAGGAGATGAGGAACATATTATATTTCCAGATATGGATTTACGTTTATTAATAAGAAAGACCTGGGTGTTGTGTTTTGTTTCTAGAAGTCTGTGTGGAGCACTGGCATGTGTAACCATCCTTCAGTAAATGTAAATACCCATTGTCCGTCTGAGTTCATTTGTTCATTGTGATATATCATACACTGCATCATCATGTTCACCTGTGTAAATAAAGTGTTTGTATCTCTCAACTGTTGTTCTTAACTTAAAAACTGACACATGTCATCTGTCCCCAGTTGCGCAGACCAATGCTCATGCTGTTGATCACCATTTCCGTGAGGATTGTCTTGTCCAGGCTCGATTATTTACAGACCTCATCCATATAGCTGGAATATTGCTGAGTACGGTGTAAACCTAAACTCACTCACCCACTCACCCTAACTTACAAGGTATATGTTCAGAGAAACCCGGATGTGTCATGGTAAATATGACAACTATATTATGAAGGGATTGATCACATACTTAACTGTCAGTTTGATCTCTTGGTATCAAGGGGTCAGAGCTTACATAGATGGTGGGTTTGTTGTTTAAATCAACACTTAGCAATATTCCGGCTATATCCTGCAGTCTGTGAATAATCAAGTCTGGACCAGACAATCCTGTGATCAACAGAATGAGCATCTATCTTCATGCTTGGTATACAATGGCATGTGTCAACCAAGTCAACAAACCTGACCATCCCAATGCTGTTAATCGCCTCTTACCTCAAGCATGGGTTACTGAACACCTAATTCAACATGGGCCCTTGTAAGTCAACCATATGTTGAATTCCATGAGAAAATGTTCACATATTCCATGAACATGGTTCATTTACCTGTTTATGGTTGAGATGGATATTAAGTTGAAGTCTGATTATTGAAAATTTCATGGATACAGTTTGTGTATTTGTTGAATGAAACAGTCAGCTATTTGATGAGAATCAGTAAAGTTTGGGCCAGACAATCAAGTGAGTGATGTCATGAGCACCACTATAAGCACTTAGGATAATATCAGGAAGTGTGATCACCTGGCCAAACAGGTTGATCACTCAATTATGTTAGTTGCCTTTATGACAAGTATGGATTACTGAAGATAGATCCATTGATTTGTCATTAATCATTTGCTGGTCTGTACAATAATCCTATCAGATAATGTGCTCATCGTGGATGTAATCCGTGTGAACTTTCTCAACTTTCTGAAAAGGCTGTATCCGCCCCTATGATGAAACTGTAAGTGACCGTCTCACTTAACAACTGATAAGACCTTTGAAGATCCGGGTTAAAGTCTGCCCCCTTAGCAACCCATCCTTGTGGTAAAAGGTGGCCGGGCTTCCTGAATCATACCCCATTTGCGTAGGTGGAGGCTCAAGCTGTTGATCACTTGATTGTCTGATCCAGACTCGATTATTTACTGAACGCCGCCATATAGCAGAATATTGGTGTGCGTGGCGTTAAACAACAAGCAAACAAAACAATAGAAATGCAAGTCAAGAATTCGATGCCAAAGGGAGGTAACTACGACTGGGTCACGAGTACCTTCAGTGTATCAGATTTGAAGTAAATTGTAGATCGGTTTACATAGATTCACAGCTCCAATTAAGAAGCCAAGAAAATCTATCACTAGAAGACCTTCACAGACTTGATGATGGTACGTGCACACATCTGAAAGGCGTTCCTGTAACCGGAAGTGTACAGCTCCAGTTTCTCGAAGCTGAAAGTTATTAGCTCAAAGTTAACTGAAAGAGGTGTTGTGTGTATCTTATCTTCAATTTGCAGGTTCTAATATATGAAAGGTATCCCTGTCGCTGGTCCATTCCCTTGAACAGGTCCTAAGTCTGAAGCATAAACCATGTCTTTGGAAGACATTCTCGTTCATGAATATACTCTATCGTATATCGTTATGAATATACTCTATCTAGCAGTCAGCCACTGCTGTTTGTCCTTGATCGTGCATTAACCAACCGGTCTGATTGTTAAAACCCACTTTGCAACAATGGAAATAAGGCTGTCATTACATTGATACTATGGTTTCGTGAAAAACATGTCGCCAGTGGGAATCGAATACACACTGTAGGTGAACGTTGCTGTTTGGTGTTTTACGCCGCATTCAGCAATATTCCAGCGATATAGAGGCGGTCTGTACATAATCGAACCTGGACCAGACAATCCAGCAAATCTAAACGATTCCAGTAGTCTTCTCTCTATACACCCTTTGTATTATAACATTTCCCTCTGTTATCCTTCAGTCTTTCCCTGTTTCTAATACTTTCTTGTGATGTAATAAGTGATTGTGAATTTCTTTGGAGAGGTATTTTATAAGTTGAAAGAACTTGTCCCCAACCCTTTTCACATTGTGAATAAAATATGTTTAAACTAAATACCTGAGGCCGACAGTATTTGCTTGAAAAGTGCCCGTTGCTTTAAGTCATACACCAGAACTGTTGCCGTGCAACGGGGGCATGTACAACACACGTTCAAGTAACTGGAATATAGTTTGTTGTTCAACGCCGAACTCAGGAATTGTCCAGCTGTATGACTGTTTCCTGCAAATAATGGGATATAAACCAGACACCATGAATCTACAATCTACGAAATTGGGAACAGATGGCATGTGTGACCCTTGTAAGCGTGTCTGACCACCCGATCCCGTTAGTCGCCTCTTTCGACAAGCATGGGTTACTGAAGATCAATTCTAACCCGGATCTTCACGGGTCGGAAGGTTAATGAACGCATGTACAAATATAACAATGAAGATATGGAATTCGATAACATGTACAGAAGTGTAAGGTACATATAAGGGAGGAAACTCTGCACGGGCAGCGGTCTTGGCTACCCGTATCTTCCTCAAACAGGACCTCAGTGTTCTGATTGTCACCCATCACAGGTGAATCAGGAAGAGCAGCTGTCAGTACTCCTGCAGCTGAGGTAACCATATGTACGTCATTTTATACCACACAGACTGCCCTCGTGATTAAACCTTTATTGACATTCCGCATTCATGATCCTGGGATCTGTTCTGTATGGAATCCTAGAGGGAACATTATCGCGTTGTCGCCCTCACAAGTGAGCAAGCCAAAAGTGGCAAAGTTAACCAAAGTGGGACAGTGCGACATCGCGATGATGTTCCTTCGCGGATTCCATAGTTCTGACCTGGCAGGACAACTGATAATAACGATGCCCTTGTCGACAAACAAAGTAGGACATTTTGAAAGTCGATAGGAAATGACAACAGTATCTGCCTTCCTCCTTCAAAATGTGAAGCTATCAACGTTTCGGAATATGTATTGACCAATGCGTGACCAGAGCTGTTATCAAATTTTGGTTGAGTATATGGTTGAGTATACTTGAGTATATGGGATCAACATTTTTTCAGTTTAACGATCGTTGTCCCCTATGTCTTCGTTGAATGGCTGTTATCGTTTTGATTGACGGTCTGGTATACTATGTAGCAGAATGCACTTCACACGAAGGTAGAACGGGAAAGGTGAGTACAGCGGAGGACACACGAGGAGCAGTGTTTTTGGGTTTCGTTTTATTTTTTGTTTTTTTGTTTTGTTTTTTTACCGGCATGGCTTCAGATTGTGTACAAAGGCAAAATGATTCATGTTCGGACGAACAAGAGGAGTTTGTCAAAAACATTCCAGTGGTGATAATGTTTACGTTGTTTTCCGCAGTGGGAGTTGTCGGAAATGTATTCATTCTGTACATATATGGACTAAAATTCAAGGAGTCTACGACAAGGGTGTTCATTCTGTCATTGGCTGTTTTCGATTTGATATCATGTGTGATGCTTCCCTATAAAATCACACTTCTGCGATATGGCAGCCTCTTCAGCAACCCAAATCTAGCCAGGTTGGAGATAGTACGAATTTACTTCCTGCAAGGCTCAGTGTCTATTCTGCCTTTGATGTCTTTTGACAGATACAGACGGATATGTCAACCCCTCAAAGTGCAGATGAAACCTAAAGTGGCCAAGGTATTAGTTACCAGTGTTATTGCTATAATGACAATATTTACTATTGTGCGCATGGTTGTCACAAGCTATACCAATAATCAGTGTTACAGAGCCGAGGCGTTCATATCATCTGAATTCGTAAACAGGACTGTTCAGGTATGGCTAAAAGAGTTGAATTTCATTTTTGTCATCCTCCCATTTATTCTACCTCTTCCGATACTCATTGTTGTCTATATTCTGATTGGTGTCAAGGTCAGAAAGCTAGGCAGGCCCACTGGCAGAGGCATCGAAGACAAACAGGAACGAGCGATCAATAAGTCTGATCCAAGATGTTTAGCGAATCCAAAATCAGATAAAGAAATCATCAATACTAAAACTGACGCCCTTGAATCTGCACATGATAATTTAGAGGAGGCGTCTTTACGGCATACGACTTCGTCTCCCAAAACAGAAGGACCTACAGAAGTGCTAACAGGAGATCGACATTCTACCGCGACCTTGCATTGTACAAACACATCAACCGTTAAAGACGCCATAGAGTCTGGAACAAATAGCACAGAGCACACAGGAACTGGATGTCAGCGGTCTGATGTTCATCAAAAGAAATCAAGATTACAACATGTACACCCAAAGAATATAAGACTCTCACTTCGAAAAAGTCTATCAACATCGCATCCAAACACATTCAGTCGAAACGTTAGATCCCTCTCAGGTAACGAGGAAAGGCAGGCATCTACGAGTATACATTCAGATCAACCGACAATCGATTACTCTGTACGCCAATGTTCCAGAGCTCCGAGATCCACTTTCCGCAATTCGTTAAAGGGTGACATCGTCAAAAGTAACACCGACCATCGAGAAGACCTACAGGAATCACGAGAAGACCTACAGGAATCAAGAATTCTCTCACTGGAAAATGAAAATCAGGAGAAAGCGGCCAACGCTCATACGTTCCGTAAATACAAGTCGTCTGAGACGAGGTTTCCCTGGAAACGAATGACCTTGATATTTTTCCTGATCACTATTGTCTACATTCTGTCGTGTCTGCCGTTCTTCATCATCTACATAATATTTCGAGTGGCACCGTGTTATGGTTATGAACTCTTGTCCCAGGGTGGGTACATCGTGCTGTACAACTTCGTATACATCACCACTGTCTCTAACTGTTTCCTGTACGGCTTCTTTGACCCAAGATTCAAAAGAGAACTGAAGTGTGTAACGTCTTCCATCCTTGACAGACTGTGTAGAAAATGGAAATTGGCGGGAACCAGCTTGTGAAATGCTTTTTATGAAACTCTGCAAATGTACGGAACATTTAAGCCATGACCACAGACAATAGTATTTATGGGGCAAGAGAGACAAGAACCTTGTGTCAGAAGGAAAATCAAGTTCAAAGCCACAATTCGGGATATTTTCACGAGCGAATTCTACGATGACAAAGTGTGTATGAACGACATCTAAGTTGTTTGATCGCTATATAGAACTATGCAATATAATATTATATCGTGTAAATATTGACGCCAATATGTTGATAATGTATGAGTTAAATAATTATCAAAATGAGCTATGTCTTGCTTGAACGCCCACAGTCCATGAACACATAACCTTTTCAATGTCGATTCATGTTGTACACATATTTCTTAAAAATGTAACCTATACAAGAATATGTTTATCCACAGTTTTTCATGACTCTTTCTATGTTGCATTCAGTGTGCAATATACCGGGTATGATTCCATTCAAGCTTATGACAGCTAGAACAGTTTCATAGGGAAACATGAAGCAGGGCATTGTATCAACTGAGTCAAGTACAGATAAGTTAAGGTTGTTGTGACACAAATCAGAGAATCTGACAACGTCAGGACTTGCATGAACAAGTGCACGTTACTTGAAGCCAAACATCTATACTATGAAACGGGGGCATGATGGCCACGCAATCTAGTAAATAACGGCTGATTTGTTAGTTGTTTAATTGTCCAGCTATATGATTGTTTCCTGAATAATCGAATCTGGACCAGACAATCAAATGAATGACATCATAAGCATCGATAAAAGCGATTGGGACACAATGATATGCGAGCCTGACCACCCGATCCTGTTAGCCGTTTCTTACGACAGGCATGAGTTGCTGAAGACTAGTTCAAACCTGGATCTTCACGGGTTTGATTGACAGGTAAATGGAAAATGCACCTTCAGGACCAGAATGCAATCGAATGCAACTATGGTGACTTCTATCCCGTGTTTTAGATATCTGTCATTACCCTTTGATTCATCATAAATGATGTGTGTTTAATTTCACACTTGATAAATCATTATTATTATTATGTCCGTCGTTGGCAGTTTTTGGGGTAATTATTTCTATAATTTTCTCGTCTTTGACAAATTCACGCCAGTATAGTGTCCACTATAGGCAAGTTGATGCCGGGAGGACAAAAAGAATTTTCACATACTGTTTTAGGGAACAGGCGCAGTTTGTACTAGCAGAAAATGCCAAGTGTGGTGTAAATGTTATCACTTAGTCAGTATCTTCAGTATCACTTAGTCATTGGTCTGCTCAGTATTTTATCCTAAAACATTCGCCCACAAACTCTTAGCTGGTGACCTTGGCACATTAACATTATTCAAGGTCCATCCACTTTTCTACTTATTATTATGATGTTGTGTTAGCGTGTTGGCTTTATTTAAAAAAACACATTCCCCGTAATGAAATGGTAACGGTAATATACTCTGATTAAAACAAAATTGAAAAATATTAACACAAAATATGAACAAGACCGGAAATCATGGTCAAAAGGACGCCGCCGTCTATCTGACTCCCACACGGTCTATCTGACTCCCACACGGTCTATCTGATTCCCACACGGTCTATCTGACTCCCACACGGCCTATCTGACTCACTCACTCACTCTATCTGACTCCCACACGGTCTATCTGACGGTTACTACCACAGTGTGCGCCACCACTGGCGATCACATCATGATAAGATGGCACCTAACAGTCACCTCGTCACTTACTCTCAGTGTCGAATCCTCAGCATCGGAAGCCTCTCCTCACTGACTGCATGCGTCAATAGATTCAGATTTTTAACTACTGAGTCCCAAGACAGTCCCAACAGATGTTCGATGACGTTCTGGACAGGGCTTCTTTGAATCAAAGTAATGTTTTAATGACGTTGTTTTGCATCATGGACTCGTGATACGGTGTAAAAAGTATATTTTCGGCTACACAAAATTGTGTTTGACCACAGCAAAAGACCCCATGAATGTTCTTCACATTCAAAGCTGACGTGACTGAGTACCATGCCGCTAACATGCATGCAGACACGGAAGTAGTCTAACGTGCATTATCATGTATGTGCACGTTGTGAATTACGACCTTTAAAACGAGGAAATCATTCCACGCATATTAAAGTGTGCATGACATATTTACGAATATATTTATTTAGAAAAGGTATGTTCTGTTTTTAATATGTTTATTTAATATGCTAATTTTAATTGAAACACTTACTCTTTCCGTAAGTATAAAATGCGTTCTTCCGGGATTACACTGGGTGTGTGTTCACTTGGTAGTGAGTGAGTGAATTTAGTTTTACGCCGCACTCAGCAATATTCCAGCTATATGGCGGCGGTCTGTAAATAATCGAGTCTGGACCAGACAATCCAGTGATCAACAACATGACTATCGATCTGCGCAATTGGGAACCGATGACATGTGTCAACAAAGTCAGCGAGCCTGACCACCCGATCCCGTTATTCGCCTCTTACGACAAGCATAGTCGCCTTTTATGGCAAGCATTGGTTGCTGAAGGCCTATTCTACCCCGGGACCTTCACGAGTCTCACTGGGTAGTCACGGGTAGACTATGGATATTATCTGCAAGAGTACTTGAATGTAAGGTCGCACTTTAAAGCACTGGTGTAATGAATGCTTCACTTTGGAATGAAAATACAGGGCTTGCGGAAGATGGAAACACAACAACACACTGACAACCTAGTCAGTTTCCTACAGTTTCACTATTTGCCTCAATCTGTATAAATAGTTTCTTTGAAGAAAAACATACCTGTCATTTTAAAGGGTCACCGTGTTAATTCAACTATACTATGGAATCAGGTGCTACGTGGATTATGTCACTGAGAGCCTATTGCGGCGGTTTTCAGCCCGGGACCGCCACATTTCCAAATCGGTATAGTCTCACGAGCGCCACAGTTGATTTCACTGTAACATAAGTCATATTTGGGATTTCTTAGTAAAGTACAAATTCTAGTACTTTTTTGGGTTGAGTACCATCCGGGATTTGAACCCGCACCCTCAGAGTCAGACACCTAATCGCCTACACACAATGTCAGCCGCCTAGCCCTCTCAGCCACCACGGTTTTACTGTAGTTTACTGTGGCATTACGGGGATTGTATAGTTGAGTGATTACCGTTATCTGACAAAACTCTCAATGCTTAAGTCTTAATGGCGACATGCTATCTCTGTTGTTACAGTTTTAGTATTGTTCACAGAACCGAAGGAAACCGACAAATCCGTTTGACACTGGTTGAAAGTCTCTTAGACAAAAGACAGTTTGACACTGGTTGAAAGTCTCTTAGACAAAAGACAGTTTGGCACTGGTTGAAAGTCTCTTAGACAAAAGACAGTTTGGCACTGGTTGAAAGTCTCTTAGACAAAAGACAGTTTGGCACTGGTTGAAAGTCTCTTAGACAAAAGACAGTTTGGCACTGGTTGAAAGTCTCTTAGACAAAAGACAGTTTGGCACTGGTTGAAAGTCTCTTAGACAAAAGACAGTTTGGCACTGGTTGAAAGTCTCTTAGACAAAAGACAGTTTGGCACTGGTTGAAAGTCTCTTAGACAAAAGACAGTTTGGCACTGGTTGAAAGTCTCTTAGACAAAAGACAGTTTGGCACTGGTTGAAAGTCTCTTAGACAAAAGACAGTTTGGCACTGGTTGAAAGTCTCTTAGACAAAAGACAGTTTGGCACTGGTTGAAAGTCTCTTAGACAAAAGACAGTTTGGCACTGGTTGAAAGTCTCTTAGACAAAAGACAGTTTGGCACTGGTTGAAAGTCTCTTAGACAAAAGACAGTTTGGCACTGGTTGAAAGTCTCTTAGACAAAAGACAGTTTGGCACTGGTTGAAAGTCTCTTAGACAAAAGACAGTTTGGCACTGGTTGAAAGTCTCTTAGACAAAAGACAGTTTGGCACTGGTTGAAAGTCTCTTAGACAAAAGACAGTTTGGCACTGGTTGAAAGTCTCTTAGACAAAAGACAGTTTGGCACTGGTTGAAAGTCTCTTAGACAAAAGACAGTTTGGCACTGGTTGAAAGTCTCTTAGACAAAAGACAGTTTGGCACTGGTTGAAAGTCTCTTAGACAAAAGACAGTTTGGCACTGGTTGAAAGTCTCTTAGACAAAAGACAGTTTGGCACTGGTTGAAAGTCTCTTAGACAAAAGACAGTTTGGCACTGGTTGAAAGTCTCTTAGACAAAAGACAGTTTGGCACTGGTTGAAAGTCTCTTAGACAAAAGACAGTTTGGCACTGGTTGAAAGTCTCTTAGACAAAAGACAGTTTGGCACTGGTTGAAAGTCTCTTAGACAAAAGACAGTTTGGCACTGGTTGAAAGTCTCTTAGACAAAAGACAGTTTGGCACTGGTTGAAAGTCTCTTAGACAAAAGACAGTTTGGCACTGGTTGAAAGTCTCTTAGACAAAAGACAGTTTGGCACTGAGATGATATTGGTAGTTAATCAAGTATGTATATAAAGACAAATCAGTTGACACTGAGTTAGTGTTGCTAAGTAACCGACCACATAAAAACTCTTTTTTTATATTTTAAACTCATATCATCAGAATGGCTAATGTGCAAGTGCAAATAACAGTAGTCGAGAACGTAAGAGGTGACCACAATGTTTTCTTTCATGGCCACAGATACCGTTGTCGTAGCAGTAACACAAGACGTACTGGAGCTGTGCTGTCTCACATTGACCTGCACCCCACGATGGCGATGGTACCTCCTACACTGATACACGTTTGTTTGACCAAATATATACCATAGTTGCTGATGTCCATGAGACAATGTTCCCCATAGTGTTTGGACTTTAACCAGACAGAAATAAGCTCACTTACACCTCGATGTTCGATTTTCTACGCCAGACCGCTCAAGACCTGAGCTTCCACTTCGCACCTAGTGTTGTACAAGTAGATTGTGAGTTGTCTGCTCGTTCGTTCTTCCTTACCCTGAAGTACAGGGCTGACTTGTACGAAGCGATCTTAGCGCTACAATGATCGTAACTACCATTCTTCAACACAGGCTTAAGATAGTCGTAGCGCTAAGATTGATTTGTGCAGGTGGGCCCTGATGTTGGTAGGTGGGGGGTTTTTTCACTTTACTCAATGTAAATGGAGGCGTGTGCAGAAGGAAGGGCTAACCACGGACTAACCAAGGAGGACCCAGAAGTATCATTATTATTACACATTTCCACCAGTGAGTAAATGTTTATTTACTACAAACAATGTTTTAATATAGTATCACTTTGTCGACATCGTCATCACCAGGTGCAATATAATTAATATGTATATATATGTTTTGAATAATAACTGATATGCATAGTCTGAGTTCTGTTTTCACTAAGTCAACACGTGACTTGAATGTGTACGATAATGTAATTTATCACACGTGAATGGTACCAGGACCGCCACAGTTGTATATCAGAGAACCATTCAGTGTGCCCGGGAGCGCCACAGTTGTATATCACAGAACCATTCACTATGCCCGGGAGCGCCAAACCACAAATTTCGCTCCTGAAATGACAAATGTTGCGGTCCTGGGTTTAAATCATCGCGGCACCAACTGGCCGTTGCGCTTTTCAAGCGTAACAAAACTCTGTGTTTCTTGTTACGATTCCCGGTTTCGCTAAAGTGCCAAGCCACTTCGGGTTTTCCTTCTACATAACTGACACGCCGTGACACCCGTGCAGACACGTGTCATCATAACTGAGTTACGCAGATCAGTGCTCATGTTGTTTATCACTGGATTGTCTGCTCCAGAATAGATAATTTACAGACCGCCGTCATATAGTTGGAATAATGCTAAGTGCGGCTGTAAACAACAAACACACATAACATGCCGCCATATAACTGAAATATTATTTAAAGCGGCCTTATACCTACTTACTGCGCAGATTACCGTGACAAGCACCGTCACCTCTCATTTGCTGCCTGTGCATATAGCGGAATAAGACGAGTGGACCTGACGAGTGGCCAAACACAAGCATAATCGACTGAGTCAAAACAATAACCCAAGCCTTCTGACGTCGTTACGATTGTCAAGGCTCGTACAAGTTATGATTGTCAGGGTAACATTGACAAGTACAAACCTCAGCGTCTGTAAAAATGATAATTAAAGCTAGGGGCTGATAAGCAATGTTTACAATCCACAACTTGAGTCTCATAGGGCGGCAATGCCGTCATGCTGTTTCGGTTGCCCTCATTCAGACATTTTAAAAACACGCTGAACATATTTATCCTCCCCTACTCTAGGTATCAGTGTCAATATGAAATACTTGGATTGTGTTTGGTATAACTCCGGATACAGACGAGCATTCTCTCACATCCTCATTTTGCCAGTTCTCAGTTGTTATTGGCTGTTTTCATTGTTATTGGCGGTCTAGTGTGGAAGGAGTGTGTGAAATTCCCCTGAGAACCAGATGTTCTACAGAATCAGGTTCATACGGTATACTGGAGTCATCTGTTATGTTGGCAACAAAGCGATAGATATATATCTCTTGCAACATGTCTTCAAACTGTTTACAGGTGAAAACTTATTCATGTTTGGCAGAAGAAGAGGAGTTTGTCAAAAACATTCCAGTGGTGATAATGTTTTCGTTGTTTTCTGCTGTGGGTGTTGTCGGAAATGTATTCATTCTGTACATATATGGACTAAAATTCAAGGAGTCTACGACAAGGGTGTTCATTCTGTCATTGGCTGTTTTCGATTTGATATCATGTGTGATGCTTCCTTATAAAATCACACTTCTACGATATGGCAGCCTCTTCAGCAATCCAAATCTAGCCAGGTTGGAGATAGTACGAATTTACTTCCTGCAAGGCTCAGTGTCTATTCTGCCTTTGATGTCTTTTGACAGATACAGACGGATATGTCAACCCCTCAAAGTGCAGATGAAACCTAAAGTGGCCAAGGTATTAGTTACCAGTGTTATTGCTATAATGACAATATTTACTATTGTGCGCATGGTTGTCACAAACTATACAAACGACCAGTGCTACAGAGCCGAGGCATTCGTATCGGCTGAATTCGTGGACAGAACTGTCCAGATATGGCTAAAGGAGTTGAATTTCATTTTTGTCATCCTTCCATTTATTCTACCTCTTCCGATTCTCATTGTTGTCTATATTCTGATTGGTGTCAAGGTCAGAAGACTCAGCAAGGCTGTGAACAAAGGAGGCGAGGGATCACAAGATACGACGCTCACAAAATGCCCTCAAAGTTCAGCCACCGACAAGCACGTTGTTGCCAAAGAGGACGTTGGTGGTTCACTGTTGTCCGCACTGCCCACGTCTTCAACCGGCGGCCCGAAGGTCGTACAGTCTGATACGGGAACTCAATCAGAGACTCGTGATTGTGGCAGCAATTCAAACTCTTCTTTTCACAACCCAACCAGAGCGAGTGCGTATTCAACAGGTGTAGCCACTGTGTCAGGAACGGAATGTTCGGAGAAGGCACTTGCGTCACGTCGTCATTTCTTTCTAGAAATGAATATCAAGCGAAGAAACAAACGATTCAACAAAGTGTATCCGAAGCATGTAAGGATTCCACGCGTTTGGGATAAGATGGCCCCAAAAGGAATTACATTCAACCAGAAGGTAGAAACGCAACAAGGTAAAGAACTGTCCTCTTCTGATTGGAGGTGTTCAGATCAACCGACATCCGACCCGACAGTGAAACGCCAGACAAACGCCGAATTACACCTAGAAAACTCCATATCATCCTTCACGGCGGAACAAGACACGATATGTAAAACTATATCACTTGAAAAATCTGTCAATGGAGAAGACCCAGTGGTGTTGGAACAAGCGTGTATTTCCGCTCAAAATCCGCAGCCACAGGACCTCAAGGACCTGATGCCCAGTCAACACAGTGCAACTGATAAGAAACTCCCCTGGAAACGAATGACCTTGATATTTTTCCTGATCACTATTGTCTACATTCTGTCGTGTCTGCCGTTCTTCATCATCTACATAATATTTCGAGTGGCACCGTGTTATGGTTATGAACTCTTGTCCCAGGGTGGGTACATCGTGCTGTACAACTTCGTATACATCACCACTGTCTCTAACTGTTTCCTGTACGGCTTCTTTGACCCAAGATTCAAAAGAGAACTGAAGTGTGTAACGTCTTTCATCCCTGACAGACTGTGTAGAAAATGTAAAATTGAAGACGATGATGTGTAGATTTGTAATCCTTAATCCGACAGACCGGCTTATGTTTTGTTGGGTTATGTTTAACAGTACTGGTTTTGTTTATAATTCTACACCGAAGTCCCGATTAATTCCATCGTTACATCAACATTTAACGCAGTTGTGTTTGGCTGTAAGTAGTTAGAGAATGGCTTATGGATGTCTAGGATGAAACAAGCATTTACAATTTAAACATTTACCTTAATTCATTAACCGAAAGCCGAGTTGCAGGTGTGTCTTCTTATCATTACCGGGGCGGTGGGATAGCCTAGTGGTTAGCGCTCGCTCATTTCGTCGAAGGGCAAGGTTCGATTCTCGACATGGGTGCAATGTGTGAAACCCATTCTTGTGTCCGGCGCCGTGATATTGCTGAACTATTGCTTAAAAAGTGGAGTAAAACCAAACTCACTCACTGACTATTGTCATAAAGCCTATCCTCGTGTATTGGGATCTGTTCGAATTCGTGTTATCGATAATCGGAAATATCGTCAGTAGGGAAATTGTCGATTATCGATATGTTGTTGTTGATACTATTGCTCGCCCATGGAAGATACTACAGTGCAATATTTTTGTGGCAATATTACACTAGTTTCTAAGATGCTTCTGCGAAAGATCAAAGGCGCCGACAATACTTTATCAGACGATAATGTGCACTTTTTGCATTACGTCACAATGTGTTGACGTCGCTGCGCCATTCCAGTCTGCCCCCTCGTAATCGAACTTTTTTTCATTACGTCACAATGTAACCGACGTCACGATGGATGTCAGTTGCCATCGCCGCGTACAGCCTCCCACAGTAAACTGCTTCCCGTTTCTTGGTTTTCAGTAGCACCACACAGCCAACATCACTGTGGAAACATTACGTTTATGTTTTCCGACGGACAAAATGTCTCATAGTTCGACTCAAAATCTTACAGGGACACGGTAATGTTGGCAATGTTTACATTCCCATAATGCAATCGTGGAATGTCGCTTGACTTGTGAGCTTCCTCTGAATGTACTGATCTAAACTTTCGTTGGTAGTAGAAATGAGGCGGTCATATTGCCTTGTATGGTTTATGAGAATCACGGATGTAATTAAAATGATCTAGAGAAGATATTTAACCCGAACATAAACCATCATCAAACTGTTCATCATTTGTTTTTCTAGTAACCTTTGTCTTAACGTAGGGGGCTGACACGTCAAAAGAACAGCGCGAGGATTCTTAATTTAGGTCACAGACACCGGCGTTTGTTTTATGCCATAGATTAATCGAAATTAGGCTTAGAAGTTATTGAATACGGCATCTTAGAAAAGAAATTTCTTAAATAAAACTGCTAGACGTATGACTTCAAAGCGCTTCACAGTTATGACGTCACAGTGCTAATACCGCTGTCACAGTGGTATTAGACCGTACGTGACTCGCGGAAAGCTGAGTGTAATCACATGGTAGGTAGTCTCTATCAATTTATGTTAGTGGATAATAAACAGAATACCAAACTCTCTTCCGTGAAATGCCGTTTCGCTCGTTTGATACCAAATCATTTATAACTCGTTTAATAAAAATGGTATTACATGGAAGGTCGTTTAGTAACCTCTACATATGGTGCGCTGACTTTCATGAAAGAAAAAAGTTATAATTTGCTCACACAGTATGCAAAATTAAGACTTTAATAATGGTCCGCTTCTAAGTTATGTTTCAGGATATTGTTTTGTTATTAATCCATGCAAAATCATGTCACCACTCACCAGTGATGTGAACATTGGCTTTAATTTAATAGTCATTAATCTCTGCTCATTAATGTTCATCGACAGTCGATTGATATTTATTTAACGATTATCGATCTGTGTGATCATTAGGGACAGCCAGCCCTAAAGAAATGAGGCGTTAATTTGCCATTTCAAGTGTTGATATACGTTGAAAAACCCACTTGATACACAGAACATAACTTCTCACGATGTGTAAATAGTCCCAAGTAGGTAATAGTATAAAGAATAAATGCAATATTCAACCGTTTGCTTTTTCATTAACAAATCATTTGAAATTGACAAGTTGCTAACAAAGTAGTAACGATTGTTCTTATTGAGTCAGTGGATGCGAAACTGGCAAGCATCGATCTTGTCTGGCACTGTTCAAACAAACCTAGGTTTGGAACTGCATGGTCGCACCGTTCGTCGTTCGTCGTTCGTCGTTCGTCATTGGACCTTTCACTCCCATGTCTGCACCAATGGCGACAGTAAGGACAGCGAGTAATCAACAATAGGTGAGTTAGTGAAAGAGTTTAGTTTTACGCCGCCCTCCGCCATATTTCCGCCATGGAGGGAGAGGGCGGTCTGTAAATAATCGAGTGTGGACAAAACAAGCCAGTAATCAACAACAGAAGCATCGATCTGAGCAACTCAGAACCGATGACATGTGCCAACCACGTCAGCGAACCTGACCACCCGATCCCGTTAGTCGCATCCCACGACTAACACAGCCGTGCTTTCTCCCTACAAACACTGACTCATCCTCACCCGCCAACAGGTACATACATTGAAGCCAACGTTTACATACATATTAATGCATGAGCAAGGATGGGCATCAGGACCCATGTGAACATATTGAGCAAGAACTATATGTATTGATCCCAAATCCAGTGTCAAAGTTGTTGTGGTCAGTAAGGTTGGACGGACAAGCGATGATTGTTTGTTGATTGGTTGATTGTTTGTAAGAATATACAGTGAATATAAATACAGTAAGTGTTATTTGTAACTGTTGTTATATCAACAGTGAATCATTTAGTAAACCACTGATTGAAGAATATATTCTGTGTCTGTCAGTATGTACATATGAACTTGGGCAATGTTCGTAGTAAAGCGATTGCTTGAGTCACACCGTCGTAACTTCTCAACCAACCAAAGCCTAAATTGATAATACAGCAAATGTCTTTGCTGGAAAATCATCATTTCTCACTGACAAAAGTTACCTCTGTCCGTGTAGCATAGGTTCACTCCCACTCTGACGGTGGTGATGGTGGAGCTCATGTCAACGAGACGCAACTGATGGCTACGATGCGGTTTGAGGTCTCTGAGATGAACCACTTTCTGTGTATATTGTCCCCATAATCCTCTGTTCTTTTACCAGTGAACTCTCTGTATACGTTTGCTTAAATCAACTCGTACAGTAGTGTTTAACTGGGTGGGAATAAGATATCCAAAGACTCTTGTGCTTGTGGTAGTAGGTGATGAATTGGGTGGACTGATCAGACTCGGCGACTTTCCTGAAAAGGGAAGGGTTCTTGTTCGCAGTGAACATAACACTCGCCAAGTATTCAACATAACGTGTCCGTTCATGTCAATCTTAGAGCCCAGCACCACCTACTGAAAAGACATAACACAGGGTGTCTCTTTACCCCGCACTACCACAGAGACAACAATGTGTTTGTGTGTCTATTTACCACACCCCATCAGGGAAACAGCACAAAGGTGTCTGTTTACCTCGCACTACCACAGAGACAACAATGTGTCTGTGTGTCTGTTTAGTACACCCGATCCCGGAGACAACACAAAGTGTCTGTTTACCCCACTCCACCACAGAGACAACCCAAGGTGTCTGTTTACCTCACCACAGAGACAGCTCCAGGGAGCTGTTTACTATACCACACCAAGAAGAAAACACAAGGTGTTTGTTTGCCTCACCAAAGAGGTCAACACATGGTGTCTGTGTGCCTCACCACAGAGGTCAACACAAGGTGTCTGTTTGCCTCACCACAGAGACAACACAAGGTGTCTGTTTAGGACAATCCACCACGGAGCAACACATATGTCTGTTTACCCCAACTCCACCACACACACACTCACAACACAAAGTGTCTGCTTACCCCAACTCCGCCACACACACAACTCTAGGCGTCTGCTTACTTCATCACACCACAAAGGTCAGCACTAGGACAATCCACCACGGAGCAACACATATGTCTGTTTACCCCAACTCCACCACAAACACAACACAGGGTGTCTGTTTACCACACCAACCCACAGAGATAACCCAAGGTGTCTGTTTACCCCACCACATAGACAATTCAAGGTGTCTCTTTATTCCACCCCACCCCGGAGACAACACAAGGTGTCTGTTTAACCCACTCCACCACAGAGACAACCCATGGTGTCTGTTTATCTCACCACAGAGACTACACAAGTCTGTTTAGCACACCTCACCAAGGAGACAACAGGTGCCCGATGCCCCAAGCACTTGTACTGAATGATACAATGGCATGTTTTAGCTCCAGCCTTTGTACCACTTGTATCGGCCATGTGTCAGCGTCACTGCTTTATCTTGATCTCATCCCCTGACATTGGTATCTGCCCCTCATACTAGACTGTTATCTGTGGATATATAACTGAAATACACTTTAGATACTATCCAAGGACAAATCAATAACGTGTGATTGAGTGTTTATTTAACGTGGTCTTTTTACATTGTTTTAAGTGTCATTTAAGTTCTTTTAAACAAAAAAATATGTTACTATAAATATCCATATATAATTAAATGAAAATTCAAAGATTACTTTCAAGAGAAAAATTAGAACAGTTTCCAAAACATCTGTTAAATATAGCAATGATATTTACGAATAAACATTATAGAGTGCAGCATTCCCATGCACGATTGGAACACCATGCCCAGCCTGGGTAAACGCTTAAACCACTGGACTCCTCAAAACAAACCTTCCATCTCACAATGTTTAAGGAATTATCAGTTGCCCTTGTATCTATAACAGCGAAAAACAAATACATCTTTCAAGTGGTTGAAACACGGCACAGAGGCAATTCATTAATATGTTGGCTATGCCCTATTTGGAGAGGGAACCCCTCTCTGTGTCTCTCTCTCTGTGTCCTTCTCTCTATCTCTTAAATAGAAGGTTGTTCAGTTCCGCTTACTCATACACATCCTCGATATCTCCAGGATATATATCTCCACTATACCCTGGACGCATCTACGGGTCGGCCCGATAATTTCATTACCTCCCTCCGCATTCTCACAGTAGCCAATCAGCTAGGCCGCCGTTATAACCGAACTTGCCAGTGTCATCAAAGGTAGCAGTTGCAACTGCGAAGGTTTGCTCGCCGTGCGACTCAGATTTGGGGGAAATCATACAAACAAATTGACAGGTGATTGTGCAACATTAAAGCAACATTGCAAGAACTCCTTCTACCTTTCAGAGAACTTCGGCATGGTTGGCAGGTTTAATAGGTTAGATAATGTAAAAAGAGAAAGTGAGTTGTGATTGGTTCGCTCAACCTCCCAGCTTAGACACCTGGTGGGATAAAAAGCCAGCCAAGAGCGCGTACTATCTCTCTCTCTCTCACACACACACACACACACACAAACACACACACACACACACACACACACACACGTATGCATGTGTGTTGTATGACATATACGAAAGGAGTGTAAACTTTTGCTAGTGCGATAAGCTCTGTTTATGACATACACTTTTCAAGTGAATGCCTCACTGATTGACGGAGTCAGATTACAGGTTGCAAAAACAAGTATATCGTAAAGAACACAAATTGCTTACACATTCGCCTCTACAAATCTACATTTTCTACACAGCTTGTCGATTATTCTAGATATTACACACCTCAGTTCTCTTTGGAATCTTGGGTCAAAGAAACCATACAGGAAACAGTTGGAGAAACTGTTGATGTAGACACAGTTGTACAGCACGATATACACAGCCTGGGACAAAAGTTTATAACCATCACATGGCGCCACTCGGAATATTATGTAGATGGAAAAGAAAGGCAGGAATGATAAAATGTAGACAACAGTGATTAGGAAAAATATCAGAGTTATTCTTTTCCACGACAATCTATTTTCGTTGTCCTTCTTACGAAAATTGAAGGCCTTAGGGTCCCCTTCAGGCGGGTTTTGAGCAACCGAACTAGGTCCAGGTTCGAGAGTTCCTTCACAGCAGTCATCAAATATTGGGTCCCCGTTGATCACGATGTTTTCAGAAAGATCAAAGGGCATGGATCTTACAGCTCGGACTCGAACCTCCGCGTTTCCATTCTGTGCACAATCACCTGTAGACCCACCTGATGGTTGTCTTTCAGTGAAGGAAGATCTTTGTCCGTTATCCAGTCGTGTCTTTCGCGTAAGGCTAAAAGAGTTTGTTTTCATCCGCCGTAGATACGAGCAATGTACTGTTAACGAGTGTTCATCCCTTCGTACTTCACCACTTCTTTCCACGTCCATTTGAAGCGGCTCACACATTGCCCAAGTATTGTCCGCGCATTCTGACTCTTTGTCCAATTCAGCTCCACTCTCATTAGTTCCATGTTTGGATGGTATTGAAATACAGTGTTGCTCAGAGTGCATACCGGCTGGGGCATGTAGGCCGCCACCAAGGCTTTCTGTCCTCAAGTCCTCTATGCTACAGCTAATACCCTCTGTTCTCCTTTCCGTTAGAGCGAACAGATTTGGCCGTATCAGCGATGACATCTTTCTGTCCATCGCTTCACAGTCCGCATTGTTAGTTTGGGCATAAACGTCATCATTTGTTCTTGGAATGGATGGACGACTTGGGTGAAACATATCGATATTAGTGTCCTTAGGACGTTCCACTGCTTTTCTGGTAAGCTGCCTCACCCTTATGCCTATAAGACTGTAGACAACTGTTAAAATTGGAAGTGGTATTATAAAAGGCAGAATGGCACAGGCGAAATATAGCTCCCTCAGCCAACCTTGTGTAGATTTGTCCACAAATTCAGCAGATATGAAAGCTTCAGCCCTGTAGCAGTGTGTATCCCTATAACTTGTAACAACAATCCGAACAACTGCAAGCCCGCCCATTAGTATACAGATACCAAATACCAGTATCTTGGCTAATTTCGGTTTCATCTGCACCTTGAGTGGCTGACATATCCGTCTGTATCTGTCAAAAGACATCAAAGGCAGAATAGCCAACGACAGTTGCACGAAGTATATCCGAACGATCTCCAACCTGGCTAGATTTGGATTTCCAAAGAGGCTGCCATATCGTAGAAGTGTGATTTTGTAGGGCAGTGTCACACATGAGAGCAGATCGAAAACAGCCAATGACAGAATGAACACCCTTGTCGTAGACTCCTTGAATTTTAGTCCATAAATGCACAGGATCACTGCATTTCCGACAACACCCACAGTAGAAATCAGTGCTAACATTATCACAACTGGAATATTCTTGACAAACGCCTCCTCTTCGTCAGTACATGTACCATTTTGGTTCTGTAAACAATCTGATGTCATGCTTTTGGTCGGATTTAAATCTTCCCGTGTTGTGACGTATTTCTCATTGTTTCGCACGCACTCGTCACTGCATGAGAAATTCCAGCCGTTTAACGCGAACGCCGAGGCTTCACTCTCAGTACGCTCGACTATCAATCATATAGAAGACAACCAATCAGTAAAGAGACCTGAAGGATCTGAGTTAATGCTATGTGATGAAATGAAATCTATTAAATGCCAAGATGCTTTTAAGTGCAGCTGATAAGCAGACTCGCACATGACAAAATTTCCTGTTTCAGTAAATACTGACCAGTGGTGTTTACCTCAACTAACAGTTGAAACATTATCACAACTGTAATCTTGCTTCATCCGTACGCAAGACAGGGTGTTGATAAGTTTCAACTTGGTGTTTGATGTACACGTTGGCAAATACTCTTTACATTGTTATGTTGCCGGGGCGTTGGGGTAGCCTAGTGGTTAAAGCGTTCACTCGTCTCGCAGAAGACCCGGGTTCCATTCCCCACATAGGTAAAATGTGTGATGCCGAACTTCTGGTGTTGCCAGCCGTGATTTTGCTTAAATATTGTTACAAGCGGCACAAAACCGCACTCACGCACTGTTTGTGTTGTCGGTTTGTGTGTACATGTCTTTTGAAATGAGCTCTTTTACTTTCAGTCACACCAAAAGTAACCAAACACTCATAACGGCTCCCTGTGTGTTAAAGTAGATGCCTGATTTTACAAATAACGCAAATTTCGAGAAAATGACGTGTTGTACATAATTGTTTAGGTATATTTTGCCTGTTGATATCAATTCTAACATGATTCCCACAGGATGACAGTGATCAACGATGGTTCTATCATCTCACTTACCACACGTATTGTTTAAACATACGCTCTTTTCCACCAGCTAAAAAGTGAGTGAGTCTAGTTTTACGCCGCATTCAGCCATTTTCCAGCTAAATGGAGGCGATCTGTAAACAATCAAGTCTGGACCAGACGGTACATTGATTCAGTGATCAATAGCATGGGACACAATGACATGAGTCTCTGAAGTCAGCTGGTCAATTGTACAAGGACAGTACACTGATCAATAGCATGATCATCGATCTGCGCAGTTGGGAACCGATGAGAGGTGTCAACCAAGTCAGCGAGCCTGACCACACGATCCATTTCGTCGCCTCTTACGACAAGCATAGTCGCCTTTTCTGGAAAGCATGGGTTGCTGAAGACCTATTCCACTTCTCTTTGGGTCCTACCAACTAAAAAAGGGTATTTCAGTAAACATTAATGCCGTGCGCAAAGAACCTGTTTCGAATGTCAAAATAAACCAATCATTCGTTATAGTTTGACATGAAAATAATACGTTTGCGAATTATCTGTACCATTAGAATATTCTATGGCTAATCCTTATGCGTAATCAGCATGCATGTCCGTGTGTGAGTGAGTTTAGTTTAAATCACACGCATCAGTAGTCCAGCTATATGGTGTATATAATCGAGTCTGGGCTAGACACTCCAGTGATCAACAGCATGAACATCAATCTACGTAAATTGGATACGATATAACAAGTGTCAACCGAGTCAGCGAACCTAACCGGGTTCAAATTGTAGAATTGGTCTTCAGTAACCCATGCTTGTTGTAAAAGGCGACTAACGAGATCGGATGAGCAGGTTCGCTGGCTTGGTTGACGCATGACATCAAATCACAAATGGCCATCCATACTTAGGATGTTCATACCTGAATTGTCTGGTCCATACCCGACTATTTACTGCCGATGTATACCTGAAATATTGCTTAGTGCGGCGTAAAACAACCAAGCCAAACCTGCAGAAATCCCGAAATATACAAGTAGACAATGTGACAAGCGATCTCCGCAAACTACTATCACTTTCTCATGAGTCACTATTTCAGTAAAGTCGGTTTAAGTACGTATGTCCTCTAGTAGACACGACAGCCCGTTTAATAAAATGAAGCTGTATGAACATGCTGGTCATGGATCTAATTCTCACCAGTATTTGTTTACTGATCCAGAAGTGTCAAGAAGCCTAGTGGTTAAAGCGTTCGCTCCTCAGGCTGAAGACCCGAGTTCGATTCCCCACATGGGTACAATGTGTGAAGCCCATATCTGTTGTCCAGCGCCGTGATACTGCTGGCATATTTCTAGAAGCGGAGTAAAACTACACTCATCCACAGACTCATTCATTCATTATCATTGTTTGTTTCAGACATTTTTAATTCAACTTGGGGAATCGACAAAAGGTTATATAAAATATCAGATACAAGACACATCACATCAGCTATATCACAGCTATATGACGGCTGTCGGGAATTTATCGTTAATCTAATGATTGATAGTATGAGCAAATATGCAAATGTTCAGTGACGGATATTAATCATTGACTCTGATCCAGATACTCCAGTGAGGGACGTAATGAGCATCGAGCTGTGTAACTGGGATACTATGACATGTCTCACCCACGTCATACAGCATGGTCATCCGATTGACTGTAACCCGGATCTTCATGAGTAACATGACACTGAAGCTTAACACCTGGCTGCTGGGGACCGATACCAACCCGGTATCCCCCACGCCCAGAATACACATGAGAGGAGATATCTGGGTGTCATGTAGCATCATGACCCGGATATCCTTGACCTCAACCCACTTATCTAACCAAGAGAGGTTTATCCTTGATCACAGTCATTTTTTCACTAAAACTTAAAAACAAGATTACCACTTTAACTTCTTCACATTGTTCCCGAGTGTACGTGCCACATTGTCACACACTTTATCATCAATACCCTGTACCTTATTTTACCTACTTTATCTGACACACAATGTTCTCTAATTTAGAAGTTTCGCACGGTCCCCTAATTCGCCTAACGCACACTGTACACTAATTTACCTGTTTCGCACTGTGCCCTAATCTTCTGGTCCACACTGTATCCTGCTTTACCTGCCTCGCACAGTCGACTTACTCACCTGATCCACACTGTTCCCTACTTTACGTGTCTCACGTTGTCCCTTAATTCACCTGATCCACACTGTTCCTACGTGTCTCACGCTGCACCTTAATTCACCCGATCCACACTGCTCAATACTTCACCTGTCCCACGCTGTCCCTTATTTCACCTGATCCACACTGATCCCTACTTTACCTGTCTTGCACCGTCCCTTAACTCACCTGATCCACACTGATCCCTACTTTACCTGTCTCACGCTGTCCCTTAATTCACCTGATCCACACTGATCCCTACTTTACCTGTCTCACGCTGTCCCTTAATTCACCTGATCCACACTGATCCCTACTTTACCTGTCTCACGCTGTCCCTTAATTCACCTGATCCACACTGATCCCTACTTTACCTGTCTCACGCTGTCCCTTAATTCACCTGATCCACACTGATCCCTACTTTACCTGTCTCACGCTGTCCCTTAATTCACCTGATCCACACTGATCCCTACTTTACCTATCTCACGTTGTCCCTTAATTCAACTGATCCACACTGATCCCTACTTTACCTGTCTCACGCTGTCCCTTAATTCACCTGATCCACACTGATCCCTACTTTACCTGTCTCACGTTGTCCCTTAACTCACCTGATCCACACTGATCCCTACTTTACCTGTCTCACGCTGTTCCTTAATTCACCTGATCCACACTGATCCCTACTATACCTGTCTCACGCTGTCCCTTAATTCGCCTTATCCACACTGATCCCTACTTTACCTGTCTCACGTTGTCCCTTAACTCACCTGATCCACACTGATCCCTACTTTACCTATCTCACGTTGTCCCTTAACTCACCTGATCCACACTGATCCCTACTGTACCTGTCTCACGTTGTCCCTTAACTCACCTGATCCACACTGATCCCTACTTTACCTGTCTCACGCTGTCCCTTAATTCACCTGATCCACACTGATCCCTACTTTACCTATCTCACGCTGTCCCTTAATTCACCTGATCCACACTGATCCCTACTTTACCTGTCTCACGCTGTCCCTTAATTCGCCTTATCCACACTGATCCCTACTTTACCTGTCTCACGCTGTTCCTTAATTCAACTGATCCACACTGATCCCTACTTTACCTATCTCACGCTGTCCCTTAATTCACCTGATCCACACTGATCCCTACTTTACCTGTCCCACACTGTCCCTTAATTCACCTGATCCACACTGATCCCTACTTTACCTGTCTCACGCTGTCCCTTATTTCACCTGATCCACACTGATCCCTACTTTACCTGTCTCACGCTGTCCCTTAATTCACCTGATCCACACTGATCCCTACTTTACCTGTCTCACGCTGTTCCTTAATTCACCTGATCCACACTGATCCCTACTTTACCTGTCCCAAGCTGTCCCTTAATTCACCTGATCCACACTGACCCCTACTTTACCTGTCTCACGCTGTCCCTTAATTCACCTGATCCACACTGATCCCTACTTTACCTGTCTCACGCTGTCCCTTAATTCACCTGATCCACACTGATCCCTACTTTACCTGTCTCACGCTGTTCCTTAATTCACCTGATCCACACTGATCCCTACTTTACCTATCTCACGTTGTCCCTTAATTCAACTGATCCACACTGATCCCTACTTTACCTGTCCCACGCTGTACCTTAATTCGCCTTATCCACACTGATCTCTACTTTACCTATCTCACGCTGTTCCTTACTTTACCTATCTAACGCTGTCCCTTAATTCACCTGATCCACACTGTTCCTACCTATCTAACGCTGCACTTTAATTCATCTGATCCACACTATTCCCTACTTTACCTGTCTCACGTTGTCCCTTAATTCACCTGAACCACACTGTTCCCTACTTTACCTGTCTCGCACTGTCCCCTGATTCACCTGATCCACACTGTTCCCTATTTTACCTATCCTGCTGCACCTTAATTCACCTGATCCACACTGTTCCCTGCTTATTCTGGTGTTCACCGCCGTGATATTGCTGCAGTATTGCTAAGAGCCCGGTCACACACTTTAACTGCCCATACCGAAACAAGAATCTCATTAACCGACAACGACCTACTTTTCACCCGATCCAAATGTGAATGTCAAAAGAGACATCACAAAGAACCCTGATTACACTGAATTTCAATCTCTTGTTTCATAAGAAAATGGTATTTACAAGAAAATTTTAATTTTTAAACTTTAATAGCACCGTTTTGTAGGTGTAGGCAGCATGACTTTAACTTAGACGTCACAGACTGTCCCTGTTTGATGAGGTCGTAAAATTCACAATGCATCTGGCTCACTGGTTACATCTGTTTTGTGGTTTTTCCGCTTATTCAGTGTAGTTTTGTAAGGCAGATGGGACTGATACAATATAAAATCCGTACCAGACCGCCAAACCTTTCTACCTTCAGAACCTCGTTTTCAGATTCCCAGGTTACCATTTGTCAGAGCTCGCTGTAAGACAGAGCACGCTGTTTGCAAGTATTCGAAGGAGCGTAGTGTTGCAATATAAAAGTGCACAGGGGCTTGTATTGCTGAAAATAATACGTCCTGGGTCCAACAAGCCTACACTGATATCCATATACATATAAAGAAGGAAACCGATGTAGCGCACAAAGTTGTCGAACACACCACTCTCGATTGTGGGCGAATTCTGGGAGGGAAATTGTGGAACATACAACCGCAATTCCTACTGAAATAAAGCCAGATAAATTCCCTTTCGAATAAATCCAAAATTATCAAAATCGGCGCACTTTGTACCGAGTAACTTTGCTTGGAACTCGGGAAAAGACGACTTTTTCATTTGTACGCCAATAACCTGCCTACGAAAATCATCGCCTCTCGGGGAAGAAATACGATGTATTTCACTTTAAAACACCCTATCGGCGAAAAACATAGCCTTAACGTAATCGCTAGATATGCCACCTTCGTTCTACAACCCCTCAAATGAAATAGGTTATTCTTTTACCTGCAATACACGACTTTATTGGGAAATTAACGGCATCGAGTGATCGAGTCCACCATGTTTGTCCTTCACCCTCAACAGGCTCGCACCAACACTATATATCGCGCCACGAAATAAAAATAATACTGGTGTTTTATTTTTGACCAATCACAGAGCAGCTCATCGCTGGTGCAAACCTATTTTCAGCAAAACAAGCCCCTGTGTAAAAGTGCTTAGGTGTATCAGATCATAGTGATTAATATAATTTATGTATCGAGTTAAATGAATTAGCATTCGTAACTACTCGGATTAACTAGTCCGGCAAGCCCGATGGCGTCTTGTAGGTCACTGAAAGATGCGAGTAGTTACGAAGGATGAATTAGGCTAAAAAATCGTGACTGGTTATCGCACTGCGTTGCACAATAGGGCAGAAGCCCGACAACAGGAATCGCGTCTGTTGTGTAATCAATGTCTTGTAATGTACTTGTCAAACTGTCCTACTTTCAGTCCCAAATACAATTACAGCGCCCCGTGATGCTTCTCTCGAAGCATATTGTGATTAATATAGACATAACGTACACTTCCAACTGTCATGCATTCATAGTGTGTATGAATCAAAACATGTTCATGTTGTACTCATAAATTTTTAAACCCCTGTGAATCTGTCCTTATCATAGGCTCGAGTAAACTGGTTTAGTGTGTGCCTTCATCTGAGGGATAGGCGGAAAAGATAATGATCCAGGACCTCTAGATTCACAATGTACCACACTAAAGAAGGAAAGATAGTACATGTATGTGTGCGTGTCTGCCTACCTGCGTAGTGAGTGCATGCGTCTGAGCGTGACTGTGTTGGTGAGTTCATGCCTCTCTGCTTACTTACGTACGTGAGTTCGTGCGTGCCTGTTCGCCTGCGTGCATACGTGATTGCGTGCGTGCCTCTCTGCCCACTTGCGTACGTGAGTGCGTGTGTGCCTGGTTGAATGCGTGCATAGGTGCATGTATGCGTGCCTGGCTGCATACGTGAATGCTTGCGTACCTTTCTGCATGCGCGCATACGTGATTACGTGATTACGTGCTTGCTTGCCTGCCTGTTTAGATGAGTGCGTGCGTGCTCGCCTCCCCGCCTGGTTGACCTGAGTAATTTTGCCTCTGTTCATCCAGAGCTTCAAAGCGTATGATCATATGTATTTCTACCCATAACATCAATGTTTCCCGCATAAATTCTTAAACCAACATACCCATATGGTAGCAGTGTTGGAAATCAAACCGATACGGTTTTGACTGGACCATGAATGGACATTCCAGCAAGAGTATTGCTCCTAAATTGCAACCTTCTGCTACAACAGGGAATAAATGTATTCATCCTGTTCTTGCGTCGAATCAAAAACAAACAATTCCTACCGGGAATGAGTTTCCGCATGTCTGTCAAACTCATTGCAAGTGCGAACACTAGCACACCCTCGCACACGAGAGGCCTGTCACTTATCGCTGTATCAGTTTCGCTCAGTCAAGCGGATGCATGTAAATGATGAGATTTAATGGGAACGGTATTTAAAGCTTTCCAACAGAGAAGAGACGCTCGCAATACAAGGTCCTCGATTTGTTTCCCTGAACGCCACTTCTGTTGTACTATGACGGATGCCATTGCCTCTATGTGATTCTGGAATTCCTAGCAGTGTCCCAAATGGCTTCAAACAGTACTTTCGGGACCAATGAAAAGAACATACCCGTCATGATTATGTTGTCAGC
Source organism: Haliotis asinina (assembly GCF_037392515.1). NCBI lineage: Eukaryota > Metazoa > Mollusca > Gastropoda > Lepetellida > Haliotidae > Haliotis > Haliotis asinina. The sequence goes on from NC_090286.1 coordinate 41,799,977, forward strand.
TTTTGTGCCAGTTGGGATCGTTGGAAATGTTCTTATATTGTACGTATACGGGAAACGATTCAATGTGTCTACAACAAGGGTGTTTATTCTAACCCTGGCTGTTTTTGACTTGATCTCGTGCGTCTGTTTACCCTATAAAGTTCTGCTTTTACGCTTCGGGGAACTGTTCAACGATATTCACCTTGCCAGACTTGAAATGGTAAGGGTATACTTCCTACAGGTGTCAGTGATGATCCTACCTTTGGTGTCTATAGACAGATATAGGAGAATATGTCAACGGCAGAAGAAACAGATTTCTCCTTGTTTGGCCAAAATTCTAGTTGCTGCTTTATCTATCCTAATGGCCACTATGACATCATTTCGGATGATAGTTTCCAGTGGCTCGAATAGCAAATATCGAGCAGAGGCATTCATTTCAACCAAATATTTAAACCAAAATTTCCAAATGACTCTGTGGAGCTATGTGTATTTTGTCTACATAGGTTTGCCATTTTTCGTTCCTCTTCCAGTTATGGCAATAATGTATACACTGATTGGCTTAAAGATACGAAAAATAAGTAGAAGGATGAAGTTGGTGAGACGACAGATTTCAGGGGATAACTCTTCAAACAATACAGCGAAAGAGACAATACACGGCCAGCCGGGACCATCTGTGGATTACTGCAGCCAAAGTACTTCACAGCAGGTGACGTCAGACAGAGATGACGTCATAACACCAGAAAAGGGTCACGATCACGTCGTCGCGGAAGCAGACGGTCCAGGAAAAGATGTTTCTGGGAGACTCCAAACAAGCCTTTCTGCAACTAAAGTCGAACAATCATCCTACGTACGTAGATATGTCAGTAAAGAAAGGCTGGGGGGTTCAGCAAGACGCTGGAAATCTACAAGTTCAAAACTAAAGCAAAATGTCCAAGAAACCGGGTATCCTGCTTCTGACTTGAGCTGTGTTGAGATGTCTGCAAGAGGGAAAGATACCCCCGGAGAAGAAATTACTGTCTGGCCAAAACGAACCTTTTCATTGAAAGACAACTCTCACAAGGTAGAGATACTGAATAGTGCACCTTCTTGTCCCAGTCTTTTAACCGAAGCATCTGGTATTACATCTATTGGCGATGACTTCGACAGAAAAGAGACATCAACATCATTGCGCAAAACCAGTGATCGGTCACCACCAACCCTAAACCCAACAGCAGACATCTCGAGCGAGAGTGAGCGTGTTCACTGTTTCAAAAGAGCAACACTCCATGGCGACACAGGTACAAAGGATCTACGTGTTTCAGCTGAGGTACATGGAGGTGAGCCCTCTGCAGACGGTAGCCATATCTCCACCTCATCGGGGCAAAATCTTCCTTGGAAGAGGATGACGTATATTTTTTTCTTGATTACCGCGGTGTATATAATTGCATGCCTTCCGTTCCTCGTTTTGTTTGTTATTTTCCGTGTCAGAGAGGATTACGGCCTTAAGCTATTGTCTTACGAGATTGTGATTGTGCTATATAACTTTCCTTACATCACGAACATATCCAACTGTTTCCTATATGGATTTTTCGATCCTAGGTTCCGACGAGAACTGAATAGGTTAAGAAGAACGTTTACGTGCAGTGCATGTTGGTCATAGAAAACACTTAGTGCAACATCGAGCACAGAAACTCTGTGAGTATTTGTGTACCGTGTACCATGTGTTTTCAAAGTTGTTGATATTAACTACTGACCAGCAATGAAAGAAACCATCAAACGATGATTGCTATTTGGTATTCTTAGGTCGCTACATTTGTTGTTCTGTTTGCGAATGTATATTACATGCCCTTACAGAACAAGCATATGTACGGATGGTCTAACCGGTAGAAACGGACACATATAACACTTTTAGATCAATAATCACTTCATAAACAAAGCCGAGACGGTGGGGTGGTCTAGTGGTACAAGTGCTCGCTCGTCACGCCGCACACTCAGGTTCCATTCCCCTGATTTGTACAAAGCCCATTTCTGGTTTTCCTGGTCGTGACATTGACAGAGTAGTACTAAAGGCTGTGGAAATGTAAACTCGCTCATAAATATACCACGTGGACTGTTTGTGTCAAATTGTTGTGTGATTTTTTCCTGTACATAATGGCTTTTCGAACCGTCTTCGTTACTCCGATAAAATAGTCATTTTACAGATTAAGATAATAAAAAGTATAGAGGGTTCGGTGACCCTGGCATAGTCAGGTCGGTAAGCCTCATCATCAGCTCAGGGCTCTTGCTCCCTCTAGACGCAGCCCAGACAGCGAATAGAGCGTCTTCCAGGAAGTGCTGCCTTGTCGTACCCACCAAGAAATTTCAGATGAATATATAGATTCCCCAACTCCGCAGCCTACTGCATTAATCACTGTCAGAAGAGTTGTGCTCCCAGTAGAGTATCTGGACACTCTCCTCATCTGCGCCAAGAGATCAGGAAGGGTTCCGAGAACAATGGTGAGTCTGACATTTGGGATACAAGCGAGACATTGTAAAGGCTAGGTGCGCATATTAAATTTGCATTTCCTGAATCTTACCAATCTCGTTTCTGTGAACAATTTTGTTATTTTTGTAAATATTCTCCTTGGTTGACGCACGCCATTGTATCCCATTCGTATCGATCGATACTCATGATGTTGATGACTACACTGTCAGGTCCAGACGTTATTATTCACACACTTCCGCATCATAGATGGAGATTCGTCATATATCAATGGCAATTTCGATCAGCTGAATGTATTCACACATCATATCAATACGCCAGGGTTTGTGGTAGTAGAATGTAAACCCAATAAAGGATAAACGTTTGTAGTTTCACGTGAAAGGTGTTCTCGATGATCTTTCATCGAATGTATCCAACACAGCTTGTGTGGATATCAATATTAATGCAGCTCACGGACAGGGAAAGTATTTTCATCCCAAATAAGAGTGAAAGAGATATGCTACCCAGAAATACACTCTTCAAAAAAAGAAACGCAAAACCCAAATATCAAAAACGTTGGTGTTATTCAATGACGTGTAAATCAGCGGAAAACAAAGATACAGGAATGGAATTTTGTGGAGAAGTGCATATTTCATGAGAATAACAGTTATCACAGTCATTACTGCTGTCCACCAGGTGGTGTTGAAGTCAGAATCTCGTATGACCATCTCCAGCTGCTACCGCTGCCCGACACCTGAGTACAATTCGAATCAGTCGTCCAATGTTTTGTTGTGGAATCCTTCTCCATTCGTCCTGCATCATGCGGAACAACTGTTGCAGATTCTGTGGTGGATTACAACGTCAACGTACCCGTCTATCGATCTGATCCGAAAGGTGTTCGATTGGGTTTAGAGAATCTGGAGATTCAACGGAGATCCAGGGGAGGATATTGGTGTTGTTACTGGCCAGGTAGTCCACGGTGGCATTTGCTGTGTGGGGCCTGGCGTTGTCCTTTTGGGACAGCTGACGTTGACGGTCAACCAGGTGAAGACGTGCGGACGGAGAATCTGGTCGATGTATCGATTGGCCGTCAGATTGCCTTGAACAAGCACAAGTTCCGATCTGCGGGTGTATGAGATCTCTTCCCACACCATAACACTCCTACCAAATCTGTCCACCTGGCTGATGCAGTTAGGAGCAAAACGTTCATGACGTCGTCTGTAGACACCACCTTGGCTAAGGAGATAACAGGATTCATCGCTAAACCATATGCTCCTCCAGTTTGCCAGGTTCCATGTCAGCACCGTGTGACACAATCTCACTCGTGGACGTCGACGTAGTTGTGTCAAGGAGGGGGCAACTTTTGGACGTTTGGTACGTATTCTTACTACTCTATGACAGTTCCTGATTGTCTGATGGGACACTCTTCGGGCTCCAAACTGTTCTTTTGCTGGGATGCCAGGATGTGCAGGTGTGGTGACTCCAGATCTTCCTGATCTTGGACGGTCGTTTGTCGAATTTGTTTGACGAAATCGATCCCACAATCGAGTTTTTGTGCTGGGATGAACGTTGAAAATCCTTACCACCTGACTCTTGGAATCGCCAGTTTGCAATCGTCCAACTGCCTGATTTCGATCGACAGCATTGAGACGTCCCATTTTCGTGTACAGTTCTTGCAAAGATCGTGGATTAAATTGAGATATTCATTTGGGTCTTTTATAGACACATATTGTACTCATGCTTTGCACGTAAGAAACATTAATTCTGCCTGATACTCGTGCTGCATGACATCCACGCACATCATGACAATCCTGATTGATAAAACTATTCGTTTTGTTTGCGTTTGGTCAAGCATGATCTTCTAAAACATCCCAGAAACAAAATTTGAGTTAATTACATATGTGTTCAACATTCTAAGTATTATTTTAAAATTCCATTTTGCGTTTCTTTTTCTTGAAGAATGTATTCGCTAGTTCACGTTAAATGTAACACTATTCTCCTCTCTCTGTAAACTGAATTGCAAAACGCATTGTTCAACATTCCTATATGAAAGTGTGTGTTGCTCACGAGGAAGAGAACGAGGAAGGAAAACTGAATCCACAGATACGTCGTCACTCAATAGAACGGATGTATGTTGTCCTCTGATTGGTTCTAGACAGATATTGACCTACTGGTATGATAAATACTCACTATACCTTTTTACCGGATCGCACACGCACTCACGCCACCCCACCCCCCACCCTCTCTCTCTCTCTCTCTCTCTCTCTCTCTCTCTCTCGCTCTCTCTCTCTCTCTCTCTCTCTTGTGGAATGAGCGCACTTCTCATAATTTTCAATATGACTGCAACAAACGCAAACTGTTTCCGAGAGGCCCTGCGTATTTGAATGAAAATAAGCTGATGTAATCCGATAACAACGTTATCTCGACTATAAGCAAATTTTCTTCGTTTGTGCAAATATTGTTGATCGCCCAGTCTTTCTGTCCCAGTGCTTATGAATGGGGTCTGCAGATACAAAACAGACAAGGAAATAGATGGCATCGTATATGCAGGGAACTCTGTCAGTAACGCTCCACTTGTGATGTACTGCAACAGATTATTCGGTGAGACTTCTAAATCATCCACTAACATATGAATGTGGGTTTTGGGGGGGAAACGGGAAGTTTTTCATGAAATGAATATGCTTTGATCCCTGCTTCAGAATTAAAATAGTTCCCCATCGTTTCCTTCGCCATCTTCCATTTTACCCGTGAACATCCGGGTATCCGTTCAGGCTCGCCGAAGTGGTTGGCATCGTATCCCAGTTACACAGATCGCTGATGATGTTGTTGATCACTGGATTGTCTGGCCCCCACTCAGTTGTTTACAGAGCGCTGCCGTATAAATACATAGGCGGATCCGAATGTGGCGGGGGTGGGGTGGGGGGGTGTCGGGTGTCGGAGGCGACCGGCGGGGTGTGCACCACCACCAGCCCACAAGCCCATTTGGTCCTGAAATTGTGTTCAATTACCACTGAATGTCAAGTGAAAATGAAGTGTGTAGAAACCCCCACCCCCGCCTTTCTCAAAAAGCTGTGTCCGCACCTGATATAGCGTTACCTACAAACATCTTCCTTTTGTCTGCAGAAGGGAAGTCAGCCGATCATGTATATCCCACTTATAAGTGGGTGAGTGGGTTTGGTTTCACGCCGTGTTTTACAATCTTTGAATTCAATCACCACGTCGACTGCTTAAGTGGGAAGCCAAACGGGTTACAAGTCTTAGGTTTCACAGCTGTGAGAAAGTCCACATGTACAGGTTTGGTTCTGACTTACAGTCACCATGAACCAAGTATGCCAACCCGTTCGCTCTTCTGTCATCACCATTAATCAAACACCACCTTTCACACTAAACGTTGTCGCCTGAGCTTTGAGAACGAGTGGGTGAATGAGTATGGTATATATTCTGGGAGATACCAGAAATGGGTTTCACACCTTCTTCCGCGTGTTCACTGGCGACCATTGTAATGAAAGGGACGTTGACCACTCATGTACCGTGAGATTTAGCGTTGGCATCCGTGACAAGTGGATGGTTATCAAAATGTGGTACGACCGCGGTATCCATTACTTTAGCATTGACCACCGAGTGTATCAGTTATTGTATACTGCACTGTATATATGATATCAAGTCGCAGGACACGAGAAATTTTTTCCAGTCATCGTTCTCTTTGGGTATTCGAAACCACGCTCTACGCATGACTACTAGCGAGCACTTTGACCAGTTGGTTACCCAACATTGACATGCCAGCATTCTGCCAGTCTATAACTTTGGGCATATTTGGGCAGTTGAGGAGGACCCATGTTTGGCCCAACAACGAAACAAATTGACTTTCTTGGCTATCAAACTCCAATAGCAGCTTACTGACACTTGACATTTGCTTACTAGTAATCCTGCTTATTGTATATGATCCTCCCTCGTCTTTGATCGTTACACATGCATAATTTTTATGTAAAATCAATGTATTTGCATACGAGGGCTCAGACTAACCATACAAACAAACTCGGCGCTATACAAAAACAACCATTAAGATATGTATACAAATGGCCCTATGGGGGGTTAAAAATCAAAGGTGTTGCGTTACTTTTTCCGTGTGTAGAGAACGAATTCATGCTTAAGCAGATCACTTTCAGTTGCGGAAACATTTATGAGGTTAGAGTGTAAAATGTTTCCGCCCCTTCTGTAATATCGACATGAGCTGCATTTTCGATTACATCCAATAATTACAATATACTATGAAGAACATATGCCTACAGAAGTACGCCTGAATGTCATATTGTTTCTTAGTCAAAAACAGTGATAACGTTTTGTTTCACAAAATTTTCCAGTCTTTATCCCAGATCAAAGATAATTTTGCATTTCGGGTAGATTGGGGTGTTGGGTGTTGGATGTCGGGTTGTTTTCTACGGCTCGGGGCTCACATATTTAACGTATGCAGCCCCAATCCTGCGTCAGCCTCGTTTGCATGGTTTTGCAGTTGGATGACGCTTTTAGTGAGTGAGTTAAGTTTTACGCCGCTTTTAGCAATATTCCAGCAATATCACGGCGGGGGACATCAGAAAATGGGCTTCACACATTTTACCCATGTGGGGAATCGAACCCACGTCTTCGGCGTGACGAGCGAACGCCTTATCCACTACGCTACCCCACCGCCCCGATGACGCTTTTAGAAGCAATGGGGTAAATTGTTTTGTTGATTTTTGTAAAGAAATAATCCCTTTCTATTCTTTTGCGGGAAATGTCCGCAGTTTTCATGCACAATATGTGTGCGTACATGTCAAATTTTTGCAATAAATGTTGTTTAATATCATTCAGTTAAGATAATTTGGTGATGTAACGTTCGCTTTCAGACATATTGCGTATTTCGTACACGTGCCCGCCAGCAGACAAATGTAACCGAGTGAGTGAATTACGGTGCAAGGAACAAAGGAGATAGGTGAAAGAGTCTGAACGTTTTTTCAATTTCTGAGAATGGCAGAATATTTGTCATAAAGTAAGTGAAATATGTTTTAGTTGTTCGACAAAACACTATATATTAACAATACAATGACTTAGCTTTTTAGACCCGTGAAAGTCCCGGGGTAGAATAGGCCTTCAGCAACCTGTGTTTGCCATAAAAGGGGACACAGCTTGTCGTAAGAGGCGACTAACGGGATCGGGTGGTCAGGATCGCTGACTTGGTTGACACATGTCATCGGTTCCCAGTTGCGCAGATCGATGCTCATGTTGTTGATCACTGGATTGTCTGGTCCAGACTCGATTATTTACAGACCGCCGCCATATAGCTGGAATATTGCTGAATGTGGCGTAAAACTAAACTCACTCACTCACTCACTTAGCTTTTTAAAGAAAGAGAACAAAGATGAGATACAATTTAAAAGGATACCTAAGATGGTTTTTCTTTAATTGTGAATTCTGATATAAAGTACATTGAATTGTTCGTGAAAGCATCGGTGTAGACAGAGGTGGATCCTGGTATTTTCAAAGGGGAAGGGGAGTTCAAGGGGCCATGCAAAACGTTTACTTCAATGTATACTTTAGTCCTTAGGCACACACCTACCACCACCACCCACCACCCCAGCCCATCAATAGATGTTTAAGTATATTTGAATCCGCTGTGGATGTACAATGTAGGTATCGGTTTCAATACTCATAAATGGGTTTCACAAGCGGGTACACTATAGCAGAGAGGGAAACATTATTTTCTTCAGCTAAGACCTGAGACTCAGACTACGGCTGTTCATTTTGATTTATCTTTGACCTACAGCGATCAAGAATGACTCCTGAGTTCTGTGAAAAGAACATACCCGTCATTGGTATGTTGTCAGTGTTTGTGCCAGTTGGGATCATCGGAAACACTGTCGTCATATATGTGTACGGGAAACGATTCAAGGAGTCTACAACAAGGGTGTTCATTTTGTCCCTTGCTATTTTCGACCTGATCACATGTGTTTTCCTACCTTATAAATTCGTATATCTACGCTTTGGCGAACTTTTTAGTAACCTTCATTTGGTCAGACTTGAAATTGTTCGTGTATATTTCAAACATATGTCAATGATCATTCTACCCTTGGTGTCTGTGGATAGATACAGAAGAATATGTACCCCGTTTAAAAGGCAGATTTCTCCCTCACTGGCCAAGTTCCTTGTTCTTGGTGAATGTGTTCTCCTGGCTCCTATGACAGTTTTCTGGATGTGCGTTTCGAAAAGTGAGGAAGAGGCAAACTGTCGAGCCGATGAAACTATATCTACCAATTATCTAAAACAAGAAAATCCACAGAGGACGTTCCATCCGAGGTAAAGGGATGTAATCGTGGGATAAAGGGTGGCCACACCTCATTCTCAAAGGGGCCGCTACTACCTTGGAAAAGAATGACACTGGTATTTTTAATCATCACAGTGGTGTATATAATAGCATGTCTTCCGTTCCTAGTTTTGCTTGTTCTGTCTTTTGTCAATGGAAAACAAGTGTCATTTAGCGATAAGGAATTTGTGATTATGCTATACAGTCTTCATTACATCACGAACGCATCCAACTGTTTCCTGTATGGATTTTTCGACCCCCGGTTCCAAAGAGCACTGAAGTCAATGGGTAAAAGTGTTTGTGCTGGAATGTCTTCAGAGCGCCGTGATACACAATAATATCCAAACTCAATACATTTGCTTAATAAGTGAATCGCACGCTTACAAAACTACTCGCACTACTTGACTTGTTTGAGTGGCATTTTAAAAGTTGAGGTGTACAAATAGGAGAAATTGTTATGGATAACAACTTTTTAATGCGTGAGTGCGACGTTTCGATACAGGTTCTTGTACCGTTGTCAAGCAGGAGTGATGCATGAACTGAAGGACGTGTAATATATACTAATTATAACAATGAGATAACATAATATACAAAGGAAACACAATTGACAAAGGGAGCAACGGAATGTCATGATTGGTGGAGCAGTAAGCTGACGGAGCCAGTTAGAACACAAAGGATAGTGAATGGAAGCCAGACATGTACAAATAAAGGAGTTGCAATGAAGGATGAGATGTTTATACAATAGACTGGGCTTGGTACAGGAGTGCATCATAAGCAGATGACATAAAGTATCCTTGGTCACGGTTGATGGTGAGCTTGTGGCGTCTGAAACGTCCACTTCGCATTTGTATATTGCTTGTCCTTTGTTCCTAGTATGTACAGGAGCGGTTGGACAGCCTTGTGATTAAAGCGTTCGCTCGTTTTGCCAAAGACCCGTATCCGATTCCCCACATTGGTAAGAGGTGTGAAGCCGAGTTTCTGGTGTCGGACGCAGTGATATTGCTGGAAATTTTGCTAAAAGCGGACAAACATCATGCTCCACACTTCTAGTATGTATAAATATCCTTTTTTTTCCCGATCAAATGGAAGTATTTCTGTAGATAAACATGACTTCATATTATTTCGCATATTTTGAAATAGGCGGTTGAGTCAAACATTTATACCGTTTCACTATTTAAGAAATTGCTCTATTGATTCTAACATTGATACAATTATTGTCAAAAATATTTGATATTCCAACAAGGAAATACATGTATTACCCTTGAAGATCCGGGTTAGAATGGGTCACCGAAACCAGGGGTGCAGCAACCGTTATGAAAAAAAGCGTCCGGGCTCACACATCATTTTAGAAATGAAACTAGCGCAATCCCTCAATACTAGTACTACGTAAATATAATGCTTTGCTACCTGTCCGGTTTATAGCATAGAGAAGAAATCTGGCTTGCTGTGTGCCAGGACACTCAAGGTCCACAATGCAACAGCCCTCTCAAATAAGCACCATGTCTATTTTGTTTCATGTCTATCCTGCCGCCACACATGAATTACACTATGTACATTATTTCGATCTGCAGTTAGAACTCTGTCATCTCAAACATATTGACTTCCAGCCTCCACAGATATTAAATTCGGTATTGTACGAATGCTTCGAATGATTTATGATTGTCGTACGTGCTGATTGTTACTTTACCTATAGTATTCATAATTCATAAAGCACATGCTGTATAACGAGACATTTCGAAAAAAATGAACTTGGCAATTGTTTCACAATCATGATAAATATATATTCAAACTATTTTTAAATGCAAGTGTTCAGACTTGTTTATGTATGACACTGTGTATACACATTACATAAGTTGAATTGAGAATAAATAGTAAATTCTATACGTTCTGGGCATCAGTACATACTGTACTGAAAAGTTGATCTATGTAACTTGACCTCACCGACTGTACATCATTGTATTTTATGTTCCTCATATGTGTAGAATTCTGTATATATATATATATATATTTTGCTGCAAACGACAACTCAAACTGTAAATTTCCAAACATGCAAAATGTGAAAATAAAAAATAAATAAATAAATAAGTTAAACCTAACGGGTTTTTATTAATTTTTAGGGGCGGTGAGTAGCATTGCTTAAAGCACCCTTCTCGCCCTGGAGACCGGGTTCGATTCTCTACATGCGTACAATCTGGACGCCCATTTCTGGCGATATTGCTGGAACATTGCTGAAAGCGGAGTAAAACTCACCCACAGTTGCCCTCAATCTTAATGTTTACTTCAACAGAGTTTCCACGAGTAATTGACTTCCCCACAGGAACATCATGAGTGTCGGTCTACACATTTGGCTAGCTTTCTAGCATTCGTATTATGTGTGAGATGTGTCGACGACAGCTTATTAATGTAACCGTAATAATTTCCGTATGAAGATTAAATCCACACCACAGGACCCGGGGTCGTTACGTAAATATTTTCATATCAATTAATACGAATAAATTCACAAATGTACTATCCTGTATACATCTTTACTCGGTGCATTTCTGACAGTCGCCAAAGTATTAATTGACTAAACGATTAAAACGGCGCAACACTCGACATTACAAGCGAACATTTCAGGTACACAGTTGCAATAGCAGTTATGTTTGTTTGTTTGTTTGTTTGTTTGTTACTCGACCCTGAGGTTATTTAATATTTTACACTAGAGAAAATGCAACTTTGACTCTCGAAATGTGCATGAATTTTTCACACTTCGAAGTTTTGATTTTCGATCGGAGAAAATGTGTAAATTTCCACAGAAATCAATGGGTTTTGGAGATTAGATAACATTTTTAAAAGGTGTAAAAGTACAATCCGCCCGCCCGACTCATATTATATTGACAAAGGTAATGACAAACAAGAATCTTTTTATATGGCCTTTGTTTCTTGGGTCCGAACAGTTACAGCTGTATATTAGCAGTCAGTGAGTGATCAAATCTGGACCAGACAGACCAGTGACTGACATCATCAGCAGACACTTGGTTACGATGACATGTGTCAATCAAGTCAGAGAGCTTGACCACCCGATCCCGTTAGTCGCCTCCTAAGACAAACATGGCTTAATGAAGACCAGTTCTAACCAGGATCTTCAGGTCGGCCTGAAGTAGTGAGTATGGTGTTGCGTCGCTTCTAGCAATTCTCTCAGCAATATCACGGCGGGGGACACGAGGAATGCGATTCACACACTGAACCCAGGAGGGGATTTTCGGCCTGACAAACGAACACTTCCCCAACCATCTTCTGCCTGTGATAGTAGCAGTAGTGGTGGTGGTAGTAGTAGTAGTAGTTTTAGCAGTAGTAGTAGTAGTAGCAGCAGCAGCGGCAGTAGTAGTAGCAGCAGCAGCAGCCGTAGTAGTTGTAGTAGTAGCAGCAGTAGTAGTAGTAGTAGTAGTAGTAGTAGCAGCAGCAGCAGTAGTAATAGTAGTAGTAGTTATTCGAGGGACGTGAATTCGAAGTGTCTCGATGTTTACACTAAACGAGTGCGAGACATCATCATGCACACGAAGTAGTTTATGAGGCGTTCATGCTGCTGAAACTTTTCATTTTACACAAAAAGCCTAAATATAGACACGCAGTGTGCAAGTCACGAGACCCGAAAGTCACGTGATATACGGACATAGAAAAGCCGACCCGTTGTATAACATGCCCACGTGACCGAGAGCAGAAGAGCAACAGAGCAGCAGACGACCCAGGTGAATCCGTCCACTCGTTGACCGACCCGGCGTTGGTGACTACAGTACAACAGGTAGGTCACTAACGGTCAGAGGTATTGTGTACATAGTCATCACGACATTGTGTACCACGAGCCAGACTTCGCAAAAGACTAACGCTTAGCCCCTGAATACGTATATCGTATTCATAATAACAAATAAACCCATTTGAATTGAAAAGGAGCCCCGGTGACTTGAGAGATTCCTGTGGAAATCTAGACTTGCTTTATTTAGGGCTTCAGGTGTGTAGAAGGTAAAATAATGTGGTTCAGGGACTGTGAGGCAGACTGCCTTCGCAGTGTTGTGGGCGATTGTCGGTTGTGCCTCCCTCGATTCCCCTTTATAACGTGGCCAGCAGCGTTACTGAATCACACATTGTTTGTTATCTGTCTTGTATGTTTGATCCCCCTTGGAATTTGATTCCGCCCACCCGGTAATGTTAAAAACCAAATAACAAAGATTGAATTCATTATAATATCAGTAGCCCATCATTAATATGATTTTACGGAGTGATAGGAAGACTACATATTTATTGAAAGCAAAATTATGTAGTATCTAGTATCTATGCGGAGATTGAATGTATACCGCAAATTAATTTCTGGGGTAAAAATTGGTTAATGCGAGATGTTTTCACTTATAAAGAGATACGCGTATTCATCTGTGTATATCTGCGTATACAATTGTGGACTAATCAATTACTGGCGAATCTTTAGAGGTAGCCCTCGGAATTACCCTGCCATTTACTGTCAACGAGTAACACCAAGGTTAACAAAACAAAACCAAATGTACCATTTGTTTACGTGCTTGGGTATGAATAAGGTTGAAACGGATAGTAATATGAAGTATACAAGTACTTGCCTTCAGCTACTCATGAGTATGAGTTCTCAAGTACTTGTCCTTGGATCGAAGCACCCACCCTCGGCTCACTGGGCAGGTGCTCTGTGTACTATACTGTGGAGAAGTGAATTACAGTCCTCGTGAAAGAGTCAAATCAACAACAAAGAACCAGTTGTTTTTGGCATATGACCAATGGACCAATCGTTAACCAGAACTTTAAGTTATATCTACCCCCGATGCGTGGTGATAATGTTACCGTTCGTGGTCTATAAAATGTCTCTCTCAACATCGAACCACATCCAACATGCATGTTACAAATATCACCTAACTGTAGCAAGCAATTATGTGTAAAAGAGCCCGTTTAACCTCAATGGCCGGTAACGTGAACATAACGTGAATCTTCGAGAGATACAGGAACAACATGCAACAATGTACTATTGTATACAGCTCCTTACTGTTATTGAGATGTGGTGGCTACAGATTTCACGCCCCGCTCATCTGCCGTGTTCTTCATATGTGGCGTGTCACTTTGAGGTGTTGGATCAGTACGCTCCGTCGATAATGCGCTGGAACGAGGACGGTTAACGAGCAGCGCTATACGGGACATGATAGGAGTGAGGATGGTTAATGAGCATCATCATAATGATGGAGAGAGTCTGCATGTCAGTGACAATACTTGGTTTCTGCTGACGCATCAATGAGTTCCCACGACAATTAGGAGCAGAACCAAGAAGAACTAAAACGCGTCATTGAAGATGGTTTTCCACCGCCTTCAGCCACATCCCATACTCCGATATCACGGCAAGGGACACCAGAAACAGGATTCACACGCTGTACTCCTCTTGAGTGACGATCGAAGGTACGAATTGTTGCTCTTAAATCCCGATAGGATGTCTTCGGGAACTGGGTAACAACTGGCAAGCAGAACCTACCTGGGATGACCATACATAGTGTAGTATATACCCGTATGTATACCCGTTAGCCGTCTCTTAGGACGAGCATGGTTTTCTGAATACCAATTCTAACCCGGATCTTCACAGATGGCTATTTTTGTAGGTCGTCTGTACACTTCTGTGGTGAGCGCCATGATATGGAAAGGTCACTGATTCACGTCTACAACATTAACCAACCCCTTCTGTTTTCAGTTTATACTAGTACTTGATTTGTATTTGCTAAATTATAGCGTCTGAAGAGTAAGAATATTCTTGACAGACACCTGTATGATTTCAGGTCAGAATGGAGGCGGTGATCTTTTTGTTGTCCATCACAGTCTCGCTGTCAGGATGCCATGTAGCTCGGGTGGAAGACTTCCGCCAAGATGTCAAGCAGGTAAATGTTCCGACTGACCGTATATGATGGTGATTGGACAATGCATCGCCATTGTGGGCTTTTACAGTTCGCGGAACTGGGCGCCAGTGGTTTTAGGACTTTTGTTGCCAACAATGGCATCGAGACCATCTCACCCACTCCCATTACTGTCTTTAACTTTTGTAAGCTGATATTGCATGTTTAATTCAGGCGGACCCAAATAAAGTCTGGCTGTTTGCTGTGGATGGACGTAAACGCCCGTACAACTTCTTGTAAGTAGATAGTCCAATGTAGGCTTCCAACACTTGGTCTTAGGACAGCATTTCTGTAGTCTGTCTTTCTCATCGCTCCACACACACATACACACACACACACACACACACACACACACACGGACACACAAAAACACACCACACACAGACGCGCGCGCACTTTTGTCATGCCAATGCCGCTACCACAAATCAGTTATTTTATTAATCACAGTAAATAAGAACCAAGGACATTATTCAGATACTTTTTTCTTTATCGTGTTTTTTTACCCGACCGACCCACCCATGTTGAGAATTTGGTGGCTAAGTGAAACATGTACCAAAATGCGCCTTTACGGCGTTATATAGCAAATTGTGATCGTTTTTACCTTTTGATGCGTCTTTATTTTACTAATACCCTTCAAATTAATGTGATCTTCACTTTTCCCCGTTGTGCTGTTCGCAGAGACGACACGGGGCGGCTGACCGGGTTCGATGTTGATATTGTTAATGCAGGTACGAGACACCATCGCGTCTACAGCATTCACGAACGTTAACATCACAGTCAATGTCTATAAGCAGTGGGAATTTCAAACAGTGTAGTCTACTGGCTCATTCACTAATACCTGAAAATGGTATTGCATTAAAGCCCTGATGACTCATTAACGTTTGGAACTATTTGACCCAGATACCTGTTTATTTTCATCGGTCACAAGATACCTTTCTGTATGCACCTGTTTAATCAACGGGTCAAAATTTTCCGTCCTCACATGTGTCCCAGGCACTGTTTGTGCATAGCCTTGCAGCATGCACTCCGGCGTTGTCGGGGTTTAACGGCTTCAAACAAGGTTAATAACAAAATTACCCACGGCAGTGTAAGAAGTGTACCTCAGGTAGAACTTACAATGTAACACATGGGTAACTGTTTACCTAAAGGAAAGAATGGTTTTGTGACCTGAAGCTTCATATTCATGGTGCAGAGTTGCGTCCTTCAGCCAAAAAGCAAACCGTAGCTGGTTCGCGCGGATCCAATTTTGATTTTTGGCCACTTGCGTCTCTTTCCGTCGGCATAGTACCATTCAATGCCACATTAAACTGATGTTCTCTATGACTATTCTATGACTACTCATTTTTCTATTCTAGTCTGTGCTGTAGCAGGAAGGAAGTGTTCCATGGTTCTGGCTGAGTTCACGGAGTGCACCTTCACAAACAGAAACATCAACTACCCAGGCAGAGGTTGGCACCAACTTGTGTGGACATGGCGAAAATCCAAACCGGTCATCTTAGCCTGTTCCCAGCACATTAAGCAGGCCATTAATAACAAAATATTCTACCGATTGAATACTGTTATTTGATGAAGTCATGTTCTAGTTCACGTGATCTGAAGAGGGTCAGCAGCATCACAGGTATAATCTAAGAAAAGTGTTTCGAGTGAAACACGAGCAGTGTTCTGAAAAGCAATGGACAGAAAAAGTTTAAGCCATATTAGCTTACGAAAATGTTTCTTTCTTTCTTTTCTTTTTTATATAACATTACCTCTTTTCTTAAAATCGCGCAGGGCTAATGGCCGGTTGGTTTGATGCATGTCCTGGGTACGCCATTACCATCGACCGAGAGAGCGGCTTCGACTTCACTTCTGCCTACCTCAGCACCGTCTCAACCTTCACCGTGGCGCCTCAAAACCCAGAAGGTTTCGATCCACAGGCTGACGACTACTCCAACTTTACTCTTAGTGAGTCCATTTAGATATATTGAATAGTGTCACGTCTATTATCATACAGACTCAGCGCAGCCAATTTTAAGAACTGATAACTTGAATTTACGTCTGCAGATAGAATGTCGTTCTTGGGTTAGAATTTACTGTTATTTGTTGTGTATTTACGTTTAATGGTGTTTGGTTGGAAAATGGGATATGGGTTCGTATTACGTGGGTGGTATTATGGATGGGCATATGAATGGTTCGTATTACATGGGTGGTAATATGGATGGGCATATGAATGGTTCGTATTACATGGGTGGTGAGTGAGTGAGTGAGTGAGTTTGGTTTTACGCCGCTTTTAGCAATATTCCAACTATATCACGGCGGGGGACACCAGAAAATGCGACATGGGTGGTAATATGGATGGGCATATGAATGGTTCGTATTACATGGGTGGTAATATGGATGGGCATATGAATGGTTCGTATTACATGGGTGGTAATATGGATGGGCATATGAATGGTTCGTATTACATGGGTGGTAATATGGATGGGCATATGAATGGTTCGTATTACATGGGTGGTAATATGGATGGGCATATGAATGGTTCGTATTACATGGGTGGTATTATGGATGGGCATATAAATGTTTTCACTCAGATGATCGTCGAAACTATTTCGTTGATTACAAATATCGAGCAAAACACGAGAAGGAAAACCGAACCCTGCATTCATCAATATAATATGTAGCATACTTACTAGCTTGTCTATTTCTCAATATTTCTCTTCCAGCTCATCTGACAGGTGCCCCTACAAACGCACAGTGTTTAAACCGCTTGAAGAAGAAATTCGACCGTATTATCATCGCGGCCAATCTTCCCGATGCCAAGGGACTCCTGCTTAATAACACGGTAGGAATTACATGACAGGGTCGAATATCAATATTTGTCATAAAACCTTCCTCTTGCATATCAGAATAAAATACGATGTAATAGCTTTCTTGCTAGTCTCTATAATAGTCAATTGTAACAACACAAAAATACAACTCTGAAAGACAAAATATTCAATGTGTCTCTAAAGTCTCAAAATCACTATTTTTAAAATACGCATGTCTTAAATCAATTAAGAAATTCTCATTAAAATCTGTACCATGTTTACGACTTTTCAGAACATAAAAATTAATAACGTGGTCACCATTTGTGCTGTAGGCCCAGGCACTATTTTCTCCACGGACAAACATCACAGGTCTTGAAACTCTGCCCGACATCTTCTCGTGTGACCTGGGCGGCGCCGGGGTCATGGTCAAGAAGGGGAGTGAACTCCCAAGTTGGTGGAACCCTGCATTCCAGTCTCTCTACTTGTCGGGCGGTTACTCATCCCTCTGTAGTAATGCCCAAACAAAATATAACTGTGAGTGTACAATCGCTGTTTTATCACATTACCGGTAAAGTGCTGCATTCCGTAACATACTATTTTTACCATAATGGTGCATGCAGGCCATGGTTTGAAAATGGCTTGTTTCCCTTAGATTTTAGGAAAACATTGAGTTTAAGATGACTGATTTACGCAGTATCAGCAGTTTCGCATATAACAAGACGGAGAAACGTTGATTTTATTGTATGGATTGTTGTCATTGAGGGCGTTAGCTTAATCAGAAAACAATATGTTTTAAAATGCCGACATATGTAGCTGAACTATGTTCCCTGAAAAACCTTAAATAATATTCAGCACTAACATTTTAAAAAATATATTTCAAATTAATTACATGAAATGTTTTGGTCTCCCCGATAATGAAATGCTATCAACTGATAGAGTTCTCCCCTCTTTTCAGATAACGTGCGATGTCTACCCCCTCCGGCGTCCCAGCCTCAGGAGATCTTGAGGACAGACAGCCTGAACCCCTGGGGGTAAAACGTGGAGACAGGACGCAACCATTAACTCCACAAAGACACCAATCGTTGTTAGTATTAACATTCATCTTCCGTGTATAACAGTCAACATTGGCCAGGATACAGTGACACGTATTTCATTGGGGTGACCCCGTAAATCTTCAAACCCATTCTCCGGATTTAACGCATAATTGATCGGGACCGTTAACAAAATATCCAACTGAACACATGTAAAGTAAACCATTCCTTGATGGCTTTTCTGCGTTTATGGAGTCCAGAGTAACGGTGTTTCATTGTTAACAGGTCTGCCATAGGTATCAGTGCAGTACCTTGAGGTATTACTCTTTTGCTTGTTACAGCCATTCACTGCCCTCCTCCAACCAGACTGGTACAATGTGTGAAGCCCATTTCTGGTGTACCCGCCGTGGTACTGCAGGATTATTTGCTGAAGGCGGCGTGAAGCTAAACTCACTCACTCACTCACTCACCCATTCACACCCACTGCTACCTGACTTTGCAAAGTGGAGAAATCCCAGTCGATGAAAGTACTGTTTCTAGTATTCTGCGTTTAGTGTAGGTCCCAGCAGTGTAGAAGACTGTAGAATCGTGTGGCATGTATATTGTAAGAATGGCCATTTTGTGTGTCCTGTTTTAGTTCATTGTAGCCCCTCAGTCAGTAGATTTTCACGTCACATTTGTTTTGTTTTGTTTCTTTTATTTTCAGCAGGAGACCGTTTTTCTATGCTGTATATATTTTGTGAAATATAATATACCTTCATTTCGATGAAAGTATTCTTTTTTTTCCATTTGTCCAGTCGACGAAACATGATGACCATACAAGAAGTGTGTATCTTTAAAATGTTGGTGTATTATCTTACCTCACACATGAATATTCCTGTTTGGCTGAGCGGTATTTTATTATTTTCAATGCACACCGCTGGGAATTCCGAACTCTTCTGGTGCTTCGTGGTAGTACTTTTTTATCTCGAATAACATTGAAACATGCATCAAGCACGGAAATTACCGATTGAAAATCAATGGAAGGGAGATAACTCTAAATCGTCTACAAAATGGCGATTCACCTCGCATATCTGAATACTGATCATATTCTCTACGCTGCGCAACCCCACTCGCGCTACAGTTTGCCTGTGATTCAACAGAAGTGCTCCAAACTGTTCAAAATTAATATTCAGGTGTTCGGTAAGATAAATACGTTGTTCACTGGTCGCGAGGGGTCCATGGGCTCATGTACCCTCGGGGTTTGTTTGTGTTCATAACATAACATTAATAACGTAAACAAACCTCGAGGGCACATGAGCCCATGGACCCCTCGCGACCAGTGAACAACTTATAATGTCTCCCCCTTAGCATTCCACACTCCCCAAAGGGTGGCCGATCATACATGAAAGTGAAAGTAGTCGGTAAATAACCGAAACCGTTTTACAAACTACGACAGTTGTAAGCATACTTTGTTCACGAAGTTTGAAATTATAAAAAGGTTATGTAGTGTGTCGACAGATAGAGATCGATATTCCATAATTTACAAATATTCCATGGATGCTATTACTAGTGACACTGTCCCCAGACAACTTTCGAGATGTTTTATGTGGCTTTTTTAGCAGACTTCGGCTTGTCTTAAAACATACCACACGTTTTGAAGAATATATCCGTTTTGCAAGACAATTAGAGCTACGACATGCTTTGTCAATGTTTTGGACCTACGGTAAGCTACATCACCCTGAGACAAGCGAGCGACAGATGTACAGGCAATATGAGAACAGGTTCTCGTGCTCAGGCAGACAGTACGAAGGGAGATAATTCTTGTATTCTTAATCGGATTCGTGTTCTACTTTTTATTCCTTCGAGTACCTTTGGTGTATATGGGAGGTCGTCATCCATTTACAATATTTGGACATAACTGGTATACGCTTTGAGACACTGTGCCTATATGAAGCTAAGTATTGGCCTTTGGTTTAAAACTTTCTATTTTCGAATCTGGGCCTAGATTTTCGAAGCTCTCTTAGCGCCAAGATAGTCGTAAGTTAAAGTTAATATATGGCGCTTACGACTATCTTAGCGCTAAGGGAGCTTCGAAAATATAGGCCCTGGTCTTTAGATGATAACGATGTGGTGGAAATATTACGACCGGTCGAAATGGGAATTCGGTGCTCACTATTAATATTGCCTTCCTAGGTCCTTGATTTAATTTTCTCATCATCAATCATCGCCTGTACCATATTCCTTAATATACAGCCAGGATACCACTGACGGCATCACACATGGTCATCTAGACCTTGAAGTGAACATAGTGTACTAATTCCTAAATTAAAATATGTAAAATGTAGCCCAGAGACTTTCTTCATTTTCGAAACTGTGAAAATCAAGACTTGCCACATAGTCTAAACTTGTATGGGCATGTATGTGTCAAGACCTGAGGCAGACTATATATCCATAGCCACTCAGAGCTACTGAATCAATTACATCCACATGCCAGTCCGGCGGAATGCGCGGATGCTTGACCATCTTTAAGCAACACTTTACTTGTTCAACAGCCTGTCCTCAGGGTGATATTTGTACGTTGTTTGCAGTTGTACCCCAAGAGAGCAAAAGCTTGAGCTCACGATCTCCCCTCAAGCCAACGAATAACTCTCATATATCATCTGAGACAAGTCACTGGAAGTACATATTAGGACTATCAGTTAGATTTTACTAGGTTAAGATGTGAATTTGTTTATATGAAACCAGGTATCCGCGTAACATTTATCGGTGAGAGCGTGGCATGACTAATAAATGCGTCAGTCTCAGTGCATCAAAGACGTGAGAGTTGGCAGGTATGACTCTGACGTCTCCTTTTCCCGATTTTCTTCTCTTATACAACTATCTCAAACCACAAGCGTTCAGGACAAGATAGCAGGAACACTTCATTGTCGCCATCACGGTGCTCTCTTGACTTCATTTCCGTTTCCGGTTGAACTTTCGATGTCGCGTGTGAGCACTTATCTGCATGCTACTACGTAGCATGGCTCTTGGTAACACCAGGCGTATTGACAAGTAGGAAGGAACCACGTTGTAACAGACCAACCAGACCACTGTTGTGAAGCCGTTACCAGCCCCACTTTGTGAATAGGTCGACACTGAATTGAATGTCAATTTAGGTTCTCACACACGCACGCCATGTAGTCCACACACATGCACACACAAATAGCGCACAAGTCTCGTTATCCACCATACAAATGTCATACGTATTACAGATGGTTAACATATACAGTTATCGCACTATAACAATCACACATACGTAACACAATGAAATGGGGTAGCCTAGTGATTAAAGCGTTCGCCCGTAACGTCGAACACGCAAGTTCGATTCCCCACATGGATACATTGCGTGGAGCTCGTATCTTGTGTCCTGTTCTGTGATATTACTGGAACAGCTGCGTAAAACCGTATTCACTCATTAATACAATGAATAATCACAAATTTTCTTACCCTCACACAACACTTATAACACCCTCATACATACATACATACATACATACATACATACATACATACATACATACATACATAAATACATACATACATACATACGCGCACACACGCACGTACGCAAGCATACATACATACATACACACACATGCGCACGCACGCACGCACACATACATACATACACGCACACCCGCACGCGCACGTACGCACGCGCACATACATACATACGTACATACGTACGTACATACATACATACATACGCACGCGCACGTACGTACGCACACATACATACATACATACATACATACGCGCACGTACGCACGCACGCACGCACACATACATACATACACACGCGCACGCACACACACACATACATACGCACGCACGCGCACGTACGTACGCACACATACATACATACATACGCGCACGTACGCACGCACACACGCACGCACACATACATACACACACACGCGCACGCACACGCACACATACATACATAAATACACACATGCACACACACATACATACACACATACACACACATACATACACATACACACACATACACACACACATACATACACACACACATGCATGCATACATACACACACACACACACACACACACACACACATACATACATACATACATACATACATACATACGGGCGCTAGATGTAGCACGCGTCGTATGTCAGTAATACAAGGAGACAACGTACATTCAAGCAAGCAAGTACATCTCTTGTGCGTCATTTTATTAACAATACAAATGCATTCAATTCTATTACTCCGCACAATCTGAAATGATGTCAATAGTATATCTTATATGTACGTAATGGTGTCATTGACACATCGGTCTGATTAAGCGGACCCTGAAGTACTCAAGAAGAGGAACATCCGTCGTGCTGTCTGCCAAGTAGATCGGAATTATTACTACTATAGAAAAAAACAATAATGACGTCACGGATGATAGACACAAAGATTGAATGACCATGATTTCATAGATTTGCGACATTTAACAATTTTACTTATAGAATCATCATATAGAGATATTTCCATTCGTGTTTTGTTTATAAATTGTTTGTGTATTTTGTTTACTTTGTTTGGTTTTCTTTTTGTTTTTGATTTTCTTTTTTGTTTTGCTCTTGGGGCTGTTTTGTTTGGTGGGTTTTGTTGCTGTAGTTTTGCGAAATAGAAAATGACCCTTACCCCCTTTTCCTGTGACACTCCACCTCACCCACACCTTTTCCCTCAAGTCATAACTTTAGTGGATTGTTTATTTCCTGTCAGTTATATCATATGGTGTGCACACAGTGCGGGGAAAATTGATGAATGAATATATTACACACTCTCTCTTTGGGGAAAGCCCGGAAAGACGGATGACACACCCAGAAACACCACACCAAAGGGACACAACTCTGTATGGTGATTAACTGAGAGAAATGCAGAGCTGTGGTTCTCCCGAATCGTTACCAAAGCCCACTTAATGTTTACAAGGGAAAATGTTATAATAATTATCCTTGTAGACAAATATAATAAGAATGATATACAAGGCGTTGTCATGGAAATGAGTACCAATGTAAGAAAAACGTTGTCCACTCCACCATATTTTGACTGCATCTTTTAGTAGCAAATACACACTTTACTCTTCTATGCAGCCTCTCTTCCTGACCTAAAAGTGAGCATGCGCGAAATCTGAATAGATTTGCAGCTGCAGTTTAAAACAATTTTATTCCTCCCGTTAAGTATGCTGCACTATCTAAGAATGGGGGATGGGGATGGGGGGCACTTCATTTCAATGGTCATACAATAGACTTGCAGGACAAAATGGGGGACACATCCCCCTATTATGGGCGTGTCCTCTTGTATACAGTGTTTACTGCGTTTTGTATGTGGGATTCGTATCTACTGCATAGTATTGTGTATGTACACAGACGTCAAGCGCCCACCCAACGTCGCATGCTGGTGTATGGTTACAGGATTTACATTGTTGCATAGCCTCCTTACAGCGCACGGGGACATTAGTCACACATTAGTTTGTAAACATGTCTCGGGATATTATGTAATGTCTTCACGCCCATACACTGTCCTCAGTCCCGAGAACCAGGTCATTGCGAATTTTCCTGATGTTAGCATTGGTTTGGGGGAGGCATAGAAACATTGTGCGCGGGTATGATTCCACGCGGTGTTCGCCATATTCCTTTAATACTGAGTGAGTGAGTGAATGAGTTTAGTTTTACGCCGCAATATTCCAGCCATGTGGCGGCCTTTAATACTAAGACAGGGAACAGCAGGTACGGGTCAGTATATGAGATCAAGAAGGAACAGCGACAACACATTTTCCTCATTAACTCGACTTCCGTATAGCTTTCACAAACGTTGGATGTATATACATAATTCATTCAACCTGTTACATGCTTTGCAGCGTTATCATCGTATATATTTATTTGGCCTTTATGTATTTTGAACTCATTTCAAACTATCCAGCTGTCAGCGTTGAAATCAAAGCTGAAATGTATTCATTTAACAATGATACGATTGTTGACATGACAGTGATACGGGAGTTCTTGCGACAGTAATACGACGTGTGGCATGACGGTAATGCGGCAGTTGTTGAAACAATGATACGACTGTTGGTGTGGCAATGATACGGCACTTGTTGTGACAATGATACGACTGGTCATTTAACATGATAACATTTTGGAACTGGAATAAAATCGCAGACAAATTATTTATTAAATTCTCACCCCTGTTATGCATATACATGTATACAAACTAAATAAACATATAGTTACATCATTTCATGCGGAATTATGAGTGACTACAACTCCCTAAAAATTGTACATATTTTATGAGTAAAAATAATTAAAAGTTATACAATGTGGATTTTCTCCTGTTGAAATAGCGTGACAGGTTTGGGCAGCTACAAAACAGATATTGCTATTGGACAGGATAAACGCAGTTTTTTATATCAGCAAGATTATTAACATTTATTCTGACATAAACCATCGAAAATATTACTATAAATCGGACAATTAATTAAAACATGAATTTCGTCTTCAACATAGTGTTTACAATAAAAACATTTTCTTTCGTAAATGGGATAATATTATATCTACTCAGCTCAATACTAATTGCTGACGTGCCGCACCTGAACTTAGCGTATGCACTTCTCAGTTACGTAAATTTCGGGGGCATAAACATCCTTTGAAATGTACTATAACAGCGTAGCTTTTCTATCCTCTGTTTGGGTGGACCACGGGTATTTAGATGGACCACGGGTATTTAGATGGACCACGGGTATTTAGATGGACCACAGGTATTTAGATGGACCACGGGAATTTAGATGGACCACAGGTATTTAGATGGACCACGGGTATTTAGATGGACCACGTCTATTTAGATGGACCACGGGTATTTAGATGGACCACAGGTATTTAGATGGACCACGGGTATTTAGATGGACCACGGGTATTTAGATGGACCACAAGTATTTAGATGGACCACAGGTATTTAGATGGACCACAGGTATTTAGATGGACCACGGGTATTTAGATGGACCACGGGTATTTAGATGGACCACAAGTATTTAGATGGACCACGGGTATTTAGATGGACCACGGGTATTTAGATGGACCACAGGTATTTAGATGGACCACAGGTATTTAGATGGACAACAGGTATTTAGATGGACCACGGGTATTTAGATGGACCACGGGTATTTAGATGGACCACAGGTATTTAGATGGACCACAAGTATTTAGATGGATGGACCACGGGTATTTAGATGGACCAGAGGTATTTAGATGGACAACAAGTATTTAGATGGACCACAGGTATTTAGATGGACCACAGGTATTTAGATGGACCACGGGTATTTAGATGGACCACGGGTATTTAGATGGACCACGGGTATTTAGATGGACCACGGGTGTTTAGATGGACCACGGGTATTGATGGACCACGGGTATTTAGATGGACAACAGGTATTTAGATGGATCACGGGTATTGATGGACCACGGGTATTTAGATGGACCACGGGTATTTAGATGTGTATTTAGATGGACCACAGGTATTTAGATGGACCACAGGTATTTAGATGGACCACAGGTATTTAGATGGACCACGGGTATTTAGATGGACCACGGGTATTGACGGACCACGGGTATTGATGGACCACGGGTATTGATGGACCACGGGTGTTTAGATGGACCACGGGTATTTAGATGGACCACGGGTATCGCATGTTTGTGACGATGCTACTTAGAAATCGTCGCATTCAAACATGAGAACTGAAAGTTCTGCCAGTGACACTTAGGATTATGTTTTTATTTGAATAACATCACAAGACAAGATGATCAACTTTTCTGTTTTAAAAATTGCGGTTCTCATACCGTTTTCAAGCATATGGGGAAATGATGGGATACACCAGTTTATATACAAGATGAGATAATGCGTTAACAATAACACATGTGGAAAAACAAAGCATAAAAAAGTTTCATGATGAGCTACAATGACATAATGATGAGCTTTAGATAACAAAGTGAGATGACTGGGATTACGATAACAGTTAGTGAAAGGAGGTTAATTAGGCAGGAGCCAAGGTGGCTGGGGATGAATTGTGTCACGTCTAGACTAGCATTGTCACTCAAACAAATCATCATGGGACTTAGACCATGGTGAAAACCTCGGATTATTTCATATTGCTAAATGTCACATACTATAACACGTCATTTGAAAGAATTTCGTAAGAAGGTTAAAGACGATATTATATCCTTGTATATCTGCGTAATATAGCTGAAAGGGAAGTTATGTTCCATAACGACGTTAGCGGAAGGCACAGATGTGATTTATGAGACGCTGTTTAACTTCCTTTTTGAAAATCAATACAAAAGAACCAAAACAATACTATTGCTATTTACTACCACACTATTGCTATTTACTACCATACTATTGCTATTTACTACCAACACCGTATTACACACAAATTATGAGACACACTTATGAATAGTTATGAACGCATTCACATCATAATACGGGCCTATAAACATATGCCATGGATCAGGAACGTGTACATCTTTGGAGTGTGAGTGAGTGGGTTTAGTTTTACGCCACATCCAGCATTATTCCAGCTATATGACGGCAGTACGTAAATAATCGAGCCTTTTCCAGACAATACCGTTATCAACGGCATGAGCTTCGATCTACACAATTTGGGAACCAGTGACATGTATCAACCAAGTCAGCGAGTCTGAGCACCCGATCCCTTTGGTCACCTCTTACCACAAGCATAGTCGCCTTTTATGGCAAGCATGGGTTGCCGACAAAATGGGACACACATGCCCTTATTATGGGCGTGTCCTCTTGTATACAGTGTTTACTGCGTTTTGTATGTGGGATCCGTATCTACTGCATCGTAATGTGTATGTACACAGACGCCAAGCGCCCACCCAACGTCGCATGCTGGTGTATGGTTACAGGATTTACATTGCTGCATAGCCTCCTTACAGCGCACGGGGACATTAGTCACACGTGAAGTTTGTAAACATATCTATAGGGATATTACGTAATGTCTTCACGCCCATACACTGTCAGTCCCAAGAACCAGGTTATTGCGAATTTTCCTGATGTTAGCATTGGTTTGGGGGAGGCATAGAAACTTTGTGCGCGAGTATGATTCCACGCGGTGTTCGCCATATTCCTTTAATACTGAGTGAGTGAGTGAGTGAGTGAGTTTAGTTTCATGCCGCACTCAGCAATATTCCAGCCATATGGCGGCCTTTAATACTAAGACAGGGAACAGCAGGTATGGGTCAGTATATGAGATCAAGAAGGAACAGCGACAACACATTTTCCTCATTAACTCGACTTCCGTGTAGCTTTCACAAACGTTGGATGTATATACATAATTCATTCAACCTGTTACATGCTTTGCAGCGTTATCATCGTATATATTTATTTGGCCTTTATGTATTTTGACAACTACGGAACTCATTTCAAACTATCCAGCTGTCAGCGTTGAAATCAAAGCTGAAATGTATTCATTTAACAATGATACGATTGTTGACATGATAATGATACGGCAGTTCTTGCGACAGTAATACGACTTGTGGCATGACGGTAATGCGGCAGTTGTTGAAACAATGATACGACTGTTGGTGTGGCAATGATACGGCACTTGTTGTGACAATGATACGACTGGTCATTTAACATATCATTTTGGAACTGGAATAAAATCGCAGACAAATTATTTATTAAATTCTCACCCCTGTTATGCATATACATGTATACAAACTAAATAAACATATAGTTACATCATTTCATGCGGAATTATGAGTGACTACAACTCTCTAAAAATTGTACATATTTTATGAGTAAAAATAATTAAAAGTTATACAATGTGGATTTTCTCCTGTTGAAATAGCGTGACAGGTTTGGGCAGCTACAAAACAGATATTGCTATTGGACAGGATAAACGCAGTTTTTTTTATATCAGCAAGATTATTAACATTTATTCTGACATAAACCATCGAAAATATTGAAAAGATTGAACGTTCATCACTATAAATCGGACAATTAATTAAAACATGAATTTCGTCTTCAACATAGTGTTTACAATAAAACATTTTCTTTCGTAAGTGGGATAATATTATATCTACTCAGCTCAATACTAATTGCTGACGTGCCGCACCTGAACTTAGCATATGCACTTCTCAGTTACGTAAATTTCTGGGGCATAAACATCCTTTGAAATGTACTATAACAGCGTAGCTTTTCTATCCTCTGTTTGGGTGGACCACGGGTATTTAGATGGACCACGGGTATTTAGATTGACCACGGGTATTTAGATGGACCACGGGTATTGATGGACCACGGGTATTTAGATGGACCACGGGTATTTAGATGGACCACGGGTATTTAGATGGGTATTTAGATGGACCACAGGTATTTAGATGGACCACGGGTATTGATGGACCACGGGTATTTAGATGGACCACAGGTATTTAGATGGACCACGGGTATTTAGATGGACCACGGGTATTTAGATGGACCACGGGTATTTAGATGGACCACGGGTGTTGATGGACCACGGGTATTTAGATGGACCACGGGTATTTAGATGGGTATTTAGATGGACCACAGGTATTTAGATGGACCACAGGTATTTAGATGGACCACGGGTATTGATGGACCACGGGTATTTAGATGGACCACGGGTATTTAGATGGACCACAGGTATTTAAATGGACCACGGGTATTTAGATGGACCACGGGTATTTAGATTGACCACAGGTATTTAGATGGACCACGGGTATTTAGATGGACCACGGGTATTGATGGACCACGGGTATTTAGATGGACCACGGGTATTTAGATGGACCACGGGTATTTAGATGGACCACGGGTATTTAGATGGGTATTTAGATGGACCACAGGTATTTAGATGGACCACAGGTATTTAGATGGACCACGGGTATTTAGATGGACCACGGGTATTTAGATGGACCACAGGTATTTAGATGGACCACGGGTATTTAGATGGACCACAGGTATTTAGATGGACCACGGGTATTTAGATGGACCACGGGTATTTAGATGGACCACGGGTGTTTAGATGGACCACGGGTATTGATGGACCACGGGTATTGATGGACCACGGGTATTGATGGACCACGGGTATTTAGATGGACCACTGGTATTTAGATGGACCACGGGTATCGCATGTTTGTGACGATGCTACTTAGAAATCGTCGCATTCAAACATGAGAACTGAAAGTTCTGCCAGTGACACTTAGGATTATGTTTTTATTTGAATAACATCACAAGACAAGATGATCAACTTTTCTGTTTTAAAAATTGCGGTTCTCATACCGTTTTCAAGCATATGGGGAAATGATGGGATACACCAGTTTATATACAAGATGAGATAATGCGTTAACAATAACACATGTGGAAAAACAAAGCATAAAAAAGTTTCATGATGAGCTACAATGACATGATGATGAGCTTTAGATAACAAAGTGAGATGACTGGGATTACGATAACAGTTAGTGAAAGGAGGTTAATTAGGCAGGAGCCAAGGTGACTGGGGATGAATTGTGTCACGTCTAGACTAGCATTGTCACTCAAACAAATCATCATGGGACTTAGACCATGGTGAAAACCTCGGATTATTTCATATTGATAAATGTCACATACTATAACATGTCATTTGAAAGAATTTCGTAAGAAGGTTAAAGACGATGTTATATCCTTGTATATCTGCGTAATATAGCTGAAAGGGAAGTTATGTTCCATAACGACGTTAGCGGAAGGCACAGATGTGATTTATGAGACGCTGTTTAACTTCCTTTTTGAAAATCAAAACAAAAGAACCAAAACAATACTATTGCTATTTACTACCACACTATTGCTATTTACTACCATACTATTGCTATTTACTACCAACACCGTATTACACACAAATTATGAGACACACTTATGAATAGTTATGAACGCATTCACATCATAATACGGGCCTATAAACATATGCCATGGATCAGGAACGTGTACATCTTTGGAGTGTGAGTGAGTGGGTTTAGTTTTACGCCACATCCAGCATTATTCCAGCTATATGACGGCAGTACGTAAATAATCGAGCCTTTTCCGGACAATACCATTATCAACGGCATGAGCTTCGATCTACACAATTTGGGAACCAGTGACATGTATCTACCAAGTCAGCGAGTCTGAGCACCCGATCCCTTTGGTCACCTCTTACCACAAGCATAGTCGCCTTTTATGGCAAGCATGGGTTGCCGACGATCTATTCTACCCCGGGTAGACCTTCACTGCTCGTGTATCTTTCGTAATTTGTGAAGTTTTATTGACACTTTAAACAAGGACAGAGGTTATGTTTTGTGAATTAAATTTGCCTTTCTAGTACAGAAAACTCTTTAAAATACAACAGCTGAATTTTACTGTGTCAACTTTTATTTGCATATTTCATTCAATTCAACTGCTTAATCGTTCAGGCAAAGATACTAGATTTGTAAATAACGTTTCATGAATTAAAAAAATCATCGCGATTATATATATATATGTATATATATGTGGGGGTGGGGGGGTGGGGGTGTGTGGGTGTGGGTGGGATGTGAATCCTAATTAATTACACTGATCAAAGATAGATTGGTGCAAGAATGAATGCATGAAACACTGAATGAAATGCATCTCCCTGCAGTAAGACTCATCGAACCTTTGAAATACATCCCTACTTACACATGTAATGATGAAACAGGATGTACATGTCTGTCAAGTAGATCATACACATGTCTAGACAGTTGAGTGCTTTGATGTTCCTGCACATGGTTTGCTGACATGCCCCCCTACCCCACCCCCCACCCCCACCCCAATTGACTCAACAGTTTTGAATAATACTACCACGACAAAAGGGAAGATGGAGCAATTTGATGAAGTCGCATTTCCATAAGGATGTATACTGCTCTAAAATGTTAAGAACATGTATCTTACAATATGACTATAGTTATCGTTGCATGCCTGACTATACTCATAAGAACACGATTATAGGGGAATACATTGTACGTTACTGGTAAACAAACGGTTGTGTTGGTGGTGGTGATAGTGTTCCATATGCGAAGAGTAGGTGTCAGTGTTTCCATAGAGTCTATCGAGCCTAGTAGTGTAGTCGTTAAAGTGTTGGGTTGTAACACTGATAACACGGCTTTGATTCCCAAAATGAGCTCTTGACAAAAGCTAAAAGCTATTATTGCTGCTTTTTCACCATGATATGGCTGGAGTACTCGCCTACGCACTCATTCACACACATTGACTTACCATTACGCACGCTCACTCAACAATACAATTACCTGTCAAATATATTGTTCATGGTTTCACCTACTCCGGCGTCTGCAAGATCGGTATCGAAAGTGCGTAACCAGAATTCGAATCACCAGCTAAGTTAGCATCCCTGGAAAATATATAAACATGATAAATACCCAAACAGACACTATCCTATAAGAGGATACAGTAGACCAATGCCAAGTTTCTGAATATATGCATGCACCCAGATCCAAGGAGGACACACCAGTTCTTGACAATGTTTTATTACCACTGTGAATGTCTATGACAGTATACAATCTTTTTCTTCTGGCACTGTAAATTCAAATTTCACCCCTTCTGTAAATGGCATGGCAATACATCATTTAAAGTTCAATAAGTTTTCCTAATAGTTTGTCATGTTCCTGTTGATAAATTTATCTTCATATTACAAAAGATTTTAGCGACATGTGGCTAACATTCTGCACATAGTCAGTACTTTGTCAGGTATCAAGTTTCTTTTGGACGTGAGTATATATAATACTGCTAGTATGAAATAAACTCATTTAAACTGAAAATGAGCCCCTGTGAGCTGGGAGATTCTGGGAAATCTAGACGTGCTTCATTTAGGGCTTTAGCATCGCACGGAGGCCAAGGCAGTAGGGAAAATAATGTGGTTCGGGGATTCTGAGACAGACTAAGGACAAAGCAGCTTGCGTTGTACTCTCTCATTTGTATTGGTCCCGTGAAACCCTGGTTAGAACTGGTCCAGCCTATACATGTTGGTTTGTTGTTGTGTGAACAGTTACGCATTTGTTTTATTTGTAATAGCGTACACGTGTGTATCAGGGCGTATGTCATGAACATGCCATCGAGCACTTGTCAGTCACTGTACATGTGCACTCTGGTACTTAGGCGAATCTGCTTTGTTACTTCCCCCAACAGCGTTTCAAAGAATTACTACAGGTCTTCCCGTCTCTCTTAGACACTGAGAGTTGTAACGTCAGTATGAGTCGGCAGCAAATGAATCGAGAGATTCCGGATGTTAATAAACGCATGTAGTGTACAAGTTGTAGCCTTTAAATGTTTTCATTGGTTGACAACCAGGAAGTGAATGCTGTGACCTTCATCCGGAGGTCGAGGTTGTGATCTAGTTCGCTGGCTGTTAAAACAAGTGGGCACTGACATTACAGACCAGTCTGTCTACATCGCCCAGCAGAGTAACGGGTGACTTAAACCTGTTCCTCGTTGTATCGCACACATCATCATCTTTAGATTCGTCAGGTAAGGTTTTTTATCATCGCGTCCCATTAGATGGTTCGGTTACCTTCCGTTTAAATTTATTTTTCATAGATATTTTAGAATATACAGTATTAATATTTACACGAATATCATAAAAAGTCGCATCTATATTAATAATATCGTAAAATACTATGATGGAACTCTGTTCGGAAAATACTAAATATTCAATAAAATTTAATACCGCTCATAAAATAGTTAGTTACTTATATTAAGATATTATCAGTTTTTACAAGCAGAACCTCTAAGAAATTATACAGTGACGTGTCATTTCATCTCTTCTTAGTTTCAACATTTCTGTAGTTTTCTTTGCATTGATGAAATGGATAGCATCATGAACATATCCATTATCCTTCAGCTTATCAAAGCTGCATTTAAATACGGGTGTTCGGTAGAGATATACGCATGCACCGTAAGGAGGTATTGGTGCAAGACCGTAATAGTAATCCATGCGTCAGCATTAGTATATATATAAGTCATAAATGTGCAAGAATTAAGCCATGGTAGGATCGGCAGAAAACATGATGGGCATGTTGTTTGTTTCCTCGTTCGTTGTGGCTGAGCAATCAATTTAATGATGACACGCGACTCGCAGGTAATAAACACGTGTCTCCAGCCCGAGGCTAAGCTGTAATATAGGGGGCACATTTCAACCGTGACAGAAATATGCGTCAACCCATCCAATCAGGAAATGAAAAGCCAATCATATATACGTTCTGTATTATGTAACAGGTGATGTCTCATGGCTTACATATGCCCTACATTGCATTGATGACTTATTAAATACCATGTGATACCCTGGGGTTTGTAATACATATCTTGAAAGTTTGAAAGGATCTAAGAGAATAATATCCCTCATTATTTTCAGCTAATAAACTAATTACATCACAGTAATGCAGTGTAAAAAATTAACAGTAACACAGCTTTCATGGAATTCGTTTCCAAATACCGCTACAGATGATACAGTAACTGTCATCATACGGGTTAGAATTAATATTCAGTCACCCATGCTTGTAGCAAGAGGCGAGTAACGGGATCGTCTGGTCAGGCTTGCTGACTTGGTTGACATATGTCTAGTATCCCAAATGCGTTGATCGATGCTTATGATGTTGATCACTGGAATATCTGACCCAGACGAAATTTAAAGACCTTACAGGTGAAATATTGCCGAGTGTGGCTGTAAAATTACACTCACTCACTCCGCACCTATGCAATATAGTGATATATATTTTCATACATAATTATAGTATGTATTAATAAAATGACAGAGTATGAGTATTAAAGACATGGGATTTTATAAATTATGTTATCCAACTTATTCAAATGACTTTGTAATACACTAAACACGTCGTACTCAATTAACCTGATCAATCATTACAAATGTCATACGTTAATATTATTTACTTATGGAGAGAATCCGGGTTGGTTAATTTGGATGTTTAAAACATTCTCTTGTAATATACAAGTCTTTATTCAGCTACCACGTTGACACGCCCATTCTTGTGTATGCAGTGTACATGGAGATTCCTTGTGGGACAATGAATAATAAATTACACACAATGGAATCATAAATTAATATTTGGAGAACTGGGGGAGAGGTTTGATAACCGACATCTTTCGTGCGTCTGCATATGCCTCTGGTATCAGTTTGATTAATGTGATATTTCAACCCATGAAGATCCGGGTTAGAATTGCTCTTCAGACTAACTCACTCACTCACTCACCATGACCTAGTTTAACAGGGCTATCCCTCCCAGACACCGTATACATTCTCCGAACCGACCACGTCTTGTTACATTCCCTCGCTACGGAGGACAAGACAACAGGTCGCTGACACGTCTGGAGACCCCGTGTTCTCCACTCAACATTTTTAAGGTCAGGGGAAGTCTGGTACAAAAGAAATATACGACGTAAACAGTGAGTGTGTGAATATGGCGTTACGCTGCTTGTTGCACTGTTCCAGCAATACAATATCTCGGGACACCAGACATGGGCTGTACATATTGTACTCATGTGGGGACTCGAACCCAGGTCTTCGACTTGACGAGCGAACGCTTTAATCAGTCGACTGTAGCCACCGCACTACAATTTAAACGAACTCAGTTTGTTGTAACTATGGTGATAGTGCAACATGTATTTACATACATACTGATGCTGAAGAATGTAGATATGAGGTACAGAACACAAACTTGCTTACCATCAAACAGTTAAAAGACATTATTGACGTTGTTCAACCAGGATTGTGGAGCACTCGTGATTGTTACAGGACGAGGAAGCGGGAAACATCTATTCAGACATAACCTATTTCAACCACGATATTTAACAGTTAATGGTAAACACAGTGTCGATCTGGTGTGTCAAAGGCGCTGCGAGGTTATCAGTTTCATTATATGTTGACGCAGTATATTTTCCTGGTTGGCTCTGGCGTTTTAGAATGTATGAGGGGTGCACCATTTTCAGGCCAACAGCGGATGATGCTGTCGTAGATCTAGGTTAAATACAATAGCGCTAGAACTAAATTTATTTTGTGCAGCAGGTGCCAGAGTTACCTTGAAAGACTGAATTGATCAAATATTTGTTATATTAAACCCAGGAAAGAATTTGATACACAGTGCTTTTATGTTGTTTTGCAATATTTCCTAATCAAAGAAATAATTTCGTTTACAGAAACTCAGTCACCAGCATGGGGGATCCAGCAACTATGTTTCCTGTCACAACGTCATTGTCAGTGACGACAACAAACACATCAGTCTCCAACATCACCGAGGAGGAGCGTATGGAGTACCTGCGTCACCTTGACGCCGAGAAGTGGCCGTACATCTACCCCGTCATCGTCTACCTCCTCATCCTCATGGTCATCGGCATCATCGGCAACAGCCTCGTTTTCGTTGTGTACCTGAAGAATTTCAAGCCCAGCACCACAAGACTGTTCATCTTGACCTTAGCAGTGTTTGACCTCCTCACATGCAGTTTATCGATCCCAGGTGTGATCGTGGAGCTGAGGTTTCACTACACGTTCTTCTTCCCAGCTTTGTGTAAAATATTCCGGTTTAGCCGAATGTACTTTGTGCTTGTGTCGATGTTCACTCTCATAATAATCGCTGTGGACAGGTACAGGAAGGTATGTCGTCCGCTTCAGCGTCAATACACCATCAGATCTGCCGGTCTTTCCATACTGGTAGCTAACATTGTGGCCGTCGCTTTGACTGTACTTGGAGCAGTGGTCGGTGGGAACCGAACAGTTCCGACTGACAGGGAGGACGTGTTCGGTGCTAATTGTTCTTATGACGACAAATACCTTGGGACCCCCATCACGAAGTTTTACAGCGGGATTCTGTTTTTACTTTTTATTGTCTGCGTTGTCCTGCTAATCGTTCTCTATTCATTGATTGGGCGGCAAGTCTTCAAGCACAGAAAATTTCAGTTCAAGCCCAACAAGGCTGCAGGTTCGTCCTCAGGAAATCAGACCGAAACGGCATCTACGGAAATGCAAAATGTCCCCACACCATCTCCAGCCAAACCAAAGACTGTTGAAAATGATATGTCGTCTGGGTACATGTCTGGAGCAGACGACAAAGACCCATCCAGCGCTGCAAGCGGCATGGCAGAGATTTCATCCGACAAAATGTCAGGGACAGACCAGAAATCTCTGCTCCAAGTCAACAAAGAGAAGGTTCCAGTCAAACCAAAACCAAAACCAAAATCAGATTCCTCGAAAGAAAAAAAATCCAACAATGGGAAGAAGCAATCAACAGGCAAAACGACCTTCACCTTGTTCATCATTACAGTGGTATTTATTGTGAGTTTTCTTCCTTTCCTTATCCTAGTCGCTTTGTGGGGATCAAACTGGAAGTTTGTGAACAGTCTCCATGGTTATGTGTTCACGGTGTTCAAAATGTTGTTCCACTCATACCATATCAACAACGTCATCAACTGCTACGTCTACGGCTTCTGCAACCCAAGATTCAGAAATGAGCTGAAACGATTCTTCTGTTCTAGTAAGGGTTCCTTGGTTCTGAACTAACTGTCGCTTGGAATCCTTAGCAGGAAAATCTGACCATTAGTGAACTCTGACATATAGATTTATGGGCAGAAGTCGTTGCTAATAATATATGCCTGTCATAAAGTGATATCGGATAGTGATTTGGTCTACTGCGTGTCATAAGGATCCGATGGTATGGATAGGTGTTCATGCTTTCCTTCACTGGTTTGCTTGGTTCAGACTTGATCATAGACGTAATGTTGCAATGTTGAACAACATTCACTCACTCACTCACTGTCGCTGCAGCACTGGATATTGTCAAATGGTGTGATAAGTATACAAGCCATACATTGACGCCCCATCTGCCCGGAAACAGGATATGTTCGCTTCATTGCAAACACCAGGTGTTATTGTAGCCTCCATTTGCAAACACCTTGTGTTATCATTGTAACCTTCCATTGCGAACACCTACTGCTTTCATTGTAACCTTCCATTGTCAACACCTTGTGTTGTCATTGTAATCTCCATTGCAAACACCTTGTGTTGTCACTGTAACCTTCATCGCAAACACTTTGTGTTGTCATTATAACCTTCCATTATGAACACCTTGTGTTGTCATTGTAACCTTCCATTGCGAACACTTTGTGTTCTCACTGTAACCTTCATCGCGAACACTTTGTGTTGTCACTGTAACCTCCATTGCGAACACCTTGTAATGTCATTGAAACCTTCCATTGCAAACACCTTGTGTTGTCATTGTAATCTTCCATGGCGAGCACCTTGTGTTGTTGTAACCTTCCATTGCGAACACCCCATGTTGTCATTGTAACCTTCCATTGCGAACACCTTGTGTTGTCATCGTAACCTCCATTGCAAACATCTTGTGTTGTCATTGTAATCTTCCAGTGCGAGCACCTTGTGTTGTTGTAACCTTACATTGCGAACACCGGGTGTTATTGTAAGGTTACATAACTTCATGGATGTCGGTCCTCTTGGCGTTTTCAGTGTAGATTTCACTGAGGTTTCAACCATATTTGAATATTTTTCTGCATCATAGCGATTAATTCGTGTCGAGTAGGATTTGTGACAGGAGCATGCAATCATGATAACATTTTGTCCTTTGTGTTCAGTCTCTTTATAGTTCCTTTGTGCATGAACTATGTTTGACCAAATTTGTTACTCTATATTTTGTTATCTCTTCTGTTCAATAAATGATATGTATTCTTACTTTGTGGTGGTTTTCACGTGTAGCAACCGTAGTAGAGGGTTGGGCAAAGAAACGTAGGACAGTCGATTCAAATCCCAGAATATTCAAAGACAGGATGATCTATGGTTGGGATATGGTGTATTAATAAGACGGATGGCCGAGCAATGTGATGCGAATAACCATAATAAGAGCCACTGGGCCATGGGTGGAACCCCAATTTGACAAGAAACTGTTAAAATCGAATCAGTCAGGGCTCTCCCCTAACAATAAGTGATTGGGTATGGTTTATGCCGATGTCGATGATCCCTGATCAGAGTGTTAACTACTTTGTGCAAAGTTTGTCCGATAAAGTTGACTACCCTTGGCAGCGATTTGTTTTCCACATTCTGCAATGGCACGGGATGGAATCACTGTGGCTTATATGTTATTCACAGTACAGACATGCGGCACAACATTCGGGGCATGGGGTGGGGGTGGGGGTGGAGTGGGGTCATTTTCTCAGTTTCAGGATGACAATGCAAGAGCACTTTCAGTGGATCATAACAATGGCCTCTAAGACCAGAGCTGAACATTTCTGGACTAGCCTTGGACTGCGCATGCGTAAGAATCTAAAACACCGACAACTAACTTGTCGCTGCCTTACAGAAAGAGTGTGATGAAATCAACCATGTTGAATTGGATGTTTGATTATTTCTATGCCCGGTAGTGTCTACATGGTAAATGAGGTGACAATCTTGATCAATATTCTAGCATACGCTGTAGTCATCTCCCCTTGAGTGAATAATGCACATCTTGGATGTTCTAGGTCTTCTTTTTCACTATTACCTTATCAGAAATACAAAATACAACAACTGTGACACGTTTTACTATTTCTACTAATATAAGAACCTGGTCCATGAGCTTCCGCGTTGTAATCTGTCGACCTTGCGCGTTTGATTCGTCACGGTTCGATTCCCAAAATGTATACAATGTGTGAAGCCCATTTCTGGTGTCACCCGCCGTGGTACTGCCGTGGAACATGTCTAAAAAGGCGTGAAAAAGCCATACTCACTCACTCACTCAAACGAACGGGTATAGAAGTAAAAAACAAAATGGAAACATACTTAAGATGAAGGGTGAACAACTTATGTGGTTGTTTCAGACTTGCATGTATTCAAGCATCAGCAGGAGTACAGACAAAGGGTAAAGGTAAATTTATCGCTGAAGAGGAAGCATGACAAACTATGGCTGATAACTATGGCAGCATGACGTCAGGGTCGGATCAAGGAAACGGTTGGATGCACATAAACAATGAAGTCCCAAATTTAGAGGAAAATTATTTTCGGTAGACAAGGGGGAAGGGGAAGGGGTCCGCCCCGTTGCACTCTTCACGATCCACCCACAGCTGTTGTTACCAACTGATGACATTTTCAAAGCTACTGTATATAATTCCTCGGAAATCACATTAACATCAAAACCAAGCCTAATATCAATATCTATTTGAAACCTGCAATAAAATCCCGGAACTTCCTTTTCATGACTGTATCAGACGCAAAATCTGGGGTATACCGTTATAATCCAATATATGACGATTTTGTACAGAGGATTTCTCTGGTCTTTCGTAAAAAGGGGTTAAAATGAACTTTCCACAACCAGCAACTCCATGCACAGTCCACGCCTAACACCCTACAACCAACACCCTACAACCCACCGCCCACCCCACCCGTTTCTAATAAAGCTGTGTACAGCTCTGAGGCATGTGAGAGACAGACACCCCATGTTGTGACACGAATCACATTGGGCTGAAAACAATTTAACCAAAGTTTTTTCCGTTTATCGTCCTTGTAGCATTGCATTAAATACATACGTCCAATAGTTGTATGCAAAACAGTGGACGTGAGGTTCTGAAAACCTCAAAACTACAAAAGAGAAATCAAAGTACTTGTTGAGTAAACAGTGAGTGAGTTTAGTTTTACGCCGCACACAGCAATATTCCAACTATATGACGGCGGTCTGTAAATAATCGAGTCTGGACCAGACAATCTAGTGATCAACAGCATGAGCATCGATCTGCGCAATTGGGAACCGATGACATTCGTCAACCAAACCGGCGAACATGACCACCCGATCCCGTTAGTAGCCTCTTACGACAAGCATAGTCGTCTTTGTGGCAAGCACCGGTTGCTGAAGGCCAGTTCTACCCCGGGTAGACCTTCACGGGTCTGTTGAGTAAACAATACAAACCTGAACCTAATAAAGTCTTCAAATATTCAAAATCCATATTTTCGAAATACGTAATTAATTTTACATCAAATATGTTTTCTCGTAACTCGTTTGGGCACAGAAGCAACATAAATTCAAGAAATACAATGTAACACCTGTATTCTGCCATATCCCAATGTGTGTTGCTATCAACATGGAGGCATTCTGCATGACTGAGCCCATGCACTTCTGATCACGTGATCAGATTGCTAGGATGTGAATTGTTATACATTTGCAAAAGTGTTGGCAGCAACCTGGGTTTGAACCTGCAACGTGTGTGTTTCTGGATCGCTAATATAAGTGAATCCAGTGTGCATGTACACCCCACTCCATCAATGAACCCCACCAAACTGTACTTGCTATGATATTCATTCATGCATAGTAGTGTTTCTGTGGTACAAAGATCAAAGACTTGGTTTCCTACACAGCAGAATGTTGACGAGCCACTTGAATTCGACTGATGGCGATGTTAGTTGTTTTCCTTCTGTGTCATCGCGAAGTAGACTGGATAGCCTGGCATAAACAAAACAATAACTCAGCTATTTTACCATGTATCTTGCAAGGAAGGAATGTATTCGGAGCTTCCAAAACAGACGTCATCGGTTGTCAGTACCCAGTCTCCTGATTTGTCAAAA
The DNA here is from genome assembly GCF_037392515.1 of Haliotis asinina. Taxonomy (NCBI): domain Eukaryota; kingdom Metazoa; phylum Mollusca; class Gastropoda; order Lepetellida; family Haliotidae; genus Haliotis; species Haliotis asinina. The sequence goes on from NC_090286.1 coordinate 41,841,125, forward strand.
ATTTGATGGACATAGCGGAGTATTAATTTGAATCAGCTGCTTTCCGCCTCTGAAAATACTGATATTTGACGCAGAAAAAATTCTTTATTAATATAAATGCAATTCATAAACTGTCAGATGCGAAATGAGTATTTACTAGAAGCTTCCAGAAAGTTTAACGGAAAATGACACTTGCGTTTCTGTATAATCGGTCAGTTTCGTTGAGCCTGGGTTGGCCTCCAAATACTTCTGCCAGAAGGACATTGTGGAGGAGAGTTGGACCAAGTCATCAACTGTCATTCTTTTGGTTATGGTGACGCTGGTGTCACTAAAACAACAGTGAGTGTGAATGTGTATTGATTTACGTCAGTCTTAGCTATATTTCAGGAATATCACTTAAGGCATGATCACTACACATCAGACAGAAATGGCCTTCAGCGTTGTAGCGAACGCTTTAAACACTATCCCACCCCTCTACACCATCATAAACGACGTGTTTCTTCTAACCCGATATTGATGAGTATAAAATGTAACCAAGACTAAGAGGTTAACATAATCAAATGGATGATTTATGTCCATTCGAATTAAGCGTCAGAAACAATGTAAACACACTTTCGGAATATCCAGGTGATGCCTTTGACGCTCCGATGTGTCACAGTGGGAATTTTACAGTTTTTGGTTTTGTTTGTTTTTTTTGTTTTTTGGGGGTTTTTTTGTTTGGTTGGTTGGGTTTTTTTTTGTTTTTTTTTTATTGGGGGTGGCTTTTTTTGTTAGTTTGTTATTGTTTTCTAAAATAATGCACTGAGCAATGAACTGGCAAACATCTCACTCTAGATACGGCTGAGATAATATGTACCAGTGGTACATGGATCTACTTACTGCAGCCATGTTCCATACGGGCATTCAGGGATCTCCTTCCGGTCCCAGATCCTTTTCACCCCCTCTGGGCGGTATTCTGTCGTCGAGTGGTGGAACTAGACACACTCATGGACATTAGAGAACGTGTATGCGTTAGGATATGTTTGTATCTTTAAGACACAACAAAGACATCATTCTACTGTACGACTAAAGATGAGAAGGCGTGTGTCAGCTAGCGTCAATGGCGTGGAGCGGTCCTCACAATATCAGTCACCTGACTGCATGATCCGGACAAAATTATTTGACACTGCACAGTCATATTGTGGGATACTACTGAATGTGACATAAACAATAAACATACAAACAAATGATGGAAATACAACGACCTGACCTGACAACTGCCACCAAGAGGACCTCTAGACAATTCACCTCACCTCCTCAATGGCTAACTGGGCTTCTTCGTTGTCCACTTTCTCTCTGTCCATCCAATACACCGCCAAACACCCTCTTCGCGTCAGTACCCGGTCTACTTCCTTGTAGAAAGTGGGGAGATCAAGCCAATGTATAGCCGTTGCAACGGAAACAACATTCATTGAAGAAGATTCAAGGAATGCCAAATCTTCACCTCGCCCAACCCGGAAGTCCACGTTGCTCAAATGTGGCGTCTGTCGTATCTGTTCTTGACTGACATCAACGCCGACGACGTGTCTGAAGACGCGGGCAAGTGGAACAGTGCTTTGGTGGCCTGTGCCGCAGCCAATATCCACAGCATTGTTTAATTCGCCGCCCCCATCTTGAACATAGCGCACAATACAGTCTACGACATCCGAAGGGAATCGTATTCGGTATCTGGCATACGCTTCAGCGTGGTTTTTATCCTCAAAGTACCGAACTGGCTGCTGGGACATTGTGTCAGTCCCTTGTACTTATCAGTCTTTACATACGGGCACGTCTTCGTTCACGTGAGCCAGATCGTGACATACTGACCTGTAGATAAGTAGTACTAACTCAACACTGCCTAGTGACAACAGTGAGTAACCGAGCACCTGTGTCATATATACTCTGCATATTCAATACATGTATGACGGTACGACTGATCCTGACTTACACACGGGCTTTCTAAAATTGGCCATGTGCACATGATATGAGCTATATCTCATTTAATTATGTCAGGTTGACATATCGAACAGCAAACGGCAGCACGACAGTAACCAGTGATTTCGACAAATGTAAGCCTCATGTTCCTTATTCACACATGTGGAGAAAAACATAGAAGAAACCCAAGACTGTTCACTCACTAACCAGCGTGTAACCGAGCCCCCGTGCCATACACTCAGCATGTTCAAATACGTGTTGATCCATACACACACACTGAGGCTCACTACCAGTGGTGTCCTTCATTTGATGTAATAATGTCACGTTGACATTAGGAACAACAAAAGACCACCCGATAATCACCAGTGCCTTCGAGAAATGTACGCTTCCTACCCGATATTCATTTATGTGGAGAAAAGACCTTAAACCGTGTTCGGGTTGTTCAGACTGTTAACAAATGCAGTCTTCTTTTGTCCAGTGTCAGTGTCTTTTGCCAGTGTCTTTCATGTGAATAGTCATGCAGTTGGGTTTCATCGGGTCTACTCGGAAATACTCGGACCAGAGACCATATAATAGATCTGTTTTATAGTCTCTGCTCGGAGCATTTCATCAGCATACGAGCTCATCATGTCATCATGTCATCATTCGTCACCATTCGTCCCTTTCCGTAACCCCCATGAAGACACGTCACCAACTCAATACTAGTTATTTGCAAAATACGACAAACCAGGTATAATATACAACAGGTAAAGGTCTTTACCAACTTGTGGTCTACTCCCAGTTGTGAGAACTCCCAGCTGTGAGAGCTCCGAGTTGTAAGAGCTCCCAGTTGTGAGACCCTGGAGTAGGTAATTAACAAAGAAAATACACCATACTCCCCTATCTGATAGAATGGATTAACCTTAGCTACATTGGGTTTAGCTATGTCACTGAATCTTGTGAACAGAAGATACATTATATTTTTTAAAATCACAGATAGTGACACAGAGAACATACAACATACTGATAAATATTTAAATGTTAGGTTGTTTGCAGAAATATTTGGAAAGAAACTGATGTCTATTTAGTGCAGGCAGGCCTTCAGTAAGTACCGATGTCGGCCTGGCCGCTCCATACCTTTGATAATCCATTTCATTATTTCTGTATCTATCGATGTTCTTTATTGAAAACAATATATGCTCTTTAAGGAACAATGTCTTCTGTGAATACCCCTTAATATTCTTCACCAAATGGGCTGTTCCCACTTTCATCGTAGGCATGTGGAAGCACCACCTATGTGCACTCCACTATTAATTAATGTGTCTCACATCTGTGAGTTTTTACAAATGGGAGGACGCCTAACTACCTGTGCGCCTCGTCGTTCTCCAACGCACACAGTGACTTGGTTCGTTGTCAAAACCACTTCGGTTGCATTTAACAGTACTTCAGCCAGTTTATTGTATCAGTTGGAGAATGGATGAATGAATGAATGAATGAATGAATTATACATGAAAGAAAGTAATAAAGGTGAAGAACAAAAGAAAAAAATACATATCTGAATGAATGAAAATAAATGATACACCATGGCCATCCCTCTTGAAGCATCTTAAAGAATGCAAAAGTATCGCTAGAACACATGTGTTTTTCAAGAATCTACTTTGAGACATTTTTACATTAGTAATTAATTCATATATCTTATTGCGTGTGGGAAATGGCATAGACATTGGCAAAATGTTAACTGACACTGTCACACAACACTCAAAAAACAAAGAGTTTTAAACAAAGCTTTGCAGACACCTTTCCAGTTTTGTCAAATACTAAGATCAACATGAAAGAAAGAAGTTTTACAACTACAACACTCAAATATCACTAGCATCAATGGCGATCAGATCAGATTGCCTTTTTTTTCACACACCTCACATGCACTCTAACAAGTTTTTCTTTAATTTCTAAAACTATCACTGTTACTTGCAAACGCGTTTCAACTAAAAGTGTATATCCCTTCTGAAGATTAAAGGAACATGTGAAGGACGATTTTTAGAGATAGAATTTAATCTTTCTACGCTGTGTACCGAGAATTGAAGCCAGTGAGCTACAACATGCCTACATGGAACTTCACCACAAATCTAGTGTACTAATACTCACACTTATAACAATTGTTTGAATTAAAATAACAAAATAGGTATGTGACCCTTTACGTGTACGTTTTCAGTTGTTACAACACTCAGCGATTGTAATCAGCTGTTGAAAATTAACCGGCCTCAATTAAAAACTAGGCTGCCGGCATATTGTCTACACGAGTCACTTCACGAGCCGAGGCATACGCTAAGTGGCTTTTCGAAGAGTGACCACTCCCACCCGTGGTTAGAGTCTCCTTGGTACTAAGAACATTGCAAACAGAATTGTGCTGTCTATCGTAAAGGTTTTTGGTAAGGAGAATCGTGCCATTGACCTGACAGTGAGAGATTCAAATACACGCACGTTTGTTTGGTTACATAACAGCTCCTTCTGGTTCAAGTGAGTGGTTTTGAGATGTTGCGCGGTTGTTGTGGTGATTGTACGTCCGATCCCAACCGTTTTATGAAGTGTAATTATAAATCGCTGGGAGTTTCAAAACAATAGCATATCTGTATAACTAATCAACTGTAATCTTTAGCACTGGGCATATATTTCACATCTGTGGGAACATTTTAGTCTGACGGGGTGTTTTGGTTATTCATATAGTTTTTAGCGATTTCAGTTAATATTCCACTTGGTATATTACAGCGAGGTTAAATGTTCAGTTTGTGAAATATTTTAGAGTCATTTTGCAGTTTCTGCTAGGGGCTTTCAGGCAGCATGTTTGTTTTTTTGTTTTTTTGTGGGGGGGGGGGGGTAAAAAAAAACAACTAAATATTATTTGCATATTCAATAAAATATATCTTATTTGTAATTAGTAAACACTTTTCAGAAATGTAATTGGAAATATAAGGTGAACGTGTGGTAATAATTACATCAGAATATGTCTTTAACAAAAACGCTCTCTCCTTCTTTCAAGTATGTCAAGGAGGTTTAATTCTATGAAATAGATAAGCAAAAACAAAATCAGCAATAGTGTTGGAGTACTTCGGTGATATTTAACACCACTTAATTTTTGTTTTGCTTTGTTTTGTTTTTTGAATTTGTTTTTTGGTTTTGGTTTTTGGTTTTGGTTTTGGTTTTGGTTTTGGTTTTGGTTTTGGTTTTTTTTTTATATTTTTGTTGTTGTTGTTGTTGTAGTTTTATTTTTAGGGTTTTTTCTGGTGTTTGTTGTTGGTGGTTGTGGTTGTCGTATTTGGGTTGGATTGATATGGTAAGGGGATGTTATTTTTGCTTTTGTTTTTGAGAACTGGATACAAACTGCTCATGAAAATGTTTGAACTGCACTCATGTAAGCTGAAATTGCAGCCTTTTGATGTCTGATATTTACTTTCCCGCTCAATAATGACTGTGAGTATGTTACTTTCGGGGTAGTGAAGGGTGCTTGGACATTAATCACAGTTACAACGAGATGTTTCAGGTTGTAGACATTAGTACCTTCGATGAAACCCACGAGTGTGGGTACGGTGTTATACCAAGAACAAATATTGGCATTCTACCCCAGATGATGTGATTTGACGAGAGGTGTCGTCGTTGGCATCGACTACATTAACCGATTACAGCTATACAGTCACACAAACTGGTACAACAAATCACGGTGCCAAACATCAATAAAGAGAACAACAGCAATTCAGAAATGAACGAGATGATATTTCTGAATCGTTTATTTCAAATCAAGCAACAATCACAGTAAGTATAACCAACTTTGTCAGAAAAGGGGGCTGTAAAAGAGGATTTAATTTGGGATTGATTAATTTATTATTTAGCTATTTATGTATTCATTTATTCATTTTTTCTTTACATATTTATTTATTAGCGTGTTTTACTTGTATACAATTTAAGAAATCAAACACTTGGTTTCCTACACAACAGAATATTGACGAGGTACTTCAGTTCCATGGACGGGGAAAATCCTTGATTTTCCTCTGTGTCTTTGTGAAGTAGACTGGATAACCTGCAGTACAAAGCACTATTTCCCAGTTATCTTACCAAGTATCTTGAAAAAAGGAACATATTCGGAGCTTCCAAAACAGGTCTCATTCTTTGCCCCTATTCAATCTCCAGATTTGTCCTGAACTTGATGGCCATAAACTTGCAACAATCCTATTCGCTTCTGAAAACATCGATACTTAAATGCAACAACATTTTACAGTATAAATATAAGTTCAATCCATAAACTCTCAGATACGAAATAAATATTTACTAGAAACCTTCGTGTACGTATAACAGATAAAGACACTTGCTTTTCTCTATAATCGGTCAGTTTCGTGGTGCTTGGTTTCGCCTCCAAATACCTCTGCCAGGAGGACATTGTGGAGGAAAGTTTGATGAAGTCTTCTACTGTCATGGTCTTAGTTATCATAACGTTGGTGTCACTAAAACAAGAATGAGTGAATCAATATTGATTTACAGATCTAGTTTTCAGCGAACGCTTTAAACTCTACCACAACCAAAGCCCCTCTGCAAAGTATTTGAAAAACACAAAGTATTATGTGCCCGCGGGTGTTCGCGCTTTCAGAGAACACTTCCTAAACTATCATAGACGACGCGTTTTTCTCTAACCCGTTATGAAACTGTTAAAATGAAACCATGGACAAAAAGGTTGAGATAATAAAAGGAGGAGTTATTTTTATAGGGCGGAAATACCAAACTCACATGGACCTACTTACTGCAGCCATGTTCCATACGGGCATTCAGGGATCTCCTTCCGGTCCCAGATCCTTTTCACCCCCTCTGCGCGGTATTCTGACATCGAATCGTGGAACTAGACAAACTAACGGGTATTAGAAAATTCATGCGATGAGATATGTTTGTACTATTTCACAATATCAATCACTGGATTGACACAATTATTTACAGCAAGCAGTTTTATAACGGGACACTGCGGAGTGTAATGAACAAAAAAAGATGGAAATAGAACGACTAGACCCGACGACTGCCACCAAACCACAATAACTCTCACCTCCTTAATGGCTGCTTCTGCCTCTTCATTCTCATGTTTCTGTCTCTGCATCCAATACACCGCCAAACACCCTCTTGGCGTCAATACCCGGTCTACTTCCTTGTAGAAAGTGGGGAGATCAAGCCAATGTATAGCCGTTGCAACGGAAACAACATTCACTGAAGAAGATTCAAGGAATGCCAAATCTTCACCTCGCCCAACCCGGAAGTCCACGTTGCTCAAATGTGGCGTCTGTCGTATCTGTTCTTGACTGACATCAACGCCGACGACGTGTCTGAAGACGCGGGCAAGTGGAACAGTGCTTTGGTGGCCTGTGCCGCAGCCAATATCCACAGCATTGTTTAATTCGCCGCCCCCATCTTGAACATAGCGCACAATACAGTCTACGACATCCGAGGGGAATCGTATTCGGTATCTGGCATACGCTTCAGCGTGGTTTTTATCCTCAAAGTACCGAACTGGCTGCTGGGACATTGTGTCAGTCCCTTGTACTTATCAGTCTTTACATACGGGCACGTCTTCGTTCACGTGAGCCAGATCGTGACATACTGACCTGTAGATAAGTAGTACTAACTCAACACTGCCTAGTGACAACAGTGAGTAACCGAGCACCTGTGTCATATATACTCTGCATAGTCAATACATGTATGACGGTACGACTGATCCTGACTTACACACGGGCTTTCTCAAATTGGTCATGTGCACATGATATGAGCTATATCTCATTTAATTATGTCAGGTTGACATAAGGAGCAGCAAAAGACCACCCGATATTTACCAGTGCTTTCGACAAATGTAAATGTCCCATATTCACACATGTGGAGAAAAACATAGAAGAAACCCAAGATTGTTCACTCACTAACCAGCGTGTAACCGAGCCCCCGAGCCATATACTCAGCATGTTCAAATGCATGTTGATCCACACACACAGAGAGAGAGAGAAAAAGAGAGAGAGAAAGAGAGACAGAAAGAGAGACTGACTACCAGCGATGTCCTACATTTGATGTAACAATGTCACGTTGACATTAGGAACAGCAAAAAACCACCCGATAATCACCAGTGCTTTCAACAAATCTTAACCTCATACCCGATATCTATATACCAGTATGTAGAAATTGATGTTTGTTCGGATTGTACAGATTGTACAATACTGCCAACATTTGTTAAAGTGTCTACAGTCTTTGACGTAAACAGTCATGTAAGACCGGCTTTCCCAGTGGAGGTATGCTTTGGAATGATCGGAACATATATCTAACATATATTTTTTATTCTATACAAATTTTTTCTGGTATCACACTATCGAATTCTGGGGGATGGGGTTGGATTGTAAGGAAGGGAAGGATGAGTGAAATCCCTGTTTCTACCCTTTCTAGTTTTAGTTTGTTTTGGGTTTTTTCGCAGGCTTAACTTCCGGGGTAATCTGCATTTGCTTATTTTCTTAGTTTGTTTAGAACCCAGGCGCACATAATTAAAGTATTAAATCGCAAATGATACTTAATGTCGTGAGTTCTTCCTATGGATATGCTACTGACAATACCGAGCAACCATCTGTGAGTGAGTGTGTTATAGTTTTACGCCGCTTTTAGCAACATTCCAACAATATCACGGCGGTTGACACATATAATGCATCATCTGATTCCTAAATCTATACACACTTGGTGTTGATAATAAAAGGTTTCTTTTCAGAGATAATATGTCTAAAATACCTATCGACAGTTATGTATTAGTCCTTATAGTGTAAAATAAATATGTGTATGCGAATGTGTGCGTATGCCTGTGTTAATGTGTGCGTTTACTGTTTACTGGTATTACTTATATATTATCACAAATAGAACAACATATAATTTTCACAAGAATTCAGTGCTCTGTAAAGTCACAAACATCTGATGTTTTATAGCCAGTTACTCCTTCTTCAAACAATCCACATGAAAATAGTTTGGATGCCTCTGGTTCATGCATCGGATTGCCAAGCAGACAAAATAACGGACGGAGATCCTCGTTGCTGTAAAACATCTCGTTTATGTTTAGGAGTTCATGAGTTATGAAAAATACAACATGTAGAAATATGTTGTGTCACTAATATATGTGCGATGGCTGCCGGATGACAATTGAATAACCATCAGTCCGGCATATCATTTATTCAGTTAACATCATAGCACATTGGCATACGTTATAATTAGGAGTACAATTAAATAATAGTGATTGTTTATATGATGACGTCACATAAAGGTGATGCATCATATGACTCCTAAAACTATACACAGTCGGTGTTGATAATATAAGGATTGTTTTCAGAGATGATGTGTCTAAAATACCCACCAGTAGTTATGTGTCAGTCCACAATCATTCTCTTACAGTTTCATTTCTACTTATATATTATCACAAATAGAACAACATACAATTTTCTTTCAGTGTTGGGTAATGTCACAAACATCTGATGTTTTTAACTGAACATCCAACGTATCATAAAGTCAATTGTCACATGTACTTTATTTTGCCCCTCAGTATACAATTAACAACTTAAGTAATGGCACAATACATGGTATATGCTCCACTGGTGCTCTTTTTTGAGAAAAGATATCTTTTTCTAAACAGTCATATTAAATAAGGCAATTTACACAAATGAATTGCATTATTGGGGAGACAACTGGTCGTTACGTACTAGTATATCATACTACCTACGCCACAAAGGAAAGTATTCTTGATTATATTTTCAAATGACCGTATCAATCCATGCAAATGTCCCCCAAGCTCCGTATATTGGAGCCAATTTGACAAATGTTTCTAAGCCTGAAGATGAAAAATGCAGCATTTTCATGGAATTTTCTCAGTGTGATTTTGAAAGATACACAAGTGATTGATTTCTTACAGTTATCCGCTTATACACATTTGAGTATGGAATTTGTCCAGCCAAAATAACCCTCCTCCCTTGCTATCTTTTGTCAAACTGTTTATTTACTCCAACTTACAAGATAGTTTCATTCACAAACTGTCTTGTCAATACACGGATGAAAACACTCCTAAAATTTGATGGATAAAAGCTTATTTCCTATGACGAAAATATTTAGAAGCATTTAGGAATTCTTATACCAGAAATAAACTTTAATTTGCCACTTAATCTGGTGTAAGAATTCATTCTAACAATGACGACTTCAAGAAATAGGAAAATAATTACGAAAGAAAAACTATAAAAAGATGTGTCAGAAGTGGGATTCGAACCCACGCCCACATTCGTGGACCAGAACACCCAACCTCTATCACAGAGAAGGCATAGCCTTGAGTCTGGCGCCTTAGACCACTCGGCCATCCTGACAGCTGATCAAAAACAATCGCTACAGCATATTTACTACTGATACATTGTATAATCGAGGCCATCCATGCTCGTTTTACACTTCTTCTGGAATTTAAGTCACATAACTACATGCATGATACATTAACTGTCAGACAAGTCCTTCTTCAAAGTTTGCATCATGCAACCCTGCAAATGGATTGCGCAACTCCGTGTATTTCAATTCTGGCTTCATTCACTGTACCAAAAGGAAAAGGTCACTCAGTATTTACTATTCCAGTTTACTTGGCAACACCAGACAAGGGCTTTTCACAAAACGTCATTACAGTTTCCAAATGTCTTTACATTTGGAAATTTAAAATGAGAGGGAAAAAAGTTCCCGCGAGGCGGATTTGAACCACCGACCTAAGGATGTCAGCTTACACTTTCCACTACAGTCCTCCGCTCTACCAACTGAGCTATCACGGGGCTGACTAAATGATGTCACAACGTTATGCGATCACTCAGTCAGTGCGTACATTCCATTATACAAACTGATTTCCCTACAGTACTTTCCTTGTAAATGGCGTAGCATTTCCATTAGGCGTGCGAGTGAGGGAACATCGGTAGCGATACACAGCTTTACCCAGATAATTACACAAAGTGCGGCATGACTAAACACGTAAATGGCTTCACAAGACCAACAATTATGATATGCGCACTGTCGCCTCACTCACGACCGCACTTTACAGGAAGGTATATTTATGTGGGTGTTTACAGTATTTCATTTCCTCTTTAAATTTCAAATCCCATCTCACTTCAAGAATTCAATCTTTATCGCCTTTCAAATATCGTTCAATGTTTTCCTTGTATTCCACACATATAGTGACACCTTCATCGATCACGATGCACTCGAATAGTGACAGTGATCATACACAACAAGGGACAAATGAAAATACACCGAGTTTATATGTTATCTTCTGTCTATTTAGCCAGTTACTCCTTCTTCAAACAATCCACATGAAAATAGTTTGGATGCCTCTGGTTCATGCATCGGATTGCCAAGCAGACGAAATAACGGACGGAGACCCTCGTTGCTGTAAAACATCTCGTTTATGTTTAGAAGTTCATGAGTTATGAAAAATACAACATGTAGAAATATGTTGTGTCACTAATATATGTGCGATGGCTGCCGGATGACATCTGAATAACCATCAATCCGGCATATCTTTTATTTAGTTAACATCATAGCACATTGGCATACGTTATAATTAGGAGTACAATTAAATAATAGTGAATCTTTATATATGATGACGTCACATAAAGGTGATGCATCATATGACTCCTAAAACTATACACAGTCGGTGTTGATAATATAAGGATTGTTTTCAGAGATGATGTGTCTAAAATACCCACCAGTAGTTATGTGTCAGTCCATAATCATTCTCTTACAGTTTCATTTCTACTTATATATTATCACAAATAGAACAACATACAATTTTCTTTCAGTGTTGGGTAATGTCACAAACATCTGATGTTTTTAACTGAACATCCAACGTATCATAAAGTCAATTGTCACATGTACTTTATTTTGCCCCTCAGTATACAATTAACAACTTAAGTAATGGCACAATACATGGTATATGCTCCACTGGTGCTCTTTTTTGAGAAAAGACATCTTTTTCTAAACAGTCATATTAAATAAGGCAATTTACACAAATGAATTGCATTATTGGGGAGACAACTGGTCGTTACGTACTAGTATATCATACTACCTACGCCACAAAGGAAAGTATTCTTGATTATATTTTCAAATGACCGTATCAATCCATGCAAATGTCCCCCAAGCTCCGTATATTGGAGCCAATTTGACAAATGTTTCTAAGCCTGAAGATGAAAAATGCAGCATTTTCATGGAATTTTCTCAGTGTGATTTTGAAAGATACACAAGTGATTGATTTCTTACAGTTATCCGCTTATACACATTTGAGTATGGAATTTGTCCAGCCAAAATAACCCTCCTCCCTTGCTATCTTTTGTCAAACTGTTTATTTACTCCAACTTACAAGATAGTTTCATTCACAAACTGTCTTGTCAATACACGGATGAAAACACTCCTAAAATTTGATGGATAAAAGCTTATTTCCTATGACGAAAATATTTAGAAGCATTTAGGAATTCTTATACCAGAAATAAACTTTAATTTGCCACTTAATCTGGTGTAAGAATTCATTCTAACAATGACGACTTCAAGAAATAGGAAAATAATTACGAAAGAAAAACTATAAAAAGATGTGTCAGAAGTGGGATTCGAACCCACGCCCAAATTCGTGGACCAGAACACCCAACCTCTATCACAGAGAAGGCATAGCCTTGAGTCTGGCGCCTTAGACCACTCGGCCATCCTGACAGCTGATCAAAAACAATCGCTACAGCATATTTACTACTGATACATTGTATAATCGAGGCCATCCATGCTCGTTTTACACTTCTTGTGGAATTTAAGTCACATAACTACATGCATGATACATTAACTGTCAGACAAGTCCTTCTTCAAAGTTTGCATCATGCAACCCTGCAAATGGATTGCGCAACTCCGTGTATTTCAATTCTGGCTTCATTCACTGTACCAAAAGGAAAAGGTCACTCAGTATTTACTATTCCAGTTTACTTGGCAACACCAGACAAGGGCTTTTCACAAAACGTCATTACAGTTTCCAAATGTCTTTACATTTGGAAATTTAAAATGAGAGGGAAAAAAGTTCCCGCGAGGCGGATTTGAACCACCGACCTAAGGATGTCAGCTTACACTTTCCACTACAGTCCTCCGCTCTACCAACTGAGCTATCACGGGGCTGACTAAATGATGTCACAACGTTATGCGATCACTCAGTCAGTGCGTACATTCCATTATACAAACTGATTTCCCTACAGTACTTTCCTTGTAAATGGCGTAGCATTTCCATTAGGCGTGCGAGTGAGGGAACATCGGTAGCGATACACAGCTTTACCCAGATAATTACACAAAGTGCGGCATGACTAAACACGTAAATGGCTTCACAACACCTTCAACCATTATGATATGCGCACTGTCGCCTCACTCACGACCGCACTTTACAGGAAGGTATATTTATGTGGGTGTTTACAGTATTTCATTTCCTCTTTAAATTTCAAATCCCATCTCACTTCAAGAATTCATTCTTTATCGCCTTTCAAATATCGTTCAATGTTTTCCTTGTATCCCACACATATATTGACACCTTCATCGACCACGATGCACTCGAATAGTGACAGTGATCATACACAACAAGGGACAAATGAAAATACACCGAGTTTATATGTTATCTTCTGTCTATTTAGCCAGTTACTCCTTCTTCAAACAATCCACATGAAAATAGTTTGGATGCCTCTGGTTCATGCATCGAATTGCCAAGCAGACAAAATAACGGACGGAGACCATCGTTGCTGTAAAACATCTCGTTTATGTTTAGGAGTTCATGAGTTATGAAAAATACAACATGTAGAAATATGTTGTGTCACTAATATATGTGCGATGGCTGCCGGATGACAACTGAATAACCATCAATCCGGCATATCTTTTATTCGGTTAACATCATAGCACATTGGCATACGTTATAATTAGGAGTACAATTAAATAATAGTGAATGTTTATATGATGACGTCACATAAAGGTGATGCATCATATGACTCCTAAAACTATACACAGTCGGTGTTGATAATATAAGGATTGTTTTCAGAGATGATGTGTCTAAAATACCCACCAGTAGTTATGTGTCAGTCCATAATCATTCTCTTACAGTTTCATTTCTACTTATATATTATCACAAATAGAACAACATACAATTTTCTTTCAGTGTTGGGTAATGTCACAAACATCTGATGTTTTTAACTGAACATCCAACGTATCATAAAGTCAATTGTCACATGTACTTTATTTTGCCCCTCAGTATACAATTAACAACTTAAGTAATGGCACAATACATGGTATATGCTCCACTGGTGCTCTTTTTGAGAAAAGATATCTTTTTCTAAACAGTCATATTAAATAAGGCAATTTACACAAATGAATTGCATTATTGGGGAGACAACTGGTCGTTACGTACTAGTATATCATACTACCTACGCCACAAAGGAAAGTATTCTTGATTATATTTTCAAATGGCCGTATCAATCCATGCAAATGTCCCCCAAGCTCCGTATATTGGAGCCAATTTGACAAATGTTTCTAAGCCTGAAGATGAAAAATGCAGCATTTTCATGGAATTTTCTCAGTGTGATTTTGAAAGATACACAAGTGATTGATTTCTTACAACTATCCGCTTATACACATTTGAGTATGGAATTTGTCCAGCCAAAATAACCCTCCTCCCTTGCTATCTTTTGTCAAACTGTTTATTTACTCCAACTTACAAGATAGTTTCATTCACAAACTGTCTTGTCAATACACGGATGAAAACACTCCTAAAATTTGATGGATAAAAGCTTATTTCCTATGACGAAAATATTTAGAAGCATTTAGGAATTCTTATACCAGAAATAAACTTTAATTTGCCACTTAATCTGGTGTAAGAATTCATTCTAACAATGACGACTTCAAGAAATAGGAAAATAATTATGAAAGAAAAACTATAAAAAGATGTGTCAGAAGTGGGATTCGAACCCACGCCCACATTCGTGGACCAGAACACCCAACCTCTATCACAGAGAAGGCATAGCCTTGAGTCTGGCGCCTTAGACCACTCGGCCATCCTGACAGCTGATCAAAAACAATCGCTACAGCATATTTACTACTGATACATTGTATAATCGAGGCCATCCATGCTCGTTTTACACTTCTTGTGGAATTTAAGTCACATAACTACATGCATGATACATTAACTGTCAGACAAGTCCTTCTTCAAAGTTTGCATCATGCAACCCTGCAAATGGATTGCGCAACTCCGTGTATTTCAATTCTGGCTTCATTCACTGTACCAAAAGGAAAAGGTCACTCAGTATTTACTATTCCAGTTTACTTGGCAACACCAGACAAGGGCTTTTCACAAAACGTCATTACAGTTTCCAAATGTCTTTACATTTGGAAATTTAAAATGAGAGGGAAAAAGTTCCCGCGAGGCGGATTTGAACCACCGACCTAAGGATGTCAGCTTACTCTTTCCACTACAGTCCTCCGCTCTACCAACTGAGCTATCACGGGGCTGACTAAATGATGTCACAACGTTATGCGATCACTCAGTCAGTGCGTACATTCCATTATACAAACTGATTTCCCTACAGTACTTTCCTTGTAAATGGCGTAGCATTTCCATTAGGCGTGCGAGTGAGGGAACATCGGTAGCGATACACAGCTTTACCCAGATAATTACACAAAGTGCGGCATGACTAAACACGTAAATGGCTTCACAACACCTTCAACCATTATGATATGCGCACTGTCGCCTCACTCACGACCGCACTTTACCGGTAGGTATATTTATGTGGGTGTTTACAGTATTTCATTTCCTCTTTAAATTTCAAATCCCATCTCACTTCAAGAATTCATTCTTTATCGCCTTTCAAATATCGTTCAATGTTTTCCTTGTATCCCACACATATATTGACACCTTCATCGACCACGATGCACTCGAATAGTGACAGTGATCATACACAACAAGGGACAAATGAAAATACACCGAGTTTATATGTTATCTTCTGTCTATTTAGCCAGTTACTCCTTCTTCAAACAATCCACATGAAAATAGTTTGGATGCCTCTGGTTCATGCATCGAATTGCCAAGCAGACAAAATAACGGACGGAGACCATCGTTGCTGTAAAACATCTCGTTTATGTTTAGGAGTTCATGAGTTATGAAAAATACAACATGTAGAAATATGTTGTGTCACTAATATATGTGCGATGGCTGCCGGATGACAACTGAATAACCATCAATCCGGCATATCTTTTATTCGGTTAACATCATAGCACATTGGCATACGTTATAATTAGGAGTACAATTAAATAATAGTGAATGTTTATATGATGACGTCACATAAAGGTGATGCATCATATGACTCCTAAAACTATACACAGTCGGTGTTGATAATATAAGGATTGTTTTCAGAGATGATGTGTCTAAAATACCCACCAGTAGTTATGTGTCAGTCCATAATCATTCTCTTACAGTTTCATTTCTACTTATATATTATCACAAATAGAACAACATACAATTTTCTTTCAGTGTTGGGTAATGTCACAAACATCTGATGTTTTTAACTGAACATCCAACGTATCATAAAGTCAATTGTCACATGTACTTTATTTTGCCCCTCAGTATACAATTAACAACTTAAGTAATGGCACAATACATGGTATATGCTCCACTGGTGCTCTTTTTGAGAAAAGATATCTTTTTCTAAACAGTCATATTAAATAAGGCAATTTACACAAATGAATTGCATTATTGGGGAGACAACTGGTCGTTACGTACTAGTATATCATACTACCTACGCCACAAAGGAAAGTATTCTTGATTATATTTTCAAATGGCCGTATCAATCCATGCAAATGTCCCCCAAGCTCCGTATATTGGAGCCAATTTGACAAATGTTTCTAAGCCTGAAGATGAAAAATGCAGCATTTTCATGGAATTTTCTCAGTGTGATTTTGAAAGATACACAAGTGATTGATTTCTTACAACTATCCGCTTATACACATTTGAGTATGGAATTTGTCCAGCCAAAATAACCCTCCTCCCTTGCTATCTTTTGTCAAACTGTTTATTTACTCCAACTTACAAGATAGTTTCATTCACAAACTGTCTTGTCAATACACGGATGAAAACACTCCTAAAATTTGATGGATAAAAGCTTATTTCCTATGACGAAAATATTTAGAAGCATTTAGGAATTCTTATACCAGAAATAAACTTTAATTTGCCACTTAATCTGGTGTAAGAATTCATTCTAACAATGACGACTTCAAGAAATAGGAAAATAATTATGAAAGAAAAACTATAAAAAGATGTGTCAGAAGTGAGATTCGAACCCACGCCCAAATTCGTGGACCAGAACACCCAACCTCTATCACAGAGAAGGCATAGCCTTGAGTCTGGCGCCTTAGACCACTCGGCCATCCTGACAGCTGATCAAAAACAATCGCTACAGCATATTTACTACTGATACATTGTATAATCGAGGCCATCCATGCTCGTTTTACACTTCTTGTGGAATTTAAGTCACATAACTACATGCATGATACATTAACTGTCAGACAAGTCCTTCTTCAAAGTTTGCATCATGCAACCCTGCAAATGGATTGCGCAACTCCGTGTATTTCAATTCTGGCTTCATTCACTGTACCAAAAGGAAAAGGTCACTCAGTATTTACTATTCCAGTTTACTTGGCAACACCAGACAAGGGCTTTTCACAAAACGTCATTACAGTTTCCAAATGTCTTTACATTTGGAAATTTAAAATGAGAGGGAAAAAAGTTCCCGCGAGGCGGATTTGAACCACCGACCTAAGGATGTCAGCTTACACTTTCCACTACAGTCCTCCGCTCTACCAACTGAGCTATCACGGGGCTGACTAAATGATGTCACAACGTTATGCGATCACTCAGTCAGTGCGTACATTCCATTATACAAACTGATTTCCCTACAGTACTTTCCTTGTAAATGGCGTAGCATTTCCATTAGGCGTGCGAGTGAGGGAACATCGGTAGCGATACACAGCTTTACCCAGATAATTACACAAAGTGCGGCATGACTAAACACGTAAATGGCTTCACAACACCTTCAACCATTATGATATGCGCACTGTCGCCTCACTCACGACCGCACTTTACCGGTAGGTATATTTATGTGGGTGTTTACAGTATTTCATTTCCTCTTTAAATTTCAAATCCCATCTCACTTCAAGAATTCATTCTTTCTCGCCTTTCAAATATCGTTCAATGTTTTCCTTGTATCCCACACATATATTGACACCTTCATCGACCACGATGCACTCGAATAGTGACAGTGATCATACACAAAAAGGGACAAACGAAAATACACCGAGTTTATATGTTATCTTCTGTCTATTTAGCCAGTTACTCCTTCTTCAAACAATCCACATGAAAATAGTTTGGATGCCTCTGGTTCATGCATCGAATTGCCAAGCAGACGAAATAACGGACGGAGACCATCGTTGCTGTAAAACATCTCGTTTATGTTTAGGAGTTCATGAGTTATGAAAAATACAACATGTAGAAATATGTTGTGTCACTAATATATGTGCGATGGCTGCCGGATGACAACTGAATAACCATCAATCCGGCATATCTTTTATTCGGTTAACATCATAGCACATTGGCATACGTTATAATTAGGAGTACAATTAAATAATAGTGAATGTTTATATGATGACGTCACATAAAGGTGATGCATCATATGACTCCTAAAACTATACACAGTCGGTGTTGATAATATAAGGATTGTTTTCAGAGATGATGTGTCTAAAATACCCACCAGTAGTTATGTGTCAGTCCATAATCATTCTCTTACAGTTTCATTTCTACTTATATATTATCACAAATAGAACAACATACAATTTTCTTTCAGTGTTGGGTAATGTCACAAACATCTGATGTTTTTAACTGAACATCCAACGTATCATAAAGTCAATTGTCAGATGTACTTTATTTTGCCCCTCAGTATACAATTAACAACTTAAGTAATGGCACAATACATGGTATATGCTCCACTGGTGCTCTTTTTGAGAAAAGATATCTTTTTCTAAACAGTCATATTAAATAAGGCAATTTACACAAATGAATTGCATTATTGGGGAGACAACTGGTCGTTGCGTACTAGTATATCATACTACCTACGCCACAAAGGAAAGTATTCTTGATTATATTTTCAAATGACCGTATCAATCCATGCAAATGTCCCCCAAGCTCCGTATATTGGAGCCAATTTGACAAATGTTTCTAAGCCTGAAGATGAAAAATGCAGCATTTTCATGGAATTTTCTCAGTGTGATTTTGAAAGATACACAAGTGATTGATTTCTTACAACTATCCGCTTATACACATTTGAGTATGGAATTTGTCCAGCCAAAATAACCCTCCTCCCTTGCTATCTTTTGTCAAACTGTTTATTTACTCCAACTTACAAGATAGTTTCATTCACAAACTGTCTTGTCAATACACGGATGAAAACACTCCTAAAATTTGATGGATAAAAGCTTATTTCCTATGACGAAAATATTTAGAAGCATTTAGGAATTCTTATACCAGAAATAAACTTTAATTTGCCACTTAATCTGGTGTAAGAATTCATTCTAACAATGACGACTTCAAGAAATAGGAAAATAATTATGAAAGAAAAACTATAAAAAGATGTGTCAGAAGTGGGATTCGAACCCACGCCCACATTCGTGGACCAGAACACCCAACCTCTATCACAGAGAAGGCATAGCCTTGAGTCTGGCGCCTTAGACCACTCGGCCATCCTGACAGCTGATCAAAAACAATCGCTACAGCATATTTACTACTGATACATTGTATAATCGAGGCCATCCATGCTCGTTTTACACTTCTTCTGGAATTTAAGTCACATAACTACATGCATGATACATTAACTGTCAGACAAGTCCTTCTTCAAAGTTTGCATCATGCAACCCTGCAAATGGATTGCGCAACTCCGTGTATTTCAATTCTGGCTTCATTCACTGTACCAAAAGGAAAAGGTCACTCAGTATTTACTATTCCAGTTTACTTGGCAACACCAGACAAGGGCTTTTCACAAAACGTCATTACAGTTTCCAAATGTCTTTACATTTGGAAATTTAAAATGAGAGGGAAAAAGTTCCCGCGAGGCGGATTTGAACCACCGACCTAAGGATGTCAGCTTACTCTTTCCACTACAGTCCTCCGCTCTACCAACTGAGCTATCACGGGGCTGACTAAATGATGTCACAACGTTATGCGATCACTCAGTCAGTGCGTACATTCCATTATACAAACTGATTTCCCTACAGTACTTTCCTTGTAAATGGCGTAGCATTTCCATTAGGCGTGCGAGTGAGGGAACATCGGTAGCGATACACAGCTTTACCCAGATAATTACACAAAGTGCGGCATGACTAAACACGTAAATGGCTTCACAACACCTTCAACCATTATGATATGCGCACTGTCGCCTCACTCACGACCGCACTTTACCGGTAGGTATATTTATGTGGGTGTTTACAGTATTTCATTTCCTCTTTAAATTTCAAATCCCATCTCACTTCAAGAATTCATTCTTTATCGCCTTTCAAATATCGTTCAATGTTTTCCTTGTATTCCACACATATATTGACACCTTCATCGACCACGATGCACTCGAATAGTGACAGTGATCATACACAACAAGGGACAAATGAAAATACACCGAGTTTATATGTTATCTTCTGTCTATTTAGCCAGTTACTCCTTCTTCAAACAATCCACATGAAAATAGTTTGGATGCCTCTGGTTCATGCATCGGATTGCCAAGCAGACAAAATAACGGACGGAGACCCTCGTTGCTGTAAAACATCTCGTTTATGTTTAGAAGTTCATGAGTTATGAAAAATACAACATGTAGAAATATGTTGTGTCACTAATATATGTGCGATGGCTGCCGGATGACATCTGAATAACCATCAATCCGGCATATCTTTTATTCGGTTAACATCATAGCACATTGGCATACGTTATAATTAGGAGTACAATTAAATAATAGTAAATGTTTATATATGATGACGTCACATAAAGGTGATGCATCATATGACTCCTAAAACTATACACAGTCGGTGTTGATAATATAAGGATTGTTTTCAGAGATGATGTGTCTAAAATACCCACCAGTAGTTATGTGTCAGTCCATAATCATTCTCTTATAGTTTCATTTCTACTTATATATTATCACAAATAGAACAACATACAATTTTCTTTCAGTGTTGGGTAATGTCACAAACATCTGATGTTCTTAACTGAACACCCAACGTATCATAAAGTCAATTGTCAGATGTACTTTATTTTGCCCCTCAGTATACAATTAACAACTTTAGTAATGGCACAATACATGGTATATGCTCCACTGGTGCTCTTTTTTGAGAAAAGATATCTTTTTCTAAACAGTCATATTAAATAAGGCAATTTACACAAATGAATTGCATTATTGGGGAGACAACTGGTCGTTGCGTACTAGTATATCATACTACCTACGCCACAAAGGAAAGTATTCTTGATTATATTTTCAAATGACCGTATCAATCCATGCAAATGTCCCCCAAGCTCCGTATATTGGAGCCATTTTGACAAATGTTTCTAAGCCTGAAGATGAAAAATGCAGCATTTTCATGGAATTTTCTCAGTGTGATTTTGAAAGATACACAAGTGATTGATTTCTTACAGTTATCCGCTTATACACATTTGAGTATGGAATTTGTCCAGCCAAAATAACCCTCCTCCCTTGCTATCTTTTGTCAAACTGTTTATTTACTCCAACTTACAAGATAGTTTCATTCACAAACTGTCTTGTCAATACACGGATGAAAACACTCCTAAAATTTGATGGATAAAAGCTTATTTCCTATGACGAAAATATTTAGAAGCATTTAGGAATTCTTATACCAGAAATAAACTTTAATTTGCCACTTAATCTGGGGTAAGAATTCATTCTAACAATGACGACTTCAAGAAATAGGAAAATAATTATGAAAGAAAAACTATAAAAAGATGTGTCAGAAGTGGGATTCGAACCCACGCCCACATTCGTGGACCAGAACACCCAACCTCTATCACAGAGAAGGCATAGCCTTGAGTCTGGCGCCTTAGACCACTCGGCCATCCTGACAGCTGATCAAAAACAATCGCTACAGCATATTTACTACTGATACATTGTATAATCGAGGCCATCCATGCTCGTTTTACACTTCTTCTGGAATTTAAGTCACATAACTACATGCATGATACATTAACTGTCAGACAAGTCCTTCTTCAAAGTTTGCATCATGCAACCCTGCAAATGGATTGCGCAACTCCGTGTATTTCAATTCTGGCTTCACTCACTGTACCAAAAGGAAAAGGTCACTCAGTATTTACTGTTCCATAAGAATGAAGATTTTATGGATATCAATTTCTTTATGAGAGAACACAACGTTTCGGAGTTAATGCTTGCTCCTTCATTACAGTTTCCATCACCTGATGAAGGAGTACGCATTAACTCCGAAACGTTGTGTTCTCTCATAAAGAAGTTGATATCCACAAAATCTTCATTCTTATGTATTTACACTTCTAAATGACATTCAAAGACTTGTTACTATTCCAGTTTACTTGGCAACACCAGACAAGGGCTTTTCACAAAACGTCATTACAGTTTCCAAATGTCTTTACATTTGGAAATTTAAAATGAGAGGGAAAAAGTTCCCGCGAGGCGAATTTGAACCACCGACCTAAGGATGTCAGCTTACACTTTCCACTACAGTCCTCCGCTCTACCAACTGAGCTATCACGGGGCTGACTAAATGCTGTCACAACGTTATGCGATCACTCAGTCAGTGCGTACATTCCATTATACAAACTGATTTCCCTACAGTACTTTCCTTGTAAATGGCGTAGCATTTCCATTAGGCGTGCGAGTGAGGGAACATCGGTAGCGATACACAGCTTTACCCAGATAATTACACAAAGTGCGGCATGACTAAACACGTAAATGGCTTCACAACACCTTCAACCATTATGATATGCGCACTGTCGCCTCACTCACGACCGCACTTTACCGGTAGGTATATTTATGTGGGTGTTTACAGTATTTCATTTCCTCTTTAAATTTCAAATCCCATCTCACTTCAAGAATTCATTCTTTATCGCCTTTCAAATATCGTTCAATGTTTTCCTTGTATTCCACACATATATTGACACCTTCATCGACCACGATGCACTCGAATAGTGACAGTGATCATACACAACAAGGGACAAATGAAAATACACCGAGTTTATATGTTATCTTCTGTCTATTTAGCCAGTTACTCCTTCTTCAAACAATCCACATGAAAATAGTTTGGATGCCTCTGGTTCATGCATCGAATTGCCAAGCAGACAAAATAACGGACGGAGACCATCGTTGCTGTAAAACATCTCGTTTATGTTTAGGAGTTCATGAGTTATGAAAAATACAACATGTAGAAATATGTTGTGTCACTAATATATGTGCGATGGCTGCCGGATGACAACTGAATAACCATCAATCCGGCATATCTTTTATTCGGTTAACATCATAGCACATTGGCATACGTTTTAATTAGGAGTACAATTAAATAATAGTGAATGTTTATATGATGACGTCACATAAAGGTGATGCATCATATGACTCCTAAAACTATACACAGTCGGTGTTGATAATATAAGGATTGTTTTCAGAGATGATGTGTCTAAAATACCCACCAGTAGTTATGTGTCAGTCCATAATCATTCTCTTACAGTTTCATTTCTACTTATATATTATCACAAATAGAACAACATACAATTTTCTTTCAGTGTTGGGTAATGTCACAAACATCTGATGTTTTTAACTGAACACCCAACGTATCATAAAGTCAATTGTCAGATGTACTTTATTTTGCCCCTCAGTATACAATTAACAACTTTAGTAATGGCACAATACATGGTATATGCTCCACTGGTGCTCTTTTTTGAGAAAAGATATCTTTTTCTAAACAGTCATATTAAATAAGGCAATTTACACAAATGAATTGCATTATTGGGGAGACAACTGGTCGTTGCGTACTAGTATATCATACTACCTACGCCACAAAGGAAAGTATTCTTGATTATATTTTCAAATGACCGTATCAATCCATGCAAATGTCCCCCAAGCTCCGTATATTGGAGCCATTTTGACAAATGTTTCTAAGCCTGAAGATGAAAAATGCAGCATTTTCATGGAATTTTCTCAGTGTGATTTTGAAAGATACACAAGTGATTGATTTCTTACAGTTATCCGCTTATACACATTTGAGTATGGAATTTGTCCAGCCAAAATAACCCTCCTCCCTTGCTATCTTTTGTCAAACTGTTTATTTACTCCAACTTACAAGATAGTTTCATTCACAAACTGTCTTGTCAATACACGGATGAAAACACTCCTAAAATTTGATGGATAAAAGCTTATTTCCTATGACGAAAATATTTAGAAGCATTTAGGAATTCTTATACCAGAAGTAAACTTTAATTTGCCACTTAATCTGGGGTAAGAATTCATTCTAACAATGACGACTTCAAGAAATAGGAAAATAGTTATGAAAGAAAAACTATAAAAAGATGTGTCAGAAGTGGGATTCGAACCCACGCCCACATTCGTGGACCAGAACACCCAACCTCTATCACAGAGAAGGCATAGCCTTGAGTCTGGCGCCTTAGACCACTCGGCCATCCTGACAGCTGATCAGAAGCGATCGCTACAGCATATTTATTACTGATACATTGTATAATCGAGGCCATCCATGCTCGTTTTACACTTCTTGTGGAATTTAAGTCACATAACTACATGCATGATACATTAACTGTCAGACAAGTCCTTCTTCAAAGTTTGCATCATGCAACCCTGCAAATGGATTGCGCAACTCCGTGTATTTCAATTCTGGCTTCACTCACTGTACCAAAAGGAAAAGGTCACTCAGTATTTACTGTTCCATAAGAATGAAGATTTTATGGATATCAATTTCTTTATGAGAGAACACAACGTTTCGGAGTTAATGCTTACTCCTTCATTACAGTTTCCATCACCTGATGAAGGAGTAAGCATTAACTCCGAAACGTTGTGTTCTCTCATAAAGAAGTTGATATCCATAAAATCTTCATTCTTATGTATTTACACTTCTAAATGACATTCAAAGACTTGTTACTATTCCAGTTTACTTGGCAACACCAGACAAGGGCTTTTCACAAAACGTCATTACAGTTTCCAAATGTCTTTACATTTGGAAATTTAAAATGAGAGGGAAAAAGTTCCCGCGAGGCGAATTTGAACCACCGACCTAAGGATGTCAGCTTACACTTTCCACTACAGTCCTCCGCTCTACCAACTGAGCTATCACGGGGCTGACTAAATGCTGTCACAACGTTATGCGATCACTCAGTCAGTGCGTACATTCCATTATACAAACTGATTTCCCTACAGTACTTTCCTTGTAAATGGCGTAGCATTTCCATTAGGCGTGCGAGTGAGGGAACATCGGTAGCGATACACAGCTTTACCCAGATAATTACACAAAGTGCGGCATGACTAAACACGTAAATGGCTTCACAACACCTTCAACCATTATGATATGCGCACTGTCGCCTCACTCACGACCGCACTTTACCGGTAGGTATATTTATGTGGGTGTTTACAGTATTTCATTTCCTCTTTAAATTTCAAATCCCATCTCACTTCAAGAATTCATTCTTTATCGCCTTTCAAATATCGTTCAATGTTTTCCTTGTATTCCACACATATATTGACACCTTCATCGACCACGATGCACTCGAATAGTGACAGTGATCATACACAACAAGGGACAAATGAAAATACACCGAGTTTATATGTTATCTTCTGTCTATTTAGCCAGTTACTCCTTCTTCAAACAATCCACATGAAAATAGTTTGGATGCCTCTGGTTCATGCATCGAATTGCCAAGCAGACAGAATAACGGACGGAGACCATCGTTGCTGTAAAACATCTCGTTTATGTTTAGGAGTTCATGAGTTATGAAAAATACAACATGTAGAAATATGTTGTGTCACTAATATATGTGCGATGGCTGCCGGATGACAACTGAATAACCATCAATCCGGCATATCATATATTTAATTAACATCATAGCACATTGGCATACGTTTTAATTAGGAGTACAATTAAATAATAGTGAATGTTTATATGATGACGTCACATAAAGGTGATGCATCATATGACTCCTAAAACTATACACAGTCGGTGTTGATAATATAAGGATTGTTTTCAGAGATGATGTGTCTAAAATACCCACCAGTAGTTATGTGTCAGTCCATAATCATTCTCTTACAGTTTCATTTCTACTTATATATTATCACAAATAGAACAACATACAATTTTCTTTCAGTGTTGGGTAATGTCACAAACATCTGATGTTCTTAACTGAACACCCAACGTATCATAAAGTCAATTGTCAGATGTACTTTATTTTGCCCCTCAGTATACAATTAACAACTTTAGTAATGGCACAATACATGGTATATGCTCCACTGGTGCTCTTTTTTGAGAAAAGATATCTTTTTCTAAACAGTCATATTAAATAAGGCAATTTACACAAATGAATTGCATTATTGGGGAGACAACTGGTCGTTGCGTACTAGTATATCATACTACCTACGCCACAAAGGAAAGTATTCTTGATTATATTTTCAAATGACCGTATCAATCCATGCAAATGTCCCCCAAGCTCCGTATATTGGAGATATTTTGACAAATGTTTCTAAGCCTGAAGATGAAAAATGCAGCATTTTCATGGAATTTTCTCAGTGTGATTTTGAAAGATACACAAGTGATTGATTTCTTACAACTATCCGCTTATACAGATTTGAGTATGGAATTTGTCCAGCCAAAATAACCCTCCTCCATTGCTATCTTTTGTCAAACTGTTTATTTACTCCAACTTACAAGATAGTTTCATTCACAAACTGTCTTGTCAATACACGGATGAAAACACTCCTAAAATTTGATGGATAAAAGCTTATTTCCTATGACGAAAATATTTAGAAGCATTTAGGAATTCTTATACCAGAAATAAACTTTAATTTGCCACTTAATCTGGGGTAAGAATTCATTCTAGCAATGACGACTTCAAGAAATAGGAAAATAATTACGAAAGAAAAACTATAAAAAGATGTGTCAGAAGTGGGATTCGAACCCACGCCCACATTCGTGGACCAGAACACCCAACCTCTATCACAGAGAAGGCATAGCCTTGAGTCTGGCGCCTTAGACCACTCGGCCATCCTGACAGCTGATCAAAAACAATCGCTACAGCATATTTACTACTGATACATTGTATAATCGAGGCCATCCATGCTCGTTTTACACTTCTTGTGGAATTTAAGTCACATAACTACATGCATGATACATTAACTGTCAGACAAGTCCTTCTTCAAAGTTTGCATCATGCAACCCTGCAAATGGATTGCGCAACTCCGTGTATTTCAATTCTGGCTTCATTCACTGTACCAAAAGGAAAAGGTCACTCAGTATTTACTATTCCAGTTTACTTGGCAACACCAGACAAGGGCTTTTCACAAAACGTCATTACAGTTTCCAAATGTCTTTACATTTGGAAATTTAAAATGAGAGGGAAAAAGTTCCCGCGAGGCGGATTTGAACCACCGACCTAAGGAAGTCAGCTTACTCTTTCCACTACAGTCCTCCGCTCTACCAACTGAGCTATCACGGGGCTGACTAAATGATGTCACAACGTTATGCGATCACTCAGTCAGTGCGTACATTCCATTATACAAACTGATTTCCCTACAGTACTTTCCTTGTAAATGGCGTAGCATTTCCATTAGGCGTGCGAGTGAGGGAACATCGGTAGCGATACACAGCTTTACCCAGATAATTACACAAAGTGCGGCATGACTAAACACGTAAATGGCTTCACAACACCTTCAACCATTATGATATGCGCACTGTCGCCTCACTCACGACCGCACTTTACCGGTAGGTATATTTATGTGGGTGTTTACAGTATTTCATTTCCTCTTTAAATTTCAAATCCCATCTCACTTCAAGAATTCATTCTTTATCGCCTTTCAAATATCGTTCAATGTTTTCCTTGTATTCCACACATATAGTGACACCTTCATCGACCACGATGCACTCGAATAGTGACAGTGATCATACACAACAAGGGACAAATGAAAATACACCGAGTTTATATGTTATCTTCTGTCTATTTAGCCAGTTACTCCTTCTTCAAACAATCCACATGAAAATAGTTTGGATGCCTCTGGTTCATGCATCGAATTGCCAAGCAGACAAAATAACGGACGGAGACCATCGTTGCTGTAAAACATCTCGTTTATGTTTAGGAGTTCATGAGTTATGAAAAATACAACATGTAGAAATATGTTGTGTCACTAATATATGTGCGATGGCTGCCGGATGACAACTGAATAACCATCAATCCGGCATATCATATATTTAATTAACATCATAGCACATTGGCATACGTTATAATTAGGAGTACAATTAAATAATAGTGAATGTTTATATGATGACGTCACATAAAGGTGATGCATCATATGACTCCTAAAACTATACACAGTCGGTGTTGATAATATAAGGATTGTTTTCAGAGATGATGTGTCTAAAACACCCACCAGTAGTTATGTGTCAGTCCATAATCATTCTCTTACAGTTTCATTTCTACTTATATATTATCACAAATAGAACAACATACAATTTTCTTTCAGTGTTGGGTAATGTCACAAACATCTGATGTTTTTAACTGAACATCCAACGTATCATAAAGTCAATTGTCACATGTACTTTATTTTGCCCCTCAGTATACAATTAACAACTTAAGTAATGGCACAATACATGGTATATGCTCCACTGGTGCTCTTTTTGAGAAAAGATATCTTTTTCTAAACAGTCATATTAAATAAGGCAATTTACACAAATGAATTGCATTATTGGGGAGACAACTGGTCGTTACGTACTAGTATATCATACTACCTACGCCACAAAGGAAAGTATTCTTGATTATATTTTCAAATGACCGTATCAATCCATGCAAATGTCCCCCAAGCTCCGTATATTGGAGCCAATTTGACAAATGTTTCTAAGCCTGAAGATGAAAAATGCAGCATTTTCATGGAATTTTCTCAGTGTGATTTTGAAAGATACACAAGTGATTGATTTCTTACAACTATTAGCTTATACACATTTGAGTATGGAATTTGTCCAGCCAAAATAACCCTCCTCCCTTGCTATCTTTTGTCAAACTGTTTATTTACTCCAACTTACAAGATAGTTTCATTCACAAACTGTCTTGTCAATACACGGATGAAAACACTCCTAAAATTTGATGGATAAAAGCTTATTTCCTATGACGAAAATATTTAGAAGCATTTAGGAATTCTTATACCAGAAATAAACTTTAATTTGCCACTTAATCTGGTGTAAGAATTCATTCTAACAATGACGACTTCAAGAAATAGGAAAATAATTACGAAAGAAAAACTATAAAAAGATGTGTCAGAAGTGGGATTCGAACCCACGCCCACATTCGTGGACCAGAACACCCAACCTCTATCACAGAGAAGGCATAGCCTTGAGTCTGGCGCCTTAGACCACTCGGCCATCCTGACAGCTGATCAAAAACAATCGCTACAGCATATTTACTACTGATACATTGTATAATCGAGGCCATCCATGCTCGTTTTACACTTCTTGTGGAATTTAAGTCACATAACTACATGCATGATACATTAACTGTCAGACAAGTCCTTCTTCAAAGTTTGCATCATGCAACCCTGCAAATGGATTGCGCAACTCCGTGTATTTCAATTCTGGCTTCATTCACTGTACCAAAAGGAAAAGGTCACTCAGTATTTACTATTCCAGTTTACTTGGCAACACCAGACAAGGGCTTTTCACAAAACGTCATTACAGTTTCCAAATGTCTTTACATTTGGAAATTTAAAATGAGAGGGAAAAAGTTCCCGCGAGGCGGATTTGAACCACCGACCTAAGGATGTCAGCTTACTCTTTCCACTACAGTCCTCCGCTCTACCAACTGAGCTATCACGGGGCTGACTAAATGATGTCACAACGTTATGCGATCACTCAGTCAGTGCGTACATTCCATTATACAAACTGATTTCCCTACAGTACTTTCCTTGTAAATGGCGTAGCATTTCCATTAGGCGTGCGAGTGAGGGAACATCGGTAGCGATACACAGCTTTACCCAGATAATTACACAAAGTGCGGCATGACTAAACACGCAAATGGCTTCACAACACCTTCAACCATTATGATATCCGCACTGTCGCCTCACTCACGACCGCACTTTACCAGTAGGTATATTTATGTGGGTGTTTACAGTATTTCATTTCCTCTTTAAATTTCAAATCCCATCTCACTTCAAGAATTCATTCTTTATCGCCTTTCAAATATCGTTCAATGTTTTCCTTGTATTCCACACATATATTGACACCTTCATTGACCACGATGCACTCGAATAGTGACAGTGATCATACACAACAAGGGACAAATGAAAATACACCGAGTTTATATGTTATCTTCTGTCTATTTAGCCAGTTACTCCTTCTTCAAACAATCCACATGAAAATAGTTTGGATGCCTCTGGTTCATGCATCGAATTGCCAAGCAGACAAAATAACGGACGGAGACCATCGTTGCTGTAAAACATCTCGTTTATGTTTAGGAGTTCATGAGTTATGAAAAATACAACATGTAGAAATATGTTGTGTCACTAATATATGTGCGATGGCTGCCGGATGACAACTGAATAACCATCAATCCGGCATATCTTTTATTCGGTTAACATCATAGCACATTGGCATACGTTATAATTAGGAGTACAATTAAATAATAGTGAATGTTTATATGATGACGTCACATAAAGGTGATGCATCATATGACTCCTAAAACTATACACAGTCGGTGTTGATAATATAAGGATTGTTTTCAGAGATGATGTGTCTAAAATACCCACCAGTAGTTATGTGTCAGTCCATAATCATTCTCTTACAGTTTCATTTCTACTTATATATTATCACAAATAGAACAACATACAATTTTCTTTCAGTGTTGGGTAATGTCACAAACATCTGATGTTTTTAACTGAACATCCAACGTATCATAAAGTCAATTGTCACATGTACTTTATTTTGCCCCTCAGTATACAATTAACAACTTAAGTAATGGCACAATACATGGTATATGCTCCACTGGTGCTCTTTTTGAGAAAAGATATCTTTTTCTAAACAGTCATATTAAATAAGGCAATTTACACAAATGAATTGCATTATTGGGGAGACAACTGGTCGTTACGTACTAGTATATCATACTACCTACGCCACAAAGGAAAGTATTCTTGATTATATTTTCAAATGACCGTATCAATCCATGCAAATGTCCCCCAAGCTCCGTATATTGGAGCCAATTTGACAAATGTTTCTAAGCCTGAAGATGAAAAATGCAGCATTTTCATGGAATTTTCTCAGTGTGATTTTGAAAGATACACAAGTGATTGATTTCTTACAACTATCCGCTTATACAGATTTGAGTATGGAATTTGTCCAGCCAAAATAACCCTCCTCCCTTGCTATCTTTTGTCAAACTGTTTATTTACTCCAACTTACAAGATAGTTTCATTCACAAACTGTCTTGTCAATACACGGATGAAAACACTCCTAAAATTTGATGGATAAAAGCTTATTTCCTATGACGAAAATATTTAGAAGCATTTAGGAATTCTTATACCAGAAATAAACTTTAATTTGCCACTTAATCTGGTGTAAGAATTCATTCTAACAATGACGACTTCAAGAAATAGGAAAATAATTATGAAAGAAAAACTATAAAAAGATGTGTCAGAAGTGGGATTCGAACCCACGCCCACATTCGTGGACCAGAACACCCAACCTCTATCACAGAGAAGGCATAGCCTTGAGTCTGGCGCCTTAGACCACTCGGCCATCCTGACAGCTGATCAAAAACAATCGCTACAGCATATTTACTACTGATACATTGTATAATCGAGGCCATCCATGCTCGTTTTACACTTCTTGTGGAATTTAAGTCACATAACTACATGCATGATACATTAACTGTCAGACAAGTCCTTCTTCAAAGTTTGCATCATGCAACCCTGCAAATGGATTGCGCAACTCCGTGTATTTCAATTCTGGCTTCATTCACTGTACCAAAAGGAAAAGGTCACTCAGTATTTACTATTCCAGTTTACTTGGCAACACCAGACAAGGGCTTTTCACAAAACGTCATTACAGTTTCCAAATGTCTTTACATTTGGAAATTTAAAATGAGAGGGAAAAAGTTCCCGCGAGGCGGATTTGAACCACCGACCTAAGGATGTCAGCTTACTCTTTCCACTACAGTCCTCCGCTCTACCAACTGAGCTATCACGGGGCTGACTAAATGATGTCACAACGTTATGCGATCACTCAGTCAGTGCGTACATTCCATTATACAAACTGATTTCCCTACAGTACTTTCCTTGTAAATGGCGTAGCATTTCCATTAGGCGTGCGAGTGAGGGAACATCGGTAGCGATACACAGCTTTACCCAGATAATTACACAAAGTGCGGCATGACTAAACACGCAAATGGCTTCACAACACCTTCAACCATTATGATATCCGCACTGTCGCCTCACTCACGACCGCACTTTACCGGTAGGTATATTTATGTGGGTGTTTACAGTATTTCATTTCCTCTTTAAATTTCAAATCCCATCTCACTTCAAGAATTCATTCTTTATCGCCTTTCAAATATCGTTCAATGTTTTCCTTGTATTCCACACATATAGTGACACCTTCATCGACCACGATGCACTCGAATAGTGACAGTGATCATACACAACAAGGGACAAATGAAAATACACCGAGTTTATATGTTATCTTCTGTCTATTTAGCCAGTTACTCCTTCTTCAAACAATCCACATGAAAATAGTTTGGATGCCTCTGGTTCATGCATCGAATTGCCAAGCAGACAAAATAACGGACGGAGACCATCGTTGCTGTAAAACATCTCGTTTATGTTTAGGAGTTCATGAGTTATGAAAAATACAACATGTAGAAATATGTTGTGTCACTAATATATGTGCGATGGCTGCCGGATGACAACTGAATAACCATCAATCCGGCATATCTTTTATTCGGTTAACATCATAGCACATTGGCATACGTTATAATTAGGAGTACAATTAAATAATAGTGAATGTTTATATGATGACGTCACATAAAGGTGATGCATCATATGACTCCTAAAACTATACACAGTCGGTGTTGATAATATAAGGATTGTTTTCAGAGATGATGTGTCTAAAATACCCACCAGTAGTTATGTGTCAGTCCATAATCATTCTCTTACAGTTTCATTTCTACTTATATATTATCACAAATAGAACAACATACAATTTTCTTTCAGTGTTGGGTAATGTCACAAACATCTGATGTTTTTAACTGAACATCCAACGTATCATAAAGTCAATTGTCACATGTACTTTATTTTGCCCCTCAGTATACAATTAACAACTTAAGTAATGGCACAATACATGGTATATGCTCCACTGGTGCTCTTTTTGAGAAAAGATATCTTTTTCTAAACAGTCATATTAAATAAGGCAATTTACACAAATGAATTGCATTATTGGGGAGACAACTGGTCGTTACGTACTAGTATATCATACTACCTACGCCACAAAGGAAAGTATTCTTGATTATATTTTCAAATGACCGTATCAATCCATGCAAATGTCCCCCAAGCTCCGTATATTGGAGCCAATTTGACAAATGTTTCTAAGCCTGAAGATGAAAAATGCAGCATTTTCATGGAATTTTCTCAGTGTGATTTTGAAAGATACACAAGTGATTGATTTCTTACAACTATCCGCTTATACAGATTTGAGTATGGAATTTGTCCAGCCAAAATAACCCTCCTCCCTTGCTATCTTTTGTCAAACTGTTTATTTACTCCAACTTACAAGATAGTTTCATTCACAAACTGTCTTGTCAATACACGGATGAAAACACTCCTAAAATTTGATGGATAAAAGCTTATTTCCTATGACGAAAATATTTAGAAGCATTTAGGAATTCTTATACCAGAAATAAACTTTAATTTGCCACTTAATCTGGTGTAAGAATTCATTCTAACAATGACGACTTCAAGAAATAGGAAAATAATTATGAAAGAAAAACTATAAAAAGATGTGTCAGAAGTGGGATTCGAACCCACGCCCACATTCGTGGACCAGAACACCCAACCTCTATCACAGAGAAGGCATAGCCTTGAGTCTGGCGCCTTAGACCACTCGGCCATCCTGACAGCTGATCAAAAACAATCGCTACAGCATATTTACTACTGATACATTGTATAATCGAGGCCATCCATGCTCGTTTTACACTTCTTGTGGAATTTAAGTCACATAACTACATGCATGATACATTAACTGTCAGACAAGTCCTTCTTCAAAGTTTGCATCATGCAACCCTGCAAATGGATTGCGCAACTCCGTGTATTTCAATTCTGGCTTCATTCACTGTACCAAAAGGAAAAGGTCACTCAGTATTTACTATTCCAGTTTACTTGGCAACACCAGACAAGGGCTTTTCACAAAACGTCATTACAGTTTCCAAATGTCTTTACATTTGGAAATTTAAAATGAGAGGGAAAAAGTTCCCGCGAGGCGGATTTGAACCACCGACC
This sequence comes from Haliotis asinina, assembly GCF_037392515.1. NCBI lineage: Eukaryota > Metazoa > Mollusca > Gastropoda > Lepetellida > Haliotidae > Haliotis > Haliotis asinina. Next base: position 41,875,894 of record NC_090286.1, read on the forward strand.
TAAGGATGTCAGCTTACTCTTTCCACTACAGTCCTCCGCTCTACCAACTGAGCTATCACGGGGCTGACTAAATGATGTCACAACGTTATGCGATCACTCAGTCAGTGCGTACATTCCATTATACAAACTGATTTCCCTACAGTACTTTCCTTGTAAATGGCGTAGCATTTCCATTAGGCGTGCGAGTGAGGGAACATCGGTAGCGATACACAGCTTTACCCAGATAATTACACAAAGTGCGGCATGACTAAACACGCAAATGGCTTCACAACACCTTCAACCATTATGATATGCGCACTGTAGCCTCACTCACGACCGCACTTTACCGGTAGGTATATTTATGTGGGTGTTTACAGTATTTCATTTCCTCTTTAAATTTCAAATCCCATCTCACTTCAAGAATTCATTCTTTATCGCCTTTCAAATATCGTTCAATGTTTTCCTTGTATTCCACACATATATTGACACCTTCATCGACCACGATGCACTCGAATAGTGACAGTGATCATACACAACAAGGGACAAATGAAAATACACCGAGTTTATATGTTATCTTCTGTCTATTTAGCCAGTTACTCCTTCTTCAAACAATCCACATGAAAATAGTTTGGATGCCTCTGGTTCATGCATCGAATTGCCAAGCAGACAAAATAACGGACGGAGACCATCGTTGCTGTAAAACATCTCGTTTATGTTTAGGAGTTCATGAGTTATGAAAAATACAACATGTAGAAATATGTTGTGTCACTAATATATGTGCGATGGCTGCCGGATGACAACTGAATAACCATCAATCCGGCATATCTTTTATTCGGTTAACATCATAGCACATTGGCATACGTTATAATTAGGAGTACAATTAAATAATAGTGAATGTTTATATGATGACGTCACATAAAGGTGATGCATCATATGACTCCTAAAACTATACACAGTCGGTGTTGATAATATAAGGATTGTTTTCAGAGATGATGTGTCTAAAATACCCACCAGTAGTTATGTGTCAGTCCATAATCATTCTCTTACAGTTTCATTTCTACTTATATATTATCACAAATAGAACAACATACAATTTTCTTTCAGTGTTGGGTAATGTCACAAACATCTGATGTTTTTAACTGAACATCCAACGTATCATAAAGTCAATTGTCACATGTACTTTATTTTGCCCCTCAGTATACAATTAACAACTTAAGTAATGGCACAATACATGGTATATGCTCCACTGGTGCTCTTTTTGAGAAAAGATATCTTTTTCTAAACAGTCATATTAAATAAGGCAATTTACACAAATGAATTGCATTATTGGGGAGACAACTGGTCGTTACGTACTAGTATATCATACTACCTACGCCACAAAGGAAAGTATTCTTGATTATATTTTCAAATGACCGTATCAATCCATGCAAATGTCCCCCAAGCTCCGTATATTGGAGCCAATTTGACAAATGTTTCTAAGCCTGAAGATGAAAAATGCAGCATTTTCATGGAATTTTCTCAGTGTGATTTTGAAAGATACACAAGTGATTGATTTCTTACAACTATCCGCTTATACAGATTTGAGTATGGAATTTGTCCAGCCAAAATAACCCTCCTCCCTTGCTATCTTTTGTCAAACTGTTTATTTACTCCAACTTACAAGATAGTTTCATTCACAAACTGTCTTGTCAATACACGGATGAAAACACTCCTAAAATTTGATGGATAAAAGCTTATTTCCTATGACGAAAATATTTAGAAGCATTTAGGAATTCTTATACCAGAAATAAACTTTAATTTGCCACTTAATCTGGTGTAAGAATTCATTCTAACAATGACGACTTCAAGAAATAGGAAAATAATTATGAAAGAAAAACTATAAAAAGATGTGTCAGAAGTGGGATTCGAACCCACGCCCACATTCGTGGACCAGAACACCCAACCTCTATCACAGAGAAGGCATAGCCTTGAGTCTGGCGCCTTAGACCACTCGGCCATCCTGACAGCTGATCAAAAACAATCGCTACAGCATATTTACTACTGATACATTGTATAATCGAGGCCATCCATGCTCGTTTTACACTTCTTGTGGAATTTAAGTCACATAACTACATGCATGATACATTAACTGTCAGACAAGTCCTTCTTCAAAGTTTGCATCATGCAACCCTGCAAATGGATTGCGCAACTCCGTGTATTTCAATTCTGGCTTCATTCACTGTACCAAAAGGAAAAGGTCACTCAGTATTTACTATTCCAGTTTACTTGGCAACACCAGACAAGGGCTTTTCACAAAACGTCATTACAGTTTCCAAATGTCTTTACATTTGGAAATTTAAAATGAGAGGGAAAAAGTTCCCGCGAGGCGGATTTGAACCACCGACCTAAGGATGTCAGCTTACTCTTTCCACTACAGTCCTCCGCTCTACCAACTGAGCTATCACGGGGCTGACTAAATGATGTCACAACGTTATGCGATCACTCAGTCAGTGCGTACATTCCATTATACAAACTGATTTCCCTACAGTACTTTCCTTGTAAATGGCGTAGCATTTCCATTAGGCGTGCGAGTGAGGGAACATCGGTAGCGATACACAGCTTTACCCAGATAATTACACAAAGTGCGGCATGACTAAACACGCAAATGGCTTCACAACACCTTCAACCATTATGATATCCGCACTGTCGCCTCACTCACGACCGCACTTTACCGGTAGGTATATTTATGTGGGTGTTTACAGTATTTCATTTCCTCTTTAAATTTCAAATCCCATCTCACTTCAAGAATTCATTCTTTATCGCCTTTCAAATATCGTTCAATGTTTTCCTTGTATTCCACACATATAGTGACACCTTCATCGACCACGATGCACTCGAATAGTGACAGTGATCATACACAACAAGGGACAAATGAAAATACACCGAGTTTATATGTTATCTTCTGTCTATTTAGCCAGTTACTCCTTCTTCAAACAATCCACATGAAAATAGTTTGGATGCCTCTGGTTCATGCATCGAATTGCCAAGCAGACAAAATAACGGACGGAGACCATCGTTGCTGTAAAACATCTCGTTTATGTTTAGGAGTTCATGAGTTATGAAAAATACAACATGTAGAAATATGTTGTGTCACTAATATATGTGCGATGGCTGCCGGATGACAACTGAATAACCATCAATCCGGCATATCTTTTATTCGGTTAACATCATAGCACATTGGCATACGTTATAATTAGGAGTACAATTAAATAATAGTGAATGTTTATATGATGACGTCACATAAAGGTGATGCATCATATGACTCCTAAAACTATACACAGTCGGTGTTGATAATATAAGGATTGTTTTCAGAGATGATGTGTCTAAAATACCCACCAGTAGTTATGTGTCAGTCCATAATCATTCTCTTACAGTTTCATTTCTACTTATATATTATCACAAATAGAACAACATACAATTTTCTTTCAGTGTTGGGTAATGTCACAAACATCTGATGTTTTTAACTGAACATCCAACGTATCATAAAGTCAATTGTCACATGTACTTTATTTTGCCCCTCAGTATACAATTAACAACTTAAGTAATGGCACAATACATGGTATATGCTCCACTGGTGCTCTTTTTGAGAAAAGATATCTTTTTCTAAACAGTCATATTAAATAAGGCAATTTACACAAATGAATTGCATTATTGGGGAGACAACTGGTCGTTACGTACTAGTATATCATACTACCTACGCCACAAAGGAAAGTATTCTTGATTATATTTTCAAATGACCGTATCAATCCATGCAAATGTCCCCCAAGCTCCGTATATTGGAGCCAATTTGACAAATGTTTCTAAGCCTGAAGATGAAAAATGCAGCATTTTCATGGAATTTTCTCAGTGTGATTTTGAAAGATACACAAGTGATTGATTTCTTACAACTATCCGCTTATACAGATTTGAGTATGGAATTTGTCCAGCCAAAATAACCCTCCTCCCTTGCTATCTTTTGTCAAACTGTTTATTTACTCCAACTTACAAGATAGTTTCATTCACAAACTGTCTTGTCAATACACGGATGAAAACACTCCTAAAATTTGATGGATAAAAGCTTATTTCCTATGACGAAAATATTTAGAAGCATTTAGGAATTCTTATACCAGAAATAAACTTTAATTTGCCACTTAATCTGGTGTAAGAATTCATTCTAACAATGACGACTTCAAGAAATAGGAAAATAATTATGAAAGAAAAACTATAAAAAGATGTGTCAGAAGTGGGATTCGAACCCACGCCCACATTCGTGGACCAGAACACCCAACCTCTATCACAGAGAAGGCATAGCCTTGAGTCTGGCGCCTTAGACCACTCGGCCATCCTGACAGCTGATCAAAAACAATCGCTACAGCATATTTACTACTGATACATTGTATAATCGAGGCCATCCATGCTCGTTTTACACTTCTTGTGGAATTTAAGTCACATAACTACATGCATGATACATTAACTGTCAGACAAGTCCTTCTTCAAAGTTTGCATCATGCAACCCTGCAAATGGATTGCGCAACTCCGTGTATTTCAATTCTGGCTTCATTCACTGTACCAAAAGGAAAAGGTCACTCAGTATTTACTATTCCAGTTTACTTGGCAACACCAGACAAGGGCTTTTCACAAAACGTCATTACAGTTTCCAAATGTCTTTACATTTGGAAATTTAAAATGAGAGGGAAAAAGTTCCCGCGAGGCGGATTTGAACCACCGACCTAAGGATGTCAGCTTACTCTTTCCACTACAGTCCTCCGCTCTACCAACTGAGCTATCACGGGGCTGACTAAATGATGTCACAACGTTATGCGATCACTCAGTCAGTGCGTACATTCCATTATACAAACTGATTTCCCTACAGTACTTTCCTTGTAAATGGCGTAGCATTTCCATTAGGCGTGCGAGTGAGGGAACATCGGTAGCGATACACAGCTTTACCCAGATAATTACACAAAGTGCGGCATGACTAAACACGTAAATGGCTTCACAACACCTTCAACCATTATGATATGCGCACTGTCGCCTCACTCACGACCGCACTTTACCGGTAGGTATATTTATGTGGGTGTTTACAGTATTTCATTTCCTCTTTAAATTTCAAATCCCATCTCACTTCAAGAATTCATTCTTTATCGCCTTTCAAATATCGTTCAATGTTTTCCTTGTATTCCACACATATATTGACACCTTCATCGACCACGATGCACTCGAATAGTGACAGTGATCATACACAACAAGGGACAAATGAAAATACACCGAGTTTATATGTTATCTTCTGTCTATTTAGCCAGTTACTCCTTCTTCAAACAATCCACATGAAAATAGTTTGGATGCCTCTGGTTCATGCATCGAATTGCCAAGCAGACAAAATAACGGACGGAGACCATCGTTGCTGTAAAACATCTCGTTTATGTTTAGGAGTTCATGAGTTATGAAAAATACAACATGTAGAAATATGTTGTGTCACTAATATATGTGCGATGGCTGCCGGATGACAACTGAATAACCATCAATCCGGCATATCTTTTATTCGGTTAACATCATAGCACATTGGCATACGTTATAATTAGGAGTACAATTAAATAATAGTGAATGTTTATATGATGACGTCACATAAAGGTGATGCATCATATGACTCCTAAAACTATACACAGTCGGTGTTGATAATATAAGGATTGTTTTCAGAGATGATGTGTCTAAAATACCCACCAGTAGTTATGTGTCAGTCCATAATCATTCTCTTACAGTTTCATTTCTACTTATATATTATCACAAATAGAACAACATACAATTTTCTTTCAGTGTTGGGTAATGTCACAAACATCTGATGTTTTTAACTGAACATCCAACGTATCATAAAGTCAATTGTCACATGTACTTTATTTTGCCCCTCAGTATACAATTAACAACTTAAGTAATGGCACAATACATGGTATATGCTCCACTGGTGCTCTTTTTGAGAAAAGATATCTTTTTCTAAACAGTCATATTAAATAAGGCAATTTACACAAATGAATTGCATTATTGGGGAGACAACTGGTCGTTACGTACTAGTATATCATACTACCTACGCCACAAAGGAAAGTATTCTTGATTATATTTTCAAATGACCGTATCAATCCATGCAAATGTCCCCCAAGCTCCGTATATTGGAGCCAATTTGACAAATGTTTCTAAGCCTGAAGATGAAAAATGCAGCATTTTCATGGAATTTTCTCAGTGTGATTTTGAAAGATACACAAGTGATTGATTTCTTACAACTATCCGCTTATACAGATTTGAGTATGGAATTTGTCCAGCCAAAATAACCCTCCTCCCTTGCTATCTTTTGTCAAACTGTTTATTTACTCCAACTTACAAGATAGTTTCATTCACAAACTGTCTTGTCAATACACGGATGAAAATACTCCTAAAATTTGATGGATAAAAGCTTATTTCCTATGACGAAAATATTTAGAAGCATTTAGGAATTCTTATACCAGAAATAAACTTTAATTTGCCACTTAATCTGGTGTAAGAATTCATTCTAACAATGACGACTTCAAGAAATAGGAAAATAATTATGAAAGAAAAACTATAAAAAGATGTGTCAGAAGTGGGATTCGAACCCACGCCCACATTCGTGGACCAGAACACCCAACCTCTATCACAGAGAAGGCATAGCCTTGAGTCTGGCGCCTTAGACCACTCGGCCATCCTGACAGCTGATCAAAAACAATCGCTACAGCATATTTACTACTGATACATTGTATAATCGAGGCCATCCATGCTCGTTTTACACTTCTTGTGGAATTTAAGTCACATAACTACATGCATGATACATTAACTGTCAGACAAGTCCTTCTTCAAAGTTTGCATCATGCAACCCTGCAAATGGATTGCGCAACTCCGTGTATTTCAATTCTGGCTTCATTCACTGTACCAAAAGGAAAAGGTCACTCAGTATTTACTATTCCAGTTTACTTGGCAACACCAGACAAGGGCTTTTCACAAAACGTCATTACAGTTTCCAAATGTCTTTACATTTGGAAATTTAAAATGAGAGGGAAAAAGTTCCCGCGAGGCGGATTTGAACCACCGACCTAAGGATGTCAGCTTACTCTTTCCACTACAGTCCTCCGCTCTACCAACTGAGCTATCACGGGGCTGACTAAATGATGTCACAACGTTATGCGATCACTCAGTCAGTGCGTACATTCCATTATACAAACTGATTTCCCTACAGTACTTTCCTTGTAAATGGCGTAGCATTTCCATTAGGCGTGCGAGTGAGGGAACATCGGTAGCGATACACAGCTTTACCCAGATAATTACACAAAGTGCGGCATGACTAAACACGCAAATGGCTTCACAACACCTTCAACCATTATGATATCCGCACTGTCGCCTCACTCACGACCGCACTTTACCGGTAGGTATATTTATGTGGGTGTTTACAGTATTTCATTTCCTCTTTAAATTTCAAATCCCATCTCACTTCAAGAATTCATTCTTTATCGCCTTTCAAATATCGTTCAATGTTTTCCTTGTATTCCACACATATAGTGACACCTTCATCGACCACGATGCACTCGAATAGTGACAGTGATCATACACAACAAGGGACAAATGAAAATACACCGAGTTTATATGTTATCTTCTGTCTATTTAGCCAGTTACTCCTTCTTCAAACAATCCACATGAAAATAGTTTGGATGCCTCTGGTTCATGCATCGAATTGCCAAGCAGACAAAATAACGGACGGAGACCATCGTTGCTGTAAAATATCTCGTTTATGTTTAGGAGTTCATGAGTTATGAAAAATACAACATGTAGAAATATGTTGTGTCACTAATATATGTGCGATGGCTGCCGGATGACAACTGAATAACCATCAATCCGGCATATCTTTTATTCGGTTAACATCATAGCACATTGGCATACGTTATAATTAGGAGTACAATTAAATAATAGTGAATGTTTATATGATGACGTCACATAAAGGTGATGCATCATATGACTCCTAAAACTATACACAGTCGGTGTTGATAATATAAGGATTGTTTTCAGAGATGATGTGTCTAAAATACCCACCAGTAGTTATGTGTCAGTCCATAATCATTCTCTTACAGTTTCATTTCTACTTATATATTATCACAAATAGAACAACATACAATTTTCTTTCAGTGTTGGGTAATGTCACAAACATCTGATGTTTTTAACTGAACATCCAACGTATCATAAAGTCAATTGTCACATGTACTTTATTTTGCCCCTCAGTATACAATTAACAACTTAAGTAATGGCACAATACATGGTATATGCTCCACTGGTGCTCTTTTTGAGAAAAGATATCTTTTTCTAAACAGTCATATTAAATAAGGCAATTTACACAAATGAATTGCATTATTGGGGAGACAACTGGTCGTTACGTACTAGTATATCATACTACCTACGCCACAAAGGAAAGTATTCTTGATTATATTTTCAAATGACCGTATCAATCCATGCAAATGTCCCCCAAGCTCCGTATATTGGAGCCAATTTGACAAATGTTTCTAAGCCTGAAGATGAAAAATGCAGCATTTTCATGGAATTTTCTCAGTGTGATTTTGAAAGATACACAAGTGATTGATTTCTTACAACTATCCGCTTATACAGATTTGAGTATGGAATTTGTCCAGCCAAAATAACCCTCCTCCCTTGCTATCTTTTGTCAAACTGTTTATTTACTCCAACTTACAAGATAGTTTCATTCACAAACTGTCTTGTCAATACACGGATGAAAACACTCCTAAAATTTGATGGATAAAAGCTTATTTCCTATGACGAAAATATTTAGAAGCATTTAGGAATTCTTATACCAGAAATAAACTTTAATTTGCCACTTAATCTGGTGTAAGAATTCATTCTAACAATGACGACTTCAAGAAATAGGAAAATAATTATGAAAGAAAAACTATAAAAAGATGTGTCAGAAGTGGGATTCGAACCCACGCCCACATTCGTGGACCAGAACACCCAACCTCTATCACAGAGAAGGCATAGCCTTGAGTCTGGCGCCTTAGACCACTCGGCCATCCTGACAGCTGATCAAAAACAATCGCTACAGCATTTTTACTACTGATACATTGTATAATCGAGGCCATCCATGCTCGTTTTACACTTCTTGTGGAATTTAAGTCACATAACTACATGCATGATACATTAACTGTCAGACAAGTCCTTCTTCAAAGTTTGCATCATGCAACCCTGCAAATGGATTGCGCAACTCCGTGTATTTCAATTCTGGCTTCATTCACTGTACCAAAAGGAAAAGGTCACTCAGTATTTACTATTCCAGTTTACTTGGCAACACCAGACAAGGGTTTTTCACAAAACGTCATTACAGTTTCCAAATGTCTTTACATTTGGAAATTTAAAATGAGAGGGAAAAAGTTCCCGCGAGGCGGATTTGAACCACCGACCTAAGGATGTCAGCTTACTCTTTCCACTACAGTCCTCCGCTCTACCAACTGAGCTATCACGGGGCTGACTAAATGATGTCACAACGTTATGCGATCACTCAGTCAGTGCGTACATTCCATTATACAAACTGATTTCCCTACAGTACTTTCCTTGTAAATGGCGTAGCATTTCCATTAGGCGTGCGAGTGAGGGAACATCGGTAGCGATACACAGCTTTACCCAGATAATTACACAAAGTGCGGCATGACTAAACACGCAAATGGCTTCACAACACCTTCAACCATTATGATATCCGCACTGTCGCCTCACTCACGACCGCACTTTACCGGTAGGTATATTTATGTGGGTGTTTACAGTATTTCATTTCCTCTTTAAATTTCAAATCCCATCTCACTTCAAGAATTCATTCTTTATCGCCTTTCAAATATCGTTCAATGTTTTCCTTGTATTCCACACATATAGTGACACCTTCATCGACCACGATGCACTCGAATAGTGACAGTGATCATACACAACAAGGGACAAATGAAAATACACCGAGTTTATATGTTATCTTCTGTCTATTTAGCCAGTTACTCCTTCTTCAAACAATCCACATGAAAATAGTTTGGATGCCTCTGGTTCATGCATCGAATTGCCAAGCAGACAAAATAACGGACGGAGACCATCGTTGCTGTAAAACATCTCGTTTATGTTTAGGAGTTCATGAGTTATGAAAAATACAACATGTAGAAATATGTTGTGTCACTAATATATGTGCGATGGCTGCCGGATGACAACTGAATAACCATCAATCCGGCATATCTTTTATTCGGTTAACATCATAGCACATTGGCATACGTTATAATTAGGAGTACAATTAAATAATAGTGAATGTTTATATGATGACGTCACATAAAGGTGATGCATCATATGACTCCTAAAACTATACACAGTCGGTGTTGATAATATAAGGATTGTTTTCAGAGATGATGTGTCTAAAATACCCACCAGTAGTTATGTGTCAGTCCATAATCATTCTCTTACAGTTTCATTTCTACTTATATATTATCACAAATAGAACAACATACAATTTTCTTTCAGTGTTGGGTAATGTCACAAACATCTGATGTTTTTAACTGAACATCCAACGTATCATAAAGTCAATTGTCACATGTACTTTATTTTGCCCCTCAGTATACAATTAACAACTTAAGTAATGGCACAATACATGGTATATGCTCCACTGGTGCTCTTTTTGAGAAAAGATATCTTTTTCTAAACAGTCATATTAAATAAGGCAATTTACACAAATGAATTGCATTATTGGGGAGACAACTGGTCGTTACGTACTAGTATATCATACTACCTACGCCACAAAGGAAAGTATTCTTGATTATATTTTCAAATGACCGTATCAATCCATGCAAATGTCCCCCAAGCTCCGTATATTGGAGCCAATTTGACAAATGTTTCTAAGCCTGAAGATGAAAAATGCAGCATTTTCATGGAATTTTCTCAGTGTGATTTTGAAAGATACACAAGTGATTGATTTCTTACAACTATCCGCTTATACAGATTTGAGTATGGAATTTGTCCAGCCAAAATAACCCTCCTCCCTTGCTATCTTTTGTCAAACTGTTTATTTACTCCAACTTACAAGATAGTTTCATTCACAAACTGTCTTGTCAATACACGGATGAAAACACTCCTAAAATTTGATGGATAAAAGCTTATTTCCTATGACGAAAATATTTAGAAGCATTTAGGAATTCTTATACCAGAAATAAACTTTAATTTGCCACTTAATCTGGTGTAAGAATTCATTCTAACAATGACGACTTCAAGAAATAGGAAAATAATTATGAAAGAAAAACTATAAAAAGATGTGTCAGAAGTGGGATTCGAACCCACGCCCACATTCGTGGACCAGAACACCCAACCTCTATCACAGAGAAGGCATAGCCTTGAGTCTGGCGCCTTAGACCACTCGGCCATCCTGACAGCTGATCAAAAACAATCGCTACAGCATATTTACTACTGATACATTGTATAATCGAGGCCATCCATGCTCGTTTTACACTTCTTGTGGAATTTAAGTCACATAACTACATGCATGATACATTAACTGTCAGACAAGTCCTTCTTCAAAGTTTGCATCATGCAACCCTGCAAATGGATTGCGCAACTCCGTGTATTTCAATTCTGGCTTCATTCACTGTACCAAAAGGAAAAGGTCACTCAGTATTTACTATTCCAGTTTACTTGGCAACACCAGACAAGGGCTTTTCACAAAACGTCATTACAGTTTCCAAATGTCTTTACATTTGGAAATTTAAAATGAGAGGGAAAAAGTTCCCGCGAGGCGGATTTGAACCACCGACCTAAGGATGTCAGCTTACTCTTTCCACTACAGTCCTCCGCTCTACCAACTGAGCTATCACGGGGCTGACTAAATGATGTCACAACGTTATGCGATCACTCAGTCAGTGCGTACATTCCATTATACAAACTGATTTCCCTACAGTACTTTCCTTGTAAATGGCGTAGCATTTCCATTAGGCGTGCGAGTGAGGGAACATCGGTAGCGATACACAGCTTTACCCAGATAATTACACAAAGTGCGGCATGACTAAACACGCAAATGGCTTCACAACACCTTCAACCATTATGATATGCGCACTGTCGCCTCACTCACGACCGCACTTTACCGGTAGGTATATTTATGTGGGTGTTTACAGTATTTCATTTCCTCTTTAAATTTCAAATCCCATCTCACTTCAAGAATTCATTCTTTATCGCCTTTCAAATATCGTTCAATGTTTTCCTTGTATTCCACACATATAGTGACACCTTCATCGACCACGATGCACTCGAATAGTGACAGTGATCATACACAACAAGGGACAAATGAAAATACACCGAGTTTATATGTTATCTTCTGTCTATTTAGCCAGTTACTCCTTCTTCAAACAATCCACATGAAAATAGTTTGGATGCCTCTGGTTCATGCATCGAATTGCCAAGCAGACAAAATAACGGACGGAGACCATCGTTGCTGTAAAACATCTCGTTTATGTTTAGGAGTTCATGAGTTATGAAAAATACAACATGTAGAAATATGTTGTGTCACTAATATATGTGCGATGGCTGCCGGATGACAACTGAATAACCATCAATCCGGCATATCTTTTATTCGGTTAACATCATAGCACATTGGCATACGTTATAATTAGGAGTACAATTAAATAATAGTGAATGTTTATATGATGACGTCACATAAAGGTGATGCATCATATGACTCCTAAAACTATACACAGTCGGTGTTGATAATATAAGGATTGTTTTCAGAGATGAAGTGTCTAAAATACCCACCAGTAGTTTTGTGTCAGTCCATAATCATTCTCTTACAGTTTCATTTCTACTTATATATTATCACAAATAGAACAACATACAATTTTCTTTCAGTGTTGGGTAATGTCACAAACATCTGATGTTTTTAACTGAACATCCAACGTATCATAAAGTCAATTGTCACATGTACTTTATTTTGCCCCTCAGTATACAATTAACAACTTAAGTAATGGCACAATACATGGTATATGCTCCACTGGTGCTCTTTTTGAGAAAAGATATCTTTTTCTAAACAGTCATATTAAATAAGGCAATTTACACAAATGAATTGCATTATTGGGGAGACAACTGGTCGTTACGTACTAGTATATCATACTACCTACGCCACAAAGGAAAGTATTCTTGATTATATTTTCAAATGACCGTATCAATCCATGCAAATGTCCCCCAAGCTCCGTATATTGGAGCCAATTTGACAAATGTTTCTAAGCCTGAAGATGAAAAATGCAGCATTTTCATGGAATTTTCTCAGTGTGATTTTGAAAGATACACAAGTGATTGATTTCTTACAACTATCCGCTTATACAGATTTGAGTATGGAATTTGTCCAGCCAAAATAACCCTCCTCCCTTGCTATCTTTTGTCAAACTGTTTATTTACTCCAACTTACAAGATAGTTTCATTCACAAACTGTCTTGTCAATACACGGATGAAAACACTCCTAAAATTTGATGGATAAAAGCTTATTTCCTATGACGAAAATATTTAGAAGCATTTAGGAATTCTTATACCAGAAATAAACTTTAATTTGCCACTTAATCTGGTGTAAGAATTCATTCTAACAATGACAACTTCAAGAAATAGGAAAATAATTACGAAAGAAAAACTATAAAAAGATGTGTCAGAAGTGGGATTCGAACCCACGCCCACATTCGTGGACCAGAACACCCAACCTCTATCACAGAGAAGGCATAGCCTTGAGTCTGGCGCCTTAGACCACTCGGCCATCCTGACAGCTGATCAAAAACAATCGCTACAGCATATTTACTACTGATACATTGTATAATCGAGGCCATCCATGCTCGTTCTACACTTCTTGTGGAATTTAAGTCACATAACTACATGCATGATACATTAACTGTCAGACAAGTCCTTCTTCAAAGTTTGCATCATGCAACCCTGCAAATGGATTGTGCAACTCCGTGTATTTCAATTCTGGCTTCATTCACTGTACCAAAAGGAAAAGGTCACTCAGTATTTACTATTCCAGTTTACTTGGCAACACCAGACAAGGGCTTTTCACAAAACGTCATTACAGTTTCCAAATGTCTTTACATTTGGAAATTTAAAATGAGAGGGAAAAAGTTCCCGCGAGGCGGATTTGAACCACCGACCTAAGGATGTCAGCTTACTCTTTCCACTACAGTCCTCCGCTCTACCAACTGAGCTATCACGGGGCTGACTAAATGATGTCACAACGTTATGCGATCACTCAGTCAGTGCGTACATTCCATTATACAAACTGATTTCCCTACAGTACTTTCCTTGTAAATGGCGTAGCATTTCCATTAGGCGTGCGAGTGAGGGAACATCGGTAGCGATACACAGCTTTACCCAGATAATTACACAAAGTGCGGCATGACTAAACACGTAAATGGCTTCACAACACCTTCAACCATTATGATATGCGCACTGTCGCCTCACTCACGACCGCACTTTACCGGTAGGTATATTTATGTGGGTGTTTACAGTATTTCATTTCCTCTTTAAATTTCAAATCCCATCTCACTTCAAGAATTCATTCTTTATCGCCTTTCAAATATCGTTCAATGTTTTCCTTGTATTCCACACATATATTGACACCTTCATCGACCACGATGCACTCGAATAGTGACAGTGATCATACACAACAAGGGACAAATGAAAATACACCGAGTTTATATGTTATCTTCTGTCTATTTAGCCAGTTACTCCTTCTTCAAACAATCCACATGAAAATAGTTTGGATGCCTCTGGTTCATGCATCGAATTGCCAAGCAGACAAAATAACGGACGGAGACCATCGTTGCTGTAAAACATCTCGTTTATGTTTAGGAGTTCATGAGTTATGAAAAATACAACATGTAGAAATATGTTGTGTCACTAATATATGTGCGATGGCTGCCGGATGACAACTGAATAACCATCAATCCGGCATATCATTTATTCGGTTAACATCATAGCACATTGGCATACGTTATAATTAGGAGTACAATTAAATAATAGTGAATGTTTATATGATGACGTCACATAAAGGTGATGCATCATATGACTCCTAAAACTATACACAGTCGGTGTTGATAATATAAGGATTGTTTTCAGAGATGATGTGTCTAAAATACCCACCAGTAGTTATGTGTCAGTCCATAATCATTCTCTTACAGTTTCATTTCTACTTATATATTATCACAAATAGAACAACATACAATTTTCTTTCAGTGTTGGGTAATGTCACAAACATCTGATGTTTTTAACTGAACATCCAACGTATCATAAAGTCAATTGTCACATGTACTTTATTTTGCCCCTCAGTATACAATTAACAACTTAAGTAATGGCACAATACATGGTATATGCTCCACTGGTGCTCTTTTTGAGAAAAGATATCTTTTTCTAAACAGTCATATTAAATAAGGCAATTTACACAAATGAATTGCATTATTGGGGAGACAACTGGTCGTTACGTACTAGTATATCATACTACCTACGCCACAAAGGAAAGTATTCTTGATTATATTTTCAAATGACCGTATCAATCCATGCAAATGTCCCCCAAGCTCCGTATATTGGAGCCAATTTGACAAATGTTTCTAAGCCTGAAGATGAAAAATGCAGCATTTTCATGGAATTTTCTCAGTGTGATTTTGAAAGATACACAAGTGATTGATTTCTTACAACTATCCGCTTATACAGATTTGAGTATGGAATTTGTCCAGCCAAAATAACCCTCCTCCCTTGCTATCTTTTGTCAAACTGTTTATTTACTCCAACTTACAAGATAGTTTCATTCACAAACTGTCTTGTCAATACACGGATGAAAACACTCCTAAAATTTGATGGATAAAAGCTTATTTCCTATGACGAAAATATTTAGAAGCATTTAGGAATTCTTATACCAGAAATAAACTTTAATTTGCCACTTAATCTGGGGTAAGAATTCATTCTAACAATGACGACTTCAAGAAATAGGAAAATAATTACGAAAGAAAAACTATAAAAAGATGTGTCAGAAGTGGGATTCGAACCCACGCCCACATTCGTGGACCAGAACACCCAACCTCTATCACAGAGAAGGCATAGCCTTGAGTCTGGCGCCTTAGACCACTCGGCCATCCTGACAGCTGATCAAAAACAATCGCTACAGCATATTTACTACTGATACATTGTATAATCGAGGCCATCCATGCTCGTTTTACACTTCTTGTGGAATTTAAGTCACATAACTACATGCATGATACATTAACTGTCAGACAAGTCCTTCTTCAAAGTTTGCATCATGCAACCCTGCAAATGGATTGCGCAACTCCGTGTATTTCAATTCTGGCTTCATTCACTGTACCAAAAGGAAAAGGTCACTCAGTATTTACTATTCCAGTTTACTTGGCAACACCAGACAAGGGCTTTTCACAAAACGTCATTACAGTTTCCAAATGTCTTTACATTTGGAAATTTAAAATGAGAGGGAAAAAGTTCCCGCGAGGCGGATTTGAACCACCGACCTAAGGATGTCAGCTTACTCTTTCCACTACAGTCCTCCGCTCTACCAACTGAGCTATCACGGGGCTGACTAAATGATGTCACAACGTTATGCGATCACTCAGTCAGTGCGTACATTCCATTATACAAACTGATTTCCCTACAGTACTTTCCTTGTAAATGGCGTAGCATTTCCATTAGGCGTGCGAGTGAGGGAACATCGGTAGCGATACACAGCTTTACCCAGATAATTACACAAAGTGCGGCATGACTAAACACGTAAATGGCTTCACAACACCTTCAACCATTATGATATGCGCACTGTCGCCTCACTCACGACCGCACTTTACCGGTAGGTATATTTATGTGGGTGTTTACAGTATTTCATTTCCTCTTTAAATTTCAAATCCCATCTCACTTCAAGAATTCATTCTTTATCGCCTTTCAAATATCGTTCAATGTTTTCCTTGTATTCCACACATATATTGACACCTTCATCGACCACGATGCACTCGAATAGTGACAGTGATCATACACAACAAGGGACAAATGAAAATACACCGAGTTTATATGTTATCTTCTGTCTATTTAGCCAGTTACTCCTTCTTCAAACAATCCACATGAAAATAGTTTGGATGCCTCTGGTTCATGCATCGAATTGCCAAGCAGACAAAATAACGGACGGAGACCATCGTTGCTGTAAAACATCTCGTTTATGTTTAGGAGTTCATGAGTTATGAAAAATACAACATGTAGAAATATGTTGTGTCACTAATATATGTGCGATGGCTGCCGGATGACAACTGAATAACCATCAATCCGGCATATCTTTTATTCGGTTAACATCATAGCACATTGGCATACGTTATAATTAGGAGTACAATTAAATAATAGTGAATGTTTATATGATGACGTCACATAAAGGTGATGCATCATATGACTCCTAAAACTATACACAGTCGGTGTTGATAATATAAGGATTGTTTTCAGAGATGATGTGTCTAAAATACCCACCAGTAGTTATGTGTCAGTCCATAATCATTCTCTTACAGTTTCATTTCTACTTATATATTATCACAAATAGAACAACATACAATTTTCTTTCAGTGTTGGGTAATGTCACAAACATCTGATGTTTTTAACTGAACATCCAACGTATCATAAAGTCAATTGTCACATGTACTTTATTTTGCCCCTCAGTATACAATTAACAACTTAAGTAATGGCACAATACATGGTATATGCTCCACTGGTGCTCTTTTTGAGAAAAGATATCTTTTTCTAAACAGTCATATTAAATAAGGCAATTTACACAAATGAATTGCATTATTGGGGAGACAACTGGTCGTTACGTACTAGTATATCATACTACCTACGCCACAAAGGAAAGTATTCTTGATTATATTTTCAAATGACCGTATCAATCCATGCAAATGTCCCCCAAGCTCCGTATATTGGAGCCAATTTGACAAATGTTTCTAAGCCTGAAGATGAAAAATGCAGCATTTTCATGGAATTTTCTCAGTGTGATTTTGAAAGATACACAAGTGATTGATTTCTTACAACTATCCGCTTATACAGATTTGAGTATGGAATTTGTCCAGCCAAAATAACCCTCCTCCTTTGCTATCTTTTGTCAAACTGTTTATTTACTCCAACTTACAAGATAGTTTCATTCACAAACTGTCTTGTCAATACACGGATGAAAACACTCCTAAAATTTGATGGATAAAAGCTTATTTCCTATGACGAAAATATTTAGAAGCATTTAGGAATTCTTATACCAGAAATAAACTTTAATTTGCCACTTAATCTGGGGTAAGAATTCATTCTAACAATGACGACTTCAAGAAATAGGAAAATAATTACGAAAGAAAAACTATAAAAAGATGTGTCAGAAGTGGGATTCGAACCCACGCCCACATTCGTGGACCAGAACACCCAACCTCTATCACAGAGAAGGCATAGCCTTGAGTCTGGCGCCTCAGACCACTCGGCCATCCTGACAGCTGATCAAAAACAATCGCTACAGCAAATTTACTACTGATACATTGTATAATCGAGGCCATCCATGCTCGTTTTACACTTCTTGTGGAATTTAAGTCACATAACTACATGCATGATACATTAACTGTCAGACAAGTCCTTCTTCAAAGTTTGCATCATGCAACCCTGCAAATGGATTGCGCAACTCCGTGTATTTCAATTCTGGCTTCATTCACTGTACCAAAAGGAAAAGGTCACTCAGTATTTACTATTCCAGTTTACTTGGCAACACCAGACAAGGGCTTTTCACAAAACGTCATTACAGTTTCCAAATGTCTTTACATTTGGAAATTTAAAATGAGAGGGAAAAAGTTCCCGCGAGGCGGATTTGAACCACCGACCTAAGGATGTCAGCTTACTCTTTCCACTACAGTCCTCCGCTCTACCAACTGAGCTATCACGGGGCTGACTAAATGATGTCACAACGTTATGCGATCACTCAGTCAGTGCGTACATTCCATTATACAAACTGATTTCCCTACAGTACTTTCCTTGTAAATGGCGTAGCATTTCCATTAGGCGTGCGAGTGAGGGAACATCGGTAGCGATACACAGCTTTACCCAGATAATTACACAAAGTGCGGCATGACTAAACACGTAAATGGCTTCACAACACCTTCAACCATTATGATATGCGCACTGTCGCCTCACTCACGACCGCACTTTACCGGTAGGTATATTTATGTGGGTGTTTACAGTATTTCATTTCCTCTTTAAATTTCAAATCCCATCTCACTTCAAGAATTCATTCTTTATCGCCTTTCAAATATCGTTCAATGTTTTCCTTGTATTCCACACATATATTGACACCTTCATCGACCACGATGCACTCGAATAGTGACAGTGATCATACACAACAAGGGACAAATGAAAATACACCGAGTTTATATGTTATCTTCTGTCTATTTAGCCAGTTACTCCTTCTTCAAACAATCCACATGAACATAGTTTGGATGCCTCTGGTTCATGCATCGAATTGCCAAGCAGACAAAATAACGGACGGAGACCATCGTTGCTGTAAAACATCTCGTTTATGTTTAGGAGTTCATGAGTTATGAAAAATACAACATGTAGAAATATGTTGTGTCACTAATATATATGCGATGGCTGCCGGATGACAACTGAATAACCATCAATCCGGCATATCTTTTATTCGGTTAACATCATAGCACATTGGCATACGTTATAATTAGGAGTACAATTAAATAATAGTGAATGTTTATATGATGACGTCACATAAAGGTGATGCATCATATGACTCCTAAAACTATACACAGTCGGTGTTGATAATATAAGGATTGTTTTCAGAGATGATGTGTCTAAAATACCCACCAGTAGTTATGTGTCAGTCCATAATCATTCTCTTACAGTTTCATTTCTACTTATATATTATCACAAATAGAACAACATACAATTTTCTTTCAGTGTTGGGTAATGTCACAAACATCTGATGTTTTTAACTGAACATCCAACGTATCATAAAGTCAATTGTCACATGTACTTTATTTTGCCCCTCAGTATACAATTAACAACTTAAGTAATGGCACAATACATGGTATATGCTCCACTGGTGCTCTTTTTGAGAAAAGATATCTTTTTCTAAACAGTCATATTAAATAAGGCAATTTACACAAATGAATTGCATTATTGGGGAGACAACTGGTCGTTACGTACTAGTATATCATACTACCTACGCCACAAAGGAAAGTATTCTTGATTATATTTTCAAATGACCGTATCAATCCATGCAAATGTCCCCCAAGCTCCGTATATTGGAGCCAATTTGACAAATGTTTCTAAGCCTGAAGATGAAAAATGCAGCATTTTCATGGAATTTTCTCAGTGTGATTTTGAAAGATACACAAGTGATTGATTTCTTACAACTATCCGCTTATACAGATTTGAGTATGGAATTTGTCCAGCCAAAATAACCCTCCTCCCTTGCTATCTTTTGTCAAACTGTTTATTTACTCCAACTTACAAGATAGTTTCATTCACAAACTGTCTTGTCAATACACGGATGAAAACACTCCTAAAATTTGATGGATAAACGCTTGTTTCTTATGACGAAAATATTTAGAAGCATTTAGGAATTCTTATACCAGAAATAAACTTTAATTTGCCACTTAATCTGGGGTAAGAATTCATTCTAACAATGACGACTTCAAGAAATAGGAAAATAATTACGAAAGAAAAACTATAAAAAGATGTGTCAGAAGTGGGATTCGAACCCACGCCCACATTCGTGGACCAGAACACCCAACCTCTATCACAGAGAAGGCATAGCCTTGAGTCTGGCGCCTTAGACCACTCGGCCATCCTGACAGCTGATCAAAAACAATCGCTACAGCATATTTACTACTGATACATTGTATAATCGAGGCCATCCATGCTCGTTTTACACTTCTTGTGGAATTTAAGTCACATAACTACATGCATGATACATTAACTGTCAGACAAGTCCTTCTTCAAAGTTTGCATCATGCAACCCTGCAAATGGATTGTGCAACTCCGTGTATTTCAATTCTGGCTTCATTCACTGTACCAAAAGGAAAAGGTCACTCAGTATTTACTATTCCAGTTTACTTGGCAACACCAGACAAGGGCTTTTCACAAAACGTCATTACAGTTTCCAAATGTCTTTACATTTGGAAATTTAAAATGAGAGGGAAAAAGTTCCCGCGAGGCGGATTTGAACCACCGACCTAAGGATGTCAGCTTACTCTTTCCACTACAGTCCTCCGCTCTACCAACTGAGCTATCACGGGGCTGACTAAATGATGTCACAACGTTATGCGATCACTCAGTCAGTGCGTACATTCCATTATACAAACTGATTTCCCTACAGTACTTTCCTTGTAAATGGCGTAGCATTTCCATTAGGCGTGCGAGTGAGGGAACATCGGTAGCGATACACAGCTTTACCCAGATAATTACACAAAGTGCGGCATGACTAAACACGTAAATGGCTTCACAACACCTTCAACCATTATGATATGCGCACTGTCGCCTCACTCACGACCGCACTTTACCGGTAGGTATATTTATGTGGGTGTTTACAGTATTTCATTTCCTCTTTAAATTTCAAATCCCATCTCACTTCAAGAATTCATTCTTTATCGCCTTTCAAATATCGTTCAATGTTTTCCTTGTATTCCACACATATATTGACACCTTCATCGACCACGATGCACTCGAATAGTGACAGTGATCATACACAACAAGGGACAAATGAAAATACACCGAGTTTATATGTTATCTTCTGTCTATTTAGCCAGTTACTCCTTCTTCAAACAATCCACATGAACATAGTTTGGATGCCTCTGGTTCATGCATCGAATTGCCAAGCAGACAAAATAACGGACGGAGACCATCGTTGCTGTAAAACATCTCGTTTATGTTTAGGAGTTCATGAGTTATGAAAAATACAACATGTAGAAATATGTTGTGTCACTAATATATATGCGATGGCTGCCGGATGACAACTGAATAACCATCAATCCGGCATATCTTTTATTCGGTTAACATCATAGCACATTGGCATACGTTATAATTAGGAGTACAATTAAATAATAGTGAATGTTTATATGATGACGTCACATAAAGGTGATGCATCATATGACTCCTAAAACTATACACAGTCGGTGTTGATAACATAAGGATTGTTTTCAGAGATGATGTGTCTAAAATACCCACCAGTAGTTATGTGTCAGTCCATAATCATTCTCTTACAGTTTCATTTCTACTTATATATTATCACAAATAGAACAACATACAATTTTCTTTCAGTGTTGGGTAATGTCACAAACATCTGATGTTTTTAACTGAACATCCAACGTATCATAAAGTCAATTGTCACATGTACTTTATTTTGCCCCTCAGTATACAATTAACAACTTAAGTAATGGCACAATACATGGTATATGCTCCACTGGTGCTCTTTTTGAGAAAAGATATCTTTTTCTAAACAGTCATATTAAATAAGGCAATTTACACAAATGAATTGCATTATTGGGGAGACAACTGGTCGTTACGTACTAGTATATCATACTACCTACGCCACAAAGGAAAGTATTCTTGATTATATTTTCAAATGACCGTATCAATCCATGCAAATGTCCCCCAAGCTCCGTATATTGGAGCCAATTTGACAAATGTTTCTAAGCCTGAAGATGAAAAATGCAGCATTTTCATGGAATTTTCTCAGTGTGATTTTGAAAGATACACAAGTGATTGATTTCTTACAACTATCCGCTTATACAGATTTGAGTATGGAATTTGTCCAGCCAAAATAACCCTCCTCCCTTGCTATCTTTTGTCAAACTGTTTATTTACTCCAACTTACAAGATAGTTTCATTCACAAACTGTCTTGTCAATACACGGATGAAAACACTCCTAAAATTTGATGGATAAAAGCTTATTTCCTATGACGAAAATATTTAGAAGCATTTAGGAATTCTTATACCAGAAATAAACTTTAATTTGCCACTTAATCTGGTGTAAGAATTCATTCTAACAATGACGACTTCAAGAAATAGGAAAATAATTACGAAAGAAAAACTATAAAAAGATGTGTCAGAAGTGGGATTCGAACCCACGCCCACATTCGTGGACCAGAACACCCAACCTCTATCACAGAGAAGGCATAGCCTTGAGTCTGGCGCCTTAGACCACTCGGCCATCCTGACAGCTGATCAAAAACAATCGCTACAGCATATTTACTACTGATACATTGTATAATCGAGGCCATCCATGCTCGTTCTACACTTCTTGTGGAATTTAAGTCACATAACTACATGCATGATACATTAACTGTCAGACAAGTCCTTCTTCAAAGTTTGCATCATGCAACCCTGCAAATGGATTGTGCAACTCCGTGTATTTCAATTCTGGCTTCATTCACTGTACCAAAAGGAAAAGGTCACTCAGTATTTACTATTCCAGTTTACTTGGCAACACCAGACAAGGGCTTTTCACAAAACGTCATTACAGTTTCCAAATGTCTTTACATTTGGAAATTTAAAATGAGAGGGAAAAAGTTCCCGCGAGGCGGATTTGAACCACCGACCTAAGGATGTCAGCTTACTCTTTCCACTACAGTCCTCCGCTCTACCAACTGAGCTATCACGGGGCTGACTAAATGATGTCACAACGTTATGCGATCACTCAGTCAGTGCGTACATTCCATTATACAAACTGATTTCCCTACAGTACTTTCCTTGTAAATGGCGTAGCATTTCCATTAGGCGTGCGAGTGAGGGAACATCGGTAGCGATACACAGCTTTACCCAGATAATTACACAAAGTGCGGCATGACTAAACACGTAAATGGCTTCACAACACCTTCAACCATTATGATATGCGCACTGTCGCCTCACTCACGACCGCACTTTACCGGTAGGTATATTTATGTGGGTGTTTACAGTATTTCATTTCCTCTTTAAATTTCAAATCCCATCTCACTTCAAGAATTCATTCTTTATCGCCTTTCAAATATCGTTCAATGTTTTCCTTGTATTCCACACATATATTGACACCTTCATCGACCACGATGCACTCGAATAGTGACAGTGATCATACACAACAAGGGACAAATGAAAATACACCGAGTTTATATGTTATCTTCTGTCTATTTAGCCAGTTACTCCTTCTTCAAACAATCCACATGAACATAGTTTGGATGCCTCTGGTTCATGCATCGAATTGCCAAGCAGACAAAATAACGGACGGAGACCATCGTTGCTGTAAAACATCTCGTTTATGTTTAGGAGTTCATGAGTTATGAAAAATACAACATGTAGAAATATGTTGTGTCACTAATATATATGCGATGGCTGCCGGATGACAACTGAATAACCATCAATCCGGCATATCTTTTATTCGGTTAACATCATAGCACATTGGCATACGTTATAATTAGGAGTACAATTAAATAATAGTGAATGTTTATATGATGACGTCACATAAAGGTGATGCATCATATGACTCCTAAAACTATACACAGTCGGTGTTGATAACATAAGGATTGTTTTCAGAGATGATGTGTCTAAAATACCCACCAGTAGTTATGTGTCAGTCCATAATCATTCTCTTACAGTTTCATTTCTACTTATATATTATCACAAATAGAACAACATACAATTTTCTTTCAGTGTTGGGTAATGTCACAAACATCTGATGTTTTTAACTGAACATCCAACGTATCATAAAGTCAATTGTCACATGTACTTTATTTTGCCCCTCAGTATACAATTAACAACTTAAGTAATGGCACAATACATGGTATATGCTCCACTGGTGCTCTTTTTGAGAAAAGATATCTTTTTCTAAACAGTCATATTAAATAAGGCAATTTACACAAATGAATTGCATTATTGGGGAGACAACTGGTCGTTACGTACTAGTATATCATACTACCTACGCCACAAAGGAAAGTATTCTTGATTATATTTTCAAATGACCGTATCAATCCATGCAA
This sequence comes from Haliotis asinina, assembly GCF_037392515.1. Taxonomy (NCBI): domain Eukaryota; kingdom Metazoa; phylum Mollusca; class Gastropoda; order Lepetellida; family Haliotidae; genus Haliotis; species Haliotis asinina. Next base: position 41,900,943 of record NC_090286.1, read on the forward strand.
ATGTCCCCCAAGCTCCGTATATTGGAGCCAATTTGACAAATGTTTCTAAGCCTGAAGATGAAAAATGCAGCATTTTCATGGAATTTTCTCAGTGTGATTTTGAAAGATACACAAGTGATTGATTTCTTACAACTATCCGCTTATACAGATTTGAGTATGGAATTTGTCCAGCCAAAATAACCCTCCTCCCTTGCTATCTTTTGTCAAACTGTTTATTTACTCCAACTTACAAGATAGTTTCATTCACAAACTGTCTTGTCAATACACGGATGAAAACACTCCTAAAATTTGATGGATAAAAGCTTATTTCCTATGACGAAAATATTTAGAAGCATTTAGGAATTCTTATACCAGAAATAAACTTTAATTTGCCACTTAATCTGGTGTAAGAATTCATTCTAACAATGACGACTTCAAGAAATAGGAAAATAATTACGAAAGAAAAACTATAAAAAGATGTGTCAGAAGTGGGATTCGAACCCACGCCCACATTCGTGGACCAGAACACCCAACCTCTATCACAGAGAAGGCATAGCCTTGAGTCTGGCGCCTTAGACCACTCGGCCATCCTGACAGCTGATCAAAAACAATCGCTACAGCATATTTACTACTGATACATTGTATAATCGAGGCCATCCATGCTCGTTCTACACTTCTTGTGGAATTTAAGTCACATAACTACATGCATGATACATTAACTGTCAGACAAGTCCTTCTTCAAAGTTTGCATCATGCAACCCTGCAAATGGATTGTGCAACTCCGTGTATTTCAATTCTGGCTTCATTCACTGTACCAAAAGGAAAAGGTCACTCAGTATTTACTATTCCAGTTTACTTGGCAACACCAGACAAGGGCTTTTCACAAAACGTCATTACAGTTTCCAAATGTCTTTACATTTGGAAATTTAAAATGAGAGGGAAAAAGTTCCCGCGAGGCGGATTTGAACCACCGACCTAAGGATGTCAGCTTACTCTTTCCACTACAGTCCTCCGCTCTACCAACTGAGCTATCACGGGGCTGACTAAATGATGTCACAACGTTATGCGATCACTCAGTCAGTGCGTACATTCCATTATACAAACTGATTTCCCTACAGTACTTTCCTTGTAAATGGCGTAGCATTTCCATTAGGCGTGCGAGTGAGGGAACATCGGTAGCGATACACAGCTTTACCCAGATAATTACACAAAGTGCGGCATGACTAAACACGTAAATGGCTTCACAACACCTTCAACCATTATGATATGCGCACTGTCGCCTCACTCACGACCGCACTTTACCGGTAGGTATATTTATGTGGGTGTTTACAGTATTTCATTTCCTCTTTAAATTTCAAATCCCATCTCACTTCAAGAATTCATTCTTTATCGCCTTTCAAATATCGTTCAATGTTTTCCTTGTATTCCACACATATATTAAACCTTCATCGACCACGATGCACTCGAATAGTGACAGTGATCATACACAACAAGGGACAAATGAAAATACACCGAGTTTATATGTTATCTTCTGTCTATTTAGCCAGTTACTCCTTCTTCAAACAATCCACATGAAAATAGTTTGGATGCCTCTGGTTCATGCATCGAATTGCCAAGCAGACAAAATAACGGACGGAGACCATCGTTGCTGTAAAACATCTCGTTTATGTTTAGGAGTTCATGAGTTATGAAAAATACAACATGTAGAAATATGTTGTGTCACTAATATATGTGCGATGGCTGCCGGATGACAACTGAATAACCATCAATCCGGCATATCATTTATTCGGTTAACATCATAGCACATTGGCATACGTTATAATTAGGAGTACAATTAAATAATAGTGAATGTTTATATGATGACGTCACATAAAGGTGATGCATCATATGACTCCTAAAACTATACACAGTCGGTGTTGATAATATAAGGATTGTTTTCAGAGATGATGTGTCTAAAATACCCACCAGTAGTTATGTGTCAGTCCATAATCATTCTCTTACAGTTTCATTTCTACTTATATATTATCACAAATAGAACAACATACAATTTTCTTTCAGTGTTGGGTAATGTCACAAACATCTGATGTTTTTAACTGAACATCCAACGTATCATAAAGTCAATTGTCACATGTACTTTATTTTGCCCCTCAGTATACAATTAACAACTTAAGTAATGGCACAATACATGGTATATGCTCCACTGGTGCTCTTTTTGAGAAAAGATATCTTTTTCTAAACAGTCATATTAAATAAGGCAATTTACACAAATGAATTGCATTATTGGGGAGACAACTGGTCGTTACGTACTAGTATATCATACTACCTACGCCACAAAGGAAAGTATTCTTGATTATATTTTCAAATGACCGTATCAATCCATGCAAATGTCCCCCAAGCTCCGTATATTGGAGCCAATTTGACAAATGTTTCTAAGCCTGAAGATGAAAAATGCAGCATTTTCATGGAATTTTCTCAGTGTGATTTTGAAAGATACACAAGTGATTGATTTCTTACAACTATCCGCTTATACAGATTTGAGTATGGAATTTGTCCAGCCAAAATAACCCTCCTCCCTTGCTATCTTTTGTCAAACTGTTTATTTACTCCAACTTACAAGATAGTTTCATTCACAAACTGTCTTGTCAATACACGGATGAAAACACTCCTAAAATTTGATGGATAAAAGCTTATTTCCTATGACGAAAATATTTAGAAGCATTTAGGAATTCTTATACCAGAAATAAACTTTAATTTGCCACTTAATCTGGGGTAAGAATTCATTCTAACAATGACGACTTCAAGAAATAGGAAAATAATTACGAAAGAAAAACTATAAAAAGATGTGTCAGAAGTGGGATTCGAACCCACGCCCACATTCGTGGACCAGAACACCCAACCTCTATCACAGAGAAGGCATAGCCTTGAGTCTGGCGCCTTAGACCACTCGGCCATCCTGACAGCTGATCAAAAACAATCGCTACAGCATATTTACTACTGATACATTGTATAATCGAGGCCATCCATGCTCGTTTTACACTTCTTGTGGAATTTAAGTCACATAACTACATGCATGATACATTAACTGTCAGACAAGTCCTTCTTCAAAGTTTGCATCATGCAACCCTGCAAATGGATTGCGCAACTCCGTGTATTTCAATTCTGGCTTCATTCACTGTACCAAAAGGAAAAGGTCACTCAGTATTTACTATTCCAGTTTACTTGGCAACACCAGACAAGGGCTTTTCACAAAACGTCATTACAGTTTCCAAATGTCTTTACATTTGGAAATTTAAAATGAGAGGGAAAAAGTTCCCGCGAGGCGGATTTGAACCACCGACCTAAGGATGTCAGCTTACTCTTTCCACTACAGTCCTCCGTTCTACCAACTGAGCTATCACGGGGCTGACTAAATGATGTCACAACGTTATGCGATCACTCAGTCAGTGCGTACATTCCATTATACAAACTGATTTCCCTACAGTACTTTCCTTGTAAATGGCGTAGCATTTCCATTAGGCGTGCGAGTGAGGGAACATCGGTAGCGATACACAGCTTTACCCAGATAATTACACAAAGTGCGGCATGACTAAACACGTAAATGGCTTCACAACACCTTCAACCATTATGATATGCGCACTGTCGCCTCACTCACGACCGCACTTTACCGGTAGGTATATTTATGTGGGTGTTTACAGTATTTCATTTCCTCTTTAAATTTCAAATCCCATCTCACTTCAAGAATTCATTCTTTATCGCCTTTCAAATATCGTTCAATGTTTTCCTTGTATTCCACACATATATTGACACCTTCATCGACCACGATGCACTCGAATAGTGACAGTGATCATACACAACAAGGGACAAATGAAAATACACCGAGTTTATATGTTATCTTCTGTCTATTTAGCCAGTTACTCCTTCTTCAAACAATCCACATGAAAATAGTTTGGATGCCTCTGGTTCATGCATCGAATTGCCAAGCAGACAAAATAACGGACGGAGACCATCGTTGCTGTAAAACATCTCGTTTATGTTTAGGAGTTCATGAGTTATGAAAAATACAACATGTAGAAATATGTTGTGTCACTAATATATGTGCGATGGCTGCCGGATGACAACTGAATAACCATCAATCCGGCATATCTTTTATTCGGTTAACATCATAGCACATTGGCATACGTTATAATTAGGAGTACAATTAAATAATAGTGAATGTTTATATGATGACGTCACATAAAGGTGATGCATCATATGACTCCTAAAACTATACACAGTCGGTGTTGATAATATAAGGATTGTTTTCAGAGATGATGTGTCTAAAATACCCACCAGTAGTTATGTGTCAGTCCATAATCATTCTCTTACAGTTTCATTTCTACTTATATATTATCACAAATAGAACAACATACAATTTTCTTTCAGTGTTGGGTAATGTCACAAACATCTGATGTTTTTAACTGAACATCCAACGTATCATAAAGTCAATTGTCACATGTACTTTATTTTGCCCCTCAGTATACAATTAACAACTTAAGTAATGGCACAATACATGGTATATGCTCCACTGGTGCTCTTTTTGAGAAAAGATATCTTTTTCTAAACAGTCATATTAAATAAGGCAATTTACACAAATGAATTGCATTATTGGGGAGACAACTGGTCGTTACGTACTAGTATATCATACTACCTACGCCACAAAGGAAAGTATTCTTGATTATATTTTCAAATGACCGTATCAATCCATGCAAATGTCCCCCAAGCTCCGTATATTGGAGCCAATTTGACAAATGTTTCTAAGCCTGAAGATGAAAAATGCAGCATTTTCATGGAATTTTCTCAGTGTGATTTTGAAAGATACACAAGTGATTGATTTCTTACAACTATCCGCTTATACACATTTGAGTATGGAATTTGTCCAGCCAAAATAACCCTCCTCCCTTGCTATCTTTTGTCAAACTGTTTATTTACTCCAACTTACAAGATAGTTTCATTCACAAACTGTCTTGTCAATACACGGATGAAAACACTCCTAAAATTTGATGGATAAAAGCTTATTTCCTATGACGAAAATATTTAGAAGCATTTAGGAATTCTTATACCAGAAATAAACTTTAATTTGCCACTTAATCTGGGGTAAGAATTCATTCTAACAATGACGACTTCAAGAAATAGGAAAATAATTACGAAAGAAAAACTATAAAAAGATGTGTCAGAAGTGGGATTCGAACCCACGCCCACATTCGTGGACCAGAACACCCAACCTCTATCACAGAGAAGGCATAGCCTTGAGTCTGGCGCCTCAGACCACTCGGCCATCCTGACAGCTGATCAAAAACAATCGCTACAGCAAATTTACTACTGATACATTGTATAATCGAGGCCATCCATGCTCGTTTTACACTTCTTGTGGAATTTAAGTCACATAACTACATGCATGATACATTAACTGTCAGACAAGTCCTTCTTCAAAGTTTGCATCATGCAACCCTGCAAATGGATTGCGCAACTCCGTGTATTTCAATTCTGGCTTCATTCACTGTACCAAAAGGAAAAGGTCACTCAGTATTTACTATTCCAGTTTACTTGGCAACACCAGACAAGGGCTTTTCACAAAACGTCATTACAGTTTCCAAATGTCTTTACATTTGGAAATTTAAAATGAGAGGGAAAAAGTTCCCGCGAGGCGGATTTGAACCACCGACCTAAGGATGTCAGCTTACTCTTTCCACTACAGTCCTCCGCTCTACCAACTGAGCTATCACGGGGCTGACTAAATGATGTCACAACGTTATGCGATCACTCAGTCAGTGCGTACATTCCATTATACAAACTGATTTCCCTACAGTACTTTCCTTGTAAATGGCGTAGCATTTCCATTAGGCGTGCGAGTGAGGGAACATCGGTAGCGATACACAGCTTTACCCAGATAATTACACAAAGTGCGGCATGACTAAACACGTAAATGGCTTCACAACACCTTCAACCATTATGATATGCGCACTGTCGCCTCACTCACGACCGCACTTTACCGGTAGGTATATTTATGTGGGTGTTTACAGTATTTCATTTCCTCTTTAAATTTCAAATCCCATCTCACTTCAAGAATTCATTCTTTATCGCCTTTCAAATATCGTTCAATGTTTTCCTTGTATTCCACACATATATTGACACCTTCATCGACCACGATGCACTCGAATAGTGACAGTGATCATACACAACAAGGGACAAATGAAAATACACCGAGTTTATATGTTATCTTCTGTCTATTTAGCCAGTTACTCCTTCTTCAAACAATCCACATGAACATAGTTTGGATGCCTCTGGTTCATGCATCGAATTGCCAAGCAGACAAAATAACGGACGGAGACCATCGTTGCTGTAAAACATCTCGTTTATGTTTAGGAGTTCATGAGTTATGAAAAATACAACATGTAGAAATATGTTGTGTCACTAATATATATGCGATGGCTGCCGGATGACAACTGAATAACCATCAATCCGGCATATCTTTTATTCGGTTAACATCATAGCACATTGGCATACGTTATAATTAGGAGTACAATTAAATAATAGTGAATGTTTATATGATGACGTCACATAAAGGTGATGCATCATATGACTCCTAAAACTATACACAGTCGGTGTTGATAATATAAGGATTGTTTTCAGAGATGATGTGTCTAAAATACCCACCAGTAGTTATGTGTCAGTCCATAATCATTCTCTTACAGTTTCATTTCTACTTATATATTATCACAAATAGAACAACATACAATTTTCTTTCAGTGTTGGGTAATGTCACAAACATCTGATGTTTTTAACTGAACATCCAACGTATCATAAAGTCAATTGTCACATGTACTTTATTTTGCCCCTCAGTATACAATTAACAACTTAAGTAATGGCACAATACATGGTATATGCTCCACTGGTGCTCTTTTTGAGAAAAGATATCTTTTTCTAAACAGTCATATTAAATAAGGCAATTTACACAAATGAATTGCATTATTGGGGAGACAACTGGTCGTTACGTACTAGTATATCATACTACCTACGCCACAAAGGAAAGTATTCTTGATTATATTTTCAAATGACCGTATCAATCCATGCAAATGTCCCCCAAGCTCCGTATATTGGAGCCAATTTGACAAATGTTTCTAAGCCTGAAGATGAAAAATGCAGCATTTTCATGGAATTTTCTCAGTGTGATTTTGAAAGATACACAAGTGATTGATTTCTTACAACTATCCGCTTATACAGATTTGAGTATGGAATTTGTCCAGCCAAAATAACCCTCCTCCCTTGCTATCTTTTGTCAAACTGTTTATTTACTCCAACTTACAAGATAGTTTCATTCACAAACTGTCTTGTCAATACACGGATGAAAACACTCCTAAAATTTGATGGATAAACGCTTGTTTCTTATGACGAAAATATTTAGAAGCATTTAGGAATTCTTATACCAGAAATAAACTTTAATTTGCCACTTAATCTGGTGTAAGAATTCATTCTAACAATGACGACTTCAAGAAATAGGAAAATAATTACGAAAGAAAAACTATAAAAAGATGTGTCAGAAGTGGGATTCGAACCCACGCCCACATTCGTGGACCAGAACACCCAACCTCTATCACAGAGAAGGCATAGCCTTGAGTCTGGCGCCTTAGACCACTCGGCCATCCTGACAGCTGATCAAAAACAATCGCTACAGCATATTTACTACTGATACATTGTATAATCGAGGCCATCCATGCTCGTTTTACACTTCTTGTGGAATTTAAGTCACATAACTACATGCATGATACATTAACTGTCAGACAAGTCCTTCTTCAAAGTTTGCATCATGCAACCCTGCAAATGGATTGTGCAACTCCGTGTATTTCAATTCTGGCTTCATTCACTGTACCAAAAGGAAAAGGTCACTCAGTATTTACTATTCCAGTTTACTTGGCAACACCAGACAAGGGCTTTTCACAAAACGTCATTACAGTTTCCAAATGTCTTTACATTTGGAAATTTAAAATGAGAGGGAAAAAGTTCCCGCGAGGCGGATTTGAACCACCGACCTAAGGATGTCAGCTTACTCTTTCCACTACAGTCCTCCGCTCTACCAACTGAGCTATCACGGGGCTGACTAAATGATGTCACAACGTTATGCGATCACTCAGTCAGTGCGTACATTCCATTATACAAACTGATTTCCCTACAGTACTTTCCTTGTAAATGGCGTAGCATTTCCATTAGGCGTGCGAGTGAGGGAACATCGGTAGCGATACACAGCTTTACCCAGATAATTACACAAAGTGCGGCATGACTAAACACGTAAATGGCTTCACAACACCTTCAACCATTATGATATGCGCACTGTCGCCTCACTCACGACCGCACTTTACCGGTAGGTATATTTATGTGGGTGTTTACAGTATTTCATTTCCTCTTTAAATTTCAAATCCCATCTCACTTCAAGAATTCATTCTTTATCGCCTTTCAAATATCGTTCAATGTTTTCCTTGTATTCCACACATATATTGACACCTTCATCGACCACGATGCACTCGAATAGTGACAGTGATCATACACAACAAGGGACAAATGAAAATACACCGAGTTTATATGTTATCTTCTGTCTATTTAGCCAGTTACTCCTTCTTCAAACAATCCACATGAACATAGTTTGGATGCCTCTGGTTCATGCATCGAATTGCCAAGCAGACAAAATAACGGACGGAGACCATCGTTGCTGTAAAACATCTCGTTTATGTTTAGGAGTTCATGAGTTATGAAAAATACAACATGTAGAAATATGTTGTGTCACTAATATATATGCGATGGCTGCCGGATGACAACTGAATAACCATCAATCCGGCATATCTTTTATTCGGTTAACATCATAGCACATTGGCATACGTTATAATTAGGAGTACAATTAAATAATAGTGAATGTTTATATGATGACGTCACATAAAGGTGATGCATCATATGACTCCTAAAACTATACACAGTCGGTGTTGATAACATAAGGATTGTTTTCAGAGATGATGTGTCTAAAATACCCACCAGTAGTTATGTGTCAGTCCATAATCATTCTCTTACAGTTTCATTTCTACTTATATATTATCACAAATAGAACAACATACAATTTTCTTTCAGTGTTGGGTAATGTCACAAACATCTGATGTTTTTAACTGAACATCCAACGTATCATAAAGTCAATTGTCACATGTACTTTATTTTGCCCCTCAGTATACAATTAACAACTTAAGTAATGGCACAATACATGGTATATGCTCCACTGGTGCTCTTTTTGAGAAAAGATATCTTTTTCTAAACAGTCATATTAAATAAGGCAATTTACACAAATGAATTGCATTATTGGGGAGACAACTGGTCGTTACGTACTAGTATATCATACTACCTACGCCACAAAGGAAAGTATTCTTGATTATATTTTCAAATGACCGTATCAATCCATGCAAATGTCCCCCAAGCTCCGTATATTGGAGCCAATTTGACAAATGTTTCTAAGCCTGAAGATGAAAAATGCAGCATTTTCATGGAATTTTCTCAGTGTGATTTTGAAAGATACACAAGTGATTGATTTCTTACAACTATCCGCTTATACAGATTTGAGTATGGAATTTGTCCAGCCAAAATAACCCTCCTCCCTTGCTATCTTTTGTCAAACTGTTTATTTACTCCAACTTACAAGATAGTTTCATTCACAAACTGTCTTGTCAATACACGGATGAAAACACTCCTAAAATTTGATGGATAAAAGCTTATTTCCTATGACGAAAATATTTAGAAGCATTTAGGAATTCTTATACCAGAAATAAACTTTAATTTGCCACTTAATCTGGTGTAAGAATTCATTCTAACAATGACGACTTCAAGAAATAGGAAAATAATTACGAAAGAAAAACTATAAAAAGATGTGTCAGAAGTGGGATTCGAACCCACGCCCACATTCGTGGACCAGAACACCCAACCTCTATCACAGAGAAGGCATAGCCTTGAGTCTGGCGCCTTAGACCACTCGGCCATCCTGACAGCTGATCAAAAACAATCGCTACAGCAAATTTACTACTGATACATTGTATAATCGAGGCCATCCATGCTCGTTTTACACTTCTTGTGGAATTTAAGTCACATAACTACATGCATGATACATTAACTGTCAGACAAGTCCTTCTTCAAAGTTTGCATCATGCAACCCTGCAAATGGATTGTGCAACTCCGTGTATTTCAATTCTGGCTTCATTCACTGTACCAAAAGGAAAAGGTCACTCAGTATTTACTATTCCAGTTTACTTGGCAACACCAGACAAGGGCTTTTCACAAAACGTCATTACAGTTTCCAAATGTCTTTACATTTGGAAATTTAAAATGAGAGGGAAAAAGTTCCCGCGAGGCGGATTTGAACCACCGACCTAAGGATGTCAGCTTACTCTTTCCACTACAGTCCTCCGCTCTACCAACTGAGCTATCACGGGGCTGACTAAATGATGTCACAACGTTATGCGATCACTCAGTCAGTGCGTACATTCCATTATACAAACTGATTTCCCTACAGTACTTTCCTTGTAAATGGCGTAGCATTTCCATTAGGCGTGCGAGTGAGGGAACATCGGTAGCGATACACAGCTTTACCCAGATAATTACACAAAGTGCGGCATGACTAAACACGTAAATGGCTTCACAACACCTTCAACCATTATGATATGCGCACTGTCGCCTCACTCACGACCGCACTTTACCGGTAGGTATATTTATGTGGGTGTTTACAGTATTTCATTTCCTCTTTAAATTTCAAATCCCATCTCACTTCAAGAATTCATTCTTTATCGCCTTTCAAATATCGTTCAATGTTTTCCTTGTATTCCACACATATATTGACACCTTCATCGACCACGATGCACTCGAATAGTGACAGTGATCATACACAACAAGGGACAAATGAAAATACACCGAGTTTATATGTTATCTTCTGTCTATTTAGCCAGTTACTCCTTCTTCAAACAATCCACATGAACATAGTTTGGATGCCTCTGGTTCATGCATCGAATTGCCAAGCAGACAAAATAACGGACGGAGACCATCGTTGCTGTAAAACATCTCGTTTATGTTTAGGAGTTCATGAGTTATGAAAAATACAACATGTAGAAATATGTTGTGTCACTAATATATATGCGATGGCTGCCGGATGACAACTGAATAACCATCAATCCGGCATATCTTTTATTCGGTTAACATCATAGCACATTGGCATACGTTATAATTAGGAGTACAATTAAATAATAGTGAATGTTTATATGATGACGTCACATAAAGGTGATGCATCATATGACTCCTAAAACTATACACAGTCGGTGTTGATAACATAAGGATTGTTTTCAGAGATGATGTGTCTAAAATACCCACCAGTAGTTATGTGTCAGTCCATAATCATTCTCTTACAGTTTCATTTCTACTTATATATTATCACAAATAGAACAACATACAATTTTCTTTCAGTGTTGGGTAATGTCACAAACATCTGATGTTTTTAACTGAACATCCAACGTATCATAAAGTCAATTGTCACATGTACTTTATTTTGCCCCTCAGTATACAATTAACAACTTAAGTAATGGCACAATACATGGTATATGCTCCACTGGTGCTCTTTTTGAGAAAAGATATCTTTTTCTAAACAGTCATATTAAATAAGGCAATTTACACAAATGAATTGCATTATTGGGGAGACAACTGGTCGTTACGTACTAGTATATCATACTACCTACGCCACAAAGGAAAGTATTCTTGATTATATTTTCAAATGACCGTATCAATCCATGCAAATGTCCCCCAAGCTCCGTATATTGGAGCCAATTTGACAAATGTTTCTAAGCCTGAAGATGAAAAATGCAGCATTTTCATGGAATTTTCTCAGTGTGATTTTGAAAGATACACAAGTGATTGATTTCTTACAACTATCCGCTTATACAGATTTGAGTATGGAATTTGTCCAGCCAAAATAACCCTCCTCCCTTGCTATCTTTTGTCAAACTGTTTATTTACTCCAACTTACAAGATAGTTTCATTCACAAACTGTCTTGTCAATACACGGATGAAAACACTCCTAAAATTTGATGGATAAAAGCTTATTTCCTATGACGAAAATATTTAGAAGCATTTAGGAATTCTTATACCAGAAATAAACTTTAATTTGCCACTTAATCTGGTGTAAGAATTCATTCTAACAATGACGACTTCAAGAAATAGGAAAATAATTACGAAAGAAAAACTATAAAAAGATGTGTCAGAAGTGGGATTCGAACCCACGCCCACATTCGTGGACCAGAACACCCAACCTCTATCACAGAGAAGGCATAGCCTTGAGTCTGGCGCCTTAGACCACTCGGCCATCCTGACAGCTGATCAAAAACAATCGCTACAGCAAATTTACTACTGATACATTGTATAATCGAGGCCATCCATGCTCGTTTTACACTTCTTGTGGAATTTAAGTCACATAACTACATGCATGATACATTAACTGTCAGACAAGTCCTTCTTCAAAGTTTGCATCATGCAACCCTGCAAATGGATTGTGCAACTCCGTGTATTTCAATTCTGGCTTCATTCACTGTACCAAAAGGAAAAGGTCACTCAGTATTTACTATTCCAGTTTACTTGGCAACACCAGACAAGGGCTTTTCACAAAACGTCATTACAGTTTCCAAATGTCTTTACATTTGGAAATTTAAAATGAGAGGGAAAAAGTTCCCGCGAGGCGGATTTGAACCACCGACCTAAGGATGTCAGCTTACTCTTTCCACTACAGTCCTCCGCTCTACCAACTGAGCTATCACGGGGCTGACTAAATGATGTCACAACGTTATGCGATCACTCAGTCAGTGCGTACATTCCATTATACAAACTGATTTCCCTACAGTACTTTCCTTGTAAATGGCGTAGCATTTCCATTAGGCGTGCGAGTGAGGGAACATCGGTAGCGATACACAGCTTTACCCAGATAATTACACAAAGTGCGGCATGACTAAACACGTAAATGGCTTCACAACACCTTCAACCATTATGATATGCGCACTGTCGCCTCACTCACGACCGCACTTTACCGGTAGGTATATTTATGTGGGTGTTTACAGTATTTCATTTCCTCTTTAAATTTCAAATCCCATCTCACTTCAAGAATTCATTCTTTATCGCCTTTCAAATATCGTTCAATGTTTTCCTTGTATTCCACACATATATTGACACCTTCATCGACCACGATGCACTCGAATAGTGACAGTGATCATACACAACAAGGGACAAATGAAAATACACCGAGTTTATATGTTATCTTCTGTCTATTTAGCCAGTTACTCCTTCTTCAAACAATCCACATGAAAATAGTTTGGATGCCTCTGGTTCATGCATCGAATTGCCAAGCAGACAAAATAACGGACGGAGACCATCGTTGCTGTAAAACATCTCGTTTATGTTTAGGAGTTCATGAGTTATGAAAAATACAACATGTAGAAATATGTTGTGTCACTAATATATGTGCGATGGCTGCCGGATGACAACTGAATAACCATCAATCCGGCATATCTTTTATTCGGTTAACATCATAGCACATTGGCATACGTTATAATTAGGAGTACAATTAAATAATAGTGAATGTTTATATGATGACGTCACATAAAGGTGATGCATCATATGACTCCTAAAACTATACACAGTCGGTGTTGATAATATAAGGATTGTTTTCAGAGATGATGTGTCTAAAATACCCACCAGTAGTTATGTGTCAGTCCATAATCATTCTCTTACAGTTTCATTTCTACTTATATATTATCACAAATAGAACAACATACAATTTTCTTTCAGTGTTGGGTAATGTCACAAACATCTGATGTTTTTAACTGAACATCCAACGTATCATAAAGTCAATTGTCACATGTACTTTATTTTGCCCCTCAGTATACAATTAACAACTTAAGTAATGGCACAATACATGGTATATGCTCCACTGGTGCTCTTTTTGAGAAAAGATATCTTTTTCTAAACAGTCATATTAAATAAGGCAATTTACACAAATGAATTGCATTATTGGGGAGACAACTGGTCGTTACGTACTAGTATATCATACTACCTACGCCACAAAGGAAAGTATTCTTGATTATATTTTCAAATGACCGTATCAATCCATGCAAATGTCCCCCAAGCTCCGTATATTGGAGCCAATTTGACAAATGTTTCTAAGCCTGAAGATGAAAAATGCAGCATTTTCATGGAATTTTCTCAGTGTGATTTTGAAAGATACACAAGTGATTGATTTCTTACAACTATCCGCTTATACAGATTTGAGTATGGAATTTGTCCAGCCAAAATAACCCTCCTCCCTTGCTATCTTTTGTCAAACTGTTTATTTACTCCAACTTACAAGATAGTTTCATTCACAAACTGTCTTGTCAATACACGGATGAAAACACTCCTAAAATTTGATGGATAAACGCTTGTTTCTTATGACGAAAATATTTAGAAGCATTTAGGAATTCTTATACCAGAAATAAACTTTAATTTGCCACTTAATCTGGTGTAAGAATTCATTCTAACAATGACGACTTCAAGAAATAGGAAAATAATTACGAAAGAAAAACTATAAAAAGATGTGTCAGAAGTGGGATTCGAACCCACGCCCACATTCGTGGACCAGAACACCCAACCTCTATCACAGAGAAGGCATAGCCTTGAGTCTGGCGCCTTAGACCACTCGGCCATCCTGACAGCTGATCAAAAACAATCGCTACAGCATATTTACTACTGATACATTGTATAATCGAGGCCATCCATGCTCGTTTTACACTTCTTGTGGAATTTAAGTCACATAACTACATGCATGATACATTAACTGTCAGACAAGTCCTTCTTCAAAGTTTGCATCATGCAACCCTGCAAATGGATTGTGCAACTCCGTGTATTTCAATTCTGGCTTCATTCACTGTACCAAAAGGAAAAGGTCACTCAGTATTTACTATTCCAGTTTACTTGGCAACACCAGACAAGGGCTTTTCACAAAACGTCATTACAGTTTCCAAATGTCTTTACATTTGGAAATTTAAAATGAGAGGGAAAAAGTTCCCGCGAGGCGGATTTGAACCACCGACCTAAGGATGTCAGCTTACTCTTTCCACTACAGTCCTCCGCTCTACCAACTGAGCTATCACGGGGCTGACTAAATGATGTCACAACGTTATGCGATCACTCAGTCAGTGCGTACATTCCATTATACAAACTGATTTCCCTACAGTACTTTCCTTGTAAATGGCGTAGCATTTCCATTAGGCGTGCGAGTGAGGGAACATCGGTAGCGATACACAGCTTTACCCAGATAATTACACAAAGTGCGGCATGACTAAACACGTAAATGGCTTCACAACACCTTCAACCATTATGATATGCGCACTGTCGCCTCACTCACGACCGCACTTTACCGGTAGGTATATTTATGTGGGTGTTTACAGTATTTCATTTCCTCTTTAAATTTCAAATCCCATCTCACTTCAAGAATTCATTCTTTATCGCCTTTCAAATATCGTTCAATGTTTTCCTTGTATTCCACACATATATTGACACCTTCATCGACCACGATGCACTCGAATAGTGACAGTGATCATACACAACAAGGGACAAATGAAAATACACCGAGTTTATATGTTATCTTCTGTCTATTTAGCCAGTTACTCCTTCTTCAAACAATCCACATGAAAATAGTTTGGATGCCTCTGGTTCATGCATCGAATTGCCAAGCAGACAAAATAACGGACGGAGACCATCGTTGCTGTAAAACATCTCGTTTATGTTTAGGAGTTCATGAGTTATGAAAAATACAACATGTAGAAATATGTTGTGTCACTAATATATGTGCGATGGCTGCCGGATGACAACTGAATAACCATCAATCCGGCATATCTTTTATTCGGTTAACATCATAGCACATTGGCATACGTTATAATTAGGAGTACAATTAAATAATAGTGAATGTTTATATGATGACGTCACATAAAGGTGATGCATCATATGACTCCTAAAACTATACACAGTCGGTGTTGATAATATAAGGATTGTTTTCAGAGATGATGTGTCTAAAATACCCACCAGTAGTTATGTGTCAGTCCATAATCATTCTCTTACAGTTTCATTTCTACTTATATATTATCACAAATAGAACAACATACAATTTTCTTTCAGTGTTGGGTAATGTCACAAACATCTGATGTTTTTAACTGAACATCCAACGTATCATAAAGTCAATTGTCACATGTACTTTATTTTGCCCCTCAGTATACAATTAACAACTTAAGTAATGGCACAATACATGGTATATGCTCCACTGGTGCTCTTTTTGAGAAAAGATATCTTTTTCTAAACAGTCATATTAAATAAGGCAATTTACACAAATGAATTGCATTATTGGGGAGACAACTGGTCGTTACGTACTAGTATATCATACTACCTACGCCACAAAGGAAAGTATTCTTGATTATATTTTCAAATGACCGTATCAATCCATGCAAATGTCCCCCAAGCTCCGTATATTGGAGCCAATTTGACAAATGTTTCTAAGCCTGAAGATGAAAAATGCAGCATTTTCATGGAATTTTCTCAGTGTGATTTTGAAAGATACACAAGTGATTGATTTCTTACAACTATCCGCTTATACAGATTTGAGTATGGAATTTGTCCAGCCAAAATAACCCTCCTCCCTTGCTATCTTTTGTCAAACTGTTTATTTACTCCAACTTACAAGATAGTTTCATTCACAAACTGTCTTGTCAATACACGGATGAAAACACTCCTAAAATTTGATGGATAAACGCTTGTTTCTTATGACGAAAATATTTAGAAGCATTTAGGAATTCTTATACCAGAAATAAACTTTAATTTGCCACTTAATCTGGTGTAAGAATTCATTCTAACAATGACGACTTCAAGAAATAGGAAAATAATTACGAAAGAAAAACTATAAAAAGATGTGTCAGAAGTGGGATTCGAACCCACGCCCACATTCGTGGACCAGAACACCCAACCTCTATCACAGAGAAGGCATAGCCTTGAGTCTGGCGCCTTAGACCACTCGGCCATCCTGACAGCTGATCAAAAACAATCGCTACAGCATATTTACTACTGATACATTGTATAATCGAGGCCATCCATGCTCGTTTTACACTTCTTGTGGAATTTAAGTCACATAACTACATGCATGATACATTAACTGTCAGACAAGTCCTTCTTCAAAGTTTGCATCATGCAACCCTGCAAATGGATTGTGCAACTCCGTGTATTTCAATTCTGGCTTCATTCACTGTACCAAAAGGAAAAGGTCACTCAGTATTTACTATTCCAGTTTACTTGGCAACACCAGACAAGGGCTTTTCACAAAACGTCATTACAGTTTCCAAATGTCTTTACATTTGGAAATTTAAAATGAGAGGGAAAAAGTTCCCGCGAGGCGGATTTGAACCACCGACCTAAGGATGTCAGCTTACTCTTTCCACTACAGTCCTCCGCTCTACCAACTGAGCTATCACGGGGCTGACTAAATGATGTCACAACGTTATGCGATCACTCAGTCAGTGCGTACATTCCATTATACAAACTGATTTCCCTACAGTACTTTCCTTGTAAATGGCGTAGCATTTCCATTAGGCGTGCGAGTGAGGGAACATCGGTAGCGATACACAGCTTTACCCAGATAATTACACAAAGTGCGGCATGACTAAACACGTAAATGGCTTCACAACACCTTCAACCATTATGATATGC
Organism: Haliotis asinina; assembly: GCF_037392515.1. Lineage (NCBI taxonomy): Eukaryota > Metazoa > Mollusca > Gastropoda > Lepetellida > Haliotidae > Haliotis > Haliotis asinina. Next base: position 41,918,739 of record NC_090286.1, read on the forward strand.
GCACTGTCGCCTCACTCACGACCGCACTTTACCGGTAGGTATATTTATGTGGGTGTTTACAGTATTTCATTTCCTCTTTAAATTTCAAATCCCATCTCACTTCAAGAATTCATTCTTTATCGCCTTTCAAATATCGTTCAATGTTTTCCTTGTATTCCACACATATATTGACACCTTCATCGACCACGATGCACTCGAATAGTGACAGTGATCATACACAACAAGGGACAAATGAAAATACACCGAGTTTATATGTTATCTTCTGTCTATTTAGCCAGTTACTCCTTCTTCAAACAATCCACATGAACATAGTTTGGATGCCTCTGGTTCATGCATCGAATTGCCAAGCAGACAAAATAACGGACGGAGACCATCGTTGCTGTAAAACATCTCGTTTATGTTTAGGAGTTCATGAGTTATGAAAAATACAACATGTAGAAATATGTTGTGTCACTAATATATATGCGATGGCTGCCGGATGACAACTGAATAACCATCAATCCGGCATATCTTTTATTCGGTTAACATCATAGCACATTGGCATACGTTATAATTAGGAGTACAATTAAATAATAGTGAATGTTTATATGATGACGTCACATAAAGGTGATGCATCATATGACTCCTAAAACTATACACAGTCGGTGTTGATAATATAAGGATTGTTTTCAGAGATGATGTGTCTAAAATACCCACCAGTAGTTATGTGTCAGTCCATAATCATTCTCTTACAGTTTCATTTCTACTTATATATTATCACAAATAGAACAACATACAATTTTCTTTCAGTGTTGGGTAATGTCACAAACATCTGATGTTTTTAACTGAACATCCAACGTATCATAAAGTCAATTGTCACATGTACTTTATTTTGCCCCTCAGTATACAATTAACAACTTAAGTAATGGCACAATACATGGTATATGCTCCACTGGTGCTCTTTTTGAGAAAAGATATCTTTTTCTAAACAGTCATATTAAATAAGGCAATTTACACAAATGAATTGCATTATTGGGGAGACAACTGGTCGTTACGTACTAGTATATCATACTACCTACGCCACAAAGGAAAGTATTCTTGATTATATTTTCAAATGACCGTATCAATCCATGCAAATGTCCCCCAAGCTCCGTATATTGGAGTCAATTTGACAAATGTTTCTAAGCCTGAAGATGAAAAATGCAGCATTTTCATGGAATTTTCTCAGTGTGATTTTGAAAGATACACAAGTGATTGATTTCTTACAACTATCCGCTTATACAGATTTGAGTATGGAATTTGTCCAGCCAAAATAACCCTCCTCCCTTGCTATCTTTTGTCAAACTGTTTATTTACTCCAACTTACAAGATAGTTTCATTCACAAACTGTCTTGTCAATACACGGATGAAAACACTCCTAAAATTTGATGGATAAACGCTTATTTCCTATGACGAAAATATTTAGAAGCATTTAGGAATTCTTATACCAGAAATAAACTTTAATTTGCCACTTAATCTGGTGTAAGAATTCATTCTAACAATGACGACTTCAAGAAATAGGAAAATAATTACGAAAGAAAAACTATAAAAAGATGTGTCAGAAGTGGGATTCGAACCCACGCCCACATTCGTGGACCAGAACACCCAACCTCTATCACAGAGAAGGCATAGCCTTGAGTCTGGCGCCTTAGACCACTCGGCCATCCTGACAGCTGATCAAAAACAATCGCTACAGCAAATTTACTACTGATACATTGTATAATCGAGGCCATCCATGCTCGTTTTACACTTCTTGTGGAATTTAAGTCACATAACTACATGCATGATACATTAACTGTCAGACAAGTCCTTCTTCAAAGTTTGCATCATGCAACCCTGCAAATGGATTGCGCAACTCCGTGTATTTCAATTCTGACTTCATTCACTGTACCAAAAGGAAAAGGTCACTCAGTATTTACTATTCCAGTTTACCTGGCAACACCAGACAAGGGCTTTTCACAAAACGTCATTACAGTTTCCAAATGTCTTTACATTTGGAAATTTAAAATGAGAGGGAAAAAGTTCCCGCGAGGCGGATTTGAACCACCGACCTAAGGATGTCAGCTTACTCTTTCCACTACAGTCCTCCGCTCTACCAACTGAGCTATCACGAGGCTGACTAAATGATGTCACAACGTTATGCGATCACTCAGTCAGTGCGTACATTCCATTATACAAACTGATTTCCCTACAGTACTTTCCTTGTAAATGGCGTAGCATTTCCATTAGGCGTGCGAGTGAGGGAACATCGGTAGCGATACACAGCTTTACCCAGATAATTACACAAAGTGCGACATGACTAAACACGTAAATGGCTTCACAACACCTTCAACCATTATGATATGCGCACTGTCGCCTCACTCACGACCGCACTTTACCGGTAGGTATATTTATGTGGGTGTTTACAGTATTTCATTTCCTCTTTAAATTTCAAATCCCATCTCACTTCAAGAATTCATTCTTTATCGCCTTTCAAATATCGTTCAATGTTTTCCTTGTATTCCACACATATATTGACACCTTCATCGACCACGATGCACTCGAATAGTGACAGTGATCATACACAACAAGGGACAAATGAAAATACACCGAGTTTATATGTTATCTTCTGTCTATTTAGCCAGTTACTCCTTCTTCAAACAATCCACATGAAAATAGTTTGGATGTCTCTGGTTCATGCATCGAATTGCCAAGCAGACAAAATAACGGACGGAGACCATCGTTGCTGTAAAACATCTCGTTTATGTTTAGGAGTTCATGAGTTATGAAAAATACAACATGTAGAAATATGTTGTGTCACTAATATATGTGCGATGGCTGCCGGATGACAACTGAATAACCATCAATCCGGCATATCTTTTATTCGGTTAACATCATAGCACATTGGCATACGTTATAATTAGGAGTACAATTAAATAATAGTGAATGTTTATATGATGACGTCACATAAAGGTGGTGCATCATATGACTCCTAAAACTATACACAGTCGGTGTTGATAATATAAGGATTGTTTTCAGAGATGATGTGTCTAAAATACCCACCAGTAGTTATGTATCAGTCCATAATAATTCTCTTATAGTTTCATTTCTACTTATATATTATCACAAATAGAACAACATACAATTTTCTTTCAGTGTTGGGTAATGTCACAAACATCTGATGTTTTTAACTGAACATCCAACGTATCATAAAGTCAATTGTCACATGTACTTTATTTTGCCCCTCAGTATACAATTAACAACTTAAGTAATGGCACAATACATGGTATATGCTCCACTGGTGCTCTTTCTTGAGAAAAGATATCTTTTTCTATACAGTCATATTAAATAAGGCAATTTACACAAATGAATTGCATTATTGGGGAGACAACTGGTCGTTACGTACTAGTATATCATACTACCTACGCCACAAAGGAAAGTATTCTTGATTATATTTTCAAATGACCGTATCAATCCATGCAAATGTCCCCCAAGCTCCGTATATTGGAGTCAATTTGACAAATGTTTCTAAGCCTGAAGATGAAAAATGCAGCATTTTCATGGAATTTTCTCAGTGTGATTTTGAAAGATACACAAGTGATTGATTTCTTACAGTTATCCGCTTATACAGATTTGAGTATGGAATTTGTCCAGCCAAAATAACCCTCCTCCCTTGCTATCTTTTGTCAAACTGTTTATTTACTCCAACTTACAAGATAATTTCATTCACAAACTGTCTTGTCAATACACGGATGAAAACGCTCCTAAAATTTGATGGATAAAAGCTTATTTCCTATGACGAAAATATTTAGAAGCATTTAGGAATTCTTATACCAGAAATAAACTTTAATTTGCCACTTAATCTGGTGTAAGAATTCATTCTAACAGTGACGACTTCAAGAAATAGGAAAATAATTACGAAAGAAAAAACTATAAAAAGATGTGTCAGAAGTGGGATTCGAACCCACGCCCACATTCGTGGACCAGAACACCCAACCTCTATCACAGAGAAGGCATAGCCTTGAGTCTGGCGCCTTAGACCACTCGGCCATCCTGACAGCTGATCAAAAACAATCGCTACAGCATATTTACTACTGATACATTGTATAATCGAGGCCATCCATGCTCGTTTTACACTTCTTGTGGAATTTAAGTCACATAACTACATGCATGATACATTAACTGTCAGACAAGTCCTTCTTCAAAGTTTGCATCATGCAACCCTGCAAATGGATTGCGCAACTCCGTGTATTTCAATTCTGGCTTCATTCACTGTACCAAAAGGAAAAGGTCACTCAGTATTTACTATTCCAGTTTACTTGGCAACACCAGACAAGGGCTTTTCACAAAACGTCATTACAGTTTCCAAATGTCTTTACATTTGGAAATTTAAAATGAGAGGGAAAAAGTTCCCGCGAGGCGGATTTGAACCACCGACCTAAGGATGTCAGCTTACTCTTTCCACTACAGTCCTCCGCTCTACCAACTGAGCTATCACGGGGCTGACTAAATGCTGTCACAACGTTATGCGATCACTCAGTCAGTGCGTACATTCCATTATACAAACTGATTTCCCTACAGTACTTTCCTTGTAAATGGCGTAGCATTTCCATTAGGCGTGCGAGTGAGGGAACATCGGTAGCGATACACAGCTTTACCCAGATAATTACACAAAGTGCGACATGACTAAACACGTAAATGGCTTCACAACACCTTCAACCATTATGATATGCGCACTGTCGCCTCACTCACGACCGCACTTTACCGGTAGGTATATTTATGTGGGTGTTTACAGTATTTCATTTCCTCTTTAAATTTCAAATCCCATCTCACTTCAAGAATTCATTCTTTATCGCCTTTCAAATATCGTTCAATGTTTTCCTTGTATTCCACACATATATTGACACCTTCATCGACCACGATGCACTCGAATAGTGACAGTGATCATACACAACAAGGGACAAATGAAAATACACCGAGTTTATATGTTATCTTCTGTCTATTTAGCCAGTTACTCCTTCTTCAAACAATCCACATGAAAATAGTTTGGATGCCTCTGGTTCATGCATCGAATTGCCAAGCAGACAAAATAACGGACGGAGACCATCGTTGCTGTAAAACATCTCGTTTATGTTTAGGAGTTCATGAGTTATGAAAAATACAACATGTAGAAATATGTTGTGTCACTAATATATGTGCGATGGCTGCCGGATGACAACTGAATAACCATCAATCCGGCATATCTTTTATTCGGTTAACATCATAGCACATTGGCATACGTTATAATTAGGAGTACAATTAAATAATAGTGAATGTTTATATGATGACGTCACATAAAGGTGATGCATCATATGACTCCTAAAACTATACACAGTCGGTGTTGATAATATAAGGATTGTTTTCAGAGATGATGTGTCTAAAATACCCACCAGTAGTTATGTGTCAGTCCATAATCATTCTCTTACAGTTTCATTTCTACTTATATATTATCACAAATAGAACAACATACAATTTTCTTTCAGTGTTGGGTAATGTCACAAACATCTGATGTTTTTAACTGAACATCCAACGTATCATAAAGTCAATTGTCACATGTACTTTATTTTGCCCCTCAGTATACAATTAACAACTTAAGTAATGGCACAATACATGGTATATGCTCCACTGGTGCTCTTTTTGAGAAAAGATATCTTTTTCTAAACAGTCATATTAAATAAGGCAATTTACACAAATGAATTGCATTATTGGGGAGACAACTGGTCGTTACGTACTAGTATATCATACTACCTACGCCACAAAGGAAAGTATTCTTGATTATATTTTCAAATGACCGTATCAATCCATGCAAATGTCCCCCAAGCTCCGTATATTGGAGCCAATTTGACAAATGTTTCTAAGCCTGAAGATGAAAAATGCAGCATTTTCATGGAATTTTCTCAGTGTGATTTTGAAAGATACACAAGTGATTGATTTCTTACAACTATCCGCTTATACAGATTTGAGTATGGAATTTGTCCAGCCAAAATAACCCTCCTCCCTTGCTATCTTTTGTCAAACTGTTTATTTACTCCAACTTACAAGATAGTTTCATTCACAAACTGTCTTATCAATACACGGATAAAAACACTCCTAACATTTGATGGATAAACGCTTATTTCCTATGACGAAAATATTTAGAAGCATTTAGGAATTCTTATACCAGAAATAAACTTTAATTTGCCACTTAATCTGGTGTAAGAATTCATTCTAACAATGACGACTTCAAGAAATAGGAAAATAATTACGAAAGAAAAACTATAAAAAGATGTGTCAGAAGTGGGATTCGAACCCACGCCCACATTCGTGGACCAGAACACCCAACCTCTATCACAGAGAAGGCATAGCCTTGAGTCTGGCGCCTTAGACCACTTGGCCATCCTGACAGCTGATCAAAAACAATCGCTACAGCATATTTACTACTGATACATTGTATAATCGAGGCCATCCATGCTCGTTTTACACTTCTTGTGGAATTTAAGTCACATAACTACATGCATGATACATTAACTGTCAGACAAGTCCTTCTTCAAAGTTTGCATCATGCAACCCTGCAAATGGATTGCGCAACTCCGTGTATTTCAATTCTGACTTCATTCACTGTACCAAAAGGAAAAGGTCACTCAGTATTTACTATTCCAGTTTACCTGGCAACACCAGACAAGGGCTTTTCACAAAACGTCATTACAGTTTCCAAATGTCTTTACATTTGGAAATTTAAAATGAGAGGGAAAAAGTTCCCGCGAGGCGGATTTGAACCACCGACCTAAGGATGTCAGCTTACTCTTTCCACTACAGTCCTCCGCTCTACCAACTGAGCTATCACGAGGCTGACTAAATGATGTCACAACGTTATGCGATCACTCAGTCAGTGCGTACATTCCATTATACAAACTGATTTCCCTACAGTACTTTCCTTGTAAATGGCGTAGCATTTCCATTAGGCGTGCGAGTGAGGGAACATCGGTAGCGATACACAGCTTTACCCAGATAATTACACAAAGTGCGACATGACTAAACACGTAAATGGCTTCACAACACCTTCAACCATTATGATATGCGCACTGTCGCCTCACTCACGACCGCACTTTACCGGTAGGTATATTTATGTGGGTGTTTACAGTATTTCATTTCCTCTTTAAATTTCAAATCCCATCTCACTTCAAGAATTCATTCTTTATCGCCTTTCAAATATCGTTCAATGTTTTCCTTGTATTCCACACATATATTGACACCTTCATCGACCACGATGCACTCGAATAGTGACAGTGATCATACACAACAAGGGACAAATGAAAATACACCGAGTTTATATGTTATCTTCTGTCTATTTAGCCAGTTACTCCTTCTTCAAACAATCCACATGAAAATAGTTTGGATGCCTCTGGTTCATGCATCGAATTGCCAAGCAGACAAAATAACGGACGGAGACCATCGTTGCTGTAAAACATCTCGTTTATGTTTAGGAGTTCATGAGTTATGAAAAATACAACATGTAGAAATATGTTGTGTCACTAATATATGTGCGATGGCTGCCGGATGACAACTGAATAACCATCAATCCGGCATATCTTTTATTCGGTTAACATCATAGCACATTGGCATACGTTATAATTAGGAGTACAATTAAATAATAGTGAATGTTTATATGATGACGTCACATAAAGGTGATGCATCATATGACTCCTAAAACTATACACAGTCGGTGTTGATAATATAAGGATTGTTTTCAGAGATGATGTGTCTAAAATACCCACCAGTAGTTATGTGTCAGTCCATAATCATTCTCTTACAGTTTCATTTCTACTTATATATTATCACAAATAGAACAACATACAATTTTCTTTCAGTGTTGGGTAATGTCACAAACATCTGATGTTTTTAACTGAACATCCAACGTATCATAAAGTCAATTGTCACATGTACTTTATTTTGCCCCTCAGTATACAATTAACAACTTAAGTAATGGCACAATACATGGTATATGCTCCACTGGTGCTCTTTTTGAGAAAAGATATCTTTTTCTAAACAGTCATATTAAATAAGGCAATTTACACAAATGAATTGCATTATTGGGGAGACAACTGGTCGTTACGTACTAGTATATCATACTACCTACGCCACAAAGGAAAGTATTCTTGATTATATTTTCAAATGACCGTATCAATCCATGCAAATGTCCCCCAAGCTCCGTATATTGGAGCCAATTTGACAAATGTTTCTAAGCCTGAAGATGAAAAATGCAGCATTTTCATGGAATTTTCTCAGTGTGATTTTGAAAGATACACAAGTGATTGATTTCTTACAGTTATCCGCTTATACAGATTTGAGTATGGAATTTGTCCAGCCAAAATAACCCTCCTCCCTTGCTATCTTTTGTCAAACTGTTTATTTACTCCAACTTACAAGATAATTTCATTCACAAACTGTCTTGTCAATACACGGATGAAAACGCTCCTAAAATTTGATGGATAAAAGCTTATTTCCTATGACGAAAATATTTAGAAGCATTTAGGAATTCTTATACCAGAAATAAACTTTAATTTGCCACTTAATCTGGTGTAAGAATTCATTCTAACAGTGACGACTTCAAGAAATAGGAAAATAATTACGAAAGAAAAAACTATAAAAAGATGTGTCAGAAGTGGGATTCGAACCCACGCCCACATTCGTGGACCAGAACACCCAACCTCTATCATAGAGAAGGCATAGCCTTGAGTCTGGCGCCTTAGACCACTCGGCCATCCTGACAGCTGCGATAACTGAATGAAAATTATGGACATTTTCGTAGCACTTCAGTGGCTTCCGTTAGAAGCAGTCCTTGTGTATGGATAGTGTCGGCCGAAGGAAACAAGAACGATTTTACGCCACAAAAGTGATCGACGCTCAACATTCGATACTGTGATAACAACCGGAAGTCTTCACATAACCGTCACGTGATATTGATCCTGACCACGTGACCGTAATCGTGCGGTGATTCCGCCATTGACCCATCATTTGAGACTCCAGAATTGAACATGTTATTAATCGTTCGAAGAGTAAACGTAAGGAGGCACGCACGCGCACGCACACACACACACACACACACACACACACACACACACACACACACTTAGCTTTAGCATCCAGTATAAAGAAACACACGTGAATCGTCTCAAGAGTGTTTCTGTAGATCAGTATGTTCAAGTAATTCATAAGTTCTGGACAAAAGGTTGGTGGGGCGGGCTGCGCATTTCTGTTTCAAAACGTCTGACCTGTAAGCAGGAAAGCAGCGGGGTGTTGTGTGGCCCCCGATGGTATACGATAATACGGACTCTGTACAAATAGTGTCAACAGCGATTATATTTCATGAGGAAAGTTAGATCTTTTAATGTCCATGTCAAACTGTTATCACTTTTTCTATTCTTGTTTTGTTCACTCTGTTTTATCGTTTGGTAATCAGTGCTGGTACGGATCCCTCTCCCATTAAAACAAAAACAAACCGCCTCGAAGATTGCAAACACCCCCCTTGTAAATCTGTCTTCCTCACATGAAACCCGTGTTCTGTCCCTTGCACATAAGATTATCGCTGATGAAACACACCCATTAAACTCATACTATTCCCTTTTACCTTCCGGCCGCCGATTTCTGATTCCCAAACTTAAAATCAACCGTGCCACAAATTCCTTTATTCCAAGTAGTATTAAACTTTTAAATAGCACCTGTGATAAATAAGTTATTACAACACATATACCATTTTAGTTTCACAATACGATCTCAATTAACCATCTTAATGTCATAATTACTCACTTTTTATATTAGTATTTATATTTATATGTGTGATGTGTTCTTAACTGCTGTACATTTGTTACTTCTGTGAGCAAGTGAATGTAAAAAGAATTCCCATTCCGGGTAATAAAGTCTTATCTTATCTTTTAAGGTACCCATATCTAACGAGGGGCGTGTGAACAACCGCACTGTCGAACACGAAGCCAATGACCGTATTATCAGTCCAGACTTGTTTTTTTACAGACGCTCACTATTTAGCGGGAATCGCTGCGGTGTCAAGCAACAAACAAAAGATCACAATGTTAATCAATGGGTAAATACCCTGAGAGGCATTTTAGAAGTTTGGATGTACAATACTGAACAATCTTCATGGATAACAGTTTTACTTCGAGAGTGCAACGTTTGGATACAGATTCGTGCACAATTGTCCGTATAGGAATCTGGATCGATATCAAATCTCCATACAGAATCGCCGTCCCTCCTATCTCTCACAACAATTAGTAGTCAAACCTTTGCAAAACCCAAAACTCTTTCACTGCATGAGTACACAGTTCTTGCACTGAGAACGCAGGGATGAAGTGGCACACTCCAATAAAATGGAGTAAGAGTCAAGCTTTTTACACCGCTTTTAGCATTATTTCAGCAATATCTCGGGGGTCACACAATGTTCCCACGTGGAGATTCGAACCCGGCTCTTCTGCGTGACCGTCGAACACTCAAACCACAACGCTACCGCAGCGCCCCCATAATTAAAGAACCAATAACAATGAAACTCTTCATATGAATGAGTCAGTTTATTGTACAGCAGCGTCATGTTGAAGCATAGCGACTGTACAGATCTTGTTGAGTCCAGTCATGAATCTCAGAACACTGTTTAACACATGCATTGCAAAATGTATCTTAATTTAACAACTGTAATAAAATGCTGCTCTCTGGAATTTGGACACATATACAAAGGCTCTCTACTGAATCTACAACAACAAAATCTTGGTTTTATGAATCCAAACAATGTTACCATGGTTACGCAAACTTGTATTTACAGCGATAAATACTGACATATGGTAATGAACAATATTAACAGCATATCGGGAGGCATCTATGCACTAACTAGATGCTAGAATGGAAATATAAACAACCAAAACTATACACAATTGAAATTTGATTACACAGTAGCAAGTGCATCTGTTAGATATAATTACAATCAGAGGATGTCCTCACCAAATGTGAAATTTGTTATCCTCTCCAGACAAGGTTTGTTTGCTCTGTAGTTACATTGCGCCATTTTACAGTCCATCAGATATGATCCCTTAAAAGGTTCAGTGTAGTATGACACAAAAATACAGCTTGGCCCAACAGGCTCAACTCCTAATGGGTTAACAAGGCTCAAGGCAGTCATCAGGGTAAACCTTTTGTTTGAAATTTGTACATAAAGGTGATGTACAATAACTAGTACCTTAAAAGAAAAAGACGAAAAAATCTTATGGGAGAAATTCACAATTTCTAAATTCCTACAAAATCAAACCAAGACCGCTGTTTAATACAATAGCTGTTTTGAATGGAATACATGATTCCTATAAACTATTTCTGAAATGTTTTCAGTTCAAGGGGTCTTAAAATTGTAATGGGCCATAGATCAAGGTTTCTGATGAAACATAATGCAGACACTTGAAAGTGATTCCAACATGTGCCATTCATTTGCCAAGCAAACACTGCCAACAAAGCCACCAGTTTGCAAAGGTGCTGTTCAGATGATGGTGGCTAATGTTCAATGACACAAACAAGTGAAATTGTACTCGTCCTTACCTCAAAATATATTGAGAAACCGGTGGTCAAACTTGGAAGTTGACATGACATAAAATGTCAATTAACATAGAAAAGAAACAAATGTCAGTTTGTGTTCTATCAGATAATAATCCAAACAAAATCTTAACTGTACGAATTAACAATGATCTTACATGAGAACATAAATGCTGTACTGAACATTAGGAGACGAGAAGTCAGAAGTGATATTGAATCAGACTAGATATTGGTAACATTTTTCAACATGCTTCATAACACAACTTTAAGAGAGAACAAAACAAATAGGTCACATTAATTTCTAATCAGGACAATATGTTGGTCAGTTTCATTAGAGGAAACATATTTATCAATGAATTTTCCCCAAATGGTAAGTTGATAACACATACAAAAGTGAGTTTGAGTGGTCTTTTTGAAAACCTGTTTCATTGCTTGTTTAAGTTATATTCAAAACATGATGCTCCAAGCAGGAATCAGGACAAAAAAAACTCCTAAAATAAAAAAATCTTAATACAGATATCCCAATAGTATTCAAAAGCATTTATCTGGTAGAAACAGTATGAATGTGATGAAATTGGTCATTTTACTTGCCAACTTCTCTGGTTTTCAGGTGCTAAGAATCATCACACAATAATAAATTAATATCATTCAGTAAAAAAATATTTCAATTCAAAATTAAAAGACAATTTTCAAAAGTTCAATATTAGGTTTATGTTAACCAGATGTGCACAGAAAGTACAAAGAAAGAAACCACACACGTTTTGATTGATTATTTAGCAATAGCTCTATGACAGTAAGTGGGTACAAATATAACATTATGGGTTCGGCTTATCTACGAGACAGGTAACCTTCAGTAATATACGGTAATAGGGAATAAAACTTGGGCTGAACAAAACACCTAACATTTCCCAAATTTTGTCAAGTTTGAAAATGCAAAGAAAACTGAAATGACATTTGTATTTTTGACCAGGTTGCCCATCTTTAAATGACAACTGTCAGGAAATCTAAGTTGTTATAGATTTCAGATGAAAGTAGTAAGCTAAAGCTTCCAACCATACCATATTAAAAACATTTAGCACCCCTCCCTAATAATTGACACCTATAAGCCTATGTGTTGAACCCCACCCTCTTGCAAAGGATATAAGTTCACGCAATGAGGTGAACAGGCAATGAGGTGAACATACATTGAGGTATACATACTGCTAACATATATCTTTGAACTTTCAAATTGGTGCATTGTATTGTTGTCAACAAATAAATGAAGCTATCAATAAAGGTCACTCAGGAGAGCCCCAATGTAAATTGTTGTTTGGGACAAATGGCAATAACTGATGTTTTCTTTGTGTGACCTCCCTCCCCCTCATACATTTCCTCCCCCTGGGAAAAAAAAATCTTTCAAAATTTCACTCATACCACATTGAGTGGACAAAATTAGCGGTCCTGTTTACTATCGTTTGTAGATTTACGTAACTATCAATACAAAATTCACTGGCTACCAGGACCACTGTAAACTTATTTAGTGGTCCTGATGACTATCTACTTGCCTGGGACTAAGTGCAAGAGTAAATTCCACATACTGTGAAGTATCCAAATAAGTGCCCTCTTGATATGAATTAGCTAAGGCACGAAGAATCAAATACAATACTCGTTTAGCTATGAAATATCATGATAAATAGATAATAAGAAGGGACTGCAAATTGAGGCAGAAATATTGAAAGTCTGATTCTTGGCCCTTCAACCATAAAGACGTTAGCAAGAAAGCCACTTTTTACAATCCCTCAATCAAGTGAAACAGTTCTGTACAATCAGATGGACTAAGTATCATTTTACAATCCTTAGAATCCTCAGATAAGGTTCCAGCTGGCAAGCTCCTTCTTCCAGAAACAAATACATCCACCGTAATTAGAGGGTAATCTGTACGATTGTGCACACCTGGGTAAATAAGGGCCAAAACACGTAACGAACATGTAAAAGTATTTGTGATATTAGTGTAGAAAGGTGTTAGATGATTAGAGAAAGTCATTAAACAAGTTGGATCCCCTACATACCACTAACTAAAATCAGACATATCTCCAGTAAACTCCATATCTTCCAAGATAACTATTTATTTTGCCATCTCAACTTTGACTAACTTTTGTCAATGACGGGCAACGATTGTCTTAACTCCAATAGTTCAACATACTTACGGCAGTGGTTGACTTGTAATTTCTTCATGCAAGAGTTCAGAAACTAGAGTTTATTACTGAAATTCTATCACAGGGAACATTGGCAGCTGGATCAAACCACTTAAACCCGCCCATTTCCAGACTTCCACACTAAAATATCACTCGGCAAGCTTAGCTGGCAGCTACAATACACATTACTCTTATCCTCCCATAAGGAATGGTTTATTGGTGTGTTACATGGATAGAGCAGGACGGCCAGTTGCAGCAGCTCCTCAAGCAAAAGAAGCAAAGGACTGGTCACTTCAGAACATGGGTTAAGCCGAGCTTCCAAACACCCTTAAAATAACAAGAGTTTTCAGAGAAATTGACAGGAGTAGTATTATAGTTGGTTGATGTAGCTACGAGATCAGCTCTTTGATTGGTACATATGGGGTTGATCAGTCATCACATGTCTACCCTAAACTAGGAACTCTGTCAATGCACTCAATGAACATCCGTCACCGGGATGTACGTCAGTTGGATGATCCGACTAGGGCATTTCATGCCAGTAATGAAATGAACTTTTCACAACAAATACATTCATAGTGGATTGTTATGAACACAAGCAATGACTATTCACAATGAGTTATGCACAAAATACATCCAAACAGGACATAATTAAGAACTTCTTGGAAATCAGTATCAGGGGATGATGATGATGATGACACAATGAATGTTTACAATTCAATCCACAAGTGTCCAGCATACTAGAGCAACACCAACATATACTTTGTAATAATCACTTTTCCTACTCAGTTTCAGCATTTTTTTTGTTTTCATTTCACTTTTTTCCAAAGTAAGCCATTCACCTGCTCCTGGTACATAAGCTGTTTACTCATAATACTCAAAAATCAAAGTGTACGATGGAACGTTTCAAATTTAATTCTGTACATGAGGAAATATTTCACTATGACATTATTGCTTTTGAAATAGAACACTGCAGTGACGATATTAAATGTCAGAAGATGCGAAACATTAGCTGGATAGAACTGTACCTTTCATTAAGGTCCAGGCCAGATTTTTTTAAGTCATGGTTTCAGAGATTTTTATTTCATAATGCAGGAAGTACACAAAATAGGACACTGATCTTGTTTTGCAAGTATGCTTCCTCTGAAAGTGCATATAACTGAAAATACTGTTTGACTATATGGCCACAAAAATGAAATTAAGTTGTTTCTATATTTAGATACGAGATTATGAGGCAAAAATGTCTTAAACTTCAAATTTCATTTGTTGTTTTGTAACAATGAGTCCCTTGTGATTCATTTGAAGTTAAACCTTACATATTTTCAAAACGTCTGTTCTTAGTGAACAAAACAAAATAGTGACCATGAACATCAAGAGGGATAAATTTTCAACTGTACCCTCTCAAATACTCATGACATGAAACATTTCTATGCAACAACTACTGACTCAACAATTGTTTATATGCATCATTTTGGAACATAATTCCATAAAAACGCCTTGTGCAATAAATTGCAGTACAAATTCATCTCTTATTCTTCTTGATACACACGAAACAACAGAGCAAAAACATTTTTTTAACAATCTCTACATTCTCATAAAACATTTCCAGAAACCATGAAGATCAGAAAATCTGGCCTCATTTTCAGTCTTTGAGGCATCAAACAGCATTCTGATATTGTGAAAACATGTATATTGAGTCATATCAACAAAAGAAAGGTTTCCTAGAGCATAAATCAAATGTACAACACATGTATCTTAAAAGAGGACATATACAAGGCTACAATAAGTTAAAAGACACCAAGATCACATGTCTTCATGAGTGCTTTCAGGTTCCACTTTAGCTTTCTTTTCGTCTAGTTTCTCATCACTACTGCAAGACTCCATCTCATTGGCACATCGTTTATTGTTCTGCACAGATGCATCATCTTGTGACTTGTTGAATGTGACAATTATACAGGTCATGTTATCACAACCAGTACCATCTCCAAATGTATTTGGTGCCAAACAGTAATCGAACAACTGAAACATAAACATGAAAGGCATTAAGGGTCATGTATTGTTGGTATGAAATGTTAGCAGTTTACAGAAATGACAACAATAAAAAAAATTAAAACTTCATTTCACTTGTTACTGTTAGGAAGAAAAGAAAAGAAAAAAAGGTATGTATTTAAATTTGCTGAATCCATACTGTTTCGTCTTTGGTTGGTTGTTTAACACTGCACTCAGCAACATTCCACCTATAAGGCATCATTTTGTAAATAATCAAGTCTGGACCAGACAATCAAGTTATCAACACCATGTCCATCAATCGTTCTACACAACTGGGATACGACATGTCAACAAAGTGCACCTGACCACACGATCAAGTCAGTCACCTCTGGGTTATTGAAGACCAATAAAACCTGTATATTCACAGGTGGCGACACGAATGGGTTACTGAATACTCTGATCTTCAAGAGTCTGTTCTGTCTTTGGAACCACTTAATGTGAGTGAGTGAGTGAGTGAGTGAGTGAGTGAGTGAGTGAGTTTAGTTTTACGTCGCACTTAGCAATATTCCAGCTATATGGTGACGGTCTGTAAATAATCGAGTCTGGACCAGACAATCCAGTGATCAACAACATGAGCATCGATCTGCGCAATGGGGAACCGATGACATGTGTCAACCAAGTCAGCTAGTCTGACCACCCGATCCTGTTAGTCGCCTCTTACGACAAGCAGTCACCTTTTATGGCAAGCATGGGTTGCTGAAAGCCTATTCTACCCCGGGACCTTCACGGGTCTCCACTTATTGTGAATCACACAAGTGAGTGATGCTATTAAACACCCTGTCCAAGTAATTCAAGCCATAACTAGTGGTATAATCATTTGTACAATTACCTCTTCACAAACAAGGGATGGTTTTTCTCTCTTAACTGGATCAGTCAGCTTCTGCCTAACCATGTCGACTACCTCCTGGCTTGACATGAAGTTCCTGCAACAAGAAGACAGCTTTAACCACAAGCAACAGCAGTCTTATAGCACCTGCAGTGCACGAGTTGATCTGTCATTTCCTGGTAAAAAGACACTAATTCCACCATGGCATGAAGGATGCCTACTTTGTCAAATGATGTACACAAGCTAAAGTTCCTTTATATTCCTCAGCCAATATAGAGATAGTATCAAAATCGCTGAAATGATACCCCTAGCGTATCACCCACACTGCATATCTTGGCCTCATTGAACACCTGTGTTTGTCACCGTTAAGGCCAGACACAGCACCTTTTTTACTTCAATTTATCAAAATCAAGATTTTGATTTTTTCATTTATTTAACACATGTACTTCGCGATACAACATGCTGTTTTCGATATAATGTCTTTAAATTTGATATAAACCCCTAAAAATATCATATCTGTGGAAATAGTTAAATATGTGTGTAATCAAACCCTGGAAACACTGATCTTTCACCCGTAACCACGCCCCTCTAGCATAAACGAACCCATTCATGCTATACATCGCTAGAAAGCTCATCGTTTCCGTCATGTTGCTGGTCAAAAACATTCTAAAAATAGATATTTTTCGCTTTCCCACGATAGGTATTCTGTACGAAAACATCTTTGTAAGGCGAAGTATTCCACAGTGCAACATTCGGCAATGCGACATGTCCCAGAATGCACCATTCAGCGATCTTCGTTACTTCCTTATACGGCAAAACGTATCCCAGAATGCACCATTCGGCAAATCAACAAAATATCGCCCTTTCCCGGTAGCATTCAGAATGGTGTCTGCTTAGCAAAAATATTGACAGAGAAACATCGTATTTGAGATATTCTTGACTAACGGTTGTTGTATTCTGTAAAAATGAGATTAACAAAGTCAAAGCACGCCTACGTGAAGAATAAGAGACGCAGTTGCTGCAGACATGCTTCAAATACAGTGTCAGTGGTGCGACAAGTGTTGACAGCGTAATCAAGCTTGTGTTAGATTCTGACAGCTTTGACATTTTCGATGCATCGGAAACATGTAGGGACCACGCCTTTGAGGAAAACATTCCCACAGGAGCCTTTGAAGGTAAGAATGGATATTCATGCATAAAACTTTCAAAATTTAAATCTTTTGAAAACCCTCAATCTCATTTCTGTGACACTGTATGTCAAACTGATCGATCATACCAATGGGTGCGGAGGGACCAAGTTTGCGTCGAGGCAACTGAGTAATTGTAATGTGAACTGGATTTGAATTTTTTTTATTATATTTTATTTTTTTTATATGAATTGTTTCATTATTTGGAATACCTTCCTTCAGTAAACTGAGATTTTGTACGTGTTTGTCTGGTGTCAAAGTAGAAAAAAACCATGACCAAACTTATTTCCTCATGATCTTAGTGCACATAGTTCTCGGCTGTTAATCACCCAATTTGAATGAAATTTTGTGTACATATAGGCAGTTGATTACTTTGTGCAACAACAGAGAGACTTTTTAAAATTTGTTCCCCGATTTCTTTTTAAGAAATAAAATATGAGTGAAAAATTAACTCCAAAAAGTGATGTTTTTAACACAAAATCTTAAATAACATATGTCTTTTTTAAATATTTTCTCTCTGTCAATGCACTCTATACACCCCAAGCTATGATGTAAAGTTGAAATTGTTTAGATATCTTTACTAGTTTTAAAGAAAAACTTTCACTAAGTTTCATCATTTTTCAGACTTTCGGCGGCCATCTTGGATGTTTCCATTGCAACCAGTGGCATCATCACCTGGAAAAGACTCTTTGTCAATTGTTAACATGTATACCTCTATGTTGAAACTAAATAAACCTAAGAAATACTTCATAAGCATTTTGTCATATGTGAGGGGCAGTGTCTGGCCTTAATACCATCGTCTAATGGACCATGCCGTTAGTCTATGAATATTGATATTAATATTAATATTATAGTGCCATACATTATAGATATATATTATTTCAACAATACTAAACATTGTTTGCTTTTACAGGGGTTAAAAAATTCCATGACCCACACCCAATACAAGTCGGTTCTTATTTTGGGCAATCAAATAATTCTATCTTACTTGTCAGATGGATACTAGATCATTTGTGCAAATAAACTTGGATTTCATTTCTTATCTGCTCAATATGTAGCTATTAAATTTCATAAGGTAAGTTATGTTATTTATCACATCTCAATAAATAGTCCACTAAACATTACCATCAGATGCTACGCTGAGTTATTCCTTGACAATTACATTATCATGATTACGTCGCAAAAATCAGAGCAAGTGGAAAATTAAGCCTGAAAAGTTTCTTTCTTTACGTTACTTGCCCTGTGGCAAGTGTTTTTCAAAAATTTCTTGAACCCTTGTTTTAGTAACCTAATACACTGTGTGGCTTCGCTATCAACAAGAACTTGTGGAGGGTGGGCAGCATCAAAAATTCACTGGATGACACTTTTACTGCTGCTAAGAGATCCTAAAAGACAGGGACTTTTCCAGCATTCTGACCCAAAACTATTTGGTCTATCTGGCAGCAGAACACTGTCTGAGACTAACCATATTCCATCACAGGCCAGCACCATGAACTCGTCCTCATCCTGTATGGTTGTGACATGGATGTCAGGTAAAGATGTGATCATCTGTTCTCTCAGGGACAGTTCATGGTTCCGCTTGTAGAAGTGATCCCCTACAAAATTGGAGGCAGACACACATCAAATTATGAATTGCAACGACAAATAGACACTTAATTTTGCTCAACAATAAAATCCACATGCAACATCATTAACAAAAGGCACTGCCTTGTATACTGTTCAACGATTATTGAATCTAGAAGAAGTTTTACAAGAACGAGTGTTCCTGAATGTAACTGATGAACTTTCAATTCACATCTGCAAGATAATACATCTGTATCTCTACCACTTTAGAGACATAAACAAGCACAAGTATCATCCTATCAAACCAAGGAGGGCACAATCTTTTCCAGTTTGGCCACTCATTCTTTGGGACTGGACAGACTTCAATATTTTTTGTTTCAGTATAGTTGGTAAAGACATACATGCCACGTTTTCTAGTAATTGCTCTGTAAACCTATAAACTCTTCGAAACTGAAAAACTAGGTGGAAAAGACAGAGGTGATTTGTTTTCTTACATGTTCCTGTATCCAGGACCACACGCCAGTGGCAGTGATATCATAACACTTAACTCAGCCTGAAGAGTGCACCCCTTGTGTATTATCTAGAACTATAACCCTATATCTCTCACAACACAGATACCTGGATCACAATATACTTTATCACAATCTTTGTGCCAATGCACAGTCCCACTTATTCCCTATGCAACAACATCAAAAAGGATGACTTACCAAGAGCTCTTGAAAGATTAAGACCCCCATTGACTCTCCCATCCGAGGTGACCTTCCCACCAGCTTTTTCAATACGTGTTCGCTCTGGTATGTCTTCTGGTTTGTGATCGAACGACAGATCAACTGCCTTTCCATTTCGACTCAGCACACATCTCGAGTCTCCAGCATTGGCGACATACAACTCCTTCCCTAGTAGCAGTGCGACACAGGCAGTGCAACCACTGTCAGAGCCTGGCTGAAAGGTAAGGCATTGAAAACTCAACATCCATGTAGCGTGCAATCTTACTTGCATTAACAGAGCTAACTTCCTGTCATAATATTCAGCATTTCAGATACACAAAAGATAAGGAACAATTCAGAACTGATTCAAATATAACAGACTGTATTCCAAATCTGATTGAAAATTCAATACAGGAAACAAAATAGCTCAAACCAGAAAGCCAAAGTCAATTTGTCAAAATGTTTAAGTTATCCAAAGGCTAACAAAAGCAGAAGAGCCTTTGATTTCAGTGGGAAACAAATTTTACAAATTCAGGCCTTGTCCGATTATCTCACCTCTTCATTTGTCATGTCCATACATGGGTTATTAATGTAGCCTCCTTCCTCCTCCTCTCCATCTTCTTCTTCTTCCTCCTCCTCCTCCTCCTCTTCCTCATCGTCACTATAATCAAGCAATAACATATATTCCCCTGCTCCACAGTATTCTACATAAAATCCCATGATATCTCCTGGGTATACATTTCAATATATCCCCACTATACCCTGGATGCATCTACAGCTCCCTCTCTTTGCTGGCTCTACATTCTCACGGGATCAGTGTTTTCCAGTGTCAACAAAGATAGCCGTCACAGCTGCAAAGGTTTTTTCACAGTGCAACTCAGATTTAGGGGAAAGCCTACAAATTGATAGGTCTGAAAATTTTAAAAAATATGTGCAAGAACTCCTCAAACCTCTGTTAGAGAACCTGTTCATGGTTTGTGTGGCCAAGTTTAATTGGTTAGACAAATAAAAAATTGCATGTGAGTTGTGATTAGTTTGTTCAACTTTCCAGCATATACACCTGATTGGATAAAAAGACACCTAAGGGAGGTTAATAAAATTTTCAGGCTTAGCTGCAGATGCATCCAGAGTACAGTGGAGACTTTTCAGACCTACACCCTGGGGATATCAAGGATGGATAATTACAAGAAAGCTTAAAGTGTTACAGGTCTCAAACATTTACTACTTTCGTAAAATCCTGGACATAAGCAAGTCTGAACCAGACAATTCATTATTCAAGAGCATGAGCACTGATCTGGGCATCTGGGAACCAATGACAATTGTCAACCAAATCAGCAAGCCTGACCACCCAAGCCCATTTGTGGGTTACTGAAGGCCCTTCACAGCTCCCAAAAGTGCAGACGAAACACGAAAATTCATGTTTCTGGTGTGGCCAAGGGACATAATTCTGCATTGAACTGCAGACCCTTAGCCAACTGGGACACTTGTGCCCCATTTTTAAGTTTAGCCTCAAGGGTTATGAGGAGGATGCATGCACCTTACTGTTTGAGTTATAAACGTTCAAAACTGAGGATTTCTCTCATTTTCAATTACCTTTTAGAAATGTCAGTGGCATCTTATAATCCTCAAGTGTAACATTTGGAGATATTTATGAACTTTGCTTTTCTGGGACAGTGGTGTGGACACTGTGTTTAAAGCATTTGCTCTTCATGACCAAAAGAGTTCAGTTTTCTGCCACACTCAGCAATATGACCTAAGACCCACCTCCAACTGTCCACGTTTACAATGTCTGGTGCTTATTCCTGGTGTCAATGACCATGATATAGATAAAACACTGCAAAACTATTCACACTATATTCATCTTTTACAAAAACTTTAGAGACCAATAGTGAAAATGGTCAGTTTACCTTTCTTCCTCATATTCTTCATCATCCTCATCAGCATCATCGTCATCACTGTCTGCCTCCAAGATGCCACCAGGACTACGGGTGCTGCTGCTGCTGCTGCCGCTGCCACTAGGCCCAGGCTCCCCGTCCATATTACTGCTGCTTGCTCCACTACCAGATGTGCAGGGCTAAATATATGATAATTCCATAATGAAACAGACTGTCTATTAAATTAAATTTTCTCATGGGTCAGAGAGAAAATATCCCATCTGGTATAGTCAGCTAAATTCATACTTATGACAACTTTCATACTTTCTAACATATTCTGGGAAATATTCAAATTTCACACAAAAGGAATGTTGATGCAAAATCTAACAGTAACAAATGAAATCTAGTACAACAGCCACAAAAATACATGCATGTATGCAGCAAAATACTGTAATATTACAAAAATGTGAGACTCCTACGGTGCAACATTTTCTAGGACAGTGACGTGGACTTTGTGTTTGCTTTTCATGACTGTCTGCTCTTCATCATAGTTCATGAAGCTTGTATGTCCCTTAACTGTTGCCCTGTTACACTACAACTATATCTTGGATAAACCTAGCAAAGGTAAAATATGAATATTGTACAATTGCAGAAGCCTAAAGAAGCTGTGTATCTGGGTGAAATATGCACTGAAATTTCCAAAAGATGAACTAAAGCATATCTGTAGCATCCAAAATATGCAAAGGCAATTGAAGAGATGCTTTCGTTAGTTGCTGACTTGTCTACTCAGTAAAAATCTTTGAAAAACTTTTGTAAGCAAAAAAAGTAACTATTGATGAAGATACTGCTTCTTGCTATCATATGAATATTGATCGATTTGTTACCGCTGACAACGACGCACCAGAGAAAACATGAAGGCAATAGACTTTCAAAAAAAAAATAACACACAGGATTTTACATTATCTTTCAAAAAAAAATAAAAAACCAATCTGATAAAATGAGAATTTGCTGCAAGTAACAGAACCAGCTTCATGATGACATTCATGCTGACCTTTTTGTATTTCAATTTGCTCATTGTTAAAAGTCAAATCATAACGAACTAAAGGACTCATATTTTTTGTATTTCCCAAAAAAACAATGACCATGTTAATGTCTGAAGGACAAAAAACTGACTATACAGTGGAAGCTAAACCAGCACTCATTGGGACTGAAGAAATACTCCACTTTAAACAATGTGCTGGATTGTAGAGCTGATGAACAAGCCATGAACGGGACAGATTTTATGCCAATGTTGACAACTTGCCAGACTGGAGAGATGCCGGTTTTGACAGCTTTCACAGTAGTTATCTTTCAAAACATTCTTAAATTACTGACATAGAAAATAACCACATTACAGGAAAGGTGGGTATCAGAAAATTTGAACACTCACTGAAGATCAGTAGTATCCACTTATTAGTCACAATGGGTAAAATATACAGACTGGAAAAAAGCCTATCTAGAGCTCGGCAATTGGATACTGTATACGTTATGACTTACAAGCTGAATACAATTACATGACATGCAATGTAAGTAAGGGTGAAAGTATGCACCACTTCTAAGTGCACCAGAAGAATATATGTGAAAATTATATTACATATTATTTGTTTTATGATCCTCCTTTCACATTAATGTTGGTCCAAAATGGTGAAATGTATTTCAATTATTATATCAACTTCTTGTCTAAAATTGGCAACAAATATGTTTTCAGTAATTATTTCCATTTCAATATGCTTTTAAAGAAATATTTACCATGTACTTCAATGTAAATACAGGGACTGATTTCAGTATATCCAATCTACATAAGTGCATGTAAAATATTGCTCGTGTGGGTAAAATACTGCTTGTACATCTTTCATTGTAAGGATGCACCTAGTGCAGGTAACATTTTCAACCTTAAGTAAAATCATAGGCATAAAATGCTCATTCAAAATAAGTCTTCAATAGTATCATGTGCATCAGTTGAACCAATTTACCAGAGTTAAAAAAACTTTGTATGCTCAAGGGTAAATTATCTACATCACACACAATGTACACAATCACGTGACATTTCATGGAAGGTAAGATATCAATGTGTAATATGTTAGTGGTTAAGTGGAGAAGTTGATTTTATCAACTTTTCAAGGGGAAAAGAAAATGTATTGTAATTTGTAGCAGATAACATTGTGATGCATGCATTGCACTATGGTGTATCTGGTAATGAGTGAGTGAGCGGGTCTAGTTTTACGCAACACTAAGCAATATTCCAAGTATATATAGCGATGGTCTGCAAACAATCAAGTCTGGACCAGCCAATCCAGTGATCAACAGCATGAACATCAATCTGCACAATTGGGAAGCGATGACGTGTGAACTAAGTCGGCAAGTCTGACCATGCGATGGCGTCAGTTGCCACTTACAACAAACATAGTCGCGTTCTGCGGCAAGCATGTGTTGCTGAAGCCTATTCTACCCCGGACCTTCATAAGGTGCATCTGGAAATGACAAACAAGTTACTGGAATGTGCAAAAGTATGATGGCGACATGCATACTGCAAAAACAGGAGTAATGAAAACAGCAGCATCAACCAGAAAATTAACTTCAAAGCAATAAAATAGATAACTCCTTTTCTTGTCTATACCATACCTCATCTACTGAACTGGAACATGGTCCAGCGCCAGCTGAGCTTGACGAACTCCCTGCCGAACTAGAACAACCAAGTGAACTAGAGGAACTCCCAGCAGGCGCACTACCACTATCTGCTGCCTTCACCTGGCATGCATCTGCCTCCCCAGGTACAGAGCTTGTGGTCCGATCACTGGATTGGGACA
This sequence comes from Haliotis asinina, assembly GCF_037392515.1. Taxonomy (NCBI): domain Eukaryota; kingdom Metazoa; phylum Mollusca; class Gastropoda; order Lepetellida; family Haliotidae; genus Haliotis; species Haliotis asinina. The sequence continues at coordinate 41,943,560 of NC_090286.1, forward strand.
CAACTCGATCAGTGGACTGAGACGCAACATGTCCATCACTGCCTTCCTTCATCTGAGCACCGTCTTCTACTCCATCAATACTGGAAGATGAGGAAACTGCCTCCTCATTCCTCTGTGCCCCTCCCCCAGCATCCCCCCTCTGCTGCTGGTTCAAACTGTCCTGAATCTCTTTCTCTTTGTTCAGATTGTTCTCATTGTCCGCATGTCCATTGATTAACTTGTCCTCTATGTTTGCTGACATGGGACAGCGTGACATGTTACTGTTGTTGACATTACAGTCTTCGCTACTGTTGTTTGCATTGTTCTCTCTACTGTCACCATCACCGAGTAGCTGCCCAGTCCTCACAGAGGAATCAGCTTCCTTCGTCTCATCCCCGAATATTTTCTTCTTGGGTCTAATGGAAGGGGAGAGAACTTTCTCTCCCTGCTGTTTGCGGATATCTCTGAGAGGTCCTGCACCTGGTGGTGTGGCTTCATATTTTGACAACAGCTCATCAAGAGGCATATTAGCTTCCTGGCGCAAAAGGTCAGCCTCTGTCTTCCCAACTGGCACAGCACCATCTGAAACAAAATCTATTTTAATATCTTCAAAAGTTATATATGAACTATTCTTTAGTTGGAGAGAACTTCATTGTTGATCCCTATGTTGTAACTTGTATGGCTAGACACTGAATGGTTCTTCAGATCCAAAGTATAAAATAAGCATCAAAGAGTGAATGAGTTTGGTTTTACGCCACATCCAGTAATATTCTAGCTACATGGCAGCAGTATAAATAATTGAGACTGGACCAGAAAATCCAGTGATCAATAGAAGTAGCATCAATCTGCATGCATCAAAGAGTAAGTATATAATGAAGCTAAAGCTTGTGAATATATCAACTACTGCATAATGACAGACTGCAATCAACATAACCCCAGACCTTGTCACCTGTGGGAAGCATCTAAATGTGGAAGATTTAAAGGTTCTTTTGGTGTGAGTATGGTTTTGACAATATTCCAGCAATATCATGGTGGGTAGACACCAGACATGGGCTTCACACATTTTAGAATTCAAATGGTCTTCAGTGTGACAAGGGAATGCTTTAATCATTACACTACCCCATCGCCAGAGATTTTTATGGAACAAAATAATTCAAAATGGAACAACCATCTGAACAACATCATACCTTATACATTAACGTCATTAAGAAACTTTCAGAAAAAGCCAGACGCTTAAGGAGGACTAACTTTTTGTATCTCTCTTTCACTAGTTTCAGGCCCAGGAAATACCTGTTCCCTGAATCCCCTCACATTTACATCTGATTTACTTTTCGCAATGGTAATGAAAAACATCTTGGCCAACTGACAATACAATTACTTGCCTTCCTCCTCTTCTGCATTGCGATCATCATCACCAGCAAGGGCTCTCAGCTCCTTTACAACACTCTCCTGAATCAGAGTGCTGTCAAACTGCAGGAAGGCGTCTTCCAATGCCTGCTTGATATTTCCCTCTTTGTAAGCATCTACAGTCTTCACAAAGTCAGGGAAATGCATGGCACAGTACTGAGCAACCTCAGCACCTGAAACAATCAACCAATTGTTCATTCCACTTTTCCATCTATTTGCATAAACCTTGACAGCACAGCAACCTCATTCTGATCAAGTAAATGAATACTGCTTTACATGTTTACTCAGAAGCTGGAGATATTCCTGGAAACAGATCAAATTTTGCTGAACATTCCCCAAGAGTTTGGGAAACATTTCAGTCACTGAGCTAATTTATTCATATTTAACAAGAAACAAAATAGCAAGGAAGTTAAGACAATCCTTGGCTATCTGTCACTCCATTGTAAGTTTTAGTATCTACATATTATAAATGAGTATGTTCAGTTCAATGTGATATTATTGAAGGGTACAATATATTACACTATGTATCATGTATTTGTGCAAGTACATTGTCAAGAGTTACCAAAAGTGATAATTCTAAATAAACTAGTTACCTGACAATGTCACATCAAAAGCTAACTTTTAAAAAGGAAGGTTCCTTTCATTTTTTGGACCACCCAAAACAAGAATGGAAATGTTCAATTAGCAATTTACTGACTTAACTTTGTCAATTGTCACTTTAAATCACACCCCAAAGAGAGATTCACAACTCACCGCCATGGCCATCATAAACAGCAAAGAAGGCTCCGTCTTTTCCTTCTTCAAAATCTGGCAAACAATTGTGGGCATCCTGAAATACAAACATTTGTTACATTTTTGTTCTTTGTCTTATTTGACAAATAGGACTGTTCAGCACTATACTTGAACAGTAATAAAGATTCATGTAAGATTAACACAAGTGAGCATTACTTCAGTGTGTAAAAGCATTCACAGGAGAAATAAGAATACCTTCACATCAGAAAAACGCATAATGCCAGTCACTTTCATACTGCCAATACTCACAATAAACATTTGAGATTCTGTATAAATATGTTTCAATGATTGGCAATTGGTTAATAGGGTTTTTTAAAAATCAGTAACCAAAATAAAATATTACTGTGAATAGAAGCTTTCACCCAATGGTTTGGCTTTACCACGAATGAACAATCACAGGCCTTCATCACTTCCACTCCATGAAAACAGCTGATTTGGGTCCCTTACAATTGATCAGATTTTATTTAAGCACAAATGTTTGAATGATATTTCTGTAGAAATTAATGACAAACATCACATTCACTGTGCATTAAGACAACTTTAAGGACTATCTGACACATTCCTACATAACAGATGTTTCCACCTATACGGGGCTATGTACCTTTACTTCATCTACAGCTATATGATTGATACATTGATAATTCATACTATGACAATGCTGAGTGGATCATTAGATGGTAACATGGACAATGACTCTTATAAATCAATCTGAAAATGCAAATTTTTGGAATACAAGTTTCTTGCACCATTCAGGGACAGACGTGTAATTAGTAGTAACAATACCAAATATCACAAGAACTATTTTATACAAAAAAAGTGTCATATCCTTTGGAAATATCCCCTTTCACAATATTCCTCTTAGTAAAGTAACATAAATGCAACACTTGTCACTAAAAACATACCAGTCATCAATACAATCAGAACTGAGTGTCCATATCATTATTGAAAAGTAAATGGCTTTGTAGCTTTAGTTACCAGAAACAAATGGATTCTTAGCATGAAAACTAATGATGACCTCTACACTTTTCACACATTTTCTGAGTGTAAATTATGTATAATTCAGAGAAATGAGAGTTCCAATGCAATGAAACATTACCTCAGATGTTTGAAAAATGGAGCCAATGAGTGACATACATTTTGCCATGGCAAACACATTTAATGGCAGACAAAGCATGAAGTCGACAATATTTACAAAATACAAACAATAATCTACATGCAACACACAATTGTTTCAGAAATCATGCCTGCTTGACAGATTTATTTAGAAATCTTAAACCGAACAAAAGGGAAGATGGCCACCTCTTGAGTCATTCGCCATCCCTGCATTGATGACGCTCCATATTTGAAGTTTTTGCACGAATTGTCGATAGATATTTTGTCTGTGATTGGCGAGGACAAATAGACACCCATCTTCTTCTTAGCACTCTAAACACAATCGCAAAATGTCATTCTCCGATGAATTTCAACGATCTACAACACGTGTGTTTTCCTTCTCTCACTTCGCGGGTACATATTCTGAGTCACGTGACGTACACTACGGACTAAAAGGGTGTTTCGTAAATGATTGATTATATTTTCAAAATTTTCGTCAGATACATCCTCCATTCAGCATCAGAATTCACTACATTATAATCAGTATGTAGTATTCAAATGAGTACATTGTTTTGGTACTTTTCGTATTTTCAAATCAACGTATTAAATTGACTGTAGGACTGCAGAAACAGACGTATCTTCGCGTCAACTAATTTGAACTAAATGCGAGTGAATGTGTTGTCTGAAGCTTCATGACGCTACATCTTAAATTAAAAGTAACTATATTATGCACATTAAACATTCGTTAAAGTGGATTAAAGTTCATTAATCAAAAGTTTATAGGTCAGGACACTGCCCGTTTTACCTTGATTCTTCGTGTTTTAACGATTCACGAAGACAGACTAATCTGCATATGTTGCACAGTTTGTGTAACAAATAAGAACCACATCACTTAGTATTGTTGTGTATTTTATAGTGAATATATGGGAATCTTGTCAAATATGGCCTGATGCATCACCCCGTGAAACCTATTTATGTATACAAATGTATTGCATCTGCAATGATCTAGCTCATTACATGTGCATGAAAAGCGGTCTCATTCATTGAGTTAACAAAGCAAAATGCCCAAAATATATAACTGATAAGTTTCTTAATGCTTCGTCGAATATCAAGATAACGACAGCACAGGCGTTTGTGTTGTGAGTACGACTTTCATACCCGCAAACTGGGATTGAGCGTGTCCTTATAGTCATCGTATCACATATGCGCTGGTCGAATTATCCATGTCTAAATACATTGTCATATCCCCGCCATATAGCTGCAATATTGCCTAAAGAGGAGTTACACAATAAACAAACTACTGTACTGACAGTTTCTGTGTGTATCGACTGGATGCTTTCTTCATTTTGACTTGCGCATTTTATGATTTTATTTCAATAATAATTTATTGTTTTAAATCATTTAATTGTCATGTGACTGTTGCATGCACTACACAACGAAATATGCCTGGACCTGTACTTTTCTGCTAGTTACGGAAAGGTGAAATGTTTGTTTTGATGCTGATGCCATGTTTGATTTCGGACTGTAGTTAATAATAGGCCATCGTAATATTGCTAATTTCAGCGCGACCATGAGTTGACAATGGTATATCTCAATTGCGAAATAATCCCAGTGACTGCAAATCTAATCTCGTTCCATCCTTCACTTTGAATAACACATGTTTCTTGGAGAGCTCACTTTGTTTATTATTTGATTGGCAAGCTTTCAAAATTCAGTTTGTTCTCCTCCCTCGTCTATTTTAAAACCTCACTACACGAATGTGTACTGGACAAAAATAGTTAGGGATATATGTACATTTTTAAATTATGAATAATAGTCTATTTATTCACTAACACACTGATGAAATATCAACCATAACAATACCAATATCCCAAACATATTTTGTCCAGTAAATAAGCAGCTTTAGGATGCTGAATACATATCTAAATTATTTTACTGGAGGCACATGCAACAATAATTGATGTGTGTTTCAAAGCCTATCAATTAAGTGCATTCAGTAGCATAATAAAAATAATTCATTTGGGGCCAGTAATCAGTGCTAATCTATTTATGTATCATATCAACAACGGTTGTGCTATATTTGGGTGAGTGAATTTACTTTTATTTCGAAGTAAACCTTATAACAATGCATCCAATATCTTTTGTTTGCCGACCATTGTTTATGACTTGTTTGCCTTCTGTAACACCTTCCTCGTTGTATATACGCAACCCATGTAATTAGTTCCGATATATAATGCACCTGTATGCTTGAAGAAGGACTAATGTGGTTGTTTAACTAGATTATGGTATGCTTTATTTTATGTTTTCACAATTTGTGATATTTAAACAACGCTGAAAAAATATGAGATGTAAATATAATCATCTGAAGTACCAGGAAGTCGCCTAACAGTCTCTGTGACGTCGAAACATGTACAGTTTGTTGTAGCGCTAGCAGCATGTACATACGCAGTCGTCTGAATAAGACAGGTTTGTCGTAGTTGGAATACTGAGTTGTTTGCCGAAAATTAGAGTATAATCGGTGGCTCTTGGCTTTATCGGCCTCACAGTATGACAGAGGCAGAACAAGAAAGCCATCCAACGAAACCTGACAGCGGAGATGAATCTGAAGATGAAAGTGAAGTATTAGAAGAGAGTCCATGTGGACGGTGGCAGAAGCGACGAGAAGAGGTGTGTAATGGGGAAAATATTGAACTTGTTCTCACATCTGTCAGCTACTCATATTCGATTAAAGCATTTTCTGTCCGTAAATGTAACGTATCAGGTATATTTCAAACATTAATTTTGTTACGTGCTTGTTTGAGGCATGGAATGACACTTCATTGCTTCTTCACGTCATTCTCAAATATGACCCAGCATCATGAATGACTTGACCTCAGAGGTCAGCAGTCATGAAATGTGTCAGCTTGCATGTTTTCACATACACGTTATTTCGCTGACTTTGTTTCTCATAGAACACTATGTAAGCATTTACATGTCTATAAACTGTACGTTTGTGTGATGGAATATATCTTGTGAATTTATGTCCATGTTCCCCCTGGTTTTAGCACATCATGAACATTTCATCCATAACAAATTGAGCTGTAAAATTAGTTCATGACTCTCATGCTATTATAATGATTGGATGTCTGAAACTAAGGGTACTGTCCTATTGCAGTTGATTATTACTGCTGTAGTATCTCTTAATGCAAACCAGTTACGCTGCAGTTTGTCTTTCATTGGAGGCTATAATTTCATTCCTAATTTTGATCACTGCAGTATGTGCATCCCACAGATGAATCAAAACAGTTTGTTTCACACAGCCTCTCTGTTGAGGACACGGCTATGTTATTTTTGATGTTTTGTTTTTAAATTGTAGTAAGTTTATGGTCCAATTTTAGGACTCAGATCCAACAGTTTCTAATTTGGTTATAAGGCTGTATACAACAACACACAAGTTTGCATGAGGAAATTATTGAGATGTCATTACTGACCATAGTTCCAATATATTTTAATGTCAGAAGTAATTAAAGACAAAGCATGAACTGTTTACAATTTTGCTGAAAATATATAGTGTATCAAGAATTTCTCCATGAAAGGTTATGGTCACCACAGTAAGTCGTTGATGCAGTTCAAGAATGTTTCTGTTTAACTATGGAATAGAGCTTGATCACACTGGTACTGAATGCATCTTTGCAGTTAGTTTTGAGTCCATTGATAAATAATGGAAACCGAATTAGTGGAATTAGGATATGTGCCTTGTTTCAAAATTTGGGGGTGATGGGATTGCATCCACTTATCATGCCGAAGACCCAAGTTTGATTCCCTACATGGGTCCAATGTGTGAAGCCCATTCCTGGTGTCCTCAACCATGATGTTGCTTTAATATTGCTGGTGTAACTATTGCAGATGGAAATTTTGATCTTTAGTGATTCATCAGTTTCTTTTAGTATTAATCATAGTCATACCAAAAAGATCAGAACTCTCTTTAGTTTTGGTCTTGTTTTGTATGACAAAGTATGTGCAGTGTTGTGAGAGAATACATATTGCACAATGTTTCATGTCATTGCTCATGTCGTTACTGGTGATGAAACAGGAGGAAAACTGACTTTTAGTCAAGTCAACTCTTCTTTTGTGGTAGTTTACGACGAGAATGCATAATGTTTATTTTCACTTCTTTCACAACCATATGATGAATTTTTACTTATGTATTGTTATGGGGTATTGGTGTCCTTTTAGTACAATAGTCATAGGTGTTCATATATAAAACAGTTGATTTCATATGATTAAAAAATTCACAGTAGCATTTAATGCTTTCACATATACCACTGACAGGCAAAAGTCAAAGCTAGGTTTGTATCAGGAAATCTGGTCATGACTTTGAGTAAAATACTATTTTGGCAGTGTTTCAATTTTTGCATACCAGCACTTACTTTAAAACGTTCATCAGTGTTTGTGGATATTTAATCTGTCTCACATTTAATCTGTGTACCTGAGCCACATTATTTTGCCTACAGTCAAGCCTTCTCTGCAAAGCAAAAGACTTAAAGTAAGCAAGTCTAGATTTCCTTAGGTCTGAATCTCTGGTCTCCCTGGGTCTCCTTTTTAAATACAATGGGTTTATTTGATACTATCAAAATATTAAATATTCAGAGACTAAGTCTTAGTCAAGTGGATATTCTGTAACAGTTCGTTTACATGTCCTTTTTAATGGCCTTTCTTTCCCTGGAAATACTTAGGAGCAGGCCAGTAACCAGTTGTACTTTTAGAATGCAAAACAGATTTTCATTATTTCAGTACTTGGTCCTTTAGCAGTAAGGAATGAGTCATGTTAAATTGATTACTGGATAGCTACTGATCAGGAAAACAGGAACAAGGAAATTGTTCATAAATAATGAGATGATTGTTTGAGATAACATTTATAAGACATCTGAAGATCATATTGTGCTAGAAAATGTTTAGTTTACTAGTTTAAACTGTTTTCAGTCAGTCCAAAGATTTAAATTAATGACATCTGAATTAAGTTAAAGCTTGTGAGTGGTTGCTAAGTTATGGACTTAAAGAAGATGTTACACTGAAGTTTGTATTGACTTTCAAGTAAATATATGAATGTTATTTTGCACCAGTGTGGTACAGACAGGACTACTGATTATCTGATTATTGCCCACTTACTGGTCTTATAGTGTAGTGGGAAATTTTGAGGGGTTTGTTTCAGCTGTATCCTTTTTAACTTATTGTTTTGTTTACAAGTTCAGTGTAAACCTTTGTGTAAAGTAGTTTCAACAATGGACTCAGTAGAGTGGTATGCCACTAGCCACATGTCCAGAGCAAGAGTCTAGAAACATTTTGAATGATGTAGCAGGGATTGGGAAAGTCAAGGGCCATGGGCCATTTTGCACACTGGAATAAAAATATGGCCCATTGAAATTTTGAAGTTTACTATTGCTACAAAGGCTGTGGCCTATTCTAAATTCAGAAAATGGCTAATAATCCTGAAATGGCCCATTGTCAAGTTCTCTATCCCAATTCATGGTCTAGTGCAGCCAGCACATAAAAACCATATGATATCACAATGATGTACAAAGATTGTTATTTTGAGTAAGATTTGGACTAGAAGATATCAGAGTGGTAGGCTCAAGCTGCTGTTTTCTGGTTTGGTTTTTTTAATCTATGAGACCTTGTAACTCTTGAGGTTTCATGACCCATTTTAAACATTTGTGTTATGACAAGGACCTCCAGACAGTTTTGCTTCCTTTTGAACACTGCATACACTTGAGGCAGTGGGTTATATGTACTCACCGACTGCTGTCTGGGACAATAAAGGAAGCTTTTTACATGACCTGTTTTAGACATATACTAGTATTACAAACAGATTTTAGTAATAGACTGAACTTAAACAAGTCATTAAAGGGATGATTGGTTAAATCATAATTTTGAGATTGCATAAATAATAGGACCAAATTGTTCTGACGATAGACTGGCTTCTGTAGATATAGATTTGAACATTATAGGGATTGCACTTCTATGACCCATGAACTTATCATTCTTTACAGCCTTGAGAGGAAGGCCTGTAATAGGTTTACTGGGATGGTGAGTCTGTCATAGGATAGGATGATATACTTTTGATCTATGACCAAAGCATGTCTCAAAACAGACTAACACTCGTATGCAGCTATGTAATACCATGTCCAAACAGTTTTCTATGCAAAGGACATGGACTTGGAACATTTGAAACATATTATGAGGGTTAGCCATTCATTCAGTATATGTCATGCATTGGTGGGGCATGCATTGCCAGTGTTTTCAATATGCTGTGAGAACAAACAACATTGTGGAATTTTCATGGCCATATCTAGGATGGGTGCAGTCCTTTCCTGAATGTATACTTGCCCCCTGGAGTCTTTAGTTTGAACAACTTCCCAACACTCTTTTGTTACTGTGTTTGAGTTTAGTTTCACACTGCTTTTATCAACAGTGGTTCAATATCAAAGAGTGGGGGACATCAGAAGTGGGCTTCACACATTGTTCCCATGTGGGGAATCGAACCCAGATATTTGGTGTGACTGGCGAAGGCTTGTACCCCACCTACCTTCTTTAGTTACAAGTGGCCTTCAGATTTGAGCAGGTGCTCAAGCAGTGTGATTGTGTTATCATACTCAAACATCATGAAATGAGTTCATTTTATCAACCCCTTGATATGTTGTGCATGCAGTGTTAGATTTGGGTGAAATTTTGATTGCGTCCAAATTGATGAAAATAATGTTTCTGGACCGCCTCCGATGTTAAATAGATGGGCAGATGTAAAATAGAGGGGGTCCTCACTGAATTTGATGGGTCAAAACACTCCAAAACCCTCTCTTGAGCCAACAGTGTGCATGTTTACTTGCTACTGGAATTTTACTGTGACATGACTTCCACTCACTTCAAAATATCAAAGTTAAAAATTCTGTGTATTGTTGAGCAGATAGCACAGTTAAAATAAGTGGCTTTTTCTGAAGGGTAGGTAAACTTAAAAGTTTTGATTTCTACCAAAATTAACTTGCAACTTTATATTTTAATATTTAAAGTTTGATAATTGCACTTTTGAAACTGTATCAGACAAACACAAGGAAGCTGATGATCATGTAAAAGCAGTGTAATCCACATTATAAACCCGTGGAGTCAGAAAAGGATAAAATCGATATCTCAATGTTACAGCTGTTATAACAGCAAGCTAAGCCATGGGTCAAATGTTTCTTCTTGTTGGCATGCTTCATTCCAAAAGTTCACACGCAAGCATCTATTAGAGTGCCTGTCACATATGGAAAGGAACACATTTCTATTCTTGTATAACAGATTCAAAATTAGCATAGCCTGCTCTTCTGTGAATACTAAAATACACTTGACGCCAGTCCTTTAATGTTAGATAGGTGGCATTTTTTTAGCTCATTTCTTCTAAACAGTGGGAAAAATTGAAAATGAAAAAAGACTGACCCCAAATAGTTAATGAATATGATTGAAACTTTTCTTTTTCTGAAGTTGGTTTACAGATGTACAGATCTAAGAATTTAGCTGAAGGAAATGTATGTTATGCATAATCATCATTACCTGAACCTTTAACATTGTATCCAGATGAATGTTTTTGAATGTATGAAATGGCTTTCTGAGAACTACCAGTCATTGTGATAAAGTCCTGAAAATCTTGACTATAGTGTTGATAATCACCCCTCATGGAAAACCCAACAAACTATTACCTAAATAAGGACCTCAGGCACAAATGACCATTGGATTTTTTTTAATAAGTTTCTTCATATTAATGTAAAGTAATTGTATAAAAAAAAATCGTATTCATTGTTCTTTATTCATGGATCACGTCATGTGTGCCTCATGTATACAGTGCAGCCCAAGTAACATTCCCCCTCACTCACCCACTTGAATACCTGACTAACAGGTTTTCCTACTGGAAAAGGAGAACAGTTATTAAATCAGACTATGGAACTGATTCCTAAGCTTGTATGTTTTGCACTTTTGCCACCAGTGTGAAATGAAGTGGTAACCCAATCTGTTTATATACACAGAGAGTTCAGACAATCAGGTTTTGCCAGAAGCTTTGACCTGGAAATGCCTCCCAGACAAGGTTAATGTGACCATATCAACTTACACACTCAGTTCACCTGATAGACTGATACAGTATTTATATTAAACCTTGTCAGTTGTTAACTTTAGGTAGTGAAAGCATTTGGTACATAGGTGGGCGGTTTCATGAATATGTGATACAATTCTTTTCTTTAACAAATACTCTGTCAGTTGGTTGTGCCAATAGACATGGTATTTTGGGAGCCCGTCCAAAACCCTTTTGAGTCTACCCTGAACATGTCTCACAACATCATGTTCAAGTACATTTCAGTGGACTGTCACTGTAAGCATAATTTACTAGACAACAGAATTTTAATAGACTTAAGCATGAATAAGTGGCTTGTGACACAGACTGCATAAGACTAATGTACATTAAAAGACATACTACAAGACAAACAAGGCCTCAGGGCTATTTAAGTTCAATGTAGGACATAGTTGTGATGACATCTGATAGGATACTTTTTTGTCCTGTTATTAAATATGTCTTCAGGGAACAGTAGGTTGGAAGGCTGGTTAGTCTGGGCTGGTAGGTGCTATGTCCTTCTCAGCCTAAGGTTGCCTATGTAATCTTAAACTGGATCATACTGAATTGGCCACAGGTCCAGCATTTAAAACAGCTACTGGCCCACTAGCCAAACGCTAGCTGATCAAGAAACAGGCCAGTAATTTACTAATATATTTTTAAAGCTATCCTGATTGGCTAGCTGAAAATATCAGTTTGTTTTCATGCTCATCTTTTGAATTGGAAGTAGAAGTGAGCTGCACATTACATCTGTGCCTTCTCCAACCTGTATTGAAGGAACAAAGAAAGAAATCTTATATTTTTTGTGTTTGATTAATATTGCTTCCAAGAGGCTTAACATCTTCAATTATCAAACATCCCACCAATTCTGACTGATGTTCGTTTTGATATTGATATTTTGCACTGCCAATGAAGTGTGATATGGATGGGCAACATTTTTCCTTTACTAGCCCTCGTGGCCAGTGATATTTCAAAATTAATTACTACACTGGACAGGGCATTTTGAACTTTGCATTGTTTCTTGAACTGTACGGTGGTATTTTCTCCTCCAAATATGAAGGGAGCGTTAAGAGTAGAGGTATCCATGTGTCACTGACACTTCTCTCAAACTTTGCCTCTGTTTGTTCAAATAAATATATTGTGATGCCACCAGTTGAACCTGATCAGTTTGTACACACATTTTGGATTCTGTGCTTTGTCACATAATGCATTTCTGAAGGTTAAGAGACTTCCTTTATGAAGGCACTTGAATGATCATTGTGTAGAACATGTTCCACAAAGTACTGCAGAATATTCAACAATGAATGAAATGATAGTGAAGGTCAGAAAGTGTAATGATGATGATTCATGTTATATTAATTTGAAGTCCACCGTGTTTAATGATGCATGCACATTCAGACTGATTTTACTGTTTGGTGTTGCATTTTTGTGAGAGATTATTGTTAGACAATAATTGCAATGTTTTTATTGTAAATTTAGAGGTCTTGCATATGTCATACATTCCTTGCCGAACTGGGAGGGAGGAGCGTTCTGCTGCTGCTGCTGCTGCTGTGTGATGCTCATCAATACTCCACACGGCAGTCTGTAAATCAAGTCTGGATCAGACAATCCGGTGATCAACAGCATGAACATCAAATAACACAATTGGGATGAGATAACATGTTCAACGAAATCAGAGAGCCTGACCACCCACTAGTTGCCATTTAGAAAATGAATAGGTTGCCTTATGACCAAATCTTTCACAAATCTTCATAGTTCAAGAAGAAGAAAGTTGCTATTTTAAGGTTTTGCTGTGTGTTATTATCATATAGACTAATGGACAACTGCTGTGGTTAACATTATGAATGTTTAAATCACTTAGTTAAATCCTGAAGATCAATCAGAAGAAATCTCTGTTTCTTAGTACATGTAGTCAACCGACCAGGCACAGATTTAATCCATTAATGGGAGTGCCAGTAATGCCTCGTGGTTGCTATTAACTGTGATGTTACCAGCTACTGTGCATTTATTCACCATATGTGGAATCTTGGCCGTTCCAACATGTGCCTGCTTGCTTGAAATAGAAGAGCAATATGGTGTGAATGGTAGCTTGTTCGGGAAAAGGGTGTATGTATTATCAGCAGGGATTGGGAAAGGCACTTGCAGTGGCCCATTCTAAATTCAGAAATGCCACTCTTACCCACTTCAAGGTAAATAGAGAAAAATATGTCTTGTGTGTTAAAACCATCTAGTGTGACACATTACAAAATAAAACTAAAAAAGTTCTAAATCATAGCCATAAAATGTTAAAAAGGTTCAGAGATTTTCTTCATTATCTGAGCTGTGATAATCTGGACTTGCATGGGCTGTATTGGGTATATTTTCCTCCAGGATTATCTGGCAGATTACAAATCCTAATTAGAGTCCACTTGTCAAAATGGATTTATTCTTCTTCCAGATGTTCATATTGTCTACAGACTGCCGTGTAAATGCTTAAAAACTCAAGTCTAAGGAACTGCATATATTTTGTGTCAGTGTCTTAAATGAAGAAATTCTCTGATCTCCTCTGTTATATTTTAGAAGACAAAGTAAAGAAAGTCCTTAAATATTTCAGAGACTACATGTTAGTCAGTAGTATCAACTCTATCTTCCTCTCCCTTTCATGATGATTCACAAGCCATGTTATAATAATATGGACAGATTATTGCACACTGGCTTAACTGGGACCGAAACTGACTTACTACACAGAACCTAATGGTGATATCACAAAACGTTCCAAATTCTCACTGCCTGGGCATACTTGTCAAGTAGGCTAAACTGGCACTAGTTCCTATCCGCACATAAAACAGATTTCACCCAACTTTTGTGTTCCAACAGCAGTGCAATAGCAGATGCATACTCTCACTCAGTGGTGACACAGAAAGTGTGTTTAGAGCAGATAGTAGAGGATCAGGGAGATCTCCTTGCTCTTCCCTATTCCCTAACCTTATGACATGGCATGTTTGCAGGTGGAGCAGCGTGATGTCCCTGGCATCGACAATGCCTTCTTGGCCATGGATACAGAGGAAGGGGTGGAAGTTGTCTGGAATGAGGTCCAGTTCTCGGAAAAGAAAAACTTCAAAGCCCAACAGGTATGCAGTGGATTGTCAGGATTTATGTGGGGCCTCTGTAGTCAACTAGGTTGCTGTGTTGCTTCTTGTATTTTCATGGATGTTGAATGTCTTCTGCAGCATGTCAATGATGGAACTGTCAGATAGGATGAAATTTTCTAAATTTCACTTGACACATGAACTTGAAAACAATAGATACACGAATACTGCTCTTCTCACTTCGACCCAAATATATATTTTAAAATGATAATATTTTCACTTGATTATCCAATCTCAAACCTTTGTTTATATATCCTCAGGACAAGATCCGACAGGTGTTTGACAACCTGATACAGTTGGAACACCCCAACATTGTCAACTTTCACAAGTATTGGACTGACACCAAGGGAGATAAGCCAAGGGTATGTGGCCACCACATGTACTGATATTGGCCTAAGATAACTTCAATCTCAGGCTTACTATCTCTCAGTACACTGACTGGTGTAAATTTAATGTTTTGAAACAAGTAGAGTGGACAGTACTGTTAGTGTAAAACATGCACCATTTCAGTAGTTGCTTATAGTATTGTCAAGAGAGACAATGCTTAACAATGCCACATGTATTTATTCCTACATGATGCAGCAAATTGAGCAATGTTGTTGTCTTTCATAGAAGTATCCTGCCTTCGTTGTTATACAACTGCATCGAAAATCCCATTCATACAGTTCTGTACTGATTGATGTATTGAACCCTTCAGGTGATCTTCATCACAGAGTATATGTCCTCTGGATCTCTCAAACAATTCATGAAAAAGACCAAAAAGAATAACAGGCAGTTCCCTCTGAAGGTGAGTTGGAAACATCAGGTAATACAAGACAATCCTTTGCAGTACCATTAGGCAGATTTCTCAGAAAATGGGGGATGTGGGGGGAGAGTAGGGATTTTCTGATAGGATCAGGTATTCACTTATGTAATTGTTGGAACCAAAAAAAAAATCATCATTAACAATGACTTGCAAGTCAGTCAGTGAGGTTAGGGGTATAGAGAGCTCTGAACAATATTCCAGAGGGTCTGTAAATAATCAAGTGTTGAACATACAGTCCACTGATAAACAACATGACCATCAATCTACACAATTGTTGTACAGTGTCAACCAAGTCAATGAACCTGACCACCCAGTCCCGACAATAGCATCTTGCAACAAGTTGGGTTACTGCTGAAATCAGCTTTACCCTGATCTTCAGAAGTCATTTTTGCAACAGTGCCTTTACAGGTTTCTTCACATTTATGGCAATGGGACAGTTGATATAATGGCAAATTACAGTTGCTGAAACAATTCATCTTTATTTGTGTCCCTATGACCAATATTGAGCAATCCAAACATCATGGACATCTCAGTTCTATTAATTATTATTAAATCAGGGAGCAGACTATGTTATTAATTTTGTGTTCATGGACACATGGATTCGTTACGGAACTTGTCTTAGGAAACAACACTTAAAAAAACAACAATCATTTTGTGTTTTAAGCAAATTCTTTATACAGTCACATGCTCGCTCTCGCTATCATGATATCATCATTGTTCACACTCAGTTCCATTATCAGTCCCCCCCACCTGGATTCTGCGTTTGCAGAAAAAATCGCGGAATTTACCTTTCCATGCAGAAAAATGTCTGGTCTGTGGAAAACGCATTTTCATGCCCCTTTTCTGCCATGGAATTTGCTTATTTTAAAAATTGAGCGAAAAATGGCTGACAGCCGAAATATAAATTAATGTCAGAGTTAGTGTCAGAAGAAGGATTAGTTACATATAAAACAAACTGACATATTTATTGTGACAACATTTTCCAAATAATTACGATTAAAGATGCCTTTATTAATAAAGCAAGTTTTTGGCATGTTTCAAATAAAATAAGATGAATTTGACACTGTAATTGCCTTCTCAAAATAGATCATTTTGGAAATAAAAATTATTTCAGATTTCGTTTAAATAAAAAATTGTTATTTGCATGAAACTGGAAGTTGGTCATCTGCATCAAAGTTACGATTGAGAGGAGAGAAATTTACTTTCAGCGAGTGTTTAATTCTCAAACACAGAAAACGGTGTCAGTGATTTGTCACCAAACATACTGATGTGATGTGTTCTGTCGACTTAACTTTATATCTGTTTTGAGAATTAAACTATGAAGATCTTTTTTTTTTCTTCTTTTTTTTTCTACATGTTTTAACCGCAGAATGTTTTGTAGAATATTGAACAATGGGGTGCGGAATTAGCTTAAATTTGCCGCAAAATTCAGGAGGGACTGCAACACTGAGATGTCAAACGGCAACCTTGTCACAGCTGTTTATACATGTTGACAATCATCTGACAAACTTGAACCCCTCCACAATAATAGAAACATCCACTTGTGACATGGTCACACAACATATTAATCTTCACTTAAACAGGTCAGCCTGTGAAGGTGAGGGGTAGAATAGGCCTTCAGCAAACCATGCTTGCCATAAGAGGCGACAAACAAGATCAGGTGGTCAGGCTAACTGACTAGGTTAACATATGTCGTTGGTTCCCAGTTGCACAGATATCTTCGCTAATGCTGTTGATCACTGGATTGTCTGGTCCAGGCTTGATTATTTACATATGGCAGGAATATTGCTGTGTGCAGCGTAAAACTTAACTCACTCACTTGATCAGGTCCATCTGAACCAGCAGTAATGGCATCTGTTACGTATCACCTGTTGATTGTAAGAAACTATATACAGCTGTTTGATTTTTTTCATGGATCTTGAAATTATATTCTTAATGTTTGAAAATTACAAAAGGCCTAACAGAAAAGAAATAAAAATTGAAAGCTAAATAACTTTTAGTCTCAAGTTTCACATTGCATTTTATGAGTATGTTAGTTTAAAAACTGTTCTATTTCTGCAAAAGGGTGGTTGGGTAGCCTAGTGACTAAAGCATTCACATGTCATGCTGAAAACCCAGGTTCGGGTTTGAAGCCCATATCTGGTGTTCCCTGCCGTGATATTGCTGGGATATTGCTAACAGTATTACGGTTATCAAATCGTTTCAGCATGATTTGGGATGAAAGTCTGAAGTGATTCAGGTGTGATATGAATCCTACTGTGGTGAATAGCAGGGTATAGAGCTGACAGACCAGGAAACAGAAACAGGCTAATCCGGAATACAATAAGCTGAGGCAGTCTAGAATTGCTCAGCTCTTTCTATACTGAACAGCAAAAGAAATGCAAGTTTTGAAAAAATTAAATTTCGAGAAAGTAAACGTTAATGTTTATGTCTTCTATTTAAATACTTACCAAGAAACAGTTGTATTTCTTTTGCTGTTCAGTGTATGTTTGTGATTCACAGGAGACCATCTTAGCATGGTTAAAGGGACATAACTCTTGTCTGTAAATCAGCAACTTTAGTGACCAATGAATTCAGAGTGTCAATGATGTTCATTATCCAGGATTGGGTGAGCAAAGAAATGCCTCACTATATTACTTTACATTAAACTAAGTCTTGGTGTGTTTTTTTTTTTTTTCATATTTCAGAGTTGGAAAAGATGGTGTACTCAAATACTCTCAGCTTTGAGGTGAGTTGTGTCTATGTTCAGCATTCAAGTACTAGCTTATATCAGGAGTTACAACCATTTGACATAACCCAGTTAGTCCACAGTTCCTTTCAGCCTAGCAGATTGTGAAACTTAAGGATCAGCAGAGAACATTTATGTTCTACTAATCGTCAACTCTTTACTCAGCAGATAAGTAAAAGTCATGGGTAGAGGAGAAATATACATTAGACCCTGGAATGCTACACATCTTGATACACAAGTCACAATGAGATTTGTAACTTTTCGACATCATAAGTATACAAAATACAGTTTAGTACTTGAGCATTTGAAATGAGTGATAAAATGTTGATTGTTATCATAAAAGTAACAAGAAAACTGATATTATTCAAAACCGGTGCTTTCAATATTTATCCCTTTGTGCCATGCTTACAATTGTCTGTCCGATCCCAGTTATCTACATTCCTGTGATCCTCCAATCATTCACGGCAACTTGACGTGTGACACCATCTTTATTCAGCACAATGGCCTCATCAAGATAGGCTCAGGTATGTTTTCATAGCAAGGAGAATACTTTCACAAATTAAAGAAAAGTTAACTCATTTGTGATGGATTTCACAAGCATATGATTCCCAGTAATGACAGCAGTATATTTTTGTGTGCATGAAACAGATAAATGATTCTCATAATACGTTGTGGGTGTGATAAGAATGACATAAGTAATTTTCCATCAGTAGTTGAGTAGTATATTTAGTGGTCAACTATTTTCTGAATTTCTGCTTGTCTTAAAACATGACTATAGAGATGCCTGCTTAAAGAGCCAACAAGATGAAGTAGACATGCTCAGTGACATCATCGATTGCTTGTCATTGTATTAGACTTGTGTGTATAGATTCTTATGATGTTAATCTCTGGATTATTAGGTCCAGACTTGATTGTGCACAGGCTGCATTTATGGCTGAAATATTGATGAGTGCAGTAGTATCAGTAGACAAAATCAAAAGGATACACTGAAGCAGAAATTATGTAATTAAATAGCACATATTGAAGCATGGCCAGGTGGCAGCCTGTTACTGTACTTCCCATGTGTTGTGTGTTCCAGTTGCACCTGATGCCATCCATTTGCATGTGAAGACATATCGGGATGATCTGAAGAACATGCACTGCATCGCCCCTGATGCAGGTAATGTAGACCAGTGCAGGGAGAAATAACACCTATGTCATGGCTAGCATACCTTTGGCAGGTTTGACTTGGTAGGGATTTAGGTATTAAGACTTTTGTCACTGTCTTGCCAATGAAAGAAAGAAAGAAAGACCTCCCCTAGTCCTGTGAGTCTTTTGTTACCATTGTTAATCTGTCATGTAGTGTTTCATGCCATTATAAAGTAACTAGATTAATATTACGTTAAAAGATGACCCTTATTGTGTCCTTGATGCAACTCTTTAGGAGATTCCTTGACTAATTACAGAGATGAACATGAAATTGTATGCTCAGTTAAGTTTATCATAGGGTTAGCTGATTGTTGTGAGGATCCCATGACAGACATCATTTTATATGTTTGTATCTCACAATAGTTGTTTTTAAAAATATGTTGTTGACCCCTCATTTTAAAGTCCTTATATTCAATTGCTTATTGTCAATGTTTTTTGCCTTTTTCAACAGAACCCATTACAACGAAAGTAGACATCTATTCCTTTGGAATGTGTGCGCTGGAGGTAAGATCTAGTTAGTCAGTGACCACTTCATGTGAGTGTTACATAATCTGCCCATTTAATTGACATTAATGGAACAATCCATTTCTTTATGATAACATTTAAATGCTTTACATTTAGAAGTATATTAAACAGTTAGCTGACTTTTCTGCTCGCAGATGGCAGCACTAGGTTTCCATGGAAACGGTGAAGGCGGGAATCTTGTGACCCTTGAGACAATACAGCATACACTTGACTCTCTGGATAACAAGCTTCTCAAGGTATGTATGGCATGATTTATTCCTTTAATGCTTTCCATTTCATAACACAATACACCTTTTTGTAACCTACAAAGAAGTTTTATTCATAATGACAGTGTTTGTGTTAATGCAAAGACTTAAGTGTTTCATGCAAATAAGTCTAGATTTCACAGATTTTACCTACCTGCATGTTCATGGAGCAACTAACCAAAAACCATATTTTTCCTCCAAGGAAACAACATAAAATACAGTTTCTCTCATCTAATTTAACTTGAAAATGATGACAATATGCCCTGATATGCAGGAAATGAGACTAAATTTCTAAATTTTACAGGAGGGCCCCAAGTCCCATGAAAGACCTCATTCTTTTCTAGCTGGGGCATACACCGCCAGTGCATGCACACACATGATTCTTGGGGCTATGTGTTTTAGGAACGTAAAAGATCTTTACATATGTCTTTTCTTATCCTATGTTCAGGATTTCCTGGTCAAGTGCATTGAAAGGGATCCCAACAAGCGTCCCAATGCCAGAGAGCTGTTGTTTGATGCAGTATTATTTGAGGTCCACTCTCTGAAACTGCTGTCTGCACACACATATGCCAAGACTACATGTAAGTACCTTGTAGATATGGGAAACTGAGGGCTGTAGACAACCCTGTGAGTTTGGGTGAAACGGTATACTATGTATAACTGCAGTATTTTGCCTTCAGTTTGGTATACGATGATGCAATTGAAAAATTTTGATTTTGTCCTTCATTTTATTAACCTTTTTATACCCTACCAAAAATTTGGTCAAATATCTGTCTATTTTTGGCACTTGGTAATTTTTGGCATTATGATCATATCTCCAGGGTAACTCATGGTATATCCCATATATTGAACCGAAACAGGCCGAACTGAAGCTCTGGTACTGCAATATGTACCTTACTATGGTAAGAGCATCACATTTCATCCCTACCTGTGACAGTATTCACTGTTAGAGCATGTCACCATTGCCTCTCACTGGTCAAATGAGCCCACAACTGAGAAGAATAGGCACAATTTCTGAGCTCGGCCAAATTCCACAAAGTCACTGTCTTTGGTCATAGGTCATAGTATGGAAGGTCTAACTGTATTAACAGAATGATCTGGGTAGCATTGTACAAAACAACCTCAGCGCTAAGACGTACAATCTATGTTAAGGTATGGGTTTTATGGTCACCTTAGCATTAAGATAGCTTTGTACAGTGGCACCCTGTCCTCCTTTCACCAAATTAACCTTAGTGCAGTGTTAAAGAATGAGAGTTAAAGTTTACCTTTGTAAAGGTTGCTTTGTGAAAGGAGCCCCCAGCCCAGACTGAATGTGTAGCATCTGAAGCCATTATCGCTCATCCCATCACTTCCTTCCTGGCCAGTCATGATTTTGTACAGGCCACTGTGCTGCTGTGCTACTGACAGCAAGGGACGATCATGTAGACAGCAAGGGAAGCATCATGTAGTCAATCACAAATTCATTAGGATAACAGTCATTTGCTGATTAAAAGAATTTAGTCCTTGCAATGTTAATTGAACCAATAGGGATAAGTCATAGACAGTATTGATCCAATATTCGAAATATGAGCTGATATGTCACAGCATTTTTTGTGGAGATTTGACATCCTTCATGCAATTCTTGAGGTATACTTATGGTTCGAAATTGACTTCAAAACTGACATGATATTTTCTACAGAGACATGGAGATGGCATTGATCAAATCCTGTACATACCCAGTGCATAGTCTGATGCATTAAAGAACTGACTTTAGTATGCTTTTTTGCACTTATGAAGGATAATTGTAAAAATCTATGTGCATAATGTGAGAATCTGTGTTTTAATGATCAGAAGGCAACTCTATTAAATAAATATGAAAGTTATTGCACAGAACCAGCTTCAAAGAGCATTATTGACTACCACACAAAAAAATATCAGAAACCAATACAAAATCAGTGACATCTATCAGTACTATAATGCATCACAATTTAGGTGTGGCTTGCCTTTTTAGTCTTTAGTGGTTGCACAAATGCTAGAAACTCACTTGCAGTTTTACCATCTACTTTACAGCCAATCTTCCAGAGAAGCTGACAGAAGAGGCCTGCTTTACCAAAGCTGATCCAAACAAAGTGATAGCAGAGATAAACCATCCGAACAAAGAGCCATTTCAGATGAGGCAAGTTACTGCTATTGTGATAGTAATTTTACCAATCCAGTTATGATGTGACTGGAACATAGGCCGATCTTTTTTTCCTGAAAGTTTATTAAATGACCATTGAAGCTCATGTGAAAACTGGTTAAAAAGAACTGTGCACCCCCTCAAAAAGCTATTTCTACCCCTTTGGAATAGTGGTACTGCTGATGTAAAGCCAGGATATTGCTGAATATTGGTGAAAGGTCATTCACTTAACATAATCACTCGTACCACATGTGGAGGTGCTGGTTGGAGGTGTAGCCTAGTGGTTTAAGTGTTGGCTCATCACGCCAAAGACCCAGGTTTGATTTTCCACATGGTTACAATGTGTGAAGCCTGTTTCTGGTGTTCCCCAGTCATGATATTGCTGGGATATTGCTTCAAGTAGTATAAAACTAACTTTGCTTACTCATACCTGATGTGGCTATGTTCGGGTCAAACTAATTACATGTAGACAAAATGTATTCATAATGGTAACCTGAAAGTATTGGAAACATACAAAGATATTCTGTACGTATGTCTGTAGCTCCAGAAACATTGTTTGGAACTGTCAGAGTATCAGTGTTGTCAGAATTAAATATTAAGCATGAAAAAGTATTCTTGTATAGGCTATGACTCAAGTTCTTTCTGTCTCAGGTTTTCACAAGTGCCAGCACTGGAGTTAGAAAAGTTTCTAGAAGATGTTCGGTAAGTTTATCTAAATATCTTCTTACTTTCAAACTTTGTGGCATGAATCAATTAACACACAACATATTTGATAATATCTGTATGTCTGTCCATCTGTAGTCATTTTGTTTCCAGAGCATACCTCAAAAACAGTTCAGCATGTTTCAACATAAATGGGTTGATACTAGAGTAGTGCCTTTTTCTAGTTAAAGATTTTGGGGTTATTATTTTTCTTGCATGGAAACATTTTGGACATAGTCTAGAAAAATGAAGTTGAAGTTCAAGTTAAGTAACTTTATGTTAATCACATTTTTGGATGGTTTCATGTGATAAGAATAATGAATGGCCTGTTGAAAAACATGCCTTTTCTTCTTCTTTTTTTTTCAACATAAGACTTGAACATACCATTGAACTTTGCTCTGTAAGGAGTGGTGCAATGCAGCTCACTCACATGTGTGTGTTTGCCAGGAATGGAGTGTACCCACTCACAGCATTTGCAATGCCCCGTCCCCCTCCGTCAAGGCCTCAGGCCAAAACACCAGAGCTTGCAGAGTCTGTGAAGTCGGAGACACCAGAACACATGGATGTTGAGACCAGGATGGTGATCAATATGTCATGTCAGACTCGCAAGAATGAGGACAACCCTACCAAGTTGATAACAATATTGCTAAGGATGGATGATAAAATGAACAGACAACTTCAATGTGAACTATCAGGGGAGGATAACTCCACAACTCTTGCTGAAGAGTTGGTTCACTACGGATTCATCAATGAGGTAGGAGTGACAAAATGTTGCCTTATGTTTCATCTTGAATCTTCCTATCCACAGCAATCACCTTATTCTCAAAACATTTGTAGCCCTAAGAATTCTTAACTTTGATTGTAGCCAATGTGTTAAAAATGGGTTTAAGAAGTTCCTACCAATACAAACGTTTTGAGACTAGCCAGCCAAGTAATTAGATAAGAATTATGGATAGACTCACGATGAAAACACATCTATGTTTTCAAGCATCAGAAATTATGTGTTTTTGTCTATCTTGAAACACACTGAATGAGATCTCCACCAGCCTGAACGACACCATAATTTGATTGTTGTGACCATTTTACTTAAAACTACATAAACATTGATATGAAGGTTTAGCTGTTTCAGTGTAGTTTTCACCTGCATTTTTACAAAGGTTCGTTGTAATGATCTTAACGTATCAATTAAATGTCGCTTCTGAGACTCAGTGTTTTTCAATCTTAGACAAATGTGTGTTTTGCATTTGTGTATAGCTGGTTTCTAGAGATGATTAAAACGGTTTGCGGTGTGAAATCCATCATCTTCTTGTGTAAATGAAAGTTAAATGAGTGAGAGCTGAGATTGTGTAAATGGATGCAGCTGAGAAAGTGCTGAGACAGTATTAATCTATTATCGTACTAGTTGATTGAATCAATAATCGTAAATTGTCTGATGGATTTTTGCCAGAATGCTTTCTATTAATACTGTATTCTCTTTGCAGCTGGACAGAGACAAAGTTGCTGTAATGATTGATGAGAATTTGAGAAATGGTATGTGCAACGAATCCTCGCCCACTCCACCAATAGCCATTCCATCCTCGTAACTTCGGGGCTCTTCGAAATTTCCCCGGTTTTCGGCCACATACTTTACAGGCTCTTCACCCATGATAATTACGGGAACTGCCTAAACCTGAGCGAACACTTGGTTGCAGTATAAAACTCACGGAAATCGCTGTAATAACTGTCCTAGTCAACGCAGTAAATCAACATTCAAGGAAACAAGCACATGCTTCCGTAGATAATCGTGGAGATGTGTCCAGTTGCCAACTCTGAAGAAGAAAGTGCCTTTACAGAAACTGTCCTGAGTCCTAGCTGGTTGGAGACCAGAATCCCCTGATGTATACCCAGCACAGTAGCTGGTACATTGATATATCCCTGGTATAGTACCTCGTACATGTGCCGAGTACAGAACTGGTACATTGATACATGCCCAGTACACGTGTGGTGCATTGATACATACACAGAACAGATGCCGGTACAAAAGCAATTAAACAGCAGGTGGCCTACAGGCTCTACATATTGTTTGCTTTGATGTAACTTATGTTGAAATTTGTTTATTTCAATCTGATACAAGGTTTTCACTTACTCGATGTAGTGGTTCCGATTATCATATCTTATTGTTTCATATTTTTCAAGTCGTTGCATCATACAATTAAAAAATAGTTGTAATGAAAGTCATCAAGTCAAGACCTGTGTTTAATCGGGGAAATCGGTTAATTTTCCATTTTTCATTTGGTATTGTGAGCCATAAGTAACATAGTGTGACTTGTTTTGACCATGATATTGTTATAATTTGAAGAAAGTACCAACATTTAAATAGTTTCAGCTTGTCTTGTCCCAGTTAAATTTTGGATGTAATGAGCATGGACCTTCTAACATGTTTCAGTTTTGTGTCGTCATGTATTTTTGGGACAGCAGAACTTTATTTGAATGTTAAGGAAAATACATCACATATTTATTTAATTGTTAATTGGTCCACACAAATAGGAGTCAGATTCACAATATTTCGTGGTTTTGATGGAACTACAAATGTTTTCTTTGAACTACAGATTTAATATGGAATTTTTCGGCAATGCTGAAAGAGTTGTATGATGATGACAATCTTTGTATTGTTTTTATGTTGAATGTTATTTCATTTTTGGTTTGGGTATGTATAAATTTAAAATGAAATGTAATGAATTGTTTTCATCACCTTTATGGTTTACATTGATTTTGATATTTGTGAAGTAACTTCAGATTTGTTTTTAAATTTTATTTATGCATGTACCAGTTTAATATGTTAATTTGAAAACTATTGAGATTATGTAACATTTCTACCCTTTTCTAATTTCATCAGCTACAGAAAGGGCAGTGGTCATTGGCAACACAACTTAAAATGTTTTGCATGAACTCAGTGTTCATTGCTCCTTCAAACTCAACATGGTTGTTTAGATTTTGAGCCTATTTTGACATACTCCAATGACAATTGTATGCATGTGATATATCTTGATGGTGTAAAAGCAGGTACTGGCATCATTTGTATCATTTAGCTGTTTATTATTTTGGTCTGTTTATGAACAGTATTATTCAGTGTATAGAGCTGTACGCCCAGGTCTTTGTCACGGTCGCAATGTGGAAGTTTTGAGTTATGTTTTGCAGTGTTGCCGAATATGTTGATGCAGTTTGTAAAAATTATATATATATATATGTATATAGACTCACCCATATAACTTGAATGTGGGACTTGTCTTGTTTACACATGGACAGATGGACGATTTGTTTTTTCACAGCTTTTTTGTCATTGGGCAAACATCAAGAACTATTTCTTCAATGACTACTGTGGTCAATTCGGAGTTGAATTGTTTGAGATGTGAAAACATTAACTGAAGCTCATACAATTGGAATTTCATAGATATGAAAGAAGCACACTTAGTGATTCATTAAAAAATCAAGCTTAAGGCGTTATCGTCTTACATTACCTCTTTCGTTTTGTACATCTCCACTGAAAGTTATGGCCCGTGGAGATGTGGAAATCTATGAATGGTTCTAGTGGTGGTAACTTTTTATATAGCTCACAGAATTCCAATCTGATTTTATATATGATCAACATTATTATCAAATTTTTGGGTGACCTCAAGATTTTGTATAATTAGATTTGTTTTGTTCGGTTAAGATTTAGGTTAATGAAAACAACTATATAACTTCGACACTGCTCTCAAGCCTTGTATACATACTCCCTAGAAGCAGTCCACATTTGCTTCGATAAATCTTAGAGAAAGGACTCTGTTCCATGAAAATCTTGTTGAAGCAGAGCAAATTTACTTGGCTTATAGAGCTTTCTGAGTGTTATTATGGCAAGTGGCAGTGTACACAAGTTCAGCCACTGAAATCATATCCCATATAGTGACATGGTTTGTGAAGACAAAAAAAATTGATGAAAGTGCAGTGATGTTTTTGTACAGACTGGATGTAAAGTTTATTTTGATATGTTTAGTAAAATATTAACTTCTATGAAGTCCTCATGAAACCATCTTAGTAGATGATTTGTGTTTGTCTTGTTTCAAAACTGAAAGTGGACTTGTTGCCAAAAGACTTAGGTAAAATGGGAATCGGAATGTTCATCAACTTTTTAAATTTCTTTTCTGAAACACATCAGAAAATATTATGGAGGCCTTCAGCCCATTCTAAGAAATATTTTTGTGCTCAGAGTAAGGGGAAAATGATGAGTGATATGATACACATTTTATAGAAATCAATTTTAAGAAGAGAATGCTTAAACATTTCTGTCCCATTGGCAAAGTAGACATCCTTTTGTTATGGCCGAAATGAATAGTGAACCGTTTTCCATGGGATATAAATAAAAGTATCCTAACATCTTTATCATGTCATTCAACAGTGATGATGTTGAATGAATAATTAGGTAATTATTCAAAATAGCATATCCTTGGTTCAAGCTATCTTTGGGCTTATACATTACTGAATGGATGAAGTGTTTATTTGCTATAACCATTTTGCTGTTGCAAGCTTGTCCCAGTGAATATGTAATTGCAACATGGATATGTGTGGTTTGTCATGTTTTATACATGTGTTGGGTCTTGTGCTATAAATGGTGCTTCTGTCTTCTGCTTTTGGTGTGAACACTGTGGAATCAGATTTCCGTCATGTATGCTTCTCTATTGTGTTTTAAGAGTGAAAAAAAGTCCTGTGATTATATTTTCTTACAAAGTCATTCAGTGTATATCCACATTTGAAAACTTTGAGTTTTTGGAAAAATTGCAACTGTTGGAAAGTACTTACAAGCACTGCAGCTTCAGAGAAGAAGAGTAGATTGTTGAATAAGAATTTTCAGTTTCATGTGAATTTCATGATGCCATTTACTAATGATAATCACAACAGAATCAAAATAGATTTCATTTTTGGCTAAGACAATGGTAGATTTCACCATTCCAGCTGTGTGTGTAATTAGCCAAAGAATGGTTATAGTGCATGTTATCTTGTCCTTGTTTACATTGCCTGGAACAATCATTTTGATAGCACATGAAGACATTTGTAAATATGTTTGTAATCACCATGGTTACAGTGTATGGTGCTTGTTTCAAATACATGTTATATCCGATCTTAGTGGGTTATCTCCCTTTGCTCTGGTGCCTAAATAAGCTGGAAATAGGGTCTTTTGCTTGTCATTTGTAGTTTATCATACTCCACACCGTGTATATAGACCTGCCTGTGAATGATCTGCACAGCTAGTGTAGAAGGCTCATAACGTAAAAGTGTGTGGATGTGTAAATTTTGGATATGTGAGCATGAGCTCACACTGGACCCCTTGGGGTTTTGTTGGGGTGGTGGGGGGGTGTCATAATTTTATATGAAATCTGATGATATTGCCTGGCGATGAGATGCCTTAATTTTTTCCACCTTGAGTATGTTTCGCTTTTGCCTTTCTTGTCATTCTGGTGGGTTTTACCGAAGTGATAGAAGACTAAGACTTGGTCACTTGGATGCTTCTCCCACAGGAACATGGCAAAGCATGACATCTGGAATAAAGTTCAAAACAACATTCAACCATATTCACTCTCTCACTGGCTAGTTTTCTTCCCATTGTGGATCTCTAGAAATCCCTGCCAAGTTGCAGATAAGCAGTGAATATTCATTGTATGATGTGGGTCCAATATGTTTAGAAGAACTGAATGGTCTGCATTCTACAGTTGACCCTGCATTGATAAACTGGCTGACACTGTGACTTGTATTGACAGGGTTATTTAATCAGGACAAGACTTCTCCTGCAGACAGCCTGGTTAGTCAAGGGAGGTAACCCACACCATCCAATCCACTTCTCTTTATTTCAGGATCTTGACATTATTGTATAACATGTAGATGTATATTTATTTCTTAATGTTCCTCATGAAGATTTGTATCACCGGTATACTGTGGCATGAATTCAGTATTTGTTCAAAGGCATTATTTTTGGTTTCTGCAGTATACAATATTCTTTGATTTGGTTGTACATTTCTTTGTTTATGCATACATCCACTCGAATTCCAGTTTAATTCCAGTTAAGTGTTCATTGTGATTTTTCTGTATAGTCTCAAGTCTCTGTTTTCATATTGAATGCAGTGATCCAGTCATTGAATTAACCGGTACCTAGCGTATAAGGACAATATTTTGAACTGGTTTTACCCTCTCATATCTTGCGGATACCTGTATCGTTGATAACCAGTAGCATAAGGTTCATTCCTTGTCCATGTGGTGATTGAACTTCAATCAAATTGGGGGCAGTGGGGTAGCCTAGTGGTTAAAGTGTTCATTCATCATGTCGTTCACCTGGGTTCAATTCCCCACATGGGTACAAACTGTGAAGCCCAATTCCGGAGTCCCTCACTATGGCATTGCTGGAATATTGCTAAAAGCGGTATAAAACCAAACTCACTCACTCCAAACAAATGTGATTGCATAAGTGACAGGTAATTTCACCATGGTAAAAGGGTTTCACATGTATGCTGGTTCACCAGACTAAGACCGCTGTGAGTCAATACATGTATGTACATCAACCATGGAGGAAGTCTGACAGGATATTAGAAAATCTGAAAGGGTCCCTTTGTTTTGTGTTTACCTTTAACAGAAACAGGGAATATTTGCAAGGAGTTAGAATAGTGTTGAGGTGGGTTTTTTAAGTGTTTGTTTACTGTGGGACCAGTGATTTTCTGTGGCATTGGTCACCAGAAAAACAATATTTACCGAGCCCTGCATTAACATCATTTGAGGTATTCATTCAGATTCATATTACTTAATGCATGTTTAAAGTGTGGTTTTTGAGTGTTTCACTTGACCAAGTTTAGATTTGAATTCAGCCAGGTAATTACTTGTCATGTATTTCTGATAATTTGCGTTCACACAATCACAGCATCTGCATTTGTAATTAAAAACATCATTCATTGTACTGATGACAACCGTTTCCAATTTATGACCCACACCAATCTTCACACCCCATGGAGAAAGTCAGATGTAGCCATTATAACTAGTAATGTAATTATATTACAGCAAGTTCATTCATAGGTTTGCCTTACTGAAAAGGTGACAGTCCAGTACCATCACTTCATTTCGAAAGTGATTTTTTTCACATTTTCTTTCAACATCTCTGCAAGGTTTGCTAGAAAGAATATATTGTGAATGGGAGTGTACTATTATTATTTCTTTGAATAGGTTTATTAAGAGTGGCGAGGTTATGGTGCCATTAATGTGAATTGTGTAACAATATCATGGCAAATTATGGCATAGCTGATTTTGATTCATTGTTCCCTGTTTCATATTCTTCATATTTTAACCTTTTCATTCTGATTAGACATGTTTTAAACTCTTCTAATCTTTTAGTGCTGGGTGTTGAATAAATTGGAAACGGTTTCTGTGTTTTGAATTTTGCCCGTTACTAAATTTGAAAATGAAATGATAAAGGGTGTAGGTTTTGAAACAGTGTGATCTTCATCATGTTCATTGGTACAGAACATAGTCATCTGTTGAATAGTCCCGACCCTGTGGAGTTAACATGACCAGTGTGAATACAAGTACGAAGTTCTTTACGGATGACTTTTGTTTTAGCAGTTCCAAAATCATAACTTGTTATCATTCCAAACTAAGAAATTGCTCTGAACTAGAAGAAACAAAATGTTTGAAATTTTCTTAAATGTTTGTTGAAAATACAAAACATCACAAAGTTATTTATGTTTAAAAGTTTTTTTGATAAACCGTGAAAATTGTTCTCAGATCTTGCGATAACACATATCTTAATACCTGTCAAGTAAGAGCCATTCATTCTGGGATCTCTGTTATCACAAGTGGAGTTCTTTGGAATTGATGATGGGATTCCTCCAGATGGTATAAAGAATGTGTAATTATGTACATAACAAACCCTCCAAGTTTTGAAATGCATACTAAGTGTGTCAAGATGCAATACATGTGAATCAAGAAGTTTTGAGTATTGGTAAATACTGACCTGGACAGGGTGAGACACAGTCTTGAAATAGAATACGCCAAAGAACGTTAATGATCATCCATTTTTTCCACGTTACTCTATTTATTCTGTCATGGCACCACTAGCAGATGTACTATGAAAGAATTGGATGGTCTTTAACTTTTTTTAGTAGTATTGTTAACGCCTACAGTTACAGCAGATCTTACAATACAGTAGCGCCGATTAAGCTATTGGTTTGTTTGATTTAACACACAGATTCTATGCCTGTTATGGTTAGAAAGTTTCCGGCAGATATTTCTTGGCGCTGAAGTAAAGAATACTTGTGTTTTAATCTAAACTAAGTATAGGAACTGCTGGAATCGTCTACTCAATGTTTAGTAATCAATATGCTTTTTAATAGAGATGGCTACCTTGGTCCTTAGCCATTGTTGAATAGTATATTTTATGCCAAAATATTCATTATTAAGAAGTATGTATTAGTGACTATCAACATACTATTCCTATGCATGAGAGACAAGCATTTGGCTATGCAGAACTGTAAGCTGTTTGTGTGGTTTTTGTGAATCTCTTTTCAGTTATTGAACCCTATCAGGTGTGTATTTGATGGAGATGTGACTTCATCGACTGTCCATGCGTTTGTTTATCAAAGGTACAGGTAGCTGTTGACTTTAGCCTAGTGGCTGTAGAGTACCTTCATTGATGATAGGCCATAACCTCATTTGCGAATACCAAACAAAACTGTCACTCAACTAGGCATCAAAGCCACATGGTCCTCATGATGAAAATGGTTGGGGTCCTTAAACGTAAAAATAAGTATAATTCATGCATGAAGAGACCCCAATGTTTTAAGACTGTTGAGAGTTCACTTCTGACTGATAAGATGACAAGAAAGAAGCTGGGAGTTTCTAGGATATGGGAAACATAGGTGTTTCTCAGGTTAAGGAAGAACAGGATTTGCCACTCTCTGGCACCACTGTAGATCTGTGCACCACTTACCAGTAGTACAACACTGAAGGTTTGACCAGTGGCTGTCACATTCTCACTTATAGATGACAGAGAACTTTGCTCTCACAGAAATCTCTCACTTGAAACTGATACAGTTGCCAAGCAATGCTTCTACAAAAGAAGCATATACTATTGTAAGCATGTAAATTCATTTTGCTCAATCATTAAACTAAATGAACCATTGCAAGTGTTATTGTGTTTATTTAAGCAACATGAGAGCCAGATTTCACGAGTATGTGTCAATAGATACATGCATGAGGGTCTAAAGTTGGAGGAGACTGAATAGAATAAGTGTATGCCTCCTGATAGCGATATCTACACTAAAACATTATAGAAAAAAAACATTCTTTTGCATTTGGTAGAGTAATGAATAGTGCATATGGATGTGTCGCCTCGGGATATCAGCAAACTATGCTTGTTGAAAGAGGGGACATAATTCAACCTGGATGTTATCCTGGGTGTGTTATGGTACACTGCCTCCTGCACATTGCACAGAGCTACTCTCAGCTCTATGCAATAAACAAGAAATTGTCATCCATAAAGTTGCAGTCTTTATCACCAAGGGTAGGGATTGGTAAAGGTTACCTTTCCAAATACCAACAATTTGCATGTCTGATTCTTACGGAAAATATAAAAAACCCATATGTTCAATTGAAAAATGTCAGATTTTGACAAGTCAGCACATCGGTAATATGTTAGCCGTGCGTGGATGGTTGGATCATTGTTTAACGCTCGCTCGGCAGTATTCCAACTGTACGATGGCGGTTTGTACATAATCGATTCCGGACCAGACAACTCAGAGCTCAACAGCATGAGCATCAATCTATGCAACGGGAATACAATGACCTGTGTCAACCGAGTCTGTGAACCTGACCACCCGATGACGTTAGTCGCCTCTTACGACAAGCATTAGTTACGGATGACCAATTCTTACCCAGTCATGTGCCCGGATGTGCTTGTGGTCCATTGCGATTCGTAGTGCAGACTTCTATGACCGTGGGTTAGAATCCCGTTTCGTCGCAACGTGTTTCCAGGTGTGCCCATTGGTTTCACCTAAGTGGTAAACGTCGATGACAATCATACATTTATTTATCTGCCAGCCCTGATAAAACTGGCACACAGTTCAAAGTTGAAACCTTCGTTCGCTTACACTAATTTCAATTCATCCGAGCATCAATTTAATACACACGTTGTCAGTCAACAATGAACATGGTTGTGTCAGGCGTTGTGCAGCCAAAGTTCATCAGGGTGCTGATAAGTGAGTGAGTTGGGTTTAACACGCTTTTAGCAATAAATCAGGAATCTCACGGTGGGGGGAATAGTATATACAGTAAACAAAGTTTAAGGAAACAGTAAGACTAAAGTTTGACATTGTATTG
Organism: Haliotis asinina; assembly: GCF_037392515.1. Classification (NCBI taxonomy): domain Eukaryota; kingdom Metazoa; phylum Mollusca; class Gastropoda; order Lepetellida; family Haliotidae; genus Haliotis; species Haliotis asinina. The sequence goes on from NC_090286.1 coordinate 41,976,790, forward strand.
GCAATAGTAAGCATTCGGTCCAATTGTCACGGGCATCAATGCGTGTTTGGCATCTTCTGGGCAGACTTGAGATCAGACTGCGAATTGTCTCCCATGGAATTTGGCGCCATTGCCCTTGTCCGAGTGCCTGTATGTTTGCTTGTAACTGTGAAATGCCTCGAACCTTGCGTCCCAAATCATCCCACTAACGTTCAGTAGGCAGAGATCTGGTGATATGGCAGTTTATCAGCTGCTGTAGGAAAAAATTCATCTCAACTCCTGCTCTGTGAGGTCGAGCATTATAGTCCTGGGAGTCAAAGTTTCTACCAATCCTATGCGAGGATGGAATCGGCACTGATTACGCTAGCCTGTCAAATGTCCCTGGACAATCACAAGATCAATTCTGTGGTCATACATTACCCCACCTCACCCAACAACACTTCCTCCAGCCAGGGAGGCTATATACAGGGATACAACAGGGATGGTTCATGCCCGCCTAGCCCAAAACTGGCTGTAACTACTCTGTTGTACAAACAAACACGTTGGGCTATGTGGGAATGGTTATAGCGTTTGTGTTCAGGGATTAGTCGTACTAAATAAACACAAACTTCTATACAGATTGATATAGTCTGTTTCAGTTTATCATCTGAACATGCACTTTATAATTTATAAGTCAACATTTGTTAAGTAGGAGTAAAGTTAAGCAGCATCAGCAAACATGACAACATCAATGTCGCCACATTAGTATCTGGTCTCCAGAGTCTGGGGTTGAATCTGCAGATCTCGATAGTCTGGCGTTATTGAGCTTATGGTGCCACCCTTCAAGATGGTTTGTTGTACGGGGACCCTGTGTGTCAAAGTGGTTCCACGTCTGGCGACCTTCTTTCTGAACCCACTTCTCAGTAACATATCTATGTCGGGTATTTCTGATGGTTGGTCTTCCAAGGCCTGAACCTATACATCGTCTAGTTTCTCTAATGGCACTAGTGGTTCTGTGTCGTAGCTGTCGCTCGACAACCCATGGGATAATGTCGACAGCGCCAAAACACTGTGTCCTTATGCATGTTTTTAACGCTGAACTGAAAGCCAGTGTAGACTAGAAATTGTCCACCTTTCTGGTTATCAATATATTCAACTTGTACCTGTGCGTTTGCCATTTTGACTGAAGCTGTCTAGGTTGTCTGAGTTTTTATACTATGAACTTTGATGACACTGAGTGAACAGTAAAGACAGTGAGTGAACGCTCACCCAAGGCATCAGAGGTCGAAGTTATCCGACTCTTTTTCCAAGGTAGTGGGTGACAAGGAGTGAACACTCACTAAAGGTATCGGGGAATCGGAACATTGACGCCATGATGGCGTCCCTTTCGTCGTCGCCAACCCTTTGTCAACAATCTGTGAATCTCAACAGGAACTTTGACTCGTCGGTAATTATCGTGTACGTAACGTCAGTGCCTCCTGTCACGATTAGCAAACTGTCGAGACCAGTGAGACCAACTCTGGTGTTTCACAGTAAGTAAAATCCCACGGAATTTGTGCTTTTACTCCAACTGGGAAGACTTCAGTCTGTTTCTCAATGCAGGGCAGGAAATTCGTACTACTGTTGACACGTCTGTTGGCGAGAAATCACACTTTTTGACTTCCAAAAATGACGTGCAACCTCGTTTTGAGATCTGCCACCATGCACCATGCCGATAACCTGTCATTGCTGATTTCCCACGTTCCCGTATAAAGTGACCAACAGATGTTTCACATATAGAATCCGAATTTTGAATATATTCTTCTCACTCTTGTTACCAGCTTTAAGAAATAAGACAAAGAAGGCAAAGAAATAGGGGCTATTTTTTATTTTGTGCATACTCGTACTAACACTGTTACAGACATACTAAAGGATATACATATTCATTTGAAACAATATATTCTTGTATAACCTTTCTCTCGACGGCGGTGTGGTTGTTCAGAGGATTACGAGGGTTCGAACCCCCATTCACACACCACACCATCTACCTTTTGAAAATTCCTGGATCCACCTATGAACGCCGTCATATATATTTATACTATCGTTGCGTTAAACAGCTAAAACGTACATGCATAACGTCATAGATACACATACAAAACATTAAAGGTCACATGCAACCAAAAAATCAAACATGATTAAAATACAGTTATCACTTATTCGTGATATATAAAATGCATTGCTGATTTAAAAAAAACAAATAAACAAAATTACAAGCGTATAATCGCAAATCAAAAGTGCAATATTTTGTATTCGGGTTTACTTCCCTCGAAACGAAGTATCCGCCATACCGAACCCAGTCAGAGCAGGTGGGTGTGCACTCGAGAGTAACGAAGCCTTTTCATTGGCCACTGGTTCATTTGTCGATAAGCTCAGCCGGCTCTTTGTTTACGGCTTACAAGCCCGATAGGTGTTAATTTGAAAATGCATGTGGTCAATGACTGAAGTTGTGCATTGTATATTGTCATTAGCAGACAGGCAGACAGACATATAGGTGTAAATAAACCAGACCCTGAGTGTCACTAAGTCTACTTATCACAGTCAACATCTACATTTAGTGGGTTTTTTTATGTTACAAGTAGATTATCTACTTGTTTGTGTACACAACCAAGATTAGACTACTGCTCACTACCTCATACTCGGGGCAGGCATACTGTTTCAAGCTCCGCGAACCTATTCACTAAACATGAGTATTAGCGCAGTGCAGCTGTTGAAACCACTTTTTTGCCCCAGCGCTGGGGGAAAATTAGTAAATCGTTTGAACTCCGATTTCGCGTGGTCTTTTTCATTGCTTTTTTTTAACGTTTTAGTTTGAATTGGCATTTTGGATGATTTGTTTCGGTAAGTGAATACCCAAAGGTATCAGAATGTGCAAAGTTTTACATTGCATGTGACCTTTAAATATACTGATTCATATCTCAGGCATGAATTTGTTATTTTGTTGCACAATTTCCCTGAAGAAATCTAAATTATCATCGCACAGTGTTTTTTTTTTTGTATACGATACAAACCGTAGTAATCTTTTTTTCGGACGACAGTAATAGTTTATAATTTTTCAGACCTCCCAAGTAGTTTTTGCACCTGAATTTACACCACTGGAACGATGTGAACATAGGGGGTGAACGGATATTTGAACACATAATCACGGGTTACTGGTCCACATAAGGGAGGCAAATGAGAAGAGCAATTCATGGTTCATATATGCCCACGTGTTAACCATAAGGTGTTAACTATAAAAGTGATGCACGGATACGTTAAACACTGATCGAAAGTTAATGTAGTAAGATATATTTGTGGTATGGGGGAGGGGGTGTTCGGTTAGAAACGTATTTAGATTGATTATGTTTAACTGCAAAGAAGTAATGCATATGCTTTAAGTGAATGAACGGGTTAGTTTCAGATTAACACCGCTGTTAGCAACACTGCTGGGGACACCAGAAATAGGGTTAACACATTGTACCTATATGGGAAATCGACCCGGGTCCTAGGGGTGGTGAGCGAACGCTTTGACCACCCCTCCGCCAAGATTTACTTTAAGTACACTGCCATGAGACACGCCAGGAACGTGGCAAGCGACAGGGACAGTAGGGATGCTTCACATGTGGTCGGTGCGGGTGTAGGAGCTGCAGGATTTGGGTTGAACTTTGGACATTTCTTGTCCATCATACACTCCTTCACCTTCATTGCGGTGTATCTACCAGACCGTTCAGCTCCGTGAACAAAACCATCCATCGTGTCATCGTAAGCCTCTCCAGCAAAATAGACTCTTCCCACTGGTGACTTCAAAGCCTCCAAGAACCTCTGGTTACCCTCGTCTCCGACCTGACGGGAAGTGAAGCTGCCCATGGTGAGAGGATCTGTCGTCCATCTTTTCAGCAGGATGCTTTCTGGCTCTGGTGTTGTCGATCCGAACATGCCCCTGAGCACTGCCGTTATTTCGGCTTTCACTTGATCGTCTTGCATTTTCTCCACCCTCCGTGCCTCCTCCCCTGTAGCTATAAACTGGAGTATGTTCGTCCCGTTGGGGAAGAAACCCTCCGCCTCAAGGTTGATGATAATAGGATAGTATCCTCTTCGCGGATGGACGTGGAGGATGTATTCGCGAGTTCCCCAAAAGTTGGTCACCGTGTCGGCAAATTTAACATAAATCTGAGCGTACGAGTCAGTGTTTGTTCTGTAGATAGTGTCTAACTTCCAAGCTGGTAAAGAAGGGTTAAACATGTCGTTTTTGTTTTTTAAAACACCCATGCTGAAGGTGACTATGGCGTACTTTCCACTGAAGGTCTTGTTGCTACTAGTAGTCACCGACACAGAGCTGTCAGTGTGGTTGATGCCGACCACCATTTCACTCAGTTTCATTTGTGGACCGGAAGTATTCATGAAAGAGCTGGCGAATCGTTCCATGTAGTTCTGTAGTCCACGTTGGTCGGTTGACAGGAAGGGTTTGTCCTGGATGTCAGAGACGGACTGAAATCCTCGAGTTGATATGAGGGCAGGCACTTTGCTAAATTCGAAATCATAGTCGTATACCTCTATGACATCTTCCAAGGCGGTCTTAGGAAACCAGCCTCCATTCTCTAAAGCCGCTTTTATAGACATATCCCGTATCTTGCCCTCTATGATGTCACCAAAGAGTTTCTTCACAGTTTTCTGCGCGTTTGCTAGTTTATCCCAAACTACGTCCGCCTGTGCGTCCAGGGACTCCTCCGAAGACGACTTCACGGAGACGCTATCGTAGTCAACGTACTGGCCTGTGATGTTGTACATGCCTACGGTGCTGTTAATGGAAGATTCTGTGCCATATAACGCACTGGATCCAAGTTCCACCATTTTCCCGCCAAACATCGTGCTTCTAATTCTCCCGCCAATCTTATCAGCGCCCTCTATGATGATAAAGGAGACGTTATGCCTCGCCAGAACACTCGCAGCGGACAGTCCAGCACTTCCGGCGCCGAGAATGAGAACATCTGAAACAAAATGTTTCTCCATACATTTTCAGTGAAATTCATTTGATTATTCCATTCCATCTACATTGTACGGTTGCCCTATCCAGTCCTAGCGTGTTTCCGTACCTTCACATCATCACAACTGCATTTACCGTTGTGTAGACCGTTTGCAGTAAAAACGTACCGATGAATTTCTCTTTAAACAACAAGAGTCATCAGAAGATGACATATCCCCCCGGCCCCGACATGTTTGATCAAACAAATCATCTGACAGTTAGTTATTGTTTTTCTTTAGACTAAGTTTGAATTGTTTCCATGGAATTCATGAAAAATATAAATGCCATATATCTGTAATCAGCAAAAGTCACAATTTCAAGATCTGTCTCATACATCTGCCAAGATCTGTTGAAAGATATTAAATGGTTTTCGAGTTTGGGGTCTGCCCTACATATCTGCCAAGTGTTGCTGAAAGATATTAGGAAGTTTTTGAGTTGTGGTCAGGAAACAAAGCCCATCTCTCCATTTGAAACTAAGTCCGAAACGCGTCCATGGAAACCGAGAAAATAATAAATCACAAAACCCTGTACATAGCAAAAGGCACCACTTTAGGTTCTGGTTGATATATCTACTAATTTTTGCAGAAAAATATTGAACGGTATTTGAGGTTTGCTCCGGAAACGACGCCTACCGAACCATTAGACTAACACCAAAATGTTCCGACTAACACCAAAATGTTCCATGGAAAAACCAAAAAAATATAATTGCCAAAAATCTGTAAATAGTAAAAGGCACAACTATAGGTTGAGATTATTATGTCTATCAAGTTTGGTCTAAAAATATTGAACGGTTTCTGAGTTATGCTCCGGAAACAAAATGATTACGGACGGACGCACGAGCGGATGGACAGACGGCGGATGGACGGATGGACGGATAGATGGACACACAGACGAGACGTCGACTATATCCCCCCTCATTACATGCCGGGGGGGGGGGGGGGGGGATAAAAATGTAAAGCGGGAAATAAAAAAGTAAACCGAATAAAGTAAAAATGGGATTATAGGATTAGAAAATGTTATTTTACCTTGCCAGTTGAACATTTAAATCTTAGAAATTTATTCAACCTAGGATAAAGGCTGTTCAACAAACGATCATGGTTTCAAAGGGCTGTTACTGGTTTGCATTACAAGGGTTTATGCCGAGAACAACTGGGGTTGGTGTAAGTTAACGCTCATCATGAGCCGCACTTGCATTTGTTTCACTGTTCCAACTACTGCACCTATACCCTTTTTATACAAACCAATAATATCTTATTTTATCTTAAGATGACTATAGTTAAATACATCGAAACTGATCACAGTATCATGGAACTTCCAGACTAATGACGTTACCAGTGATGACTGGCCGGCCAACAATAGGTGTTGAGACCCGCAAACTACTTTTGGCACCAATTTACAAGCAAAAGACGCAAAATAACTTCCCCATTTCAAATAAATGCTTCATACCAACGTCGTCTTTCATATTGTAAGGTGTTATATATGGTAGATCCAAGAACAAGACTCTTACTTTCAGTTCAATGTTCTTGGACAGGTCCCGCCGTATATTGCTGGAATATTGTTAAAAGCTGCGTGAAACCATACTCACTCACTCACCCTATCTCCACCCATCCATCACTCACACACTCACTCGCACATCCGTCTTGTGCTCGGCTTTGATGTGATCTGACGCTGTCAGTACACCATGTGTCAGTGATGTACCGATGGTATACCGACATTAGCGCGGACAAGTACAAGCAGCATTTAGTCCAAAGTAGAACACACAATACACACACGCAAGCATAACTGAACGTGCATATGGACACAAACACACACCTACATACAGCCTTTTCTCTCGTGCCTTACTTTTGACTATATGAATAGAATCGAAAAAACATTATATATTAAATTCACAGCAGTACAATCAATAAACGTATTAAAATCTTCGTCTGATTGTTGCGGAATATGCACGCATGCAAATACGAACGAGCACGCACACTGTATAGGCACAATTGTGTCCTTCCTGCCTGCATAGTCTGTCTCGTAGTCCCTGAACAACATTATTTTGCTTAATACCAAGCCTTCTCTGCAGTGCTAAAGCCTTAAAGGAAGCAAGTCTAGATTCCCCCCAGGTTAAGAATCTCTGATCTCCCTGAGACTCGTTTTCAAATGAAATGGGTTTGTTTGTTACTATCAAAATTATATACCTTCAGAGACTAGTGAGTGAGTTTAGTTTTACACCACACTCAGCAGTATTCCAGCTATATGGCGGCGGTCTGTAAATAATCGCGTCTGGACCAGATAATCCAGTGATCAACAACATGAGCATCGATCTGGGAACCGATGACGTGTGTCAACCAAGTCAGCGAGCCTGACCACCCGATTCCGTTAGTCTCCTCTCACGACAAGCATAATCGCCTTTTATAGCAAGCATGGGTTGCTGAAGGACTATTCTACCCCGAGAGACTAAGCACTATTCTAACACAAACACTACTCTAGGTGTGCTGTTCCTTTACAAAGTCAAAGTAAAATTCAAATTCAGAGTGAACTTTGATCGCGGGACGAGGATTCGTTTGAAAACCTCGCCTACTGCGTGTGAATGTGACAACTCTTTACAACGTGCCCCCCGCCAAACCATCCCACGGAAAGCAATAGTTAGCATACAAAGTGATTGTTTAAATTACTTTCCTTGCGATACAAGATTGCAAGAGAAAACAATCCTCTTGGTCTGTCTAGAATCTCGATTCGTTTTCCACTGTGGAATGTTCTGCTGACCGTTTCGCACCTCTCCTTTGAGAAACTCGCCCAGCAAGTTGACTGCAGATACATGTATACAGTACTACAATATACACGCATAGTTTCATTCCGTCTCAGCTGCTCAACTTAATCCCAACAATCAGTTTGTTCTTACCTGCTTCATATTGTGCCGATGTCCCCGACAACAGGAACGCCATTGCACATACAATGAACATCATCTCGTAGGGGTCCACTTTCACCCTTTTATACCTTCTGAGTGTAGACACAAGAACAAACGCAATCAAGATGGTAGCAGTTGCACCTACTACCGCGCTCTATAATTATTCAAACGTGTATTGCAACACCCTTGGAAGAATTACTCAAACCGGTTTTCATCTGATTGGACTGTAAACACCGTACTAAACGCCTTCTTGTCATGGTGTCCTACCCGAATCAGTGAAGGCAGTTGTACAATAGACATGGGTTGGATTCGGTCTTCTGTGACGGTTCACCGGTACACGCCAATGTTGTTTACTTCAGGCGAACAAATACGTGACCTTCCATTGATATTTATTGAGTGAGTATGATTTTACGCCTGAACACCTGATGCCGAAGGCCGACTCTAACCTGACCTTGTAATGCATGCCAAATACGATAGGTAATGTATGTAGGTTATTTTCTGACTGAAAACTGATGACTATGTTATCTCTAAGGGCACAGTGGATACAGCTGCGTCCCTTGGGCAGATCAGAAACCCATGATAGTGGGTTTCAATCCTTATTCTCCAAATCATTCTAGGTTTGTCAGCACCCAATCTGTAAACGTCCATGCCTTGCATCTTTCGGGTTTTTCTCCCAAATGAAGCAGACAGGTCATGCCATAACTGGGGTACTATGCAAAGCGGCGTTAAACCCACTTCACTCACTCACCTATTGCCTCAAATCCAGATTCCCCGCTCAACGTATTCTCTTCCCACAGAGGTTACACCGGTCATATCTTCCTACGGGAAGAGAAAGCTCTCAACGTGGGTGTAATGTTTCTATGTTCACTGATACGATCTTTCAACATCTGAACCCACTTGCACAAAGCGATCTTAACGCTACAATTATTGTTACTCCCATTCTTCAACATAGGCTCAAGATAGACGTAGCGCTAAGATCGCTTTGTGCAAGTGGGTCCGGGTTGTGTTTGGTTAGGATGTGCCATTTTGGAAATAATCTGTCGTCATAACACTAAACACGATGACTCATTCAGAATCTCGATTACAGTGCCCATGGCCCATGTGTAGACAGAACTAAAATAATTCCATAACGTCACTCTATTGGTTTAAATGTTGATAAACTGTGAGGAAATCGCACATTAATGACACTTCGCGATGGAAATTTGATGCTTATGAATTAATGTATGTAGATTATTATTTGGTTTATGCACGTTCTTTGATGAGTGCATGAATTTAGTTTAAGCCGCTTTTAGCTGTGATCCAGTAAGCCACGGCTGGAGACACCAGAAAATGGGCTTCACACACTGTACTAAGCGGAGAATTGAGCGTGACGAGCGATCGCATTAACCATTACCCTACCACCTCGACATTACATGTGAACTAACTAAAACGTTGAAGTCGCAGATATAGTGCATGTGAAAGTGCAATATAACAGGGTATTCAATGCAGAATGGATAGTATGGTAAGAATCTAAAGATATTTTTTTAACCGTGCAGCATATTTGCGTTATATTATTATCTTTGTTTCGATTTATGGCAACTTTTAGACTTCATTTCACTTTAAATCGATGTGTAACAAATGACATGATAAAGACGATGGGTTAGCAACTTGTTGGCCTCGTTCCTCTAAGCCATCGTGGTGCTACGACTGTCTTAAGTCTATGTTAAAGTAAGAGAGTACGGTCGCTTTGTAGAAAGGGACCCCTGGCATGGGAGACTGGGTTTTCAAGAGGATGTAGTGCTCGTTCATCATTTGCGTCGGACCCGCGGGAGGCGTATTTTCGACTAACGCTAGATGATACATTTGTTCAAATGGTAAAGATACACATGTTCAAGTTGACCACAACTAAATGAGTTCATCTGAAAGGATTATTCGGAAAACTACCAAAAGAAGTGCTTAATACGACTCCTGTTGAAAAATATTATCAGTTATTTACTCTTTCATTACGTTCAGTGGGCATATTTATTCCGACGTCATTCCCAAATCTGAAGCATCATTGAAAAATATGGTTACATTTAAGTAACGCTCTTCATAAAATAATTGTGTCTCAAATAGAAGCTCAAACCTTTCAAGGACACGCCCTAATGTGGTCCCCGACTTTGTGTATGGAGTAAACGCCTGACCGAGTCCTCTGTGTCAACCGATCTGCAGTCCCGTCACGTGTGGACTGGTTTTTGACAACATTGCGACTCCACCTACCTATGAATGTCGACAGGCCTGAATGAACATTGACTGTTGAGCTTAGGTATGTTTTGAGTGTTTTCTTCAAGGCCACACTCGTCAACAGCAAAGACGTGGACAGCCATTTTCTATGGGTACTGGTATCCCATTTAAGCATCATGTGGGGTAGCTCAATAGTTAAAGTGTCAACATTGTTCAGAGTGCAAAATAGCCGCTGGCCCGCCAGTCCAAAGACCCGAGTTCGATTCTCCACATGCGTGCAATATGTGAATCCGATTTCAGGTGTCACTCAACTGGAATATTGCAACGTGAAACTAAACTCACTCCCTCTTGTGATCCAGTCGTCCCCAGCATATAAATGACAATAGTATGAACCATTGTATATGTTTAATGGCATGACTGATACAGCAATGTTAGTCAATGAATTAGCTATACATCAACAAGCCAGGGCTATGTGACTAGGACGTACAATCAACGTTCGCTATCTACATGCAATATTTCTCATCAGCACTGCCAACATTGTATCAACATGATAGAAATGTACAGGCATACATACACATTTACATTATCATACAAGCTGAGAATGTTTCTCCTCTAATACGAGGCCAATCTTCATTCTAAAGGTGCCTTGGAGACACAGGACAAATCATCTTTAGTTTTAATACTTAACATGGAATCAGCTCCAACCTTCAGTCCCATAAGATTACAGATCAAACAGATCAACCTGGTCATATTCAGTAAATAATAACCACACAAAAGGAAGAGAACATATGTCAACTGTCAGTGTATAAACTCCAGTTACAGTTGTCTGATAGTTCCAGTCCATACTCAAGAAGTTACAAGGGGTGTGGATTAACATGACACAAGAAAACCATCAACACATGTTCAGCCCAGTTCCACAAGAGAACTTAGCTCTATTTTCAAGTGGTCAGAGCATAAGCCTAAGATTTCTCAGATCCCCAAGATCTCTTCAAGGAGCAGGCCCAGATTTCTTGAAGGAATACAATTTACTACAGTATCTCTTAAAGCATGAAACACTTTTTATAAATGAAATAATACTTTGTGTATAACCATGTTAGTTTCAACTGACACTTTCTTACATCTTATGTATCTGGCTATAGATGTATCCAGGGTATATAACGGAACAACAAGAGATCAACATGACCTGGAATCACAAGGATGGTGTCTGGTCACATCAAAGACTAAAGACTCACTGCTGCGCTGCAGAAGTTACTCATGTTAAGGGGAGTCTGGACCGAGAGGAACCTGATCAATCACATCCCAGGTTCAGAGAAGCATGGGTTACAAGGGATCTATTCCTTCACGAATCCACTAGGCAGAATGTGCACAGTATCCGTACAGCAGTTGTAACACCTGTGTTACATGTAGCTGGGCCCCATTTAAGAAAGATATCGCTACCACTGTCGTAAGTATATGTTACAGTACAAGAGGCACGACAGTCGCAGCGCTATGGTAGGTTTGTAAAACGGAGCCCTGGTCCATTAGGCAGCAGTGTCGACCACTAGCCTGCCTTACAAACGATCCACCTGTAGTAGGCAGTGGGGTAGTCCAGCTGGAATGTTGCAACAGCAGCTGAAGACTAAACCCACTCACTCACTCACTACCTGCAGCACAGCTGTGTCCTTACTTCCTGCATAATACACGATGAGCAGAGGCAAATCCAGATTGTCACAGCCAAGAAGTGCTGGGAGATAAGTATCATAGGGTTAGAAATTAAATCTGACTCTAAAAGAAATACTGAACCATTCAACACCAAGCAACTGATATAACATGTAACAACAAGCTATGCAAGGAACATCTTTTAAAAAATCTGCCGTCCCTTCTACCATTAAGTAAAGTTCGAGCAATAAGCCTGATGTACCAGCCTTGTTGGATAATGTGTGGATGTACTACAATGTACATATATAGGGAATAGCACCTGAACAACAATGGCGACCAGGCGCTCCAGCAGATTAAGTCAAGGTCATCAACATCAGAAATATTGAATTACAAGATTTGTTTGTGATGTGAATGAGGATTCAGCCAGATTTAATTTCCAATCCTGTATGGAATATACTGAAGAATGAGATAGGAAATGGATTCAAAATACACAGAATAATGGATGGGGCTATGTTGGAAGATCACTGGAAACACTAATATGATGAACAGTATAAGAAATCTGAACCAAACCTTCATGCAGGATGTTGAAGTAACAATCAATCAATATTTCTCCAATAACCAAAGCGATATTGTTGCTTTAACATATGTCCACAGATAAGACAGAAAGGACAAAACAAACGCCTAATCCCAAGAAAAACAGCATACAGTTGCTGTAAAATGTCAAACTGTCTTAGCAGGGAAGAAACATTCACAGTTGCTTGTTTCAGTTTATTGAAATCCGTGATTAAAAAGGCCATGTAAAGCTGATGAAAAGATTGGCCCATCTGATGACTTAGAGATGCTGTCTACGGATTCGATAATCTGCTGTACTCTACAAAGTTCTATTTTCATGTTCAGTTTCATAATTCAATAAAAAGTATTTACAAATCTACCTCTTCATGCATACATAAACTCAGTCATCCTTGTCAACTAGTAACAACTCCAAATGTACATCTACAGTGGCCCATCATCATCATCATCATCATCATCATCATCATCATCATCATCATCATCATCATCAAGTCCTATTTACATAACTTGAACCTTACTGTGTCACTCCTATAGTCAGGGCCACTGCATCTGTCCAGTCTGTGGGACTTTTCATCTGTGATTGCAGGAGTGTGTGTGTATGTGTGTGTGTGCGTGAGTGTGTACGTGCATGCATGCGTGTGTTGGAAGTTATGCATGTGTGTAAGTGTGTACAGCATCAGTGATAAGTGTGCATATGCATGCTATGTACTTCGTATGCTACAAGTGTGTATTTTGCGTGCAGTGTGTGCCCATGATGTGTGTTGCATGGCATGTGTGTTTTGTGAGTTGCGTGTTAAGCGTGTTGTATCTGCCTGCAGTCAACAAAAACAATCATATCTAACCACGGACGACTCATAACACTATACAAATTGCATATAGCACATTGTGCCACTTCAAACAAACACAGATAATCATCCAACTACAAGCAGAGATGCATTACCAACATTGCCTGATGCCCGATTAACCTGGGTTTGGCAGGTAGTGAAGAGTCTGTGAACAAGAGGCAAAACATATCTGACAAGATTGTGGAGCACCCCGACTTCACCTTCAACTGACACAAAACAATCTCCTAACACTAAGACTTAAGACTTTAGCTTTGTTTATGTTGTAAATTAAATAGGACATCAACATGATGTCCTACCAAGTTCCTATACTGCCAAGTGACACCTGTTGTGAAAACGTTGTGATGTTTCAAACTCATTCATGTACACCCTTCAGAACATCAGGCTGTCTGTCCCTAAACCATGTCAAAGCCTTTATAAAACAAGAAGCCAGACAAAAAATGCCTGTTACCTGAAACAGGTATTTGATCTGCACCACGCTTTCAAATGTGTACTAAGCTGATCTCACAATCTTCAACACAGACTTAGGATAATCACAGCTCTAAATCACCCTAGGTGTGTTACAAGCCGAAAATCGCTAAGAGTAAGCAAATGAATCGCATATTCCGCTCTTGCAACAGCTTGAAGCATTTATCGGTTTTCCAAACATGGAGCAACATGGAGCAATTACTGTTTGCTCATCTGGCACTAATAAGGAATGAGTGATTAATTTATATAAGATTGTTGATGACCACACTGAACCTGTGGAACAAATGAGGATGCTGGGATGTAAGCTGTTTTTTGCCAATTTGGCAACCGAACAATTCTGTTCGACCTTCAAATTCAAATTTTCCTAAGTTGCCATTTTGGTTTGACAAGAAGCAACCTCTCCCAGTGATTGCTGCGATTGCAAGTGGCTGAAAGTTAGTGTTCCATTGTCAGGGGATTCGCTGTTCATCGCTTGCAAGCGACTGGTTGTTTGCAACGCATCCTCTGTGGGCCATGTCCTGAAGCACAATTTCAAGATGCGGTCTTAAGTCCATCTTAAGCTGCTTGTCCATGGCTAGTAAAAATCCAAATCTAGTAAATTTCCACAGTCATTCCCCAGACTGGCTAGTGAATTTTCATGGGGTCATTTTGAAATATATCAATCTCTCTGACTTACAAGTTGTAATACACTTTTCAACAAGCAAGATAATGGCCTGAAAAAGATGTTTATCATATTAGAAGCTTAATGAAGTAACTCGTATCATGCCAACAAGATCTTATTCTCTTGTAATCTTTCGTTTATTTTTTCATTCAAATTTCGGTCGATTGAATTATTTTGTATACTAGTGACTTTCAGGCATAGCTAGCCTGACTGGCTGCAAAATTTGGAAAGTATTTCATACACAAGCTGTGGCTCATCAAGAGTACGTACTCCTTATTATTCAAAAATACAGTAGCACTGAAATACTGAGGAGTACATTTAGAGTACTGAATGGAAATTAAAGGCGTACCAGAAATTTTGTGTTTTGTTTTCATATATGCACCACAACATTGCTACTCTTGTGTAAACAGGTCAGTTAACATAAAACCAATACTTTTTCAGATAAATACATTTGTAAGTGATCCTAAAACCGTGCACCATTGCTGTGATGCATATATAATACATTTTCAGAATTATTTCCAACTGTATCATGCATATTTTTATCCGTACATACCGCGGCTGATACAGACATATCTGGAGCCCTGTGTGTGGTTTCTTGATATTACAGACACAGTATAAACAGAACAACACATACTGTGAGGTAGGAGGATAGTGAAGCACACACAGGGAACGTCATCGACATTGACTGATGTAACATCTGGATTTATGTTCAACACATCTAAGCCAACTGTGATGATAAATCTCTTTCGAATAAGGGGACTTAAAAGTATCTGAGCCCTGAGAGGCCTGTGGCAACAAGAACGATTGTACGGCTGCGAAAGTCAGAAGTGTATGTCAAAGTATGGGAGTTGCCATCACTTTCATGCCAGTGTAAAATTATCCCATGTTTTAACACCATGTCATTTTTATGTGCCTAAAGTTCAATATAGTCATGTCACTACTGTTTGATCTGTGGAATCTGCGCCTGATTACCAGTTGATCAAAATTCAACATCATAGAAAATGAAACAAATTTACTAGAATCATTCATGTTATAATTCACAACATTACCGACATCTCTCAACAGTGATGACTCTGAACACCAGTCCTGAACTACTGGATTTCAGTGTTCCACTACAACAACTTACACCTGAGTCACAGCCAGTGACGTGAAGCTACACACAACATCCATCTTGTCTGTCAGTACATCACAACATCAATCCCACAAGTGGTACTTTCTGATTGTGCAGATACTTTCAAAACACAGATACAAACTAATACATCTTCTAATACACCATGTTGTAAAAACATCGTCATTTCTACATCCATGGTCAGACTCTGAAACCTGGTTGGTCTGCTTTCTTGTTGTTTAAGACAAAACTCAGCATTATTCAAGCTATGTGATAGCAGCCCGTAAACAGCCATGTCTGGATCCCCAAATCCAGTGATTGACATCATCAGCACTGATCTTCACAGTTAGGATATAATGACATGTTCTGACCACCCAATCGTGTTAGTTGTCTCCTATGGCAAGCATGGGATGCTGAAGACAAGATCTAACCTGATTCTTCAAAGATTATCTTCATGATATTAACCAAGAATCCTACATTAATTTCATTTTGGTAATATCAAAGATCCTTCTAGAAATATGAAGAAAAAAACAAGGCTTTATCTGATTAAAAAGATCTATAGGAAGTTTAACAATGAAAATCCTTTAGTTGATGTGTCTTATCTTGAATATAAACCTGGTACATAATTAGAACTTACTTCATGCATAATGAGTTTGATTACCATGGCAACACAATCTATTAAAGCTTCCCTGTAAAGAAACACAAATGCTGGAGCAGTTTTAGCAGTGAAGGTTTGTAGTGACATTCAACTTGCAAGCACTGAAAAAGCCAAGGTATCTTACATAACAAATTCACCGAAAGTTTGAAAATAGGAAGACGTTGTTCCATGTTCAAAGCTAGCCATTATTCTGGAAGTTTGACACTGAGAAAACCAAGACACCTTAATTAATCAGTGCCCATAATTTTGTAGGCAATAAACTATGCAAACTAAGGTCCATGTAGCGATTGCAGCACTCTGACTGAGTGTATGATAAAGTATGGGAGTTACAATCACTTCAGTGCTACAATCACTGTGTAACAGTGGCCAAGGCCTATCTATCAGCATCACTGCCATACATGGCAGTACAAACAGTATAAACCAAAGAGAATTCGTGTTACTTGTTACTCTCTGGTTCCAGACTAGCATCAAAGCTGCACCTACACTCCTGCCCTTGGAACAAAATATCCCTACTTCCACATCTGTGGATGCTTGCCATATTGCACTAGATGCTGGATTCACACATCAGTCTCAGAATCCACCTGAGAGGACAGTTTGAACTTTGAGTCCAGTTTTGTCCTGGACTTGGGGACAGGGTGCTGCTGCTGCTGGCCATTGCCTCCTACTACCTGTATCGTCCTCTCCTCCGCTGTCTTGTTCTCCCACGCATCATCGTCTACCGTGAACTGTTGGGGAAACATAGCGTTACCATGGGTACATGCAAACATTAGCCAAGACAAAGCCAGGATGGTTTGAGCTCACTTGAAAATGCTCTATGTCAAATCCTTGGCCACCTTTCAAAGGTACATTCATTATGAGCAAGGTATATATAAGGTAATGCTAAGGAAGGATAATCCTCATGGAAGTTATAAATACGTTTTGCATATTCATGACCAATGCACACGTAATTGTTTGTGAATACAACAGTTAAAAATAACCATATAGAACCAGTTGCACTTAAAAAAATCTGATGGTACATTCAACTAAACAGATTCAGCTATTGCATCATTACAATTATCCTTAATTACTATTGTGTTCATTTCTAAAGATACAAATACATCATAAGGTTTAGTCCTCGTATATTTACTATGCGTCAATGCCACACATTATGGCTCACAGTTCATATATTTACCATGCATTAATGCCACGTAATACAGCTTGTCTCATACATATACCATGCATACTCTTTATGTTCATAAATACTATGAAAGTCAGCAATATAAACATTTGTTTGTCTTTCTTTTGTTATTTTATATATAAAGGAAGAATTACTGATATTGACATTTTAATATTTGTGACCAATGACAAATTAATGAACATACCTTTTCAAATTATGCAATGATCATTCACAATAATCAAACATATCGTTGTATACAACATGTAAATTTGATGGTTTCTTTGATTCTTTTCAATTTACAATACAACAAATATAACAGTATGAAATAAATATGAAATAAATAACACATTTGCAGTGACATCAAAACCACTTCATATTCATTATTAAAGACAGACACATTTACCTGACAAGGCAAAAACACCTGTACAAGAGATAGAATAATGGTTAGTGATAAGTATGATAGATTTCATAATGAAAGCTGTCTGAGAGATAGACATCTTGAATGTTAAACTACAAGCAAAAATTAAGCTTGCATCTTACACCAGTGAAAACCGGGAATGCCAACAGCTAGAGTCCATGATTACCTGTGGACTGGACAGTTCACCTTCGTACACAACAGCTCTCATAAATGCCAAAGGTGTCTTAACGTAATTAGACTCACATGTCTTGTCATTACCTCCCTTTTCCCAAAAACAATTAAAAAATATTAAAAACTGACAAACATAATTTTGATCATGAAAATACATGCATTGCCCATCTTATACTAGCCCTTATAATTTACGTACAGCTGTTTGTCAGTGAGGTGTTCAGCTGTCAAAATCAAAAACACCCTGTAACCATGGTAACCATAGACCCCACTGAAGACAGAATGTGCATACCTTAAGTCTCCAGAGGTCAACACCAAACATGGCAAACTGGGCACCACAAATATAACAAGTAAGATGGTTCAGATATAAGTACATGAGGTACTACCAATCATTTATAACAAACAGAACTGTTTCGAGGCTGGAGCAATCACACTGCTTGACTTCAAAGCCCCATGAGCAACACATCTGTTCCAACAAATCTCTAAACACTTGGAAGTTTTCTTTAACACCAGGGCATCCATACCTGTACACACTATTTCAGATGTTCAGATACCGAGAGGGAGAACAGATGTTACATAAACGCGTTTGGTGTTTCGATTTACGAAAAGGGCTGTCCAAACTGTCATGTGTCGGAAGTTGAAGGACTGAGTGATACGTAAGTCATATTTTGTCGCGCAGAGGACAGGTGCCCCTTGATGGGCGTGTCACTGGGATGCCCATGCCGACTTGTCATCTTCAAACTGTATAGTCAGGGGAGAGAAGCAGAGAGACAGGTCAGTATGTTGCACATATGTACCTAACCTACACTCACTGTACATGCTTGCTTGAGCTTACCAAACCATTCACAACACCATAATCACTTTATGACTCTTGGAACAGCAGTAGAACTACACTGTTTTGTGTTAGCAAACAATTTTGGAGTGGCTGACATGGCCAACAGTTCCTCCAGTGTTTTACTCAACAAACCAGGGGATTAATGATTTGTTCCAAAACAAGAGAAACTCAGGAATTTCCCTTTGTGTTTTTCCCAAAATAATATTAATGATGCTTTGGACTGGGCAAACATGTCAACCGCTGTGTCTAAATAGTCCCAAAATGCATTGTCCTCTATCTTAGAAACGACTGAAACAGGTCTATCACGTAAAAAATTCAGTGATCAGTGTTTTAATTAGTTAGACAGATAGAAGATGTGCTCTGTGCATATGTGAGTGTGAAACATTCCACATCCAGTTATGTCCCAACAGTTCCAAATATTCCCACAACAAACATGTACCAGTGAGTCTGGAAGAGGAGCATATACATGTAGCACTCGGATCAATGGACCTCTCACCTGAGACAGGATGCCCAGCCCTTTACACTAATGAACAGACCTAATGCACATGTCTGTTATTTAACACAGCAGTACTAAATAGTATTGTAAATAATCCAGTAAATGATCAACTCTGGGACAAACAATCAAGTGACTGATATTGTAAGCAAGGATCCCTACCATCGGGAAAACATGAAACCTACCAAGCCCCTAGTCTCTATAACCAATCTATTACATTACTCCTAACTTACTCACATATTTCACAACCAGTGAATGTTGCTGAGAATCAATTCTAACCCAGATTCCACAAGGGTTCAATGGCACATGACTTCATCAGTCATCTGCTTAAGGCTTGGAACGACCTATCCTATGTTTGATAGGACATTACTTTATTATAGGATCAACCAAAAGGACAACTAGCAAATATGATATGTATGATAGACAGTTTGACACAGCTGGACATCCCTATTAATGAAAGCTTGGGTAGACCTACACAGCTCAACTTTTCCTACGATATTACCTTCTTTTAGGATCTACCAAAAGGTTAACTAATGAATATGATTCCCTGTTGAAGTTGCATAGTATGACAAGGAACATTATCCCGGGCTAACCCTTTCTTATCACTTGTTGACAAGACAGCTATATTTGCCATGGAGACAGAATATCTGAGCCCCTGTGAGACGTGAGAGGTGCCATGGATCGGAGTTTCACATACACAGCTCCATTCACTGTTATTATATGCAGTATAGTCAATATAAAAGTATTTCTCTAGCAAAGCCCTTGATCTTTGGTTTAACTTGAATCTCCATTATTCAACAGAAGCAATGGTTAAACAGTAAAACTGTACATAAGCATCATATAGATGGTGTTCTTACATAGAAGCTTTTTTCCCACATAAAAGTCTATGGAATAGAAAAGCAATGGCAAAAGTAAAAATAGAAGAATGTTAATTTGTGTTTCATAATTATTTGATTGAAACAAAAAGTGAAAAATTACTCATCTGAAATGTTAAAACCTTACTCCATTCAATGAAAACTATATCCTTATCTAAAAAAGCAAGGAAAAACAAAACCGGCAAAGCAAGGTCAGCTTGGTTCATGAGAAGATTTGATGAGGGCTTAAGCCAAATTTGCTACTTTTCTGCCTGGATGATTTTCTTTCCTTACATCAGCTTTTACCTCATTCAAATCTTTCCATAACCCGGCACACGCCAAACAACACCGATAAAAACCTACCCATACCTGAGACCCCTTAAAAAGGAAAATATGATGTGCACATCAGTCAGCTTACCTTTCCTGGGCTGAAGTCGGCAAAATTAGCGAAGGGATCGCCCCCAGTTGTAGAACTCCCTCCTGTTGTAGAACTTGTAAATGGATCTGAGGTACTGGCAAATGGATCACTTCCGAATCCCGCAAATGGGTCCACCTTAGGCTTGTTGGCTCCCATGGGTAGGGGACTCTTTGACTTAGGAGGGGCTGGCCTTGGAGGTGGCTGCTTTTTGGATTTAGGTGGAAGGGCAGGCGCATGTCCTGGAGAATCTGTTCTCTTTGAGGATTTCGGAGCAAATGGATCCGAACCAAATATGTCATCGCTTGCTCCTTTCTGGAAGGTAAAATATTTCATACTGATATGGCCATCCCATAACTGGTTTGGGAAAACAAATTATAAAAACACATATGAAATTTGCTAAACTTTAATAAAAAGACTCTACTGTGAGAAAACGATGCTGAAAAAAATCAATTCTTCCACATCAAGTGAATACTGTTTTACGCTGCTTTTGTTCCAAGGAACCCTTGTGGAGAATCAAACCCGGGCTTTCCGTGTGACAAGTGAATACTGTAACTACTACGCTACCTCACCACCCAATACTTCCATAAGCATCCCTAGAACTAAATAATGAGCACTGGGGTGACTGACGTACTATGTAAATATCGCTGGGAACACATACCTGTTTACTTGAGCTAGTGGCACCAAAACCACCAAAAGGGTCGAAGTTACTTTGTTTTTGACTAGAATGAGATGGAGAGGAGAAAGATCCGGCAAATGGATCTTCACTGCCAAATGGATCACTCTGAAAGGAAACATTACTGTAGGATTAGTATTTTGATTTGCTTACCAGTATCCTAAACATCTGATAAGCTGGGTTAAATAAATTTGTTTGCTATTTAAATCC
Organism: Haliotis asinina; assembly: GCF_037392515.1. Lineage (NCBI taxonomy): Eukaryota > Metazoa > Mollusca > Gastropoda > Lepetellida > Haliotidae > Haliotis > Haliotis asinina. Next base: position 41,998,051 of record NC_090286.1, read on the forward strand.
ATACTCCACAAATATCCAAGCCAAATAATGTTGATTACTGGATTGACTTGTCCATGCTCAATTTTTGCCAGAGTACTGCCATAGTGAGCTGGAATATTGCTTGAGTGCAGCCTTACACAACAAAAAGAAACTACATGATGGTTATCTAACATGGGTAAGAGAGGGTCTCACAGAAACATGGGTCAAGTACTCACAAACAAATAAAACAGACACAGAGTAAGGAAATGAATAGATGATTATATTTACTTTACGAACAATTTGACAAGAGTCATATGAGGGTCCTCTTACTACAATATGCTCTTACTATGTATGGTACATACTGCAGTACAAGGCCTTCCGTTTGGTCCTGTTTGCTTCAGGTATATGAGATATGAGGACAATGCAGAAAATCGACAAGAGTCAAACCTAACATTACTTAATCACATGGAAAAAAATAACCATGATCTTTGTTATTTTGAACAAACAAAGCTGTCATTTCATGACTAAGTAGAGATGACATCACGAAAATCGAAAATACTGCATGTTTGGACTGCACAATGGTATAAAATGCAAAATACAGCAAGTTTTACCAATACAACAGTATACCGTTTTACCCTTGAATTCACAGAGCTTTCCCTGAAATTATAAATCAAAAAAAAGAAAAAAAGGGAAACTGCCATCTGAGAATACCTTTAAACCACAGAAGCAGGCATTGTACATTTTAACCATTTTGAATGGAACATGGTCCAGATCCACAAAGGGTTCATATGTTACGACTTGTCATAACTCTAAATTTATCTTAAGCTTAGGAATGACGCAGCACCACAGAACACTTTGTTGATCAGGGCTTTGAACAAGCAACACTTGGAAAACTAGGCTCCCCCAGCACATAAGCAAATTAAACTCTTCCGTACAGCCTAAAGACTGTCCACATGTACACATATTCTGCAGTGCATCAGAAGGTAAGGTAACATGGCGACGCGTTACCTTTGTAGGTTTGTCTGAACCAAAGGTATCCTTAAATGGATCTTCAGCAGCAAACGGATCTGCCTGGAAGCCATCGGAGGATTTGAAAGGATCACCTGGAAAATATTCGTGAAGACTATATGACCATTTTTTCCCAACACCACTGAACAAGTAGAGGCAATTGATGTATATATGCTGTTTTGTGTTTTACTCTCAACTACATATCCTTACAGATCTGAGACAGAACATGTAAACAAACCAGTGGCTGATCCTGTGTGCAATGCTCCAAACTGTTGTGGTGCAATTACACATGATTTGCCATCTCTTTATAAACCAGTGGCTGATCCTATGATCAATGCCCCAAGCTCCTGGGGTGCAATGACATGCGAATTGCCATTTCTTTACACTGCTTTCGAACCTGTTCCCACTCGAGTCACTACACCATCCAGGGCCCCGTTTCACAAAACTCTCATAAGCCTAAGGTCTTGTAACTTTTCTCGTAACATTCCTACTTCCTATGTTACAGTATAGGAGGTACGAATGCTACGAGAAAAGTTACGAGACCTTAGGTTTTTCTTCAACTTTGAAGGCAACTTTTACCAATATTCCATCAAATGGGAGAACACAAGAAACAGGCTTCGCACACTGTGCCCATGTGAATCAAACCCAGGTCTTTGGTATGACAAGTGAACGCTTTAGCCGCAAGGCTATCTCACCGCCTCACATGCAGTCTATCAGTGAGTGAGTTTTGTTTTACACCGCTGTCAGCAATATTCAATCAACATCATCGCGGGAGACATCAGAAAGAAGCTTCACACATTGTACCCAAGATGCATCTATAAATATATCAATGTGGATAGGAGAGTGATGACATCTAACATCTTCCATTGAAAAGTGCACGTAAGTGATTGTTAATGACAGTTTTAGAATATCAAAAATCAGAATATTTGAATGGTCTGTGGTTACTTGATACCCAATATATGAAAAAAAACACTGACTCAGATATTTATAATTAAATTTTCATTGTGTTCATAAAAATTCTGGCAATCTGATTGGTTAACTGGGAACATTTCTTTTGATTTCATTTCCCAATGAATCTAAAAAGCTAAGCCACACCCACCGAACTGGACTACTTTCGGACCTTTAAACAGCGAGGGAATTCCCATGCACTCAGGTACCCTAATGAACTTTGGATAAACATTGAAGTGATACATTGTGGTTAACATAAACAAACAACTCAATATTATCCGTGAACGTTAAATGTGGAGGATGAATTGCATCAATTGACATTAGCAATTATTTTTTGGTGATTTTAGAGTTACATTTATTGACAATCTAAATCATAAATGAAAACAAAGAAAGTAAGAATCTTTTATTTACATGTTATTTCAAAACATCAAGTCAGACAAACAGTGTGCACTTTTCAATGGAAGATGTCATCTGTCGACTTACTGTCTTTAAATGGGTCCTCATTCTGGAATGGGTCCGCCTGTGATGGGGGGTCACCTGAGTTACTGAACGGATCTTTCCCCTTGAAGGGATCATCCTTGAAGTCATCAATCGTTGATCCAACACTGAAGCCACTCAAGGTGCTCACCGGACTGCTTCCAATCTGGTAACAGGTCAGCACTTGGTAACCATGGGAACACACACACAAAAAAAGAACTTTGAACCACTACCACCACCTTACATGGTCTTGGCCATATGTGTTGATATTAGTAGTAGAATAATTTAATTTCTTAATAATGAAAAAAATATACTTTCAACAGGTAAATCAAATTAAATGAAACCAAACTGTAAGAGAAATTACAACTATGCCATACTCAATAGATTACAGCATGCATACAAGAAGAAACACTAATGCTACCAATGTACAACTACTACTATACACAAATGTGATATAGTAAGATGTTTGATACAGACTTTTCTACCTATGTGCACCTATAAGGCCACAGCTATTCTCTTCAGTTCACCATCACAGTATAAGACACTTCCATGAGGAAAAGTTGAACACATCCTACATACCACACAGTGAGAAACATAAGAGCATCGTTATACTGTGATAAAGCACTGACATCTTTATATGATTACAGTAAGTCCGTGTTAAACTGTTAACCTTATTTTGCCATTACTGGAAGAGTGTTAAAGTCTTGGAGTGGGTGAGTGAGTGAGTATGGTTTTATGCTGCTTTTAGCAATATTCCAGCTATATCCCAGCAATATTCCAGCAATATCATGGTAGGGGACACCAGATATGGGCTTCACATATTGTACCCATGTGAGGAACCAAACCCAGTCTTTGGCATGGCAAGCAGATGCTTTAACCAATGGGCTACCCCACCGCCCCGTTGAAGTCTTGGAATTACACCAGTTATTTCATACATGTCAAAGAGTTGGCATTGTAACTAGTACAACAAACTGGACAGGTCACTGCAGATTGATGAATGTATCTTACAATTCATGGCTCAAAAACATTGAAACGTGACACATGCAGTGAAACCACTTAAGTCCTAAGTCCAGGAAACAGGCAACCAAAATTTTGTCATAACCTTTAACAAGCATCCCAAAACATGAAATAATGGATTTGAAAGAACAACTTCCATCATACTTTATTTATATGAATTAAATAATTTTGGAGTTAAAATTCTCAAGGCACACTACTGTCTTTCCTTGCATTATGATGTAACTAACAGCTCCAGCATTTGTTCAAAGAAATGCATAGCATTATCAATGTTTCAGTTCTAGATACAAGTAACATTCTTCTACCTCTGACATTCCTAAACTGTACTGAAAGAGGAGAATCTTACAGTTGTCCGTGTGCTGAACTGGTCGCTGTCCCCATATGTTGAAACATCCCCATTGAGTTGGGAGCTATAGCCAGCGATACTCTGGGACACGGCCCGGTGCTGGTCTCGGAGGTGGGTCACACGGGCCTTCGTCTAGTCAACAACACAACAACAACAACACTGTACAAACAGAAGGGTGCTCCACACAAAACTAGTTGTTTCGTGCATGTACAACTAAATGAACAGCTAAAGGACAACAACTAAACTCACACTTAAATACACCTGGCTATAGCAGTGGCAGATCAAGCATTTGGAAGCAAAGGAAATTACAAAGTGAATAGAGCAGATTTAAAGGTGATGAATATCAGATGAAAAGCAGATGAATGAAAACAGGGGTGTGTGCATCAATGCACATCTCTTCACACCCTGCACATCTCCATCCCACCCCCATTCTCCCACCTCCCACCACCCCCACCCCCAAAACCTTCTTGAACTGCCAATGCTATAACAGCAACCTCAGAGTTGATGCTCTGACTGATCTGACGAAGTCGCTCTGACCTAACCAGACATGATGTGTTGTCAAGTCTGAGACCTAATGATAACAAGAATACAACAAGATCATAAACTGATGATAACCAAAGAATAAGCATAGGCAAAGGTTTTCCTTATCTCTCCTGTAGTAACATCGACACAATGACAATAATCAAGTGTTGCTTGAAACAATTGTTATTAAGGCCAGACCAATTTTCTTTCTTGTTTTATGGATTTTTGTCCTCTGAAAACCTAAGGGCTGGCAAGAAAAAAATAAAAATAAAATTTGATCAGCCATGACATATCTGCACATGCAGTTAATCAGGCACAGGTGTTCCAACCCAGCATCCAAACACAACTGATTTATGTGCTCAAAGGCATTGTATAGTCAGCACCAGTTGATATATATTCTTAGAAGTACAATCTCCCACTGTCATCATCAGTGACTGTGCCCCATGTCGCTTCTTTCAGTGTTTCTGTTGTCTGATACATGCCAGACTTTGACTGGCACAAAGTTAGAATGTCCAGTAATTTCAAAGGCTGTCAGTCACTGTGTCCGGCAAATTTTGAAATCAATTTCTAATTACCTCTGTCAGTTTCATTTCTCCTCGAAAAAAATTTACATTTTCACAATGAAATTAATGTGTTGTCACATATAATACAGCTGTTTGGGAATACCTCGGGTTAAAGACAACAGCACAGACACATTTGAAATGCTAGCCAGTCACAATGTCCAGCTATGAAAAAAGCCGACAGAAACACTGTTTTCTCCAGGGCATGCTCTGACCTAACTGTACACGTAATGATGCGGCAGCTGTTTCTATTCCACTCAGTAATGTTAGAAAATGGTATGATAGCTAACTTGCCAAGAATATCAGTAAGGGAATCTTGCCTATGCTTAGATTAGGTTAGTCTAAATCAGTATATTATTCTGCAGCAATAATTACTCGTCTTCATTTGATGTTTTGTGTAAAAAATAATACAAAACATAAATAGAATGTTGACCTGTACATATAGCTACAACTATGATAGCATTTTTTGTCATAATTATGCATCTCGGGTACTGGTTAAAAAGACCTGACCTCACAACAAATATATCTGTAAAACATGAACATGAATACATATGAAGAGTAACCATATGTACATTTTACAACTTCACCACACAAAGGTTCACATAAAGAACTGTTTATATATTAATATAACTAACTCAAGCCACCCAATCACAAATAGGATTCATCAGAGCATTCATTCATACAAATCATGGAGAAATTATAGTACAATTTAAGCATGTATACATTCAATTACCTTTTATCTGAAATGTCTGTCAATAAGGAATTACTTAAGAGTATACTGCAATATATTACACACATATGCTACACAATAGGAGTTTATACATATTTCTGAAGAAAATATGTCATAACTTGACAGATTAAATATAGCAATATTATTATCAGAGAATAAAAAGGCCCTTGACATATTTTAAAAAGAATGAACACCTGATTCTGAAACTTTAAGTCTACATAAGGCATCACAAATTATACAGATTAGTATACATGGCTGGCTATGGGTCGTTTTTTTCAGCGCCATGTAAACAAAAAACCTGACTTTCCAGTGATCCATATTATTACCAATGATCTGATAACACACAATCAGAGAGTCAGCAAGTCTGACAATCCGATCCTTACTGCTTACAAAGTGAATAGAGCAGATTTAAAGGTGATGAATATCAGATGAAAAGCAGATGAATGAAAACAGGGGTGTGTGCATCAATGCACATCTCTTCACACCCTGCACATCTCCATCCCACCCCCATTCTCCCACCTCCCACCACCCCCACCCCCAAAACCTTCTTGAACTGCCAATGCTATAACAGCAACCTCAGAGTTGATGCTCTGACTGATCTGACGAAGTCGCTCTGACCTAACCAGACATGATGTGTTGTCAAGTCTGAGACCTAATGATAACAAGAATACAACAAGATCATAAACTGATGATAACCAAAGAATAAGCATAGGCAAAGGTTTTCCTTATCTCTCCTGTAGTAACATCGACACAATGACAATAATCAAGTGTTGCTTGAAACAATTGTTATTAAGGCCAGACCAATTTTCTTTCTTGTTTTATGGATTTTTGTCCTCTGTACATTTTACAACTTCACCACACAAAGGTTCACATAAAGAACTGTTTATATATTAATATAACTAACTCAAGCCACCCAATCACAAATAGGATTCATCAGAGCATTCATTCATACAAATCATGGAGAAATTATAGTACAATTTAAGCATGTATACATTCAATTACCTTTTATCTGAAATGTCTGTCAATAAGGAATTACTTAAGAGTATACTGCAATATATTACACACATATGCTACACAATAGGAGTTTATACATATTTCTGAAGAAAATATGTCATAACTTGACAGATTAAATATAGCAATATTATTATCAGAGAATAAAAAGGCCCTTGGCATATTTTAAAAAGAATGAACACCTGATTCTGAAACTTTAAGTCTACATAAGGCATCACAAATTATACAGATTAGTATACATGGCTGGCTATGGGTCGTTTTTTTCAGCGCCATGTAAACAAAAAACCTGACTTTCCAGTGATCCATATTATTACCAATGATCTGATAACACACAATCAGAGAGTCAGCAAGTCTGACAATCCGATCCTTACTGCTTACAAAGTGAATAGAGTCAGCAAGTCTGACAATCCGATCCTTACTGCTGCCTATTACAAGTGTAAAGGTGGGATCAATTCCAAACCAGAATTGTCCCATTGCATGTAAATATCTATTACAGTAAACCAGTCATGATAAATTTGTCAATAAATCATGTCAGTAAATGAATTATATCTTCCTAAAATTAAATGCTTGCAACCTTTAAAGCTGTATTCTTAAAATCCAGCAAACATTCTCAAACGGTAAGTCATCTTTTCAAATAAACAGTAACATGTGCCACAGCAAATGGTAAATCTCTTCAATCCAGTCTGATACAACAAAATAAAACTGCTTTGCATACTCCTTAAACTGGACAAACAAATCATGATTGTATGATTGTCATGAGCTCAGAAATATGTATATATATGACAGTAGATTCATTCAGCAAATGTTTTGGATAAACTAATCCACATGGCCATCTTCACCATCACCTTCATGGTGATAACAATAATAGTCAGCTTGTACAACAGCTAACAGGCATGGAATACAGCAGTTATTCTACCCACAGATCCACACAGAGCCACCCTTAAATCAACCCTAGATCAAGCATGAGATACATGCACTGATGCCTATCATCCAATGAGCCAAATGCACCAGATCATCTAAATGTCAGGTGCTTGTAGATACTACTCAGATACATACAGATGACTAGCCTATACTACATAGGATGATAGAGGAAGTGAGGACAGTTGAGGTCACTAGTCAGTTGCTTTCAGTGATCTTAGTGATGGAACCTGTTTCAACATCAAAGCTGAAAGGACTCAAATTAAATTATGGTTTACTTTTTGTAATTTACCTCAGATTCAAATGTTAGAGTTTATGTACCTGGTGGTTAAAGGGAAGCCACAGCAAGAATACTAAACAGCAAAAGAAATACAACTCTCGCTTTTCATCAAGTTCTTAAATAGAACACATGAACATGAACATGAACATTTACTTTTATGAGATTTCATTTTTGCATTTCTTTTGCTGTCCAGTACAGAAGTACCTGTTTCATTACACCTGGAGGTATTCGCTGGGTATTGATGTCACGGGTAATCCTATCGTAATGTTCAACTGAAGCTCAATCTAACAAGAGCAAATGGATCACAGATCAATGGAGACCAAGGCACCTTTGTCCCAGACAACTAGACATCAACATCTGTGGAAGAAGGTGAAAAGAACTCTCACCTGGTTGACTTGTAGCTGGAGGTCCTTCTGGGACTTGATGAGGGACTCAAGCTGCTGCTTGCCTGCTTCCACCTGTTGTTCCAGGGACGATTCATCCTCCCTTAGCTTGTTCAACTCCCCCCGCAACCGCACTAAGTCAGACTCTTGGTCCTGCACAAACAACGGCACCATCAACAACATCATCAGTATCACCATCACTATTAACACATTATTCGGGAGGTGTTCATTAAAGATATCACTGTTAATTATTTCAAAATTTACATATATACCTAACTATTTATGATCAGTATATATCCGTGCGTACTAGTTTCTCCACGTCAAAAGTATGGCCAGTGTTTAGAATTCACAAAATAGACAAACTTTATTCCTGCTTGAGAATGGTACAAAAATCTGTATTGAAACGTCTCGCTCTCAAAATACATAAATTGTTTTCCATAGTTTGCCTACTTCATACTTCACAGCTCCAAAAATGTCACTCAAAGAAGTATGGAACATTTCAGAAAAGCTCATACTCCCAGTTAAAAACCGATCAACAGTTTGACCTTATTAACATCAATGAAAAGAAAGAGAAAAACAAACAAAGTGTAGTTTTCAAACTTACTTTCACAGATTTTTCTTGGTTTGATATTTGTCCCCTGAGTTTATCAACCTGTGAATCAAAAGCAAAACAGTTGGAACAGTTTTCAAGTATACCAATGACAAAAATATGACTTGCAAATAACATTAACAAATGTTCATCACACACTGAGGTATTAAGGGGGAAAATGCAATCTTAACTAGAAACAATAGAAACATATAGTGTCCTGTTCAGGCATTCTCACCTCTGCTTGCTCTGCCTGGCACTTCTCTCGCAAATCTTTGACATTGTTTTCCAAGTCTGATCTCTGAAATCAACAGAAGCTTTGGATCATAAGAAGCACAATGCTATTTGTCAGTGTTCTACTATAATGCTGTGAGGTTACTGGACGACATTAAAAGAGTGGTAAATTCAAAACATAAGATACACAATTGGGTTCAAACATATGCAGGTTGTACCAACTTTGCAAAAAGCGCCAGTTGATGCAAGATGCAGAGTTACCTACCTTGTCAACAAGCTTGTCCAGGCATTTCTGGGCCTCCTTCTTCTGACTCTCCAGCTGATAATGGTGCAGAGTTACCTACCTTGTGAACAAACTTGTCCTGGCATTTCTGGGCCTCTTTCTGCAGCCCTTCCAGCTGATGCACTGAGTAGTTACCAACCTTGGCACCAAGCTCATCAAGGCATTTCTTGATGCAGAGTGCAGAGTTACCTATCTTGACACCAAGTGTTTCTGGGCCTGGTTCTTTTGACTCTAGAGCTGATGCATGGAGCAGATTTACCTACCTTGTCACCAAGCTTGTCAAGGCGTTTCTGGGCCTCCTTCTTCTGACCCTCCAGCTGATAATGGTGCACAGTTACCTACCTTGTCACCAAGCTCGTCTAGGCGTTTCTGGGCCTCCTTTTTCTGACCCTCCAGCTGATGCAGAGTGCTGGTCATAGCATCCAGTTCCTTCTGCAGCATCTGCACTTCGCCCTGTCGGATCTTAATATCTGCGTCCCTCTGCACCTTGTCCCTCTCGATCTGCATCTTCTCCCTGTGTAACACACGCAGTTATTTAAGAAACATACAGCATCTAGGCAGCATCTGTTTGCCAAGGAACATGGCCATGGGCCAAATTGTTATGCTGGTAGTGTGGGAAAAACCTGACAAATGAGAGATTCATGCATTAAGGAGAAGTGTCAGTTCTTAATGCCTTTGAGTGTCCTTGAGTTGTTGCCCCTCTGAGCTCATCAGTGACAAGAAAAGTGTCATTTTCAAAAGGGGAGTCACAAATCAAAGGGAACAAATCAAGCCTCTTAGGAATCTTTTTGTATATATTGTACATCAAAGTCTATTACCAGGGTACACCTACAGAATACTGGATACCTACCCAACATGTTTGTTTGATGCTACAATCATAGCAGTACAAGACAGTGGGACTATCTCCAAGAGAGAGCAAAGAAGCATACATTATACTTTAAAATAGATGCATCATAGTGTCCCACAGCAGCCCTATTAGACATTCAAAAGGCCAACATTTCAACAACCACAGAATTTTGCATTATAACTGGCACTAATCTAGTCATCAAGAGACGGCACATCCACACAATCTGGTGTAAAATAAAGCTTGGCTTTTGGTTCATTGCTCTTGTATACCTTCAGTTCAGGGAAGAGAAAAATATTGCTCAGTATTTTTCAATATTGATACATGTAATAATTAAATGGCACCAGAACATCATCACACAGATCTGTTTAGCAATTTGTTATCAAGAAATTTTGAACGGTATAGCATTTCTTCTCTAGAAACAGAAAACAAATGGATAGACATGCTAACTGGCATATCATCCTGTTTTGAACACATTCATTTCATATATTATACATTAATAAACAAAAGTAAAATACAAGCACTATATGCTGAAATTGCATACAAACCTTTTGATTTCATCAATCTCTTTGCTGATGAAATCTAGTTCTTTGATAGCAGAGAAATCTGCTACATGACTATATGGGCCAGCATTTGTCCCATCCTGGAAAAAAATCAGTATGTATTTAAACAACGTACCCAGCAGGATGCTAAAACTGCTGCAGTTGAAACAGAAGCATATTCAAGTTGCATAATCCAGTGTTCTTCCTCCTGCAGAACACAGGTACCAGGAAACTAGGCAGAGACATGTGTGATAAATAATCTGAAATTTCCTTACATTCAATATGCATATTGCCATACTAGATTAATACTTTTGAGAAAATTCATCAGAATTAGGGCAATGATTGGTAAAAGAATCACTCCATACCATCATGCATTCGAAAACTAAAAGATAAATCTCAACATACTCCAGAACATAAAGGCATGACTAAGTTGATTTTTAAAATATACCAATTGGTGCATATTTTAACAGTATAAGGATTAGTACAAGGAAAGTGTCTATAGGAAGACTGGGTTTGTTTGCCTATTTCCTGTAAAGTCAAAAAAGGTCAAGGTCATCCTCAACCTGGACGAGCCTCATTCACTACGAAAGAGAACAAAAGTACTTTTTTTTCCCCCCAGCAGAATTCTTCCAAATTGTACTTATTTAAAAACAAATATGTGCCTTTCTCAGAATCATCACAGAAACTAAAATCAATTATTATATGCTAAAATTTTGAAAAAACAAAAAGGCTACTGAAATTCGTATACTAAATTAATGGTATTCAACAGAAGACTCAGATGAACTGTGATGTCACAGTCTTCTATTCAGAGAACAATGGTATCTGAGCAGTGATGTCATCTTGAAACTTGACAAAGGAACAATCGTTTCCTAGCAACAATGATGTCATAATAGTTATTCATAAACACTCAGACTTAGTCTGGTCTTACGTGATGTCATTTCCTTTTAATCAGAGAACAGTGGTATCCATGGAGTGAAGTAGTATGAAGTAATAGACAAAGAAACAATGGTATCCTAGCAACAGTCACATGATGGTTTCAGACCAACTGAAAGCTAAGGAGTTCAAATCTGAATGCTATCCAAAAACAACAACAGAAAGATGAACATACTCTTCACATTTACAATTGTCACAATTCTAATAGCTGCAGAATCAAAATCTGTGCCCAATGATGGGTCAAAGACTATGGAATGGAGAACAAATATTTCGAAAATTAAAGAGAAGAAGAAAAGGGCTGTGGGAACTGAGTGGAGAATGTCTCACTCTGAAGCAAAGGAAATGTTTCTGGAGTACTACAAGTGCCTGAGAGAGAAGCTCAACATGCTCAAGTATCAAAAACAGAGCATCACTCCAATCATCTCACATATTGGGCAGACGGTCAAGTTGAAATGTCTCATTTGGTTGGTCGACACTTGCTAATGCAATTTATATTCTGCCAACTCCGTGTCAATAGTCATGTAGCTCACATCAAATGTTGACATTTCATATAATCATTAGTTTGGTACAGGTATGAAGAAAAGAAGTTTGAAATTGATATGGACTGTTGAAAATGTTCACCAATGTGAAAGATGCTAAAAATATCTCAGTCTCAAAATGAACACAGAAAGGATGAGGGAGTGCACAAAAGGAAAAATGATATAGACCAGACACTATACATAAAACCAGTCATGAAAACAGTCCACTAACTTAAAGCGTTCATCCAAACACTATTGTTTGACAAAGCCACTTCAACTAAAAGTTCCATATCCTTCTATGATTTATTCTTGCAGTGTGAGGCCTGACCAAATTGACTCTCAGATGGTCTCATGGCAATTCCTCAAGAGAGCGGATGCAACCATAAGAGTGCTAGACACTAGCAAGCACCTTCGCATCACAAAACACTGGACACTGGTTATTAAGGAACTGGACATGGCTGATGTAGGTCAGTACTTCTGTGTTGAGGGTGGCGAATATATGGCCGTCTACCAGCTGGATGTGCTCACAGCGGAGACCAGGAAAGTGGTGAGTGTTTTTGACCCAGTCCACAAGATCATCCCTCATCTCGGTGATAATCCTGCATCTAAAACTGCTGAATGAAACAAAATGCTTCAGATCAAACATTGAATGTCTCATTTGTTTAACTTTGTCCAAAACTTTCAGTCATATATAACCCGAACAGAAGTATATGATGCACCAGGCTAAAAATGGTATGAATCCAATTCACATTTAAAGCTATCCATTAAATCCAGTATATTTAACAACTGCACAGTACACACAGTCCCAAGTCTCACTCATTGTTCATTGAGAACTACATAGAAACATAATATGCTGAATAAATGTAGAATGCTGAATGCTGCTGTCACTCAGACATTCAAATCCATTCAATAATAATAATATGTGTATTTTGTTACCCAACATATTGGGGTTCATACTTTTCATATGATGCCCTAGGGCAAAATATCACTTTGTCATGGTGATATGACATCATGAAAAATGCTATGGTGTCACGTTTCTTCTGTGATGTTGCGTTCTACAGGCAGCAAGGACGCGTAGCCAGCCAGTGTTTGGAAGCAGATTTGGGTTCATTTTCCTCAATTTGACAACTTCGGTAATAAACAGAATATTATATTCATGCCTATAACATACTGTGTTTACGACGCTCATACCAAAATATCGGTATATCCCTCACTCCTGCTTGGGAAATACCAACATTTAGGCACTCGTGTCGTAAACATAGTATGACGTGGGCACTCACATAATATCCTCTATTTATACTGCGCTGAATTCCACACATAAAGCATGCTCAAAGCACTACATGGAGTGAAATAAATGCAACTACAGTGGAAGCCCTCTAAACTGTCTTGACAAATTGTGACACAACAATTAATTCATAGTACACATGACACATTTCACTCTCCAGTTTACTTCACCTACTCAGGCAAAATCCTTAACCATACTCAACCGTATTTAACTATAATCCACTGTGTTGTTAATACACATTCCGATAATCTCAAAGCCATCTTGACATGGCAAGCGACTGACAAATTGAGGGACACCAGTTAATTTAATTTGCCAAGTGACATTTGCTGCTCACCAGTTTTCCTCACTTACTTATGCCTAACCGTCATACTTAACTGTAATCCACTGTGTTGTTAATACTCTTTCCGCCAATCAATAGGAGAGCCAAGATAGTGGATGCCAGTTTTAAGAGTGTTAACTACTGTGCAAACAGTCAATTGGATGGTCATTACTGTGCTGAAGTAAGGTGACGCTGGATTAGAGGGTGTGCAAATGATCATAAATTAACTAGCTTCTGCCAGGACCAAATTCTAGTGCTGCTATTGAGAGCAAGCCGGATTGGAGTGATGCTGGTTTTGAGGACTTCCACTATATTTACAAAGGCAAAGGGCAATAATTTCAGGAAAGTTAAGTTATAGGTTGTAATATTTTCTGAAAAGGTGGGTTTTCAGTGAACTTTTAAAGAAGTCAATGGAAGGAGACATGTTGAATTCAGTGGGGGAGTTAATACCACAACTGTGGAGCCCCATTGCCGAAGAGGCGAAATCAGAATGCCTAGAATTTCTGTCTGGGAATTGTGATGAGGAGCTGATGTGCCATATAGATGTATGATGATTTTAAAGAAGTCAATGGAAGGAGACATGTTGAATTCAGTGGGGGAGTTAATACCACAACTGTGGAGCACCATTGCCGAAGAGGCGAAATCAGAATGCCTAGAATTTCTGTCTGGGAATTGTGATGAGGAGCTGATGTGCCATATAGATGTATGATGATTTGTCTCAAAGGTGCTGGAGAAAGACAAAAGAAATCTGCTGCCACCGGTTACATTCCTGTACAAGTTGAACCTGAAACTGCTGACCAGCTGGACAGAATGGAGCCAATGCAACCACTGTGGTAAGCCTGGACATAGAAGGAAGATTGGGCTTTGCATGGTCAAGGTGAGCAACTTCAGAAGGCGAAGCCAGTTAAAACCTGGACAAAATTTGTCTCGTTGTTTGCAACCTGCTTTACTCAGTATTAAAGTACAAAACAGACTTTAAACTAACCTTTCATACAGAAATGTATACAAATACACAATGTCTTTCTACTGTTTCTATTTCTACAGTCTAATGAGAAATGGAAGCTTGACAATTGGTAGTCTAGATGACACAGTTGTGTACTCTTGTGATAAGTGTAAATTCCCAAACACAATGTCATAAATACACAATGTCTTTAAGAAAGAGGTCAACGGTAATGTCATAGAACGGATTACAATTTCCTAGCACTACAATCTGAACGTTACTATATATGTATAATCTTGAACAATAACATATGTTACTACTGTATGTGACAAACTGAATTCTACTTCATTTTCTAATTAGAAAATATGGACGTCTCAAGCAACAAAGCCTGTTGACTTCCCACTGTTGGCACTATACAAAGATGGCGTCCCTTGTCGCTCAACAGCTCTTCCTAAAGCAATTTCGCATGTACCCAGCATTGCTAAGAGACACAGTGAAGTCCTGATGGGTGCATGTGAAGTGCCCTGCCCAACCGAGCCACCTCCACTCAACATTACAGATTCCTCAGGGAAAGTTGTGGAGGTCATTGAACCAGGATTCTACTCAATCAAAGCTCGCCCCAAGTTGCCTCCTATGGTCAAAAGGAAAGTCCAGTACCACGAAGCTGGGATCCACCTGATGCTCAAATGTCCAAGGTAAGTTCAATTTTTTTTATTTATCTTACCTCACAAATAAATAATGTTTCCTGATTGTCTGAGCCAATCAATGTACCTCACTTACAAGCTGGAGAGATTTACTATGTTGCCTGCCAACAATTACGAACTGTGGGAAATCATTTGGTACTTTGTGTTAGTAGTGTTTGACCTGTTGCCTAACTCAGGTACTCAGTGACCACTCAGTGACCAGAGAACAACTTGTAATATCCTTCATGATGCTGGAACTTCAGTGTCACACTCTTTCAATGTCAGCATTTGATTTGAGCTACAAACTAACTGATACACATCCCTTGTACTTGCATCATAGCTTACGTTTCGTATACTGTGAAACATTTCAGCGATGAAGGTGATGATGGCTCAATTGTGAGGTGGCAGCGAGGTAAGCGGCAGATTGATCCCCTGAGCATCAAGAAGCAGACGCGAGGTAGGGTGTATGTAGACCAAGAGAACCAGCTGCACATCAGGAGGCTCTTCATTTCAGACACAGCACCATACAAGTAAGTCATTCACAGCACCTTGCAGCTACTAGGCCATAGCAGACCATTCACAGGGTTATAATACAGGTCACTAACACAGCCAAACAAACAAGTCACTCACAGCATCATACTGACAGGTCATACAGACAAGGCCATTCAAGGTTGTCACTCACTGGTCCATATATGTAGGTCAGTCACAAGATGCTCAACACCACACATAGTGCCACTCAGTAAACAATCAACAGCAGGTACAATACAATAAACTAAACAATAAAGAAGTTGTATACCCATAAAAATAGTCCTCATTCTTCATCTACCCAACTTCTAGAATGCCAGTTAAAGAAGTCACTGGCAAAGAAACCTGATTTTCAAGCTTCAACAGTAAGCATGGTTAGCTAAATTGTCACGTTTCCGTTATATCTTTCTGCTCATACAAACTACCCAAACCCTTGGCATATTCATCCATAAGTCTCACAATGAAACAAGGGAAAAATGGCACACTTACTGAATTATCAACATTATTAACGCACTTACTGACGTTTCAGCTGTTGGATCCTGAAAAGGCACGTAGCAACGATAAAGGTCATTGTGATCAAGAAGTTTGACGCCAACATCAAGGACTACGTATCTTATGGTGGCTTCATCCTCACTGGTATTGCTGTTACACTGGTGTGTCTGTGTGTGTGTTGTCGACGTGGACAGAAGACAGCCAGGTGAACGGCTTACAGACAAGCCATCACATTTAACAAATGTGTGTCACAATGTTTGACTGATGAAGATGGAAACCAGCCAGGTGAACAGACAACTCACACACAATAGACATCATCAAGCACCGATGTGTATTCTAACATTCAGACGATAAAAACAGACCTGGTGATCAAACACTTCACAAACAACAGGCATCCACAGAAAATGAACATATGGCTTATGCAGATAAAAGAGAAACGACAGGGGAATGACTGCTCTGAACTGTCTTGAATGACCCCTTGGGCAGGTGCCAGAAGGCTGTTAATGGTTCTCAAAAAACTGCTGATTACCTGTACGAGGCACAAGGTACACCCAGTATAAGGAAATAACTATCAACCAAAACAGACAAGGGAAATGATCTAGTTCCTCTGTGAAGTGAAAACAATGTTCTCAGAAAATAAATAGAGAATCTCACCCAAGTGTCTACTGATATCAAATATATCAACACAAGTTGATAAAGTAACAAATATCCAAGGCTTGCTGAGGATATTTTTACATTTATCAACAAGTGTTGATATAATTCATATCAGTAGACACAAGAGTGAGATTCTGTTTATCATAAGAAATCATTCTTCATTAGTTTTCAGTGAAAAACGTACATCTCTGAGCAAAGCACTGCCATTAGATTTGCAGTGCAGCAATGTCATAGCATTGTGCAAAATCTACTGTCAAAATGATATATCTCCTCAGAGATATCGTCTGATCTCACACAAGCGATATCTCCTGTGAACACAGAGAACAAAGAGACTTGTCATCATGCTCAGAATTTTCTATTCTAATTTGCTTACAGTTATTTTTACGGCTGTATGTATATTTGGCTTGTGTGTGTGTCTGTCTGTCTAGTCTGGAGTAGTAATAACGATAACTAAGACTTAATGCTGTTTGAGATGGATACATCCACTCAGCCACAATATATGGTCCCTGAGCAAAGTTCTGTCCTAAATACCTAGTGTCAAGCAGGGTACAAAGTAATCTCAACATTTTTTGATATGATGATACTGAGGATGCTGAGGATTAAAACAGTCCTTGGAAAGAAAATCTATCCTCTACGTCATAGAGGTGGTCCTACAAACAGGAAACTGTGGCACTTACCATGACTCCAAATGCCGCAGGATCGGCACCCGTCTTGGGACGCATTGACGGAGGGATCATCTCCGGGGTGAGTGTAGTGGGTGGTTCCACTCCCTTCAGCTTCTGCTGCACCAGGTACATGGCCAGGGCAAACTGCTCAGTGTTCAGCTTCCCTACACCGTTTATGTCAGACAGGTTCCTGCAAGGGGAGATCATCCATCAGATGATAGCCACAGGCTTTGAACTGGGTTACACTAACTGTGATATCACACTGTGTATATCAGAATAGAATTGCTTGCTGAGATCCTTCAGTATTTGTTGCAAAAGAACCTAAATCAAGAGACCTACAAAATAATCAACCTTGGGGATGTATCTCAGATTCCTAATCTTCAATGCAATATTTCAACCAATAGATGAGGAAGGAACTTTCACAAAAACAGTGAAGCAGTCAGACCATGGATAATAATCGTATCAAACATACAAACAAAACCATTTGCATGATAGGAAAATGACAAAACTATTCCTCACCATATATGAGCAAGTACAGGATTAGGAAGGTTGCTCTGTACCAAGATGCTTCGCACTTCCACACCAGTCACAAAGCCATCCATGTCTGTGTCTAGTTTCATGAACATCACATCAGCGTTGGCCTTTTCAGTCGCTGTCACCACCCATTGCTTGCCACCAGCCTGTCAGACACAAGGTGCGGACACACTAACATTATCAAAACTGTAACACACTGCTGGGACACACTCCTTGTCCGGAGGCAACAGTCACTACAAATAGTTTCAACAAGCATCGATAAGGTTATGGAGATCTCTGCCAACTTTTCATGAGGAGGAAACTATTAACAAATATGTTCAAGACCACTTTATAGATTAGCATTCTTATTACAACTCATGGATATCTGAATTAGAACTGATCTTCTTTAACCGATGCTTGTCGTAAGATGCTACTAATGAGATCAGGTGGTCAGACTCACTGACATGGTGGACACATGTCATTGTAACCCAGTTGTGTAGATCAATGTTCATGTTTTGATCACTGGGTTGTCTCGACTAGACTTGATTATTTACAGGCCACCGCCATGCAGCTGGAATATTGCTGAGTGCAGAGTAAAAATAAAATCACTCATTCTTATTACAACACAATAACAACTCCAACAAGCTCATATTATGAAGCAAAGTTAAGCATTTCTATGGTTACGTGAGGATTGATATATAATGAAAGATTGCTCACTCCTGGTACATCTTTCTGTGGAGGTGTGGCCCGTCCAGTCTCGACCCCAGGGATACCAGGCATCACTGGTACAGCTCCTGGGAGGGTAGACCCTGCCTTCCGCTTGGATGGAGGGATGAGTGCTGGGGGTATGACTGTAGGGGTAGGGTCATTTTCT
The DNA here is from genome assembly GCF_037392515.1 of Haliotis asinina. Lineage (NCBI taxonomy): Eukaryota > Metazoa > Mollusca > Gastropoda > Lepetellida > Haliotidae > Haliotis > Haliotis asinina. The sequence continues at coordinate 42,017,096 of NC_090286.1, forward strand.
CGTGCGCGGTACACCAGATGCATAGTCTGTGGACAGCCACATCATATCACACCTTTCAATGGAATATAAGAACACCAAGGCTCTGGTACAGTTAGGTTTCAATTTTACACAATTAAGTAAAATACCCACAGTGGGATAACCAAAAATATCAACTGCCCAATGATAGTCCCAAAAATCATCAATATGTAAAAATATCATCATATCTCAGAGACAACTGTGTACAAGCACTCACAACTGCAAACTCATCCTTATCCAAATAGCCATCCTTGTCGATATCACTGAGGTCCCAAATTCTGCCAAGTATGTCAGTAGGCAGCTTGGAATTGAGCAACACCTGCAACACATGTAAATTGTAATCATTCACCATGACAGTAATGCAGATACTGTTTTCTTTCACACATAGTCATTATCCTCTGTGTTCTACAGGGAGGAATAGAAAAAAAATGCCACTCTCATGTCTTAAAGTCTGAACAAGATAATGTTAACATGAAACACAGTAAATAGTGATCTACATAATACAATCACTTAAAAATGTAAAGAGTGATCTCACAAACAGAAGGAATGGGAGCGATTACTTGCCCTTCTTTTGAGCATGTATCTTACTGTTATTGCAAGCTACCCCATCAACTGGAAACACAAAGAGTGAACCCGACCTACCGGCTTAACCTTGTCTCCCGAGAGAAGACCATTGACTGGCCCAAGGCTGTCAAATACTTGATCATACTTCGACTTTTCTGATGGCTAAAAAGGACAATTAATAAAAGTGAGTCAAATTGAGAGAATGTAAAACCAGCTGAAATAACAGAAAAAGGACTGGAAAGTCTTGAGGACAAACCATGATTCATCAATACATTTCTTTCAAAATTAAGATTGATGTGTTTTCAAATCTGTGAAACACGCGGTCACACTGAAGATACATGCTACAATGCAGCATTTATTCAAACAGACTGGACAGAAACTCTTCACAGTGGTGAGTGAGTGAATTGTTCTGACCACTGATTTGAACAGTATTCCAGTTGCAGGGCAGCTTAATATGAGTGGAAAGCCCCGATGTAGTTCTCGGATGTGTTTTACAACTTTGGTGAAACCGACTACATCAACCACTGAGTGAGTGAGTGAGTTTTATGCCGCTCTCAGCAATACTGCAGCAATCTCATGCAGGGAACACCAGAAATGTGCTCCACAGATCGTACCCATGAGGTGAATCGAGTCTGAGTCTTCAGTGTAACAAGCAAACACTTTAATCATTAAGGTAACACCACCACCAACACCATCTCCACCACTGTCCCACTCATCAGTTGCTCTGATGCCAAACCTTGAACCAGGATTCCAACTGTTATTAGGCTTCTTGGGGTCAAGGGATGCAACTTCACAGTGAATCGCAATGCCTAAGATGACAGGGCCACTTGTGCCTACTCTTCAGTGACAATTTCATGTTGTATCATTGCAGTGTTTGAATTGTCATGTATGCATTAAAAAATCATATTTGCAGGAGAATCAAAAGCTGAATAATGAACAAAACATTTAGCATATGACGTAAAATGCAAACAAAAATTGCGAGTTACAAACACTACAAATCTTAAAACCTCATCTCTTTACTGCCTAGTGAACATCTCACCTGCCAAATCTTGACCTGCTTCCTGTCAAGCAGTGTCATATAGGAGCCCATCGACATTTGTGTTTCACACATGCACACATGTTAAGGGTAGATCATGGTTACCAGGGTGAAGACCACTATAAAAATTTAACCCACCTTTACAACCCAGGCAGAATGCGTAGGACTCTCAACAACCACTGGTTCAACAGGACCCTGCAACCAAAATATCAACACGGTCAAAATATTTGAACAGACGTTTTGTGATTAGAAGACAAGGATACTCACATGAAACATTTTTAAATGTACCAAAACTTGCAAACAAATATCATCTTGCAAACTTCTGTTTCTCTTCATTGAATAAATAACACGATAGCTACAAAGTAACAGTGAGTGAGTTTTGTTTTACGCCACACTCAGCAATGTTCCACCTATATGGTGTTGGTCTGTAAATAATCAAGTCTGGTCCAGACAATCCAGTAATCAGCAACATGAGCATCAATCTGCGCAATTGGGAACCGATGACATGTGTCAACCAAGTCAGCAAGTCTGACCACCCAATCCTGTTAGTTGCCTCTTACGACAAGCATAGTCGTACAAAGTAACAGAGGCCCAGATAAGTTGCATATACAGGTAAAACATGCATAGAAAATTTACAATTACGCATTGAAAAACAATTGTGGCATACCAATACACATTTCAAATGTTTGATACGCAAAAAGTTTGAAACGTAAGTGTACAATTTTGTACTTCAAAATACATTTATATAAGTAGCTTGAATAATGAAAAAGACATCAACTGCTATCAAGTTATACTGTTAGCATAGGACTAGTGTTGCACTGTCATTATAGGATAAGTGATTTTCCATGAAGTCCTTTTCATTATATTTAAGTTGGTTTTGCTTAGGTATCACACAAAAAAGTACATACCTGCTTAATAAACTTACTCAATATTATATACTTAGGTGAGTAATTTCACTGAAACAACCATATATTTCAGTGGGTAATGGAAAATTAAATACCCACACAAAATGTCCACTCCAAAACATACAGTAGGTACAATAACCCCATGAACTAAATCTTATCTGGATCTCTGAAAATAAGTTGTTTTCTATCAATGTATACATGCATGCAAAAAGGGATATTCTCTGTGTACTGAACATCCTCTATATACACTGACACCCATACTCACTTTAGTAGTATTCACACTCACCATTTCTTCATTTCAGCATTCAAATAACTTTCTTTCTCAATATGTGTTCCTGTTTCAAACTTCAACATCTTCAACGAATGTTCTCTTTGTTTTTAATCATAAAGTCAAGTCAAGATCTCAGTTTTACGCTGCTTTCAGCAACATTCCAGCGTGGAACACCAGAAAGGGACTTAACACACTGTATCCATGTGGGGAATCGAACCCAGGTCTACAGCATGATGAGCAAATGCTTATATCACTGAGCTACCCCACCGCCCTGGATTATCTGGAAGGGGTCCGCATACACATGGTAGTTTCACTTTGTTTCAGGGCAGCAACACCTGAACATGTCAAGACATTATTACTTGCCCATTCAAGATACTGCAATGTAATATTTTTAAGGCAATACTGCACTAGTGTAATATCACATATCATATGATGTCAAAATGGTTCAAAGTCATGGACGTTACGATGCTAATGACATCGCAATTTTCCTAGACCTTGCTTGACTCGCGGAAAGAGACTCCTCACACCGTAGGCAATTTCGCCACAGTTTCTGTGAATTTACGTTGGTGAGTAATAAACAGAATACTAAACTCGCTTTCATGAAATACCACTTTTATTAACTCGTTAAAGATTTAGTATTAAACTTGTTTTCGCTTGTTTGATACCAAATCATTAACTCATTAAATAAAAATGTTATTACACAGAAGGTTTTTTACTATCCTCTATTTATGCGTGAGGCTTCTCCCACACAGAGTTGACACAATTCATCATGACTTACTAGATTCGGCGGTGGTGTATCTAAAGTGATTTTGGAAATGTTGAGATCCTGTCCATTCTGAACTAGTGCTATCAGCTTGAGGGCGATGAAGAATCCACTCTTTTCCAGATAACCCTTCCCAGTGGGGTCAGACAGATCCCATACCTGCAACACAAAAACACAATCTGCACAATTTTGTCTGGACAATGCTATACAACTGCACATCAAACTACAACCAAAGACAAAGAGTCACAATTTCAGAATTAACAAATGATTACGTTTCATAAGAGTGAATAATTCAGTGCTACTCAGCAATATTCAAGCTAAATGGCAGCAGTCGGTGAATAATGAAGTCTGAACCAGACAATCCAGTGATCAACAGCATGAGCATTGATCTATGCAGTTGGGATACAATGACATGTGCCAACCCAGTCAGCAAACATGACCACTCAAAGCCCATCAGTTGCTTCTTAACATAAGCATGGGTAACTGAAGATCAATAAGAACATGGATCTTCAAGGGTTAATTCACATGACAAAACAGCTGGGACCTTACACTAACATCAAGTCTCTGAACAATTTCACAGAAATAACTAATTGTCTACTAAATTTGAGCTTGCAATAATTTAGGGTTTTGGGGTTTCTTTTAAAAAGCATTTTGCTAAGGTTCTCAAATTTGAGCAAAAATTCAGACTAAAGTTTGTTTCTACAAATCAGGATCAGAAGAATTCATCATCAAGTTATTGATCTATTATCATCCAAAAGACGTATACCATTACTGAGTTTCTGACACTGATTAGAGCAGTCTGGAATCTAAGCTTTAATTATGAGAGACAAGACCAATATATCATACATGTTGATTCTTGCAATGACACTTACTGTGGATTACCACTGCCTCCACATGCAACTAATATCTCAAAACCCTCATCATGCAAGCTAGATCAATAACACATGGTCGTGCAAATGGACTTGTGTCAGGAATAAAAGCACATTTATAATGCAATAAACACACAAAACTGGTGCTAACTTGTTGCAAGAAATGCTATATGGGCTCACAACTGTCTTGACCAGCAGGTAATGTGCAGATAAAGAGAATCTTCAGCATGTCATAGAGAGATTTCTGTCCAAAATGAAACAAGTCCCAAGTTCCCCACAGCAAATAGTGACTTCGTGGAGTTCCCCATACATTAGCTGCCATTTTTTACAGATCCCACTGTCATTACACGGCCTGCTGCCATGTATGGGGTAGAATTCCAACTACCCTAATGTTTACAATTGAGCAAATGAATGAGTTTAGTGCAATATTCCAGCAATGTGGCGGCAGTCTGTAAATAATTGAGTCTGGACTGACAATCCAGTGATTGACAACATGAGCATCGATCAGTGCAATTGGGAAACCGATAGCATGTCAACCAAGTCAGCAAGCCTGACTACCCGATTCCATTAGTCACCTCTTATGACAATCACAGTAGCCTTTTGTGGCAAGCATGGTTTGCTGTGAAGACCTCTTCTACCCTTGATCTTCATGGGTCTAATGTTTACAAATAATAGATGAAGGTCAACCACACTTCCAAAAGTCAGCTGATTTGGTGTATATGTCTACTTAAATTTCCATTACAGACATATTGTGCTTTTGTAAGGCAATCACCATTTTTTTAATTTCCTCCATGCAAAATGGAGACTTACAACTCACCTGAGACAAAATAGTATCTGAGAGTTTTGACTTCTTGAGGAAGATAGCAGCATCAAGGGCACCTATGCTTCCTGTGCCTTTGGGATCAGCCTGGAAGTAAGAAAGCCAATGTACTTATACAGAATTTGATGGCAGGCAAGACAGAGACATGATAGTTTGATACTTCATGTGACTTGGCCACTGTCTGGTACCACATATAAATACATTGGAGCATAAAGGTATCTTAGTGCATCAACACATGGACATTCCAAGAACTGCTGTCCACCACTACTGTTGACAAATTGTTTGTTATTCAATCAGCACTAAGCAATATTCCAGCCATATGACAGTAAATAATCCCCTATGCACCAGACAATCCACTGACTGACATCAAGAGCATTAAACTGTTAGGAGATTATAAGATCAGTGAACCAGGCAATTTCCTTTGTTGCCTCTCACAACAAACATGGGTCGTTGAAAAAGTTCTAATCTAGATCATCGTGGAGATTTGAATGATGGTTTATCATGACGGTAATAAAAATCATCAATTTTGCGGCAAATCATCAACAACAAAAAATCACTACTTTTAACATCACAAATGCCAAAATTGACTTACTCCTACCAACAAAAAACATGTAGAAATTTGAGAGGTACTTAGGTATACATTTAGCTTGTTAAAATATTTAACAACTTCAAAAGTCAGAAAAAGCAGACAAAAGATAGCTCCTGTGAGCATTAATATTCTAATACCAGCTACCCACATTGGTATTAACACAGCAGTACAACAGTACTTTTCCCTGCTGTGTGAGGTTTGCTACTAGCTACATCTAACACAGTAGTAGGTTACATGCATATTCTGGATGGAAACTGAAACAGGCACACTACAAGTTCACAGTAACATCAGCTTGGGCATTTATCTACATCACTGCGGCTAGGATTATGTATATATTGTCAAAACCATTGCCGTGGAAACTAAAGTCAGCACGGAATGTAACTAATCAGAACTGACAGTACATCCATGTATTGTTTATATAACGCGTAATCACCTAACGGTTTTGGAGGAGTACACCATGAATAAAATGTTAAGTGCACAGTGAAGGTAAATGGATGAAAACTTTCCAGCAGAATGAGTGGGTGAATTCAGTTTTACACCACCCTCAGCAATATTTCAGCTATATGGTGGCAATCTGTAAATCAAGTCTGGACCAGACAATCCAGTAATCAACAGCATGAGCACCAATATGTGAAATTAGGAAGTGATGGCAAGTGTCAACCAAGTCAGCAAACCTGAACACCCAATCACATTAATCACCTGATGAAACAAGCACAGTCGCCTTTTGTGGCAGCATGGGTTGCTGAAGACCTATTCTACCCGAGATCATCACTAGTCACTTGCCACAAGAAAGAAGCGTCACTGACCTGTTGGTAATATCCTTCATACACTCCAATGTGACTGCCCACAATCTGAAAACAAAGACATTCTTTACTTAGAAGAACAAATATATTTAGGGCATAAAATGTACTAACCATTCCCTTTTGATCAGTGGCAAAATCATGCAACACTTAGTTTGTACATCCATGTGCATCATTGCACATATTAAAATGGTTTATGAGAAAATTAAATTTTGCACATTTTTTCTCTCTACATCCCATTCCAGTTTTTCTGCTTGTGATAACATTACTTCTCTTTTGACACAGCCCACTTGGCTGCTAGTAATCAGGTAATGCCATGGAAACCTGCTTTGAAAAAAGCAGTGAGACAAGTTGGAGTTTCTTCTTGAATCTTCACAACACACTCTCTCATTCATGATTCAAACACAAAGACTCATAAAAACAGTGTAACTACCACAAAACTCTGAGAAAAATTTGATGATTCATCTAAATTTGCAAAATCAGCTTTGTTAGCAGTGGATCATACCTTGTTAGCACCTGACACTATCTAAGCCCGCCAAAAACCAAGTCAGGTAACATGTAACCAGGGCTTAGATTTTCAAAGCTCTCTTAGCACCAAGAAAGCCTTTAGTTAATGTCAATGTATGGCACTTATGACCATTTTAACACTAGGAGAGCTTTGAAAATCTTGGTCCTGAGCCTCAATTGTCGTTAGTATCTTGATAAAGATCGTGTTGATAAACATGTCAGCTGTTTCAGTAACATTCACATACACTGAGATCCCACATAACCAGACCCCAGACATACGGAAACCTTGCCTTCTGGTGAATTTTCCTAAAAAGACAATCTAACAAAAGTGATCATGTAATGCATAATGTATGTGCAATTTCCATTTTTAGACAGTAAATTTTACATCCCACGCAGCTAAATCAACACAAAACAGGCTCACTTATCACCATGAACCTTTGATCTTCAGCCCTCCGCCATACAACTGGAATATTACTGAGTGCAGCGTAAAACCAAACTCACTCACTTTGATCTTCCAGTGGAAGTTCCACTGAGCATGTGAAGTGAAAGTGTCACACAAGACAAGGTCTGCTAATCCAGATTAATTACCAGTTAGCAAAGTATTGGTGGTGACTAGTCGGCCTAACTGACATTGAGTGTAATGTAATTGGAAAATCAAAACAACTGCTGTTTCAGAAGTGATTTTAAACCAAAAGGGTATGCTCGCTGCTATTTCAACACCAAAGCCCAGATGTCCAGATATCCAGATATTCAGTTATATTCATATTTCATGCAAAAGCAAATTTTATCGGATATCCAGGGTCTCACTGTATATCCAAAATATTACATATCATACAACAATGCATATATTATGCAGGAGAGATCCACACTGTCATGTTGATGTATGGTATGACTTGTCTTCAACTAACAAACTGACACTGCCTTCCCCATCTGTGTTTGAATGTCCTGGTGCAAATGACATGATAAATGACATTGAGATTGACTAACAAGCCTCATACCAAGTATCTTTTGTCACACAAGTAGACACGGTGATGGCAACATGTCTCCATGATCATAACCATCATGGTGAGAAATGAAATTAATTCAAGTAATCAAACGAACTGTGTTAAGAAACTGGGGGCCATTCTCACCTCCAGGTAAGCTTTAGACTCTATGCATTCCCAATAAACGCATTAGTTGGGAAAGGGGTGCTAAACACACAAAGGACATATCCATATGTGACATTTGATATTCACATTCAGTCAAATACGAATAAGATGTAAATCCAGAGTCAATTCTTCAATTAAGTAATTATTAGTTCACAGGACAGGTGCTTACTAAACAATCAGATTAACACACATTCAAGGTGCAACCCTCAAACACTTTCAAAAAATGATTAACGCATACATTCAGATTATCATAATAGACTATGTTAATTCGTTGAACCTTTGATCACAAAAAGGTACGAAATATTTAAACATGTTTCAAAGGATTGCAAGGGTGTATGCTCAATACAAATAAAATGCTACTATTATCATGATTTTGCAACTATTTGATTACCATCATTTCTGTAAACTTTTTAAAGAAGCTGTTAAGTCTGAAATATTTATTCATAAATAACAGTGTTTTCAACACATCATAGGAATCACATAAAAAGTAAAGCTCAGACCAAATAGTGTCCCCCGGCCTACCTTTAGAATACAGCACCACAAACTTTAAAAACATGTCATAATACTATTTTACGTAATTGCAAGTGATTTTGTTCAAAAGCACGTTCTTGAAACAATGCCCTATGATGCTAGCTTAGCAACAAGGTCATCAAGCTCAGCGTGTGCGTATAAACTCCGCTCACTGATGTTTCATCTCTATCAGCCATGTCATTACAGAAACCCAACGATGTTGCAAGTTTCCAGTAGCAGTTCCCGGCTGATGTGCAATTTTTCGCAAGCACCAGTTTTAAATACTTTTTTCTTTTTTGACTAACATGCTCATATTTCTTTGTATTAAGAGGTGCTGAGGTGTTATATTTTGTGTATTTATATATTTTGTATTTTTAAATTTGAGTAAGAATGACTTACATTGGTCACATTGCGCCATGTTCTATAATTCGCAGTTTTGGTCAATTAAAATAATCTAAATATATTATATATTTCGGTTTCATACGTAACTATTCCGGATCAAAGTAATTATAACTGTAAACTAATATACATACAAATCTTTGTCATTCAGTAATTTGCACCATTACAAGGAAATATTTATTTTTCGAAGTGGTAAGAATTCATTACACTGAATATGTCACCCATTTTCGTGCCGATTCGGTGAGAGTATTCTATCATGTCTATTTATTAGAATTAGGTTTAGGTTTAGGTTTACGTTTAGGTTTAGGGTTAGGGTTAGGGTTAAGGTTTAGTGTTAGGGTAAGGGACTTAATCCAATATAGGAGGTAAATGCATGAGTACCAATTGTTTTCCTTTTCCATTTTTAATACTTTGTTCACAAAGAAAAATGGGAGACCAAAAACGTCAAAAGTTAAATAAACGATGAAATGGTGTAATGTCGAAATTTAGGCCTGATGGAAATCGGCCTCCAGCAACTTTCACCTCTAGATCTACATATTTTCAATAATGATTCGAAGTATAACTCACCCTTGTGCTGTCACCAAACATGCCCATGTCTTACTCATTCCTTAGCGCGATCCACATTATCCTTACTGGGTTCCCTACAACACTTTTCTGTCACGAAAGCACACAATGATTTTATACAAGCATTCATTCATGCATGCACCTTGAAATCAACGTCTGACGTCAACAACCGTTTTCAGTTGGAACCATATCGGCTCATTCAACACAGCATGGTATCGTGTAGATTACGGAATAGGACGATCGTGCCAAATGATATCGGGACCATTCAGCAACCATCAGTTGATTGAAAGCACGAGCTACCAAGTCTACCAACCAGTGAGGTAATTCACTTATAAGGTTATGGTTTTATGTAACTGAATGTAATTTTAATGTGTATCTGTTTTCACATTATTTTAACAGTGTCCAAGTTTGTACTGCTAGTGGGACCTCAAACATGCACACATATTTCACAACATTGAAAAGCTGGAATGAAAATTTAATAATTATTTATCTGTGGACCTTAATGTCTATAGACTTTTGGACAGTCAAAACTCTGAGTTAAGCCACACATAAAAGTAAATGCATTGCAACAGACATAATAAAATAAAAACACTTTGACATGCCACGTTTTAGTCCAGCATATAACAAGACGACTTTGCAACAGCAAAATCTGTTCTTATCAATCAATCGACCACTGAAATACAAACAGCAAATCAACTTTACATGTAGTCGAGCATCTTCAGTATGAAGAAAGAAATTCTATTTTTTACACATGAGCAGACGAAGTGACATGTCACTGACAGTGTCATCGGTTAATATCGCGAAAGTAACATCATGTTTAGAGTCACTACAATTTAAATGTTATAGAGTCTATGCATATATACTAACAGAGAAATAATTACAATATTATTTACTAGTAAAAATAGCTGGCATGTAACACAGAACTGCCGCATCACGAACTTAGATGACACCTGAGATGATCGCCCTCCAAATATTACCGTTCAAATTTCATCTCATCTTTTGGCTTCATCAAATATGAATATTTCATCAAACGAACTGAACGAAGACAAATCTAACTTCTAGAAAGCTCACAATGTGTCTTGACAAAATTGTGCATATATGCAGAGAGAATCACCATTTAACACCGTGATCAAATCGTACAAACCTGTGCAAGCGGTGGGACGGCCGCCATATTTCTTGCCAGTTGAACTGCATAGAATAAATGACGACCGCTGATTGGCCATACTAATGAAAGGTCAAAGGGTAGAAGGAGGCGTGTCAACTATTTTGATATTGAGTGACAAAATCGTCAGTTTAAATCATGAGTCCGTTAAATGACACTTTTTATTTGCTGTTCCCATAGATATAAACCATGAGCAAATCTATCGGTAGTCTTCCGGGAACAGATAATCAGTTGATATGTTAATTACTTCATGTTCAAAGTGATCGGAACATATTTTCTGATCGATCATTTTATTATTATTAACACTTTGAATGGCATCTATAGAATGATGAACTTGAATTGTCGCCTCACGATGGCATAAAGTGCTGGGATAAATGTACTTGTAAATGTACACATATTTATGCTTCCTGTGTGCTAGTATTCATTCGGTCGACCATTAAATATCCCGAAGTGCGTGTTTTATAAAAAGGAGATGACTTCCACTTGACAAACACACCCTCAGCATCAGAGGTTTTGGGTTTTTTGCACCATGCCTGTTTCATAAAATTCCAGATTCTATTTCAGACAGCATTTCGTTATATTTGAAAAAAGCTACAAAATAACATATACTGAACAGCAAAAGGAACATAACTCTGGCTTTTTGTTGGTGTTGGTGTTTAAATAGAAGACATAAACATGAACTTTTGTGAGATTTCAGGGTTTCCAAAATTGCGTTTCCTTTGCTGTTCAGTATACATTTTCCCGTGAAGTAATGTGGGATCACTGAATGCCAAACACTGTCAATCTTTACCGGTATATATGTGCAGAAATATTTACTGGGTCGTGAATTACCGTGTTATGTGTTAATATGAAACATGCCATCCAAACTGTTGGGAGTCAGTTGTCATCCAAACTGATTAGTGGGAGAGGCAAGTTCACGTCGTGGGTGACCTAGTGCGAGAGCGACTGAAGTGATCACCTGTATGTGTTTGAATCAATACCAAGTTCAACTTAGTAACATAAGAACTCAAGTGCAAGCCATTGCGTGTGGAGCGATTAGCCGCTGAACTTCCTCTTCAACTGTAAGACGGAAAGAGCAAGTATCTGATAAGATGCTGTACATCTTGTCTGGCATGCAGACCGTGAATGTCATGCAGTCCGTCATGCAGATCCTGAACACCAACTGCCACACAACATGGGGTCCTCCAGTTTACTGATTTATTATTATTTGTTTTGTTTACTTAATTTTGTTGTAGTAGTATGTCGGTATCTTAAATAAATGAATTGGGTTGACGGATCGGGTGCTTTGAACAATATTTCAGCTGTGTCAAGGCGTGACGGCTAAATGTTGGAGGGAACCCGGCGTATTTAGGGACATGTTGTCGATCTTTGGTGGAGCCACAAAGTACAGGTTGGGAGCTGAAAAAAGCGTAGAAAAAATATCAAAGCGAGTCTTCTTTTCTTGCACGCAACAGGCACTCAAACATACGGCACTCAAATATGCCATCCGATTTCCCTCGATCAAAACAGGGAGACTATAAAGAGATTGTTGTAGATTATCCCTGATCAAAGCAACCGATGCACCACAGACGTACACTATATACATATTTTCACACAACGATATATCTATAATCAAATGTGGACAAGGAGAAAGCAATGGCTATCACACAACGTTTGTACCCGATGGTAAGGTTTCACTAATCACACCACGATTAAATAATTTGCCGGTTTCCGGAAGAATAAAGAAACCTCACGCCCAGCAATTAAATTTGTTTTTCTTTGGTTTATTTGCGCTGCTCTGCAAGGAGGAAAACTGCCCAGGTGGTGAGTAGGCTTTAAGCTTTTCCCGTGAAGGCAATGCATCGGCGTGTGGGCGAGTTAGCTAGGCTGGTGATCCTGCGAGGGTGAGGTGTTAGAATCGCACGCGCTTGTGACCGGGTGAGAAAAACTTGGAGTCAACTTTGTGTGCAGACCCAGTGCACTTGATAGAACCCAATAATCCGTTGGTAAATGACCAGGGTCCACTTACACAAAGCGATCTTAGTGCTACAATGATTGTTACTCCCATTCTTCAACATAGGCTTGAGATAGTCGTAGCGCTAAGACTGCTTTGTGCAAGTGGGCCCTGATGGTGGCCACATGAACACATGCAAACACCAAGCTGGGTACAGCAACGTGCAGTAAACTTGGAAAAAGTGCTGTGACAATGTGTCCCAGTCTACCCAGCTGTAAACTGGGTACCTCGTAAGGATGACAGAGCCACAATGGATTCTGTGCTCCTAGTGGCAGCAAGAGTGGTATACTCCAAAGGGCGTTGAGGTTGATAATAGGATGTGACGTAGAGATTGACATCCAATGACTGAGGGAAACAAATACCAGCACCTCGAGCAAGCACTAGTTGTATGGATATGTGCGCTATATAAATATCCAGTAATTTATAACTGGAGTATAACCACAGAACCTCGACCACAGAATCCTGGCATTCAAAAGGGACGTAATGATTCATATCGAATTGAAAAAGTCTTTGACATCTGTCTCCAAATGACAAAATACAACTGTGAAATAGTGTGATATTTAGTGGAAGTTCACAATATTTTTATCGCTTAAATAATAAATCTTTGTCATGAATTTGATTTCAGAGTACGGGTTTGTATTTTAGGACGCAAACCCCACATGTATTTATAAACAATGAGTTACTGTTCCCATATCTGCCTCGTTTGTCCGGCGTTTTATGTATCAGTTTGATACATCACAAGATCACAAGGCGACAGTAATCGGCTTTCATATCGCTCACAACACTGCTGTAGGCGATCAAATTCACTTAGGATCCTCCGTTTTATTACCGTTCTTGACGAATGCCCTTTTTTGAAATGTGTAAACACTTAGTCGATAAAAAACATGTTTGTTCCCTAGTGTTGACGTTTACAAAAAAATAAAAACTGAAAGCATATATCAACATGTCATATTACGACATGTCAGCCTACGGTTTGAATAAAACCAGACATGAAGGTAGACATGTTGCTTTGGTGCGCAGGGCCAAGGATTGCCGATGATCTACAATTTGAACTCCAGATCAGCGGATCCTGCCGTGAAAAAAGGACACAGCGCTGGTCTTGAACACACTCAACATAGGGTTCTTAAGATCTCATATCAAATTTGTATTTGATTCCTAAAATAGAACTGAAAAGTACATCAGGAGTTGTTACTTCTGAAATGTTTGATAAAACGTCCAAAAAGTGAGTTCGAACTTTTGTTTTTGTGTTCAGCTAAATTGGTTGGGAGTGACATTGCGTCTTCAGGTAAGGTTAGATGACGGTGAGAGGGTCCTTTTCTTTGATGCAACACATTGTTTAATTGGCTCGGTTGATCCAAGCACGTGGTCAGTGTGACACTTGTCCCCTGAACAGGCGCATGACCTTCAACATCTCCTGGATGTACAGGGAGTCCCTTCCCTTTCAGCATGTCCACTTCCATCACCAGGCGAGCCACCTGCTCCCAGAGGGAGGCTCTTAGTTTACAGAGTTCTTCGATTTGTATCCAGAGATGTTTGTTCTTCACGTGAAGAGACCAGGCACGGAGTCCAGTATCTAGGCGGTCCATTCGGAGACTGTCCACCTCGTATATGGCAGTCATCATCTGCTTGCACAGCTCGAAAAGCTCCGCTTGACTCTTCTCTTCACAACATTCCAACTGACATGATGGCTTAGGAAGGATGGGCGTTGGCTTGATTGTGACGGACTCTGGGACCGAATCATGGAATTCTGAAAAATACATACAAATAAGAGAACGATGACAATTTTATGGATATGAAACTTCTTTCATTCCGTGAAAGGCGAAGTTTCGACATAGATTCTGATGTCGTTGTCAAGCAAGACGTTTCGAATCAATGTCGAAACTTCCCCTTGCACAGAATGAAAAAACTTGTACAAAACTGTCATCATTCTTCCTCAAACCAACTTCAAAAATGTCCTTCAAAGAAAACAAGAGAGTATCATTCGCATCTAAAAATATTTGTAAAGTCTTAACCCCCTGGACGCCACAGGGACATATAATGTCCCTCCCCTTCACCCATCACTTTGAAGTCCAATAAAATTTTAAATATATCACGCACATATATATACTTCACAGTTGTGAATTCTGCAGAAAATTCCCCGTTTCCTGAGTGCCATCCACTATTATCCCAGACCAAGCTAAAGTGCTTAAAATTGCCTTTCAAAATAGGCTTCATCGTAAATGTCGCCATTTTTCACACCTTACAAAATAGCTTCAGAGCGTTATTTGTTGTATGTTTTGAAATGTGAAAATCGGATAATTACTGGGAGTACTGAATTTCAAATATAGCATATTAATGATCACTGATATCAAGTTTTCACGTAACCAGTAATGCTAATTCTGAAACGTCGCCGATTAACCCAGAATCGGTTGGGATGTTTTCGAAAACACACTTACAGGAACGTCGAAGTGCGCTTTCCGCCATTTTGGATAGCGTTTACAATATCACGTTTCCAGAATGCCGGTATTGAGACGTCTGTAGAGCAGACGCCTATCACATCATGTATATTTCATAGTCAGCTTCGACAAATGCATCACTGAATTCCTCAAATATCGTAGAATCAATTACAAATGGTCTTTGTCATCAATACCAACTGTCTCGATAAAACGAAACGAAACATACTTGGTATAAGAACGAACTCTGTGTTCGAAGGACAGCGCTTGTTTGAAATGTAAACAAAGAAAAATTCTGATTTTACACTGCGTAGCATTTTAGTAATTTATCCAGCATCCAGTCGTGTAATCATTGCTTACAATGGCTCAATACGCTCAGATATTCAGGGGAAGAATATCGTAGCAAGAAATAGCAAATTAAAAATAGATACAATGCAATCATTTGATAATTCATAAGAAACTGTCAAACTTTTGGTGCAGCGTGACGCCATGACTGACGCTAAATCACGCAGAATGACAACGGTATGTCTGGCATCTCCTGTCATTAACGATGCAAACGATAAAAACATATCAATACACAGATAGTCAGAATAATTACTTATAGCTGACATTTATGTACAAAAGATCCCTGAATCAAGGAAAGAGTCCTCATAAAATCCCGTGTACAAGATGATGACTGATTTCTTTCAAAATGTCGGCTTCGCTGACAAGGGTACACGGGATTTTATTAGGACTCTTTCCTTGATTCGGGTATCTTTTGTACATAAATGTCAGCTGTAAGTAATCAGAATTATCCTGACTATCTTTGTATTGTATCCGATTTTCACATTTCAAAACATACAACAAATAATGCTCTGAATCGCGATTTTGTACGGTGTGAAAAAAAGAGACATTGACGATGAAGCCGATTTTGAAAGGCAATTTTAAGCACTTTAGCTTGGTCTGAGATAATAGTGGGTGGCAAGCAGGAAACGGGGACTTTACAAATGTTTTTAGATGGGAATGATACTCTCTTGGTTTCTAGTGACACTTTGATAGAATGAGTGACTTGTGTGTGCAAGTGTAAAAGTAGAAAAACTGAAGCCCTCCTCTGTTACTAAACAAAATAGAAAGTATCATTAAGTGAATAAATGTATTATTCCATTTTATCCGCCTCGGTCCAACAAATTCATGTTATATAATTAATTGTATCTTTATAACTGGTCTTTGTGATCCCTGGTTAATATATTTGATGCCTTTTTTCAAAAGAAGGAAAATGGTTTCGGAATCAACGATGATAGTCTACAATTGTAAATCTGTGTTAGATTTGAATACGTTTTGAAATCTTGATGATCGTTACATACCTATCGGTCCTGAAGAAGCAAAATATTCTGCCACCTCAGGATGGAACCCCTCACAATCGGAGTTCGACAGACGCCTGGGAGCCGACATCTCCGACTCGCTGCATGAATGAAAGAACGATATGACTGAGGGATATAAGCGTTTGAAGGGTGCAGATTACTTGACAATTATCGGTTCCCTCCCATTACGACTACTCTCCAACTGGACTACTCATTAAATACACAAACTTAATGGACGACTGATTTCTAATTACTACCTGTCACCCCTATCATGCGACTCTTGGATCAGTTCATTTTCAACAAAAATATAAACACACGTGTAATCTCATGTTTATTTTACATACAACACATTACACATTTATCACATATTTATCACATAGCGCATTTAATTTGTCGCATAGCCAAAATAGTCATCACTGAATGTTGCTAGGTACAGGTATATCATGTGCACAGTGTTCAGTCTAATTTCAGCAATCTTCCTGCAGCGTCCACGAACTCCAAGGGTGTCTTCTGGTTGTTCTGCAGCTGGGTCTTCAGGTTCTGCAGACGAGTGTCCAGTTGAACATACTTCCTCTTCCTGGGTGGAGGGTTGGCACCATGCATCATCTGAGCAAGCAGTCTTCTGTTTGAGGATTCCAAGGACTTGATGGTGGAGATGAAACTGAAGATGTTGGGATGACAGCGCTGCACAGTTTGGTTCAGGTGATGGTGCCAACCCTCTAGGTGGTTGTTTGTTCTCGGCCCTTCAGTGTTGTTGTGGTTCCAGACAACGTCCAACTTCAGGGTTGTCCTTATAGGCACGTACAAGTTCCAAGTCCTGCACCTTTCTCCAGACACACTGGGAGTAGTGGAAATAACAACCTCGGACTGCGGTGGTAGGAAACTCTGCGTGAATAGCCTGGTGCACAGGATACTCGAAGTCTACCTGGATGACGTCTGGGCTGAGGGGTCTGGGTAACTTCTTTCAGTTGCTGGAACAAGCGAGTGTAAGTCTCTCGGCGACGGTCTGGTAAGAGGCAAAACATGAGGGGAAACATCTTGCTGCTTGTTGGGCCATCTCAAGTGTTTCATCCGTCGCAAATACAAGAATCTTGTCTTCTCTGCCACTGTTAACTGCCAGGAATCGGCGACCGTCTTTGGTGTTAGCCCAGGAACCCTCTATGTTGACCGATGCTAGGTCCTTTGGAAGTGCAAGCGTTGTCTTGCGTCGGTGACGATACAGTCCAGACTTCACAGAGCACAGGGGCGGGACAGTGGCGGCAGCTTCTACAGGGATGTTGTTGATTTCGTCGTTGTAGATTTGTTGAATTGCAGTCGTTTCTTCACGGGAGCGCTTGCGGAGGTTGCTGATCAACTTCATTGATGTCTCATCTTCTGGTGGGTGGTTGTGTGCTCCTGTAACAGTACGAATGAATTCGCCAACTGTAGAGATGTTTCCTTTGCATCCAGTCTGAGCACATCTCCACTAGACTGCAGTATCTCCAGTGCGGTTCAGCTTGTATCTATAGCTCTGATGTATAACCTGCCGGGCTCCTCTCTGTGATATCACAAACTCTGCTCTCTGAACATTCGCCATAGTTATAACATGAAATTTCCATTCCAATCTTATATAGTTAAGTTTTGAAAAACTGAGACGTTGAGACATTTAACTCTCTACTACCTCTTGCTACTACTCCTTTGTTTTGCATTGAAGCTTGTTTGTTTGTTTATACAAGAATACTTTGATCAGTTCTTTTAAGGATCATCACAAACACAACTTTAAAGATGCAATCAGATAAAACTAATGTTTGTATAAACAAATAGCTGATCAAACAAGTGAGGATTATCAATCCGTCCTGTTTCCTGGTTATTTAATTATTTTTTTTTAAATGTTATGTTCTTTACTTAACTAAGTCAGTGGAATGAGTCCATTATTATAAAGGGTGCCTAATTGAAATGAGTATTTCAACAGTAGTCGAGTTGGGAAGTAGTCCAGTTGGAGAGTAGTCGTATTGGGAGGACACCCAATTATCTACACAGATAAAAGAAAGCCATGTCATTATGTAACAAAATGAATGAATTCTTCAATGCCCATACCATTGGAACGCCTGCTGAAGACCAGTAAGACTACGTGTGAACGTTCAGAGATCGACCCGTGAATGTTTCGGCTACAGCAAAACTGATACAATAACGTGACGTCATAATAACTCCAAGTGACGTCATGGTTGTTGAGTGAGGGCTTCACACGTAGTATCCATAGAGAAACCATCCTCCAGGTCTGTGGCGTGACTAGATTCTGCGGACGGACTAGTCTATGACTCTCACACGAAGAACACCTTCCCCTTAAGGAATTATAAGACACTCTATTCTGAAGGAAAGCTAATATTTGACCGAAACATTACTTTTATAAAACGTAATGGGGAAAAAACAAGACTCTTTTTGTCATATGTTAGACTAACAGGTAGTCTCTGAAATGAACATATTTTACTGAAAAAACGTTCATAGTGAACAAAAAATAATTTAATGAAATGGAGCCCTGAGACTTTCTTCATGTTCAGCAGCTATGGAAATCTAGACTTGCCACATTTTCTAGACTTGCGTGGGCGCTCTTGGATATTTATACTTTAGGGTCTGTACGACAGACTAGTTATGTGTTTGAGAAAGCTTTATTTCAAATTTGCATTGATGTTTGAAAATGTTCATGCCAGAGAGACCGCTGTCGTCTGTGCGGCCACCTGTCGGGGTTTAAGTGCTCTACAGTCGTCTCCATTTCTGTCAACATCATAATTGGTTTTGACTTCGTCGAACGGTATCGCCGTTTCAGGTCATCGGTTGGATGCCTACTGGCTGCTACAGACAGGACGCAGACTAGGTTCGCATCTCAAGTTGTGCCCACCATTATTATTAGGGGTGGGTATTGCAGAGAATTTTCATATATACTGCGATGCGAAAGCATATATTGCGATATGTATGGCGCAATATTTTGCAAGAAGATTGTTTAAACAAAAAAACTACTTATAATATAGTTAATGCTTGATTTATAAAACAAAATCAAACCACCATCACTATGCTTGATTAAGCTTTAATAGTAAACTTTAATCTTCACTCTTGCAAGAAAAAACACACACAAAAACAAGAAAAACAGTGAAATTTTAGACCGCAACTTGACCTAATCAGGACATATCGGAGATCAGAGTAAATATTTAAAACACTCAGATCCAAAACATTGTGAAACACTTGAACAAAAGTGAGAAACAACGAACACAACTTAGACGGAACTTAACTTGTCTAGAGGTGTGATGAAATATTCGAAGATTTCCGAGTGTTACGAAGTTTTCTGAATGCATGTCAAATTACCGGTTTTCGATCAGCGTATCGCAATACGGATCGTTTTCATGTCTGAACCGTAATACCGGTAAACCGGTTATATTGCGCAGCCCTAATTATTTTGCTTGATCAGGCAACACCAGTGTTTACGTGTCGTCAGTTTCACTAAAGTGGTCAATCTCTACAAACAGAACCCTGAGCTTCACGCCAAACGTTAGTGAATACGTTCTGATATAAATAGTGTTCAAAACAGGCCCCATCATCCTTTGTGTTATGTTTCTATTCAGTCATTATATATCACTTGGATCTATTCAACAGCACTACTTCATTTTGTGTCCGGTTCTAAAATTTAATTCAGTGAAATGAATTTCGTTACAATGTGTGAAACGGGTAAATAGTAACGGGAAATTGTGACGTCACTTCCAAGATGAGTGAGTGAGGTTAGTTTTACGCCGCTTTTAGCAATATTCCAACCATATCGCGTCGGGGGACACCATAAATAAGCTTCACGCGTTGTATCCATGTGGGGAATTGAACCCGGGTCTTCCGCATGACGAGCGAACGCCTAACCAGAATGGAGATTATATACAGAAACAGGGAGAGTATTTAAGCCGCCAACTGACAGGATAATTTAATCCTGAAGGGTTCATCAGTATTGCCTGTATGGAGTTTCAGTTTCAGTGTTGAATCACTGACTGGTTGAATATAGTTTTATGCAGCTTTGGGTAATATTCCAGCAATATCAAGGGTGTTTCACATATTGTACCAAAGTGAACACTTTAATCATCAGGCTACCCCACCGCTCCTGGATTCTCTTATGTGAGAAAACAAACATTTGAGACACAAAATGTTACCTAATCAAGCATTGGTTATGTTTCCCTTTGAAAACATGAACACGTGTTATACTGAAAGATATATTGGCATATCCAGAGAGTATACTTAGCTTACTTCATTAGGAAACTTCAGAAACAACTAATCTTGACATTTGATTACCGTAGGAACGATCGTGAATGCGAAACGTGGCTGAGAAGGTCTAAAGACTGTTGAATCATTTTACTGATCTTGAGTCAACAAGATCTGCCTTTGATTGCCTTTGATACCAAATGACATTAAAAGACGGTATTTGTTATTACGTGCCTGGTTGCGAGATAGAAACAGAAGGGCTGGAGTGACTACTCTCTGTTCAAGCGCGGTATTCAATACTTTTCATGGTATCTCCGAGGACAAGCACAGCGAAAAGCATTTAGCCAGGACCAAAACTTGCCAAGGAGAGAGTTCACTTCCCTCATCGACAAATCTCGTGTTATACACGATAAGAGTGAGTTTAGTTTTACGCCGCATTCAGCAATATTCCAGGTATATGGTGGCGGTCTGTAAATAATCGAGTCTGGACCAGGCAATCCAGTGATCAACGACATTAGCATCGATCTGCGTATTTGGGAACCCATGACATGTGTCAACCAAGTCAGCAAGCCTGACAACCCGATCCCGTTAGTCGCCTCTTACGCCAAGCATAGTCGTCTTGTAAGGCAAGCATAGGTTGCTGAAGGCCTATTCTACCCCCGACCTTCACGGGTCACAGGATATGAGGGCGTGTAAAAATGTTAAACATAACGTAAAACCTCATTTCCTTTCATCCAACAATTCGCTGGAATTTTTATCTTTTTCTTGAAACACATGAAATTATTGCTTAACGCCCTTCATATAACAGTGTCGTGTTAAGAATTGAGTCTGATATTTTACTAGCAATCAGATGACTCTGGCTGACTATCGGATCAATCTTGATGCCTCAATACATCAGGACAAGAACAAGTGATTTCAACACAATGGGACCAGAGCTGGACCGTGGAGAATGTACTCTCATATACTCATAATGTGTGTAATACAGTCACAATGCGGCAACAGCTTGATGTACTCACATTTACCATGTGTCCCCAATCTCCAGTGTTTCTATTCAGAATATGCATACATGTCTTGTGTAGGCCAGTCAGCATGTGCCCCCAATCTCCAGTGTTCCTGCTTAAAATATGCCTACATATCTTGTATAAGGCAGTCACCATGTGCCCCCAATCTCCAGTGTTCCTGCTTAAAATATGCTTACATATCTTGTGTAAGGCAGTCACCATGTGCTCCCAGTCTCCAGTGTTCCTGCTTAAAATATGTTAACATATCTTGTGTAAGGCAGTCACCATGTGCCCCCAATCTCCAGTGTTCCTGCTTAAAATATGCTTACATATCTTGTGTAAGGCAGTCACCATGTGCCCCCAATCTCCAGTGTTCCTGCTTAAAATATGCTTACATATCTTGTGTAAGGCAGTCACCATGTGCTCCCAGTCTCCAGTGTTCCTGCTTAAAATCTGTTAACATATCTTGTGTAAGGCTGTCACCATGTGCACCCAGTCTCCAGTGTTCCTGCTTAAAATATGCCTACATATCTTGTGTAAGGCAGTCACCATGTGCCCCAATCTCCAGTGTTCCTGCTTAAAATATGCTTACATATCTTGTGTAAGGCAGTCACCATGTGCTCCCAGTCTCCAGTGTTCCTGCTTAAAATATGCCTACATATCATGCATAAGGCAGTCACCATGTGCCCCCAATCTCTAGTGTTCCTGCTAAAAATATGCCCACATATCTTGTATGAGGCAGTCACCATGTGCTCCCAATCACCAGTGTTCCTATTCAGAATATGCCCACATAACTGTGTAAGATGTACCCAATCACCATGTGTCCCAAATCTCCAGTGTAGTACAAGTCCATATACCAACAGTAACTATGTACCCAGAGTGAGTATGGTTTTACACAGCTTTTAGCAATATTCTAATGATATCATAGCAGGGGACACCAGAAATGGGCTTCAGAAATTGTACCCATGTGGGTATTCAAACACAGGTCTTCAGCGTGACAAACTGAGGCTTTAACCATTAGCCAACCCACCACCCCTTATGTACCCACAGATGTAGTGTTCCTGTTGACAGTATGCCTCCATACCCTGTGTACCACAATCACAAAGTGGCCACAATCTCCTGTGTACAACAGTACTAGGAAATTATCCAGGCCGTACATTTGTCTAAAATACTGTCTGTCTTCACACCAGACTGCAAACAGAACCACAATCTATGCAACACAAAACAAAACATATTGACTTATATAATGACATTTATTTGATGAATAATGGCATTCACTTTCAATGCATACATGAATGATCTTTATAACAAAACAAAGTTGTACAGTAGATACTGTACAATGAACCAGAATCAAATGACTTGGATACACACGATCATCAACCTCTGCATCTCAGAAAGATCAACAACGCAATCTTCCTGCAGTGATCCAATACCTTTAGAAAGAGCTACAACATTTGAATCGTTGGAGTTGTTGCTTTGATTTAGAACAGCCCAGACATGATGACTGAGATGAAAATAGGCTTCATTTATTGTACCATGTATGGAATCCAACCCCGGCCTTTGGAATGATGAGCGAATGCTAAGCAAGCACTCTCATTTTCATATTCAAACATGTATGCTGGAACTTAAATGTAACATATTTTGTAGAATCGTGATTATGGTCTCAATGATTAAGAAGCACAAACAAAGCCATGAGATTGTGAAACAGAACTCATTATACATAATGGATAATTAAGTCATGTTAAATGATCCATTCAAAACCAGGCTAACCACACATCTTCACACTTACAAACTTTCACTCTTTTTTGACAAAACATATTACTTTCCTGGAATAATTCACTTCTGTCTCAATGACATATTCATATAAGCATTACCTATCTATTGACTGAACATCTAACCTTCCTGGATTTATTTATTTATAACTGCATCACACAGGGGCACCAGAGTTTCCTCCCTTCAAATTCTTCATGGCCACTGGAATGCTGAAAACATGGACTTTTCACAGCAGCTGACTTTCACAAAGACACCCCGAATCAGACACAGGGCTGTTAGTATCTAAGTCTTTTCTAGCAGGGCAGTAGGGTAGCTCAGTGGTAGTGTGTTATCATGACACAGTACAAAGTTTTAATATCAATAACAGAAAAACGTATCAATCTCCATTCATGACGCTCACCAGCTTGTCACATTCTGCGAGTCTGACACATCAACATTTTTTACTCATCTTCGAACCATATGCCAGTATAATGTATGATGATAATCATCCGAAGACAAATTAAGGCTGGTTGAGGTGATACATAACAAGTCACACATTCCTCATTTAAACTGTCTGTCTCCCATGAATACTCTCATGGTAGAGCCATTGTTACCGTCTGTCCCGGGAAGATTGTTTGCTGGCTTCTCTTCTCCGCTTATTCAGTGGATTTCGAGGATCATAAATTTCATATCTGTCTTCATCAGCTACATTGGCATCAATGACTTTCCTGGTTTTGTCCTCAAAATGTAATTTGTGACCCATCCTGCAAAAGACACAGAGAGAGACTCAGCTTGTGTATGTCAAATTCTCATTGACATGACAATATTTCTAAAATTTGTTCTGGTACAAAGCAATTACTTGTGCTTCATCAGCTTTTTCTTATTTTATGTGTGACCTGAGCGTCTCCTCTAATGTAGCATTATACCCACCTACAGTCTTTCACTGAATGCAAATCCTCATGACAACCTACCTGGAAAGATATCAGCTTCCCCATGCTTACACAAAAGTCCACCTTAATGACAGATTACCTGCATGTGAGTCAACCTTCCTAAACAAATGTCTGTCTATGCTTGACCCATGTGAATGCCAACCCACTAATAACTTTATCCATACGCTATCTGCCTTGTTTTACACACCAGGACATATCATCATCTTCCTGTTCTTCATCAGCATCTGTTTTTTCTTCTTTCTTTTCTTTCCTTGAATCTTCTTCCTCATCCGCATAGAGTGAAGTTAACTTTTTGACATTGTCAAGTCTGTTCTGAAACTTAGCAAGCATGGCTAGTGTGTCTGCTTCACGACTAGATCCCTTCTTGCTCTGCTTCTGACGTAGATCCTTGTACTTCTGCCGCTCCTGCTTGTACTCTTCTAACATGTCTACCTTCGGCATCATCTCTGAAATACAGACCAGACACTGACGCTTAGACAGGAAGCACTGAAACACAGACCAGGCACATTGACTGAAACATAGTTGAGGTACACTGACTGAAACATAGGCATACAAATGCAACATGGACAGGGTTGAATGACAGGCAGGCCAAGTATCCTTGGCCTAGATTTTCGAAGCTCTCTTATCGCTAAGATACATAGTACATTAACATATAGCTATCTCAGCGCTAAGGGAACTATGAAAATGTTGGTAATGGAATTCTCCTCATCTCATAAACCACTGGGGCCCTTGTACAACAAATGGTTAAGAAATTTAATGGAGATAATTTACCAACATCAAATAGCTAGTAACTGTACCTATATCAGCTCCTTTCTTCCCTTTGTCTTTTGAGTCTTTTGTTTTTCCATCAGATTTTATATCCTTCTTTGCTTCTTTTGTGCTTTTCTCTTCCTTTTCATCTGCTTTTCTTTCAAATTTCCGTTTAGATTCTGACAGCTCCTTCTGTAATTGCTTTGATTCCTTTTTCAGTTCCCCACTGAAATGACAGAGTGAGTGAATGAGGGGAAGTCATATCATTAACAACAAGGGACTGGGTTATTTCATGATTTAAACAATTATTATTTATATCAAAATAATGTTGAGATGCTGAAGTACCAGGGATTATCATGAAGTAACTCACACATCCCATCTCATGTACAGAATTAAGATAATCAGCACTGAATACATGGTTGACTATTTGTTGATGGACACTAACAGATGGTCTAGCTTTGTCTTTTCTGACTCCCTGTCACTGTCTCCCTTTTTCCTGTCTTCTCTCTTCTTATCTTCCTTCCCACTGACATCCTTCTTCACATCCTTCTTCCTGTCCGTCTCATCCGTTTTGAGCTTCTTCCTTGTTGTTTCAAGAGATTTTTCTTTACTGTCATCTCCTGTGTCAGAACCCTGGGGACCCAAACAAGTACATCGTTGGGTGATGATGGTGAGGGTGGCGTTGGGTTCATGGAGTCATTGTCTGGGTGGTTGTTACAGAGCTGATGAGGGTATGTCATAGTGTGAGTTCATTTGGGAGTGGTTATGAATGATGGTGGTTGTGTGAGCATGTGAGTGAGTGGGTGATGCCTTGTCTGATTGTGTGAGTGTTTGTAGGAGTGATAGTGTGAATGATTGCGTTAGTGGTTGTATGAGTGATTGTGTTGGTGGCTATATGAGTGATAGTGTGACTGATTGCGTTAGTGGTTGTATGAGTGATTGTGTTGGTGGCTATATGAATGATAGTGTGACTGATTGTGTGAGTGACTGAGTGTGATTATGTGAAAGGTTCTGTGACTGATCATGTGATTGTGTGAAAGGTTCTGTGACTGATCGTGTGACTGAGTGGTTGTATGAGTGGTTGTGTGAATGGTCCTTTATGGTTGAGGGAAGGTTTCCTGTGATAATTACTCAATGAGATCATAAAACTTAGATGATGGTGAAGGGGGGTCATGTACAAGACAGATCTACCACTTGGCATTTATCAGCAGGTGTGTAACTGGTGATAAACCACAGAATTGGTTGCTTATAAAATTACTAATGAACATTAGTTAGTGACACTTTATGCCTTGTTTAATTTAATGTATATAGTTTCAGTCATCTCCATGCTGAATTAACTATTGGCAAGTTGGTCTGGTTGCAGCACTCCTACCTCTGTTTCTCCTCCTGACTTTCTCTTTTTGCCATCTGGTCTTTCTTCTGTCTCTAGGGCTGGGACAGAGCTCAGGCGAGGGTCGTCAATCAGATCATGGCTGCTCTTACTTTTACCTCGCATTGGCTGCAATGTCAAGAGGAAGCTGACTTTGTTTCATTTATTTTTCAGTTTCTTTTCAGAAATATACTATGACCATTTAATACTATAATGAACAATGTTTACAACTAAAACATACAGTTCTCATACATAAGACATGTTTTTGATAAGAATAAATGGTAATCAATATCCCAAACCTCATGTTCTGTTCCTATTTGGCTCATGTTTTTAGTTCCACCATAATATTCATTTCCTGAAAAACACGTACCACATCTGGTCTCCTTATCTATACCGGGATAGCACGCACATTGTCAAGAAATAGCATGGCAAGGGCCATAATTCTCTAATAAATAGTAACACCATTTCCGTTTTCGAACTCAATCCATTCATGTCCTGAAAACACATAGCAAATTTGGTTAAGCTTTGTAGAGTTTTTTTAATAGAAAATATGTCCCTATCATTTCACACAGATGGACAGAAAGATAGACCATAAACCTATTACCCCCTCCTGGCGGGGGATAATCAGTATTGATATCTCAAACAGTTCAAAACGTCCGAGAATGTCAATGAAAACCAGAGGACTCTAATAACAAACCTGACTCTAATATCTAACAGTGACATTTCCAGACAACTTCCAACCCCACAAACCCCCTCTAAAATGTCCCATTGCCAACCTTTGATGCTTTATCTGTCTGCTCTTCATCCTCCTCTGCTTCCTCCCCAAAAGACAGCAAGCTGAAATTTCTGACAAAAAACAGTAGCCAGATGAAATGTAGGCTGCTGCCACCATCCACACCATAAAGTTAAGACTATGTCACTTATTCACTGAAAATTAATAAATCAGATTAAAGTCAGATATTAAGAATTGTAAGTCTAAGTAACCTTGGGCTCAGTATTATTCAATACACTGGTATACTGAATTTAAAAACCATAGCAGAAGGTGGAACATACTAACCAACCTTTGAAATTGACCAATCAGAACACAGTTTACCAGATCACGCAAGTTAACATTCACACATTCTGTTTGAACTTTCCCCTTAAAAACGTTTGTTCTCAAATGATCTACTTCCAAGTGATACACATGGAGGTCATCATTATTCACAACAGTGCGTAAACAGCTGCTAACAAGTCTGTGAACAGGGCCTCATTCCTCAAAGCGACTATAAAGCTATGACAGTCATGAGTCCATGTTTATGTGTGGGAGTTATGATCATCTTAGCGATACGATTGCCTTGAGGACTGGAGCCTTGTTAGATTTCTTTTACTTCACCCACTTTGTAGCTTTTGATTTACTCTTGTGTTTCTTCGTTTCCTCTCCTTCTTGTTTCTTCTTCTTCAGAACTCTCGGTTCAATGTCATCAAATGGGTTGGAGAGGATCTGAGACAAAATCACAAACATGTGCACCTTGAATTAAAACTACCAATCCTTCAGTTTAATCATGTTGATTGTCTGGACCAGACAATCTGTTGATGGATGTTGTTATGAAGACAATGTACAAAGAAACACTATCGACAAAGTCACAATGAGTTAATTGAACCATATAATAATTCCAGCACCAACGATGCAATACAACAGCTGGTATACATTAGCTTAAAAAACAATTGATTAACTACATTTTTTTAAATACACAGTACCGTATTATTACCATTGATGAGCTGAATTTTGAGCGCCAAATATAGTAGTCTGTAGAAGGGGATCAACTTATCCATGGGATACACTTGCATCAAACTTTTTTCAGGGGGTAAGAAAATGACATCATATCACTTCATGTGAATGAACAAACAAGAAATTTGACCATCATTGCAGGGGGTCAGACATTGTGACACTGATGATTTTATTGGTCAAGTTAGGACATTGGCTTATCTATGGTAATAATTTACATGAACATGAACATTTATGAAGAATATGAAAATTGAACTATTACATATCCAAAATGGTCCTTTATCTCTGATCTGACATCATATACAGCAAATACGATTCATAATAACAAGCAATCTTCTTTCGTTTCAAATACTGCATATACATGCAAGTACCTCTCCCTTGAGAATCTTGTGTGGGTAAAGAGGTCGATCATTGCCATCTGTTTCCACATCTTGTAGTTTGATCATGTTAAACAGTGTGTTACCTGCAACCTGAAGCAATAATCTGAACATTAAAGAAGTTCATATTATTAAAATGAAAACCTCCATCACAATAACATTACATTATATATTTCTACAAACACTGAGTGGAGCTTGATGTGTTTATTATGAAAGATTCATCATTCAGTTCTAGGACATGTTCTTATAGCTTTCAGAAACCCCCTTCTAAATTCCTGCCATTCTCTTGTTTAACTTACAGTAGTCAAAGCTAGGGCTGGGAATGGTCCAAATTTTCTTCCTGGATATAAAACCCCCAGTTACCCTACCCTGATACCCAATATGTTAATTATATATGATATTCTTCACCTCAAAGGTTAAAATTTTGAATTTTTCAAAATGTTAACCACATTTTATATTCAAAATGGGGGACTGCAAATTATTACATTGTCTAATCTATTAGTCGCATAATCATAACAGGTCCAGATATCCAGACAACCCGTCCCAGCTCTAGTCACAGCTGTAGACAAAACCAGTGGTTGACAGAGTGAACAAAGAACAACAAGAATGGTGTTACCGACAGAGATATATGTTGATCTGCTTCGATCGTCATACAAGCAATATTCAGACCAGGCATTTATTGCAACCATATAATCCCCATTCAACTCGCCATTTAAGATTCTCTTCTGCCATCAAATCCTTCAACTATTAAAACTATCTCACAGTGAAAAGTGATATGGATTAATAAGTGATTTACCAAATGACTAAGAAAGTGAAAATAAATACACTCTAACCTTTCCAAATATGGTGTGTTTCTTATAAAGTTCTGGAGCTGGTCCCAAAGTGAAGAAGAATTGACTGCCATTATCATTGGCACCAGCATTTGCCATAGCAACCAGACCTCTACGAACAAATCGCAAACGGGAATGCACTTCATCCTGAAACAAAACTAGGAAGTGTAAACTTCAATAGTTTAGAACAACTGTTACTGACACCAACTTTCAAAGTGTACACCATGATGATGTGTCTTGTTCAACACTGCACTCAGTTCCATCTATGCTATGCATGCACTTATCAGGACCAGAAAATCCAGTGATTGACATCAAGAGTATCAATCTGGGATATGACGACATGGATACACCAGGTCTGTGTGTATCATCCCCTAACCCTATTTGTCACCTCTTACGACAAGCAAGGGTTCATGAAGTTCAGTTCTACCTTGACCCTCTTGGGTTAGGTCCTGTTAGATGATGATGTAACGTTTTCTGAACTTTAACCTGAACTATAACAAGAGATGCTGGACTCTGCCTTGATGACACATTGATGTAAAGTATGATAAAGGCATGAATGTTCATAATATGAACTCTTTAATCAGTTGATGATGCCTCTGTATCCCTTGTACTCAATATTAATGCAATGTAGTGTAGTATTGTGTTAGTCAGCACTGATCTGAGTGCTCTGAGCAATATTCTAGCTATATGCCGGCAGTCTATAAATAATCCAGTCTGGACCAGGCAACCCAGTGATCAACAGCAACAATCTACGCAATTGGGATATGAAGACATGTGTCAGGCAAGTCAGCAAGCCTGACTGCTCGATCCCGTTAGTCACCTCTTACAACAAACATGGGCTACTGAAATGAAATCATGAAATCAGACAAAACCAACTAAATCTGAATCAGTTCTTTTTCCTTGAGTAATTCAAAAGCCTGTACAATTTATCAGATATCACTGATTCCTGTCAAGCATACAAGCATATGCTCTGTCTGAACATGTAACTCAACACATCCTTTCACATTTCATCACATGAGAATATTGACTCCTTGAAACATTTTCCAGTATTGGTAGAAAACATTAAATCCGCATTCTGTCACATTCTGTGAAACAGAAACACCCAGCACCAATAAAACACCAACATTTCAATTCTAAAAGGTAAAACTGTAGTATAATCATAATCCTGACATCTTGTTGAATAACTGTCATATGCAATATGTTCTTCACCTTGAATGGTTCTCCATATATGGATTCACCTCCTTCGCCAGTTCCTGTGGGGTCACCCCCCTGGACAATGAAGTCCTTGACCACACGATGAAAGATTGTCCCATCATAGTATCCTTCCATCAACAGCTGAACAAAGTTCCTGCACGCCTTTGGAGCCTCTTTTGACCATAACTCTATGTCAATATCACCAACAGTTGTTGATAGTAAAACCTGAAACAGACAGAAAAGATACAAAATTTTCTCATCAGATTTAAACTATGATGTGATTTCACACAATGTGAGGCACGTAGCATGTCAATTTTTCATGTAAGCCTGATGGGTTGCAAAGCTTTTCATTTAGATAATTTGAAAAACTAAAGGGTTGTAGTATATATACACATAACAGTAGACCGATAACCATGGGTAGCCCATGTGTTATATGTATATATACTACAACCCTTTAGTTTTACCCTCACTTCACCTGAAGAAGTGACTAGAATCTGTCTCGAAACGTTGTGACCTTGTATAATAAAGAAGTTGAACCATAGAGCACTTTTAGTTTAATCAAGTGTAAGCCCAGACCATTTTCTTGACAATGGCAGCTACGCCTCTGAATGTTCATAACATAACCAAATCCAAAGGATGTATTTAAGCAAATAGCTTCATGCATTACCACAACCAAGGTCATCAACTAATCAAATACTGTTCAATACATTTGAATACTTAACTAAGATGAACAATAATTTACAATTCTGAACTTCTGCAGTAACTGGTATAACTGCTATACAAATATCATACCAGCACGTAAATAACTCAGTCTACATCAAATAAACCACTGGTTCAAGGCATCAGTAGTAAATGAACTTTACTACAGGGCACACATCATAATATTTGTGAGATCTCTCAAGCAAAAATAACAACAATAAATATCTTTGCATACTAGTAATTTCAGTGTAGGTTTCAAACCACCAACCTTTTGCTGTCAAGGCAGATGCTTGATCCTCAAGACTAAGGAGACAGATTACATCAGAGACCGTATAATTTAATTTATAGTCCCTAATTAGAAACGTTTGTACAGCTTGTGGACTGTTAGCATTAGGAATCGTACACAACTCTGTGTTGACAACTGTGTGTGGAGTTTAAGACAGAATACTATGTCAATAAAATATGCCATGCGGTTTTTGGTACCATATACTTGTCCTAAGATAACAACAACAACATCCATCATCATCACCATCATCATCTTGATCATGAAATAAGCTTCATCATCACCATCATCATCTTGATCATGAAATAAGCTTCATCATCATCATCATCACCTTGATCATGAAATAAGCTTCCACCAAAACCATTAAACAATATGCAAAATGTCGTATAGTGTGCAATGAACTTTTTTGTTTACTTTCGGAAAATCACAGCTTTTAGTGACTAATAATTTACAAGCTTCTGCGACATCGCGGCAATATTACTGAGAAACGGCGTAAAACATCAATCATCACTCCACCTGTCCACACCATTCCTGGCATGAACAAACATATTTGTGACTAGTGTCCACTAAAAATGACATACCTTGCCATTTGTTGGAGGTTCTTGGATATAGATGTTACTCATGTTTAAAACGTGTGAATGCGACTAATTTCTTGAAAGTATTTGAAGAAAACGCGCATAATAGATCAAACACTGATGCCGGCTTTCTTTTTCATGGACGCGGCCATTTTGTCAAGTGAATACTAGTGGTTAAACTAAGTTAAGTTTCATTTAGTAATTTACGCAAGTCTTTATCATAAAATATAAACATTATGATCAAAACATTGTATGACTACATCAATACGAAAACTAATGTTTTATACACAATCTTCAGTGATTTGGAAAGTACTATTTTTTTCGCAGTATTTATCGAATACATATAAACTTGTTACAATCTCGTGTAAATCTCGACAGTGAACGAGACCTGTCATGGCTGTATGAAAGGTGAATGGGATCGAATTTAGCTCGGACGAACTTCGAGTTTAAAATTATTTCACAATAATTACTTGTCATCTGGAAGTAAGGTATAAACTATGATCGCATCGGTTTGTAAATAATATCAACAGCGATTTATGACGTGCTGAAATCCGAAAGAGGGTGGACATATTTTGGAATCGCAACAACTGCACGTTTTTTTTTATTTCATTAGATGGGTATTGAGCTAAGGATGAAAATATTCGAAACATTTCTAAACTATGAAGTAACCAAATTCTGTAAAGTGATATCATGTCACAAATATGAGAAATATTGGTGAAAATTTGATACTAAACTGTCAAATTCCAATCAAAGACTTAAGTTTATCCATTATCAAGATTTGTTGATAGACGGGTTGAAACTAATGAAAGTAAAACTGACGATTGTCTGACATTTCTTCTGCATGTGATAACAAACTTTTGTCCATACTGCAGTATGACATCTGAAACAAGCAGAAATTCTAAAACATGCGTATGAACAGTATGATGCCCACATATGACCATGGCATACATTCTCAAACAGTGTTGCATCATTGCATTTATATTCTTCTTAGTGCATCACTTATATTATTTGGATAACAATAATTGAAAGTGTGTTTCTCAAATAAATATTTTTCCAGAGAAAGATGTCACCAAATGTTATCCTTAAGGTCAATTTCTGGTTACAGATGAATGTTAATTGGACTAGATGCAGGTCTTACACTTTATCTGTAGTATGTCAAAATCAGAATTGCATGGAAATGCCATATCTTCTTAGGGAGAATGAGGTCCCCATGGCAATGGAAAGTGGAGTGCCATTATCATGGATATAACTAAATTGGATACAAATAAAATTACAGTGACATGAAGATATGATTATCTCGTGTTTGTTTAATCAAATAGTGATGTGTTAAATTAAGATGATTAAGTCCTATCAATTTTACTGTTTATTTAGTTGACTGATCTAGAATATAGACATGTTATACATGCCAGCCATCCAGGATGTCCAGACACACCAACTGCATTTAATGACAGTTTGATTGGTTATTGTGAAAACTTCTTTTGATTGGCTGTAATGCTAAATGGCAAGTGTGTTATTGTTACCATTCCCAAGAATTTTCTGAAACAATAGGCAAGAAAATATAACTCAGTCATATGCTGCAGTCAACCAGGAAGACTAACTATCTGCATTTTAATGACAGTTTGGGTGGCTCATGCAAAAACTGTTTCTTGTTATCCACACAGTAAGCATTAATCATGTTAGGCTTTGCTTTTTGTGATAATTGTCCAGGTTAAAAAGAACTAACAACAACGAAAATATTAATCTTTAAGTATTCTCTTACAGATTGATTGCCTGCCAGACAGAATAATTTCATGTTCTTTGATTCCAAGCTGCGAACAATCAGATAGTCAGCAAGATGGAATTCTCTGCTGCAAATGTGGAGCAGGTTCGTTCTTTCTGCACATGAAAATTAGGACTCTGGTAACCTTAGTCTTGTCTTAAGTACCAAGAGGCAGTGAAAGGTAACTGGTGACAATGTGGTCAGTGTGTCATTAGTTTGATGAAAATCCGGGTTAGAATTGGCCATCAGCAACCCATGCTTGTCGTAAGACTAAGAGGCATCTTACAGGATCAAGTGGTCAAGCTCACTTACTTGGTTGACATGTCTCCATATCCCAGTTGCTCATGATTTCAATAACTGACAGTGTGGTCTAGTTTCTATTACTTAAAGACCACTATCATTAACTGGAAAATTTCTGAGTGTGGTAATGAATGAACTAAACAAGCAAAGTTTTAAGGTGATTGGTAAAAAGTTTTTAAAATCTTTGACCTCTCTTTGTTGTCTGTGCTTGATCACTGTAGATGTGTTCATTATGATTGACTGTGATATGGAACTATGACACATGAAGCCTATATTGATAGTATCTTCAAGGTAGCTATGGCATAACAGGGCTGGATTTAGTGCTTTTTTACTTGCATTGGTGCAACCCAATTTACAAAGTGCAATCTAGTCATTTGTCTAACTGGCACCAGGCACAAGTCAATTTTTGAGTGGGTAAACTTCTGAATAAAACATCTGAATAATTGAATATCCTATTTCTTTCATTACATATTGCAATAAAAGCAGTGCATCTGGAATTTGGCTCATGCAACTAGGTTCTGTCTTAGGTTGCACCTGGTGCGTGTAGGTCAACATCTCATAAATCAAGCCCTGTATAATATCTGTGGGAAAGTGTTTATTAAAACTATTTTGTTGGAGAAAGGGGAAGAACAACAGAATGAATATAATGAATCCTTTGATTCACATAACAGATACTAAAAATGTATTAACAGATTGTTTTGTTGCTGCTATTTTATTGAAAATGTATACCAACACTATTACGCATTTAAATATATCCTAATTATTCTTACAAGCATCATTACCATACAGAAATATGCACTTTACACACTCTTGTATTGAATCTTGGGGATAATGCAGGATGTAAATTTAAGAATAGGCATATGTTTTCTGAACCTTTTTATTTCCATGGATGTTGCAAATATATTCCTTGAAACACATCATCCATGACTGCTATAAGCTCTTCTGTTGACCATGCAGTGTATCTCTCTCTCTGCAGGCAGTACAGCAGTTTTACTGCAATGCCAATCTGCAGCAAGAAGTTCATCAGTGGCTCAACTCAGCACAGATCTCACCTGAAGCCTGGTCATTTTGTTTTGAACTTTTAGCACCAGAAAAGGTACCGTAATATAATTCATTTTTAACTGAAAACAGAAAGTTGTTTTTACTTATTTTTCTTTACCACAGATATATTTTCATTTTTTCTAAGCACATTATAATGTGAATGTGTCATATTTCTTTTGGTCCATAATAATGAAATGTACTTACAGAGGTGGAAATAAATTTAAAATTACTAACATGCTCCAGTACAGTGGCACATGTAAAATCACTTGCCCTAATAATTCAACTGGATACAGGTACATTTTGATACAAATTTGCTTGCCAAACCAGAAAACACTGGATCGGGACACCAGGAAATGGGTTACTTTGACCCCTGACATATTTCTTAACAAATTTTTTCAACTGACCTCCTGTTTACATTTTTCAACCATCTTAAAGTGTTCTGTACATCCCATGTTTCAGGGCCCAGAAGTTCAGTTCTTTGGCGCCAGTAGTCTCCATGCAAAAATATCCAGATACTGGTGAGAATTATTAGTTTTGTTTACTGCTGAGACCCACCTTGCCAGAACAATACGGTATGCATAATTCATAATCATAAGGTTATGACATAAAGTTGCTGATTTATCTGGAAATCCCTTTTCAGGGTATAACAATATTAGGAGAAAAACAGGATTAAATGTATCCCATGGTTACTGTCTTGGATGGTTTCAACACCATATCTGTTCTTATTGTGGGGTGATGGGGTAGCCTAATGGTTAAAGCCTCTGCTCATCATGCTGAAAGTCTGAGTTCAGTTCCCCACATGGGTGAAATGTGTGACGCCCATTTCAGTGTCTCCCCGCTGCGACATTCCTGGAATATTGCTAAAAGCGGTTTAAAACCATATTCACTCACTGTTCTTGTTACGTTTCACCTAAGCTGTGAACAACTGCAACCTTGGGCTCTCCTTCTTCACAAAACAGACTGCAGTGATTGTATGTTTGTCATGCAGGCATGAAGTCCCATCCAACCAGTATCTCACACTGAAGCAGAAGCTGTTGGAGAAGATCATACAGTTTGCTGACGGGCCCAAGATGATCTTAACACGATTATGTGTTGCTGTAAGTGGGAAAGTATTTGCATCTCTTAATAGCTGTTCACAAATGAGAATCATGCATAAAATAGTACAGTTCAAACATTCTGCCATGTTGCTTTGTGAGTATGCTGGTCACTGATGCAACCAAAGGAATGAGATAGTCTGTCACTGTGGTTTGCTTGATAGTGGGCAGTGGGGTAGCCCTTTGGTTAAGTGTTCACTTATCATGCTGAAGGCATGGGTTCAATTCCCCACATGGGTGCACATTGTACCGATGCTACTTTGTACACTCTGTCTGCCCCGGAATTTAGCTGAAAGTGACATAAAATCAACTCTCTTGCTTTATAGTTTCATTGTACCTTGACAACATAAATCATTGCTCACAGTAGAAGTCTCTGGATTGTCTGTTCCTGATTTGAATATTTACAGGCCACCATTCTGGCTGACAGCGTTACACAACAACACAAATCTTTTTGTGACCATGACAACCTGATAAAACTGGCGTACTGTTCAGTGTTTGCCAACACTTTAAATAACCCATGAAGATCCAGGGTAGAATAGCAACCCATGCTTTCTCCAAAGGGCAACTATACTTGTCATAAGAGGCGACTGATGGGATTGAATGGTCTTCTGACACATGTCATAGGATCCCAGTTGCGCAGATCAATTCTTATGCTGTTGATCACTGGCTCGTCTGGCCCAGATAGGTGGAATATTGCTGAGTGTGGAGTATAACTAGACTCACTCACTCAGTCACTTTCAATACATACCTTGAAGGAATCAATTTTTGTTCAATGTGTATGGCAGTTCTCTGTGATTAAGATTCCCGGGTAGCTTGCTTGCCACAATAAACAGTGTGGAAGGTAATGCATGGTCATATGTGATCATCGTGATCTTGTCTTATTTTGCATGTTGAACTTCATGCTTCTTTAATTCATCCCAATTTGTGTTGCCTTTTCAAAGTGTGTCTATGTAATGCAAATGTGACTGTTTGACCTTGTCTTTCTAGTTGTCCTCATACATCATGCAGACGGCCCCTGAATCCTGGTCTGATCCCGTGGAGGATCTCATCACTACATTTCAGAGGGAAGATGTCCCCAATATTTCAGTAAGAACTCTTTCATTGTTTCAATTTTAGATATGTGTGTATTTCAGCTGTTTTTGTTCTGTTTTATACGAGTAATATTCAGTGAGTGTTTATTGTTGTGTATCATACAGGGAGTGAGAATGATAGAAACACATGTATTGATGATCATACGCATGTGAATCTTTGAAGATTCATAACAGTTGCAAATACCTTTTGCAGTACTATTTACCCTGTGTACCTGCTATAGTTCTTTTTGGTCATGTTGTGTATCCTCTTTCATCAATGGAGACCTGTGAAGGTCCCAGGGTAGAATGGGCCTTCAGCAGCCCATGCTTGCCATAAAAGGTGACTATGCTTGTCGTAAGAGGCGACTAACGGGATCGGGTCGTCAGGCTCGCTGACTTGGTTGATATATGTCATCGGTTCCCAATTGCGCAGATCGATGCTTATGTTGTTGATCACTGGATTGTCTGGTCCAGGCTCAATTATTTACAGACCGCCGCCATATGGCCTGGGATATTGCTAAGTGCAGCATAAAACTGTACAACCTATATTTGTGCCTTTTGCTATTTACAGATTTTTAGTATTTTTAGTTTTTTTTGTTTTTCCATGGAACATTTTCAGGGGGTGGGCTTCGTTTCCAGAGCAAAACTCAAAAGCCGTACAATATTTTTCTGCAAAACTTAGTAGATATATCAATCAGGACCTAAAGTGGTGCCTTTTGCTATGTACAGGTTTTTGTGATTTATTATTTTCTCAGTTTCCATGGAAACGTTTCGAACTTAGTCTCAAAAGTGAGATGTGAGCTTCGTTTCCGGAGCAGAACTCAAAAAATTCTTAATATCTGTCAGCAAAACTTGGTAGATATGAGTGGCAGACCACAACATGGTGCTTTTTGGTATTTACAGGTTTTTGTGATTTATTATTTTCTTGGTTTCCACGGACACGTTTCAGACTTAGTTTCAAAATGGAGGGATGGGCCTCCTTTACGGAGCAGAACTCAAAAACTGTTCAATATATTTTTGCAGAACTTGGTAGATATATCAATTGGAACCTAAAGTGGTGCCTATCGCTATATACAGGTTTTTGTGATTTGTCATTTTCTCGGTTTCTATGGAAAGTTTTGGACTTAGTTTCAAAATGGAGGGATGTACTTCGTTTCCAGATCAGAACTCAAAAACGGTTCAGTATTTTTCTGCAAAACTTGTTAGATATATCAATCAGAACCTAATGTGGTGCCTTTTGGTATTTACAGGTTTTTGTGATTTATTGTTTTCTTGGTTCCATGGACATGTATCAGACTCGAAAACCATTTCATATCTTTCAACAGATCTTGACAAATATATGAGACAAATCTTGAAATGGTGACTTTTGCTGATTACAGATATATAGCATTTATATTTTTCATGAATTCCATGGAAACAATTCAAACTTACAATAAGTAACTGTCAGATGGTTTGTCCTTTCAAACATGTGGGGGCCGGGGGGATATGTCATCTTCTGATGACTCTTGTTGATATTTTTCAGAGTTTCCAAAGGTGCCAAATCTTATTGGATATTTTAACAGTAATTCCAGAGGAGGTATGTTCTCATTTTGTCACATTACTTAATACAGAAGATTGAACTGATATTGCCAAAGAATGTACAGTACACTGCTCTGATCAATATTCTGACTGATCGGTTCATACCAGGTGTTCACTATGTGCTGAATTATGTCCCTTGATTGTGCCACTGCCAGCATCATATGATTGTTGGTTCAGGTTCCTGGTTTGTGCTGTCATATCAGGTTAGAA
Source organism: Haliotis asinina (assembly GCF_037392515.1). NCBI lineage: Eukaryota > Metazoa > Mollusca > Gastropoda > Lepetellida > Haliotidae > Haliotis > Haliotis asinina. The sequence continues at coordinate 42,056,589 of NC_090286.1, forward strand.
TTGGTCCTTAGGAACCCATGCTTATCGTAAGAGGCAACAAATGGGGTCGGGTGGTCGTGCAAGCTGGGAGAGTGATAGTCTTAATTGTTGTTAACTTGAATATTTGGAATATTATTTCAGTTTTTTGGGGCAAACCTGAGCCAACAAAGAAGGATAACACTGAGGTCGGAGTTCCAAAAGGGCCTTTTACGTGGTAAGTGTGCAAAGTAACTCATGCTAGTTGTAAAAGGCAACTAATTGGGTGGTCAGGCTTGCTGACGTAGTTGACATGTGTCATTGTGTTCCAAATGCATAGATCGATGCTCATGATGCTGATCTCTGGATTGTCTGGTCCAGACTCGATTATTTAACAGACCGGTGCCAAGTAGCGGGAATATTGCAGAGTACCCCATTAAACAACCAACCAACCTACATATTATAGTAATTGCTGACTGTTGATCACTGGATTGTCTGGTGCAGACTCAATTATTTAACAGACCGGTGCCATATAACTGGAATATTGCAGAGTACCTCAGTAACCAACCAACCAACTAACCAACCAATCTACATACTATAGTAATTGCTGGGTGTTGATATGATGGAGTGTGTTGCAGTGTTACCCCTATTACAAGGGTTGCTGAACCCCCACTCCCCCACCCAGGTGTATGCAGGTGCCCTCAAGTGCTTCTCCAGCTGGGTGGACTTTGGCATCCCCATCATCGAGAGTGAAACAATCATTCTCCAAGTGTTCCAGTCCATCCACAACCAGGAGCTGTTTGAGACAGCAGTCGAGACATTGTCCAGTGTCTTCTCCCACCCAGAATCATACAGGTGAGTCACCTTTGTCAATGTTTGAACAGCCCACTTTTACTGCAGTTTGGACAAGTGTGTGTGTCTAAAACTGTTTAGCTTCTGATGAATGTTGAAGATGTGTCCTGCGTCAGAACTTGTACAGGTGAGTTCCTCAACTTTAGATTATGTACATCATCTACATGTTTGGTCGGACCTGTGAACATCTGGGTTAGATGCTTGTCGTAAGAGGCGACCAACGGGATCAGGTGGTTCAGTGCACTCACTTGGTTCATGCGTGTCATCAGTTCCCAAATGCATAGATTGATGCTCATGATGTTGGTCCAGACTTGATTATTTACAGACCACCGCCATATAACATTAATATTGCTGAGTGCGGTGTAAAACTTAACTCACTCACTTCAGGTGGTCCATTCCTCTGAAGCACAGTTGGTCAGTGGAGTAGCTCAGTGGTTAAAGCTCTCACAGAGTCACATGTCACACTGAAGACTGGTGATCAATTCCCCACATTGGGTACAACATTTGAAACCCAGTGTCTCCCACCCTGCTTAAATATTGCTTAAAGCAGCATAAGACTAAAGTCACTCACTCTAAGACACTGCAAGTTGGTGTGCAAAATTAGGCTACTTTGGCATGCTAGTAACCTGTGATTGTGGGATTGAATCCCATTTCTTCTCAAATAAATTTGTCAGCTCCAGCACGGGTACTTGTTAACTTCTTGTAAGTGATGTAAGTTATCATAGCACCGTCAGAGCTACAAATAGTCTGTCAACCCAATCGTTTGATTAACAGGTGAAAGTACATCTCAGTTAAAATTCAAATAGGTGAATAAAAATCTGTATTCTCAGTTTGCATAAACACTTCTGGCGGCTATTTTTTGACTGAACCATAAACCATCTATATGTTCAATCCAGGTTTCCATACACAATCCAGAAATTGCTGCCTAACATACTGAACCTTCAAGACATGATGAAGAGAGTCATTGACGAGAAAGACATGGTAAGTGTTGACAGGAGATTCTAATCTGATTGTCCAGGAAGAGGAGTCCATGTGCTCCTACACAATGCAAGGTTTTGTTAGTCATCTGACAGAACCCTCAGTGGTTTCACAAGTTCACACCCCACCTTCACCCTGATGGTGACCCTTGGTCAGTACCGTATGTAGGTTTGACTCCATGTGTGAATATTTGTCAATGGACCGCATGGTCAGAAGGCTGCTCCATAACATCTTGTAACATGAATGAGATTCTTTCTGTCATCATTCTCCCATGTTCGTCATTTGGATTGTGGACCTGCATATGTCTGGCTATCTGATTATGCTTGCCTTATCTGTACATAATAAAAGGTTGTCTTGAAACTATCACCATGCTACCATTGTTACTTTTTGCTTGATAATGGTGGGAAGATCTGCGCCGAAACACTCTCTATGCAATAAATATGAAGTTGTCATCCTCAGAGTTGTATACTTCATTACTGACTCACCAACTTCTGGAAAGGCACCAATCACTCGCATACTGTTTCTGTCTATTTGCATGGTATTATTTTATTATTTTATCCCCACCATCCGTTGACCTGTTTTGCAGGAGACAACACATGGCCTATGTCGGATCGTCATGTCATTAGCTGAGACACACACCAAGTTGATAGTGGAATCCTCTCTTGGAGAAAACCAGCAACATAAGAACAATGTCAACGAGCTCATTCAGATGGTGCTGGTAAGTGTGATGGGCTTGATTATTTACAGACCGCTCCCATACAGTATAGCTGAGTGGCGTAAAACTAAACACAGTGCCATCATGTAGTGGGCTATAGCTAACCCCTGTTAAACAGCAACCAAAACAAAAAACATGTTTAAACAGTTGATGATGCCTTGTGTAGCCATTAACAATAAGCAGCAAATTTCATCAAAGTTTGAGAAAACTTGAAAATAACATGTCCTTGCCTGTTCCAGAGGTTCACGTCCCTACCCGGACACTACCCTGTGGATGAAGCCTGCAGTGACTTGTCATTCACATTCTGGTACATACTACAGGTAAACTGTCCCTCATGTTCTGGTACATACTACAGGTAAACTGTCCCTCATGTTCTGGTACATACTACAGGTAAACTGTCCTTCATGTTCTGGTACATACTACAGGTAAACTGTCCTTCATGTTCTGGTACATACTACAAGTAAACTGTCCCTCATGTTCTGGTACATACTACAGGTAAACTGTCCCTTATGTTCTGGTACATACTACAGGTAAACTGTCCCTCATGTTCTGGTACATACTACAGGTAAACTGTCCCTCATCTTCTGGTACATACTACAGGTAAACTGTCCCTTATGTTCTGGTACATACTACAAGTAAACTGTCCTTCATGTTCTGGTACATACTACAAGTAAACTGTCCTTCATGTTCTGGTACATACCACAGGTAAACTGTCCCTCATGTTCTGGTACATACTACAGGTAAACTGTCCTTCATGTTCTGGTACATACCACAGGTAAACTGTCCCTTATGTTCTGGTACATACTACAGGTAAACTGTCCCTCATGTTCTGGTACATACTACAGGTAAACTGTCCCTCATCTTCTGGTACATACTACAGGTAAACTGTCCCTTATGTTCTGGTACATACTACAAGTAAACTGTCCTTCATGTTCTGGTACATACTACAAGTAAACTGTCCTTCATGTTCTGGTACATACCACAGGTAAACTGTCCCTCATGTTCTGGTACATACTACAGGTAAACTGTCCTTCATGTTCTGGTACATACCACAGGTAAACTGTCCCTCATGTTCTGGTACATACTACAGGTAAACTGTCCCTCATGCTCTGGTACATACTACAGGTAAACTGTCCCTCATGTTCTGGTACATACTACAGGTAAACTGTCCCTCATGTTCTGGTACATACTACAGGTAAACTGTCCCTCATGCTCTGGTACATACCACAGGTAAACTGTCCCTCATGTTCTGGTACATACTACAGGTAAACTGTCCCTCATGTTCTGGTACATACTACAGGTAAACTGTCCCTCATGCTCTGGTACATACTACAGGTAAACTGTCCCTCATGTTCTGGTACATACTACAAGTAAACTGTCCTTCATGTTCTAGTACATCCAACACATAAATGTCCTTGTGTTCTGATTTGTAGTGCAGGTTAATTAAAAAGAATTGATATTAAATATCAAAGCAAGTTTTGAGTTTCATATGTTTGTTAGTAGACCTTATCCTGTTGACATTAAGCTGCTGATATTTTCAATGACTAGGTTATCTGGGACAGACCTGCAGTATGGCCAACTCCAGTTGTACACAACAAAAAAAACCTTTGTATAACTAACAAGATACAGGGGTTTGTCTTCATCTGCTCACAGGCCGATATCAATGTTTTGTTTTGATGGTCTGATACAGACTTGCAAGAATTAATCATTGAAAGTCTGTCTGAGTGAGTGAGTGAGTGAGTTTAGTTCTACGCCGCTTTTTAGCAATATTCCAGCAATATCACGGCGGTGGACACCAGAAAATGGGCTTCACACATTGTACCCATATGGGGAATCGAACCCGGGTCTTCGGCGTGACGAGCAAACGCTTTAACCATTAGGCTACCCCACTGCCCCTCTGTCTGAGTATAATGTTTCTGAAAGTGAGATAATATATAGATAACTGATAATGCACAATCAGTTGGGTGACTTTAAAGTTTGTCTAGTTTGCCCCAGTAATGTTTCTAGGTGTATTAGAGGCATGTTTATGTTCAGTTAAAATGTTTACGACATGAATCACTGAATCCGCATTAGGCTAACATGCATTGAGAGAAATAGATGACTGTTCCAATCAGCATAAGTCAGCTCACTCACTGTTCCAGGATGAGCTTCAGGCTCTTGACGCGAGTCAGTTCCGGATCCTGCAGCCAATCTTCCACGGTATCTACTTCTCGCTGATGGAGGTGCTGCTGACCAAAGTCCAGTACCCCAACGACCAGGAGTATGAGAGCTGGTCCAGCGAGGAGAAGGAGCAGTTTCGATGCTACAGACAGGACATTGGAGACACAATGGTTTGTACACATTGTCGACAGATGTAAAACTTAACTGAAGTCTGGTGGCAAAATAAAAAATACAGTGGAAGCTGTCTAAACCAGCACTCATTGGGACTAAAGAAATAATTTGGTTTAGACAAGGGAGCCGGATTGTAGAGCTGATGAGAAATGTACAAGTCATGGAAGGGACTGAGATTTTGTACTGTTGTTTACAACTTGCCGGATTGGACAGATGCTGGTTATGGCAGCTTCCACTGTATGTTCTTCTCCATCCTCTAGAGGACTAGCCTTGAATAGCTGCAAAATTGCAGACGTGGCTTAAAGCCACATTTAGTCACTCCTCTAGAGGGATAATCAGAAATGTCACTCTAATCCGATGGAAAGATACAGATATGCCGAGGACAAAAGGGAAGTATGATGTGAGAAAGAATTGTATTAACACTAAACAATATATGGAAGATGTACTTGCTGGTCTGAGATCCTGAAAATAGACCTAATCACAGGGATTGACTTGGGCCGCGATATCGCGATTTTCTCGCACCAGTTGCTTTAAAATCGCACTCAAATCTACCTGCAGCGATTTAAAATCGCATCCTGCTCACCTTTATGATAGGAAGTTTTTAAATCTGTTTTACTGAGAAAGGATTTGTCGTTATTTGGTCCTGTCAAAGATATTCCCGTTGCTTTTTACGTATTTTTACTCTTCGAAACATAACTTCTGGTATGGAACATCGAACATCGTTACACAGAGCTGCACAAAATGAGCTGCACTGCAAGGAGTATGGCAAACTCTGAACCTCGCACTACTGTGTTGTTTATGCACTGTGCGACGGTGTACAGAGTTCGCATTCGGAAGTTGTGTTCTGCAACGTCACACAAAGGGTGGCTACTAACAAAACCATCTTATTCGATATAAAAATCTTTAAATTCTTAAAGACGACGAATGAAAACGAAGAAACAGTTTGACCCTTTCAACACCGTAGGCCGAAAAATTGGCCAAGACATCGCCAGTCCCCAGGAGCTGTAGCTCGAAAAAACGACCAGTCAGTAGTTGCATCAAAATGATTTATACTTTTCGGAACCTAACTAATATATGATTCATTTATCAAATCTTTCACTCTTCATAATGCCTTTCAACACTTATTACATTTCAGATATTTTATCGACAAGGTTAGAATTGTAAACTATTTTTCGCAATGTTATTGAAAAAAAACCTATTCTCACACACATGCTTCGGCAACGGTTCCACATCCGAGTTCTCAGTGAGCAAATCAACAATGCGTAGAGGACATAATTAAACAAATCACATAAACTGAAGAATAAAATCAATAACAATATTCATAAAAATTGTCTAACAAACATTATAACTTACTATTTCAAACTTTATTGCGCGATCGTGTCATGTCATTCTTTCTCGTTTGTGTGGGGTGGGGGGGAACAGTATCCATTGCTGTTATCTGATTGGCTGACTTAGGTCACTTGTCTGATATTGACCAATCACGATCCTTACTGCAGACTGAGTCTAAAAAGCGTCATTAGAAACCAATGTTTATCCAATAAAACCGCTTCTTACAACTATGAAAATACTCTTGGCAAGGATACGGCTGTGGCTATATACACGACATCCGTCATTTTGTTGATGTTCAGAGCTTTCGAATGATACCCGCCATCAAACGAATCGCCTCACATGTTATTCATTATCGGACAAAGATTTTAAAATGGTGGTTTTTCACGCTGTTGTATCACGTTACCAAGGGAATTGCCACTGATATCGGGAAATACACGACCATACATATTACTTCAGAAATCTTTCTAGAATAATTTTCTGATCGTGTATAAATGAACATATGAAAGAAAAAGTGAAGGGGATGTCATGACTTGTTACAAATAGAAAAAAACGCTCCAGGTTTTTCTTCCTCCGTGGTTCATCTAGACATATAAATGTCTATGCCTGCATTTTCATTACAAATTAACTTATTTAAGTTGTAGTCGTATTACGTAAAACATATGATAAAAGTAACTTTCATATTTATAAACAGTAAGATTAGTCCTTTCAACTGGTGTATGATATGCAGTAGCAATAATGATTTATAAGTTGATATTTTCTCTTGATAACCATAAACTATGACCTCAGAGTTGCTAGGAACTCGGTGTCATGGAAGTATAATGCCTCTGGTTGACTGGTGTTGAAAGAGTTAAGTCGTTGACCTTGATGACAACCGGAATGCAGACACCAATGGTGATGCTCGTAGATCTACAGACTTGTAATTCATTGCAACTGAGGATTGCTTGACTTGAAATTGATTATGACAATGTCTTATTTGTCTCGTTTTCTTTTTCTTCTGAACGATCATGAACAGTTAAATCTCATAAGATTTGAAAAAATCTCATGCTTTTGATCCCATGTGAGATTTTATCTCACATGTTTTCTGAGCCAGGTTTATCCCTGTAATCAGGAAGCTGCTACAACTGTTGCCCTTTACATTTGTTTGCTGTTAATTACAAAATGGTTTCATGTTTCAGATGTATGCCTTCAACATCTTGAGAGAGCCTCTGATTGGCTATCTGTGCAATATATTGAAAAATCTCCTTCAGTCACAGGATATACGCTGGCAGGTGGGCATAACTTATGTTCTTATCACATCAGAGGTGCAAGTCAGTCTGATATCATTGTCATGGCATACATAGAGAAGTTGAAGATGCTGGTCCCCAAATCCCTATGAGTTTATCATAGGCTGCTGAATGTTGTTCCGCTATGAATACTTTGTCGATTTGAACCCAGATTCTGTTATACTTCAACCTCACACTAACAAGACCTGTGGTGAGGTAGTCAAGTGGTTAAAACATTTGCTTGTCACGCTGAAGACCTGTGTCAGTTCCCCACATCCCATTTCTGGTGTCCACCACAGTGATATTGCTGGAATATTGCTAAAAGTGATGTGAAACTAAATTCACTCTCTCACTCATGACAGCATCTGTAATTACAGAAACTAGTGTACTTCATTTAATCTGCAATCTTTTGAATGAATTGTGTAGATATTTTTTTCTTTTTCAGACTCTAGAAGCTATGTTTTTCCTGTTTGGTTCTGTTGCTGAAAGTGTAGATTTAGAAGAAACTGTGTATTTACCAATGTTATTGGAGATGCTTCCCAGGGTGCCGTTCAACAACATCAAGTTGATATCAACAGCACTGTACATGATAGGTAGGCAACCAAGAACTGAAATGGATCAAGTCACTCACATATAGGTTTTCTGCTCACTTTTTTCACCAATAACACTCATTCTGATAGATTCTGAGCTTCAGATGACCCATGATTATCCAAGCTAGAAATAATCTTCAGTTATCTTTGCTTCTCATAAGCCCCCTGGATATTTCAAGTTCCAAATGGTCCTGAGAGCCATGTTTGTCTGGGTTGACTCAAAGAATTATCCTGTCAGACTCGATGACGTAGGGGGCATCTTCACCGAATGAGTTCGATCATTTTTCCCATTTATTATATACAACATATGTCATATTTGGGATTTCACTTTCTTAGTAAAGTACAAATTCTAGTACTTTTTTCGGTTGAGTCCCATCCGGGATTCGAACCCGCACCCTCAGAGTCAGGCACCTAATCGCCAGCACACAAAGTCAGCCGCCTAGCCCGCTCAGCCACCGCGACTTCCACAAAAATGAAAGTCGGACAACTGGTAGTCTAGACTGCGTACTTTGTGTACCCCTCTGATGAGTGTAAATTGGCACGGCTCCCACGGCCGAAAGCTATGATTACACGATGCCATTTAGAAAGTGGTCAAATGCAACATATGTCATATTTGGGATTTCACTTTCTTAGTAAAGTACATATAGTTGTACAAGTAGTATATAGTTGACTACAAACAAATGATGACAAAGCACTGTGTATTTCTGTTTCAGGTTCTTTTGGGGAGTGGATGAACTGCCACCCCGACAGCCTGGGGTGTGTCATCCCCCTCATCCTGCAGGGTTTGGGCAACAGTGAGGTTGCCACAGCGGCAACAATGGCACTCAAAGATGTAACGAGAGAAAACCTAGATCACATACATCCCTTCGCCCACAACATCCTGGTGGCCAGTCAGGTAATTCATTCCAATATTTACACCTCACTACCTCAGGTGAGTGAGTTTAGTTATACGCTGCACTCAACAATATTCCAACTATATGTCGGCGGTCTGTGAATAATCAAGTCTGGACCAGACAGTCCAGTGATCAAAAGCATGAACATTGTTCTATGCAGTTGGAAACCAATGACATGTCGGTCAACCAAGTCAGTGCGCCTTACCACCCGTTCTCTTTAGTCACTTCTTACGACAAACATGAGTTACTGAAGATTAATTCTACCCCAGATTTTCATGGGTCAGTGTCTCAAGAGACTGACCTGCTGAGAAAATTGTCTGTGTTCATAATGCCATTTCATTCTTAGTTTGAAAACCCTTTTATCATGGTGTTTTGTCCATCTGTCCCAGTTTGTAATGTTAATGAGACTTGTTCTTATCTGTTATAGACAGTTTTGGAGGGAAACTCATTAAAGGTAAGTACATAGAGTTTATTTAGTTATGGAAACCCTATAATTGTAATTCATGTCAGGGTAGCTGCTCCAAAAAAAATTTTTTAAAGTTTGTCAGATAAGTTCAATATGGAAAGAGTAAAATCTGTTGAAGAATAGATGCTCTTGAGTTTAATGCTGTCATCAGGCTTTCCTTAGAAATTGATGAAATCATTACTGTAGGTGTATTAGAGTGACAGTCCTTTTTGATTAAGACCCACTTTTATGATGATTACTGTATACAAGTCTATGAACAGAAATATGAATGAAATTACTGACTTCTTCATTCCTGAAGTGTTTCTGAATTTCAATGGCAGCAATACTGTCCAGGTCAGCAGTTGCTGTAATTATGCAGTTCTCTGCTGCAGCCCCGCGATGCCCTCCGACTGATGTCATGTGTGGGGCAGGTGCTCTCCGTCCTCCCCTTCAACGACATCATGGAGTGCCTAAACCGGATCCTCACCCCCCACATACAACAGTTCCAGCAGCTGGTCAAGGAGGAGGTTAGTCGATGTTTTTTGGGGTGCTTTGTTCAATATTCCTCTCAACAATATTTCAGTTATATCTTGGCATTTATTAAAAACATGAGCCTTGACCAATCAGTTGAGTCATAAATATAGTAGAGAATCATAAATATGTGCTTCTCAGTGGTTTTTTTCTGATCAGGGCTCAACTGCATGCTACCATCATATTACCAGAATATTACTGTGTTTAGTGTTAAACAACAAAGAACATTGTTTACTGCTTTTGTGTTCCTGAAAAACTGTTAAAAGTGTCACCTCACCTCACCTCACCTCACCTCACCTCACCTCACCTCACCTCACCTCACCTCACCCTTTTCACTAACAAATGGAGCATTGACTACCAAATGGCACCCAGCAGTAGTTAAGCTATTATGGAGTTGTGCACTGGTCTGTGGCTAAGTAACGGTTGGAGATATCAAGAAATATTGTCACAAAACTTATCTAGATACATTAGTTCTTACTTTACCTCCTCATTCATCATAGGTGTCACATGGAGATAGTATATATGTGCAACTAGTTATCAGATGAAGACAAACTGGTGCTCTTACAAGTTGAATGTTCTGAATCATCATGTACTTATAATGAACAGGAAAAGGAACGCAAGTCTGTTTATTTTGTCAAGTTTTAAATGGATGACATAAACATGAACGTTTACTTGTATGAGCATTCATTTTCTTTTAAGCTTGCATTTCTATTGCTGTTTAGTATATTTTCTTCACAACTGGAACCACAACTATCCCATTGCAGCAGCCGACTGCCGTTACCAAGGCTAACCTGATCCTGAAGGTGAACCTCTTGAGCTGGTTGTTTGCTTCCCTGGACACAGAACGAGACCACGATGGAGAAGACAACTCACCTGAGAAACAAAAACCCAATTCAGATCATCCTAAACCAGTAAGCCCTTTTAGCTTTGTTGCTTGAGTTATGGTTGCATTTTGTAAATTTAAAACCCAACCCACTCTATGATTGCTTACATGAAAATCCCATCCTTAATCAGGTTGCACTATTTGTTTGTACGTTTTCAGATCTTTTTTCTTTCATATTTTTAGGTATATGTCGTCTTACAGCAAGTCCTGCCAATGATCAAAGTCATGGTGTCAAAATGGTTGGTTGATCCTACAATCGTAGAGGTATGAAATGTTGAAATGTTTCATTATTCTAACCTGAAATTTCCTACTAAAAGTCCATTCTTGGAGATACATTATAAATCTTCCTGGATCCTTCAGCGATGATGTCATTGAAATATCTTTGATATGCTGTGTTTTCTAGTCTACATGATCTAACTATGGTTAGGAATGAGGACTTTTTTACGGATATGCAACTTCTTTATTCTGTGTTTTGAAATAGATTTTAATGTCATTGTCAAGCATTTGATGACAACGATATTAGAATCTATGTCAAAATGTCGCCTACATAAGTTGTACATCCATAAGAATAGTCCTCATTCTTAACTCTAGTTAGATCACGTAGATTACTATATTCTTTGTTCTATGTAGGTGACATTTCGACATAGATTTGAGCAATTGATGACAATGATATACTGTGTAGTACATGTCAGATGTTGATTACCATAGGCAGTGTGTGAGCTGTTCAAGAAGGCCCTGCGGACTCTCATGGAAGACTTCTCGCCCATGTCGCAGGATGTTGCCCAGATGACCATTGAGATGTACCAGGCTGTTCCCCATCCCTCCCTCTTGGATCTTGTCAGACAAGTATGGCCATAACTCTTGTAACATATGACCCGTGAAGGTCCCGGGGTAGAATAGGCCTTCAGCAACCCATGCTTGCCGTAAAAAGCGACTATGCTTGTCGTAAGAGGCGACTAAATCGGTTCCCAATTGTGCAGATCAATGCTCATGTTGTTGGTCACTGGATTGTCTGGTCCAGACTCGATTATTTACAGACCGCCGCCATGTAGCTGGAATATTGCAGAGTGCGGCATGAAACTAAACTCACTCACTCACCTTTATAACATACCGATATGGACACTCAGCACATAGATAGATAGATAGATAATTAGATAGATAGATAGATATTTATAGATATAGGATATATATAGCGCACATATCCATGCACTGGTGTATGCTCAAGGCACTGGTATTTTTCCCTCAATCACTGGATGACAATCTCAACAGCACATCGTATTTCAATCTCAACTCCCTAGGGAGTATACAACTTTTGCTGTCACTTGGCGCACTGAGTTTATTGAGGCTCTCTCTCAACCTAACAAGGTACCCATTCACAGCTGGGTGGACTGGGACACATAGTCACAGTACTTTGTCCAAGTTCACTGTACATTGCTGTACATTGCAACTGGGTGTTTCCACGTATTCATGTGGCCACTATCTGGTCATATACCAATGGATTCGTGGCTTCTTTTAAATGCACAGGGTTGTGCACTGTGCACTAGGGGTTGTGACAACACTGAAAGAGTCTGAACACAAAGTTGACTCCATGGTTTTTACACCCAGTCACAGGTGGGCTCGATCCCGACACCTCAACCTCGCTGGATCACTAGCCTAGCGCCTTAGCCAGCTCGCCCACCATGCCCCCTACCTCAATGATAGATAGGGACATACACCACATCCATGACAGATAGGGGCACACACCACATCCATGACAGACAGGGACACACACCTTGCCTATTTCTCTTATTTAATGGTCCTCCTAATGATCCAGATGATCCTGCTGTTTGGGACGGACCGCAGCTTCGAGCAGTTCACCAAAGTGCTGCTGAGCACCATCATCAATAAGACTTTGCTCATGTACCAGGATGTACAAGGTAGGTTCTACTCCACTACAGTTAGCTGCCTTAGACTCTTCATTGGTAGCATGCTGGATGAAGTGTGGTGTATGTCCTATGAGTCATTCAGAGGTCCTGTAGTCAAGTGAAGACAACTGTGAGTCATTCAGAGGTCCTGTAGTCAACAGAAGACAACTGTATTGTGTTTCCTGCCAGCATCTGTGTTTTCAGTGCCAAACCCTCAAATGACAATATAGTGTGTACAAATAAATGGATTGTCATGAGATTTTATGGAATACTGCTTTTTATTTACTTCTTTCTGTTTCAGTACTGAGAGCAAACTCTGATGTGATAGAAAACTTTATGACATTACTGTCTCAGGTTAGTAAAATCAAAGATTTCAACACACATTTTAGCTAGAGACAGAATGGTGTTGCTCAGGTGCCAGATTAAGTCTGTTCTTGGATTGCTGTGTTAGTAAATGTAGAACATTCACGTGTGGGTTTTTTTCTGAAACACAAACATTGATGCAAATCCTATTTACTTCAGGGAAGATATCATTGTGTGAAACACATGGAGTTGAACTTACATGAGGTTTCTCCCATAGCAAGTTTGAACAGAATTGTTAAAACTTTGGACTTCCGCGGTCATGCTTTCGACGACATCTAAAATAAAGAGTTAGAAATTGACCAGAGAGAAGTCATGTATCTGTTGGTCTATCTGTTGGCCTCACTAGTTGATGTGCTGCATTCTACAATGCCTATTATTAGTTTTGTGTAGTATTCACCAACTGCAAACATTTGTACAAAACAAAATAGAATTGCCGTGAAAATAGATTACTGTGTTGACTGTTTAATTTGAACAAAGGTGACAAAGACTCAGAATTTGTACGGTGCCTGAGTGGAATATCAGTGTTCAACAGTATCATGATATTTCAGGAGACTAGAATTATTTAACAATTCCATGATGCTTCTGTGAAAGATCAAAGTACTTTATCAACAATACTTTATCAGACAATAATATGCTCTTTTTGCATTGCGTCACTGTCTGCCCCCTTGTTATTGAAAACTTTTGCATTATGTCACATTGAAACGACGTCACAGTGCATGTCAGTTGCCATCGCCGCATACAGTCTGCTATAGTAAATTACTCCGTTGCATCCCGTTTCTTGGTTTGCAGTTGCATCACATAGCTAACATCACTGGTGGAAAAATTACGTTTATGTTTGCTGACGGGTAAAATGTCTCATAGGTCGACTCACAATTTTCCAGCAACATGGTAACATTCGCAGTGTTTACATTCCCACAATGCAGTTGTGGAATGTCGCTTGACTAGTCAACTTCTTCCGTATGTAGAGAAAACGTTATTTCTTAAACAACTTTAGGTATAGTCTCACCTCACCTTTGGGTAGAGAAAATGTTATTTCTTAAACAACTTTAGGTTTAGTCTCACCTCTCCTTTGGGTAGAGAAAATGTTATTTCTTAAACAACTTTAGGTTTAGTCTCACCTCACCTTTGGGTAGAGAAAACGTTATTTCTTAAACAACTTTAGGTTTAGTCTCACCTCACCTTTGGGTAGAGAAAACGTTATTTCTTAAACAACTTTACTGCTAGACACATATTAGATGATCCTGCACACTAAACGCGGTTGTGACAAGAAAGGCGGTACAACGAATTGGGCGAGTACACTTGGCTGCTACAGGTAGCTTGACGATTATGCATGTACAATACATGCTAACCGTGACATGAAATCAACACCGCATATTCCTTCGAATGATAAGACTGCAATTTCAGGCATAAGATACTGATGTTCCACGCTAACCTTTAGTTAAGATGAAGACAAATAAATGATTGAGGCATTGACAAGCATTTTAGATATTCAACAATTTTGTTGGGGCGTTCCCAAGTATGCAAGTTGGGGTCATTTGTCAGGTCGTGGATCATCTTATATGTGTTTACCAGTAGGTTTAGTCTCACCTCACCTTTGGGTAAGTGAAGATATGAGTTACTGATAAGTAAAGCCATGCTAATCACTCAGGTAAGTTATTAGTCTGTGTATATCCATGCTGTAAGGTGAGCAAGGTAACCAGTAAGTGGTGATGTGGATTTTGATTATTCAGGTGATGAAGAAGACTCAACACTTGATGACAGATGGTAGCTGTAACCTGTCGGGTTTATTCCATGCAGGTGGGTGATAGGTTCAATATTTGTCATTTAAAACTTGCCCCTACATGAGATGTCACTTTGGTGAGTTTAAGGGTTACCTTGGACATCTCACTGCGGGAAATGCATTCACTATTCTGTGAAGGCCATTATGACATCATAATCCAACGATATCACTAATCTCTCTGCCACTGAACCTGAGGCGATTCAGAACTGCGAGCACGATTCAGAACTGCTGATTGCCTTGGCGAGGCAGCTGTGAGGTTCGCGGGTGCTTGTCCGAAGCTTAGGCATTCAAGATCAAGCGCTCACAGGCGTTCGCAATTCTGAACACATCTTTGGTTAGGTGTAGTCTTTATGTGGAGGACATGTACGTTCTAAAAATGTTCAAAGGGTGACAAAGAGAATCTCACCAGCATGACTCAACTACATCAAAGCTTGTCTATAAACGTTTTTGATTTGGTAACAAGTGCTGATATCAAGTCACTTGGCTAAACCTACAGTGCCAACTCATCCTCCATACTTAACCTAACAGTCTATGGTGTGTGTCGAACTGTTTGCATTTGGTTGTTTCAGGGATCATTGGGATGGGAATGCCAGAACATGGAAGCGTCAAGAGTTCCTGTTCTTTTCTGGTAAATGATTGAAATGTTGCTGACTACAGAATTGATGAAAGTACACTCAGTCACTTCACTTGCTCATCTACCCCATGCGGATTCTGGGTTAGAATTTCAGCAATCCATGCTTGTCGTGATGTGGCCAAGAGGATGGGGTTGTCATACATGCTGACTTGGTTCATACATGTCATTGTGTCCCAAATGTGGTGATCAGTGCTCATGATGTCAATCACTGGGTTATTTACAGTCTGCCATCAAATAGCTGGTACTACTGTACTATGGTACTACACACTGTAACCATCAGGTACAAGGAATACTTTCATCTCTTACCTGTGGATACCAGCTGCTTAGCTCGTTGTTATAGATGGCTATATGTTTCTGTTGCAGTAAATATCCTGTATGTTTGTTCCAGATCGAATTCCTCCATGTGGGATATGAAGTAAAAACAATCAAAGATGTCATTGAGACCAGCGGCCACCTGCTAGTTGACAGGATTCTCAGGGTACTTTGTTGGAATTTTTACATTCTATTAAACAGTTTGAACTAAAGAAATTCCTTAGCATGCATGTTGTTTTAACTGTAGCAGTTGAATGAGTACAGGTGACCTTGGTTAGCCCTTTTGGGCCCCCTCTCACAGATGTCTTAGCTGCACGATTTGCTCTACAGAGTTGTCTACCTTTGGCACTGCAGAGACCTATCATCATTGGTTTAAATCCCTTTTTACCCTATGTTTTTGATGTTGCTTAGTGCTGCATCATGCAACCTTGACCTGAAGCCTTGTTTTCCAGGCAATAGGAGGAGAGTCGCCGAGAGGGGTGATTGAGAATATCTCGGACGTACTTCTTGCTCTCAACAAGTACCACTTCCCCCATCTGACAGTCTGGCTGACGGAAATAATCAACAAGGAGGGCTACCCCTCAATCAGGGCTACCAAGAAGGACAGGGAGAAATTTGTCAAGAATATCCTCAGGTATGAACATTACTTCATGGTGTTCGTTACAATTTCATTGATCTTGCACATGGAAGACGAAAGTACATTTTCTCAATACAAAGTCAGTACTGAACATAAGATCAGGTGAAACCAGGTGTTTTGTATGACAGTTCTATTCATGTACTGTAAAGTTGCAGAACTCATATGTTGTGTACAAATCCAGTCACATGGAACAAAGTTTCAATGCTAAACAGACACTTCCCTTCACGTAGCTCAGGCACAGTACATTCTACGTGCCATGGTTGTAGGGACCTTACATATGGCTGTAACTTAGGTTACTGTTCTGTGAACAAACTTAATAGGTACACTGCCTCATTCTTTGGTTGCTCCTGCCATTTGTCCTCAGAACAGAAACCTGTAGGCCTTGCTTTTAACCCCCCTCTCCTCTACCCTCTCTCTCTCTCCCTTCTCCCCTCTTCACTTTCCCTCTCTACCTTCCCTCCCACTCACCTACTGGCTCATTTACTCTCTCAGGGAAACAAAGCAACCACTCACTCAAAGTAACACTCCTACCCACTCACTCAAACCTACCATCCCACTCAAACAAATGTGCCTTGTTTATACATGTTGTATGTTCACAAGGGGTGTTAGGGTAGCACAGTGGTTTCCTCAACAGGCCAATGTCCTGGCTTTGATTCCCCACATGGGTACAGTGTATAAAGGCCATTTCTGGTGTTTCCACTCTAATATTGGTGGAATATTGCTAAAGGGCACGTAAAACCCAACTCACTCTGAGGATATTTGTCTTGGGAGGTGACGTCATCAGCAGCTTCACCTCAGCTTTACTTCAGTCCCTTTTCTTTACAGGGAGAAAGTTAACAAGCGGAAAGTGCGAGATTTGGTGAAGGAGTTCACACTGCTATGTCGAGGTTTGTTGGGAACAGAGTATGCCGCCCAAGCTGCAGCAATGATATAACCCCCACCCACATGATACGTACATTGCCAAACTGTGATATCCCTCCTCTCATTGGCTGACTGATGTGACAGCTTCATGTCTGCCAACACTATCTGTATGGTACACTTCCGTCTATGTATATAGAGTATTTATCATGTATATATGCCGGGAATATTTTGTGTTGGTTTGTGAGAAAATTATTCTGCTTTAATGTGACAATTTGATGAGGAGACAACTTGCCCTTGTCAAAACTAGGGAGGTAGATCTGAAACCATGTCCAGAAAGTGTTCTCAGTGTAACATGTCTTCTGATCCAAACAAAATGGAGATCCAGGTGGGATTCAGGCAGTGAGGTAGCCCAGTGGTTAAGGTGTTCACTCATCACACCAAAACCTCAGGTTCGATTCCCCACATGGGCACATTGTTTGAGGTCCATTTCTGGTGTCCCCTGCCATGATAGTGGCATTAAAACCCAACTCTGTCACTCACCTGATTGGAATTGTTCCATCACAAACCATGCCAGTGGTAACAAATGGGATCAGGCTTGCCAACTTGGTTGATGCATGAAATTATATCCCAATTGTGCAGGTCAGTGCTCATGATGTCAATGATGGAGATGATTATCTACAAACCATTGTCATACAGCTGCTTTAGTGCATAGTGCAAAGAATCATCTCTTATTCTCTAGCATGCCAAAGAAAATCAAAGTGCTAAGTTCAGTGGACACCTTTTATCGAGAAGCAAGACGATTTTAGTGTTCCAACTTCCATACTGAGGCAGTCACTTGAAATCATCCTACCGGCAAGATTGCTTTGTTTATCAAGATGCTAATCTGTTGTTAAATACTGTCCTTTGCTGATCACATTCAGTTGTAACTATCCTGTATATAGTGTATATACCACCTCTGTACATTTTGTAGCAACAAATGCAGAATGAATGTTTATAAGGATAAGTTCAGATGTAAATGTTAGCTCATTTGAAATGTGGACTCACCTGCTGTGTGTGGTCCATAAGCCCAAGCATCCCATATTACCAGCTTTCACAGAACCTACACACACAATACTGCCAACTTTCACAGCACCTACACACACAATACTGCCAACTTTCACACAACCTACACACACAATACTGCCAACTTTCACACAACCTACACACACAATACTACCAACTTTCACAGCACCTTCACACGCAATACTGCCAACTTTCACAGAACCCGCAACCCACATCACCAATTTTCACAACTTGACTGCTACATTTCCTGATTTCAAACAGTTTATTTTCATCTGAAATTATGGTCATTATCAGTTACATATGATGAAATATATTTTTAACCTATTGAAAAGCATGTCCAAGATGTGCAAGGAATATTAATGTGATGCATTTTTCATTCAGTGTATGAAGTCATCTAGTCATTCATTCAGTCATAAGTGAAGCTGTTTTGTGGCATTGTTTATGTATATAAACAAGATGTGAATATTATGATTATTTTCATACTTTCTGCATCAATTTTGTGCCAGTATCGTGCTATAATGAAGTCAAGTGCTATCTGTTCAAATTATGTACATATTTATACAGTTATGTCCCGTTTATCCGAACACTTGTGTATTTATTGAAATTGTCCGGATAAGCGAATTTTCAGATATCTGAATCAAGGGCCTTATGTACAAGTAAACATACAAAGAAACGAACATAGTAGGCATCAGACATAATCTTCATTGATTACACATGAACAAATATCAGTGCATACATCAAATGTCTCCCACCTGCTCTTGCAGTAATGCTCACTTGAAGAAATCAGTCATAGCTTTTTGCACTGGCTGTGTAGAAAAGCGAGGACTTTCGCCAGTCAGTTCGTCACTGTCAACATTCACAAGATCATCGGCAGTAACAGTCACAGTTGCAACTAGTGCATAAGGTCATAGTGCATCGCGAAGTTCCGACAAGGCCATGTCCTCATTTGATTGGATAATATCCACATGACGAAAGCAGTAAGCAATTGTCTTCTCACTCACAGCTGTCCAAGCTTGCTTGATCATCCGGATTAATTATTACAGTGACCCACAAATTGACACGTCTCAAAATTAACTCGGTGTCGCCTTGCTACTCAGAGGTAGTTTAATCTTCTCATGCTTCAAAGACTGCCGACTTCTTTGTTATGTCACGCGAGACCATCGGTAATCGCGTGTGTAAACGTATAGGTGCTCAGCCATCCGGATATATGAGACAAAAATGTACATAATTTAGTGTTTTTTATGTAAAAATGACCGTACGGTTACCGAAACCGGATTTCCGGATAGGTGAGTAATTTTATAATGAATTCGTTTTAAGGAATTTTCGTTCGGAAGGCGAGTTTTCCGGATATCTGAGGTTCGGATAAACAGGGCACGACTGTACTACGCATCAAAGGTTTAGAGTCACTTAAAGCACTCACTATATGCTTTGTATATATATGTGGTTACATCAAAGATTTGTCCACTCACTTGGGGGACCCAACTGCAAATGTTGTGCAGGTGAACTGCACGAGGAACATGCATCAAATTTTAGAAAAACATTGGCAGATAGCTTTCAACTGAACAGCTGCTTTATGATGTAAAGTTTTGTTTAGGCTTCATCAGTTTTCACTGAGTTTCATCATTTATTGAACTCATGATAATCATCTTTCAATGTTACAAATTTGTTTTACAATATATGAGTTCATGTGTAAACAGTACCTTTAGGCACTGTGGAATGACTTGCGAAATGTAGTATAAAACAGATGCCTGAAGTAAGTGGCTACATTAATGCTAGTGGGTTTGAACTTTTGATGGGTAGTAAATATTACACTTGTTTGTTCAGACACAATTGAATGATTATGTTAATCAGTGATGTTTGTGACTTCCAAGAGGTATCTTAAGTCAGGTGGGTTGTAATGAGATCTATCATTATTTCAGAAGAAGTAGCAATGAAAATGATGCTTATGTGGTCAGACTGGCTTGATGTATACTACTCAAAAGAAGTTAAGAAATGTTATTTTCTTTCTTTCTTTTTTTTCATAAATGTCATGCCAGCATAGATCAACTTAAAAGATTCTACTTTACCTTAAATCAGTGGCCAAGTTTTCTTAGGCACTACAAACTGCTGTTCAGAGTTGCTTCCCTTGGGAACATCAGAAACCTTTGATTGTGGGTTCGAATAATGATTCTGCCAATTAATGTTTCAAGGTTTGTCAGAATTTTACCCTTGCTCTTGGGTAAACATTTGAAACCTGCATCACCTGAAATTTTCCTTACCCTTTAAATCAACAAGGGCTTGATTTAAGAGATGCTAACCTACTTGCACCAGATGCAGCTTAGGTATTGTTGATTTATTTCTCAAAAATTTACTTGCACCTGGACAAATAACTTGCACCTTATAATATTGGATTGCACCAGTACAAGTAACAATGCATGAAATCGAGCCCAGCTAACACAATGTTATATGACTGGCATGATGCTCTAAGTTCAGATAAGCCCAACTCACTCACTCACTCATAAACCTTTTTTGAATAGCATATTTCAGGCAAATACAGAAATAGATCCATTGTGAATTTCGAATTGTCTTTGCTGCTAGAATGAAATATATATCTATGATATCAGACTGAAAAGAATGATTGCGTGTTTTTTTATATTAATTAAGTTGTGAACTTAGGTTTTTGATTCAGTTGAAATCATGAGAAAATGATTTAATAGCTGAATGAATTTTCATGCTTGTCTTGTATGTATGTAATTTTGTAAATATTGTCTTAATTTATGATCCAATGGGAGGAGTGCAAATGGATGTTTCACAAAATATGAAGATGTGATCAATGTTAATCAAAGTCTTGCTGGTTCAGTGTACATAGATCCGTGTCCACATGTCATGATGATTGAAATTATTGTAAACTTTCATCAGCTGTTGTCAAGGTCAGCATTTACACATATCCTACAAAAAAAACCCATCTCCTTATTAGTTTCTAGTGTCTCCCAGCTGTGATATTGCTGGAATATTGCTAAACGAGGCGTAAAACTGAACTCACTCCCTCGTTATATTAGCACAGTGTCTAGTCGTGCCACATATGAAATCCTTGATGTTACCTTGATGATTGTCACAAGGAGTTCAGGAGGTCCAAGGTACAGTTCCCATCATGGGACACAGGATGATATTCTGGCTTCTCCACTAAAATAGCCACTTCAGTCCAACACTTGTGAGGGTGATGCTGCTTGACAAGACACCAGCATTCAAAATAATCGTTGGCCTGGAGGCCCAGTGCCAGTTGATATAATGTTGGGCTGGCAGTTTCAAACATTTGCAGGCCCTTGTGGCCTTCAGTAAATTATGTGTCAGTTTGTTGGGGGGTTTTTTTTGGTCTTTTTTTTTAAACTTGAATCTTTCCCTTTATTGTTTTCTTTAATATCATTTGGGATTCAGCCATATTTTAATACCTACAAGCAGCAGGCTTTGATGGCAACTGACAAATTAAAGTATTGCAAACGCTGCAAAACACATAACTTTTGTTGTATGAAAGAATCAAAGATCCTTAACTGTTTGATATTACTGTGTAGTTTTATTTTGGCAAGGATTGGTTTTTATTGATAAGCTAATGTGTTTTTCTTTGAAACTGTAATGTAGAGGAAGCATGGGTGTATAAGTTTTCCGAAGTCACACACTGCACACTATTCCTTTGGACATGCCTCAAACCTTTGCTTGTCTGTTTGAAAGTCGGTTAGACTTGATTATGTTACAAAGTCATTCAGCTCAACAGCTTTGTTCATGGTTTTCACCTAAGTGATGAGAGCAGCATAACTTTGGGCTTTTCTGTTAGATCAAGCTGACATGCAAAAATATGACTGGAAAACTGTTCTAAGTGGCAAAATGGGCTGATGAGAGAAGTTCAGTTCCTCACATGGGTGCAGTGTCTGAAGCCCATCTGTGGTGTCCCCCACCATGATATTGCTGAAATATTGCTAAAAACTGTATAAAACAGTGGTGAATGTCTTGAACCTGCATGGTTGTACTTCATCAATACCTTGATACAACTGAAATACTGTTGAACATGCATTGGACTCACCCATTCTCTTACTCTGTATGATAGTCCAGTGGTACACAGCATATGAACTTGATCTGATGTGTTGCTGAAAAACTCCCCTTCAGGTTAAAATGTTGATGTGACTGTGTTGAGGGACAGATAATTAAAAACACTGGAACTCCCTCAACTCACAACAGCTGGAAACTTGTTGATATCTACTGAGTTTGTAGCATGCAGGAAAGACCCTGGCACTCCTGGTTCAGATTCTCTTTGCTGATCATACACAAGCTGCAATTTGCTGTGTGGTTGTGTGTACCTTTGGTATACTGGTGACCGTAGGTTCAAATCCTGTTCCACAAATCTGGGTTTGTTAGTACCATCCATTATTTGTGGGCTTCTCCAAAGCGATAAGCATCTATGAGGTGGTATGGTAGTCAAGTGCTCAAAGTGTTCGTTGGTCATGCCAAAGACCTGGGTTCGATTGCGAACATTGATACAATATCTGGTGTCCCCTGCCGTGATATTGCAAGAATATTGCTAAAAGCGGCATAAAACTACACTCACTCACTCACTCACTAAACGCCTAAGACCACATGAGTACAGACTTCACTTCACTACCATAGTGAATCCTTAAAACACTGTAAAAGTATAAAAATCTAAGAAATGTGTTGTTTTCAGTGATGTAAGTAATTTACCAAATTTTATCATAATATACGTATGTGAAGGTTTTTTATATTGAGATATTGCAGAAAAAAATGGAAAGAACATCTGTATATTTTAGCATGGTATACATATGTACAATAAAGGTATATGTCTTCTGTCATTTTTATAAATAAACATATGTGATACTGTGATGTGTTCGTTCATGTTTTCACTTATTACAATTCGTGATCTGCTTTGGATTGATTAACTTAATGAGAGTGCAGTTTCACGATAATGCAGAACTGGCATTAAGAACAAAAGGGGATGAAATATGCAATACATTCAAATGTAGACAATATAATTAAAGTGCTTGTAGCAAAAGCAACTAATTTCAATTGGCTGGTCAGACTGACTGCCAAATTAACGATCTTTTTGGTGCGAGGGGCGAGAACTCTCCTTTTATAATGATATAAGCGACGGTCCAACTGTGACTGCCTAATTGTATGAGTATACCAAATTGTGGTACATCTTGCATCCTTTCCATAGATGGTTTATAGACATGAGTATTTGCAGGCTGGTATGTTATGGTGTCATATTGTTCACTGGCCATAAACAACAGACCGTACATACTGTTCCATCTCCAGTATTGTGAAGGCAGCTTTGTTAAAAATGTTAAAGGTTCGTATTGCCTAGATGTGCCAAAACAACGATTCATATCAGTGATTGATGGGGGTGAAGTGATCCCTTTCTACCCAACATTACAAGACCAGACCTGAGAGCATAATATTCCCAGGCTGATTCGCTCGGAACAACGTTTTTGTTGCAGTTGGGTGTAAAGTGGAACTGATGTGCCCAGATATTTCCATATTAAATATAACTGATTACTGTCTTTGATGTCCTGTGATGAAAATACTGGAGTGAGTGAGTGAGTTTAGTTTTACGTCGCACTTAGCAATATTGCAGCTGTATGGCGACGGTCTGTAAATAATCGAGTCTGGACCAGACAATCCAGTGATCAACAACATGAGCGTCGATCTGCGCAATTGGGAACCGATGACATGTGTCAACCAAGTCAGCTAGGCTGACCAACCGATCCCGTTGGTTGCCTCTTACGACAAGCATAGTCCCCTTTTATGGCAAGCATGGGTTGCTGAAGGCCTATTCTACCCCGGGACCTTCACACGTCTGAAAATACTGGAAATGTCAGTGAGGACATTCATACAATATGAGCATATAGTCAGGTACATTACTGTAGTCACATATGATCCTGTACACAGGAACTGCACGATTTATGTATGTCCCATATAGATTGTATGAATACAAAGACACTTTAAACTAATTCCGAATCAAAGGACGGTTCTAGTATTATGAAATGCGATAACCAAGTGCGCAGTTTATGTGTAAAGCGTCTAAAAGCAAGCAAGGAGTGTCCATTCCTTTCTCTCCCACCACCCTGTGCCTGATGTGTGAACTAATTGTTTAGGTATTTTCTTGATAAACATTCAGCTAAAATGCCCCAATAGACCAAACGTAACAAGTCCCCTCCGTCCTCGCCGCCAGTGTTCATTCGCGCACTTTGTTCATTTGCTACACTCCTTCACGTGGTCTGAATCGGTGGGACCTGTCAGTAGTATCCGGTTTGGCTGTATTCAGCCAGTCGGTGGTCAATGGTATGAGCATTGATCCAGCAGCCGCGAGCCGGACCACAGGTGCGTGTATGACTGTCCACACAGTCACCGACTCAGGAACTACCACACACGCACCTGCTGCTATTAATGTCCAAGGTTTAGCTATACATTAACGGCTCCTTTCTTTAATGTTGTCTTTAATGTTATGGATTCTGCCTGCATCTATGTAAGAATCACAGTAATTTCCCCAATTCGTTTGAACGCATTCGATGTAAAGAAGTGAATAAATGACTCCTCACTCAGGTCCATTCGGCTCGTCACATCTCTCGTGGGCGGGAGGACCTTGAATGGGGCCTGGAAATCTCCACATCTCTCTGTAAGCGTTGTGGGACTATAAGCAAAATTTCAGGGTAAACAGTTTTCGGCTAAAAGGTTTAAGGACTATAGTCTTGCGGTCGTCATTCTGGTTCGATTGATGAAGGTCATTTCTTGCCGTGATATGGCTACAATAAAGCTGAAAGATGAGCTTCAGCGGTACTTGGTGACTGATCTACCCTCATCTCATGTACGTAACCTCAAAACCAGTTTCTTTTTTGTAACTGTCTTGTGCTTATCGATCAAGACCTCTCAGACACGAATCGAGACTTTGACCGAAAAATGACACCTGATTTTGCAAAATAGCGCCAAGCACACACACACGCATTAAGTGGCACAGTACAATGTAAGGTTGTAAGTTGATATATGGTCACATTAAAATCAATCTCTGTCAAGAACCTTTAGTACATGTGACTTTGTTATTTCTCGAAAGTGGCGTCATCTGTACAGTTCAGCGTCGACACGCCTTTATTTGTAAGTAAAGTGTTTCACATTGGGCTGTTTCATGACCAAGTGTTGGACTCAATTCATATAAGTAAGCGCATTTACTCTAAAATTGGGAGCGTTCCCACACAAGTGGCCACTTCAGTCGACAGCTTGCTGAAGAGGGACCACCAACATTAAAGAAAAAGCACAGACCTTTAGACTACTTATTGAGTGGACATACGTATTACAGGCTGACCAATAGGCTCTTTGGGCGAGACTCATGTACGGACATATTCGATTGGGATCAAAGCCTTCACCTGGCACTTTCAATTTTTATCCAGGATATAAATCATTCTTTACGGAGATTTACTCGCTGCTGCGCGGTGTGGTCACTTTGTTCCCCGACCACCTGACTGCTATTAATGAATTTCCAATTAACAGCTTTGGCCTGCTGAGCACGGGCGAAGGAAGGTCATGTGACAATGGCAGTCGACATTTCCCAGAGCAGACGACAAAGCAACAATGAGACCATAAACTTCGAAGTCTTAAAGACTCCTCAAATTTTTCGTAACATTCTTTGTATCCTGGTTGTGGCGGTAGTAAAATCGTAATGAAGAGACGATCTGTGTATCTGCCTGACCTCCAGAACAATCTGGTATCGTCATGAAGGCTAGCGAACGACTGGTCACTAGACGGCCACACGGGGCAATTACTTTCACATTATTGAAGAATCCATTCTCCTTAATTGTCTCTTTATTGGCTGTGGTCATTTGACCAACACGGCCGTGTATTGTCCTTAGGTTGATGATGTCTGATTTACGAGCTGAGCTGGAATTCCTGGGTTCAAAGCAACGTTGTGATGAACTGTCCAGTGTACATTACGCCATTGGACTTCGTGTACTACTACGACTGCCTTTAAAACCGTCCCGTTTTTGCCCACACTGTAGTGCGATGTCGTCAACTGTCCTTCATACGTATGCAACGGCTGCTCGCGGGCTGTCTTACTTGTCTAATGGCTATCAACTGTCTGTCTGACTACTTAACGACTGTCAAATGTCTGAACTCCCTATATATGGCTTAGACTAACAGCTAATCTCTGAAATGAACATATTTTACTGAAAAAAACGTTCATAGTGAAAAAAAATATAATGAAATGGAGCCCTGAGACTTTCTTCGTTTTCCTGAAGCTAAGGAAATCTAGACTTGCCATATTTTCTAGACTTGCGTGGGTTTTCTTGGATATATATACTTCAGGGTCTGTACGACAGTCTACGTATGGCTGTTTGCTGTTGAGTGGAAATAGCGGCCAGACAACCTTATCTTTCTGGGACACACTGCAGTTAGTACTGTCTGCGCCAGAAGTGTTCGCGGTTTTGTAGAAACCTGCGTTTTTTACACAAAAAATAAGAAAAAGATACAAACACAGTCTGCGTGCGTGTTTTGGACGCATAGATTCTACTACTTTTGGACTACTCAATTTTAAAAAGCACCTTTAAAGTAACAGCAACGTATGAAAAACAAAATTAAAATGATTCATAATTGTAATGAAATTGTCCAAAATATTTGGACTACTTATTCATAATCATATTTCTGCACCACTCGTAGAAAACCTACCGCGAACACTGACAAATGATCATATTTAATGACCGTCAACTTCTTCTGATTACCTTATGACAGTTTGCTGTTCAGTGGTTTGAGCCGAAATAACGGCCAAACAACCACATTTTACGACAATACATTTACTGAGACAAAGAGTAGTACTTCATTCTCAGTCAGTTCTATAGACAATTTATCACAACAAGAACGAATTCTGTTCAGCTGTATCAGAAGTTAGCCATGTGTCATCTAAAAATACATTTTGGACAAGGTGCCGAAACCGTATGCAAATATCATATTTGGCATCAGTATATTCTGGCTCACATGATGCGAGTATCGAACTATAGCCACTCGGAGCCTCTCTGAATATCTTGGCTATAGTTTCATATGTACCGAATCTACCGACGTGGTACCAGACAGGCACTGATTTCACCTAATGGGATCAGACAGGAAGTGCTATAGTCACTTCTTCCTTCTATGACAGGTGCATTCTGGGATTCAATATAGACCGGATGAAATTTAAGTCGTAATATGATATAACGTCTTTTAACCTTTCGCGTACTGAAGTGGTAGATGAAGAGGAAGAATTCATGGTGGTTTATAGCTTAACTGTTTATCTCAACTTTTGAGCTTTGATATTGATATGAATATTGATCACGATCATTCCACAACCATGTCATCAGTTTGGGGTCTGAAGGTTTGCCATCAGTGCTCTATGATGTCTGTGACAGCAACTGTTGAGCATACCACTCAACATTACCTAAGGTCTAAAATGATCATCGTTATTCAGATTGGAGAGGCGTGGCGCTGGGGTTAAACCGTTCACTCGAATACCCAAAGGGCTACAAAATGTGAAGCGCATTTCTGGCGTTCCCTATAGTTATATTGAATTATTATAAGGGGCGTAAACCTCACTCACTCACTAGTCAGAAGGGTGGTCCTCCAGAACAGGTTGGAAAGTGTACATAATTATGCCTAAGCAGCTTGGAGTGAGTAAATATGAATTTACGCCGCTTTTGGCGATATTCCAGGCGGGAACACCTTAGATTGGCTCTATCCATTGTCTCCATGTGGGGGAATCGAACCCGGGTTTTCGGCATGACTTTACTCAATGAAGTTGAATACGCCAACTTTCCTGATAAAGGTGTTCAAGCACTCTCGTGTACACCGACTTTTTCCATGAAGCTGTACAAGGTCTACTGACACGTCTGTAACCCCAGCAATAGTCACGACCAGCTTTGCACCCCCTACAGCACATCAATCATACTAAATCTTCATTCATCATTTCGCTGATCCCCGTAATTCACCGACGCTTATATGTACGTTTGTTTCGCTCACTGATGTGTATATCAAGATATGTCAGAGGTTTCTATCCCCAAAGTTTCTGCCGAGGTTCAAAACCATGCCCTGTGTCGAAGACCATTTACTCTCGCTGAACAGTAATAGTAGCATTACCTGATTTTGATCCATGTATAACAGCGATACCTATTTCGCCATGAGACATAAGGCCTTGATCAGTATAAATGATATATGTTATAGGTTGTATGCTTCTCTAGAGGCTAATGCGGTCTGATATACCACTTTGTGGCACGGTCAACCCGAGCCGTTTGGAGGGTTACACCAGGAGGGTGATACCAAACGTGACCAATGAAATTAAAGTATTTCACACGAAGGTAATATACAGGCAGTGGTTAAAGCGTTCGCTCGACATGCCGAACGAGTTCGATTCAACTTAATGTACGAAGCCCATTTCGGGCTCAAAACATACACGCTTACTCTCACTTTCTTGCGTATTACATGTACATAGTCATATGGTAGACTAGGATGCTATCATGCGCCAATGACCTTTCTCACAGTCCCTGAATCATAGTATGTTCCTTTTGTTCAGCCTTATGTATAATACTGTTGTGCTATATGAAGAAAGTGTAGATTTTATTCAAGTTCAGGAATTAAAATGAAGTTCGGTTTAAATGAAGTGATCGTTTTCTGTCAATATAACATATTGTCGGAGACTGGTCGTCCGTCTCCATCAGTACAAATAGTGTTGCCTTCCATAAAATAGCTTGCTACCATCAACGTTCACTATGTCACACTATTATTAAGCATGAGCCCATTCGTCGGGGCTTTGTACACACTTTTTAAGTAATATATAATTCCTTGTAGTAAATGGATATGTCGAGCGCCTGAAGCTGTTTCATTGGGTATTCTGCTGAATAAAACAGCGTCATATTTCCTTTGTGACGTTCACTGAAATAACGCCAATGAATTATCGTCTGTTCTGTTTGAATATTTCACCTATTTCAGAGAAATATCGGTTAAAGAGGTATCAGAGAGCTATATTCAAGTATCAAACCCTGGTCATCTTCAGTAAGAAACACCCGTTCCGAACGTTGTTCGACCAGAACAAATTATACATGAGGTTAAAGATGATGATAGCAATTTGGAAGGTAATGATCATGTCCCCATGATTTCTAAAGTGTTTACGTCGACATGGAACGCCTGCAGCAGGTAGGGGCTTGCCAGTGGATCTGGACAATCTATCACACAAAACCATATGTCCTGGCCAGATCCCTCCACTGGAACAGTAGTAATCAAGTGTTTGCAAACACAAAGATGTTCCGGAGTCGACTTGAGTCCCTATCATTCTCTACCTGTTTTCACCCCTAGAGTAACATATGGTACCTGTCAGCGGGGGACGTTTCACGTCTGTTCGACCATATCATGCTGCTAAATACTTGACCGCAGGGTGCTGTCTTCTGCTTGGAACAGGACAGCGGTCAACCGGATAACACATGGGGATTGTCCTAATGGTCACCTGTTTCTGGTACGCTGTGTGGCAGTATCGGAGATGGGGAGATGATACTGCTAACAGAACTAATCCTGCTTAATGACTCGCGCAGTTTTAGTTGATGAACTCGGAAAAAGTAACAAATGTTTACATCCGGGTATTTCCCGTGTTAAAGCTACGTGGACTGTTTGCTGTTTGAGGGCACACTGCCAGAACGGCTAATCCCTCTATTTAAATCAGAAAATGGGACCATGATTACATCTGGTGGTACATAGGCAAATCCTGTGACACGAGTGAGACGCTTCATAAGGGAACAATGGACAGTCGAGGGCTCGACAGACGCCAGAAGTAACTGTGACACGTTCTGTCCTGGAGAGCGAGAGACACGCTTGCCTGACTTCATAATGTACATTTTTCTGTGTACCAGATGATGGTTCATTTCCATTGCCCATCGTCGTCTTGAGCATATTCCTTCTTGTGTTCATTTAGAGTTACCGTGGCTGTCGTTTGAGCACAAAATGGTAGGACTATGTCCATGTTAAACCACAGCGTTATGTCTCCGTGGACTATGGCACTGTAAATGTAAAATCTCTGTGGCTGGCTGCCACAGCCTGTCTCTTCAGAACAGAACCCTGTAGGTCCTAATCCTTTGCAACAGACATGTATAAATGAACCAGAATAAACCTGCTCACTCAGAGGATGCCGTGCTCCCTCCATCCCTCAAGCAAACAAACACAGCCTCCACCCCACCCCTCCACCTCTCTTTCTCTCTGTCAAGCATATCGTAAAATTTCTTATTCTTATTCACGGTGTAGACTGTTACAATGTCACTCTCTCTCTCTCTCTCCCTCTCACGCCCTCTTTAACACAATCGTATAGTTGTAACACAGCTGTAACAATGGACTTGCGCCAAAGATTATATGAGTTTACTCTCTCTCTCTCTCGAAGCACGAAGATTTTACCTTGCACAAACGAAGCAAGGTCGTGTCAATCTTTCCACATCATTTTCTTGACAAGCATTAAAAAGATACATGAATACCTCCCCGTAATATCCAAGTATACCACCCTATTAAAGTTCAGCTAACAGCCATCTTAGGACATAATGTTGACTGCATTGTCATTTACGCCCTCGCTTCCTTCAGCGTGAAGTGCTGTTATCAAAATTCCGTTCCGTCCCGCCACAGACTCCTTCTGTCAGTGATAAAAGGGGGATTACTGCATTCTACTTGTGCGTTATTCGTGTAAATACGCCACATTTTTACGGCGCTGCAATTCCACGTAACATGATCTAACGCAATTATAACCACGGGATGTATAAACAGTGTCGCAATTGACGCAGAAATCTCCACCTTAAGCATCAGAGGTCGACTTGACAGTGACAATGATTTGGTAATCCCTATATTAATCTGTAGTGAAAGGTGTACAGTAAAGTTTGGGTCGTTGAAATGAAACGTACCATCGGTGACCTCTCTTTGAGACGCTCCTGAACCCTTTGCCGGTCACTCATGCCCAGGAAATGTGGGGTCCGTGTTTTGTCGTGTTCTAGCCTAAAATTTTATTTTTCGTCACCAGTCCTATTTCTACGTAACCAGTCGCCCCGTCCCGTAGGCGGCTTAACCCCCTGGATGCCACAGGGACATATATGCCCCTCCTCTCCAACCCTCATTTTGAAATCCAATAAAATTCTAAATATACCACGCACACATATGTATACTTCACAGTTCTGAATTCTGCGGAACATTTCCCGTTTCCTGATACCATCCACTATTATCTCAGACCAAGCTAAAGTGCTTAAGATTGCCTAGGCTTCATCCTAAATGTCGCCATTTTTCAAACAAAATCGCGATTCAGAGCGTTATTTGTTGTATGCTTTGAAATGTGAAAATCGGATAATTACTGGGAGTATTGTATTTAAAAAATAGCGTATTAATGATCACTGATATCACGTTTTCATGTAACCAGTAATGATAATTATGAAACGTCCCCGATGAACCCAGAATCAGTTGGGATGTTTTCGAAAATACACTTACAGGAACGCCGACGTGCGCTTTCCGCCATATTGGATAGTGTTTGAGATAAGTATTACGCCGCTTCTAGCAATATTCCAGCAATGTCACGGCCGGGGACACCTGAAATGGACTACACATATTGTACCAAGGTAACGCGCGAGCTACGAAACTGCCCCTTAAGCGCGGATGAGGACAGTCTGGGATGATGGGATTTACACGTCTTGGAATTGAACGCGTCCTTCAGTCCTCATGTATGCACGCGAGAAATACGAAAAACTACAACGCAAGAAGATGTTGCCCCTTTTACATCAAACAGACACATGACGTAAAACAAAAGCGCAAAAATGAAGTCATGCATGCGGTGTGACCACCACCAGAACTTATGTAAGCGCGGACGGTGGGTAGCCTAGTGGTTAAAGCGTTCCCTCGTCACGCTGAAGGCTCGGGTTCGATTCCCCACACGGATACAATGTGTGAAGCCTATTTCTGGTGTCCCCCGCCGTGATGCTATTTGAAATGGTGCTAAAAGCAAAAACTGTGCTCACACACACATTCGTATGTAAGTAAAGCAATCAAACGAAGCTGTAAGCCTCGTTGTGGGAAAGCAGCGGTTTGAAAGAATGATCGATAATTACCTTTATGTTTATCATATCGAGTACACCAAGAACCAGCTGCACCGTGCATAAACTATGAGCAGGGACGTTAAGTGTATCCGGAATACGTAATCATGGTCTTTATCGGCTATACCCGACACATGATCCTAAAGTCGTAACATGCAACGTGGTATTACAACAAGTGGTAATTCCTTACACATTATGAGAAAAGAGAGGATTGCATCGCACTTGAAAACGGGGCAGTTCGAAACGGCGGAGATATGAGGGTTAGATTTAGAAGCTTTGTAAAGGGTTTTATTGACCGTCTTCCCGAGATACAGCGGTGGATATATTTACACGTCACTTAGCCCACACTCGTCATGTCTCAAATATCGACATATTCTTGACAGATATGCGTATATGTTATTCATATAAATCTTTTAAAGACGTTTTTTAGATTTCAGTGTCTTACATATTGTACCACATAACCCAGCCATCGATATTTGATATTCTCGGATTTCAGATATAGAGTCATGGCAGTTTATGTCCGGAAGCAATCTTACTGCTTACGTTTTCACTTTGATCACGGTTTTGGAATATACTCAGAGCTGAAACAATGACGTTGATCAATACGCGTTGTGATTAATTATGTTTATGTTTCAGCTCCTATGTTTGGAACAGAGTAAGATTAACTCACACAGTGTAATACGAGGTGTCAGCTGAAGACACACCGGTAATCCTGAAGGCAGACCTATATTGTTAGAGATACGTGATACACTTCAGCTGCAAGCACACTGTACTTAACCACGACAGGAAATAGAGTAGGTCTCTACGATTTCTTGTCGTTGGGGCGAGTAGCGAGTGAGTGAGTTTGGTTTTACGCCGCTATTGTTAATATTTCAGCAATATGATTGCGGGGGACACCAGAAATAGTTTTCACATATTGTGCCTATGTGGAGATGGAACCCAGACCTTCAGTGTGACGAGTAACCGTTATGACCACTTGGAAACCGCGCTGCTCCGGGCTAGTATTATAGAAGACAAGGTGACATTCCCCTTTTTCCTTCAGACATCGACGTCAGTCATAATAATTACAAATGTTGATTGATATTACCCACTTCTAACCTAAGCATACGTGTGGAACATATACTGGTCAAACACAGGTAACTTCAATATGTGTACCAACACCTGTCAACATCAAACACAATCCTCCATCTATGTCTGTAACACGCACTATCAAGCTCTGTCCCGCCATCATCTGCGACGTCCTGATTCCGCCACAGTACAGGCCCCAGCACACAATCACCATATAGGGGAAGCTGGGGGTATCAACAGGATACAATGGCTGATCAGAGATGTTTGGCCACCGTGACCATTCGAGAAAGATGGCTGCCGGTGTCGCCGTAACTGAATATATATGATCGATGTTCTCACAAACTTGTTGTGTCTTTGCACCAGAACCGACAGGATATTACAGACGCCCTTCATGCAAGTGTATCATTATAATGTCGTGAGGATTGTCTATATAATTTGGCAAAGCCGTGGGTTTTGATTTTTTAATTTGTTCAAAGTTAATGTTGAAAACCAGCAATAATATGACAAATAACTGCACTTCACAAACCACGAACGCATTTCACACCGAAACTCACGCTCACAAACATTGGTCAACAACTCAGCAATTTGGTTGCCTCAAGTTTGATGCTACCGAACGTACATATTTGGTCAATAAACTTGAATGAATTATTCAGGTAATATTTAATAATGCAGAAAAACCTCAACACGTGACATTGTCCACAATCTGGTTATAATAAAACCCAAACATAAATCAGGTCACACATACAACAATACACAACCTAATTTATGTATGGCTGTTTCATACAGCACCTGTAAGAGCCTTACATTATAAACCTTTAAGTGCAACCCATACTGACCACTTCGTCCGTTGTAATAATAACAAGGAATTAATGCATATACACAATAATAAATATCATTCTTTGCCAGTGTGCCTAAAATTCAATCACTCCAACTGTGAAAGCACCAGTGCCGTGAAACTGAGATCCCGCAAATACCGCAACACAACAAATGCATGGACATATAAGCCGGAAATAAATTGATTTTCACCTGAATAGAATAAAGCCCCCTACCCAAGCCGTGCAAGGTACGGCGCCCGGGCCCAAGGAACAACAATGACCAGAATCATCCATTCTACTTATTGATTATATGGTTTCATATCGGCAGCAATCGCAGGTCAAAAGACAAATCTGACATGAATAGACCGTTGTTGTTGGACCGAGTGATATAGCCATTATTCTTGATGAGGGCGGTTAATCTTTTATGAGCGCTTCCAACAATAGCATATTGCTCGTACAATCTGATGTATGGTGATATTGAATTTGGCGATTAGTAACGTAAAATTGATATGATGTTGATTAATTGTTGGTGTTTTTCCGTCGATCGTTTCTAGACAACTTCTAATGATATATTGCAATAGTGAATTTGGTGATTAGTAATGCAAAGTGGACATAGTGTTACTTGGTTGTGCATGTTTTTCCCTCGATCTTTTGTGGACAACTAAGAATGATATATTTTTACATTGATTAATAATAACATTGCAAAGTAATAATGATGTGATGATTAATAGCTGGCTATTACCTCACTCGTTTTTAAACAACTTCAATTCGATAAATTAAAAACAATAAACTCAACTTACATAAAATAATATGTTGTAATCATAGTATTATTTCTATAGCTACAAATGCCTGTGTCACCAGAAAATCAGAATTAGAAAAAAAAATTCGGTGTAAGAATCTATACCGAAACGTCGCTCTATGCAACGAACAAGAAGTTGACATCCACAAAGCTTAATCATTGATACAGCAACTTCTGGGCTGCCGATTAAACAATTAAACATCTGAGAGTTAAGCGTTATGGTATTTACACCACTCATACTGTTTAAAAACAAAATTCAATAAATGCATACAATATAAATTGATCGTAATTATTATAAATAGTACTTGAATAACGCCGAAACTAGAATGACATTGGTCTTATTTGTTGATGGTAGTGATTTCACAATAAGCTTCATAACACGTTCGTAACGCACAGCTGATAAGGTCAGATTGCTCGTGTTTCTTATGTGCACCGGCCGCAATAACCAACATTGATTATATTGACGGGACAAAATCAGCATGTTAAAGTCAACCCAACTAAATTAAGTACCCGCGTCATGGCATATGTTGAAGTGAATAGGTCCCAGCAAAAGTCAAACAATGTAAGACCCTGTTTGGCTTTGCGTGCGCTGTTCAATAAACACACATAGACGGGTAGCGAAAGGGATGTCATTCTTTCCCACTAACATCGAGCTGGTTGTAAAATTCATATCCAAGGGTTGCTTTGATTTTATGTGAATCGATTGAAACCATTTTCCTTAGAAAAAAATCTAAATCACCCATGAGAAATATTGTCCCAAGTTGAGAGGGACGGCTTGGGAACGCTTTCCGTGACGTCATTTTGGCATAGTCACGTGACTTTACGGCGCAATGGCGGTGAGAATATGCATGTTTGAATGATCGCTTGGAGTACGTGATGTTGTGAATTTATTAATTGGATTTACTTTACAACGAAATGATAGCGAGGTGAGTGATGGATTTCCTGGTTTGATAAGTTCGTATTTATTTCATGCCAGGACGATTTGTGGATTTTACAAACGCGTCCTGTCTGCTACTTGCGACAGGACGCAGCAATTCCAAAGCGAGCCACTCTACACACGAGTTGTAAGGCTCTATAACTCAGGTGAACGGGCTCTCAATGGGAACGGCTATATGCCGACTGACAACAACGCCACTTAAAGAATTTCTTCTCTCGATGTCAGAATAACACACTCAATAAGAAATACTTGTTAAATATCACTTAATGTTTAAGTTTATCCTTTTGACAGACCCATAGTTTGACGTTGTTTAATACGATATAATTTAAGTACACTTTATAAGTAGAATCTAAACGCTAGCCCACCAGTGATTTATTGGTTCCTGTTTTGTGTATCAGAAACACCTGGAAATGCGTTTGTCTCTTAGTTTACAATCTACATTGACGGTTTTTGCTCTGATTGATAAGTCATTTCTTTAGAACAGACATGTTTTGTGATAGTGGGTATGGAGGACCATAATCATATAATACATGGCCTCCGATTTGCTATCTTAGTCGTGTTTGTCAAAACATTTTGCTTATTGGATCTGGGGAAACGAAAGTCATTGCAGCCACTCCACATATCACTTTTTGTATCGTATTTAAATGCCATTTTGTTTTCAGGCAGTATGTTAAGAGCAAGATTTTTCTTTGAAGTAGAATATACTTATTTTGTGTTTAGAAAAAAACAATTTTCATAATTGCCACATATACTATTCAAAAGAAGTAATGGATAATTCATATTGCTATAGATGTCAGAATCAAAGATGAAGTGGGCTTTAACTTCTTTATGGTGGTATATGTGTTACATTTGATGAGATCCTGCAAGATGTGTTATATTTACAATCATGATAAGGACCTGTTTCTTCATGTTTTGTCATGTCCAATCAGTCTGGTGTTACATTAGCTAGACAGGCAAATAAACATGATCAAGGCCCTGTTTAGCTACTCACAGTAACAATATCAATGGATTTATAGCCTGGAAATAAGAGCCCTCTAACTAAGGACTGACATTTGATTGCTTGGGGACATAGGAAAGCTGCATTCTCAATACAGTCAAATCACTGAAAGGTATTATGATGGAATATCCCTCCACGATTTGTCTCACCACATATGCCCTGTCAGGTTTAGTAATACCCGATAGTCATGTGGAGGTACAAACATCCTCAGGCCCTGGCATAGAGGCTGCAAAGAGATTACTGTGTCAAAGTGTGATCACGAGTTTATTTAACCTCCTTCACAATACCTCTGAAGATGAAAGCCTGCCTCAAGGGTGTTAAATTCCCATGCAAAAGCCATTGTCTTTCATGTCTGTATCCAGCCTGGATAGTCAAGGTGTTGTAGTGTTGAGATGTGGCCAAAACATTCTTTGCTGTATCTAAATTTTACCAAAACCTTTCCTGTAGAATGTTGAACTGCAATAGATGGGTTAATTTTGGTTAAATGTGAAGAGAATTTGGGGATTGAGGCTGTGTTGCATCAGGCTATTTTAGGTAATCTTTTGAGTCGTGAGTTATTATTTTTGTGGAAAAGGTCTTTCAAAACTGAATTATTTCTTTTATTTCCAAATTTAGTAAGATGCATGAATATATAGATATTAAATAATAGGGGTATTATTTTGATAGCTTGAATATAGAGGTTTACATTCAGGATTAGTTTGGAGATGGTCGATGGTCAATTTGCCTCCAGACTGCATGACTCTATTTGTAGGATGGGCAGGACAACGTGGCATTATTGCTCTCACAGAGAGTGTTTAGTGACCCATAAAGTTCACTTTGAATTAAATGGTCTGGTATCAGAAGCTGTCAAATATATATTGGTTGTTTTTTTTGTTATGTCGTGATGTTTTGCTGAATCTCATATTATGACTTCTTGTATGGCAAATCATTGTCTGGACCCTTTACTTTACTTTCATATTGTATTCATGTCATACTTGTCGACCAAAACTTTTAGGAATGTTTTTGTTTGTTGAAACACTCCGGGCTAAGTTGAAACACCATGGTTTTCAGGTAAAAAAATGCTTATGGAAATTGCTTGGTCTCTAATCAGTGTAAAACACATTTACAAATCAACCTTACCATTTTATATTGTAACCAATTTTGTTTACTAAATGAAACAGATGTCACTGAGGGAATTTGAAAAGAAATATTGATAGTTCTTGCAACACTTTCAGTCATGTTTAATAGCAGTATCATGAGCTGGTGTGAAAGACTGACATCATCTTTAAGCACAAACACAACAAGCATTGATTTGACAAGAGTCTGCTCATCACCTCGTGTTGGGACGCACCTTTTCCTAAGTAACAGTAGTCGTCTCTTTGTGAAAATGCTTGCACATTTCGTGTGGCTGATAGCCCACTTTGCCGCACAAAGGCGTCTCAATTTCCATCAATATGGAGCTTGTTTTCGTCATTCACACTGGGCAGAATCAATTTTGGTGTGACATTTCATCATAATTGGCCGGTATTGACTTGGTTAACACTGACGAACAAAACTCACAGCCTTATTTGGATTAGTTAGTTCTTTGTCCGCTTGAGTCAATAAGTCCATTTTCAAGATTGTCTCTGATAGGTTTCAGAGAGGTGTATTTTAATGAAAAAATATTCCATTTGTTTGTTTGTTGACCTGATGAGCTTTGAAAAAAATTGTTTTGGTGTACTCAGTTTATCATGATCTGGGGACAGTTTTGTCCAGTTTTGAAAATGTTTTAGATTGTGAGAGATACATATTTTCTGAGATATGAAAGATATGAAAAATTGTACAAATTTGTTTGAAGTTTACGAAAAACATGCAGCTTATATATAATCATATATAATTAGGGTCTGTCATTAGGAGACCTTTTAATACAAGAAATCATCTTAACAAACTAACATATCTCAGGGTGAGTTTATTCAGTACTCCTTGTGAAAATTATGCCACTCAAAATAAGAGAGAGAAACTGTGTTTTCAGCATGATAATAGAGAATGTTCTGTGTCTGAAAGACTGTTATTGTCATTTTGAAAAAAGGGTATTCTTCATCTTGTTTCTAGTGGTATAACTTGGATACTTGTATTGGTTAAGCTGTGATTTACTTTTTTGTTATTTTGTCACTGTCATTATGAAATAAGTTAATTGTGATAATACAATGAATTGCATAGTGAGAAGTTATTCAATATATTTCTTTCATTATTTCTGTTCGTTTTTATAGCTTTTCATGATATATTTTCAGCTTCCATTTATTTTTCTTGTTTTCTTAATTCTTGTGTATATTTACATAAAAGTTTTTGAGGGAGGGTGGATAAAGAGTGTTTGGAGAAGTGAATGAAAAAAAACCTCAGAAACATGAATCTCATCCAAGTAAGTGTTTTAAATTTATCAGTTTAATTAGGAGGGTATAAGATTTGTTTATGGAGCAGCAACATAGTTTATGTATGAGTTGTCTGATCTGCTGATTACGTGTGTGGAGACATGCATTTTTCATTTCACTGTATCAGGTAAAATAAATCAATAGGGAACTATGCTTACAGGTGTGAGCAGTTCATGAACTGTACATTATTAAAATGTCTTTGTATCAGGTTTCATCTATTATGCAGTGTGACTTTTAGATAATTGGATGCAAATTAGTCTGTGAATTGTTAATTAACAGGGGACCATGGTTCACTGGTTAATGCTAGACTGCTGTGATAGGAAGGCAGATTGCATGCTGCAGGTGTCTATTTTGGTTGAGGCTGGTTGTTGTGTAGGTAAGCTATTTTGTCAGTTGATTAAGTTTTACTTGGTTCTCTTATCATTAAAGTAGTCAAAATGTATCCACTGTTTCCAGCCAAAAAACATCTATGCATTTGCAAATTTTCTTTGCACATTTGATACATGCTGTCGGGACAGTTTTTTTATTTATATTTGTATTTTGTTTGATGTTGCACTCGGGAATATTACATGGCATCAGTGTGTAAATAATTGTATCTAGACCAATGGGTCAATGGGTCAGTGTGCACTTGATTTTCAATGTGAGCCCTATGGGGAGTATACAACCAAATGCCTGTGATTTGATATTTGTTTAACAGTATTCATTGCTATAAGTTATGATTGTATAGTATCGGCCTAAGTTTATATATTTGATGGGAGAAGAGATAAGAGATAAAATGTTGAACATTACTTCAAATATATTCTTAAATGCTTTGTGTTAGCAACACTACTAACAGTCATTCTGTTCAACAATGTCGCACTCTTTGGGATATTCATGGTATATAGCATGTTTAGAAACTGTACATATTCAATATAATAAGTTCAATTCCTTGACATTTTAAATATCTTTCTTCTTCAGTGAGTTCCTGGCATCATCAGAGGAAATGTTCATTACTGCAGTTTGACTGAATTTCTTGTAATCTGTTTAGCACTTTCTGTCATGAGAGATTTATGTCCAACTAAAGCATTTATAGCTTTTAAATCAATGAAGCAGAAGTAATAAGGTTATTTTAGTAAACACAATTGTTTTTAATTATATCATTATAAAGAAGTCCTCTTTAAATAACAGCTCTCTCAGACTGTAATTTTTTTAAGTGACATGTCACGGGTCATTTTATGACAGTTTGACAATTTTACTTTGATCAAAGACACAGACATCTTTATGTTAAGTCAGGGTGGTTTGGGGAGTCAAAAGAGCAGGGCTCCAGCCTCCAGTTCTTTTGTGATTCTGAAGTGGTGTGGTCTAATATCAAAGGGGCATTGGTGTCAGTCATCAAACTGAATTGCTTCACACATGAACACTTCATTGCCAGAAGTATTAAGGGCAGAGGTTGTGATGTGATATACATGTAGATTGTACTAGTAGATGTTGATGGAGAGTGATTGACTGGAGGCCATTGTGATGCCAGGTGATCCGGCTACAGCTGACTCATGGCTAGCACAACTTCATTTCATCATTATGTTCCCACAAGTTCTGAATATATCAACAGAATATTATGACCAAAGATTTATGTGCTGAAATGTCTTTGGTGGGGCAGTGGGAATAATGGTTAAAGCATTTACTCGTCACACTGAAGACCTGGGTTTAATCCCCCAAACTTATTTTAACTAATGTTTCACACTTTCACATATCAACTACATAAATTGTAGGGATAAAAGGGAAAATCACTTTGTCTTTTTTTTTATTTCTGAGAGTACTGTAGTAGATGGATGCAATGTGTGAAGCCCATTCCTGGAGTTCCTGACCATGAGATTGCTGGAATATTGCTAAAAGCGATGTAAAAACCAAACTCACTCACTTACACACTTTACTTTCTTGTATAATGAACACAAATGGCCAAAAGAAACAGAGTTTTGTTTTATGGCGTTTTTGTTACTGTTACAGTAATGTAACAGAAATATGCATCATATGACTAAAGTCACATACCGTCAGCTGATCACTGATCATGATCTGTGTAATACATTACTGTGTCAATGTCTTGACTGTATAGCATTAATATCTGGGTTAGAAGTAGTTTTCACCTACACATACTAAGCATGAAAGTCGACACATGGCATAGTATGATCATACATTGACCTTGTTGTGCTTGTCAGTGTATCCTTGTCACTTTGTCTCTTAAAAAATTTTAAACAAGCCCTACCGCCCTGATCATTTTTGTAAAAAATGTACCCAAGAAACATTTAATTTTTTTTTTTTATGCAGCCTAAGAAATCTTGGTGCCATGACTGTAATAATGAATTGTGATGTTAAGTTAATGTTGTTCGAAATGGTCTTCAGCAAACAGTTGTTGTCGTGATGGGTAGCTAAGACTATCTGGCTGTTCTGCTTTCATTGATGCATGTCATTGTATCCCAGATGTGTAGAGTGACGCTCATGATGTCAGTCACTGGAATGTCTGGTCCAGACTCAATGTTTTTACAAATTGCCATCATTAAGCTGAAAAATTGAGTACAGCTTTAAACATCAAGGACACAAGTGAGCAATCCCAGTTTATTACAAGTCGTCTTCACACACAGTATATCATAAAACACATTGACAAGGACTAAGGAGTCTGTCATGATCACAAATAGCTTGTTGTCTGGTTCAATCAGTGCTGTGACTATGTATAAGATTTATGTCTCAAGAGCTACCTGTAATCTTGCAGTAAGATAAGATGAGGTAAGACGTCACATTCCAAAGTGAGTTCTGGAAATACCAGGAGTTCTCCACTGTGGTTGATATGTATTCTGCTGCACTTGAAATGAATGAAAACAGACAGAATGTAACATGTCGTAGTAAACTCTCAATGTCCTCACCTTTAAGCCTTT
Organism: Haliotis asinina; assembly: GCF_037392515.1. Lineage (NCBI taxonomy): Eukaryota > Metazoa > Mollusca > Gastropoda > Lepetellida > Haliotidae > Haliotis > Haliotis asinina. Next base: position 42,098,911 of record NC_090286.1, read on the forward strand.
CCAATCAGGACAAGGTGTGTTCAATAACAAATATTATCGGCAGTGAAATCGATGTGTGGGGCCGTGATAATCTGAAGTACATCAAGAGAAGTTAACGTGACATGTGTCTGCCTAATTTCATTTCTATCATTGAGTCCATACATATTAAACAGGTGGGCTTATGGAGGGCAAATGTCTCTCTGATTGGTCTGTTTCAAAAGAACAGTGAACCACCATCCCAGTCAACTTGTCACTGGTCTAATTTTATAATAGAAAAGTATAGTAAGGCCTTTATGATTGAGACGCCCAAATATGGGTCAGCCATTCAACACTATAAAATCATATCCCTGTGCAGTGTTCTGTGTTTCAAACACTGGGATTTTTTGTTCGTATAGGGTCCCAAGCAATGAAATCCTCCCATATATACCTTCCCATTGTTGGTGAAGACTTCAGAATACTTTTTGTGTCAAGGGGTAATTGTATTATTTCAAATGATGATGTTGACTGGGACTGCCATTGAATGAATACTTTTTGTGTCAAGGGGTAATTGTATTATTTCTAATGATGATGTTGACTTGGACTGCCATTGAATGGTTACATTGTGAAACAGTATGTGCTTGCCCACAGGATTGGAATTGTTCATTGTGTCTCTTCATATGTAATTCAGTAATTGTGCTTCAATAAGTAGTGATGTTTGCAGAAACTAAAATTATACATGTGCAACACGAAAAATGTCCATATTATATCAGTTTTGCATTAATAGAACATAGTTTTGTGCTGAAGAGAGTTAAGGAGAAGCAAATGTTGAATTTTCTAAAGTGGTTACATATTTTTTTCATTGAAGAGATTTGATGAGCCTAAAGTATATTTGTATTTGCAGTTAGTGACTGTGCATGTCTTTGTATCTGAGTCGATGGCACATCCACGTGTAAATACTGTAAGCATGAACATGATTTGTGATGACTGGAGAGCAACGTTGCACAGTTTCTATTTGTGTGTCTTTAAGATGAGTGGCTTCGCTGCTTTGACAGGGCAGGGATGAAGCTCTATGGTATTTAATGGGATGTTATCATCTGTAGCATTTCTTATTCAGTGTCCCATTACTTTTAAATACATATGTAAAATTACAGTGGTTTGAACTGATGCACTCACTGTCAAAGTTTGTTCTAGTCTCGCTCACTCTTTCAAGCGTCAAAAGCCAAGGGGGCTGAATGGTTCAACTGCTCTCTTGTCATGCCTAATACCCTAGTTTGATTCCCAGAACGGGTACATCAGTGATGTCCATTTCTGGTCATTCCACCATATTACTTCACTAGTTCACTCATACTTGCAGTGGAATTATCTAGTTTTGCAAAGTCTCAGTACTTTATGTAGCTTCTTGACTGCTCACATATGTAAAGGTATTTACAAAGGGTTGAAACGGTGTTCCACAGAATTAGTAGAACCATGGTATTTTGTCATAATGCAATTAAAAAATTTGGTAGTTTCAGTCTAGTCAGAAAGTAACAGTTTTGTTCATTCAAAATAGCCAAGATTATTTTGTTATTATTTATTGGTTATTTTTTCCATGTTATCAAACAATGTAACATTTGACTCATGTCAGTTTTTGATCATTTCTCAGTAATGTCAAACAGAAAGAGACTGAACTGAATCAAAGGCATCGTACCACAATACGTACGGTACCATGGTAGGAGCATAACTTTTCACCCCTATATTTCCACAACAAATGCACATATATTTTGGATATATTCAGTGTTTCATTGTATGTATATGTTATTGACACTCTTCATTAGCCACTGCATGTGAGCAGAGGAAATATGTTTAGAATACAATGAAAAGTAATGCAAATTTTTACATCCATCACACCTTGCTCAGGTGAGAATCACCCAGACTTTGATTTACACCTGATCTAGTTTAACATGTGAATCAAGGCCCATTTACACTTTTCTACAAGCCAGGGAGCAGCTGTGTGAGAAAATACCAGCAAATGTTCACTTCAACAGTAGAGGATGATGGACTGGTCTTCTGTGATGTTAAACGTGTTGACAAGGAGTCATGCTCTAAATTATGTCTAAACACAGGCAGCAAGTTAGGCATGAATGTCCATCAAGGTCCACTTCAGCAAGACAATGATAGTGCCATGATTATCATATTTTTGTGTTTGAGTATGGGAGTTCAGACTTTCATAGCACCAGGAATGAGTGAGTTTAGCTTTACGCTGCTCTTAGCAGTGTTCCAGGAATATTGTGGCGGGGCACAGATACCATTGTTTTTATTCCTGGCACCGATGGACATTACTCTTTTTGACAAAGAAAGGCCACATGATCGTCACAAAATTGATTGAAATAACTTACATATTGATAAATGTGTTATTAGTTTGTATTCTCAAGAAAAAGTCTAAAATAATCTTATCCCCCTAAACTTAAGTAGGTGTAATCGGAACCACAACATTTTTTTTATTTGGCCTAAGGTACTGGTTTAGTTAAGAAGAGAATTTATGCATACAGCTTGCCCTGTTGTATGCAAAGGCATAAGTTCAATATAATAATAATAATATCAGTGTCATTTCTTGTACAGTCCGCATGTGTCAAAAGTAAATGCTGTGTTGAAACATACAGCAGCATTTGAATGTCAAATCCTCATGATCTGTTGTGTGTATGTGTTCAGCTACCTTGTTCATACAGGCCTCACCTGAGTCAAACTGTATCAATATTAACCGACACTGTGGCTTTCCAATCAAGGGTAGTCTTTGAAAGTTTGTTTTTCCTCTGTAGCACAATTCTGGTGTTCTCTGGGGTGGTGGGGTAGCCTAGTGGATACAGTGTCTGCTTATCACATTGATTCAGGTTCAATTCCCCACATAGGTACAATGTGTGAAGCCCATTTCTGGTGTCCCCCGCCATGAAATTGTTGGAATATTGCCAAAAGCGGTGTAAAATCAAACTCACACACTTACTCCGGTGTCCTGTGCTTTAGTATGTACCACTGGATTATGTTTTTTTACATGCATTTTTTGGAAGACAGTGTTTACTCTCACTACATTAAGGCGGGTTGGATCAGTCAGATGTAAATGTCGGATTATGGTTTGTGTTTTGGATTAACTTACCTTTACCTTTAGTAAGTTAGTGATGTGTTTATAATTGTTCAGGCACTAATTGAAATAATGGGATGTTCTTGAGCACCCAAGAACACAAGGCAAATTCTGAAAGCAGCATGAACGTTGTCTACCCTCCTGCCGTTAAACTGAAACACATTACTTCTTGTTTATTGCATAGAGTGACATTTCGATGTAGATTCTAAAACCGTTATCAGTTTTTGGTTGATAACATCGTAAGAATCTTAAGTTGTCACCCATAAAGTTGCAGCTTTTAAAAATTTCAAATAAAATAAAATTCATTGAAACATTTTTGTTGAAAAATGGCCAACTTTGCTAAGAGATGCAGTTTTCATCATCTAGTTTGATGGGGAGCATGGAATTGCACTCATCATAGCACCGAGATAACTTTCTGGAATGGATACCAGGTCACAATGATGACTTCTAAACCATTGGGGAATTAAGTATTTTATGCTGTTTTTAAATTACCTATTGACATTAATGCAGCAGTTCAGTCATATGATGGCATGTGTTGTCTCTGTTCATGTTTTACACATTCCACGTGTTTGTTAATTAGATAAATGTGTCGGGTTAATCCTTTAAGTGCCAAACCAAATATTTATGAACCGTTTAAGAGATTTTAACACAAAACAAAAACCTAAGATTAATGGAATTAATTTTCAGTTAAACGAACAAATTAATGGAGCAGAACTGTTTGGAATGTTATCAGCATGCGAAACGGTTGAGTTGTCTGTCGCTATCAATTAGGCAACTACAATTGACGCTGTTGTCACACGCTGTCAGCGGCCATCATTAGGAGACATCCTATAGCAAGGTAGTGGAGTGTAAAACTCAACACATTGGTGATTACACCGATGCACTTGGAACTTTCATTTTCTCCAGAACTGACAAAGAATGCTGGTCCTTCCAAGTAACAACTCATGTGAAGAAAGTGCTCTCTAAAATATGATGTAGAGCTTCTCTGCTTCAGTGAATAAAGGTCTGCAGAAAAGTATCCTTATGTCGTGTGAAGCGTTATTATGTGTTAAGGGTTAGGGCCTAAATGGTGTACACCATGTATTGAAAATATTGAATTGAAAATATGGTTTGTTTGGTTTTCTTGCGGAAAATATCAGCTTTCTCACCTTATGCACATCATTTTTAGAATGTCATTACAAATATTCCATGTAATTTAATTCTAGATGACATTGTCATGTAGTTACTGTTTCTCACATCTCTCTGGCGCTTAATTGTAGACAACTCATGCCAATTTGAATGGAAGAATGAGATTGTGTAAAGACAGTTTCGTTTGGGTCCCAATTTCAAGAAGATTTTTTTCAGATCTTGTGTATGAACTTTTCATTCACCAAACCACAGTGCCTTTCCACAAAAATGTTATCCTATCAAATTATATTTTGAACTGAACCGAATTGTACCGAACCGAGAGTTGTGTACAAAGGTACATACCGAACTGTGGCATGGTGTACTGCTGTACCCCTGTTAAAGTGCCATAGCATGGAATGAGAATCATAATTATCATATCTGAAGGATGGTCCTGATTATACAGACTGATGTTTAAAGTTGTAGAGGTCACCTCTCTACCTATCCATATTATTGTGAAATTCTATCTGTAAAACCATCTCATATGTGTCATCCTTTGGAACTTTTCCTTTGTTCTGCTATGAAATATGCCTTGTGGAGCATTTGGGTAGCCTAGCGATTAAAGTTTTCACTCAATACACCGAAGACCTGGGTTCGATTCTCCTCATAGGTACAAGGTGTGAAGCCCATTTCTGTTGCCTCGCTCTGATATCGCTCGAACATATCGTCAGTGTGGCGCAAAACTATATTCACTCCCTCAATTATGAAATATTTACATATAGTCAGTGTTCTTTAAACAAGTAATCCAAATGGGAAACATGCTTTCTGAATTATTGTGCTCAAGGTGAAATTTTTTCCAAAACAACTCACTGGAAAAGCTGGTCATTAGTTCAGTGCTTGCAAATATGTATGTTCAGTGGTGTTCAGGTTGAAAGATCTCATTCATCACACCTACTGTACCATTTGTCACTGTGTTTAATAATGTTCTCACATCTGCAAAACAAATTCCTTTCAGTTATAGAGAGAATTATTTCCATTGTCTGAGAAAGAAATACATGAAATAACAGATGTGAAAAGCTTTTTGGATATGATATTAACTGCGAGAAACATAATGACACATCTCAACTCGTTTCAGCGCGTTGAAGTGATTTGAGTGCATTTTGTTTGTTTAAATCTCTTTTCATTTAACTGTAATTATATCCTTCGAGTTTTGAAAGTGAAATAGCTAAGGGCCTGTTTTGCTACCGAACCTTTCATCTCCACACACGAGGAACGCGAACTAGACGGTCTCATACAATAAGTATGAAATGTAAAATATGATTTGTTGAAGTTAAGACGTACGTTTGCCAATTCGTTTTGTAAAGATGGTTATGATTGCAGGTTTTAAGACATTAATCATTTCACGTTTGTTGAAGTCAGGTTTGTGATTGGATACCAAAGGGTTTCAAAGGTACTAAACTTAATGAGCACCCTTTCCTTCCTGTCTTTGTTAACAGGTTTGGGTACAATGTTGGTGGGGCACAAAGATTATTGTAGTGAAAGTTTTGACTGCTGGACACATGGACACTTACATTTCTTCTATGGGATGGGGGTGATGGGTTTGGTTGCCTAGTGGTTAAAGCATTGACTCGTGACACCAAAGGCTTGGGTTTGATTTCTCACATGGGTACAATGTGTGAAGCCCAGTTCTGGTGTTCCCCACTGTGATATTGCTAGAGTATTGCCAAGAGCAGCATAAAACCATATTCAGTCACTGTTCTATGAAAGTATTACCAGTCACAGTGCAGCATGGCATACATACAGCCTTGGGTGGAAATCCTTTATCATCCCTATTGTGATCCTAGGTTTATTAGCAGTGTACCAATGTAAGAGATATCGGAGACCTGCATCACAATGGGCTTTCTAGAAGCTGACATGCATTGAATATTGTTCAAAGCAGCATTAAACTCGGCTCACTCACTTATTCTTTGTCCAGCACAAGCCCCAGTTGTGCTGATAAGGAGAAAACCCACTAAACACTGTTTCAGTTCTTGCTTGTAAATGATTCATGATAACTGCACTGCACTGTCCCCAGTTTGGAAATATCACATGGCCCTTAGCTAACACCCATGGCTTGGTCAGTTCAATAACTCTTGATAAAGTTGAAGAAAGACTACATACAATGTATGTAAGGAACGAAAAATGGATTAATGTCATGGGAATGGATTAGTCTATGCTAAAAAGTAAAGAAATAAACCTGTGAAAAAAGAAATGGGAAGAAACAGGAACAATCAGTGGATATGTGTGTGTTCCAGTAATACACGAGCTGTTTCATCTTAATGACGACTCCATGTCATTCATGAAGTCTGGTCACAGCAAACCACTTACTGTTTAGTATAATTTGTGCAGTCCAGTTTGTAGAAGTTAATGTAAAATAACACAATTAAGGTCAGCCACACTGATTTTGTTTGAAATGATGCATTCTCTTCCTAGCAGAGATGTCTTAGGTAAATATGAAAAGGATTTTTTAGGATTTTGTTGATTTCAATGAAGCCAGATTATCCCTGGTCATGAAAGCTTGGAATTCCTCACTTAAAGTGTTTTCAACTTTTGATTTGAAGCAGATGGAAAGTAAAAGCCTGTGTGCGCCCACTAAAATATTGACTTTCTAATCATGAAATCATTTATGCAACTAAATTACATTTAAGCTCAGTATCCTGTGGGGTTTGTGTTCCAGAATCAATGGCTATAGTTGTTCAAGGTCTTCATTTATTCATGGTTAATTTCAAATTTGATTCATTCAACCATTCAGGACAATTCAGAGTCATTTAGGTGTGATGACCTCTGCTTTTAGCTTTAGACTTTGCAGAGCAGACATATTGTGATAATGCTCACTAAAGTTACACAAACTCAGCTCTTTGTTATTCCTGTGTGGGAATTTTCATAACTCTGTGTCTGCTGGTTGCATGTGAATCATTTTGTATACTTAATGACTCTTTCCCGTGTTTATTCTGCTGTGAATAGATGTCATTGTTGATTATGTCATGGTTTCATTGTTGCCACATAGACATTATAGACTTCATGAGAAAGATGGGCTTTCAGACAGTTACATTTTAATGAGATCATTCTGACAGCAGTACTTGGGCCATAGATTTGGCAATGGCCAAGATTTGCTAGTCATTTTTCCAATCCCAAGCTTGCTCCGATTTCGATCCTTGGTCTGCGACTGTCTGTAAATTAAAGCCTAAAACAGAACTTAACAAACCATGGTCAGAAAAAGTGTCCAGTTTCCTGCCATTTAGTGTGAAGAGTAGGACAGCAAGTTCCCCAAAATATACATTTCACTTTCACTACTTCAGGTATCAAAATTATTGCGCTTACAAATATTAAGAACTCTATATAACTGTCAGTAAGAGTACGAAAATGCAGATGTTTGGACCCATGTTTTTTATCAAATTGCACCAATAATATTTTTGTAATTATTGGAAATTTATGGAATCATAATATACACATATGTATATGATTTATATCTCAAGAGCTACTTACGTCCACATGTTCATTTCCTTTGTTTTACACCGTTAACGGTTAACAGCGGGGCAACAACGAGCAAAAAAAATTTCTCATCCCTGTTTCGGATTCAGTCAAACTGTTTGAGGTCATACAATGACCTGTGATAACAAACATGGTTTCCAAACACATGTACTGCCGTTTTTCTAGGTAAGCATACAGGAGCGGGACAACGTACGGGACAAAATACCTGAATAGGTGTGTGCGCCTGAAGTTAGCACTGAAGTTCGTATTTATGTGCCGGCAACTGCAAGTATGATATCTTCACGCATATCTGTATTTATTTTCTGATTCAAAAGATGTCTCGTCAGGACATGTCAACATTGCTGTGGCATGTACTGTTTGGGAAGCAACCATTGGAAGAATTTGAGGGGATTTCGAGGCTCATACTTGCTTGTCAAATACGCCAAGTGGCAAATGCTAACAAACACACCACGTGTATGTTTTTACTGTGTGATTTTGACTCGTTACCCGTGACCTGAAAGTTGACCCCTGGACTGGCTTTGTTAATGACATCGAACATGCAGTTCTTTGCTGGATGTGGTTTGTGTTTTGGGAGACTGCAAACACTAAAGTTTTGTGCATATTAGCTTATGGTGATTAATTTTACAAAAGTAGCAGAAATTTAGTCATTTTTATGACACCTCACCTGTAAGGTAACTAGTTCTCTGGGAAATAGGTTAATTGATTCACATACATTTTGTGATTGAGTGATAATTTATTGTTGTATTTAAGCAAACATTTGTCACTTACCTACCACTACTAAATGAACATGTACATTTTGTAATTTTAAGTTTAAAGTGTGATTGTGATTTTTATCAAATTTAGATTCTCCAAATCATCTGTTTTCAGATCAAATTGTACATACAGGTATTACTGAGGATGGATAAAAATATATACTGAACAGAAAAAGAAACAGCTGTTTTTTGTGAAGTTTTTAGTGAGTGAGTGAGTTACAATTTAGAGTCACATCAGCAGTGCTTCAGTCATATCACAACTGAAACAAGTTTTGAATTTACCATAAAGAAAAGTTTTTAAATAGAAGACATAAACATGAAGGCATACTTTTACAGGATTTTATTATTTTGAAACTTGCATTACTTTTGCTGTTGAGTATATTAACACTTGCATTGAGTTCAGTAAAGAAGTCGTTCATCCATACATTGTTATCTATCCTTACTGCTCCAACTTCTAAATATCTCTCAAAGAAATTATCAGATATGACTATTGCATTGTTGTCACTGCCCGAAAATCACATGCCTCCTCGCAATTAATGTGAATTTTTCCATTTCTTTGAGTGGCATTTTAAAAGTTGGCAAGTGCACTATAGAACAAATGCTGTCCATCAGAACTTCAGTTATTTGTGAGAGCGACGTTTCCGTACAGATTCTTGTACTGTTTGGTGAGTTTTTGACAGTAGTACAAGACTGTATCAAAATATTGCTCTAACAAGTAAAATAAGTAGTTATCCATAAAGTTTGCTCTGAGTTAATTTTTTTACAAATCTGTTTTCTACATTGACTATTTGTCTTTCTTTTGTTGGTATTCACTCATTGTGAATGGTTAGAGGGCAAGAAATACTACAATCTCATTCACTCACATGAGTACATGTACAATCAAATTTGTACTACGTTGATAATTATTCCTTCATGTCTGTACTCTGAACGACTGTCAAGTTCTGGTCGAATGTGTACATGTTTAACACACTTTACACAAGAACGCCCCTCTTTGGCTGGTGTTTGTTTAGCACAGAGATCTGAGCACAGCCTCTTTAGTACAAATAATCCTTACTGTACACATCTCAGAGTGGGTTGGAGGTGTAAACATAATGTCCTCGTTTCCTTTATATAATGTACGCAGATTGTTTATTGAATTAATTATCAACGAGGTGACCACTGACTGATCTTTTTGTCGTCCAAAGGTTAGTTCGACTAAACTTCAAGCAAACCTCAGCTAGCACAGCTATGTATCTCAAAATATGGTTATATGTAAGGTTTAATAAAAATATTACCGTAAATAAAAGTAGGAATGCTTTAGCAGTGTGGAAGTCGTGTTGTACTTAATTTCAGAGCTTAAAAGAAACTGAATGCAAGCAAGATGGAAGTTGAGAATGGTGAATGTAGGCAAGATGGAAGTTGAGAATGGTGAATGTAGGCAAGATGGAAGTTGAGATTGGTGTATGTAGGCAAGATGGAAGTTGAGAATGGTGAATGTAGGCAAGATGGAAGTTGAGAATGGTGAATGTAGGCAAGATGGAAGTTGAGAACGGTGAATGTAGGCAAGATGGAAGTTGAGAATGGTGTATGTAGGCAAGATGGAAGTTGAGAATGGTGAATGTAGGCAAGATGGAAGTTGAGAATGGTGAATGCAGGCAAGATGGAAGTTGAGAATGGTGAATGTAGGCAAGATGTAAGTTGATAATGGTGAATGTAGGCAGGATGGAAGTTGAGAATGGTGAATGTAGGCAAGATGGAAGTTGAGAATGGTTATAGTTTCCTTGTGAGATTGTTCTCTTGGCTATGTATGAGAGATTAAACCCAAGCTTGTCAAAATATCTGACAACCGAATCCGACTGTCTGGCTGACTGACTTGGCGAATGCATGACATCATATTCCAGCAGTATAGAATAATGCTCCGGTTATCAATCACAGGATTATCACAACTGTAATTCTCCAGATTGTTACACTGTGTCAAGATCATTTCTGGTGTCACCTGCTTTGATATGACGTGTAATAACTAAAATGGAAAGCTATACTCACTCACTTTTTACCTAATCATAATGTGTTGTTATGCACACTTCTATCAAAGCATGTCGCTACCTAGTATTTCTGTAGAATTGATGATCCACTTCAGCATGCCACACACAAGAAGAGCCGGGTTAGAATTGATCAAGGTAAGACCAAGCAAAGATATTTATTGTACTTAAGGATTCCAGCCCATATACAAGTTACACAAGCGTATTATCAGCACATGGTACAGACATTTCACAAAAGAAATTACAGTTCAGCTAAGATATTACTTCGAACAGGATAACAACGTGTTTTACATGGAAGGCAAGATTACATATTACATTTTTATTTTTGGAGGATAGAATGGAAACATAGGCAGTTGAAGCATATTTTAATAGGTAGATATTTGGGATACATTTTTTCTTAAATCGGCATAATGTGGGCATACAAAAGCAAAAGCGATCTTCAGCAACCCATTACTAAGGTTACTGTAGGGATCAGGGTGTCAAGCTTGCTGACTTGGTTGACACATGTCATGGTATCCTAATTGCTCATGCTGTTGATCACTGGATTGTCTGGTCCAGACAGGAATAATTACAGACCAGTACCATAAAGCTGGAATATTGCTGAGTGCAGCATATTGCTAAACTCACTGTGTATGATCTAGTTTCATTTGATGTATTTAGTAATTATCAGTTCACTAATTCAGATGAGAACATGGTTAATGTTAACAGATGATTTACTGTTTCTTAGCTGTATTTGTTTTTCTGAAAATACTGTCAGAATCCCAAATATATCTTTCGTGTGTTTAATGCGGCTGCCAGCAACACTAGCTATAGGATCCATTGTTTATATTTCTCTTCACAGTTTGTATGACATTGCAATGCCCCACATCGTATATTGGTCACAGGTTTTAGTGATAGCTCAGTGAATAAACAGATTAATCAATACCTTTAGGCTTACTCAGTACACGTTCATACAAGTCAGAAGCTCATTTATAACAATTTATACATCTTATACAGCCATTTGTAAAAGAGGTGCTAGGATAGTCAGAATATCCAAACAGTGCCTGGGGCGTCTACATTGTGAAAGCAACTCCCGACATATTTGCCACAAGTCCTACTGTTTTACTGTCTATACTGACTTCTTGTTGCTGTCACTACAATGCGGAATATGGCATTGCCAGCATGTATGTCAATAATGTGGCGTACCTTGCTTACTATCAATTATTACTGGGTCATTAAACAGACTTGATGAGACAGATTTCTGATGTCTTCATTGTCACTGTCAACAGGAATGTATTGAAAGAGACCATGTTTGTTCCTTTGGAGTCTTCAACACTTTGGGTTGGTTAACAATTGATTGAAATATGAGAATCTGACCATCCTTGCTTGGTTATTCAATGCCTTTTTGCTCACATGTAAATAACATTCATAGCTCTTTTTCAGAGATTCATTTTTGTTGAGAGGCTATGAATGGTGAAATTGAAAGTGGCGGTAGTCAATTTCACATCTACTAAAATATGGGAGAGTTATAAAGCTCACAGACAGCAGCATGAAAGAAACATAGGAAAAAGATACAGAGAGGCAATAGCACAAAAGAGTTTTTAAGATTATGAATTTTCATCACAATGCAGTTATAATCTTTACAACTGCATTGCGAAGCAGTAAAGGATGCTTTATGCTTTACACAAACAATAGAGAGTGTCAGATGGTGACTGATGGAAGACTGATGGTGACTGCTTCATAGCAGTAGATGTTATAGGGTGCTACTTGTTGTTGACCTGCCTGATGAAACAATGACTGCATGTCCACTTCGGTGAACAACATCTCCAAATAGGCATCCATGTTAAATAACAGCTTGGTATGTCAGTGGACTAAACATTGGACAAATACATGCAGCCACTTTGAAGCTAGAAGGTGAGGATATATAATGCAACACTGTCATGTTACAAATATGTGCTCCATGTGAACATACAAGCGACATGGTACATTTAGTCATACAGCCCTTTTTGTTATTTGTATATATTCCATTCTCCGTCTCATGTGAATACATATTGGGGTTTTGTAAAGACATTTGCGTTATTGTTATGAGGGGTTTTTTTTCACATGTTTAGAAATCCAATTCTTTTCTGGTATCTCTCTGCATGGCGTGGCCATGAACAAGTTATTTGACAGTAGTGAGTTGAGTGAGTGAGTGAGTTTTGTTTTACGCCGCTTTTAGCAATATTCCAGCGATATCACGGCGGGGGACACCAGAAAATGGGCCTCACACATTGTACCCATGTAGGGAATCGAACCCGGGTCTTCGGCGTGACGAGCGAACGCTTAAACCACTAGGCTACCCCACCGCCCCTATTTGACAGTAGATGAGGGCATGATACAAGAGAGCACGTGCTGTTTCAGTGCAATATAGTGCTGTTACTGTCAGCTTCTTACCATGTTGATCAATGATAGGTTTAAGAGCAACTCACTCACTCACTCACTGTAATTTTTTCAACCAAAGAAAAATGCCGTGTCAGTCTGAGTGAGTAACTTTGGTTTTATGTTGCTTTAATTTGACAGACAAATGTTTCTCAGGAACACATTATGTATGTATTACTGTTTTGTAAAAAAATATTTGTTTTTACTGAAAACCCTCAGAGGTACCAGAATATTGAATGGTCCTGTATAAAACCACACCTTCTAGTGTATCTTTGTGCTATTTTAAGCCTGTGCTAAGGTTTCTACATAGCGCCAGGAGTAGTCTATACATGGAGGTAAGTCTGTGTGAGTCTTCTATTGTGACCAAATTTCATGTTTATTAAATCCAGATTGAATCTGTTCAACCCACCTTAATGTTGTATATTGAACCTTATAATATAGCAATGCATTGAGCAATGAACCACTCTTGGCAGTATAAATGCACATAGTGTAATTCAAATAAACTTGTTGCCACCCCCTCTTGTGCATTTTCTGATTCACCCACTGATGCGTATTAAAATGGATAGCATAGGAATTTACAGTGATATATCGATCAGGGCCACTCCCTCAAAAAACATGTGGGAGTTTGAGATGAAACAAGTCTTTTGTCCATGTAGTGAATCAGTCTGTCTGTGTTGTGTAGATTTACATTCATATATCTCACTTAGTGTTAGGCCACATGTGTCTGTGTGATATAGGCCAATAGTCAATACCACTGTTTGTGTTGTATTGACAAGCAGGAGGACATCGCCATGACATGACTAGGGACCTGTTGATATGTATTGTCCTGGTCTGTCTTTTCTCAGTCATATTGGGCAATAATCAATAAGGTTACCTCCATTTGTGTGTGTTGTACAAACTATGGCGACATGGGAACCTGTTGATATGCTAGTATATTATCATATGATCTCTCTTACCTGTGTGATAGAGGGCTATATTCAATACCACTGTTGTATTGCATTGACAGAAACATCGCTATGGAATACTGTCACTATATTTTGGTGGATTGTTATTTACTTACTTTTCTTTGTGTACTGAGTGCACTGGAGGCCCTGTTAATGTGTTACCTGAGGCCTTACAGTTTGCTATGCAGAGTTCCATCCTTACGGGTCCAGTGGTCATGGTTTCAAGTTCATGTATGCTTTCTTATGATTCAAGGTTTGTCTGAAGTCTGAGACCAAAATGCCAAGTATTTAATGCCTCTATTACGTTGGGCCTTCCCCAAACAACAACCTGACACTTTCATACATAACTGTTCTAAGTGGTTCTAAACTGAACTAAGTCTTGTCTGAGTGATATATGACAATAGTCCATATCACAATTTGTGGATGATATAACTATATAATACATGGATGATTTACTCTCTGGCATGTTTCGGAAAGGCCAGTAAGTGAGTGAGTGGATGGGTGGGTGGGGGAGTTTACAACAGTGATTTATAACTCTAAAGTATTCCATCCAAGTTCAGATATGAGGGACAGTGATGGTCACACCAAGGGTTATTGAGTCTGAGTGTCCAATATTTCTTCCATTAGCAGATAACAGCAGTTCTCCCAAATATACAGAGGGGGTCAAATGTTCAATAGTAATCCAGCAGTTGACAGTGCTTGAATAGTCTGATAACAATGGATGATTGTATTTCCTTATGAGAATATGAGTCTTTACTGCATATTAATAAAGGATTATTCTGTTTCGTCCCCAAACTCATTGTTTTCATGGTAGAATCATTGTTATCAGTACTTTTACAACCATACATCATTCATATGATTTTCTTTATGGTAGTCAATGCGTTTCTGGTCAGTGGAGTAATGGATGCTGTTGATTGTTAAATATTCATACAAGTATGGTTGTTGTGACAAAGGTTTGCAATGAAAAGTGTTTATTGTTTGAAATTCATTGTTAATCAATATCTGTTTGTAATGAGCCATTCCTGATTCACTGATGCTTCTCCGATCTGTTCAAACTTGCCGAACTATATGAGTTTGGTGAAATAATCAAAATAGCTGCAGAGTGCCCTCAAAACTGCCAACTTTTTGAAACAAGATCTGTTTATGAGTACAGAGTTGTTTCTTTAAAGATGCCTGTAAATATCAGCTTTGACACTAATCGAAACATTTACTAATGCCTCGTGTCATCTTAGAAGTGATAAATATTTGCCTGCGTTTCAGAAGTGTATGTAACAGAATCTTTTAACACAGCCTCATTGATAAACGTGAACTGTGAACACCATGACTTTCAATGACACGCTTGAATTAGTTCCCTTAGGCTCATGCAGTAGTACGAACCTATTGACATTATCAATGATAGATCACACAAACTTTTAGAAACTGTTCCCATACATGCCAGACTGTCTATTCAGCATGTTCATGAAGCTCAATGCAGCCCATCAATGCAGGCATGGAGGCTTGAGTACAAGCGTGCACCTATTCAGAACACGATCATCACCGTTCGTTATCCATGTTTTTGAACATCAACACCTGGCTCCTCATTAAAAGATCAAAGGAACCCTACCACAATGATAGATGTAGGTGATTTATTTATTTCATTGAAATAGATACAGCCACATCTTTCGGTAAAGGAGCTGAATGGGCCTATTGGAAGAGTGTTGCTTGCTCGGAATATGCAGGGTTTAATTGCATGTAGTCATTCATTTTTTAGTATTGCTGTTTTTGGCTTAAAAGATATCTGAAAATAGCATAAAACTAATTTTCTTACAGACAGGTCACCTGGTTCTAGAGGTGAACTTTGCACAAATCATTGTGCACAGTTGCCTCCCTTTGCTGTGTTAGGGTCTGCTAGTGGTGAGTTCATATATCTGGTGCATTTGCTTTTGATCTCATGTGTCTGTGATGTGCTTATAACCTTATTTGTTTTGGGTTTGTTTTTTGGGGTTTTTTTTGAGAAAACAGTGTACACATATTTCCATACTCCATTCCAACATATTCTGAGGCTTTGCAATTTTATCATCAAGCATTTCAACAGTGGTGATTAATAAATTACAAACTCAAGTCTGAGTTTCTTATTACATAGCTTCAAGACCCACACCATGTTCAGAGGTGTAACTGCGGAGAGGTCACTGAGTAGAATTCTTATCCGCCACGTAACTAAATCCGTCGTCTAATGATCTGCTCAGGACTTATTTGAGGAGATATGCAAACTTGCATAGACCAGTGTTATAAATATTCCTGTGTCTTAGACTCACAACCCCTTCTGTCTGCACCCACTCACCCCATTCCACACACTCCTCCCTGTGACCCTCCCTAAAAACTCCCAGCATCTTCCATTAATTAATCTTTCCCTTACCCCTCAGTCTTTGCATTACTATTGTTTTACCCCTTCTAACAACTGGAGTTCATTCCAGGTGACTTGTCTTCACAAGTGGCTGACTCATGTTTCAAGATTCCAGATAGAATCTGTTCTGTCAAAGCTTGATGTGTCCCATTTTATGCTTCTTTAACTTCAAGTACAAAGCAGACTGAGATTTTATGCAAATTGAATTTTAAGTCCTTGCTCATTTCCTTTGAGGCAAGGATATTAAGAGTGTGAATTGACTGTTTGCTGGTCCTCTTAGGCAGTGCTTCTGGTCTGTGTTAGAGTGGCATGATTCTTCATCACACAGATTTCATTCTTCAGGAGTAATTGTGAGGAATCTTCTTTGCTACGTAGTACTGAAGTGATATACCTAAGTCATGATATGATATGCTTCATAGCCCTCTTTCACTGTGTCCTACATATCATGGTATAAAGCTTTGTGAAGAAATGAAGTGGTCTATTTTAGCCTGACAACAGGACAAGGGCTGATGTGTCGGGTAAATTATAACTTTCTACTGTTAGTTCACAAAGACGATTGGTAGTGAAGCCTTTTGGTTATCCTGAAATGTTGATTTGCCATATGGGTGCAATTTGTGAAGGTTTTGTGGCATGTCCCATGCTGTGATGTCACTCACTCACTCACTCACTCAATCACTGACCTCACTCACTCAATCGCCCACTCACTCACTCAATCACTGACCTCACTCAATCACCCACCCACTCACTCCCTCACTCACTCAACCACTCACTCAACCACTCACTCAACCACTCACTCACTCAACACTGATCAATGGCCAGAATTCACCTGAGTCATATTGTGTTGGATGTTGTTAACTAGAAGAATCTGTGAATGAATATTGTTTTACTACACAGCCAACACCAGTCTAGATCACATAGAGCTTTCTGTTCATTGTTTAATCTATCAAGACAGTGAATCATATATTGTTAACCTTTGCCGTGGTATCTATTGCATTTTTCTATACAAATGTGAATTGTCCGCCATTCAGTTGTAAATTTGAAATGTGTTATAGGACCTTATTGCTGCAGACTGCAATGTGACTTAAGCTGGTTCACTCACTGAAGCGTTTAAGGAGTGTCTTGCCCAGTATCTGAGCTTTATCCTGAAACAGACCTGGAGACCCTGAGGAGTACAATGGAATGAATGAGTTGGAAGTGTTTTCAGCTTCCGCTGGTGAACATTTTATGCAGAGACTACTGCTTGGCATGCCCAAGAGTGATGAGTCTTTTATGACACAGAGGCTCAGTGCTTGTTTTAAAGGCAATGGATCTTCACTGTTGAAATAGGAACCATTCTTTGGATTTGATTAAAGGGTGATGAGAAAGCGATGTTGATGATATGAAGGTTTAAACCAGGGAATGATTTTGGGGAAAGGTTTCTAATTGTGACTACAATACCAGTATTGTTCTGAAAGTTGTGTGGCTTATCCTAGTGGTAAAAACGTTCACTCATCATGCCAAGAAATGGGTTCGATTCCCCACATAGGTACACATGTGAAGCCCATGGCAGGTGTCCCCTGCCATGATATTGCTGGATTATTTGTAAAGATGATGTCAAATCATACTCACTCACTCAGTGTGAGTGAATGTGTTTGGTATCAGTTTGCTTTGACGATATTTCTGTAAAACACCTGAAACTAGCTGTGCAGTGTACCATAGAACCTGTTCCTGCAGTTTGATGAAAGAATGCTTTAATTACTGAACTATCCACCAGCTGCATTCTTGTACATGCAATTTTCTTACCTGTGTGCACTTGAGGGAGGAGCACATCCAAGGTTGATTGTTACCTGTGTGCACTTGAGGGAGGAGCACATCCAAGATTGATTGTTACCTGTGTGCACTAGAGGGAGGAGCACATCCGAGGTTGACTGTTGGATGAACTGACTGAGGATTAAGTGGCTATAATCTCTAGGCTATCAGTCCTATTAGGATTTTGGATCAGTGCTCATACTCTCGACCATAAGGTTGCTTGACTTAGATTTAGTTTTTTGCCTTGATGAATATGTTCCTGTGTTATGTGAATAATTGATTTGCATTTGCCTGTGTTTGTGACAGATACAAGTGAAGGTGTAGTAAGGCTGTCTCACAGACCTTGAGCTACATTTTTTATCTACTGCCAAACCTACTCTGAAATGGAGCAAGTCTAGATTTCCTTGGGATCAGGATCTCTGTCTCTCTTTTAGTTTAAATGGGTTTGTTTGTTACTATGAAATATATATGTATTCAGAATCTAACCATTAGTCTATGGGGAAGCATGCACTCAAAGACATCTGTTTTTGTCACTATTTCATAGTGATTCATTAACCTATGCTCATGATATTGTCAGAGTCCTACAATTAAATCTGCTTTCAGCAGGGATTATTTATGATATTTGAAATTTGTTTTTCTGTTCTATATGCAACTTGCTAGCTGTGATGCAAAACACTGTCCTCTTGTGCATATAGCTCAAACTCACTGTTGTCACAGCCATGGGAGAGTTATCTCATCACCCTGCTTCAGGATAGTGACACTGTATGTCCTCGAGACGTAGACTTGAAAAAGAAATGAAAGGTTACTAGTTAAAATGAAAACCCAAGATTTTATGAATGATAGGAACAAGTTTTCCCAGAAAAGGACAGGGATTAGTTATTTTAGCCTGTTGCAAAGATAGAATTACACATACATGAACAAATCATTCAATCCAGCATTGGAGCAGAGATGCTGCATTCATTATGGCTGAACAGTTCATCCCATCACCAAATGATGGCTGAGTACATGTACAACTGACATTCATGAGAAAGTGAAGGACAGCAGCTGGTTGCATAATACCTGTATAATGATACAGATACACCTGGTGGATGAGGACAGGTATTGACACGCTGCTCTGTTTAAATGGAGGTCAGCTCCAACATTCCTGATTCATTGTTCTGATAAATATTTATTATATTTCTGTCAAATTAGGTTTGCATTGTTTGCCAAAGAAATGTCAAATCAAGTTTTGGTTCAGAGAAATATTAGGTGAGATGTGTAATGACGGATTAAAAGTTGCAATTTGATATAATGTTTCTTCATATTTCATGATTTTTAAATAATTTGGCCTTCCTTGTTGTAAGTTTATGATTGTAGCGGCAGTGATCCTGTGAGGGCATGACATTATCATGTGAAACACAAGGCATGGTATACATGAAATCCTGAACACTAAATATAGCCTTGTAAAGGATGGTAGCATATGTGCTGTATATCAAACTCCTGTTGACAAGTCTCTGTAAGAGTACTTACTGGCAGCCATTTGCAATTTGGTCTCAGTATCATTGGTTTACGCAACTGAAAAATCTTTCAGAATAACTGAGTAGACACCACTGGGAATCAGAGATTAATTTTTTTATTGAAAATCAACGATTGATTTCATTATTGAGAATCAATGATTGATTTTGATATAAAATCGTTAAATCCGTTGATTACTGAATCAGCTGAAACACCAATGCTGTCTAGACATCCAGTGGCTGGTGTGCTTGGCAGATCATAGCTTCAGAACAATATTTACCATAGAAATGGTGTTTAGGTTATGTGGGCATACAAAAAACATTTCTCTGGGGACACATACAAAATCAACTTAAAATATGGGTATGTTGCCTTTGTGTTGGATATTTTGATTATCAATCCCAGTTCTTCATATCTGACTGTAAAGACTACTAAATGTCTGTGTTAAAGTTTATGACCTCGAATCATAACACAAAGTTTAGTGAATGTCTACGCTAAACATTTAGGAAGTCGAGTCATAGCACAAAGATTGCTTTGTGAAAGTAGACACTGAGCATTATACCAAAATACTGGATGCCCATTTTGCTTGGTTTGATGCAGTGAAAACTAAGGTACAGTCATTGAATATTTCATTTTAAGCAGAAATTGTTCCTTTCAAGTTTAAAATGAAACCCTCATTATGTAGTAGGAGGTGCGTATTACAGCTTTTATGTCATATACTGTGGATTTGATTTTAGGAATTCATGATAATATGAAACTGCAAATTTAAATCCTATAATTACTAGGCAAGGAACAGAAATACAATGTCATGTTTTTCATTGATTTCATCTATTCCTTGCATGTTGGGCCGTTAATTGTATATCCGACTCTCTCATTAAACATGAATGTGTCTATTCTGTGTCTGAAACTGCAGGACTGGCATGCTTCTGTGCACCATCATCGGTAACTACAGCCCACACTGTAACATGTACTTAAAACCAGATTATTTTCATCATAAAACCCCCTGCGAATTGTTAAGGCAGAGTTCGCATTGAGGATGAATGCATGCCAAAGAATGGTCGTATTTCCTTTTTATTGTGAAAAAGTTTTATTACATTTGATGTACAATGAAGGATATGATATCACTAGCTTTATGGCTCGTTTCTTAAGTTTGCCTTCAAGAGGCAATTGAGCATGGAAGGTAGGGGTATACAAGGTCGCCACGCTTATTGTCCGTCCAGGCTGCTGTCGTTAACAAACCTCAGGGTAAATCGGATATATGATCATTCAACTCATGTAGTAACAAACATCCTTCTTCTGAATGATATGGTAGGTTTAGAAAATGTTTATTTTTTCTGGTATTTATTGGCTTGAACTTACAGATTTGACAATTATTATCTAGGCTGATGGTGAATTGGCAATCCCTGTGGTTACCAGAAAACAAGTATATAGCAAGACTGTATATTTCAGGCATGGAGCATGAGCAAATACGTGTTTTATGTTCTGGTACTAATGCATTCACAGTGTATGAATTAAACATGAAAGTCTAGAGAGTCTTGATATGACCCTTAAATTCTAAAAGCATTTTAATGGAACACTCAGAAAATTAAGCAGCAAATATCAAGGACCTCAGAATCAATGGGGATAATGTTACTGTGGCCTTAAAGTGTCATTTGTTGTGCAATCTGGTTCAGAAAAACTTTCATTTTATAATATTACGACTCAGTTGCTATTTACAAGTGTGTTTATCATAAAAAGGTTGCTTTCATATGAACTATATCCTTTGAAGCCTTACAGTATAATGAAACTGCATCACTGTACTTTTCAGACCACTCTGATCTGATAGTCTACTGTGACATCACAATCAAATAACGTCACTAATTTTACTGGTTAGTTATACCTTTACCTTTCACATTACTGCTTTATCAAGTTATAACTGTGTGTACTATTTTTAAAAAAATGGAAAGCTGATAAACCGAATCTGACCCTTGTTCGTGTATTTGACAGCACATATATTAACACTTCAAATTAGTCCTTGTTTCAACTGAGCGTTTGAAACATTTATTGACTTATGTTGTTTGATATCAAAAGCTTGATGGTGAAATTATCTTTGTATTATGTACTTAAGGTCTTTAACCATCCTGATACTGAAATAACAGATTGATAGTTGGATGATGTAAGAGTTTCTTTTCCGTATCTCACCATCCCTGAACCATTTATTTTCCTTTTCTCTAATGTAATTGAAGCATATTTTCCTCCAGCTCTGTATCTCTCATTTCATCGTTTCTTTTGAATTGAATGGCAATATTTGTTTCGATCAAATGATATTTTTACAAGGGCTATGTGTAGTACATTGTAGAAGGTACCCACTTCTTCCATGCCCCTTGTGTCAAGTGCTCCATCATTCTCTTAAGCATGTTACCTGTGTACAGACTTGCCTGAATGGACATAGACACTAGCCGTATATTCATTTCAGTGACATGTCAGGATCTATCTGTGTGAGTATGAGACACTGTTGTAAGTAAAGCGCATTGTTGGGACTAAGGTTTCCAACCTGCTAAAACTCAGGTCAGATTGAACTGATAATCACCAAAGAGCTTTCAGATACAAAGACAGTCGGATTATCTTAATCCTTTAGATGTGTTCCCATGTCGATTTGGTTGTACACTGTGACATTTAATGTAATTCATATTTCAATTTAGAACGTATTCCGAATGTTGTTATTTTGTTGAAACATTTGGACATGGGGCATTAACAGCACCTTGTTTGGAGGAAGACTGTTTAACATTGGATACATTCAGAGTGATATACATGGTATAATTCCCCCTTCAGGAGGACAATGGGTAAGTTGATAAGGATATAACTGTGTTAATCACCTGCCCTTAACTTGTAGACTTAATGAAATATGTCCTTGGGGTGGTCAATATATGTCATATGCTTCACAAAATGGTTAAGAACAGTTTTTGAAATAGTTCTGTTAATCTGTCATGGTGGTGTGTATGGCAATACACAGTCTGCTGATTGTAGCTGTTCTTAACCTGTTTTGAGAGTATATTTCAGTTTAGAAAATTAGTTCTAGAACCCGTTATAATGAGACATGCTCATCAAGTTGTGAGAAATCTAATGTAATACTGGATTATCTTCATGTTTTGTTATATAATTGGTATAAATAACTGAAAAGTGATCAAGTTTATAAGATAAAGTTTATATATATGATTTATTTGTTACATTTAGACAATGCACACAAGAGATTATGAATTTGTATGTAACATGTTAATATTGTACATATTTTACATCTAGACTTAAAAAAGAAGAAGAAAATATTTGCTAATCCTGTTTAGCGTAAGGTGTTGTTAGAAGTATTTGAAACAAGAACTGTACATGTTGAGGAAGTGTTTCAAGTTCAGATTTCAGATATTCTTCTGAATGGTTTCCTGGTGAAAAGTGTTTGAAGAAGGCATGTATTTGGTACAGCTGCATGTCTCTGCAACCTGGTGGAGGTGACTCTTCTACGTGGAGATAACATCTACCAAGTGCTGGGGGGGCTCGTGCTTACAGGTTATCATATCTAACCTGCAGCCTCCTTATATGTAGCATATCAGTGGAGGCTCTACAACATCAGTGCTCTAGATGCTGTTTAATGGGCGGTGGGGTAGCCTACTGGTTAAACGAAAGCATTGGCTCATAACGCCAAAGATCTGGGTTCGGTTCCCCACTTGGGTACAGTATGTGAAACCCATTTCTGGTGTTCCCTGTCGTGATATTACTGGAACATTTCAAAAAGCAGCATAAAACCAAACTCACTCACTCACTCTTGAAGTTGTTCAGGGGAATATTTGATTGGCTATATGGAACTTGGTGAATCTGTAACAAAGTTTACAACCTTCTGGATAAACAAGAGGTTGTTACTCATAAAACTACAATGTTTAATGTTATTCATGGGACGTTAAGCCATCTGATGAGTCGGTGGGCATCCCTGAGATTCTGTTAATATTGAATCCCCCCTTTCTGGGAGATTACTGTTTAAACTTGCAGGTGATCTAGTATAACACTTTCAGGGTTCAACTTCGTCAAGAGCAATACAAATTTATGGAAAACAACTTATTTTATTTTGTTAATGTGAAGTTTTGCCAATCTGTAATGAAACATTATGGTTTCCAAATAAAATAAATCATTACCCATTTTGTCAGTATTGCACTTCCTAACTTCCTAATGCCTTTCGAATAAGATAACTCTAAGCTATGTCAAAATGGATCAGAAATTCCAACTCGGTGACTTGTTGCTTTTGTACCCAATCAGCAGAAATCATTGCCCTGCTTCATCTGTGATTGTGGCCATCATATAGCAAGTACATAGCCCATTTAGCATTAAGCAGCAAACACACTCCCACATTAATCTGGAAATTTGTTAATCCACAACAACTGGATTATTAGGCTTTTACTCTGCGTAATTTTCATTCAGTATCACTGGTTTGTCTGGTCCAGACTTGATTATTTACAGACCACCACCATATAGCTGGAATATTGTTGAGTGCTGCCTAAAAGTTTCAAAACTTAATTCACACACTCATATATTTTTTAATGGTGACCAAATGTGAAATGAATGACTTGTCATGTTGAGAAATTATGTGAAAGGATGACATAAATTTTAGTTTACTAAGAGCTGATGTTAAGTTGTGGCTATCATTGTCCTTTAGACATAGTTCTTGTGTTAGAAGACCCATGAAGAGTTGGGTTAGAATTGATCTTCAATAACTCATGCTTGTCGTAACATGCAATGAACAGGATCAGGTGGTCAGACTCGCTGATTTGACATGACATTGTATCCCAATTGCATAGATCAATGCTCTTGCTATCAATCACTGGATTGTCTGGTCGAGACTCAATTGTTAACAGAATGTATATCTAAAATATTGCTCTTTGCAACATAGAACTATATTCACTCACTGTTATGTTATAGGCTTTTGTATACAACAATCTCTGTCATTGCCAACTACATTTTGTTCAGTGACAACATGCTGCTGAAGTGATTATTGGTGATACTGAAACATACCAGGTTGGGAACACATTGATACTGACAGATTTATTACCACATGTCTAATCAGCTGAATATCCTGTACACTTCGTCTGTTTAATCTGACAGTGTCATCTCTGATCTTTTACATCAAAGAGCCCTCCTGTGTTGTCCATAGACATGAAACCATGACTTAATTAAGTTGATGAGTGTTCTATCCTTACTGGCCTTACTGGCATGGCTTGGCTAGGCATACAGCTTGGCTTGTGTTGGAACCCGGGAGGTGAGGGTAGCTATGATGTACCTGTGGACGGCAAGGTTGCAAGTGATGTTCAGGGACGTTTGTCAAATAAAACACTCACTGACTGACAGCCAATGATGATATTTATTGCCATATTGGATCAAGGGGCAGTAGCATAGTGGTTAGAGCATTCACTTGTCATGCTGAAGACATGGGTTCGAATCCCCACATGGGTACAATGTGCGAACCCTTTTCTGGTGTCCTCGGCTGTGATTTTTGCTGGAATGTTGCTAAATGCAATGTAGAGCAGTATTCACTCAAAAATGTTATTGTGAAAATATTTTCAAAGCCATTCCATTATTTAAAAAACACAACAAAAAGCACAAATAATCTTTCTGAATTATGTGGTAAATCTCTAATTTGGATGGAATCAGCATACAGTTCCTCGAAAAAAAATAAACAGTCAGTCTAAACTCACTCATGAACAAATGTGCAGACCTTTGATGTATATTCATGCAAATAGTCCTCATTCTTCATCTACCCAACTTCTAGAATGTCAATCAAAGAAGTCAGTGATATCGTGTCCATGATGAAATGAATCATTAATTGAAAAATATATTTTATAATGCAGATTTTAATATTGCAGATTACCTAAAGAAAGTACTGTACATTTTAAGCATATTTCCACTAATATTTAACATAAATAACTGATTTCTCCAGTATCAAATTAAACAGGAAAGGTGTATTTAATCCACTTTTACGTGTGTTCTCTAAACCCTGTATAGCATCAGTCTACTAGTGTGCACATCAAGATGTTTAGTCTCAACAACATCCCACTATGTAAATACCAAACAAAGTTCTGTCAAATGCTTACACCTCTTTTATACTCGCCAAGTGTCTCAAGTCAGTTGATCTACATGCCTGGTGAAGGGATCACCATCTACTACACACCATCTTGTTAACACTGCAGAAGGCGCTATCTCGATATCCACCATTATTACGCCCAGGCTGTGTCAACACGCTGAATAGAACAAAATAGTCAGCATACTTGTTGGAATTTTAAACAGCGTGTACAA
This sequence comes from Haliotis asinina, assembly GCF_037392515.1. Taxonomy (NCBI): domain Eukaryota; kingdom Metazoa; phylum Mollusca; class Gastropoda; order Lepetellida; family Haliotidae; genus Haliotis; species Haliotis asinina. Next base: position 42,124,698 of record NC_090286.1, read on the forward strand.
TGTCTATCTTGACATTTTTGCTTATTAGTTGGGCTTTGAGAAAAGTGACCTCACTTTGAAATACAGCACAGGTAACTGGAACATGCTATTATTAACAGGCTTTTTATTCAACACCATTGTAATGAAGGTGTAAGTTATATACACCAACTGGGTGCTATTGTTGCAGGGGTATATGGGAAAATACAGCACAGATGTACCGCTAGATAAGGTTTCTACTTAGCAGTATTGCTTTTCATGTACGAGTTTCACTTGTGCTTTAGAGGGACATGCAATGCTTTGATTTAAAAAATATGATTCCAAATAAATGGTAGAATTCAGGTGCATATTGTTTGATGGTTTTAGTTCTCGAGTGAGTATGTGTCGTTTTGGAATATTCCAACAATATCATGGTTGGGGACACATGAAATTTATATTTCACTCATGCAGAGAATCACAGCTTGGCCTTGTCAGAGATGTTTGATTGCTTTACCTGACTGCCACTAAATTAATTGATACAATTCATAGAGATTACTTGAGTTAGTGAGATGTTTTAATTTTAACATTTACCTCATACTGAGATTCTTTTCTTGTTTTCAAGAAAATTCAATTTGATCTCATGCTTTTGAAGAGAAGGTGAAAATGGTGACTATTTCATGTAACAGTTTTGACATGAATTAACAGACACGCTTTTTTGTGAATCTTAAACTGATGATTTTGAATTTCACCCTTTGTGATTACAGGACCATCATGAAATTAATGTCAGCTGAACTAGACAACATTCTTCATTTTATCACCAGCCTGCTCGTTAAGCATGATTGATAGAAAGTGGATTGAAAAAAAAACTTTTCTGTAGCATTGATTTTGTTATTAAGTGTTAAACCTAGCTGAAGTTCATGGCAAAATCCATGACTCCTCACAGCTCTGAAGTTTACAATTATAGAAATAGCAAAAACTCTCAAGAAAACTTAGTGTAGTTCTCTGGAGACGTAAGTATCATTTTTGTAATGATCCATTCATGTACCCGGTACTCATGTCCAGCTGACAGCAGGAATGGCATGCTACAGTTCTAGACGTAATAGAACCCTATCTGAAACACTCTCTGAAGTCTGTCTTTCTCTTTGCTTTTCTCTCCCTGTCTCTCTCTCAGGATATATTACCCGTATTACACACCTATATGTGAGATTACCATGAAGCGTACCGTTATATTTAGTCTGTCTCATAGTCCCTGAAGCACATTGCTTTTTATTTTCCCTGCTGCCAAGTCCTCTCTGCAATGCTATAGCTCTAAATGAAGCATGTCTAGATTTCCTCAGGTTCTGAGTCTCTGGTCTCTCTGGGTCTCCTTTTTAATTTAGATGGATTTATTTGTTACTATCAAAATCATATCTATTCAGAGACCAAGCACTAGCCTACGTTATACTCTGCCCCATGTCTGGCCTACAACCAATGTAATATCAGCCCTGTCTAAGGAGACTGGGGTGCTATATTACCCGTATTACACACATCTATGTGAGGACAGTACAAAGACTATCTACTACCCCAGGAGGACCTCTAGGATAAAGTAACACCATTCTATGGGAGTACTGTTAGGATAGTGTCATATACTGACATGGATGTGTCAAGTAGGTTAACAACTGATCTTTGAATGTAAATGACTTTAATGTCAGAGGTTAACTGTTATTGGCTGCCTGTGACCCCCAAGAGAGTCGTAAAAGTGACCTGAGTCCCTCAGTGGTATGTGCCATGTAGGTAGGAGCTTCAGTCTGTTGGATCATGTTACTCAAAACTCTGACTGATGCTCCCTTGGAGATTTCGGATACAGAAAACTTTCAGGATGTGATATTCTCAGTTTCTTGACGAGAGAATATAGATGAAACTACTTCTAGAATAGGTACCTCAAACCTTATTAATGTTGTCACCAGAGCTGAGAGGGAGAGAAGGAGATGGTTATTGGGTGACAAGCTGCTGAATGTGTGTCTTTGAAACCTAACTTTTATATTCATGCAATCAGATATTAGTGACATAATTTTAATATTGGTGAGAATGACGTTAATCACCATTCACGTAGGTCTTCACGATATGACTGAAATGTTATTGATCTGTTGTAAAATTTTAACGTATTGGCCCCATTCACACAAATGATTATAACTCTTTTCTGCTCATACTTTTCATAAAGAAAATTCATTTTGGGGTAAAAATCACCCAGTATTAAGTACAGGGTCTCAATGTAGTGCTTTGTTACTTGCACTGGTGCAATCCAGCGTTACAAAGTGCTACCTAGTCACTAGTCTAACTTGCACCAGGTGCATGTTGATTTTGAGTGAGTAAAACATTTAAATAATTACATCTACTTATTGTTATAACAGTCATGCAATTGGAATTTGACTGTGCAACTAGGTTTTCATCTTGGGTTGCACTTGGTGCAAGTAGGTTAACATCTCTTAAATCGGCCTGTCATTATGTTTAAATAAATATTACTTCTCTGTAAAGCGATAAATAATTTGTGAGTAGCTATGCTCCAGAATGAAGCGTATGTTGGGATCTTAAGTCTTCACTGTTTTTGTTTTTCCTGTTTTCAGGCATAATTTATCAGTCATGTTCCATAGGCTTTCACGCATTAGAAAACAGCTATTCCAGCGCAGACTTTTCAACCTGGGACGTGTGTGTATTGCACTTAGGATATCATCACTCCTTTGCTACAAAAACACTTTGCTCAGAGAATATGTTTTTATTCTGATATTCCTGAATGTAGTGCCAGATGTTGGTATTTGTACAGAAACCGAACTGATTGTCAAACCATTGGGCAAAACAGTTCCAACTGTTGATGCTCTCTGATCCATCTTGAAACTGTTTGTGAAGGCTGATTTCCTTGTTGTAATGGCATTCTAGACAGTGTTAATTGCATTCAATCCTTCACCTGTTGGCTTTAGAAGTGATAGCGGTAATGAAAGGTACAATATATGATATGAATTTAATGAAATTTAACTCACTCACTCACTCACTCACTCACTCACTCTTTCTCTCTCCATCTTTCTCTTTCTTTTTTTTTTCTCTCTCTTTCTCTGTGTGCATATTCACCAATTCATTGGCATCACGACAGTTTGCACCTCAGACTATGAGTTCACATGTGTACAAACATTCTAATTTGTCTAGCCATGGCTTCTAAAGCTAAGTTTTTCGTTTGCTCACAAAGAGTATTTTTCTTCTTTTATCAAGAAAAAGTAACAGTAAATTGTTCATATCAACAAATTTTTTGTTAATCCAACCAAATACAGTACGTTCATTGTTTTAATATGCTTCCATATATTTTGAAAAATGTCAGCATATGTTGATAGTAATGACTTGTTAAAGAAACAAAAATGCCTCCATCTGCAGAATCATATAGGTAATTACAAGTATTCCGTCCCATCACAGACGCTAAAGGATAAACGGTATAGCCTTTCAGGTCACACCACGTCTGTCGTTAATAGGCCTTCTTTAAGATGGTACCAACCCGACTCTCCAGATGTTGAGTCGGCCAGACAGCAAGCACTTCCTTGTGCTAGCACAGAATGACTTAGGTGCCGCCACTGAACAATTTCCTTGCATTTTTTCATCCAACAAGGAAGCTTACAAAAAATTGTTAGATGGAATTCGCATGTCAGGATGCTCTTTAAGGGCTGATTGGTGAGATGTGAGGGAGTATGATGCTGCAAGTAAGAGCTTTCAATGTCTTTGTTGCTTTTGTTAGTCAGACGTTTTTTATTTTGGAAGGATAGCATTCACTACTAATATTCCTCATTCTAAAAGGTAACATTTGCAATGCAACACATCCTTTGGATACATCAAACTATACATTGCCCTATTTCAAGGTATATTTTATTTTGTTTCAGTCTGAATCTATTTCCTGCTCCGTATTATTTGCTGACTGATATCTATTTTCCAGACATTTTGTCTGCTTGCAAATTGTGTAGATTATATATTTTTCTTGTGGAATATTGATCAGGGATATTGCCACCATTGTGACTAATTGAGCACGTAAATGTTGTATGCCTCAGTGTATTACTCCAACCATGTTGTGATCACTTGTAAGCAATATTTCAGTCTGACAAACCTGTTACTTGGAAGAGAAGTGAAGCATGCAGTAAGGGTAATAGTGTCCTTGTCTCATATTGGAGCTATAAGATCCTCAGCTCGAATGTGTAGAAAGTAGTAGACAGCAACAAATTAATTATACAATTTTGGTGCAAGGACACCACCACATTCTCCTCAAATGTGTGAAAAATTGGATTCTCAGTTCAAATCTGTACAAAACAAAGTAGTCGATAGCTGTTAACTGAACCATGGTTTTGGTGAATGGTACCAACACAACCTTGGCACATGTTGGAGCCATAGGCCTCTTAGTTCAAATCTGACAAAACAGTTGATAACATGAACACTCTCGTGTAGGGACACCAACACAACCTTGTCACATGTTGGAACCATTGCATCAAGTTGATGCCAGAAAGACAAGTAGTTAATGAACAGTTTCCTTCACAATTTTGGTACAATGACTCGCAATATGAGTGGTCTTCATTGTAACATACTGATAAACTTGTACATACTGTAAAATGCGCTGATGTGTTACACATTTTCATGATTGTATTCTGGGCTGGTGGCCTGTTTCTGAATAAAAATGTCTGCCTGTACTGATCTCTGTTAGTCTCTTGTCACCTGCATGGAATAATCACTGATAACTCCATGCTGGTGACAAGAGACTAATAGAGATTAAATCAGTACTACTTCCCATATGAATCCTCTCAAGGCAGATGTGTGGGAATTTGTTCATTGGACGAAACTCATTTCTATGAAATCTCTGCTTTCTCTAAGCAGTAATTAACCCAGAACTGTTGATCTGTCCTAAATAACTCTTAATCACACCAGAATGGATTATATGCAAATGCTGCCCATCAAGACACACATGTTGTCTTCAGTACAGTTTTTTTAAAATGATGAATGCAGTTTAGAAAATGCAAGAAAAAAACTGCCATTGAGTGAACCAGTTGTTGATTGATTGCTTCAGACTCCCTGAAGGAGTTTAAAGTTTGTGTGATGTCATGCTCGTTGCTTGCCATGGCGAGGTTCTTTGCCTGGAAAGGAAGGTGTGTAATTATTTCTCAACCAACGATTCTGCATTCGTGAGAGATAGAGGGGCTCTGGTGCTCACCTCATTGGACTGACTCATTGGACGTTTTCAAGCATTCCTCTTTCCTTTCACACATTTGTGTGATTAAATTTTTATGTTATGTTTAGAAATGCATTAAAAGCTCCTAAGAGCTTTCATGAAGAAATCTGTTGGTGATTTTTGAGTTACTCCATGAAGTTGGTCACAAATGTGGTACAACAAATCTTATTGCATATTTTTAAAAATGATGTTATTCTTGCTTTTTGTCATGCAGTGAAATTTTATAGGTTTTGTCATTGAGCGTACAAATAGAATCTGATTGTATTTTAACTTTGTGTGAGAAATAATTCAGCTTTTGAGACAATTAGACATCGCTTGACAGGGAAGTATTTGTTTCTTCTTGTTCACGATGGATTTAACGTGGAAAAATGGACATTATTGAAACTGAATAATGATGTTAATTTTATAAACTTGTTTGGCATTTAGTTTGTTAATTCAGTTTTTCCTTTCAGATTAGGGATCTTTCTTTGTTCAAAATGTCTTGTTTCATTCTGTACAATGTTATTAACTGGACAAAGAGTGTGTCAACTAATCCTTCGAGATTCATTGAAATGTCATTAAACTTGGATATGTGAAGAATTTCCACAAATGGGCTTTTATATTCTATTTGCTGAAAGCTGTTGGGAAAAACTTGAAAAAATAATGGGGCAATGTGAGACATCGAAAGTGACAAACTTTCATTCACCAAGGAGACTGGCACGCTTTTTATGAAAGTGTTTGAATATTTTATTGAGATGGGTTAAGGTCCTAACGTATGCATAAATATTGAATCCATGGCATTTGTTTGACTGTGTCTCATTATTTGGATAATTTGACATTAAAACTAATTTCCCTATGGCAGGAGCTGAGATCCTAACTTCATTAGCTAAAGAAAAGCTCTTTCCTTACAAATGAATGGTTTATTATGAGAGGGCTTGTGAAGGACTAGTATGATTCATTGAAAAATAACTCATTCATTGGTCTGATTCAGCTTTGATACCATATTAGAAGAAAAAAATATGCCATTTTTGTTTTGAATATCATTTCTTATTCCTTTTTGGCCCATTTGTATGTCTCCATTGGACTACCCATGAAGATCTGGGTAAGATTTGTCTCTTCAGGAACCCTTGCTTGTTGTAAGAGGTGAATAATGGGATCGGGTGGTCAAACTCGCTGACTTGGTTGAAACTTGTCATTGTATCCCCATTGCATAGATCTATGTTGAAGCTGTTGATCACTAGATTGTTTGGTCCAGATTTGAATCTTTATAGACCACCACCATGTTGTTGGAATATTGCTGCATTTGCTGTAAAATATTCTGATGTCCAGAAACAGGCAGCAGGAAGCCAGTGTTTATACTTGTACGTCCATCACAGTAGTGTACCTAGCCTAATGCTCATTCTCTGGGTATCTATACATATAATTTTGATAGAAACAAACAGTTACTTATGAATTGAAAAGGGGTCTCAGTGAGCCGGGAGATTCCTAACTTGGGGAAATCTGGATTTGCTTCAGTTGGGGCCGTAGCATTGCAGAAGGGAAAATGATTTGGTTCAGGGACAGTGAGACAGACTAATGTGTAATGGAAGTGTCCTGTCTGGGTCCTCTGGGAGGAACATCTAGAACCTTTCACTTGTACAACTAGGTTCATGTTCACTCGAGACCAGTATATATTGCCTGTCAGGACTGAGGTCATGTTGACAAGATCCTTCAATTTTCGGTGGCATGTCCAGCGCAGGTGCTATGTCAGCCTGGCAGAGATTAAGATATGTCAGTGCTACTAGTAGCTAAGTAAGCATCAGCTGTGACAAGGTGTAAGTAAGCACTGGTGGAAGGTCAATCGGGACATTATGAAGTGTTATGCCACATTGAACATGTCAAAAGATGCCGGAATGTGCTGTGAGTGAGTTGAGTTTTATGCCGCTTTGAACAATAGTGTATTTGTATTGTGGCATATCAGCTTAATGTGGAAAGGAGCCAGAAGTGATGTAAGTTTCAGACATTTACCATTTTGGTGAAATCTATGAGTACGGTTCTGTTAACAAACCCAGAGCAATGATCTGGATGATCCAGGATTCGGTACACCTTCAGAATACTGTATACCTACCAGCTATATTGTTTAGTGTCACATCATCTTAGCCCTTATGCTAAACCTAAGCCTTATTTTAACCCTAAACCTTACCCTAATTATAACCAAAAGCAAACTTGTTTTCTTTCAAAGATGGCAGAAGATATTTGGTATTCTGTAGTCTTACCCAGAAACCTAATCAGGATGAACCAGGATTCAAACCTGTGATCACAGGATTCTGGAGTGCTCATCACTGCACAGCAAATCACTGTGGATCAGGGGTCACTGTGTGCCCCTGTCAGAGCCAAGTAAGACATCATGGCTCATGTAGATGATGTCAGACCTGTCCAAGGTCACTGTTGTCACCTTACATTGTGAACACCCTGTTGTATGAGTTAACAGAATGCCACAATGTACAGTACCCTTCCCAGCTCATCACTGATACATGGTAAGACTGTCTGTGTCCATAAGATGAAAGTCTGATAACATGGCCTTTGTAGAATGAGACAGGCCATTGTGTTCAGACATGACTCAGTGACAGGAATGACATGATGCTGGCATCCTCGATGTTAACCTTCTTCAAACGGAGCTGATCTGTGCTGCCACTTTCACTCCCTTAAACATCATCGGCTGCAACAGCAGCAGCAGTAGCAGCAGCAGCAGCAGCAGCAGGAGGAGGAACATAACTACGTTAGGGTAAGACTGTCTTTCAAGATATCCTGTCATTGATTTATAACAGTCAGGTCCATCTCAACTGAGGTATGTTTTTTCTTAAGTTGGTTCGTAAGGTGTCATTGTGGCAAACACTTGATGACAGTGTTAGACCTACACCAAAGTGTTGCTTGTAATAATAAAATTAATCTGTCTCACAGACCCTTAACTATGTTATATTCGTAACTGTCTAGCCCTTCCTGTATCGCTAAAGGCTGAAATGAAACAAGTCCACATTGCCTCGGGTTCAGGATCTCCCATTCACTGGAGCTCATATTCAGTTTAATGGGATAAATCTGTCAAAATCATGTACGCTGAGACAAAATATTAGCCTAAAATAAATAAACTGTTCATGCATATAACTTATTGTTACTGAAAAAAGTTTGTTTTTGTGAAAGTCCAGTCAGTGTACCTCGCATTCCACCCTATCATAACTGCACTGTGTGGTCATTATGCATTGCAAAATTCTTGAAAGTCATTCCAACATTCCAACATTCCAACAGTGTATGGGGCATTTGGAAACTGTCTCCACGACCACATGGAGAGCTGTCAACTCCTGACATGTCACCTGCCCTCTCAGGAGCTTTAAGACTTCCATACAAGAGCTTTCACCGGCTAATGAAAGGACATCAGGCAATACACCGATCAGCATGAAATGATGGGTATCTGTTCCATGCAGTCTTTATTTCCAGTTACATGCAGTTTAATATGTTTAACATAGTGTTATCTCAGTATGATAGTGTCTGTGAAATGCAAATGAAATTTGGTTTTACAGTTGAGTTAGGCTTTACATTGTATCAGCATTATTTCAGCTATATACCGACGAGACCGACGAGATAAGGTATTCATACATATGTTAAAGGCAAAGTTTGAATGAGTTTTTAAAAAACATAATTTTAGAATACTAGTAAATTAAAATGCTATGTTGGGCAACCTTCTCCGCTGTTTGAACTGTTTTTCAGATGATTGTCAAGCACTGATAACTATTGCTAGTCTGTGTGGTGGGGAAACATCCTATGTAATATTCACAACATTATCTTGCTACCTGTCATTATAAGGGCTCTCAAATGGCCTGAAGAGATTGTCAAGGGCCCCTGTTGTAAGGCAGGAAATTGAAGTAATTCAAGATAAGATCCAGCTCCTCATGAAAAACAACCACAATTTTATTCTCAGAACTAATTTTGTCATAAGTGCTCTTGGGTTTCTATTTTGGCAACTTGCTCCTTCAACACATTGCAAAATGGTCATTAACTAATGATTGTACACAGTTGAATCGTATATGTTTGAATAACTAATGTTCACAGATGGAGGTCTTTGGGGGGGTCATAACAATACATTCTACTCGAAATATGTTAAAGAACAATGTTTCTTTCTTATTACTAAAGTACACCTGTCAGATCAACCAAATTGTCTGAATGTCATGAACTAATTTGTTGTTCTTCACCCTCTCTTTGGGTACTCTATTCCTTCCTTTTAGTTGGGAGTGGTGGGGTAGCCTAGTGGTTAAAGCGTTCGCTCGTCAAGCCGTAGACCCGGGTTCGATTCCCCACATGGACTCAATGTGTGGAGCCCATTTTCTGGTATCCCCACTATGATATTGCTGAAATATTGCTAAAAGCAGTGTAAAACTAAACTCACTCACTCACTCACTCCTTTTTGTTATTTTATATTATTTCAGTAGTTTTGATCTCTAGGCTGCCAATAGATCCTGTCCTAAGACTATGGGACTGTTAAGTCAGTTTTTCTCCCGTGGATGCCAGCACTTTTCCAACTCAGTAATGTACAGCAGTGTTAATGATATTCTAAGCATGCAGTCACATGAAATTTCAAGTGTCTGCATACTTAAAGCTGACTTGAAGAAAAATGAGCTCAGGCTACATAAGAACATCCATTAAAATGAGTTAGGCCAATCAATTTATTCATGAAAGTGTTTTGATCACTGCCAGTGAATGTAGTATGTTATTGCCCTCAGAGGCCAAGGCCACTGCTGAATACGGAGAGGCTACAGCCATGACTTGGCATTAAATATGTTAAATGGAATATTTAGTATGAGGGTAATGGAAATCAGAATCAGTTATGTTATCATAAATCACATGTCTGAAACAAGGTGTTGGATTTAACTCGTATTTACCACTGGTGCTCATGCAATAGTGTTTCTGAAGCAATGATGAGCTTTATTGGTGTATATGGGGGAATAGCATGTGATGCAGCTAGTGTGTGTATAGCCTGTTAGTGTCCACAAGGTACTTCCATCATGATTGTATAACATGATAAGTCACCTGTCTATCATGTATCTCATGTACAAGTCCTCAGGTCAGGTGGACAGAAGTTGGCTAGCGAAATTGGTTAAACAATTTGCTCACTGCTTCAGGGTTGATTGTTCTTATGAGTAATTCATCTTTCTGATGTCCCTGGGTTTATTTTGGCAGAGTATAGACTCACTCACTCACTCACTCACTCACTCACTCACTCACTCACTCACTCACTCACTCACTCACTCACTCTTGTGTCGGTCCTTGCCTTATTTCATTTCACAGCCATTATTCATCACAGGCTGCCATCCTCATTGCTCCCAGGACATGGTCACTCCCTGACCTAATTATATACTCATATTTCTTTATCCCACAAACAGTAAAGGTAAATGTTCCCAGCTTCTTAACTCTAGATCTGTTTCATGTGGTGGACATGGTATTCCTTTGCCATTATCTGTGTGTGTGATATTGACAATAAACCCCATATCTTTAAGTTATGGGATGACATGGTATACAGGCTTATTATTCTGTCTGTTTGACCTTGACGTCCCAGGGCAGACCACATCCATTATCAAGTAATATATAAGTGTGTATACACAGATATGACTTTGTCATGAGGAAGGGGCAGTGCTTAGGCCTCAGGGTGGCCTTGGCTAGGAATTTCCACATATTTGTGATTGTCTAAGCCGAAGTTGATTGAGGAGTCTTTCCTCTTACAACAAGCAAACACCATCACTTGAGAAACCTTTGGTACTGACACGTAGCATGGCATGTGTATCATGTGAGATCGCTTGATTGCATGGTACTGAGACCTTCAGAATATTTACATCACTGGATGGCTTGTGGTCTTTATTTATTTGCAAAGGTGTGTAAAGGTTGGTCAAAGTGGAATTTTGACTTCTAACAATTTTGAAAACAAATGTGACCTTACCCCAGAAGTGGACACCTATTCATGTCACCAGTGAGTCTTGACTGCATTCTTGGTCTGATATGAACATGGACAGTCCATTCTTGTACACCAGACAACAATTCTGGGCAAATATGTACAGGTAGATACAGGAAGGAACAATGATGAACTGCCCCAACAATATGACCCTGTAGACACGATAGCATCAGATGTAGAGGAATGGGTGTGCAAGTACAATCCTGAATGTGTTAGGAGGATCCTAGTTACCTTCAAGTGGCTGGTCATGTTGATTCTTCTGGGATTATCAGTTGGTCAAATAGATTCTCTTGACAGAACATGCTCACTGATGGTTGCAGACGCCACTTGTTTTGCGGACAATCATTAGCACTGGTCAGTGGGAATTTACCTGTCCAAGATTAGACGAATTGATTGTGGCTAACTGAGAGACAATTATACAGTGAAGATGGTGAGGATTTGAAGGTGAATGCTCATTAGCAAAGATTTTCAAAAGTGAATGCGAGACAATGTCAGCATGTGATGTTTGTGACCATCCCGGATCCTGTGTTGTGTGATTGATGCTGTGGTCATTGCTGATGATGTAAAGTGTTGAAGGAGTCCATTATTCATGGATGAGTTGATGAAAGGATGAAACATGATTACTGACTCTCAATGAGAAGTGCTGAAAAGGACCTCTTGGTCCTTGAAATGTGAATTTGTGTTGATTCATTTTCAGGACCTCAATACGTGATTTGAATGTTTTGGAATATTGTCTTTGAATATTCTGTTTTGAAAACTGAAGGAGCTGACCTGAACAGGTTCATCTTGAAAGGGGGCCTCTGGTTTTATCTATAAAACTGGCGTCTTCATAAGAGCTTGTGGCACTGATCACTTCAGTGTTCTTGTATTAATGGATGACAAGAGACAGTCTTGTTTTCAGGGATCGGGACACTTGTTGAGGGTATCATGTTTTGACAACATGATCCGGTTCGCCATGTCGGAAGATTGGGTCTTGTCTAGGCAAACTGTAAGCAAAGGATCTTGGGATTTCACTTGTCTGAAGATGTGGACAGTAGGATTTAATTTGTCCTCTTCCAGCAGACGGTCAAGTGTGGACATGGATAAAGTTTAAATTACTTGTTGTGGATAAAATGGAAAGACATATTACTTGTCAAAGATGTGAGGATTTGTGGATAAGAACAGACAAATGATAGGACCAGTGGATTAGAATCGACACACAGTCTTGTGAAGACCAAAGCCAATGGATTATGTCACTGGGATTGAAAAGCAGAGGACAGAGTGATAAGAGAATACCAGAGATGATATCATCCTTGGCTGCTGTGGGACTGAAACTTAGATGCATTTGTTGAAATATGCATAAACATGGATCTTAGAGAACAAGGTTTCATTTATCAGTGTGATTGATTCCTTTCTTCAGAAGATTAAGCAAAGAAGATAGACCTACCAGCTATAAAACTTTTGGTCTTCGCTTTGCAGGTTCAGTTTGTTATCCACAATTGATCAAAATGTTGGCCTTGATCTGAAACCAAATTTCTGAATTTTTGTTCCACAAAATCCAGATCAGTAGATGCATACGAACACAAACTTACCATGTTTGACTTCTGGAAGAAACCAAAGTTGTATGGAAAACGAGTGTCAGGCATGTATAATCTCTCTCAAGATATACCTCAGTTAACTGGATTTATTTGACACCGAACCAATATTAGTCCCTATGTCATGCATGAAATCCAATTGATCGTGTGGCATGTACCATTATGTGAGTAAAGTATACATGTTGTGTATAAGTTACTATAACACATGTTTATCAGGACCACATATATTGGGGAATAATCTCATTACCCAACACATTCTATGTATTTAACCCATTAGCTGCTCTGTGTGTTTATCTGCTCAATGCTAATTGGCCAGTCATTTTTATGACACGTATTTATCCTGAATGCTGGTGAATAATATGACAGAGTTATGTGCTGTTACATCAGTTCCCGCCTCATTATTTTGGTGTCAAGGTATATAGAATCGTATTTCCCCTGTGTGAACCGTGCAGGATTGTGGTTATGTGTTGAGAAGATTATGTCAGGTATTTCCTAATCTGTGTTTGCTCATTAATGAGATCAGGGACGGTTTGCACTTGTAACAAAGGCACATGTCATGGAAAGATTTCTTGAAGTTCATTTCATTAATTATAAAACTATTTCATATATTTTTTATATAATACTCAAAGATAGTTAAGGAACACCTTTTTTTATGACTTGACTTTATTGTCTTGTCACAACAGATTAACTACCCTTAACTATGAAAGAATCACCTGTATTTTATTTTTTTTTCTTTTCTGTAGTGTTTTGAGGTTTGACGTTACAGATACTAAAGCAGGATAAAGATGAAATAGCTTTTGACAATCTAAGGATCAATAGTAGTGAATCTGTGTTCTTCTGAAAGTTGATTATTGTGGTATTTAATCCTGAATGTTATATTTATGTGTAGTTACTATGACCAAGATATTTTGAGTTGGGTTTTTTTATATCCAATCATAAGTTCTGAGTGTTATTGTTTTATCAACTGAACCCAACTCACACAGTTGCTCATGTATCCACATGGAATCATTCAAAACTTATATTGACCAAATTGTCGATTGAAAGGCCATTTGCGTAGCTCGTTGACTTCTTCACTTACCGATACAACGTTATTAAATATTTGACCTTTATGGTAGCAGCACTATGAACCCTCATTATCTTATCACCAATAGAGACGATCTGAGGAAGTAATCCCTGATTATGGGTGAGTAGCATTGTTTGTATTGATTATGTGGCAGCCGATAGGACATCCTGGCTTCAGGTTGGGACGTCCTAGTTGGGCTAATAAAGATAACTGCCACGGAGACTCTGCTATTGAGGACTTTGACTTTAAGTCATAACAAAGGATTGAGTTATCAGTAACTGATTAAGTTTTGTATGGTTATTGTGTCATCTGTTGAGGATTGCACTGAATTTTCTTAGCAGAGCATATGGGTTGGGTCATTTGGAGTGGAATGAGTGGATTTGGTTGAAAGTGGTTGAGTGAGTGAGTGGATGAGGTTGTTTGCTTAAGTGTACTTCATCAGAAGTGGTTTAAGTTTATTGGGAAACAATATTTTGTACAGACTGTTGTACGAATATAGATAACAGCTGATAATTTCATTAGCTGGCTTGATAACATGGACATGGTTTATGATACTTAATCTTTCGCAGAAAGATACTCGCAGAAACTCATGACAATCATAGAACAAGACATTCTTACTTCAGACGAGATTGTTTTTCAGATGCTTATGCATTTATAATTCATGCAGACTGTGTATTTTTACACCTCATCCAGCATTATCGTAGATTTGAAACAAAGAAAGCAGAAATACATCAAGCTGTTTTTCAATATTGTGGCATGTTAGATAGAATTACATCTATATGCACCACCAGTGAGAATGTCCCACTGTGCTCTCCTGTATCATGCGTTACACAGGCTCTAAGCAGCTTCTATCTAAGAAGGCTCAATTCAAGACCCATGGATGACTTCATAATTATCAGCCATGTGCCATCAGACTGCTTTGGTGTACCTTGAGTCATGTACGATGTGAATACCCTGAAACACCCATGCTGACATTAGCATAGGAAGAAGAGTACTGGGTCTGTGTACACTCTGCCACGCCTTTGTCTATTAGGGTAGCTGACCGTCAGGAATGTTTGTTGTCCTCTGGGTGGTACTGGGGCAAAAAGGTCAAGGGAAGTCGTGGTTGAAGAGAAATTGGTTTTGGTTTGAATGATGTTTGTTTAAAGACATATTATACAGGCAAGGAAGGATAAAGTTGAGCATCAGCATTTATGAGTGCTTCCCACCTGGCTTGCCATTGTGGGTGAAGGGGCCGTATGTTGTCAAGTGTAGTATGACGTGTCAAGTGTAGAATGACATGTCAAGTGTAGTATGACGTGTCAAGTGTAGTATGACGTGTCAAGTGTAGTATGACGTGTCAAGTGTAGTATGACGTGTCAAGTGTAGTATGACGTGTCAAGTGTAGAATGACGTGTCAAGTGTAGTATGACGTGTCAAGTGTAGTATGACGTGTCAAGTGTAGTATGACGTGTCAAGTGTAGAATGACGTGTCCTGTCTCAGCAGTTAAGTGCAGATTCAGTTTCATCATCATGCACTGCATGTGCACAAGCCAACATCAGCTCTCCCTTTCACAAAGCCTACTTCTCGTAAACGAGAGCTCTGCGCAGAGGATCTCACACAGTGCTTCAGCTTCTTAGAGGATGTGCATGTCGTAAGAGGCGACTAACGGGATCGGGTAGTCAGGCTCGCTGACTTGGTTGACACATGTCATCGGTTCCCAATTGCGCAGGTCGATGCTCATGTTGTTGATCACTGGATTGTCTGGTCCAGACTCGATTATTTACAGACCGCCGTCATATAGCTAGAATATTGCT
Source organism: Haliotis asinina (assembly GCF_037392515.1). Lineage (NCBI taxonomy): Eukaryota > Metazoa > Mollusca > Gastropoda > Lepetellida > Haliotidae > Haliotis > Haliotis asinina. Next base: position 42,140,267 of record NC_090286.1, read on the forward strand.
GAGTGTGGCGTAAAACTAAACTCACTCACTCACTCACTTAAGGGATGTACAATCTTAAATGTTTGTAATGAATTAGTATTATGACAAAACAGTGCTAAAGATAACATTACAGAATATGAATGAACAGTGGCCTGATCATTGAAACACTAAGAAACTGCTATTTAAGATGCACCATCATCAAAACGGTGTGAAACTTCTGATGAATTAGAATGCAACAAATAATGTTCAGATCACTCTGCCAAATTTGAGTATGGTATCTCCAATATTGAAACATTATGAACTTACTAAAACCTTCAAGATACGCCATCAAGTCTCTCATTCATCCACACCACAGATTTGCTGAAGCATGATTTTGTGGTGTTCGGTGTACATCAAGAATCTGAGCTCTAACCCTGGGCGAAATCTCTAGGTGGTGCCTCGCATACCATAGTTTTGTGTGTATCTATTTCCAGTGAAATAACGATGCAACAATATCAGCACAAAGTCAACTTCTCAACTCATTCACATCTCCAGTGACTATTATACAACATGTGATGGTTCATGAACGCAGTCTGGCCAGTAGTTGCAAGGTATAATTTGAGAGACTTTGGTTGACCTGTTCTCAAGAGACTCTTGCTTGACTTGCCCTGTGATATGACTCTGACAAAACATGGGCTGATAGTACAAACAGGCAGTTGTTATACAGGGCTGCAAGGTCTTTCTGTATAATGATGTTAAGAGGGTAGGCTGGGATCATGAAAGGGAGCATATGAGAGGAAAATGTGGCATTCAGTTGATAATGATGGGGTTATTGTTGGCAAGTGTGTGACTTTTCATGAAAGGAAAGACCTTGGGGGCAAATATGGGAATATATTTCAGAGATTTCTGTTAAAATCCTGGCTTTGGATGTGGTTGTCTGGAAATCCTTTTTCTGAGATTCCTTTGACAAAATTGTATCAAAATGTATGGTCAATAAATCAATTTTTGGATTATAAGTTGAACAACAACTCTGTCCTTAAAATCTGACCACTTCACAGGAGTTTAAAGAACCAATTTGATTACCTGGCAACCACAATGGTGAGTTTTGTTTTCAGTTGCACTCACGGCTAAAACATGACAAGTCCCCTAAAACTACTTTAGTGATCTTTTCATATTAACATATCATACCCAGACCAGAGTACATGAAGTACCCAAACCAGCTATATTCCCTACATCAGGTGTACTGACTTAAGGTATCAGGCTTTGTCCAGTTTCAGAACTTTCACAGCTGCCATAGGTTTGCTGCCGAGTGTCGCGCCCATTTTATCTATAAATTGCCACTTTCATCCACCTACCTACATTTAACTTGTCGTTTTAAAGCTGGCTATTGTCCACAAGCCTGACATTGCCACAATGTTGATACCGGATATCGATTCGCCGATGTTTGTTGCCGCTGAAAGAACATTATCAATATACTTAACTTACACATCAGCTCCTCTGCAGTGTTAGATGGTGTTTGGAGCTTAAGCTTTGGGTTGAGTAGTCTTATAATGGCGATGGTGATGAGATATCAGGTGGATGTTCCAGTGATAATGTAATCTTCGTTACTGGGTGGTTGGGTCGGGATATATCAAGGGTTTGGGTAATGTTATACAGATGGGGTTTTGACAGGATTAACCTTCTCTGATGTTTGTGTTGGAGGATAACAAAATGTGTTGTTGGACATACAAGGTTTTGTGGAACAACTTTGATCTAAGCTTGTAAGTTTTAGAAGGGATTGCTTTTGGATATTCCATTCTAATTCTGGGATAGTTTTTCCTTGCAGTTTATTGTTAGCTGTTGTTGAAGAAAGAAGTTTGTCTCTGGTGTGTGACACATGATCTTAACACATGTGTCTGATGTAGACACTATGTCAGGAATACGCACTGTGTTCTTCAAGCTTTCATGACATTGTTTGTTTTTGCTGTTTGTTGTATAGGCAGATTACAAAATTATGATGATTTTTTAGATACGATCAATAAGTAAAAGACATAATTGATTGCATTACATATTATAAACTGAGTTCATGTTGTGATTTCAAAATCATTTTTTTCCTTTTGCTTGTCCACAAAATTTCTTTGTTAAAATTGGCAGCCTCTGAGTAATTGTCACTATACCAGAATTTTTCTAGTCTTTTACTGGCAGAGCTTTGGTTATTTGAACCCCAAAATTGAATTCCAACTTTAAATGTGTATATATTACAGTTTGACTTAATTTACAAGTGATAATTTATCAATAATTATTATACAACATGCTAATATGAGCAGATGTATACACAACAACATTGTAGTTGACAACAGTAATGCCCGCTTTGTAGAACATCTCTATTAAGTCCAGGTATGGAAGAAGTCTGTTTCTCTCATCAAACAGATTTCATCTTTAGTGCCCTCAGTTCACCATTACTTCTTGTTGATGTAGATATCAACCTGACTCTCCACCAGTACCTGGGGTCACCTGCCATGTGGGTGATAAATTAACCCTTATTAGTCACTTAACTCTTTGGGGGTCATCTCCTTAGCTGGTGGGGAGATTTTAGTGTAGTTTAACACTGTTAGCCCATAGCAGTGTCTGCCTGTGTAATCCAAGGGATTTCTGTTCCACTTCTTGTAACCAAAATTTACATTTTTTCTGCATAGGACCAGAGGAACTTGGTTTGTAATCTTGCAGAGTTGTCGTAGAGAGATCCATTAATGAACCAGTTTGTTGTTAATGTGTTGGTACTTAGGAAACATTAGCTTCTCATAGGCCTTTATCAGGAGTGTTAGCTATTCATGAATAGAGGTTTGTCGTACATGACATAGAGTGCTCATGATAGGGAAATGATCAGCTTATTGAAGTTAGATAAGTATTATTTATTAATTTCATTCTGAACTCTGTGAACATGTCGTGGAATAAGGGCAGTGTGTTCGCAGCCTGTTTGTGTGCATTGAGAGATTGGAAATAAATTTGATTTTACTGTTAGGACCATTGAAGCTGAAGGAGGTGAAAATTAAATTTGTGGGATTGAGAGGGAGTTCGTTTGTGGAACCAAAACTGTCTGCATTTTGTTATTGTCATGTATTAGTCATGAGGTTCAGTTGAGTTTGCTTTTGGGGTTTGGAGTCATTGTGACATATTTCGCTGGGACATCTGAAAAGTTTGTTGCCTCTGCAACAATTCCTCATCAGTTCCTAGAGTAACAGAACCTCTTCAGATTGTGGTAAACTTCTCATAGGATCAGGGGTTCAAAATTTATTTTTAAAAGCAACTTGCCACGGGGCAAGTGACTTTAAGAAAGTAACTTGTCATGACTAATTTTCTACTTGCCCTAATTTTATGACATAATCAAGATGATGTAACTATGAAAGAATAATTCAAGGTCATATTTGATAATAATGCTTTCTGGACTATTTGTTGAAAAGTGATAAATAGCAAAGAATGATAACTCTATTATCACTGCGAAATTTAATTTTGAGTAAATATGAAATGAAAATCCAAGTTTATTTACAGTTTGAAACCATAAGTGGAAATTATCTTGTAACCCATGGACACATAAGAAACCATTATTTGATTGCCCCAAATGAAAACTGACTTGTCCTGGGCATCGGGCAATGGGATTTTTGAACCCCTGAGGATCCTGAAGTCTATGTTGGTTAACTTGGCCTGTTTGCTTCCTACTAATTACCACTTTTGAATGAACAGGAGAATATGACTCATTTCATGGTGTCATGTGTCAAGTACCATTGTGCAATATTGTTAAACTACATGTGGCATCTCAAGAAAACATTGGGCTTCTAGTCATTGAAGTTCTCTTGCTGGGTCACGTTATATAGTCTGTACTTCAGACCCTGAAACAGATATAACCAAGAAAGCCCATTCAAGTCTGTGAATACTGCAGTTGGCTCCTGTTTATCATATTTTATCAAGTTCATTTAGGAGCTGTTTTTCTGTAAATTTATTTCTTCTCAGATACTAGTTGTTAAACTTCTCTTTATCCCAAAACATGACATATCACAACAAAATATATTGCTTATCATGCACAGCTTTGTCCACAAACCTAAGTCTAAGGCGTGCATGGTGAAACACGCCAGCTGGAAGGTACACAAAAGGACTGTAAAGCGCCCTCTAGAGCAAGGGTATAAGTGGTACAAAATGGGATTAAATATTGTTAGTTTAACTAAACAAACACTGTAATTCACTAAGGTGAATTTCTTCACCCTAACATTGTACTGAGACACGACTTGTGTAGAGAATTTAGTTGTGAGACAGTATAGGCCGCTGTGTTAAATTCTAAGATTGATGCATTATATATGCTTAAAAAACCTGGACTGACACAGCATTTTTGTATGCTATTTTATCTGAAAGATGGATGTTTTATGTTTGTGTGTTGAAGCTCCTCATTTAATTAGAACCTTGATAATTTATGGCCCTACCGTACTGTAAATCAACCTTGTAATAAAACTAATTAAATCTCTGTACCAATTACAAACTAAAAAACATGATCAATATTGACCAGAAACACATAATTTCTTCCACTGGTATATGGTTAATTGCCCTTCTAACACATCCAAATCCGTTTGACATAGTATCGTGGTGACACGTCTCTAGTATCAGTGTTATTCAGCATCTATTGAGGGATTAGAGTCACAGACAGTGGTCTCCATAGAGGATAAACAAAACAGAAAGCTACAGAACACTATCAAATCTTTACTTCACCTTTTCACCTGGTGCAAGTGGCCTGCTGGGTTCTGTAAGGGCTTCATGTTATTGTCATGGGTAAGAATGTTATTGAAATGGTAAGATTTGTAACCATTACTGGCTGTGGGTTTTAGGTCAGAAAGGGTGGTTTAAGATGCTGAAAGGGTCATGAAAGGAGGGACAGTATTACATGGATAAGGATAGGGAGAAGGTTGGCATGGAGATAGATTCAGAGGACGAAGCTTTTAGGTACAATGTTCATTTTGCTTAAAGCGTTTTCAGTTTACAGTTTTCATTTTAAGTGATTTTATTGCTGTTTAAACTGTTGTTTGTTGTAAGTGCTATGTGATCATATTTAGTCTTACAGAAGCATTATTAGTGGATTTTTAACATCTTCAACCCTGGTCATCTGCACTGTCTGCAATACCAAGTTGTACAAGTTAATAGTGCTGTTTTAGATGTTGGATGTCAGAAATATTTCATGTCTACAAATTCTATCCTTAGTTTGCACATATCCTTCTTGTCCCCAGCCATAGTTGGTAAATGTTGGAAATGCGACATGTCTAAATATCTCATCCCTGGAAATCATTCCTGCCTAGTAACTAAGGATATGTTTGAAACATTCTATGTCTTAGACAATTGGCATCCCTTGAAATCACCTTTGTCTGACAACTAAGGATATGTTTGAAATATTCTATGTCTTAGACAATTGGCATCCCTGGAAATCACCTTTGTCTGACAACTAAGGATATGTTTGAAACATTCTATGTCTTGGAAATCGTCCTTGTCAGACAACAATGTATATGTTTGAAATAGTTCTTATTTACAAATCGCATCTCTGAAAATCACCTTTGTCTGACAACTAATTATATATGTTTGAAATATTCCATATCTATGAATCACCTTACATGTTTACTGTAATCACCTTCTCAGTCCCACAGGTCACACATGTGTATTCATTTAATTGATAATGCCAATATCGACAATGCTTTCAGCATGACATGCTTATTGCTTCAAGACAGACGTACTGGTAGTGCCAACAAGGACCTGCTAATGTTGTTTTCCTCCCTCCTATAGCTGCTATTGATTTCTGCATGATGAAAAAATGACATGTTTGACAAACTGCTGCACTTGGAAGGGAGATATTCATAAATCTTTATGCCTTCATGATGTTTTCAAATATGATTCATACTGACCACCTCGTGTTGGAAATATGAGTATATTAGTGTACTTGACATGACCTGGCTGCTCTGATATGAAGGTTGATGGTTTTATGTGTTCTTTTTGACAGTTTTTGAAGAAAAAAATTAGCTGATGTTTTACCAGTTATCCCTTAAGAATTGTTCAGTACAAGCAAAATGAGTTTGCACGTTTGTCAGATTGGTTATTTCATTAAATTGGTGTAGATTTTATATGTTGATAAATTTTCATTTATTGATAAGATTGTCAATAAATTTCCAAGACCGTTTGTAAATGGCTGGGAAGCTTAATCTGGCACAGATTACTTTTTTGCTCTGTAAGTGACAGTGCTTGTTAAGTGTTAGCTTTGGCTACAAAACATACTTGCCATAGTTTGTTCAAAGTTGATCAATGAAAAGCGAGGAAAGGTTTGTTTTTTAAACGTTTTTGGTGTGGGAGAAATTTTTGTCTCTGGAGATTTATTGAACGTTTTTGAAAAGTTCCTTAAATTGAAAACATTCTTTTGCCAATACTTGAATGATGATTTGTTAAGATCTGGTGCTGCTGAGGTTTTAAGAAAACGACAAATATTTCTAGATCAGTTTGTTTTGCTCACTTTATGTCTTCGTTTAGTGAATTAGTTGTCCCCAGCTACTGATACTGGTCTTGCAAGGCAGCCAATTTGATTGGATGGTCTTCAATATCATTGGTGACATGAGAGTTTGCGTGACCTTTTCTTCTGACTGGGTTATTTCACTGAATTGACTTGATTATTTACAGGTTGCCAGCATAATGCATCTAGAAAAGACAAACATGTAATATTAGTATTGTTCTTAGTGTAGTATAGTTTCAGAGAAATTATGAATAAGAGGAAGGTTTCCTCCCACTTTGGAAAGTGACAGTTATTTAAATAAGTCATTGAATATCCGGCTGTGCCAAAGAACAAACTGAATCACCGTGTGTTACCTGTTTAGTCATCATCATTTTGCGGTTGTATCGAACCATGAATAACACAAAGTATTAAGGTTTTACGGGGGTGGGGTGGGGGGGGGTGGTAGGGTAGCCCAGTAGTCAGGCATTCACTGATCACTCCCATATGGGTACGTTATGTGATGAGCATTTCTGGTGTCCCCCAACGTAATATTGCTGGGATGTTGCTAAAAGCAGAGTAAAACCCAATTCACTCACTCACTCATCTTAGACAGCAACAATGGAATGGTATTTGACTGTACAGTTAGTTAGTTAGTTAGTTAGTTAGTTAGTTAGTTAGACGGGCAGTATGACGTGAAATGGGGCAGTATGGGTAATGTCAGATGTAGAGCTGCACTCCATGTTTGGAAGAACTTGTCACCAGCTGATGAGATGCCACAACAGGCATTCAGTACATGATTTGTCACAAAGGAAATATTCAACTCCATGAATTCTACCAATATGTTGCTTTAAAACTCTGATTTTTGTTGCAGGGCAGACGATGGCAGGTTTATTTGTGCGGAAGTGTCCGTGTCTGCGCCCAGCAATAGATGATGATGTTCGTGTCTTGGATTACCGACACTGCAGTCTCACTGATGTCCCAGGAGAAGTATTCAATTTTGAAAGGACTTTAGAGGAATTGTATGCTGATTCCAACCAAATTAGAGATTTACCACGGGTAAGTTACAGAGATTATGTATGTTTTTTGTCATATTTTTTAAATAATGGGATGGTATTCTCACAATTTTGAGTGAGAATGTGAGTATTATCTTACATTTCTTTTAGTAATATTTGAGCAAAATCATGGTGGTGACACCTGAAATAGGCTCCACACAGTGTCCTTGTGGGGAATTGAACTCGAATCTTTGGCATAATGAACAAATGCTTTAGCCACTAGGTTACCCCACTGCATCTTTTTGGATTGAGACCATAGTGGGGGATACTAGGAGGTAATATGCCCCTCAGTAGATAAATATCTAGTTTTGGACTAGTCTCTGTTTAAGATCAACACAATTTGGTCGGTTATTTTGTTATTATTTTGTTTTGGAGACAGACAGTGATAATGTTGCAGACAGGGTGCCATGCAAGCCTAGAGATCAAGACAGCTAACCCCTGAGGAGAAATATATGTCATTTTTGTTTGGGGGAACAAATTTTTCAAAAGAGAAACTGTCACAGATATGTCATGCAAAATTTTGAACCGCAGCAGAACTAGTTACAAAACATTTATGATCTGCTTTGATGCCTTGATTTATTGTATAGCTGATGTGTTATGTGAAGTATTTATAGTGTATCCAATCTGTATCAATATACTTGGCCAACTGATATCATATGGTTGTTAGCAGTTCACACAAACAGTGACAGATTCAAATGTCATTGAGGATTGAGTGTTTCAGTTGCTGTAAACAGTATGTCCATCCTAAGTCCTGGGTATCTTGCATGCGACCTGTTACTGGGCTTGGCTGATGGAATGTTTACATGACATCTAATTATTTATCAAGGCCCTTTATCCCTCGACTTCTTGTAATATTACATGATATGGAGTTTCCATTAGCCTTGGTTCAAGGCTGTACTGAAGGCCAGGAAATAGGGTAATTCTATCTTTTAAGGAGGCAAATGAAGTCAACTTAAGGTTGCCATTGTGATAGAGGGTCATATATATTTTTTTTGTAGAAATTGTCTATTGTTATAGAGTCTTGTGCAAGTCCAGGTCTTTATGGTCTTTGAGCTTTTCAGTATTTATGGACTTATCTAGACCTGCTCTGAGGATTTAATGGCCCCAAATCTGAGGGTAATGCCGGTAAAAAGTTACCAATATGGAAAAACTGTTTTTCACTTTATGTTATTGTAGTTCTACAGACATATGGGACAGTGGGATAACCTGGTGGTTAAAGCATTCATTTGTCATAGCAAAGACCCTGGTTTGATTCCCCACATAAGCACATAGTGTGTAGCCCATTTCTGGTGTCACCTGCCATGATATTGTTGGAATATTGCTAAAAGTGGCGTAAAACTTGCTCACTATACAAATATATGGCTTTTATGATGTTCTTTCATGTATCACTGATAACTGAAACATTTGTTTAAAAGGCATTCTAGAACATGGTGGAATAGAGATGACGACTTTATGCATGAAAGTAAACTAATGTTTATTTTCTTGTGATCTTCGACATTTTACCTAGGAAAAGTGATGGCTGTTTGTCCAGAATATAATATGAATCATGTCATTCAGTTACTTGTCTGAGTCACAAACCAACTGCCTTCTTAATGATTTTATTACAATCTATACCTGCCAAAAAATTATATATTTTGTGTCCGATTTGAAATATTTAATATGCTCTTAATAACAGTCCAGATGCTACAGCCAGGAGCAACTAAAAGCCTTGCATAGCTTCTGGCAAGAGACTTGAGATGCGACCTCATGATCTAGTCATAGTGTATGAGCCCAGAGTGTTTATGATAATGTAACAGAGATGTTCTGCACAGATAGAAGAGCCCAGACCAGCTGTGACTTGACAGTTTTGAAACTGAGTGAGGATGTTACAGTTACAATTTACACATATTTTTGTCATGGTTGTTTGTGTTTTATCTACAGTTTGATCATAACATACTGTTCAAAAGAAGTTGAGGATGTTTATGGCTGTAGTTAATCTGTGTTGGCTGTGGACTTGCAACACAGATACTATTAGTGTTCCTTGAGTTGTTCTGAGTGATATACAAGCTGAAATATTTCTGGTTTTGTAATACAATGATCAAGTAGTTGCCAGTGATACTTGGTTGAATTTCACAGAAACACAAGACAGTGCAAGCCTAGTAATTAAAGGCGACACTTGTCATGACAAAGAGTCTTGGGTTTAGTTCCCCAAATATGTACCATGTATGAAGTCTTACCATAAAATTGTGAGGATATTGCTAAAAGTAACATGAAACTTGCCTCACACACACATTCAATCAGGGAATAGCTGCCTGAAACACAATATTTAGCTTGTGAATTTATGATTGATGCACTTTTGCTACAGACCCACTCAGTGGTGATCCACAAAAGGGATGTGTTTCCTTCTGTTGCTAGTTGCTGTCTTCAGTGTTAAATAATCATGAACCTATGAAAATAATTCCCTATTTTCAGGATCTTAACCCATAGGTCCGTTAATAGTGGACCTGGATACCTTAGCCTTTGTTCACAAAACACTAAGATGATCATAAGTCACTATGGCAGTGTTAAAGAATCGGTGTTAATATTAGCCTTAGTAAAGGCTGCTTCTTGAAAGGAGCCCAAGATCAGTACTGTGATATATGTCATCACATTGAATCAAACATGTTTATATGTCATCTATCAGTAAAGACGATGCAGATAGTTATAACTTTGGCAATATCTATGTAGTTAGAAAATGAGCTTAATATTTCAGGGCTCAATTGAGTGCTTTGTTACTTGTATTGGTGCAACCCAATATTACAAAATGAATCCTAGTTATTTGTCTAAGTTGCACCAGGTGCAAGTTAATTTTTGAGTGAGTAGACAAATGAATGCACCAATTAAATAATTCAGTAGCATATTTCTTTCATTACATATCACAATAAAAGCAGTGCATCTGGAATTTGGTTAGTGCAACTAGCTTTTCATTTCAGGGTGCACCTGGTGTTAGAAGGTAGACATCGCCTAAAAATTGAGCCCTGCGTTTTGGGGGATGATTATTTGAGACAAAAACTGTTAGTGTTCTGCCCTGTAGATCTGTGGCCTGTGGTGAGTGTGGGTGGTGTGATACTCTCAGTGTACACAGCTGGATAACTCCTGGGAGGTCATCAACAGGTGCTTGTCTTATTTTTAGCTGATATGACAACACTTTGTTAAATGATCTGCTGTCCTGATGACACTACAATTATTTAGAAATGAATGTCAGTGTTCTATTTAATGTAGGTCTACATGCATATTCAAGTAAAATGCTCTTCCTTCAAAAATCGCTAATATTTGTTAATATTTGATTCTGGTGACCACAAATAATGAGGGGCGGTGGGGTACAATGTGTGATGCCCATTTTCTGGTGTCCCCCGCCATGATATTGCTTAAATATTGCTAAAAGCGGCATAATACTTAACTCACTCACTCACTCACTCACTCACTCACAAATAATGAATTGAATTCATGAAGGTCTACGGTTAGCTTCACTGAATATGCGAGTGAATTGTAACAACCTTAGTATGTACAGTTCACTAAACTGCAGATACACATGTCGAGTATACCTTATACAGCTCACATGACAAATTTTAAGTAACATCTTTAAAGACCAAGCAGTGTAACTGATTTTTAATGTGCCATGACAGCCTAAAGTGATATCAAGAATTGGGTTGTTCTTACTTTCTTAGAATAGCATATACATTTGTATCTGGCCATTAGGATCATGGGAAGTTAAGGAAACTGTAGATGACATCACCAGACATTTCTGAAATGGAAGCTTTGCAGCCCTATTATCAGTCAGACAGTGTGTGGTCCAGTATTGATCTGTGTGCAGCAGGTGTCACAGCCTTGTCAGAAGTCTGCTGTGGCTTTGCACTACTTCCACTCTCATTCTGTGTTGATAGGCAAAAAACACTGAACAGTAAGTCTGGAAAGTGTACTTTTGGCAATCTGTAGTGTGGATTTTTTCATATGAATGGCAAGGATTTTATGTGGACCACAGAGTTTTGTTGATACTTTTATGTTGCTTAATGGTTTGGATGGAATGGAATATTGATTTTCAAAAAAAAAAAATAAAAAAAAAAGCCCTGTTACACAGTACCAAAAAAAGTGATCTTGATTTATCTGTGGTTACTGAACCTAATTTTCATGGTGTGAATATTCTATTATCCCTTAGTCAGCAGTGCTCATGCTATATATATATGCTATATGCAATGTGGGCAACAATCTTATTTGCGACCACCCACTTCAACAGGTACAGTTTGGTACCAGTTTTCTGGTGGAAAGCCTACAGGGTTGGTCCCAGTTTTCTGGTGGAAAGCCTACAGGGTTGGTGCCAGTTTTCTGGAGGAAATGGAAAGCCTACAGGGTTGGTCCTAGTTTTCTGGTGGAAAGCCTACAGGGTTGGTCCCAGTTTCCTGGTTGTATTCCTATGGGGTTGGTCCTAGTTGTTTGGTTTGAAGCCTATGGGGTCTTGGTGGGACATCTTCAATGTTGGTCCCATTATTCTGGCTGGATGTCTGCAGGTTGTTCCCAGTTTTCTTGTGGAAAGCCAGGAAGAAAATTTGGTAGTTGAATACACAAAGTAATGATATTATGTGTGTGTTTTTTTCCTATGGTTGAATTGGCTACAACTGTCCACAATCACATTGGGTAGCACAGCCTGAGCTGGTATCATATAACAAGACATGATAGTATATTGTGTCCCCGCAGGTAGGTTTTGTGCATGATTAACTCCAGTCAACACCGTTCCATGTTTCGCCACACCCAGCTAGGACTGATTTCTTTGCTCTCTCACAGAACACGTAGGTATAGGAATACAAGCAGCCATTGTTCTCTGGCCCCGGCACGTACTTGACACAAATGCATACAAACAAATTGTAGATAGTCCTGTGCGAGTGGAGAGTATAGGAGGGCATAAGTCTGTGACATGGGATAGTTACTTGGTTCTCATGAGGACGCCAACCCCGCGCTGTCGAGGTCATTTGAGCATATGCTGCACAAACCTGGAGGTCCTACAGGGGTCTTTATGATTCTGTTTGATGTACACACTCTGTGTACATTGCCCCCTGTTGTGGGAGGTGATTTGTAAGTGGGGCAGGGGGGTATGTGCTATGAGGGTAGAGGCCATCATAGAATTGCGAATGCTCGTAGAAATGCAGACTTTATGGATAGTCCTTTGTTGTTTAAGGTGCAGTTTCTTGGGTAAGGGTTGGGTGCAGGAGGCAGAATATGGATACATGTCAATGAAGATTTATGAATATGTATTTTGATATGCATGAGACCCTGCTGTATGCGGTGCTGTGTCCTTGGGTAGGGGTAGGGATAGAGGTGTTTGATGTGGGTTGGGGGTAGAGGACTTAGTTTGATATCTGAGCTTGATGTAGTTACATGATACCATGGGTATAGGTGTGGGGTTTAGAGCTCAGATGGGGTTTGATGTCCAGTGGGTGTTTTATCCCTCTGTTTAATCAGCATATTAGTAAATTGTCTATATTGTTTGGACACTGTGTGATGTTTCTGTACCTATGTGACCTACTGGTGGTCATATTACTGCGTCATGTGTAAGTGTGCCTTTCGTTCCTGTAGTCCTGCACACCAGTTACTACTGTGTATTTTATTTCTTATATAGTTTGAACATTACCTGGCTGGGTGCCAGAGCTATTCTCAAGCATGACTTCTCAAGTTGAAATATTTTTAAATGATTTATTACCATATGTCGGAATAACATAAGTGTTATGCATGTGAGAAATTTGATTTTATCAGATTGAAAGTACGATAAACCATCATACACCTACGCTTGACAAAACGTATAAAATACCAGAATGTCATATGGTGAATGAAACTCACCTCCAAGAAAACTAATAACCACTCATCCTTGCAATCTCATATGTCAGCTGTTCTGTACCATTTGTATGGTTTGTCATTAAATATATTTCTCACACAACAGGGACACTTTGATAGAAATACCTGTATTATTTTCCTCTGAGGATATCATTTATATCCTACATTTACTGCCAATATTTTTCAATTGCTCTTTATGTTAATAGAAATGTTTCTACCACATCACAGTAATTGTCCATAGCCCTCAAGGGAGATCCCAATCTTGTTTGAGATGAAAGTGACCATAAGTGATAATGATCTTTAGGAAGTACCCCCAGCAATGTCCTCGTCACACCAGATCGCCAGGAATCTGTGATGACGCTTGTCAAAATAATCTTATGATGATGATGTCCTCAAGCTGATGCTGGAAGCGATGCCTCTTGCAAACTCAAACAGCTACTGCTGGCGGCCATATTGAGTTTCAGTTTGGTTCATTGTTTCAGTTAATGCTGTCATGTTTGATGATAGGGGTAGGATGTTATTCTCTGTTGATGATATCGCAAAACTGTTTCAGGTACCTGGTTCAGTAGATATAATACTGAAAATTTTATGATTTTGAAAGTTCAGAGTGAAAGGCCTAGAGGCAACAAAGACAGCTATCTTGTTTCCTTATTCATAGTAACTTTGTATAACTTCAGAAAACCGATGTGTTTTCAAAGAGTCTCCCTCAGATTGCCAGAGGGCTGGGACACTGACTTGAAATAAATCACATGACCTTCAGTTTCAAGGAGTCAGATATTTCTGATACCATCACTCACTTCTTTTCACATGTTGTTAGTCTTTTTACCTAAAAGGGAGCCTAGGTCAGGTTGACCTTAAAAGGAAATTGGATTTAAATGGTTAAACTCAGCAATCTCAGTTTGACAATGATCATACAACAGAGTCCACCTTAAAGTTTTCACATATGTCTGGAGAGCAGGAGTAGGTCATTCATTTATGGTGCTGCAGAGTTGTGTCCCTTAGATGTGCCAGGTTCCTATGATCACATGATGGAATCCAAGAAGCACCCTTGAACTGATCCCTATTAGTCAGCACAATACCATTTTTTGTAAGTTTCACCAAAGTTGTAAACATCAAACTACTGCATCACTTTAGGCCTTCTTAAACCTTATGCAGACATGCAAAGCACCATATCCCTCTTTGATGATTTGAATTTAAACCTCTGAATTCTTTTTATTAGTGTTGAAATGGCCAGACAAGGGGTATTTGTCTGCACTATTGTTGAAAGTGACATGCACTACATCATTCCTTGATATGAGTCTGAACCTTTTGAATTTAAACTTCTGAATTCTTATCTTAATATTTAATTGGCCACATAAATGTTTGGCCATAATTAAGATAAATGTTTGACTACTGTTTGATGTTATTCCAATATTTATCTGTAGAACAGGTTTGCAAAACCCTCTTGAACTGTTTCCCTGGACTGATGCCAAGTTTTTGAAATTCAAATATCTTCCCAACTGCCAAGAGTTATTTTAAATTGGAGATGCATTTCTTTGAATCATAAGAGGGAAAACACTCGCAAACTTTCAGAGATAGCTTTTGACACAAAACATCACTCCTCTGATTATTCCTTGATAAATGCTTGGGGGTATCAGCAGCTGCCGTCAGGGAAGAATTTAGATGTGATACGGTGGCTACACTTTAAGTACAGATCTTTTCAAATATCTGCAAGTTTGTTTCAAGAAGTTCCCAAGTCATGCACAACTTATGAGAGTATTTTCTTAAAGTTAGCTCTGTAGCAAACTTGCTACGTTTCTTCATCGACAACAAGATTTGTGGCACTGATAATTCAACAGGTAAAGGGAGTGGTGGTCAGAGCGTCCTTGTATCATTTATAGTTGAGGTTCTTGAGAGGCTTGTAGAAAGTTTTATTCAAGTATAAGACAAAATATTATGATTATAAACTTCTTTAGTCTGTAAACGTTTTGGACTAACCTTGCCCCGTCATCCATTCCCATGGAGAAGGGTCAAGGAAAAACCCAGAAATGTTATGCATAGAATTTGGACGTGGCTGACATCCATAACAGTTCCTCTTGATGTTTGCCAGTTTGTTATAAGCATCTTCTTTATAAACCTTTCTTATTGTAGTATAATGTGAGTGATTACGGTAATTTACCATGATTTCATGGCCAACTCATTTTGTACAATCATAAAGAATCTGCTCACTATTGGCTAACTTTCTGCCAAATGCTCAGCGTATTTTTTATATATAAATGTAAGGCACACTGAATATTAATTGGAAATAATCACATGCATGCAATGTTTATGATAACTAATGTATCAAATTTTCATATGTCAGTATGTGTAATTCACATACATATAAGTCTCATTTCCTAACAATGACATAAATCAACCCCCAAATTCAAACAAGCCCATTTTGTGTTGTGTATGTAATATCCGAACGGAAATAATCAACATGTGAACAATATTTGACATGGAATGACAAACACTCGCCTCTTAGTGTGTCAGGGGTGGGGTATCCCAGTGGCTAAAGCATCTACTTGTCAAACCAAAGACCGATTTCCCACATGAGTACAATGTGTGAAGCCCATGTCAAGGGTCCCAAAGCCATGAGATATAGCTGAAAGCAGCATAAAACCCAGCCCACCCATTAGTGTGTATGAGTGATGTTTGTCAGAGCAGAGACAGCAATACTGCAGCAATATCATGGCAGCACTTATACTATTAGATTTTTTTGTGCATAGCAACTTTGCCATTTGGTTACCATTGAGAGGGTGTGTATGGTCGATGATGACAGCGTTGGGATCGCACTGCGTTAACAGATCCACGCGGCTCCCTGATGAGATGATTAAAGAGACACAAGTGGAAGGGTGGACTGAGGATTATTATTGAACTGTAAAATGTGCGAAGGAATTTAGAACTTGTCTGAGCATGTTAATTACGTAAAAGCTCATGTTCATCAAAGCTTGTTGGTTGAGTTGGTTGAGTGTGAACTCTTAGAAATTGGCTTTGGAGGAACATATTACTTTTGTCGTTTTGACTATAATCAGATAGAAGCACAGAGGCCTGAATTTGTCAGTATGGTGGGGAATTTTGTGAAATATAGTGGAGTTTGAGTACACACAATATAACAACAGTGAAGTATGTTTATGACAAACATGCTTGTTATGACCTGAACTAAAGAATGAACTGTTGTTTCTTGTCCCGCACATTAGCTGTGATTTTCTCCTGAAATGTGGATGAAGGTTAAAATGAACTAAAATAAGTGACCCCTTTGAGTTTGTTAAGTGTAAGTTTACTGTACTGTGATTTCTCTCTGTATATTAATGGTGGTGACTCATGGGTCATCACTTGTGACTTGGGGGTGTTGGTTTTTTGGGGTTTTTTTAAATTGTATATACTTCATGGTTTGACCTGAATAGTAGCTCTCACCATTTGCTGTACAGCCAAAAATAATAACGAATTAAATCACAATGTGTGTTCTCACAATGGTTTTATAAACATCTCCTAAGTTGAACACTGAAGGACCAAATATCGCTTCTGCTGTGATGTCCAGAATGAATGTAGGTAGATAATGTTTATAATGCTTCTGCTGTGATTGCCAGCAACTTCATCAAGTTGTAGCGAAAATCTTAGGCTGCATAAAAAAGATTAAATGTTTCTTGGGCACATTTTTTTTTCAAATTTGATGAGGGAGGTAGGACTTTCTTATAAACTTTTGATAGAAAAAAACGGGGTGCAGGAGGAACACATTTTTATTTTTTTTCTTTCTCTCTCAGAAATACAGCTAGGGAAGTTTAGCATGTTTCTATGAGTAGTAGATCGATTCCATTACACTCATTCTTACAGACACTATTTCTTATAGTAGACAAATGGATGATCGGGGCGCAGCCAATTCCAATTTTTTTTTAAATGGCAATAAAAAACACCAAATAAAAGTGATGCGCCGATGCCTGAGAAACAATTCACTTTTTTTTATTTAGCCTACCGGTATTATGATTGCTGTGAGTTGACATCATTTAATACGGTTCTGTTGTGACTTCCAGGAACTGTTTTACTGCCATGGTCTGCGGAAACTGAGCATCAGTGACAATGAGATCAAGAGTATTCCTCCAGCCATCTCCAGCCTTGCCAGTCTGGAGGAACTGGACTTCAGCAAAAATGGTAAGTCAAATTCAGTACCCTTCTACTTTTAATGAGCTGCTGAAATGCATCAGGGCAAGTGGGACAGTTCTCAAGCTACACGACTGTAACACTGGTTGTACTTAAGATAGAATTCTCAGTGGTCGGGTGGATAGAGCTGAAGGTTGGTGGTTTGATCCCCAGGTTATTATTGTTACCATGGCTGATACTTGTCATTCATAAAACAAGAACTGAGAGGGATTTCATGTTAAACTGCAATATGCTGTCTGTTGGCTAGCAGATGAAAGCATTCACACACATGCACGCACATGCACTCACGCATGTGCGCGCGAGCACACACGCACCCACACACACACACATTTTGCCTTGCTCCAAGGCTGTACTAAATACTGAGCCCAGGGATATCCTTTCGAAGAGGTAAGTCTAGACAAGTAGACAGGACCCCATCACTTATTCATTATTTGTTTTGAAGCTATTTCTTTCAACATTTTATGGTTACCTTTGAGACTTTGAAAGTCTACATGCTGCTATGTAGGTGCAGTAATTTTAGATTACCTTTTTGGATTTTAAACCCAATTTGTCGTAACCACTTACTATTGGAACATGTCCTGTTTTCACTCATGCAGCTTTAAACCAGTGTTAGAACGGATTCTGAGTTTGATGAGTTTTTGTTGTAAGAGACACTGAAGGACATTCAGGTTTTGTAGTCTTCTTTTAGTTTCTGTGAGACACAGATGTTACAAACCATAAAGGCTAAAAATGAATTAATTTGTTTTATTTTTCCAATCATTAAATTATGTGTTCACCACACAAAGATTACACACAGGTTAAACAACATAACTATTGCAATAAATTCACATAATCTTTTCAAGAATATAAGAAATTATCTTGAGTCACTGATTTCCAGATCTTTCATGCACAACAACTGATCCCTAAAATAAGAACAAATATTTGCCCTTTTAAGCATAAATATTAAGTACAGGCATACATTTTATCAAACAAGTTCCGGTTATCTGTGAGATACGAGAAATTACATACCAAACACATGTGCACATGACCAGTTGACTGACCATATTCTTTATGTCAGAGGATAATGTAGCCATACCATGGAACCATATTAGCAATTACTATCAATGTTTTTTGTTACAAAAAAACAAACACAAGAAATCCAAACAAAACACCCATCAGACCATGAACGATGCCTGGAAGGATTTTTATCTCATAAATCTCTGGCTTAAATACGGTAATTTCATTACAAATAAATCATTAATGAATAATGAGAGATCGCAATTGATTTTCCCAGAAAACAGGAGCTGAACATTGTAATTAAGATTGATCTCCAGAACCATGGCTACTTTACAAATTGATTGACATTTATTGTCATTATTATCCTGTGTGTTGTCCATCTTAATCACTTAATATCAATGAAATATTCACATAGTAAATTCAGTACATTAGTACTTTCACCTTGACATAATTAGTGCACCTGCCGGTTACCTGTTGATAACAATCAGAAGGTAGACTAAGGATGATGGATTATGCCCTGGAGATTCATCTCGTGTGAGTGAGGGAGTGTGGATTATTCTGCTTTTAGCACTTATTTGGCACTACCATGGAAAGGGACATCAGAAATGGGCTTCACACATAGCACCAAGTGGAGAATTGAACCTGGGTCGTCTGTGAATACTTTAACCACGAGTCCACTCCAATACCCCTCATCTTATGATGGGCCTGTGGAGTGGCCTAGTGGTGAAAGTGCTTGCTTGTTAAACACCGAAGACCCGTGTTTGATTCCCCACATGGGTTCAACGTATGATGAACATTACTGGTGTCCCCCAAAATAATATTCCTGGAATGTTTGCTAAAAGCAGAGTAAAATAAAGCTCATGAGACCAGTCAGTACATCTACCTCACATACCACATACCACATACCACATACCACATACCACATACCACATACCACACATCACATGTTGTAATATTCAGCTTTAAGTGACCAGTATTTTAGCTCCCCACAAGCCTAAGATTTTAATTATTTCATTTAATTATTTAAGTTTTTATTATTTTCATGCTGGAGTTAAATATTAGAAATATGAACTTTGTGAAATGAAGTTGAATTCATGTCTTTAAACAGCAGCAGCATCAGGTAGTATTAGATGTACTCTAAATGTTTGTCATGCTGAATGTAGAACTGATCTGACTGAGGAGGACTTGAGTACCCAGGTTACTAAGTGTTGTCAGGGATGACTCCACTGGTTGAGTGTGCTGAAGCGAGGATGATGGGAGGAGGGGATGTTTATCTTGACACATTTCTTGAATTGTTGCAATAGTTCTTGTACAATACAAGTTTAATTCTCCTAACTGCATCATGTTTTTTTCTCATATTTGTTAACTTCATTTGTTAGAGAAACTAGATTTAATGTAGATTAATGATATTTTAAATACTGATATTGTAGAGGGTTCATTATCCCATTGTGAAAGAAAATATAATGTTCTTGTTTTGTATAATTTTTATGTATTCTGAATTGATGTCTACATTTGACATATCTACATTTGAAAGAGTTTGACAGAATGTTCCCTTTTGCACATAAAATTGTTTAAGGTTATTGTACGAGATATTCAACTTAATTCCAATTTCTTAATATGCATCTTTCTCAATCAAGTGTTTATCATGGTTTCAAACACATTATGTTGCCATCGTTCAACTTTTGCAGTGCTTAGAATCATGTTAAGCGCCAGTCTTATTTGGCAAAATCCTAAAAGTGTGTCTGGGACAAGGGTGTGTACATCAGCTGAAAATGGCTCCATTGACAGGGTGTTGAGGATATGGTGACATTTACATCCATCCACGATGACTCGGACCTCACTTTGATCTTTGCCGAGTGAGGTGCTGTTGTATTGACATTGTGCACAGCCGTTATTGACTTTAGATGGCGCTGTGGAACGGTGTAGATGCTGGTGAGATGTCTAAACCTTTAGCTGACGTTTTGTAATGAGCCAGACTTTTTGTCTGATTGCTTTCATGGGTTGACATTTTCAGAGACTACAGAAGGTCAAGTGTTTTTCTAAGCCCTGATCACTTAGTATCAATTGGAGTTAAGTTATTGACAAGTTAATGTAAGGGTACTGCCGCTAGCATCACATGGCTCAGATGAACACTAGAATGCTTTTTAAATGCATGAAACATTGAAAGGATTTAAAGATTTTTCAATTTCACAAGAAAATCAAGATGTAAGAAGAGATTTGTAATGTTTGAAGAGGCTGTAGAATTGATAGATAAAAACTGTGTTGAAAAAGTTGACGAAAGGGAGAACTAACTTGGTGTAGTTGTCTTTGAAACTTAACTTTGATAATTGTGACCAGAAAAACAGGCACTTTTTCTGTGAAGAAATCTATTCTCCACACATTAAAAGACTCTTTTGTAACATTTTGGTGTTTGAACTGTTTAGATAGATCACCGATTGGTCTAGGAGTTGATCTCTGTTCTCTGGATTATGCCATTGTATCCCATACGATGGTTCACTTTTAAATGCAGAATTATGAGAATGCAAAAAACATTGCTTATAAAAATAATCTTGGTGTATTGTTGATTTTCTCAACATGTTTTAGCTGAAACGATGTTGAGATATATGTTTTTTACTCACTGACTCTCTTCTAAAATAATTTTAGCCTCTTATGTCTTCTGTTCATAAAGGTTTTGAACTGAGTGGTTTTACGTTTTCTTCTCACATGTCTCATGTAATTATTATGTTCTTATTTTCTGGCATCCTTTTAAAAATAACTTCAAATTTCGATACACTGTGTTTTTAATGCTTCAGCACATTCTTTCTATATCTGTCTAAATTTTATAATTTTGTCCTCATCTTATCAAAGTGAAACCTTTTAAAAAGTCTTCCTTGGCAGTTTTTCAACAAACACAAGATAAGCAGAACATCAAGAAACCTGCACTAATACAGATGGGGAGGAATGATTTAAAAATATTTCAAACTGCTCAAAGCTAACCTTGATATTTGTCCAAGTATACTGATATTCTTATTAAGATAGATATACAGACTAGAACCAGATCCAGAACTAAATATGTGTTGCTTAATCCATGGTATCAGATTTTCTGTAACCTGGCCATGTTGGCACAATGCCACTGATGTGTATTTAAACCCTTGGATTGTGAAATCTTAATTCCAATCAATAATGTTCTTCGCAGTCTCAAGCTTAGGATGTCAGAGATAAGATGCATGTTTCCACGACTCTGCATTCATTTCAATCATAAGGTGGTGGATATAAGTGCAGATTAGATGGTGATATCTTTATTGGTTTTTGATTGGATAGTGTTGTTAGGGATCGTTGGAGTTAGGGTCGGTTAATAAATTACCATTTTATGGTCGTAAATCTGAATGAGCTTTAATCACATGCGGAATTAAGAATCCATATTTGTTTGATAGATCTGTAAGCAATAGAATGGAAAGTGTGAGGACAGCAAAGGAACGTCAGATGTTCCACTGATAAAGTAACCTCTTAAGTGAACTCAGATACAGGTGGATTAGTAGTTGCTGAACTTTGCTGTTTAGAGTTGCTTCCCAGAAAGTAGTGATTTTTTGCTTCAGTTTGGTACCTCGTGTGTTGTCAGTATCATTCCTGTTCTCTTGTGTTTCAAGTGAGACATGGATTGGTGAGGGTTTTTTCCTACACCAGACTGAAATGCTGTGATATACTCATAGAAATGAAAAAGGAAGACTTGAAGGTACAAGTATTCCTTTATTTATTTCAAGAATTTCACCCACAGTGATACATACCTTGTGGAGAAACCTGGCTTAGAGTAAAGTCACACGTGCACTTTCATGTGTTCCCTTACTAGTTTCCATGAGTATGTTTGTAAAACCTTTAGACCAAACTCACACACTCATATTATTGACAAAGAAGTTGAATGAATGTGTATTAACACAAAGATCATATAGTAAAGCTTATTTAAAGAGGTCAAACTAGTAATTATTTTTTTTACTACATAGCTTACTCTTGTAAAGGACCAAAATTATTCTGTTTTGTGTTTCTGCTTTTCTGTGTCTTAATGATATTGTTCCCTGAGTTGCCCTAAGATATATCCTTACTTTAATCTGACAATGTGATTTTGCCGTCTGCTGTTGTTGAATAAGAAATCTGTGAAACAAGGTAATGACCTTTGTCTGGCAGAAATTAGAAATATAAAACTGAAAATGGATTAGTGAGTTTAGTTTTATGCCACACTGAGGATTTATTTCAGCTATGAGATGGCAGTCTATAACTAATCGAGCCTGGATCAGACAATACAGTGACCAACAATATGAGCATAGATCTACACAGTAATTGGAGGCTGATGATGCGTCAGCCATGTCAGCCTGACCATCCAGTCCTGTTAGTTGCCTCTTACAACAAACATATGGGCTACTGAAGATAAGCTGGATCTCCATGAGTAATATGGTTAAGCTGAAATCCTTGAGTAATACTGGTCAAGAACGTAACATGACTGAAAGATTCTTTGATAACAATGTGAATGTGGCTGTGTCTGTGAATCATGGCTGATATGTTGAGTGGAGATGACGTTATCCTTTTGTTCTTGCAGGCATCATTGACGTTCCTGACAACATCAAGTCATGCAAATACCTGAGGTCTATAGAAGCCAGTGTCAACCCCTTGGGAAAGTAAGTGTAGTTCTCTCCCTTTGTGGCAGAATCTGATACACATGTGTTCAAATCCCAGATTGATTCTGGTCAGGATTCTTGGTTTCTCAGCACCATGGTTTAGGTAGTAGTTTCTCAATAGTTTAAAGTGTCTTCAACATGCATCATTTTGTGGCTTTTTCACATATTAATCCTTAGTGCCATGATGTTCAGAGTGTGTGTAAACTCACTTTTATGTCATCAGGTAAGTTACATTCACCAAAGGCTGAGAGTTTAGATTGAAAATAAATGTTTACTGCAAATTAATTACGCCATTAAATTCATCAATAGACTTTCATGTTGATTGTCAGCAACTCAGTGTGAAGTCATATTGTTTCAACATTCAGCAAAATAGGAAAGTGAATTGAATATTTTTAAGCCAAACAAAGGTATGACTAAAATAGTTTCAGTGTAGCAAGTTGTTTGTGCTGGGTAACCTTGGTAACAAGGAAGTAAACATTTGCAGATCAACCTGCCCTTAATGTCAAGTGAACTTTAAACTGGGTAAATGGATCTGATTTCCTACCTCCCTGCCATCTCACAGATGTTGGTTTCTCACGAATATGTCATTTGCAACGTTCATGTGCAGCAGTTGCCATCTTTTGTGGTCGTCCTTTACTGAAGGAAGAGCAAAGAAACAGCTTAAGATGAAGATTTGCTGCTCATGGCAGATTTTGTCGATGTTGTAATGTGGAAATTGGTTTGAAACTCAAAATGCATGTGATGTAAGAATGATGACATGTCAGCGTGGGTGAAGTTTCATTCAATCCTCAGAGTACCTCAGTCTCTAAAATACATGAATTTTGTCGTGAAACCTAATATGCAATTTGTCTTATTCATGCTTATCATAAATTTATATATCAAACAATTTGAACAAAATTGAATAATTGGCACCATCTGAATTGTGTCACAATCTCCATTAAAAAAATAGGCTCGTTAACTTTGACATTCATCTTCAAATGTCAAGGAAATTTGTGTAAATAGAACTAAAGCTTTTTGTAAATATGCTTTTCCTCTGGGCTTATGAAGAAATCTTATAAACCTTGACATTTGCTGAGGGAAAAAGATTGTAGAAAATTGGGTTTGGGGGACATGCAAGTTTGTTACTGTTACCATACATTACTTCTTGCTAGAGGTCCATGTTGTGGTTTATGGGCCCATTAGAACTCAAGTGAATCATCGAAATGAAAAATAATGCTCCGAGCTGATCATGGTCATACGAGAGTCCCAACACAGGAGAAAATTATTTGAAATCTTGATCATAAATATTTTCCTGGAGCACTCCTGATCTGATTATTAACAGCAATGGGTTCAGTTGGTGTAATGGTGAAATTATTTCAGTTTAATGCTGGTCCGGGATTTGTTCCAAATGTGTTCAGTTTATGGAATTAATCGTGCTGTTTGAGTCACCAAGTTGAGCAGCAAGTTTGGAAGAATATTCCTCAACGTATGCTGCTATTGATGTGATTGTGATGTGATGAAGTGTGACAAGATCTCATTTCCTACCACCTCCTGTCTTGATAGTAGATGCAATATAACTTTGGTTGGTGTCCTTTGAAGTTTGGAATTCATCTCTTCTGGTGTTGATTGACCTTCAGGATGAAGGTGACTGGTGTTTAGTGAATATGACAGTTTCATCGCCCTGACTCAGAGTGCTAGTGGTCGTGAGAAATTTCATGAAAAGAATAGCAGTAAGATTGTAAAATGCAAGACAAATGTTATGGATAACAACTTCTTTGTTTGTCATGACGTTCTGGAATAGTTTTTGCCCCTTCTTCAAGTGGAAGATTGTAAAGTTATTACTTTCATGTTCAGACTAGTCTATGAGCATATATATTTTTATTTCTGGATATTTTTGTCTTATTGCTTTTGAGTCAATGATCCAACACACTTGTGCCAACTGAACATTTGTATATAACTTTTGATACCTGTGACCTCGCAAAGAAGTAGCAGTTTCAATTTTTAATGTTCTTTTCTCAAAATAGCATAAAATATGAACTACATGATTAACAATAGTGATGCTAAATGAAACTTTATATTACAGTAGAATTAAGTGAAATAAATGATGTATTGGACTGACTTGTAGAGCTAAGGAAATCTAGATTGGTTATTTTTGTGTTTGTTCACACTTAAGCTAAGCATATAGAGTTGTTCGTACATGAGCTAAGCAGTTGAGTTGTTCATTGTGGATCTCTGCGGATTGACTTGTGCATCAATAAGTTGTGCACTTGTTCATGGTTACATAAACAGACTGAGTTGTTCATACTTACATAAACAGATGAAGTTGTTTGTCAGGAACTGAAGCAAATTGAGTTGTTCATAGTTGAGCTATGCAGATTGAGTTGTGCATCAGTGAACAAAGTGGTTCATACATACATGAACAGATCGAGTTGTATGTAGCAGAGCTAAGCAAATCTTGTTATGAATAGTTGAGCAAAGAAAATTGAGTTGATTGCAGGAGACCTAAGCAAATTGTAGTCCATGGTTAAACTAGGCAGATGGTGTTGTGATTGGTGAGCTATCCCTCGCTCGGTTACAAAAGCAGATTGAGTTCGCTAGCATCAGATGATAAATCAGATTAGAAGTTGAAGTAGATGTGGTTCTATTGGAGATGCAAAACTTGCCAAGCTGTCAAGTGGATCATATTTTGTATGTTTATGTAGGTCTCCCTGGAATTCCATGGAGTCAGTGATCCAACACACTTGTGCCAACAGAACATTTGTAAACAACTTTTGATACCTGTCACCTCACAAGGAAATGGTTTCAAAGGACCAGAGGTGCACATGGCCATATGCATCTATTGCGTAGGACCAGTCCCCCCAGTGTTTAGTTTCAGTTAAATCACTGCAGTTGACAAACCTCGGGACTCATTTCACAGAGGAACTTTTTAAGACTTGACATTGTAACCTTTGTAAACATTCAACCCTTGAAACACACGACTGTGCTGCAGCCATTTGTATTTTCTGACAGTATCCACTTTCAAAGAAAAGGATTATCAATATTTGTAGGGCGATTTCGCTTTAGAAACAAAAGACAAGCCAAAATGTATTCCCTGAGTTTCCAACTAAATCCTATCTGCCTTGTGAACAAGATATTGAACAGGAAGTTTGCGAGATCTCAGGTTCCCCGGGGTTCCACATTGTTGTTTACAGTGAATATAACAGCAGTATATGTTGTCTCCAGTGACTTGGCATATTTGGTGTTGACACTGCTGTCCGATCATGTAGAGAGGTGTGCCTCTGTTTACAAATGGATGACAATAAGTCTTTTGTGTTTGACTTCTCACTGGTCAGCTGGAACAGGCTGTTGAAGCATGTGGTACAGTAAGGGCTAGGAAGCTGTATACTGTTTGATCCCCTGGTTTATAAACCTTCATCAGATAACATTGGAACTATGTTTAAAGAAAGCACGTTGACCCTCAATGGTCAGGAGAAATCCATGGACACTTGATGGATCGGTGAAATCTATTGATCCTTAATAAGAGAAATCTGCTGACACTCGATAGTTTGGAGAAATCCATTGACCCTTGATAGTCCAGAGAAATCCATTAACCCTGTATGGTCAGGAGAAATCATTTAACCCTATATAGTCGGGGGGAATCCATTGATCCTTGATGGTCAGGAGAAACTGAGCCATGATAGTCAGGAGAAATCCATTAACACTTGATATTCAGGATAAATCCATTTATCCTCCATCTGTCAGGAAAAACTTATTGACCCTCAGTAGTCAGGATAAATCCATTGACCCTCTATAGTCAGGACGGTCAGCATGATTTCTTACTTTGAGTTGTTACAAATTCAAGGTAGAAAGGAGAGGGTTTCAAGGGCTTTTGTACACCTATTTTAGCGAGAAAAGAGTAAAGAAGTACCATCACTTGTTTTTCAGTTGGAGGAGACAAACTCCCAGTGTCTCCATCAGTGTCAACTGCCTCTGTCAGAACCAACAGGAATGTTTCCCCCAAACCAAATGTGTACAGTTTGAGGTGTATTGTATCAGACTGTACACTCAGTCTGTCTGTCTATTCATGTCCAAGCATTGTACAGAAGATTCACCCTGGGAGATAGGATTCTTTTCAAACTTGATTAGTCATTCATTGCATTTGTTGCCCGCTGTATTCGTTCTCCTACAGATGTGAGTTAAAAGAATTTTGAACATTCAAGCATATCTCTCTATCCAATTTCTATTGCACAGATTTCATTATTCTGTTGAAACCATACAGAATCTTCAACAATGTGGTCATAAGACCATCCTGAAAGGTAACAGATTTGCCATATTTGATTAAAAGTTTCACAATTTTCCCCTGAATCATGATTCAGTCGCAAGGCATGTGTGCCCACCTTCCATGACATGTAAGATGATACTTGTCTATAAACTGCTTGTGTAGTTAATGTCACCCTACAGTGGGTGTTCAGACAGGATAACGTTTGAAATAATTTCCATAACAATTGTTGTTGAATGAGGAGGACAAAGACAGTTTTCATGACATAGGATCCTTTTAAGTATGCTCTAGGGAGAAGTGTTATCTGTCAAGAAGTTGTTCAGCCTGGAGTGATAGGACAGTTGCTTTCATTGTGTACCAGATTTTTTAAGAAATTCTGTGTCCCAGAAATATTGAGTAGGACATTCCAAACGTAGTGGTCGAGTGGTCCAGGGGACAAAGGATACAGGTTGCTTCCCTTAGCTGCCAGGATCTGCTGCCAGGATATATTATAACTTGATGTGTTATTATAGCCATTTTATTTTTTTCCCTCACCCTAGTCATTGGGGTAGTAGTACTCCATTTGGGCACAGTGTGTGACATTCATATTTGATGTCACCTGCTGTGATATTGCTGGAATATTGCCTAAATATTGATATGGTTTACACTTTGTACCCATATTAGAAATCAAACCCGGCTCATCAGCATGATGAGCAAACGCTTAAATCACTAAGCTACCTCAGTACTCCAATTGACCTTGAACATGCGACAGTTCCATGATGACTTGTGTCTGTGATAAGAGGTGAAGCAGTGTTGCTGCAAGTCGCATGAGAACACCCGATGAAAACAATAGCCATTAATTAATCATTACGATTGGAGTTCATCCAAGTAGTAGTTATATATATTTATATCTATGTTATCTTTACTTGCACTTAAACTTAGTGTTACAGCATTGCTCAGTGCAGTGATGCACTCTTCGCTGCAAGAGGTGATATTGAATTAACCATGGCAGTCAGGATCATTGCACTTACATTGCAACATGCATAAACTTGTACACATGTGCATGTGTGCCAAGAAATGCCAGTTTTATCGTGCCAGGCAAATGAAATGCCTTATCGCAGCTCAGAAACATCGACTCTGACCAAAACTCCTTCTTCAGTCCCTTAAATACTGAAAGCCTGGCCCATTTTCACAATGCTGTGATATTCTGTAACAAAGACTTGGGACAGTCGTAGTGTGATAGCTTTCTGACATTGGAGCCAGGTGGCATATCAACCCTTAACTGAAAAAAAACCCTAAATTAAAAAGGTTGTGTAACTTCTGCCTTCTTTATCATAGGAAAGAAAGAAAAAAGAAATCAGGAAATTAGAAAAAAGAATCAGGCAATGAGAAAGCTTTTAATCTGTGTGTTTGGATGTTAATACAAATACTTGGGATGTCACATATGTTTCTTAAGGTAAAGTTCAAAGAGAGCTTTGTGTTGCAACAAGTGTTTTTTCCTATAAACTGAAGAGTCCCTTTAAGAGGCATCAGTCTGTATGTTGATAAAAGGATCTCGAGACAGAGGCTGTAATGTGAATAGAAGAGGGAATATGAACCTCTAGAAACTTTTGACAAATACTTGACACTCCTGTTGGCACCTTGTGTCAACCATGGAGTGTGGAGTGGCGTAGGGTTACAGCAGCCGCAGCTGTTGACAACAGGTGAGAGACAGTGCACCTGTTGTTGCGTGAGCGATAAAAGCAGGCGAAAGATGTGCATGAATGCAGCCTAACACTGCGTAGCTACAGAAACACGAGGCATGAGGCAGACCTTGATAATTGGGCAACAAAGACAGCACGGTAGATATGTTGCCTGAGTCCATCACGATCCGATAGTTACACTCTTTCTCATCAGAGACTATTGGACGGAGCAGAATTCCATGGCTTAATATCTCGAGGTGGCGATTTTACTGATAAATTTTTATGTGTTTGGTGTCGAAAAGGCGCCATTTGATTTCTTTGATATATAATTTATGTGAAAGTTTGTGAATAAATATAACAATTTTCATTGTGATTAAGAGAACAAAGTGTTTTATGTCGAATGGAGGTGGTGAAGCGGTGGTTGTTATTAAATTTTTGCTGTCTGAAAAAGGTGAGAAGTCACTGTGTTATCAGGTTTTTGTCATCCATGAAAGAAAGTTATTTAATCTGTGGAGTGTAACTTCTTGAAAGTGTCCCTGCAGACATCATGCTAGGTTGTGCCCATGGTCAGTGCAGTTTTTGAGCGTGTAGCATGTTCATTTCTCTGCTTGACCTAACCATCACACTTGTTAAGCTTTGTATCCCCTCCCCATAATTCACTTAAACCCCATCCTGTAAACCAGAACTCCTCCCCATGCCCCATCCAGCCCCACTCATCTCTCGTCAACCTGAGCTTTTGGAGGTGGGGTGGCCTAGTGGTTAAAGCGTTCGCTCATCATGCTGAATCCCCAGGTTCAATTCCCCATGTGTACAGAATGTAAAGCCCCTTTCAGGTGTCTTCCACTGTCATATTGCTAAAAACTACAACGGTGTAAAACCCAACTCACTCACTCAACCTGAGCCTTGCTACTCTTAACTGAAACTTCACTGCGGTGCAGTCGGTTATGCTCTCTGTCCCTCTATGCTCTCTGCTTCTTCCAGCCAAAATTTCAACTTCACTCCTTTCCTCACAAATCCTGTTCCACTCCACACAAATACCACTCCACTCAGTCAGTTGTTCAACATGGCCCAATTTTTCCCCATCCGTACACCCCCAAACTGCACCACCTTACCCAACACCAGTCTCTTACCCCAATTCTACCCAAACTCCTCCCTATGCAACCCCACATCAAGTATTCACACAGTCAACATAAGCTGCCATCGTGCAAGCAAGTGACCACAAGTACACCAAAATAAATGAGGATCTTTCCTAAGCTGTGCTAAGCATCAAGTGTAAACAGTTAGGGCAGATTATACTTGTACACTTCCTGACATCCGCCTTAAGGTGATAAACAGTAATTTATAATAATTGTGACAACCTGTGATTTTTACTCAGCATGGTCATTCTGAAACTGATCCTCAACTCATACCTATTCCAACACACAGTGCACCTGCACATCAAATCACCGCCTGGAGCTCTAACACTAAGTTTTTTCCCAAGCTACCCTATTTTCTCGTGTGAGTCATATTTACATACTCCAATGTAAGATCACAAATAGGACTTCGACACTGACCTGAATTGCATCTTTATTCTAAATTTGTCACGGGTTAACTTTCGTGGTTTCTTTCGGTGTTTGTCTCCATTTTTTGTTCGAGCTGTTTACAGAAGAACCAATATATACCTTCTTCCCCGACTGGCTGCAACCAAACAAATATTGAGTTGAGATAATGAAATGTTCTTTTAGCTTCCATTTCTTACAGTTACTTTATGGTCTATTGATAATAGTCCATCAAGGATGAATTAGCTTCCTCTGTGTGGAAGCTGGCCTGTGTGATTATAGATGGCAATAATTTGGATCCTTTTCCAAGAAGTGTTTGAATACTTTCTTTTCATTCTTTTAGCAAAATTATCTGTTTTTCTATTTGAAAATCTCCTAACGAAATGTCATGCACTGTAAATGTGCTTTCAGATATTTGAATGGCTGTTTGACCAGACTGTTTGAACAAATATTTATATCTTGATCGCATGCATTTGTTATCTGGCTTTGTATGCTGTGTTTCATCCTCTTTGGTAGACTTGCTGGTTCCAAGGAAAGAGTTCATTCTCATTGTATGAGATGAAAAAGGGTAAATATCTTTGGACCAGCCTCACATCAGGTTAACTGATGTTCGCTTAGTTACTCCTGTCTCTCACACAGGGAGCAGTGAGGTAGTTTAATGGTTAAAGCATTCATTCATTTGAATTTGTTATGGGTTTGAATCCAAGATTTGTCCCTACTTGACCTGCCTCAAATTGGGGTAGCTTTTGTGTTAATTACTCTCTTGCTCTAACACACAGAGGCTGGTGAAATAGCCTAGTGGTTTAAGCATTCACTCATTTGAGTTTCTGATTGAATCCCAAGTTCTGTCATCTCAGTTGTGTTTAAATCATTATAAACAAATGAGTCATTGTTTGGAGTGTTTGTTTTGTGTGATACAGAAATCACATTACATTTATTCGTCAGCTGAGTTGTGCAAAAAATATACAGCAAAGATAGCAGTTTGTTTTGAATTGATTTCGTCCTAGCTCAACAGACATTTTCACGGAAATATTTATTTTTGTCTTACAAGACAGGTTTCTACTGGTTGTGAAGTGGTAGCGTAGCCTAATGGTTAAAACATCTGTTCTTCATGCTGAAGACTCAGGTTTGATTCTCCAAATAGGTACAATGGGTGAAGACAGTTTTTGGTGTCCCTGCCATGAAATTACTGGAATCTTGCTAAAAGTGGCGTAACTTACCCATACTTACTCATTAACTCAATCTACAGATTGTTTTATCTGAAACCAACACCAAGTGTTATATAGATGTAGATGCCAAGTTTTTCCAGTAACTTTATTTGAAATGCTTTATTTCCAGGTTGCCAGAAGGCTTCACGCAACTTCAGAATCTAACGTCACTGTTCCTAAATGACACATTCCTCGACTTTCTACCTGGTAGTTTTGGCAGGTGAGTATGTCTCCTCTTTTCATTCTTGTGAAGGAATTAACCTACGCCAGTTATGCACTGATAAGCATGTGCCATGAATTAAGAGATGCACAGTGCTGGATTAGATATGAATTGTCGCTCAATTTGTTATCATATCACTTGAGTCTGTTGGTTGTTAAGCCCTTTTTGAATGTATCTCAATGGATTTGTCTCTGCCTGTCTCCCATACATAAGACAAAATCATTGTGTGCTCGTGATTTTGTATGTATGTTTAACAGGATAGATTTTCTTGGCATGTGTTCCTCAGATTATTTTCCAGTCTGGCACGCAAACAGAATGGAAGTAGGAGTAATTTTGTTGTGTAACCTTGGCCTTCAGAGTCCTTACATGAAAGGAAAAGCGTTCAAAATAACTTGGATAAGTCAGAAATAAAAACTTTTGTGAGGGAACCATTGGATAGGATGATCACAGTTATCTCCCCTTGATTGTTAATCCCCATTTGAAGTGCTTTGAAGCTGAGAGTTCATGTATGAATCAGGTCTTGAACCCATGAACTCCTTCTATTAAAAGTGTTGCATGTTTTATTTGAATCTACAGGTTAGTCCATCTGAAGATCTTAGAGATCCGGGAAAATCACTTGAAAACCTTGCCAAACTCATTCAGTCGACTTGCTGATTTGGAAAGACTTGACATTGGCAATAATGAATTTACAGAGCTGGTAAGATATGTTTCATGTTGAGTGAGATTCTGCTCCTTTGTCCATACATTATGTAAGATTATTCTTCCCTTGCCAACTTATCAGTTGTATTGGTTCATATGGAAGGAAAATAGAAAAAAATGGCAAAAATAATTTCACTGTTTAGTTTTAACCAATGGTAAAAACAGGAATGATCCATGTTCTCCTGACATGACCTTGAATTACAATCAAAGCAGCATTAGACACAAATGACTGGCTCCTATTAAGGTGTCAGATCTTCAAGCAGAGAGGTAAAGATCCTTGTTAAAGATTACCGAGTGATTGGGCTTAGTTTTACTCCATATTTAGCAATATTCCAGCAATATCATGGCAGGGGACACCAGAAATGGGCTTCACACATTGTACTTAAGTGGGGAATTGAACCTGGGTCATCGGCGTGATGAGCAAACACTTAACCACAAGGCAACCCTACCGCCCTATCTTTACTGAGATTAAGGTCTCCAGACCCCTTGCTTGTTGAAGTGAGTGTCAAGTCCTCAGTGATAGTAATTATGCAGTAACACCTCACAGTGACTATGTGCCACAAAGTCACAGTTACTATGTGGCACAACCCACACTATGTGACACCTCACAGTGACACTGACATGTGCCATCTTACTGTTAACATTTTAATGCCACGTGCAGT
The DNA here is from genome assembly GCF_037392515.1 of Haliotis asinina. NCBI lineage: Eukaryota > Metazoa > Mollusca > Gastropoda > Lepetellida > Haliotidae > Haliotis > Haliotis asinina. Next base: position 42,173,648 of record NC_090286.1, read on the forward strand.
TTGTGTTGTATGATAGAAGGGAGTTGAGAATGAAAAGTGAGCTCTGATCCATTGACAGATTATACTGTATCACTTCAAGCATACTTTAATGTGGGGAATTTTGTTCATTGAAATGTGCACACATTTTTTATTACTGTTGTCAGCAAGATTTTTTACTCATATCTTAGCTGAAAAAACATTTCTAGACTTAAGGATATATTCATGCTTCTGTTTTCCAATACTGAATTTTTTTTGTTGGATTGTATGTTATCTGAATCTCCTTTCCTTCAGCCTGCTGTTGTTGGCAACCTGACCAGTCTACTGGAACTCTGGTGTGACAACAACCAAATCAAGAGAGTCACAAATGTACGTGACACCACAACTTTCACTGAGTAATTTGTAGTTATAGTTACAGACTAGCCTCTGTCTTGTTTGCCCATAGTGCCTGTACAAATGTTTTAAGCCCTAAAATCAGAAGTGCCTTTTGCTCATTAGCCTCGTCAAATGTTCCGGTAAGACAGATCGTTCGTTGGAAAGGTAGACAAGCCACTAAAGACTTACACCAAGCCCTATGAGGGTATTGGATGGACAGAATGGCTGCTTCAGATGAGGGAGTTTCGTTTTTAACCACATTCAGCAGTATTCCAGCTGTGGAGGTCTGTAAATAACCGGGTCTGGACTAGACAATCAAGTGATCAACAACATGAGCATCGATCTGCACAACTGGGATTCCATGACATGTATTAATCATGTTAGCTGCTTGATGTATACACTTTCTGTCTACAGTGATCTTGTGCTTCCTATGTACTAGGTTAGTGTACTGTGTTACAATTTGTTTTCCAGACAATCGGCAGGTTAAACCAGCTGATATTCTTTGATGCGTCGAAGAATGTCATCGAGCACTTGCCAAGAGAAATAGAAGGCTGTTCCTCATTGGCAGATCTCCATCTGACCACCAACAACCTATCAGAACTCCCTGACTCAGTGGGTGAGTGAGTTCTCACTAGATATCACATCCAGCTATCAAAGGGTGCTTTTTTTTATTATTATCCAAATAGAATATTTTGTAACTGAAAACACTTTAAAAATACCATCTTACTCTTGCTTTTGAGAATTATATGAACCATATCTACTAGTATGGATAACAGCAGGATTGTTGTTTTCCCAGGAAATTTGAACAACCTGACAACACTGAAGGTTGATGATAACCAGCTGACGGCATTACCCAAAACAATTGGAGGGTAAGTCTAACTGTGTTTGTGTTTCCAGTTGTCTCCCTTGGATTATTTCCACTTTTAAAAGCTGTTATATTCATTGTTAATAAAATGTGTCTTTGACATTGATTATATAAATATTTCTGTATTCTGTCATGAGTATATATTGAATTTATTTAACAAGAATTTAATTTAAAATTAATAATTGATAGTGACATTTACATGTCTGTTTGATGAGTCTTTAGGATTCTTAAGAAAAGAGGTTTGGACGAAACCAAATCTGAGTGACTGACACAGGTTGTCTCTATAATTCCCCTGGGATACGACAAAGTGGTATCAGAGATGAAGATTGTCTTACGTTTTTTGTGTGTACAGTTTAATATGTTTGTTATTTGCTGTTGTAGGTTGTCAGCCTTATCGGAGTTAAATGTCAGTGCTAATGACATCGAGGCACTACCCGCTAGCATTGGTCTTCTCCGCAATTTGCGAACATTCTATGCTGATGAAAACTTCCTGGAGTTTCTGCCTGCTGATGTGAGTGTTCATGGTTTTCTGATGGCACGCAGAGATATTCTGTGTTGGACAGAATGTTTTGATATAACGGTATATATTAGGCATAAAATTACTTGACGTTCATCATAAGGTTTATCTATGCTGGTAGGTAATGAATGGTTCACTGATACTCATATACAAAATATTCATGATGATTGAAGTGATGAGATGTAGTTTGTGAAACACCACTGTGTTGTATCCAGTGTGTGACATGTATATTTTTGCATGTCAGGGATGGTGATAAATGTCATTTCATCACCTTTTACATCAGTCCACTTCATGGACAATATCACTAAATGATCTTCGCTCTTCGATCTTCGATGGTCTATCTTAAGGTATGTAAGTCATGACTGTCTCAGTGCTTGGATTACATATATGAACATGGGCCAGTTCCAAAGTGATACAGACAGGGTTCTTTAATACATCTCTCTGTATATTATATGTAACAATGAACAATTTGTGCTGCAGATCGGCAGTTGCAATGGAATCACAGTCCTGTCTCTTCGAAGCAACAAGCTGACATACATCCCAGATGAGATCGGGCGGATCCCAAGGTTACGGGTTCTCAACCTCAGCGACAACCGGCTTCAGCATCTGCCGTTCTCCATCATCAAGCTGAAGGAGCTGCAGGCATTGTGGCTGACGGAGAACCAGGTAGATGCCATGTCGTGGTATCCCACAATCCCCTGTGTTTGTTGCTTCATGCTACACTTCCTGATGTTTCCAGCTGTGATGAGAGAACCTGAAGTGTGTGTCTGAAGAAAAAACAACAGAGATCTACATCATGTCTGAACAGGATAACACACCATCAAGTGTGCTGTGGTGTCTGATCACCTTCTGATTTATACAGCAAGCAGTGCAACCAATTTAAGATATGGCAGCACAGTTAAGTGTGTCAGCGCGTCTTCAGAGTGCTCTGATGCTCATGTTCACTAGAGTATATCCTCCCTATTCCATTTGTATAGTCCTCCAGGAAGATGCATGGCTCAGGGGAATTCCAGATTCGGTAATCTTGGGGTAAATGTTGGTCCTTGTGAGTGAAAATATTAATTAACTGTGAATATTGAAATATAAAGTTTGTTGAAATGTGCTGAAAAATGTTTGAAATTTGCTGCAGACACGCCCGCTGATCCCGCTGCAGTCAGACTATGACCCAGAAACCAACAGCAACAGGAAGATCCTCACATGCTACCTCCTGCCCCAAACACAGCAACATGATGGTCAGTTAATGTCTAGATGGAGTCAGTCGTCTGCCATTGCGTTCGATGTTGCTATGATAAAAACTTGTGTAATTAACCTGTTTTATACAGAAAACTGTATGAATTATTTCGCTTTTTCAGTCACAGAAATCAGATGCAAATTTTGAAATTTCATTATTTCAATTTGTTCCAACAAAATGAAAATATGTATGATTTTGTAAATATGAAATGTAGTTATATTTTCCCATCATATTATGATATGTAGTCATTTGTAGTTAAAATCATTGTTAATGGTGCACCTCTGATTTTCAAAACATCAAAGTACCGTTCAGCTGACCTGTGAAAATCTGAGTTGATATTCAGTAACCCATGCTTGTCAGACGAGGTAAATAACAGGATCGAGTGGTCAAACTCACTGTGACTCAGTTGACATGTGTCATGGTATTCAAATTGCTAGATCAATACTCATGCTGTTGATCACTGGATTGTCTGGTCCAAACTCGATTATTTACATAATGCCTCCGTACAACTGGAACATAGCTGGCCCTCCTTGAACATCATACACACAGTGAAATAATGTATTTATCACATAAGCCACAAATGACCTAGACCTTTGTTTTGGATGCAGATGAAGGTGGTGGTGGAGGTGACACCGACAGCTTTCATGCATCCATGTGGGACGAAGAACGAGCACGGCGACAACAGATACACTTCGAGTTTGGTGATGAGGTGGATGAGGATGTAAGTAAGACAAAAACACCTTTCACTGACAACTAACTGGGATAACATCTGCCACTAGAGATCTCTCTCAGTCCATGTCAGCTTCAATCAGGATTTTAATTCATCATATGATTTCGTTGTTTTTTTTCCTATATATTGAGGCATTTTTAAACAAATATTTCAGGAAAGAAACGTCCCTATGTCTAAGGGAGACAACTTTCGTTGGTTTGAATAGAGCAGATTGTATTTCTTTTTTTAAAACTGAGACATCTGATTTTTTATCAATAACTGTTTCAATCTTTTCTCATATTGTCATTTTACATAATAACTGGTTTGAAATTTTAAATAACTTGAAATGATTCAGTGGACCTGATTTGGGCTTGACTGGTTGTCTATCCCAGCTGAGTGAATTCTAACACTAATATAGTTACTCTGCATGACATGTATTGTGATTAATGTTCATAACATGTTGACTAAATGCACATGATGTAGCCATGTTCTCCTGATGTGTATACACACTCCCCAAGCACCTGTCTAAGACGTCCCAGCATGTTGGACTAACTGTATTGAGAATGCTGCTGTGTCATATATACAGAGTGTATTAGGATGTATCCGACATGGACTTCATTTCATCTGTTGTGTACTGTAGATAGTTATTCATTATTGATATCTGATTGCATGTGTGAATTATTGTTGCTTTTGTGATTCTTTTAAATGACAGACATCTTCAAGGGGTTAAAAATCAGTGGGTATTTATTTGTATTTTGAGAAACAGCTGTGATTATTTGTTTTGATGATGGATATATTTGTCTTTTTGTGTTACAGCGTAGCTATTTTGCTTCTCTGTTTAAAAATACTCATGTTTGATACTGACAATGATTAAATGAAGTTTCAGTTAATCCAGAGAAGATTGATTGGATAACAGAGCTGAAATTTTAGAGCTGTGTTCAGCCTCACAATGATTTATGACTGTGCAGTTATGTAGTAAATAAAATAAAATAGTTCAGTAAACAAATCTTTCTAGACACAAGCAATTGAACACAATCTTTTCAGTCAATCATATTTATGCGTAATATTCACATCATCAAAACAGGAACGGTATTGTTTTCAAAATGCAAGTGTCCACTCTTATGTACCATAGCAACTGTACAGTGTCTTAGGTAAACATACCTCTCCCAAACACAGGGTCACTTGTATCGATGCCCGACCCCTTATCCCAAAGAAATGCGAGAGAAAGCCAGACATGCTCGCAATCTGGCCATGAGACAATCTGTGGGCAACGATGGCAGCCAATGGGACCAAGGCATGGAGAACCTTGGTTACGAGTCGGAGGTAAACATGGGATATAGGCACTTCATGTATATTATTATTCAGCAGTAGATAGCTTGTATTTAGCATGTTTACTTGATGTACATTATATATTGGCTGTTGTTGATGAAAGTCTGGTTGTGGCAATAGACCTAAACACTTTGTTTGGACTTTGTTCCAGTTATGAAATATTTTCACTTGACGTAAACTGCCAATATTCAATGTCTCTTCATCCAGGATGTCTCCCATCTATGCGCAAGGAATGGCCCAGGCTTTAAATGTAGACAAGATCGAAAGCAAAACTGACATTGTGGATAATAGATGAGAGAACCTTGTTTGACAAAATTCTGTATTCTTTTTTATGACACCCAACTGCGTTAGAGTAATTTTTATGAAATAAATTTATCAACCAGATTTTCATTATACGGTATGTATCTCAACATGTCACAGATGAACATGGTCAGGGACTGTCCTCTAAGCTTGATCATAGATGAACTTAGACATAATGGACAATCTGTACATGGGTTTGAACTCACTACCTTACACTCATATGATGTGTACATATGCCGTGATTATTATCACTGACCAATGTATTACTGTATAAAACAGAAAACTATTGTCTAGACTGCTGTCTTAATACAGACCTGGCCTTCATTTTTTTGACAGATCATATGACTATGTCTATTTGAGGCAGGGGTTCTCATGAAGTCAGGGGTTTGATAGAAAGGTACACTTACCTCATGCTCCCATGGGATCTTCCTGGTTGATTGGTCTAAGCTGCAAGTGACAGTTCTCAGCAACCCTGTGTCTAATAGAGGAACTATTGTATATTCCTTTACATCCTTAGTTTGTTCATTGTAAGTAAATATCTATCAGTTCACTATAAGTGTCCATTATTAATGAAGTCTCTTTTACTTAGACCTGACAAAAATGGCAAAAACTGGAAACTGTCTTCAGCAACAGGGCCAAATGTTGTTGATGAATACCACCAGAAAATGCTATGGCAGTGTCAAGACTAATCTGTTGCATGGTACCTGAACCACATTAGTTTCCCCACTGCCTGACCCTCCCAGCAGTGCTAAATATAAATGAAGCAAGTCTAGATTTCATCATTACCTACCATCTTGCTGGGGCTCCTTTTTAATTTAAATGGGTTTATCTGTTACTATCAAAATTTTATGTATGCAGAGACTAAGCATTAGTCTGTGTCAAGACTTATTTTTTTATACTGACCATGTTCATCTCACAGCTGAAACAGTAGTGTTAGTATCTGTTGAGGGTCTTTCCTTTGTCTAGTTGCTTGCAGCATGCATTTTGTAGTTTTTGGTTCATGCATGATCTTTGGTTTTTTGTTTGATATTTGTTTATGTTTTACAAGGTTGTGGATTTTGCTTGTCTTATGTTGCTACACCCACCCTGGTTCCTACTAGCACACAGACCTGCGTATTTCATTTTCAGATAAAAATGATGTATATTTAAAAGTAATTTGCTATTTTGAATCTCTAACTCCCTATTACATGTATGTGACTGTATCATAATCTGGGTGAATGGTGTAATATCTGTTGTACGCGAAATATAGCCAGTGACATTTGGTTTAAAATTTCTTGATTGGAAATATGTCGAGTTTAAATAGAACATTGGTTCAGATTAATTCAGACAAGCTATTTTAAATATTTTTGAAACATTATGTTTCATTTATTTACCTGTATAGCTTTGGGTGTTACATCAAGCAGTGAGGCTAGACCATTTCTCTGTCTAGTTTTACAGAGTTTTTTACAAACAGCCTAAAGGAAGCAAAATTGTAAAAATACTGAAACTATTGTGCATGTAGAATTTGGTGAACTTGATAGATATAATTTATTAATGAAAGTTTTCAAGAGAAGTGAAAATTTTTTAAAAAATGTTTGAAAAGCATCCATTGATTTTCAGTGATTCAGAACATTTTGAGAAACATCCTTATTTTAAATTCATGGCTGGTTCACCGATTTTGCAAGAAAAAAAGATTGGTTCTACCTCATTTCTATTTATGTACGTCTTGTTTCATCAAAATACATTCGATCGTGCAGAAAATTTATGAGCTGGTAATACATTCAGAGCAAACGTATTTTGAAGGTTATCTATTATTAATCCAATACAGTTATAATAATGATTCAATAACTTCTGCCATAGCTGTCGTAGATGTTAACATGTTGTGTGGTGTATCTCTAACCCCTTTAACTTCTGTGTGTGTGCAGGGCGGGACCGGGAACCACCCCGAGGACAGTGGGGTGAGGATGAGAGAGGCTCGCATCACCAAGCCCTCCTCTCCTGTACTTAAGGAAACCCATCGTCTCTATCGATACGATAAGGTAGTTCTTCGTCAAAAAGATTCCACTGAATCATTCATTTTTAAAGGGAAATGATTCCTTAGTTGGTAACCATGGACATAATGAACAGCCTATCATAAATACTTATGTTTTGGGGTCTGCGTGTGTCAGTGGGAAGATTTCAAACTGAGTGATCGTGGACCGAATGTCAAGGTTACACAGACATAAGACTTTTAATTTCCAGATCAAACAACTTTGGTATATATCTCAAACTAACGAGTTCATGTTCATAAGTTACTAATCTTTGATGACAGACTTTTGTGTGATTAGATCTAGTTTGTGCTTGTCAGCGTATTATGATGAGCTGTGTGTGGTGCTGATTAGATTTGACATTGTGATCTCTATTTGGTGGACGGGTTTTGCCAATCTCAGTAAAATCTGATGTTATTGCTAGGTACCTCTGCTCAAAGATATGAGGACATCCTATTACCGGCTCATTTAGAACGGCCTTTCATTCAAGTAATCAGGACATTTCTTGTGAAATCTTTCAAGTGAAGTCTGTATATTCAAATCATGCAGCCTTGCAAAGGTCAACATGGAACATCCCATATCAGCTCTCTCTCTATCATATATCTTTTACTTCAATTGGATAGACATTTGAAGAGGAAGTAATTTGACATTGTCTGTGGGAAATACGGTCATACAATGTTGGAAATCTATAAGACACTGTAGAAGTTTCTTTTTTTCAGTTTTTAAATACTGAATTGAGAACTTCATCAAAATAGAAGAAAGGTGCTTTCTACATGTCTAATGACTTCCTGTTAGTCTTTTAACTAATTAGCCAAAATTTGAAGGTCGTTCTGAGGTGACTTGTAATGCATGGCTTCAGACAGCAGTAGCAAACATGAAGATCACATTTTAATGAGACTTGGATTTTTTAAAGACAGTACCGATAAATTGTGATGCTAATCACCAACCAGTCAGATTTTATGATGAGTGAACTTTCTGTTTTGATAGTGCTGTGGGTTATGTTTACAGAATTATTTGTCTAATCATATGTGCATAGATTATGTTTGTATGAATAATTTATGAGATTGAGGTTGGTTATAGCTTTCATATATACCTTTGGATTAAATTTGGAGTTTGAAATAGTTAATGTCATATGCAGCTGTAACAGTTTATCTGTTTTAGTTATTGCATCACATGTTCCATGTTGACTTTTTTGTCACTGAATAAGGGTAAGTTGGGAAGCTGCTGGTGAAGTGTTGCCTCATCACACCACATTCATTTCTCCACATGACTATGATGTCTGAAGAGCACATGTTGTATCTTATTATTGATACAAACACACGTCTCGGAAAATATATTATTTTGATGGAAACAAACTAGCTTTAGTGAAACTGAAAACAACACACCAGGCCCCAATTTCTCGAAACAAACTTCAAGTTTTCACTCAAATCTCAACTGAGTTGCACAATTTTGAAACAGCTGAAATTTTACTCAACCACACTGAAATATAAAAGCCCAAACAGCTTAAGTAATATATCCACCAAACTCAAATTGTCTGCTGTAGCTTGAGTTTTATACCGATTTCAGTTCATTCTATGACATGCTTTTTCTCAAATTTGAGTAAGTGTGTTTCTAGAAATAGGGTCCAGTAGTGAAAGGTAATTCAGAACCTGGGGAAAATGTGGTCATGGTGTTGGACAGGAAGACTTTGCTTCAGGGACTTTAGACTGGCTGCATGTACTGCAGTAGGAGTACTGAAATCATGGACCAGAGAGTCTGTTATCAGTAATGTCCTTGCAGTAAGGGCTGTTCCCTCCACTTTGTGAAACCTTTATGAAGAAAATGTGGATGAATGACGCTCCCATCTTTCTCCCAGGAAAAGCAGCAGAAGGACAAAGCTCGCATGCAGCAACATCGACAATCACAGGAAATGGAAGATGAGACTGTGTCACTCCTCACGCCAAAACCCCAGAAGAAGGATAAGCAAGGTAACCGTTGTGTAAAGCATGCAGGTGGTCCAGGGTGCTATGTTGTTGATCAGTGTTAGAGTCACTAGGAATATGTGCTATGTCGACTTGTCTCTTTCAAATCAGAGGGCAAATGTTGACCTGTATTCTGTCCTTCAGACCCTTTAGACAAATATATCCAAAACAGCCCATGCAAGTCTAGAATGTGGGGCAAGTCTGCCCCAAATAGGTAGGGAGGTAAACCCCTTGATCCCTGTTGATCATGTATGGCTGTGGCGAACTGCATGAGTTCACTTAAGTATTTAGTTTTATTGACAGAGTAACTTTTATTCAAACATTGATGAAGCAATATTGTTTTTGTCATTAACACAAATCAATTTTCACCGTTTTTCACAGCAAAAAATCTGTAATATTCGCTAGAAAATATGAACTGATGCATAGGTATTTGGTCTGTGAAAATATTTACTGTTACTATGATATATTTACCATTACAGAGGATGGCTGAATCACATTGTTTCCAGTGCAGCTGAAACCTTTAGTCTATTTAGATGTCCAGCTTACTGATGTTCTTTAATTTTCTGACAGATGACAATGGAGGCTTCTCACAGGGCAGAAATCAGCTTGTCCGAGGTTCTGGATCTTCTCCCAATATTCCTGCTGATGTTGCTGATAGCCATCACAAGCCTGATATGCCGAAGTCCAAATCACATTACGGTATTTATGGAAGTGACTCGCCCTATGTACTGCAGAACCACAGTAGCCATGGTCACCGCCATCATGGGTCAAAGGGCAAACATTCCCATCGTATGCGGGACTATGACTCTGACACTGGTTACCGTAGTGATCATGAGTTGTTGAAGTTTCGTAAACAGGTTCTCAGTGATGGGAGGGGAAGTGGTCCGCCATCTGTCAGTTCATCCACACTATCTCACAATCATCGTCATCAGCATCATCACCACCATCATCATCAACAACGACCTCGACCGAGGAGGGAAGGAGGTTATGCAAGTGATCTCGAGGCGTATTCAGGGAGAAGCAAGGATTGGAGTCAAAGGTCAGCAACTCTGTCTTATCAACATCCAGCACACAGTCTTCCATATGATTTGCATAATCAGGTAACCAAGACGAACTCAGATAGTGCTACTGTGCCTCATTCTCGGAGGATCATGATGAAAAATGATGAACTGTTCAACCAGACATCCAGTCAGGAAAGTGTGAAGAACACCACTCTGTCTCCCCTGAAACCTCTCCCTACACCGTCCCCTAGTCTTTTCCAGAGAAATAAGTTTGTAGATCAGAGCACACCGGTTGCTCTTGAACCACCGGAGAACTTCCCACCAACAGTTCAAGATGGTAGCTTGATGACATCTGCTCCTGACACCAGTCAGAGCAAGGACTTCCAACGAGAACTCTACACAGTGCTGGAAGAGCGAATCCAGAAACAAAATGGAGATGTCGGGAAGTTAATGGTAAGTGCAAGCTGTTTGAAAGATTATGTTTATAGTATTGAGTTTGAAACTTACAATGTAAAATTTATTAATAACATTGCTTAGAAAGCTCTTCCACAGTTCATGAATCCTACCCATATTGTTCAAGTTTTGTTGATTTTATTACAATGTTCAAATTTTCAACTATCACTGTTTTACATGAGATGGGGCAAAATGCTTCCTTTGGATACTGTAATCTCATAGCAATCTTTTCAATATCATTTGCATAAAATCTTTGTTCCAACTTCATACCTTAAGGCCAATAACTTTGTATGTTTAGTTAATTATGCTAAGAACCATGAATTCTGTTTTTATTTCATCAACCTCATGTTCAACTTCATATTCTAATACCTAACATATAATTTTCAATCCCTGTTTAGCTCAGTTCTTTAAGGTTTATGTTTCCTTTATTCATCATATCATCTTTTCCAGGGTCAGCAACGTCCTCCTGGCGAGCTCCATATGATGAAACCCCCGTCCTTCAAACCTCCCCCACCATACCGACGCACTCCAGAGAGGACGTCCTCTACCTCATCAGGGGACAGGTCCTACTCAGAGTCCCCTAGGCCTGGGTTGGACTCTCCCAGGTCCAAGTCAGAATCTCCCAGAGACTGTCCATCACGTCTGTCTGACCCGACAAGGCCAACACCCGACAGCATCAGCAGACACAAAGACTACGAGACATGGACATTAGACAGAACACAGAGCAGTGAGGGAAACAGAACCCCTCAAATGATGCGTAACACGTACCATGATAATCAGTCTGGAGGGGATAAAAGAAAAACAACAAGTTATCTTAGTGAACGTTATGACCTGAAAGGAACTTCTCAAGAAGATATTTTCTTTCGAGATCGTCCAGGATCACGTGCAGAGAAAACTGACAAACTAGATAAGCAATTGACTATTGATGTTGGTAATGTGTCTTTTCAAAGTGACCGGTCAAATCCTGTCAGGAGACATAGTGACCCATATAGGGAACGCCCAAGGTCAAGGACGTTTGAAAATTCTGATTCTCAAAGGATGTATGATTCGTACACATATCATGATTGTGAACCGGAGGAATCATTAGTGCCGATGATGACAAAGTATGAAGATGTAGAGAAATTCAAGACTTCAGATCCGTCATCACAGGTGTCAAGTTCAACAGACAGTGGATACGGTCACAGTCATCCAATCTACGACAGAGTAGGCGACTTCTCCCGACATTCAGGTTGGTCAGATTGACACTGTATGCTGGTAGTAAAGGAGATATTATATATGTTGTTCACTGGTCACAAGGGGACCAGTGAACAGCATATTTATCTTACCAAATACCTCAATGTTAATTTTGAACTGATGCTCATGACCACTAGATTGTCTGGTCCAGAGTTGATTATTTACAGACCGCTGCCATATAGATGTGTTATTGTTGAGTGCGGTGAAAAATGACAAACAAAAAAGTGAAAGTGTGTATAGTTGTTCAGGGGCGGATGCAGGTTTTGAGAAAGATAGGGTGCTCAGTACATTTTCACCCAATTTCAATTGTCATTTAATAAAATTTCAAGACAAAGCACACTTTGCATATGTACGCACATGTACACAATCAGAGACAAACACACAGGCGCACAGAGGATAGAGAAAGAAAGAGACACATGCATGCACGCACACACACACACTGGATGCACTTATGTCGTTCGTTCACACTATCATCAACAGAATTCCCTGAACCTGTCTCCTTTATACTAATTGCAGGAAACTGTAATATAGCTGGAGGTTGTTGACAGTTAATTCTTGTGTATCACTCACTTATGTTTCTGATGTGTTCTCAAAAAGTCAGACAGCTAGTTTGAAGTGAGGAAGCAATCAGCTGGCCTGGTAGCTTTTTATTGAAGATAAACCTGCTTCCATTAGAACATGAAAAGATTCATCATCAAGCTCAGCCATTCTGGCTTTTTTCAGTTTCAAACATTGATGCATGTAGTTTGATAGGGACATGCTGTCAGCACTCTTTTACAACACTCAGCTGAACTGAAAATCCTGTTACAAACTCATGTTGACAATTTCTGGGGACAAAATTCATGTCTGACATGTCATGACATGGCTTCTCTGGAATAGGCAGTTTTTGCGTTAATATAAAGAATTATGCAGATTCTTGATATACCATTGAAAACGTTTGGGGACATGGGATTTGCACAATTGAAAAAAATGCAAATGATGACGGCAAGGAGGAAACAGATGAGTAAGAGAAATTGTTGGTGGGTTTGGTATTTATAAGGGTTTCCCAGGGATTGTCCCTGTTTTGTTCAAATGTCTGACATTCTGACTATTTTATGAGATTCCAATTAAATCTTGAATAATTTTCCATTTACTGAAGGTAGACAGAATTAAATGAAATCATGCTCATCGGGCAACAGCTCTGAATATTTTCAAGGGATTTGCTATTTGGTTTCGATACTTTGTAGTAAATGGTAATTTATATATGTTACAGGTCGTAGTGGGTCCCAGCCCCCTCCATCTCCACAGGTTCACCACTCGCTGATTCGTCAAGGCAGCTCGGCATCACGAGATGCATACATGTCAGGGCAGTCAAGGGAGGGAACCCCTGTCAGAGATGACTCAGGGTATCCAAAGGCAGACAACTCTGTTGATAACTCGTACCAGGAAATCAGAGAAACGGTATGTTGAATTTTAACATTCCCAAACCCTGATTTTCGTAAATGTCAGCAACAAATGTCTATGTTGCACAATTTTGCAAGAAATATTTTACGATCCTTTGTAGGATTTTGAGGTGAATGTGAGTTTGTTATCTATTTCCAGTTTCGAGTTAAGATCACCAAAAACCCAGGTCTTGGCTTCAGTGTAGCAGGGGGTTTAGGGTCTCATGGAAACCCATACAGACCCAATGATAAGGTAAGGAAACGGTGTTGGTATCAGTCTAAGTAAACTTAGTCTCAGTGTATTTCGTTATACTCCACCACTGAGTCTAACAAAACCTAGTAGAAGGTCGTGTCTTAATAAACCTGTGAAGATCCTTGTTAGAAGTGGTCTTCGGAAACCCATGCTTGCAAGAAGATGCAACTAACAGGAACAGGTGGTCATGCTCGCAGACTCGCTGATGCCAATTGCTTAGATCAATGTTCAATCACTAGACTGTCTGGTCCAGAGTCGATTATTTAGTTGTTTAGTTTCCTTCTTGAATGTTTTAAATGATTTGTGATGTGTATTCAAAGTTAGCACTGATTAATGATTAAGGCATCTTGATCCCTGTTCATAATACTTTTGGCTAATGATAACTCTCGCAGGTTAGTATGTTATGTATAATTATTAACAAACATTTTTTGGGGTGTGTGTGGAATAGGGACAGCTAGTACCTTTTTCCTAATTTCGTTATTTACACATGGAAAAGAAACTGTAAAGCAATAATTGTTTTATTTTTCAACTGACCATTATTCCATTTGTTACAACCAGGGTATCTTCATCACGAAGATTCAGCCCGACGGCCCTGCAGCTAAAACACTTCGTCCAGGAGACAAGATCATGGAGGTATTACAAGTGATGGACAATTGTGAAAAAGAGACTGACATATGCATTAAACAAGTGATGGACAATTAAGAAAAAGAGACTGACATATGCATTAAACAAGTGATGGACAATTGTGAAAAAGAGACTGACATATGCATTAAACAAGTGATGGACAATTGTGAAAAAGAGACTGACATATGCATTAAACAAGTGATGGACAATTGTGAAAAAGAGATTGACATATGCATTAAACTACAATTACCTCAAATTACCCTCTTATTTTGCTTTTGTTATACCTGTAGTTTGTTATATGAGTGAGTGAGTAATATCACTTAGACACCAGAAATGGCTTCATGCATTGTACTCATGTGTAGAATCGAACCCAGGTCTTCTGATGAGTGGATGCCTTATCTACTAGGCTACCCCACCGCCACTGTTATGTATGTTTCAACAAAAGTGTACAGCAAAATGTAAGGACTGAAAGAAAATTTGATAAAAGCATGTTCAGTATAAAAGATCTCTTAAAGTCATGTATAGAATTTGATTGATTTATTTTATTTATTTTTATATTATTTTATTTTATTTTCATTTTGACCATGAGTTATGGTTTTGAAATAGAGGCCATTGTATGAACTGCAGTACAGCAATACAATGAAGTTTCTGAGTAAAACAGTTTTGTAAAAATATACATATAGTTTCTTTAATGAAGGAGAATTTTGACTGTTGTGTGGGCCTTTTTATAACTGATAAATATGTATGTATGTTTCCTATCCTCTTGAGATTAAGTGGATGATTTATTTGTTTTATTTTTATGTTCTTCAGGTGAATGGCATGGATTTCCGCAATGTGGATCACAATGATGCTGTTTCGGTAATGAAGAACAACACATCAGTAGCGCTGTTGGTGGAGAGACTTCAGAAGGTCAACATCGTATGACAACATCTTGAACAGTGGCCTCTTGTATCATACTGGTCCAACCCATTCTTGGAACACTTACTGATCACCCACACCATCAGTGCTTAGGGCTTTCTACACAGACATCACCTGGCTGTAGACATGAAGTTGCGTGTCCACCGAAAAATGGCTGTCAGAACACAGATAGCCTTCATGTTGTCATGACGATAGACGTCACCCGAACATGGCTGTCAATGGCATTTTGAGCAAACATGGTCTTGATGTTGCCATGACGATAGATGTCACACGAACATGGCTGTCAATGGCATTTTGAGCAAACATAGTCTTGATGTTGCCATGTCAATATATGACCACTGAAACATGGCTGCCTATGTCTGTAGCCTTGATTCCAGACTTTGGAATTATAGACCTTTCATTGCTTGTGGATTTGGCCCCAAGGCTGCTTACATTTGAAATGAAGACAGAATTCGCAGGGTTGTTTCACAAGAATTCACAGTGGATGGCATTCATTTTGAAGATAGAATGAAATACACATCTAAAAATGGCAACGTCTTTATTTATAGTGATGAAATAAAAAGAACAAATTAGTGCCATGGTTTACAATTGCTGATGAATACGTCATGTGGAACATGGAGCTATGTGTCATATGCCCCAAGGGCAGTGATTAACAATCATAAAACTTGCCTGTGTTTTGGCAATGTGCCTGGCTCACCTCAGTAATGAAAGAAAGTGTTACAGTTTGTGTTGAAGAAGGATTTTAATTCCTGCTGATTAAATGCATGGCTCATACAATTTCAATACATTCCATTATCCATTGTGATGTATTTTATAGGTTTGGACATTGGTTTTGTGAGTTACATCTCCTGAACTGAGGAAATCCTGATTAATCATTGGACAATCATGTGACATTTTGTTTTCTACATTGGGGAAAATGATAATTAGTGCATACAGTGTACTTTGTTGTTATAGTGCATATTTTCTCTTATTTGTTGAATTATTTGTCAAAATGTTTGGCAATTTTAATTTTTGTGTACAAACATTGTTGATTTAATATCATTGGTTAAAATATAAAATCTACAGTCACTTGTACCTGTGACAAACACACTAACAGACAGGGTGTTGTGAAGGATGAATACAGAATGGTTCACTATAGATGTCTGTTCCCACCCAGTGAAGTCAAAGTAGGAATATATACTGGTAACAGCAGAAATCTGTAACTAAAAAATACATTGTAAATAGGAGACCACAATACTGAGACTTTTGGATTGTGTAAACTAACTCCAAAGTGAGACATTTTTATTTTGATAATTATATGTTAATTTATCCCAAGTTTAATCGTTCATACTCCAAACATTCTGTGTAGTAGACATTACGTATTAGTTAGTTAAGAGTATATTGAAGTCAGGTTTTCTTACATTCAGCAATGTTCCAGTATTAAAATTTATGTACTGCTGTAAAGTCCTTTTTTTATTCGTCTGCTCATTTAAAGAAATCTCATGCAATGTTCTGTGACTGAATGTATCAAACCCTATCAAAACTTGAAAATGGCAGCAATTTTCATGTG
The DNA here is from genome assembly GCF_037392515.1 of Haliotis asinina. Taxonomy (NCBI): domain Eukaryota; kingdom Metazoa; phylum Mollusca; class Gastropoda; order Lepetellida; family Haliotidae; genus Haliotis; species Haliotis asinina. The sequence continues at coordinate 42,190,369 of NC_090286.1, forward strand.
AATCATGAAGATCATTTCCTCTCATCATTATATGTAATAACTGATAAGTACCATCATCTTTGTTAATATTATTGTTTCAAAATAAACAGGTTGTCATATTGCAGAAATAAGTACATTGTTTTCAGTATGTCAGTTTCAACATCTATATATTTATGAATATACACATCATCCCATTTTGTAGATGGAAGTCTAGGTTTCATTTGCTGCTGTTTCTCAACGTACATTGATAATGCCTGAACCATTGATTTTCGTCCCTGATAGACAGTCTGTGTTACAAACAGACAAATCATGTGATATGGTGGGAATTATACAATAAAGCTTTGAGAAATCGTATTACGATACAGGTATTGAATGATCAAGTATACATACACTTCAGTTGACTGACACTTTATGTCTACTTAATTTTGTAAAAGTCAAAAGGAATTATTGCATAGTCAGCAGGTTCAAACATTATCATTTGTTGTGAAGCTATGGAGTATTACAAAATGATCGTTATTCACTGTTTGAAAATTTTGATTTTTAGATTTAGAAAATAACAGCACTTGTGACTTTTATTGATGCAGACCACCGAACGTGTTGAATCATACATCAGACAATATTCTGAAATGGAGAATATTTGGCAAAGGTGCTCAATTTTGCTTCATCTTGGTTGTATTTTATTTGTTTCTCCCTGCATTATATTTATGTGTTAATATTTTCATAGTGCTATTATCCTAACAACTCAGTTTCATGTGAATGTGACTTTCTTGCTTAGAAGTGTCATAAGACATTACTAAACCATTTAGGGTTTTACCCAATAATGTGAAATAATGTGCCACCCTTAGGAAATGTATGACATCATAATGGTCAGATACCATGAAACATGTCTAGTTGCGAGTGACATAGATTTCCCTAGTCAAATTACTGTCAAACCTCCTGGTGTCTGAATAAATTTGTCAATTTCACAGTTGTCACGATGACTTCAACAGCTGAAATTTATGAATTATGTCACACTTGAGAAAAGTTCAGCTTTCGATTGACTGCACACACTTAAAAGTGGTTAACTTCTAACAACTTCCAGTATAGTCAAATAATAAGCACACCCAATGTGCAAAGTGTGAGTTGGTTGCGGTGTTCTAGGGCTTGGATGGGTAACCCGAATACCCAGGACGGGTGGGTAATGAGTTGGACCTGCATAACCTTCTCAGTAACTGGACTCATTATTATCAAATGACTATTAAATTAAACAGTTTAGTATTCTTTCATGATTAAAAGGTTGTATTGTCTTTGAAGATTTAGATTAATGTACAGTCACTTCTTTTAAATATGATACATAGTTAAGATACTGAAAATTTTAAGACTCCAAGCTGAAGAATATAGTGCCATCTCTTACAAATATGACATGTGGAATTAACATAACATGTGTCCAGGTAGGGTAGGGGGTTGGGTACCCGGGTACACCATTTGGGCCTGTCCCAGTCCTACTGTGTACCCACTGGAAGCAAGTTACTTCAGTTTTCCCAGAGGCCATATAATCTGTTACCTGACTGCATTTGGAGTGACAACTGGGAAGTGAGTTATACGGATTATGTTAGCGAAACACTTATTGGAGATGTCATACCAGTCCTGACAGTGACAGTGAGATGTTAAAACACTAGCCCCACTACCAGTTGTATGGGCACTGAATTTTGCATACACCCTGAAAACTTTTCATTTATCCAAAGCTGCAGTAATCCGTCTTTCCAAGTCAGTTGGTTGTCAGAAGTCACCAATTGGTTGTCTCTCTCCCCAGATTACAAACTCTCTGGTTGCAGGGTAGTCTAGTGGTTAAGATGTTTGCTCGTCATGCCGACGATCCAGGTTCGATTTCCCACATGGGCACAATGTATGAAACCTGTGTCTGGTGTCCCTTGCCATGATATAGCTGGAATATTGCTAAAAGCGACGTAAAACTGAACTCACTCATTCACTAATAACTTTCTTACAAGACCCCACAAAATTTATCACAATATGCCTCTACTGTATTTCCAGTGATGGTAAACCTTTTGGTGTCATGTTGAGTAGGCTTGGTGTACAATGCAAATTGGACAGCTGTATTGCCATACAGTTGAACCTTGCTTATCCAGACACTACCTCACATTTTGTCAAGATACAGGAGTTTCAGAATATCATGTCATTAACCTCCCGTATCCAAAATCTATGCAAGAAAAGAGATCTTTATTGTATAATGCAAAATATTGTTTGAATATTTTGAGAAGTCAAAATCATCATCTTCCTTCAGTAAATTCAGGTGATTGAACAGGTGACAAGAACCTTCATTTATAGGAAAAAAGATACCATTAAACTTCACTATATTGAAGGACATTTTGAAACAATAAGTCACAATTATCAGGAACCATTGTCTTAACACCTCAAGATAGGTCTAAGTTATTTATGTGTTATTCTATATTTTTCTGAGGCTGTATAAAATATAATGATACCCGGGTATCTTATTTCAGCATGTGTGCATATTATGATGTGACAAACCTCTAATTTTAAGTATGTTTTTATGAGAATTCATATCCATTTGCAATACTCCAAGGAAACTTGGTGATCAATAACTAGAGGGTGGCCATGTGGGTCATGCATTTGCTTTTCATGCTTAAAGTCAAGGTTCTATTTCTATTTATGTTAGGAGATTTCTTTATTTGATGTAACCCCACCCAGGTTGAATGTCTTTAGTTCATACAGAAGGATGTGAAGGAATATTTCATGATGTAGTAAGTTCCCATATTGTGATGCCAGAGCAATGGAATAATTATGCAAATGTCCAGAAGATTTTACTGCAACTTCAAGTGAACAAAATGTATTTTTATGCTATATAATGTTAATATGCTCTACATGTTTGTACAACTTTGGATCTGGCAAGTACAGATGCATGTGACTTTTCACAGCATGTTTTGTGGTTGTGATTATTTATATTCATGTTCACATTTTGGGACTATGTTAAAGGGGAGTATGATCGTCCTCGATATCTCCAGGGCATACGTTCTGATAAATCTCCACTATACCCTGCTTGCATTGACCTCAGCCCTCTGAATTTAGTACCACGCTTGGCTGGGTTTGTATCCAGTCAGGTGTCTACGGTAGGCAGTTTAGCATACCAGTCACAACTCAATTTCAGTTTTTTGATTATCTAACCAATTAAACTTGGCAACACAAATGATGCAGAGGTACTCTGAAAGAGGTAGGAGTTCTTGCATATTTTTTAAAAGTTTCATACCTGTGAATTTGTCTTGTTTGATTTCCCCCAAATCTGAGTCGCAATGCGAATAAACCTTCGCAGCTGCAACCGTTGTCTTTGTTGACAATGGCAGGCTCAGCTGTAAAGGCAGCTTAGCTGATAGAGCACTGTGAGAATGTGGGGACAGCGAAGGGAGGTAATAAAACCATTGGGTAGGGCTGTAGATGCATCCATGGTACTGTGGAGATTCATCAGAACTATACCCTGGAGATATCAAAGATGGGGTTCAACAACATGAAGTGAGTCTGAAGAAGTAGATATAATTGAAGTCACTGTTAGTTCTTCTCATTGTACAGAGAAAGTGCTATTGAATTTAAGATCAAATTGGGATATAAAGTAATCCAAAATAATGAAAAAAAGGCATTTTGAGACATTGCAGTTAGAAAAAGAATGATAAATAATTGTGACCATTTACATTGGTTCAGGGATAAAATATCAGTTTTGGGTTACAGGTATGTTATTTTTTTTTTATTTTCCACATTTTTAAGACAGTATCGAGTACTTGGAAGGGTTCCTATCCAAAATCAAGCAGTTATTTTTGGCCTTGTATTGTTTCACTTATTATATCTATTGCCTATTCATAATGCATCCCATTCATATAGCATGTACATTGTCATGGTTACATGTTATTATACAATATTTCATCCTGTACATTCATCCAGGTCATGTGTAAATATGTATAATGTACTATACATTTCCTACTTGTAAAATTCAGTATTTTTAATGATTAAATATGTTGAAATAATATAATGTGTTTCTTTATCTGTTTGCTGAGTGCGTGTAAAACTAAACTCACTCACTCACTTCTTTATCTGTCTTCTATCATGAATGTGTTTTAGAGTGTAGGTTGCTGACAGTGGTCAGCTTATATGTATTTATTGTAGAGGTCATATGTTTCCTAGTGCCGATTTTTTTCTAACTGACCCATGAAGATCCGGCTACAGGTTCGAACTGATCTTCAGTGACCCATGAGCAGGTCGATTGGTGAGGCTCACTGACTTGGTCGACACATGTCATCATATCCCAGTTGCGAAGATCAATCCATATGTTGTTGATGACTGGATTGTCTAGTCCAGATTATTATACACAGGCCACCACCATAAAGCAAGAATACTGCTGTGTGCACCATAAAACTAAACTCACTGAGTCATTTTTTAACTTGTTTAGTGCAAGTTGGTAGCCTAGTAGCTTTGTATTGCAGAGTTGAATCCAAGGACCATAGAGTTGTGAGTGCAAATTCTAGATTTGCCATTATCAATGATCTGTGGGCAAACCTCAATCTGAGAGGTGGGGTAGCCATGCTAGAGACATTGCTCAATTCCCCACATAGATCTACAGTCCACATCGGTTATCATACTGCTGGAATATTGCTGAAAAGTAAGACAAAACCATACTCATCCACTACTTGGTACCCATTTTACAACTGTTTAGTGAAAACAGGGACAAGTGACACAAGAGTAGGTAAACACCAACACTGCCTCAGAAGCAAGACCTGTTCAAGGTCATGGATTCCAGACACCACCACGTACTGATTCTTGAACATAAAACACTGGACCAAACATGTTGAGATGCTCCAAAACGGGTGATAACCATGTGTTTACGTAACTCTTGTAGTATAAATATAAAGCTTTCCCGGAAACGTAAAAAATCGCATGCAATTTCCTCCGCCTTGTGTATAAATACTCATAGAGTGAAATACCATACATCTACCTATTCATTTCGCACCACAACCCTGTCTGAGACATATTAATCATACGGACAGTGAGTCCCAGCATGAATCCAACTGTTTTACCGCCACAGTACATGAATTGGATTCATGATATTAGCAGTTTTCGAAGGACTGAAAATGTTGTGTATAACCTTAAGGCCCCGGACCCAGATTTTCGACGCTCTCTTAGCGCTAAGATAGTCGTAAGTGCCATACGTTAATATTAACTTACGACTATCTTAGCGCTAAGAGAGCTTCCAAAATCACAGAGCGTTCGTAGCACGACGACATTTGTTGTCCTCTATAATCTCGTAAGGTTACGTCAAATCTCCACAATACTCTGGAGATTATCGAGGGTTGGCACTGGTAAGCATATGATAAAACACAATCTAATGTTACGACAGGTCGGGCCGTTCTAACGTTATGATTGCCCACCATTGTATAGCGACACCCACACCAGGGTTCCAGTCCGCAAAGCGTGCTTAACGTTACGACTTGTCGTTACTGTAGAGTTTATCATGGGCTAATGAATGCCGCATCTCTATGGACGCTTTGTTGGTAGGTCCTGTTACAAGAGGGTAAGATTGTTTATGGATAACAACTTCTTTATGGATAACAACTTCTTTATTACTTATGGAAGTTGTTATCCATAAACAATCTTACCCTCTTATTACTCTCCAGCTTCTAATAATGCCAATCAAACAAATAAGTCCTGTTACGATATACCCTTTCGGCATTCTTCCTAATGACATTTTTATCCCCAAATATTGAATGAACAAACAAATATGACGTGATGTTGTTTTCGTCTAGTATTTATTTAGGACAAGTCAGAACCTGTGTGAAATTTGTCCTAAGTTTGATATCCTAGCGTTAGAATACTTGTATAGAATATGGTATGATACCTATCCTAGACCTTAGGATCAAAGTTACGGTATCGTAGGGGTAGGATCCTTGTCGGGGCCCTGGACTTCATTGCTTAGTCCTCCACGACAGGTTTCTGACATGGAGTGAGAACCTTCCTGTCGAAACGACCAACGTGAGAAGCAGGTTGCGTTCTCATCAAGTAGGTTCCCAACACTTATAATTTTTTAAATATGTTATATTTGGGATTACTTTTTCAGTAAAGTACAACTTCTGGTACTTTTGCTGGGTTGAGTGCCATCCGGGATTCGAACGCACATAGTCAGGCACCTAATCGCCAGCACTCAAAGTCAGCCGCCTACCCAGCTCAGCCATCGCTTCTTGTGTTTGGTGTGAAGGTGTGGGTTCGAATCCTGGAGACACAACCCAGGAAAAGTACCGTACTCTACTCTACTGTACTCTACTGAGAAAGTGTAATCCCAAGTAAAGCATCCCATAAACCATGCAGACGTTGGTCCAATGTTTACCAAGGTTTCTGAATGCTTGTTTTTATTTTTTTTATTTTATTTTGGCATGGTGCTCATGTCAATGTCAGTGCTTATCAACTCCACAAAATGCCCTTCAAGAGGAGGTAGGTTCGTTTGCGTTGTGAACGATCACATATGCATATATGCATAACGTAATGGTTTTAAGTGGCTTTGTAAGTGTCGATAAGGAGTGTTTGCATGTTGTATGATGTACATGTATATGCATAAGGGGGAAGAGATGATAGCATTCTGGTACTATTCCTGAGAACTGCGTGTCACTATAGTCATTCCCCAGACTTTCCAGGCGATAATGGGCTGTTGTAATCAGAAACGGCCATGTGCTGTTGCACAAGATACTGAATCTCTACATCACCCCAAACATCAGGTGAGTTAACATCATATCTGAGGTCCTTTTAAGACTGGCCCAATTTTAGTTTGTATCACTTGTTGACTGTATCACGTTGCATTTGGACCTAAAAAACAATAAATCATATTTTTACCCGATGCAGTTTTACAACGATGTCCTGTTGACCGTTACTTGGTAACAGACGGAATTTGCTCTGCGGTTATTGTAAGGCGTCGAAGGTTGTGAACAGCCGAAAGTAGAAAACCCACAAACGACGTGTGTTAACTACACTGTGACTTGGCTATGTTGGCCTTTACATTATCACGGCCGTAGATAACTTTTCTTAGTAAGGGGTGCTCTGTCAATGTTAACATTACTTTGACCACCCCACCGTACAACCACCCCACCCCCACCCCCACCCCCACCCCCCGCTCCAGCCCCGAACGATGCAAGTCTAGATATTTCTCAGGTTTAGGCACTGCACATAATAATGCTCTGTTTAAATAGTACTTATTCAAACTTTGTCTACACATAGAAGATTGGGAAATGATAACGATGTAGATTATAAGACATTACGCACACGCGAATTTTTATCTGTTATGAATAACATGCATTTCAAATTTGAACGAAATCGGCGAAGAAATGATTTTCTTAGAAAATTCTACCGCTACACTCACTGTGTATTTTATGTACATGAGCGTAGTGGTAGAATTTTCTAAAAAATTAATGTCTTCACCGATTTCGTTCAAATAGATTAATAGATTCATTCAGATATCGATGCACTCATTAACCTGTAATTTTAAGATGTTTCTTTAGTTATAAACTTATGAAATGGCAATAAAACATATGAAACAGTAATCTTGTCAAATACATTTGCCTTGGAAAATCTAGAATTATCTCACTTCTCAGACATACGTATGCCTTACGTTACTTATCCCAGCTTAGTGGAATGCTTAGATCCTTAGCTAATTTCCCAGAGCACTGTAGTATGTTTCTACTGATTTGAAATTTGAATTTGGGAGCGTCGTTTCCTTTAAATGAGGAGGATGTGCCGACTACTGATGCAGCCGTGATGCATCGTTGTAGCCAGATGACGCGAGCCACGTGAGTGTCAGAGGCCGTCTAACTCGAATCTCTGGTATCAGTGAAACCCGACCGAGGGATAGGTTACGTTCAAAATTTTAAACCTGGGGTGTTTCCACAAAGCTTTTAATTCGGTTATGACCTGTGTATGCATAGTGTATTCTCACATCTTGGTTAATTTACCTCCACCAACAATAACGTATTAGCTCTTTGTGTACGTCGATCGTCATTTCTTTACATAGTTCATCACCAACTGATTAACTGTGCTAAGCAGTACTTGAATTTATGGTCAAACTAATGCAAAGATTCGCACAGACAGCAGAGAGTAACGAGTATTATAACCAAAATCGCAAATGTCTATCTATTTATCAATTATTATCTATGTATCTATCTTTCGTTTTTACGGAACTACCGCCCTGGATATATTGTGCATACACTTGTACAAGTCTCTGAGGTGATAATTAATAGCTTACATGAAAATTTATTTTCGCAAAATTTGAAAATAACCGACTTTCCTCCTGTGCTGTAAACTTATCTAGACCTGCCTTTTTAGAGGACAGAGTTACTGTTTCATCCATGAGCTCAGCCTTCTGCATTAGCCTTGGCACAAGGCACCTTAGTACAGCGCACGTGTGTATAAATATAGACGCGTGTACTTATTAATAGCTCGCTCATGTGCTTTCCTCGCCTTGTCCTTACAAGAACCCACATCCTCATAAAGCCCATGCTTTCTCGTTCGTGACTCAGTCTCCATCACGATCACGAGACGCATAACATCTCCAGTGTCGCTGCCCATGTAGATGTATCGATGCTTATTAAGTGCATGCACTAAGTCACGCATATACTCCGATACACACCACATCTAGACAAAACACTCAGTTTGCCTTGCTATTTAGCTATCTCCTGGACTAACTCGTATTGTTACCAAACGGGTTGGAGTGGTTGAGGTGTCAGGAGGGTGGCGTGAAACAACAAAACAAAACAAGCAGCCATGGTGTCAATCACTGGCATGTCTGGTCCAGACACGATTGTGTAGAGACTGATGTAACATGGCTGAAACATTGCTGAGTGTGGCGTTAAATTATAAAACAATCAACCAGTCATATGGTGTTCATCACTGGCTTGTCTGGTCCAGTCACGATTGTGCAGAGACTGGTGTCACATGGCTGAAACATTAATTGCTGAGTGTGGCGTTAAAGAATAAAACAACCAACCAGTCATATGGTGTCAATCACTGGCTTGTCTGGTCAAGACACCATTGCATGGAGACAGGTGTCACATGACTTGGATATTGCGGAGTGTGGCATTAAAGAATAAAACAACCAACCAGTCATGGTGTCAGTCACTGGGTTGTCTGGTCAAGACACAATCGTGCAGAGACTGGTGTGTTAAACAATAAAACAACCAACCACGATGACACGTAAACACCAGTGTCCTGCACCATAAATATACACACACCTTTCAGTACTGTATATATATTTTCGTGTCAAGGAACGGAAAGCGAGGGGAGACCGAAATATATTGTAATAGTTTCGTGACTTAATTAATTGTGCACGCTCTGCGTGGTGAAAACTAAATCTATTAGCTGAGTCCCCAAATAATTTCTTTTAAAAAGATGCACAGACGTCTGAAAGTGAAGTTAATGAGGACAGTATTAATTGGGCACATTTGCGGATTGTCTAACAATAAATATGAGAATTTACCCGTAGCTAGTACGACCACACATTCTCCTTGCCATATTTCATTACCAAAGATGGCGTTTGAATTCAAATTTTGAAAACACACTGGTTTGTTTCAGTCACAGCAGTTACATACTGCACTTCGCCACTCGTTCCATCGTTGCTCCCTCATTCTCGGAGCATACAGGCCAGCCACGACTTTTCTCGGGGATTCCAAAACGTATCAGCAGTCTGATTGGTTGAGAGCGTCCCGGATATGACGCATCTTTCCAGAATGTTCCAGAAACAACGGGAAACCCCTTCAGCTTGTATTTATACCAGCGAACCGCCATCGTTACAAGTTCGGATCGAAGCGAGTTGGTTGACGGAGGTGTGTCAGTTACCAACAGATTTCTGTGTAACTTCTGTTTGATCGGACACCAGTGTTAACTCTCAAGATGGGTAAAGACTATTACAAAATACTTAACGTCGCCAAAGGAGCGAGCGATGAAGACATCAAAAAGGGTTATCGTAAAATGGCCCTGAAATATCACCCGGACAAGAATAAGTCTCCCGGAGCTGAAGAAAAATTCAAGGAGATCGCCGAGGCATATGAAGTGCTTAGTGACCCCAAGAAGAAGGAAATATATGACAAATATGGCGAAGAAGGGCTGAAGGGTGGTATGAACAGCGGCGGTGCAAACCCAGGCCAGGGAGGCACCTACCACTATTCTTTCCATGGCAACCCACACGAAACTTTCCGAATGTTTTTCGGAGATGAAAATCCATTTGGGAGTTTCTTCAGTTCGGGTTTTGGGGGAAGCAGTATGAGAACGTCCGGCTTTGGTCATCATTTTGGTCCTGGGGGACCAGACGACATGGACGTTGACGACGACCCGTTTGGTCAACAGTTTTCATCATTTGGAGGGCCCGGTGGACATTATCAACAGTTCAGTTCAGGCGGCATGCCAAGACAGCGGAAACAGGACGCTGCCATCGTCAAAGATCTACAGGTGTCACTTGAAGATATATACAAGGGAGGAACTAAACGTATGAAAATCACACGGAAAGTTCTCAACCCAGACGGACAGAGCACAAGATTGGAGGAAAAAATCCTCACTGTGGATATTAAACCTGGCTGGAAAGCAGGAACCAAAATTACCTTCCCGAAAGAGGGGGACCAGAAACCTAATAATATACCAGCCGACATTGTATTTGTGTTGAAAGACAAACCCCACCCTCAGTTTGTTAGGGAAGGAAGTGACATAAGATACAAAGCCAAAGTGTTGCTAAGGGATGCACTTTGTGGTACTACAATTCATGTACCAACTGTTGATGGCAGGAAAATACCTTTGAACATTTCTGATGTTATAAAACCAGGTAGTATTAAAAGAATTCAGGGAGAAGGACTACCTTACCCAAAACAAGCAGGGAAAAGGGGAGACCTCATCATAGAGTTCTCGGTGGCCTTCCCAGATAAACTATCACAAGTTGCTAAGGACAATTTGAAGCAGATGCTACCCCGTACCTAAGTGTGAAGTCAGTGCATTCAGACGGTTGACAGGTGTTTGTTGCAGAATGCCCCCATTCTTACCGAGAGAAGAGCGTACATTGGCGCTTTTGTGGGTTGTACTGTGTAGTCTGCTATTTTTATCTCACAAGTCTGACAGGTGACTCATCTGCACCAGATAAGCATCATGATCTCTTCAGTGGAGGAAATTGCTGCCTAACAGGTCTAACAGTGCTTCATCTCCTCATCAAATGAAACAGAGTTAGTCACTGTAACATTTTGTTGATGCATGATTTCTTGAGGGAAAATCTGGACAGATTGTGTTTGTTTCTTTTATGAGAAGTTGCAGGAAAATTAAGTGGAAATGTTTTTTGTTTCATCATCAATCTCACCTGCTATCATGGTTATTTCTAAGATTCTTTCAGTTTATCTGTATGAATGTCACGTTTTTAACATTCTTACAGGGAATTTAGGCTGATACTAGGGCCCATTGGCAGCCTGACCTTTTGTTCTTTCATGGAAGCATACTGTAAAAATTATGATTTGGATATTTTTATCATGATGAGTGTTTATGATTGTCAGAAAATTGTTTCACAATATTGTTTTCAAAAGGTTACACAAGTTTATTACAGTAGAAGCTGTCTAAACCGGCACTCATTGGGACTAAAGAATTAATCTGGATTAGACAACGTACCAGATTGTAGAGCTAATGATTCATGTAAAGCCAGGGACAGGACTGAGATTTTACACCAGTGCTGACAACTTGCCGAATTGGACGGTTTGGACAGCTTCCACTATAATACAATTTTGTCATTATCCTGGCCTTATGTTAAGTAGAAAACCTTTTATGGGCCCACTCAGTGTTGTTAACAATACATAAACTGTTACTTTAAGTTCTGGGAGTTTATCACTAGATTTTTGTATGTGCTTGAACATGTTAAAATGTAAATAATATGAAGTCTGCATAATGTGTATGAGACTTTACTGTATTTTGTTGTATTTATTACCATGGTTGGGTAAAACTTCATCATGTTCCTTGAACATATCAACCTGTAAATATCCATGTACATTTATTGTATGCAGTATGTACCATATATCTGTACAGGTATGTTAGCTTGTGTACAAATTGTTCATAATTGGATTTCTCTTGGCATATTGTCAAAGAGAAAAAATAAACATCATTAAATCGTTATTTTTTGTTTGTTATGGTTTGTTTATATTTACTTGACTTTTCGTGTTATGTTCCCAATATAGAGTACTTTCGACAGTAAGATGTCTTTTGTTTCATGAAATTCAATGTGGCACATGATTAGCAAAATAGCAGACTGTAAACATGTGTAAATTGTAATCATCATGTCCGCACCCAACATAACAGTAAATGACATGATGTAAACTGTCAACCAGGGCCTCCTTTCACAAAGTACTATGGCGAGTGTAACTATAAGTCCTTAAGGTAACCTTAGTGCAATGCTAAAGAATACTCATTAAGGTTAACCCCAGTAAAAGTTGCTTAGTGAAAGGAGCCCCATGTCACTTAGCCCTAAACAGCAGAGGTGGTTTTGTGAACACAGTGGAAGTGGTTGTAAATAGTTCAGACTGAATCAATATGATCAAGACCAATATTGGACATATTCATTGCTGACCAGTGAAGAATGGTTTCCAGTTACTATAGTTTCCATGCCACAGCATCAAAGACATCGATGGTGTTGATGCTAACACTGTGTACAACACATTTTTCATACACAATGCATTTTTCGGACCTGTGAATTGTCGTAAGAGCTGACTGATAGGATCGGGCTTGCTGATACATATCATTGGTTCCCATTTGTGCAGATGGTGGCTGGTGATGTTGGTGAATCAGACCGCCACCATATAGCTACCTTACTGATGAGTGCAGCATGAAACTAAACTAACTCATGCACATGGGCTGATCAGCTGTAAATACCATTGTTCACAACCATCTACTCAGTAGCTCTCCGTGGAGTAGCCCAATGGTGAAAGCGTTATCCTGTTATGTAGAAGTCCTGGGTTCAATTCCCCACATGAGCACAATGTGTGAAACCCGTTGCCATGATAACAATGGAATACTGCTATAAGCAGCGTAAACTAAGTCACTTGTGACCAGAAATTTGTGTTACACAATACTGTAGTCTATTATAAGTGAATATTTAACAGAAAAGGAGCCAAGACACTCTTTGTTACAATATGGTATATTAAAGCTGATCACATAGAACTGATGAGACTGTATTAAATATATTTGTTTAGATTTGTATGACAGACTACGCTTTCCCCATATTGCAGTGACTATCTGTGTGCTGATACCTGTCTGTATTCATTTTGCTTCACTGAGCTGTGGATTGCTTAATGTTATTTAATGTCGTACACAGCAGTATTCCACTACATGTATATGCAGTCTCAGGGATCACTGTGGGTAAGGATTTGGAAATTTTTACCCACTGAAAGCAAAATATCCCATTAACATTCTAACATGGGTAGAAAATCCCATTACTTATGCATACTTACTTTATGTAATAATATAGAAATATCTGAAAAAACGATTGTTCAGATAATGAAGAAATTTCCCTCATTGACCATTTGCTCCTCTGTGATCCCTGCAGTATGTAAATAATCGTATCTTGACCAGATAGTGCGAAGTGGGGTATATAGTATTAGGCTCCGTCCGCCCATCCGTGTGTAAGAATTGGAATATGTTAAGAACCACGACCTAGGTTCATCACAGTATGAGAATGGTGCAGTCAAGTTTGGTGACCTTCACCTTCATTTCAAGGTCATAAGGGGACTTTAACATTTTACCCTTGTCAGTGAGATATCTCCAGAACCGGTTCTTTGCATTTTCTTCATATTCAACACCAAGGGAAGACACAAGGTGCAGTTGATATTGATGATCTTCTCATAACTTTCAAGGTCACTGCAACATGTTGAACACTTTGGCATGTTCGCCTACACAGTTAGCTTGTCAGCAAGATACCTCAAGAACTGGTGACATAACTTTATTCATATTTGATTCCAAGCTTCATCTAGGGAGGGCGCAAGGTCCATTTGATTTGGGTGACCTTCGTGCAATATTTTTCATGGTCACGATAACATCTTAAATTACGACCTTCACTTCCATTACTTTTTAAGTTTGTTCGGATAATTTGTGGTGGGGGATTATGTCACCTTAATGACAATGTTTGTCTTCTCTTACAACAAGTAAGAGTAACTGAAGACAAGGTCTAACCCGAATCTTCACGGGTCACTGTTCCATAGTGTTTTCCTCACTGAAGTTAGATTGAGAACACACTGAATGCTTTCCCAGCCATAATGTATATTCCAAGATGTGGACTGCATTTCTAAGAATCTCAAACATGATTCACTTTTGAAAACATTTGTATGGTTCTCACATTTATATTTTTGGAAGAGAGGTTTTGGTCACTGTTATACATCATAGATGCTGAAAATTATTTTCCAGGCAGGTTTTCATTTGTAAATGTAAGTGTGTTGTTCCATGAAATATACAAAAAACAAACACAAAGGTGATTTCATATGGGGTTTTTTAATGTGTGAGATTATATATTAATAATCAACAGAAGACAATGACTTAATAAATTGTACAAATTTGGCAGGGACAAGTGATGAGATGCAGGATTTGTGAAAGGGAATCCACTAGGAAAATACTAGTCATGATGGACTAGCTCCTAGCTCTGTATAATTCACCCAAATTTATACACGAGTCACAGCTGATGCAGTGCATACTTCCGATCAAAGGTTTAGACCCTCTTGTGTAAATACAGCCACTTACTTCAGGCAAATGTTCTTGCAATGAATTTTGCAACATATTCAATACTGTACTGCAAAACAAATTCCTAACATTGTAAAGATTACTGGAATTCAATAAATGAGAATAATCAGTTCATATTGGCAAATTTTTAACTAGACTTTACACCAAAACACAGCTGTTCACATACATATCTGCACATGCTTTTGGGCAATGTGATGCACGACCCTCGTGCAGTTCATCAGCATAAGGTTTGCAGTTGGTTCCCCCAAGTAAGCGGAGAAATCAATCTTTGGTGTGACCATATATACATAACATATAGTGAGTGTTTTAAGAGTCTAAACTTTTGATGGGCAGTATAGTTTCATATTAGTCTACCTTGAATCAAAATTTAATTTGGATTTTAATTTCATGTTACGCCACACTCAGCAATATGCCAGCTATATGGTGGTGGTTTGTAAAAAGGTGCAGACAATCTGATGATCAACAACATGAGCATCAATCCACGCAATTGGGACACTATCACATATGTCCAACAAGTCAGCGAACCTGACCACCCAGTCCTGTTAATCACCTCTTATGACAAGCATGGGTTACTGAAGACCATTTCTAGCCCTGATCTTCACAGCAGAACTGACACAAACAGGCTAAGTAGGTGGGATCCTGCTGCACCAGCTCTGGCTGGCACAGGCTGTTGCTGTTTACATTGGACAGGTGAAAACAGTTCAGCCACATCAGTCAATCAAGTCACATGGGCCTCAAGGACATTTCATTTTTAAGGAGATGCTGTGGACAATGGTTGATGCAATGCATGTTACACAGTCTTATAACTGTGTCTTAATGGATGAGCATGAAATAAGGAAGATTTACTAAACATCCTCTATGATTTGATTGTTGATTGTTCAGCCACATCAGTCAATCAAGTCACATGGGCCTCAAGGACATTTCGTTTTCAAGGAGATGCTGTGGACAATGGTTGATGCAATGCATGTTACACAGAGTCATGTAACTGTCTTAATGGACAGGCATGACACAAGGATGATTTACTAAACATTTTCTATGATTTGACTGTTGATTAACACCACACTCAACAACGTTACAGGTATATGACAGTGGTCTGTAAATATTCTAGTCGAGACCAGACAATCCAATGATCAACAGCATAAGCATTGTTCTATGCAGTTAGGATATGGTGACATTTGTCAACCATGTCAGTAAGTGTGACCACCTGATCCCGAAAGTTGCCTCTTACAACAAGCAAGGGTTGCTGAAGACCAATTCTAACTTTCATATTCATGAGATGCATCCTCTCTGAATGTGAGAACTGAAGTGAAATAGGGTTTTAATGTTGCTTTTAATATTGTTGCACTTAAACAGCTGTGTGAGTGTGAGTGTGTGTGTGCATGTGCATGTGTGTGCATGCGCGCATGTGTCCATGTTTTGTGTGTTTTGCAAGCTCACTGAGATACTACACTACTGTTCAACATGGAAACCTCACTCAGACACAGTATACCAACACCAAGCAACCAATCATTGTTTTATCCCATTAATTACATGCACAGCATTAAGCATTATCATACAAATTTTTTTTTCAATGATGTAGTCAGGCAGATGGTCAATCCACTCGGTCATTGTTGTCAGCACTAGTTGGGTAGCCTGTTCCATACATCTCTAGGCTGTAAACGTTCCTAATGATAAACCCAAGTAAATCATACACATTTGATCACTTGATGTTAGACTTGCACATACATGTGTTTATATCTTGATCATCTTGTACATTGCTTCTATGGAAGAGTACAAATGGTTGTTGGAGACATTTCTTAAGTTCCTCAAAACAGCTCCATCAAAACTAGCAGTCCTGCCTTTACCAGTGTCCCCATCCACAAAGCCTTCGTAATGTTACGACCTGTCATAACTCTGTGGTTAATCATAGGGTTGTGAACGGTGTAATGCTATGAGCGTGTTGTGCATCAGGGCCCCATTCCTCAAAGCGATCGTACCACTAAAACATAAGTCTGTGCTGAAGTATGGGAGTTACCATCAACTTAGCGCTACGATCACTTTGAGGAATAGGGCCCTGGACCCAGAAAAGGATCAGCTAAATGTAAATACATTACAGTTAAGTACATGTACAGCACTTGGTAGTGAGTCAATCCATTGCACCATCACAGCTTACAGTACATTCCACAACAGATCCAGCAGTAATGAAATGAGTTCACTTGAAACTCCAGCATCACTGAACATACAGGATATTACATATCCCATGCTACTGTTTTCAAGTCAGTTGATTCAAAATGCCATTCAAGCTTACATTCCATTCCACAACAGGTCCAGTAGTAATGAAATGAGTCTGCTAGAGACTCCATTGTCCCAGCTCTGTATGCAACAGAGCATACTGTATGTTACATATCCTGTGCCACAGTATTTAAGTCTGTCAATCCACTGCACCATCAGGCCTTATGATACATTCCACAACAGACATAACACTAACGTTATGAGTCAATCAATGACAAAAGCTTCCCAGCTCTGTATGCAACAGAGCATACGGTATATGATATATCCTGTGCCACTGCATTTAAGTCAGTCAATCCATTCCACCATCAGGGCTTACGGTACATTCCATAACAAATCCAACAGTACTGAAGTAAGTTTATCATTGACACATTTGCACACTCAGCTCCATGGAAGGCCCTGGACCACTGTCACCAGGACAGGATCAGGATTATTCCATCCGTGACACCATCTGAACTTACAGTACATTCTACAGCACATCTGAGCATACAGCTCAGTAACTGGGCCCACATTGGCGCTGAGCATGAAGCTCAAGGAGTGGAAGATGGTGGAAGGACAGCTGAATATTAGACCGTCTTGCGCTGAGCTTCATGGGAGTAATGGTGGAAAGCGAAGGTGATTGCGGAGTTCCATGCTGCTTTGAGGGCCATGTCTGGCAACCCCTTCTTATCAGCACAGTGGTTCCACTGAGACAGGTCTGAGTTACAGTCCGTGTCTGGGGCAGGGGGCTTCACCTGGATGTTGTTGACACACCGGCGACACTTGAACCTGGAACACAGAGTCAACATAAACATTTGTTTGTGGTTCAACAGCATCAGCAATGTACCAGTTATATGGCAGAGATCTAGGAAATATAAATGAGTCTTTACTACACAAACCAGTGTATGGCGTAACACCAATTCAAACCAAGAATCCCTTTATTGTTCCTGCAAGCTACAATTCATTCAATGACAACGTTTTAAACAGATGTGCAATAAGATTCTCAGTACTTGTTAATTTGCATTAGTTATCTAATTGTATACAACCTTCTTATGGGCTACAGTGTTGGTGTCAAGCATGAGCTACAGGGGAAATGCTTCTGTTAGATGGATATGGATTCCCGTTGCATGTCTCATAACTCCCATACTTTCACATTGGTTTCCGATAGTCATAGCCCTAATAGACACTGTAACTCCCAAACTTTCAAATTATCTTCCGATAGTCATAGCACTTACAGGACCGTAACTCGCAAACTTTCACATTGGCTTCCGATAGTCATAGCCCTAATAGACACTGTAACTCCCAAACTTTCACATTGGCTTCCAATAGTCATAGCACTTACAGGACCGTAACTCCCATACTTTTACATTAGCTTCCGATAGTCTTAGTGCTTACAGGACCGTAACTCCCAAACTTCCACATTGGCTTCTGATAGTCATAGTGCTTACAGGACCGTAACTCGCAAACTTTCACATTGGCTTCCGATAGTCTTAGTGCTTACAGGACCGTAACTCCCAAACTTCCACATTGGCTTCTGATAGTCATAGCACTTACAGGACCGTAACTCCCATACTTTCACATTAGCTTCCGATAGTCTTAGTGCTTACAGGACCGTAACTCCCAAACTTCCACATTGGCTTCTGATAGTCATAGTGCTTACAGGACCGTAACTCCCAAACTTTCACATTGGCTTCCGATAGTCATAGCCCTAACAGACACCATAACTCCCAAACTTCCACATTGGCTTCCGATAGTCATAGTGCTTACAGGACTGTAACTCCCAAACTTCCACATTGGCTTCTGATAGTCATAGTGCTTACAGGACTGTAACTCCCATACTTTCACATTGGCTTCCGATAGTCATAGCCCTAATAGACACTGTAACTTCCATACTTTCACATTGGCTTCTGATAGTCATAGCCCTAATAGACACTGTAACTCCCAAACTTCCACATTGGCTTCCGATAGTCATAGCGCTTATGGGACTGTAACTTTCATACTTTAACACTGGCATAAGATAGTCAAAGCAGTAAAGTGATTGTATGAACTGACAGAACAGTCAGCGGGCCAAGACTGCTTTGTGGAACAGATGGGTAAACTTACTTATCATGAGTATCACTGATGGTAGTCTCGTTGAGCTTGAAGAGATCTTTGAGCTCATCCACACTGAAGTGTCTCTCAACGTCCTCCTCATTGTCCACAACACAGCTGCTAAGGGCTTTCTTGTGAGCCTGGCGCTGGAAGATCTTCTCCTCTATCGTACCAGTCTAAATTACACAGCCACAATCACTCACCCTACTCTTAATGTAACATATACACAGTCTGTAACAAATATTAATGACATAAATCTACATCCTCAAACCACTCACACATCGTACCCTTTCCCCACAGTGACAAAAGCTTAAGTTCTTCTTTCCAAAACTCACAGAATTGCTTCCTGCAGATTCTTGAGCCTGATCACTGACTATTATTAGCAGACCTTAGCAGGCTGAACAGAATTATGCCCGACTTCAATTAGAAGCTGAAGCTGAATTACTGTATAGCTGTTACTTAGTGAGTGAGTGAGTGAGTGAGTGAGTGAGTGAGTGAGTGATTGAGTGAGTTGAGTTTTACGCTGCACTCAGCAATGTTCCAGCTATATGGCGGTGGTCTGTAAATAATCGAGTCATAACCAGACAATCCAGTAGTCAACAGCATGAGCATCGATTGTGCAATTGGGAATCGATGATGTGTTAACCAAGTCAGCAAGCCTGACCACCCAATCCTGTTTGTTGCATCACATGGCAACCATGACTTGTTGAAAGCCTATTCTACTCCAGACCTTCATGGGTAAACAACAAAATAAACATTTATGCTCATGTGAAGATGCTGAGTCATTGCAAATGAATAATGTACCTGCAAAAAAGTCAGGCATTTTGTAAATTTCACCTTGGGAATTTTTACAGATATTTCCTGTAGTGGGTGAAAATCGACCGGAGAGTCAGTCTGGATAGAAAACTGCAGTGACAAATGCACTTGTTGCCCACTTGTGTTACTCTAGTTGTCACCATTTCCATCTAACAAAGACCATAATCAGTAAAACATTAAAAATATTGCTCCAGATTCAACATTACAACTGCCTAAGAAAAATATTCTACCATGAAACTGAGATGAACTTACTGCGATAAATCTGTATATAAAACACTGCTTCTTCTGTCCATCACGCCAGCATCTAGCCATAGCTTGATCATCATTGGCTGGATTCCAGTCAGGGTCAAACATCACCAGCCGATTGGCTCCTATCAGGTTCAGGCCACACCCACCTGCCTTGCTACTGAGCATGAAGATGAACTCTGGACTCTGGAATAAGGAATTATATACAATGGTAAAAAGTAGGTGATATTTTGTTCTGTGGGTGAGTGAGTGAGTTTAGTTTTAGGTTGCACTCAGGAATATTCCAGCTATATGGCGGCGGTCTGGAAATAATTAGATGACAACCAGATAATCAAAGGATCAACAACATGAACAATCTTCACAACTGTAATATGATGACATGACTCAAGCAAGTCAGCGAGCCTGACCACCTGATACCACTAATTAATTGCCTCTTACGACAAGCATTGCTTACTGAAGACCAATAACCTGGGTCTACAGACAGCAGGAAATGATTTGTTGAGTAACTAAACAATGAAACAGCAATATCACCTTTAAGATAAGAGTTTGAATCTGATAACCCAGTGATTGATATTAGAAGCATCAATCCTTGGCATGATATACAGTCAACCAAATTCCTATTACTTATCCTAATGTCACAAATAAATAAAATATATATACAGAAGCCTAAAAAATGAGATGAACAATTTATCCAAAATTATTGTAAGTTGATAAAAATACATTCAAAGAGTGTTCTCAAAATCTAACATAAATAATAAATATATGTTTACATTAATTTTTAGATTAACTCTTTTGCTGTGTGTCAATTGATCATCACTGCAAACTGACTCAATCTGATTCCATTTAAGTAACAATGATCTAATACAGTAGGAACATACAGTAGGATCATTGAATCTTTCCACTATTTTGGCTCTTTTCTTGATGGTCATTGATCCATCCAGTCTGACATGCTGGTAGCTGAAACAAAGGGGAGACAACTCTTTCACAACCAGAAAACCAGCACACAAGAAACATATCTCAAAACCAAGATGTTATGTTTGGTGTTCAGCAAAATTCTAGTTCTAAGACTATGGTCTGCAAATAATCATGGTCTTTATTCTCGAAACGTTCGTAGCCCTAATAATTCTTAACTTTGATCGTAGTCATAGTGTTGATAATGGGCTACAAATGATTCGAGAATAGCTAGCCAAGTCAGGACCAGGCAATTCAGTGACTGACATCATGAACATCGATCCATATGCAACTGGGATATGATGTTTCAACCAACTCTGTGTCAGCTGACATATGCATCAGTGAATATATAGTACTGTTCAATCTTGACATATGGTTTGAAGTGACATATAGTGACTGCCTCTATTTGTCATTTGGAATGCCTCATGAGAACCTTTTCAGAGGTTTAATGATTGGATAACACATACTGACCTTGCTAAGGGCCCTCATACTGACAGGATGAAAGGTGGTACTGACATGCCCAATACTGACATGCCCTTAAATCTTTGTGTTGTGGTAGAACGCACTAAGATAAGATTCTGTTGTGATTGGGTACAGTTAAACAATCATACTGATTCTTGGCCTATAGAAATATTGTGCATTTCCTTTGTGATGGTACATTGTGTGACATGAGGCTAATATTCCTCTTAATTATTCACTAAAGAGTTAAATTGTTTGTACACTGCATTCTAAAGACATTGTTTTAACAATATTCAAAGTCAAACATGTACTATAGGTTTGGCCTCCAGTAAGCGTCTGACAAACAGGATGAATGAATGAAATCAACACAGAAGCACATGGCACCTATTCTGTGTTTGTGTGAATAACACAACCCTAGTCACTCCCCATGCTGCCAGAGTGAGTGAGTGAGTTTAATTTTACGCCGCACTCAGCAATATTCCAGCTATATGGCGGCGGTCTGTAAATAATTGAGTCTGGACCAGACAATCCAGTGATCAACAACATGAGCATCGATCAGCACAATTGGGAACCGATGGCATGTGTCAACCAAGTCAGCGAGCCTGATCACCCGATCCCATTAGTTGCCTCTTATGACAAGCATAGTTGCCTTTCATGGCAAGCATGGGTTGCTGAAGGCCTATTTTACCCCGGCACCTTCACTGATTCTGTGCTGCCAAATCTTCAAAAAAGTGAATGTCTTTGTTTCTAAGCCAGCCCTGTACTCACTTCCTCTGCCTGCAGAGTGTCTCAAACAGATCAAGTGTCTGGGTGTAGTTGGACACCAGGACCACTTTGTCGTTGCTTGTTGACTTTACCACAGCCAACAGGGTGTCCAAGACCACAAACTTTCCTACAAAGGGAGACAACTGTATATCAACACAGGGAATGTTGCACAACATATTTCCCATTTACATTTACATATATAATAAAATATATCTGAAAAATAATGTAGAATGCAAATAACATTGTGTGACAGTGAGTGATTTGGGTTTGAACAGTGCTTTGTGCATATGCAAGTGCATACTTACTATGCAACAATTATCTAATATATAACTTAGAGGTTGCATTTGCCTCGCAGAGTTGCCACCCTTAGGCATATTAGTAATCTGCTAATAGGAGTTTGAATCCCAGATTCAGCTTGATTATGTTACAGGGTTCGTCAGCACAATTTCCCTAAAGTGATAAACAGAACGTTCTTCACCACTTTAGGTATACTTGCCACAAAATGCTGACATGCAGTAATGAGTCAAAATCACTCCACAATCTGGTTTCAGTTGATCACAATACCACATGCTATTAAAACCAACTACGCAGACTTAAGCAGCTATTTTCATTCATAAATCCCTCAACACAAAAAATACTGAAGTCAATTGTTAGAAATAAGTAAGGCAACAACTGTAATTTCACCGATTGCCTACACAATAATTTACACAAGAAGAAGAAACCAGAAGCGTTTATTGCAAATAAGGAACCCAAGTAAAGTCCATCCAAATATCCATCAAGTAAGTAAGGAAACAGCGGTTAAAAAATGGGGATTTCACACTTGCAATAAAAGGATTTCTTGGTCAGTCAGTCTATCAAATGTCATGAAATCCCTTGCAACTAATATATTTCCTCATATCAGAGACTGATTCCATATACAGTCAGACGATCATTCCCACTTGTGTCAACAATCATATATGGGCTAATTGGACTAATTGATATTCATAAAAAAAATGAAACATCAAGTTGAACTTTCGAAAGTACATTTCCTGTTACTTTTGTTAAATGATGACATGAACAACTCATGCAGTTTCTTGACTCCTAAAACTGCAATGCAAACAACAGGAATTATCCTTGATCGTATAATTAATTTGTGTCTGTTTGATTTGCATGTTATGATTGTTCTCTTTGTTACAATTACAAATTGACTACTGACAGATTATCAATCTACATATTGTGAGTGATAACCAGCGCAACCTCCAGTGTCCACTTACCTGACAGTTCTGGCCTGATCTTCTTAAGGTCATGACCTTGAGGGAAATAGTCTAGGCCTCCTTCAAAGCCGTCTTCTCCCTGCACACACTTCTCATACACCAAGTCAGGGTCTGTGGTTTGAATGATATCATCGTCGTTACTGTGACTGATTAATTCAAGCTGGATACAACAGCAGGTACAAGTTTACAACAAAATTTACGCCAAGTAGGAGGATCTTTCACAAATTGGCTTGAAACAAATGCTATTGTACACGTAAATCATGATCTTTCGTGTCGTAAATGCCACTAATGGAACATCCAGTTTCCAGTATAAAATGTGACAGTGTGGAACCATCCATCACATAATCTACACACTTTAGCCCTTTTGCCACAAACCATGGAAGCCATGTTGTCGTTCAAAGAATGTTCACTGACGACAGAAAAAGAAACGGAAAAGATTTGCTACTGTTTGATATGATTTCCTGCATCCTGACATGAACGACTTACGATTGCAGAGTTTTTTCAGCTGGGTGATTGCTGAGAGACTGCTGACAGCCACTTTGCCGTTTGACGTGAGATCACACTCTGACGCCTTGGAGGACACAAACTGCTTGTACAGGGCAGACTGCAGGGGTGTGAGTTTACAGCAGACGACCAGCTCAACTGTATGGATGGAATTAAACACATGCTGAATGGCAAGTCTCAGCTGTCTTTAGGACATACTCATCTCCAAGCTGTACAGGTCCATGTAAAAATACAGTGTTAGACAAATTACTAACAACTGATGTTTACAATGTCTAGAAATATTATGTACAAAACTAAACCTTGGATTTGTAGATGCTGATCTACACATTATTCATTTCGAATGAACCATCTTCTGATATCATAAAATTCTTTCTGGTCTAGTTGGTCAGTTGGTTTGTTGTTTAATGCCGCACACAGCAATGTTCCAGCTATATGTAGGCGGTCTGTAAATAATTGAGTCAATCCAGTGATCAACATCATGAGCATCATTCTTAGCAACTGGTGTACAATGACATGTCTCAACCAAGTCAATGAGTCTGACCATCATACCGTTAGTCACCTTTCACAACAAGCAAGCATTCCTGAAGACCAGTTCCAAGACCTGCATCTTCATGTTGTAAGTTAATGTTAATTACGACACTTACAGTTATCTTAGAGCTAAGGGCGCTTTGAAAATCTTGCCCCAGAGGAATGGTGCTGACAAACCTATGAACACTACTCGGGCAAACTAGGATTCTAAGTCATAGATTTGCAGCGTGACACAGCTCCTGGTGCATGTGGAGAGTCTGCACCTTAGACAATAGGGCCACATTCTGAATTCTAACTCGCATCTAAGTAGTGTGATGGATGAACTCACTTTTAACTGGCAGGTACTTTGTGAGTAGAGCTTGTGTTCTCCTGATAATGCATCTATTCACCACGGCAGCAAGCTGAAACAGAGAAACTTAACACTGACCAACAACTCCAGACATTTTGAAATTTCAGTCCTGTATAAAGTTTCTTTGTCCCTGAATTTGGATGTATTTAAATATTTGAACAATGCATTCACTAACATTTCAATATTTATATGTTGTCTTGTTGTTTAATGCCACAGGCTGCAGTGTTTCAATCAGATGATGGGAGCTTCTGTTGTCTTGTTGTTTACTGCCACAGGCAGCAGTGTTTCAATCAGATGATGGGAGCTTCTGTTGTCTTGTTGTTTAATGCCACAGGCAGCAGTGTTTCAATCAGATGATGGGAGCTTCTGTTGTCTTGTTGTTTAATGCCACAGGCAGCAGTGTTTCAAACAGATGATGGGAGCTTCTGTTGTCTTGTTGTTTAATGCCACAGGCAGCAGTGTTTCAAACAGATGATGGGAGCTTCTGTTGTCTTGTTGTTTAATGCCACAGGCAGCAGTGTTTCAAACAGATGATGGGAGCTTCTGTTGTCTTGTTTAATGCCACAGGCAGCAGTGTTTCAATCAGATGATGGGAGCTTCTGTTGTCTTGTTGTTTAATGCCACAGGCAGCAGTGTTTCAAACAGATGATGGGAGCTTCTGTTGTCTTGTTGTTTAATGCCACAGGCAGCAGTGTTTCAATCAGATGATGGGAGCTTCTGTTGTCTTGTTGTTTACTGCCACAGGCAGCAGTGTTTCAATCAGATGATGGGAGCTTCTGTTGTCTTGTTGTTTAATGCCACAGGCAGCAGCGTTTCAAACAGATGATGGGAGCTTCTGTTGTCTGGACCAGGCAGTTTCAAATACAGGATAATACACAAACAACCAAGTGACTGAGCTCCACACTCGATCCACGTAGCTTTTGACCGTAGAGTGCTGTGGGTGAATTCTAACCAGGAATCCCCTAATGGTTCCAATGTTGATGTGATATTGGTGACAACATGCCTCCTGCATCTTGTCCTGCCCCTTCTTGCACTTGGAGGTCCAATCTACTAACTCAAGACCATCATGGGCTTCTGAGGATCAATTATAACAAGGAATATGCTTTCAATGTTTAAGTGCTACAGGTGACACCGTACCTCCTGCAACTTCTCCTGCCCCTTCTTGTGCTCCTCATCTGTGGAATCAGCATCTCTCCCACGTAGGATAGGGTTCTCGAAGCGACGCCTGAACTCAGAGGCTGTGCCTGCAACACAGGATATTCTCCTTGAGAGAGACTCACAGCAGACCAGTGAAAAACTGAATCTAACACTCTGATCATGCTGCAGTGTGCCAGGACTGACTTTCATGATATTCAGAGCGATGAGGTGTAGGTTAATGTTGCAGCTCATGGGGCTGAGAAGCCAAAGTTATTGTGAGTGAGTGAGAATGGCTTCCCTTATTTTTGGCAACAGTCCAGCTATGTCATGACGAGTGGCACCTGAAATGGGCTTCACACATTGTACCCATATGGGGAATCGAACCCAGGTCTTCAGCGTGATAAGCGAACACTTTAACCACTTGGATACCCCACCACCCCCTGCATTGAAAACTGGAGATCAAAGTCAATGTTGAGAAAGTATTCTTACCTAGAATGCCAGTATTGACAAAGTGGATGAGACTGAAGTACTCAAGAAGGTCGTTCTGTATGGGGGTGCCGGACAGAAGGACTCGTCGCTTTGCGTTCAGCTGACTCAGAGCCTGGTACGTCTGGTTCTCAGAGTTCTTCAGTCGGTGACCCTGTACATAAATACAAACACAAGTCTGATTCACAGCCTCTTACAGAACAGTCAGCTGTATGCAACAAGGTATCACTTTGAAGAACAGGCAGCTGTATGTAAAACAAGGTATCACTTTGAAGAACAGGCAGCTGTATGTAACAAGGTATCACTTTGAAGAACAGGCAGCTGTACGTAAGAAGGTATCACTTTGAAGAACAGGCAGCTGTATGTAACAAGGTATCACTTTGAAGAACAGGCAGCTGTACGTAAGAAGGTATCACTTTGAAGAACAGGCAGCTGTACGTAAGAAGGTATCACTTTGAAGAAGAGGAACACTTTCTATGGATAGGCACCTTTTTCATAGCAGTGGTTGCAATAAAGAAAAGAAGCATCCACTGCAATGATGAAGCATCCACTGCAATGAGGAAGCATCCACTGCAATGAGGAAGCATCCACTGCAATGATGAAGTTGTTCATCCATAAAAGAGTGCTCTCCTTCATCATACCAGCATCTAAATGCCACTTAAGGAAGGTATCACTGTTTCATTTGTTCACCTAAATAGTGAGTGACGGTATTAGTTCGGTTTGACACAGCTTTGAAAGGTTCTTTGGCTGCTGTTTAATGCAGCAGTCAGAATATACCAGCCATAGGGCAAGGGTCTGTAAATATGAAATCTGCACATGACAACCCAGTTATCAACAAAATGTGCTTTAGAAGTATTAGTCAGATCACAGCACGTCTTGTAAAGATAGAAGTGATGCAGCTCTCAAAAGTTATGTTTTGGAGACCCATAATCAAGTATATGGAGCTCATGAAGCATAATCTGGGCAATCCATGATGCAAGCAAACAATCATATTGATGCCACTTTGAACACAAAACTGCAGAGCCTTAGATAACTGGGCTGCGTGTCTCATGCAACGAATGAGGTGTTGAAATCTGTATGTGAGCTCACCTCATCACATATGACCAGCCCCACTGATCCTTTGTGCAGTACATGGGCGTGGAGACGGAAGGTTTCATAGGAGATGATAAGGATAGGGAACATCACTCTGCGTCCTGTCTGTGTCATGTAGTGACCTAAAACAGTGGAGTGTAATAAGGTGAAACAGTGGATTGTGGTGACCTAAAACAGCGGCTTGTAGTGAGTTGAAACAGTGGATTGTGGTGAGGTGAAACAGTGGATTGTAGGGAGTTAAAACTCTGGATTGTAGTGAGGTGAAACAGTGGAATGTAGTGGGGTGAAATAGTGGATTGCTGTGAGGCGAAACAGAGGATTGTAGTGAGGTGAAACAGTGGATTGTAGTGAGGTAAAACAGTGGATTGTAGCGAGGTGAAATAGTGGATTGTACTGCGGTAAAACAGTGGATTGTATTGAAGTGAAACCGTGGAATGTAGTGAAGTGAAACAGAGGATTGTAGTAAGGTGAAACAGTGGATTGCAGTGAGGTGAAACAGTGGAATGCACTGAGGTGAAACAGTGGATTGTAGTGAGGTGAAACAGTGGAATGTAGTGAAGTGAAACAATAGATTGCTGTGAAGTGAAACAATAGATTGCTGTGAGAGGAAACAGGGGATTGTAGTGAAGTGAAATAGTGGATAGATGTGAGGTGAAACAGTGGAATGCAGTGACGTAAAACAGTAGACTGTAGTGAGGTAAAACAGAGGATTGTAGTGAGGTAAAACAGTGGATTGCATTGAAGTAACACAGTGGAATGTAGTGAGGTAAAACTGGATTGTAGTGAGGTGAGACAGTGGAATGTAGTGTGTTGAAACTGGATTGTAGTGAGGTGAAACAGTGGATTGAAGTGAGGTGAAATGGGACTGAAGTGAGGTCAAACAGAGTAATGTGGTGATACATTATCAAATCAAAAACTGGTTTGAGGTTTAAAGTGATACATTGTGCAAGGTGTGTATACTCTTACTCAGGTTTTTGTCTATTTCACTTTTCGTGCCACTGTCAATAGCGAGAGCTTTCACACGTCCACCCAGCCACTTGTTGATTTCATTGTACCAATTCTGAAACATGACACACATAGTACAGACGTCTATTTATGCTCAGTAAATTACTGACTTCATACTGTCTTTGTCTCACCGGCAGCAAACTAGTCACATACAACCATGGTGGCAGTCTTACCTTCACTAAACTACTGGGACAAACAACCATGGCCTTTTCAATCAAAGGGCAGCAGTCTGGACTTTGTTTCTGTCAACATAAGTTACACAGATGTATATTATTAATGTTCAGACACTTGTATCTACACAAAATCATTGTCCACAAAAAAATATGGTCTCAGTGGGGTTAAATTTGCAGTCAGGTACAACCTAGCTGTAAAATCTGAAAAGTGTGAATACTGCTCGGCACTGGGCACTATTCAAATTATATTCCAAAGAACAATAAAACGTAATGACTGGAAAATAAGATTTTAACACTACTATTCATATCCATGTTACACAGTGTCCATTTTCACAATGACCCACCTTACTTGTCTACCCTATTGACAATTGAGAATTTTCATGAAGAAAATCTATAAAATAGGACTATCCTGAACTAGACACTGATTGTTCCTATCTGTTATGAAAGAAGGAATGTTCCATCTTTGACATCTGCAGGTACTTACCAGTGATGTCCACATCAGTGTGATGCACTGCAGTGTCTTCCCCAGACCCTGGAGCAGACAGCAACAATGTACATGGGAACAACAACCAAATGTGAACAAAAAAAGACACAACAGACAGACCAACAGTTGCACTGCAGTGTCTTCCCCAGACCCTGGAGCAGACAGCAACAATGTACATGGGAACAACAACCAAATGTGAACAAAAAAAGACACAACAGACAGACCAACAGTTGCACTGCAGTGTCTTCCCCAGACCCTGGAGCAGACAGCAACAATGTACATGGGAACAACAACCAAATGTGAACAAAAAAAGACACAACAGACAGACCAACAGTTGCACTGCAGTGTCTTCCCCAGACCCTGGAGCAGACAGCAACAATGTACATGGGAACAACAACCAAATGTGAACAAAAAAAGACACAACAGACAGACCAACAGTTGCACTGCAGTGTCTTCCCCAGACCCTGGAGCAGACAGCAACAATGTACATGGGAACAACAACCAAATGTGAACAAAAAAAGACACAACAGACAGACCAACAGTTGCACTGCAGTGTCTTTCCCTAAGCTCTAGAGCAGATGGCAATTACATACATGAGAATAACAACCAAAGCGGGAATGAATGACACAGACACAAATAGATACTGTCTTTCCCAGGCTCTAGAGCAGACGGCAACACTATACATGGGTATAACAACCAACTGGATATAAATAAAGACACAAACACAGACAAACACAGACAGACAGACAGACAGACAGACAGACAGACAGACAGACAGACAGACATATAGATGTACAGCAGTGTCCTTCCCTGGCCTTATAGCAAATGGAAACAATATACATGGGAACAAGTGTTTGCAACTAATATGGAATAAGAATGGAATATTTATAACAAAATTACTTTTTATTTTACGGTCAAATACATGATGCCTGAAATGACTGGTGTCTCCATAATTACCCAATGCAGACTGCCAATGTAACTGAAAACACTGGGTGCAATGTTTCAGGAGATATCGTTTTTACATGTTTGAAAAGTGATTAAAGTGTCATGGTGACTGTGAAGATAAGGCAAAGGTCACCAAAATCCACTAGTGTCTGCATAATTCCCCAATGCAGTCTGGTACCAAATTTGAAGGCATTAGGTATAACAGACCATGAGATATCATGTTAACAAGACTTTGAGAAGTGGTCAAACAATCATTGTGACCTTGAAAATATGGTCAAGGTCACCAACATCGACAGGTGTCTACTTAATCACCCAATGTAGGCTGTCACCAAAGTTGAAGACATTAGATAAGACAGTTCATGAGATATTGCATCAGCAAGAGTTCGAAAAGTGGTTCATGTGTTGCAGTGACCTTGGAAATATGGTCAAGGTCACCAAAATTGCCTGGTGTCTGGGTAATCACCCAATGTGGGATGTCACCAAATATGAAGACACTGGGTACAACAGTTCATGAGATATTGCCTTAACAAGAGTTTGAGAAGAAGAATTGGGATGTGCGGCAAGGGAAGATAACCAAATGGGAATAAACAAAGACACACAGACAGACAGACCAACAGATGCAATACAGTGTCTTAGCCAGGCACTAGAGCACACAACAATAACATAAACTACAGCAGGCGGCAAACAATATACACGAGAATATCAACCACAGGGTATTAAATACAGACACACAGATATAGATACATAGACACACAATCAGATAGTTACTTCTCAAAAGACACTTAGGACATACAAGCAGGTTTCCAGTTGTAGGTGATTACTGAATTTGAGAATATTTATGTTAGAAGCTTTATTTCACAAAATTAGTTTAGTGCAGACAAGACATATTTGATGAGTCAAAAAACTCCTTTGGCTGGTGCACTGAGCAGTATTTGACCAAACACCATGATGCCAACCCTCATCACAAAGATGAAACTGGCTCATCGAAATATTCAACAAATCAAACTCTGCATGGACAAACAGCTATGAGTATGACAGATGCTCCAGGTAAATAGATTATTCCACAATAATGGGCCCTGTGTCCCTGTACTATTATGATATTGATGCCAATACAATACAATATAATACAATACAATACAATACAATACCAATGTGCCTGGCAAACAATATGAATCTTCCAGAATTGTGACTGTACCATTTCATCGGCCATGATGCAGCCATAACTCCCTTCAATCTGACAGCCTGTGATGCAGTCATACATGAACTTGACTCCCTGCGAAGGAAACAGAAGAAGGTAAAACCACAAGCCATTTTTCTGCTCTATAATCTTTTCCAATATCCATTCCATTTGTAAAAACAAAAAACAAATAGATTCAAATATTCAAAAAGAAGTACTTATTCATGAAAAATTCATGACAAAATATATATGTTTGAACTCCGAGGTCATTTTACTTTTTAGTGTACAACCTGTGCAATGCACTTATTACCTCCCTTTGATGAGGCCTCAGCACCTTGGACAGCAGAGGGTCCACTACCACATGTACTGGCTGCTTTTCCCTGGGGGGTACATGAGCATCATATTACTTTCATGTTAACTAACAACACTCATAAATGTCCACAACAAATGCAGCAAAAAGAATACATCAGTGTGAAAATTTAAGTAGAAAAGTTAATGAATAACCATTCGACTCCAATGTATAAAGCATTTGGCAAGAAACACAATAGTACATCCCTGAACCTTAAAACATTTCAAAAATTCTAATTTATCAGCAATTCCCTCCTATACTATTAACATAAAGAAGAATCAAAATACAAATGTAGCCTGACATCAAGAACAGTCAGACAAAACTCAGAGTGCCTAGCTGGGCACACTACCGCTAAACATTTATAGCTTATACAAGAATTAAATATCAGTGGCATGTGTTTCTGCACAATATATTAATAAATAATGTTAATTCATTTAACTAGATTGATTTGCCCAAATTTAACCACAATAGAGTTTAACCCATGAACATCCAGGAAAATTGCTTTATGCAGTGTTAAACAAACAAACAAATCAAATCCTTGTTTCACTGACTGACTGACGAAATGATTAACTCAAGTCCTTCAGCATTTGGAGCAAGGACACTTACCACCTAGCGTGGCAGTTCAGAATGAGGCAACTACAATACATCGGAGTTAGTATACCGTGACAGAGTTGGATAGTAAGTCTGTAAGCTGGAGCAGCCTTAGTGTGGTACCGTGTTCCACGAAGTGGTTGAGCGCCATGATGAGACTTACGACTGACTTAACACTACGTTTGCTTTGAGAAATGAACTGCATCCTTGCTGTACTGGTTTGAACATCTGCCCTTCTGTCTGCCTCGATCTCCAGGCACATCATACAAAAAGGTGTTAAAAAATGGTACTTGCTGGTCCTTGTCTGGCACTCAGCATT
This sequence comes from Haliotis asinina, assembly GCF_037392515.1. Lineage (NCBI taxonomy): Eukaryota > Metazoa > Mollusca > Gastropoda > Lepetellida > Haliotidae > Haliotis > Haliotis asinina. The sequence goes on from NC_090286.1 coordinate 42,223,093, forward strand.
AATGGGTGCAACAAGGACGGGTCCACTTGGAGTGAGTATATTGTGTCTGAGTGGGTATTCATGCTGAACTGCGGCATGGCATCTCAGTGAGCTAGGACTATAAAACCAGCTTAAGTCTGGGCTAGTACAAGCAGCCATGCATACACATGAACATTGTTATTTGAGCGAAATATTCTTAAGTGCGACGCTAAACACCTTTTCACCTCACCTAACCTTTGTGAAAATGGGTCTACTGTAAGGAGCATTACTATCATGTCACTTTGACAGTGCAATAACCTTGAACATAACGGTTCACCCTATTTGAATTCTGGAGCTTTTACAATAATGTTCACACTTCATGATACAAACATGTCTTGCAAACCGGCACATATGGCATGACATCCAAGACGTGCATGTCAACCGACTATGCCAGCCTCACAATAACAAGACAATGACTAATCAAACAAAACAAAACCCATGCAGTAGAGCTGTGATGAAATATCGTAGTATAGATAACTATGATATTTTATCAGATGATAAATATATTGATACTCTTTTTTTATCGTGATACATATCCTTGATCTTAAAATTGTTCATTTTCCATTAGAAATTGATGGTTATATCAAAATACACCTTTTTAAAGAAAATAACTAAAGATAGCATATCATGATGTGAATAGTATCGTATTGCATCGTTCCGAGATATCGCGATACACATCATATCGTGAATTTTCTGTATCGTCACACCCCTACCATACAGTGTACTTACAAGTCAGCCTTGAGCTGGTCATGGGCAGACAACTCTGGTGGTGTATACAGAATGAGAGCTCCCTCTTCATAAGGGTCGTGCAGAGGTTGCCTTGTGCCCTGTCTCCGCACGCCAAGGGCTCGGAATGATGAAGCTCCTGTGAGGAAGAAGGAATCTACAATAAGGAATCACCTGATCATTCATTTTATGTCATATCATATGAATACAAACAATGTACTCATATATTTCAAAATGTTGAAAGGTAAATAGTCCATTTACCATGTTATTAATTGTTATCCAACTGGGCAACTTGTCATTTGGAAAGTTGTATGTTTGAGTTTTGAGTCACCCACTCCTAGGATACTGATCACACAATCCAACCGGGTACCCTGATAAATTAAAGAAAATTTAAAGGCTTATGACTTACCTTGATAATTTGGGATTGGGATTTTAAAAGGCTTGGAAAGAAGATTCTTGATGAGAGCTTCCTGAAACATAAAGAATGCGAATGTGTTAGTTGATCTGCTGCATTCTTCACCAGTCAGCGAGTGGCTTAATTCAGTATTGATATATTTTGACTCACAGTTATATCCCTGTCTTGATTAACAATCCAATAATTCTTTCTGAAAGTGTAAGGATATTTTTATTAACTTAATGCTAAATATGAACAAGGCATAACCAGTAAATTAAACAAAAGTCATCGAGAGATAACAAATCCCCATTTCCCACAAATCTGATGAGTGAGATGATCAAGAGATGTATGTCCTACTTCATGAGTATACGTATCCATTCGTACAAAAACAGTTTATTGAGCTATTGACAAATTGGAATTGGGATACAGAATTTTGTTTTTGCATGTAAAATTTTATTGTTCTAAGATGACCAAGTGGTTGTCATCATGTTTAAACATTCGCTGAAAGGGCTCTTTCCATGGAAACAGGAAAACATACATTCTAGAAATTCCTAAATAACAAAATGCAGTAGATGTCAACCTGTTCTTTGAGTGTGCAAAGTTTTGTGGATGAGTTCCTATTTGTCAAAGAGATACGGTCTGAACAAGAATTAAAATACATAAAGATGGACAGACAAGTTAATAAAAATTTCTCCGAGAATTTTCATAATTTTCATTATTGATCTTTATCACAATAATCTTCATAAATGTAAACAGTTGTTGTTTACTGTGGATATATGAAAAAAGAACTATGACATAGTTTAATCGATACTTAAAATCAATAATGATACATCAGTTTTGTATTCACGCATGTGTTGTAATAGTAATCCAGTTTTATAGTCACAGCCCAAAGATTGCGTTAGGAGTACCAACTTCTGTGGTCAGGGATCAAACCTCCAATATTCCCACTCCAGGCAAACACTATCCACCTGACTTAACTCCTCAAGGGAAATAGCAGCAAAACACTTCTGGTGTTCTTTAGCAAGGGGGTATGCACATGAAACAGTGAGAACAAGAAGGGTTGGTCTAAGTTAAAGCTCACCACATACCGCAATGCATTCATTTCACTGTTCCAATTAATGTGCTTACCCCCTTGCAATACAAACCAAAAATAGCAACTTGAATTTATGATCATTCGTTAAATAACTTTTATCTAAGGTGAATAGAATTCTGAGATTTCCATGTTCATTTGGCATGGTCAAACTTATGAGGATTTGCAATCTTAATTCTACTTCATTCAACTTACTTTTTTGTTTACAGTGAAATTGATCGGTTCAGTTTCACTGCATACAGACTATAATAATCACCTCTTGTGACAAGGAACAAGGACTGGGAGGTCTATTCTAAGCTGGTTTTCAGATGACGATATTAAGTTAGCATTTGCGACCAAGCCACAAATATAACTCACACACAACAATAGTTCTACTTGGTTGCAGAACTGAAATAAATCAATGAAATGATCAGTATCTAGATCAATCGTTAGTCCCATAATATTGACAAAAGTAATGAGATCTTTCATGCCTTGCAAATTCATTTTAACACTTGTAAGCTATGATGCATTTTTCCCAAATGAAATTTCTGTGTTTTGGTCATTATCTGTATTGTCCTCAAATCTGCAAAAAAATGTTGTTTATCTCACTTCTTTGCCTATTCTTATGAAAAATCGCTGTTTTACTGTCCAGAGTTACTCGATGGATGATGCACTGTAACAACAGCATCAGCAAGATTCTTCCTGCCGTTTTACCCAGACTGACTATAAAACAAACGGTAGATAGAAAGGGGGTTACTTATATAGATCTCAAGGAAAAGGCATGTGAGGTAGCCCAGTGGTTAAAGGGTTCGCTTGTCATTCCAAAGCCCTGGGTTTGATTCCTCACAGGAGTGCATTGTGTGATACCCATTGCTGGGGTCCTTTCTGGAATATTGCTAAAAGTGGAGTAAAATCAAACTCATTTACTCACTCACTCACTTACTCACTCAAGGAAAACAAATTTGATACTACTCCAGTTTACCTTGTCATATTTTGAACTTTCCTCGATACACAGAACTGATTTTCATTTTAAGTTGAGAACAGTTTCAAACAGAATGTTTCTATCACTGAGTTGTGTTGAATGGCGCTTTGAATCAGTATTCCCATTATATCAACACTCTCTGCTTAATGTAATAGGAAAGTCTAAGTAAAATCAATAAGCATGGGCATGGAGTTGCCACTCACTATCATAGGTTCCTGGTGTGTCCAAGGGACGTAACTGCACAGCCAACTATGATGATGAAACCAGTGGGCTGATTATACGAGATGTTGTTCATACTTATAACAGAAAGTATCTGAGATGGCTAATGTATCCTTTTATTTGTTTGAATGGATGCTTCGGTATTGAGGATAGCGAGTGAGTATGAGAGGCCGTGCATACTTATAACGGAAAGTATGTCATATGGCAAACGCATTCTTCACTGTTTGAATGGATACTTTGATATTGAGTGAGTGAGTGAGTAATTGAGTGAGTGAATGAGTGAGTAATTGAGTGAGTGAGTGAGTGAGTATTTGAGTGAGTGAGTGAGTAATTGAGTGAGTGAGTGAGTGAGTGAGTGAGTCTAGTTTTATGCTGATGTTCAGAATATTCCAGCAATATGCTGACAGGGCACATTCACACACACTGTATCCATGTGGGGAATCAAACCCATATGACAAGTGAATTTTTTAACTCCAAGGCTACCCTCCTGCTCTAATTTTGAGTGTTGAAATAAAAAATGTCACCCCAGTGTCTCCAGATATTATGAGTTGATAAAGTTAGAATTTTATGCTTATCAACGAGTGGGGTTATATTTGATATGAGATGACACAAAGGCAAGATTCTATTTGTCCTAAAAAATCATTAGTTTTCAATGAAAAATGTACAGTCATGCACCTCTCTGTCAAACATGATAACTCGGCTGATAACTCAGTATCTTGGCTGTCTCAATATAAGATCTTGGACCCAGCTTCATCCTTCATAATTTTTCACTATTCAAGCTCATAAACTTGATATGAATGTCTCGATATTTCAGATATCTCGATATAAATATTTGGTCCAAACAAGCAAAATGAAAACACCAAAAGTGGACTTCACACATTTTACCCATGTTGGGATTCAAACCTGTGTCTTTGACGAGATGAGCAAAGGCTTTACCCACTAGACTAATCCACTGGCCCCTATAAGTATAAGAATAGTTGATGCACCTGTTTGTTGTTTAAAATATTTTGTATTTTTTGTAGTAGGAAAAACAGGTAGGTGGGGAAATGTTCATTTGTGACGCTAATGGCCTGTGTTCGATTCCCCACATGGGTACAATGCATGAAACCCATGTCTGATGCCGAACACCATAATATTGCTGGAATATTGCTGGAATATTGCTAAGAGCAGCATTAACACCTCACTCACTCAATCAAATATCTGTATAGAAAGCATAAACACCTATTAGTATCATGATAAATATATAATATGATCCAGTTGTTCTACATACGAAGTAAACACAGAACAAGATGCATCCAACAGCCACAGTATAAGTTTTAAGATCTCCCCACCCCCACCCCCCATAACTTCACCTCTCCTTCCCCCTTCCCACTGTGCATCTGTAATTCGACTAACACTGTCCAACAAGTAATGGTGCTTGTCTTGGCATCCAAACGTAATGACTCACAGAAAATTTGATTCCTTTCGGTTTGACGTCAATGGCTTCTTCTATGTCCTTGACAATATCAGAAAAAGATGTATTGATTGAAATATATATCTCACCTAATTTTCATTCACAGTGGGAAAAAACTAGGTCTGTAAAAGAGATTTGACGCACAACCAAATCACTATTTTGAACCAGAAAATGAATGTCTTGTACGTATGATAACTAATGCCACAGGAAAAGTAGTTCATCTAGATAGGTCAAAAAAAGATATTTTAAAAATGATGCTTTTAACACAGCTATTCAAACACTCTTTGCATAAATACTGAAAACAAAAATCGAAAACTAAAATCTAAAGGTCAGAACAAAATGTGATTCAATGAGAATGAAACTGTGACAAACAAATAAAACATATAATAATTGACTGCATGAGGATGATAATCCAACCTTAAAATCTGTAACATTGTTTCATCCCCTTAATCCCAAGCACCAGGAAGAGTAACATAAAGTACTATTGTTTCATCCCCTTAATCCCCTGCACCAGACAGGGTAACAAGAAGTACCTTTGTTTCATTATCTTAATCCCAAGCACCAATCTGGGTAACAAGAAGTATCTTTGTTTCATCCCCTTAATCCCAAGCACCAGGCTGGGTAACAAGAAGTACCTTTGTTTTATCCCTTAATCCCAAGCACCAGGCTGGGTAACAAGAAGTACCTTTGTTTCATCCCTTAATCCTGAGCACCAGGCTGGGTAACATAAAGTACCAGTGTTTTATCTCCTTAATCCTGAGCACCAGGAAGGGTAGAAACAATTTACATGCTATTTTCGGGCTGAACACTCACAGTGAATATTAGACACTTAGATTTCAAGCCATTTTCAAAATTCTACTGTGAAGGGTGATGTTGTACAATGTCATAAACGATATTTATAATGAAACTCGAGTCTAAACATAATAGTGTTTTTCCAAAATAGCTACTCTTTGAAAAAAACATTATCTAGCTTCATGTAATAATGTCAAGTTTTGACTGGTCCACGTGACTCTGATAAAATACCATGTACATCCATCACGATCCGCGAGGGGAGTATAAAAGTCGTATACTCCCGCTGCGAAAGTCATATCACCCCGCTACGCCTCGGTGACGATGCAAGGTGAGAAGCATCGACAAGCCTTTAGTGACGTACGGTGCATTGAGGTCAAACGATCAGCTGGTGTAAACATGGCAGCAAGTTGATTCGATATGTGTTGTTTGTTTTGATTCAGCGAAAACATTCAGCCAGATAAATGCGTTATCACATCGTGTCTCGGGAAATACGGGGTTTTATCAGATAAAAGCCTGTACTTCCCCGAGACATGATGTGATAACTTATAATGTATACATATGACAAGCAGACAAGAAAAGTCTAGTCATTTGTTGACAGAATGCTTACCTTACAAAGAGATGCATGAACATCATGAAATTTTAAATATATTTTATGGAAAATAACTGACTGCATGATATTAGGCAACTTGCAAAATACATTTCTAATTAACTACAACTGCCAAACTGTTGATTACTAACATAGTTGTGACAATATTACTGGTTCTTTGACTGTCATTTATTATTGGCACTTTTAGTACGTTCCTTATTTACTATTGTCCTTTGGTACTATTGTATTCCTATGTTGCTATGCCACTATTGTCACTGTAACAGTACTATCAACTGACACAGCTACCTTGTATGATATATTGTTTCACTCCTATGCATCAGTAATATGAAATCATTCAAGCCATAATATTTTGTTTTGAGAAGAAAAAAAAATTCATTATGATGACATATGAAACTGAATACAACGTTCAATAGAGCTGCATAGTAAGTATAACTGTAACAGCTGTCAGCTGCAGTAGATTCAGCATGGGGTGCATCACGTTTAGTGGAAATCCATTATCACTTGTTGATGCAGGAGCATTAAGTGTACCCTGCATAAAGCCACTGTAAAGGCCTTAGAAAGCTTTAGCCAGTCCTGGATTGTAGCAATAAACTGTATTTAAAGGATTTTGTGTTGTGTCCACTTAACAGGAAATAGAGTTTGAGTGGCCTTACTTTTACCCCCTCTTTTAGAAATACTCCAGCAATATCAAGTCAGGAAACACCAAAAATGGGCTCCACATACTGCAATCCGGGTCTTCAGCATGACCAGCATGCCTTGCCCACTAGGCTGCCCCAATGCCCACTAAGACCCATGAAGGTCCCGGGGTAGAATAGGCCTTCGGCAACCCATGCTTGCCATAAAAGGCGACTGTGCTTGTCGTAAGAGGCGACTAATGGGATCGGGTGGTCATGCTTGCTGACTTGGTTGACACATGTTATCAGTTACCAGTTGTGCAGATCGATGCTCATGTTGTTGACCCCTGGATTGTTTGGTCCAGATTTGATTATTTACAGACCACAGCCATATAGCTGGAATATTGCTGAATGCGGCGAAAACCTAAACTCACTCACTGCCCACTAAAGATATGAAATAGAAGTCAATGTGACAAACATGTTTGACCTTAAATAAGGCACTGATAGACCAAGACCACTTGGGGCGATTCTTAGACTGCCACTTGCAACCAGTGCATCCTAGCTTAATAAGGGATGCAACTCTGCAAAAACCCACTGTCCAGTTGAGAAACATCATTCTTACCACAGACTGCAGACATTTTTCATATTGTCATTACAGTATTTGCTCAGACTGTATTTGTTCTGAATATTGGTTATCATAATCACTATTACTTTAGCACAGCTATTTTCCAGCCATTTTCAGGACCAGAAAAAAGAAAGAGAATATACTTTATGAGCAAAGTCTAGTTCTGGTTCACCATGTCAGCCAGCGTGACCATCTGTGTCATTGAGTCACCTTGTACAGCTGGCATAGGTTGACGAGTACCTTTGTAACCCAGAAGTGAAACAATGCTGGCAGGCGCAGTAATAGTTAAAGGAAAAGTGACAGAACACAGATTGAATGGTCAATACAACTGCAAAAACATGCTGTGAATAGCTGCAAAATTGCTGACAGTGAACAATTTTCACTCACTCACTCACTCACTTCCACTCACTCAGTACCTGCTTCATGCAGTTTAACTGACATGAGCAGGGCTCCAGATAAGGGCTGTATTGGCATATGTACGGACAAAAAATCTGCATGATATGGTATGAAAAACTCAGAAAACACAGCAGATACGTACCACATGTACGACGCATGGTCTTAGAATCATTTACAGATGTATTTATCTGAAAAAGTATTGCTTTTTCGTTTATCGACCTGTCTATACAAGAGTAGCAATGCTGTGGTGCATATGTGAAACAAAACACAAGATTACTTACATGAGTTTCAGTACAAAGCCAACTTTAATTTGGTTCAGGAATCACCTTAAGACCTACCTGTTCATTAGAATCGGATTGTAAACATGTGATAGTTATGATGTCGGTTAGCACTTTCAGCACAACTTGGTTTGGAATTAAGCATAACAGAAGAGTCCATATTACTATTATTATTATAATAATGTGTGACACATACAAAACATACCTTTAATAAATGCCACCATCAGCCAGTTGATACTTGTATATACCATAAATCATAAAACATGAAATCAGAAACCATGTAAACTATCACATGTATGGTCTCTGAAGAAATCAATGTGAAAAATGCAAAAGTATTTTTATCTTGACATTTTGGAGAATGTCAGGTTTTATCAAGCTCACAATTAACAGTGTCACTAACACTGGATTTAGACAGTGCTTCTCACCAAGAGCAGTCAGTTTGTTCAGCTGATGAAACAGCCATGATGATCCCCAGATATTTAGTATGTCCCTTAGTTTATTTTTTATCACAGGACTCTGTAATGCATGGTCTATAAATAATCAAGTCTGGACCAGACAATCCAGTGATCCGCAGCATGATTGATCTATACAATGGTGATACAATGACATGTCTCAACCATGTCAGTGTCTGACCATCTTATCCCGATAGTCGCCTCCTATGACAGGCATGGTTTGCTGAAGACCAATTGTAACCTCAGATCTTCATGGGGTCATCAGATGTACATGACATCATGTTTGTTTTTAAAACCTTCTCAAATATTGTATTTACAAGCAAAACCCTTTTCACCATCATAGTGAAAAGGTCTCACACCTTGGTTTATACATGACACTACTCACCTCAGTTCTAAGGATTAATTTATGTAACTAGGAATCGAAGCAGTGATTGGTGTTTCATCTGAATATGCCTTATTTGGAATTTCATGATTATGATTTCAATGAAAGTAAAAAGTATACTGGACTGTCATTTTAGAAGATGCTGTCTGATGAACGTAAAGAATTTTCTGGATTTCGAATTGTCTTGTCATAGCATTGTGATGTCATGAGCACAGTCAATGGCTATTAGTTTTAACTATTGAAGGGGCAGGTACATGCCCTGAAACGTCGTATCAAAGAATAAAAAGAAGATGAAATCCAGAAAATTCTTCATGTACAGTTGTTATAGTTCAAAGAATGGCTACCTGCAATAATTTAATGAGAAACTTTAAGGTCAGTTGTTGACACCAGAATAAATCTGATGATGCACAAATATCATGATTTGCAATACAAGTCAACATTAGCTGAAGATAAGATACATTAGATATAAGAAATTACATATTTGACATATTTTGACAGTCAGTTCTGAGTATCATGAAAACACCATCTAGACTAACAGCTAGTCTGTGAAATGAACACATTTTACTGAAAAAATGTCAATAGTGAAAAAAAAATAATATAATGAAATAGAGCCCTGAGACTTTCTTCTGAGAAGAAGCTATGGAAATCTAGACTTGCCACATTTTCTAGACTTGCATGGGCTTTCTTGGATATTCATACTTCAGGTTCTGTACGACAGACTAAATACCATCTAAAAATTGATGAAACGTAACATGTATTATATTTGCCAGGAATTTACTGGATATGAATTTCTGCGTCCTATACCATAAAAATTGACAAAAGGACACAAAGAAATTTATCAGCATGTCCACATGGATGCAGTTCAAATGTGCTTTGTAAAAATTCCAATCAAGTAACAGTAAGTTATCACTGAGTTTGCTGCTAGTATCATTCGCAGTATATTTACTGTAACAAATGATGCAGTGATCATGCTACACAGTACAATAACAATATCAACAATATCAACACTAATATTTAAATGTCTGTGATCCCCATTTGGTTGTCCAGAACCCTTGAAAATTAAGAGTACGAGTCCCAGGGACAGTGAGTGAGTGAGTTTAGCTTTATGCCGCACTCAGCATTATTCCAGCTATATCGTGGCGGTCTCTAAATAATCAAGTCTGGACCAGATAATCCAGTGATCAGCAACATGAGCACTGCTCTGCGCAATTAGGAACTGATGACGTGGGTCAACCAAGTCAGTGAGCCTGACCACCCAATCCTGTTAGTCGCGTCTTACGACAAGCATAGTTGCCTTTTATGGCAAGCATGGGTTGCTGAAGGCCTATTCTACCTCAGGCCTTCACACGTCCACAGGGACCTTCAAATACATGACTCAAACTAAATCCCTGATTTGGGACTACACTTTTCTTGGAAAGGTACAAGTTCTGATACTTTTTGGATGCAGTCACATCTGAGATTAACAGTCACACCCTGAGTCAGTACCTAATCACCTGCACACAAAGTCAGTGATCTAACCCACAACTGGTAGTCCATCCTCGATATCTCCAGGGTATACGTTCCGATGGATCTCCACTATACCCTGGATGCCTGATAAATTTATTATCTCCCTTGGCTGGCTTTTTAACCAAACGTGTCTATGCTGGGAAGTTGAGGGGACCAATCACAACTCAATTTTGCTTTAATTAAATTATCTAGCCGATTAAATTTGGCAATACAAACCAAGCAGAGGTTCCCTGAAAGAGGTAGAAGGGGTTCTTGCATATATTTTTTACAGTTTCTGACCTATCAATTCGTTTCCATCATTTCCCCGAAATCTGAGTTGCACTACGATCAAACCTTCATGGTTGCAATCGTTATCTTTGTTGACACTGACAAATTCGGTTGTAATGGCGGCTTTTCTGATTGGCAATACTGAGAATGCAAAGCCAGCAAAGGGAGATAATAAAATCATTGGGATGACTCGTAAATACATCTGGGGTATGGTGGAGACTTATTTGAACATATATTCTGGAGATATCGAGGATGCTGGAAGTCCAGATTACATCTTTAAGAAGTAGTGTCACAGGAGGATATACATGTTTCTATCAGAAGATGAGCAATATATAATCCAGGCCATAAAATGTAAATTATACATAACGGCTATCTCTTAATGGACAAAAGTCTTCAGCTGTGCATTTAAGTATGATAATTGCTTACTAACATGGATGTAACATTAAATGGATATGATGATTTAGAGCGCTGTATGAATAATCATAATGAATTATTTCTAAGTGGATAGTTATTGGTGTTGCTACCGCTATTGGTATAATAATAGCATGGTAGTATAATGTTGATAAACATTTCACAGAATCTCAGCTAATACTTTCACAGTGAATTAGATTGCAAGTGTTCACATTACATTTACATTACATTTATAAACCATTGTAAGGTACATATGTAGCTGAATGTATTGGGGGCTCTAAAGCATAAAAATCATGGTGTGGTTTATAGAAAGCATATATACGGGTTATAAGAGAACCATGGATTCACTGCACGGATTTCCATAGTGATCACAACATTCATGTGAAACAGAACAGTGAGTGAGTGAGTGAGTGAGTGAGTGAGTTTAGTTTTAAGCCTCACACAGCAATATTCCAGTTATATGGCGGAGATTCTAAATAATCAAGTCTGGACCTGACAATCCAGTGATCAACAGCATGAGCATTGATCTGCGCAACTGGGAACTGATGACATGTGTTGATTACCCGATCCCATTAGTAGGTTCTGACGACAAGCATGGGTTACTGAAGATACATTCTAACCTGGATCTTCATTGGCCAGGTACTAGTACAAATGAAAGACAAATTGATTGTTAGGAGTACCAATCTGGACACAAATAAACCATTGTAGAACTGGACTGCACTGAATCATGGTACCACCCATTTTTTTCAAAAGCGGTATGAATAAAATATACTTTCAGATAGCATTGCTCTTTTTTTTGCACCAACAGACATCGGTCAATCTGATAAGAGAAATTTGATATGATGTCCACAAGTTAGATTGAATAAACAATTACATAGCGCCTCTCAAGAACCTTAATTACACAATACTAAATGTGTTATTAGTTCATCTTCTACTTCTAAAACAATGTAAAAAAAGGAAAGAATAAACCCTAAATCCTACATCCATAGTACCTAAACGAAAAGATTCCATGAAACATAACCATAAATTTCCTTCTTCATATGAAATTGACTCAAGAAAAAGAGTTGGTTTTGATATGAAAATGAGAAGGCACAAGGAAAAGGATAATATTGAGCATAATGAATAAGACCATTAAAATTGATATATTTGAATGTATTGTTCAAGCAGATATCTCTTTGAAGGGCTTTTAGATGTGGAAAACATAAGAAAAGCCAGATTTATGGATGTCAACTTCTTTACTGTGGACAACACATTTCGGGGCGTATGCTTGCTTGTATGCTTGCTCCTTCATCACCTGATGAGCAAGCATATGCTCCGAAACATTGTGTTATCCACAATAAAGAAGTTGATATCCATAAATCTGGCTTTTCTCAAGCAGATACGTTTAGATCTTGTGATGCAGGGGGTAGCCTAGTGGTTAAGGCATTCACTTGTCATGCTAAAGACCCAGGTTCTGTTCCCCACATGGGTACACTGTGTGAAACCTCTTTCAGGTGTCCCTTACCATGATATTGCTGGAATACAGCTGTAAGTGGCGTAAAACTAAACTCACACACTCAGTTATATGTTGTACTTGAGTTTTGACCAATGTGATTATTGGCTGCCTGACAAAAGAAGAGACACCCTATAAGGCATTGTGAAGTTAGATCACAAACAATGAGTAAGACTGTCTAAATATATCATGGTGATTGAATCACACCATAAGGGAATTTCCCAACTGTCACATGACATGAAGCAGATCTGCCTCACCAAATCATGAGGAAATTAACGACTTATTCCCCAGTTTCCTTGATAATCACACTGGCATGACCTCACTACATTAATGGAGGCCAAATACAGTGAATCAGAATGAGTGAGCTTAATTTAATGCTGCTTTTAGCAATATTCCAGCAATATTCCAGCAATATCACAGCGGGGCAAACTAGAATATACTCCATACATTGTACTCATGTTGGGAATCGAACCTGTGTCTTTGGCGTGATGAGTGAACACTTTAACCTCCGCCCCACTGATTCCCAAGATGAAATGGGTTCCATGTTCTCTCTTGCTTGATGTAAAATCCAAGTTAGATTGGGTAGTATTAGCAGTAATCCAGCAATATAACGGACGGGACACCAGAAATGGAATTCACACAATGTGCTCATGTGGAGAACTGAATCCAGGCCCCGATTTCTCGAAACAAACTTAAGTCTGAGTTTTGACTTAACTTCAAGTTTTTGCTCAAATCTGAGAAAACGAAGAACCATGCACTTTACAGAATGAAGAAAATTTGGTATCAAACGCAAACTTAGTAGACAATCTGACTTTGACGGATAGATTTCTTTAGTGGTTTGCACTTTTTTAGTCAAAAACATGCAGGTGAGTTAAAAATTCAGGTGTTTGAAATTGTCAAACTGAGTTTCAGATTTGAGTGAAAACTTAGATTGTTTCAAGAAATCGGGGTCAGGTCTTCGGCATGATGAGCAAATGCTTTAACCACAAAGCTCCCCAATCGTCCCTGAAGATAAGACATTGATAACATAAAAGTCCTTGGATCCCATGCTTGCTGAAGTGAGTGTGGAGTCCTCAGTGGTAGGAATTATGCAGTAAACAACTGCCTCTGTTCACCCAGTACCTAGTTCAACTTGGCCCCTTTCTGCCCCCTAGAATACCAGTAAATAGAAGTCTGATAGTGGTTCCACTGTTTCAGGAACTACACCGTCATGAAAGAAGCATTCCCTTATCCTCAGTTTCAAAAGAGTGATTGAACACCTAGTAACTTAACAACAGGGGATTCCACAGCCAGCAACTATCTGAGGAGGTAAAAGGAAGGGCAGTTACAGTTATTTATTTACTCAGTGTTAAGTACACAAAATGACTCAAAACAGAAAACGCAATTAAATGTTTGAAGACCCATGTGAACAGTGCAGGCTAACAGCACACTGAAAATAATACCCATGTGTTCAGTACTGTTTCTGTAAAAGGTTTACAGCACACTGAAACCAATGGATTATTAGCCATTTTCTGAATTTGGAATGGGACACTACCCTTGTATCAATAGTAAAATTCAAAATTTTAATGGGCCATTTTGAATTCTAATATTCAAAATGGCTCATGGCCCCTGCCTTTCCCAATCCCTGGTGCTGGGGCACAATGAAATACAACAACCAAGTCACAAAGACTTACCACCAAATACACAAGCTGATTGCTATAACCAGCATACACTGAAGGGAACCAGTTTTAACTGAGATCACAACAACTCATATTTTCTAATCACCATATAGCTGGAATATTAATGGGTTTGGTGTAAAACTAAACTCACTCATATTTTGTGTGATCATAAAATGATGGTGTTAACTTACATGTGATGAGCCATCATGGAAAGAGTGACTGTTGGCTATATTAGCTAATGGCTGTCGATATGGGGACTGAAACTGATATCCACTGCTGATCTCAGTGTTTGAAATCTTGTGGCGTTTATCCTGTGAGGAAGAAAATAAGAATTTGGTAGAGACAGAATTGGAAATACATCAATGAAAATTACTTCTAACTGATCTCTAACCTTTTGTTGAATGTTGGATTTCTTTAGGAACTGAATGTATTCTTTAAGCAGTTTTGGAGCCAACTCCTTTCTCTTTTAGGCACATACAGTTCCCATGAATTCATACTGAATCTGGTTATAATGCTATATGTGAAATATATCATACACTGTTCTCAAATATGTCTTAACTGACTCCTGTTTGTCCAAGAAATGTACAATGTGACACATTATGACGCTTTGGAACCATCAAAAGTTTTTTTTGTAAGAGCTGATGAAAAATAAATCTAATAATCATATTTCAATAATCAATACGTCAATAATCAATTTTATTAAATCTGTCAAATGTTATACAAAATAGCCAGACAAATTCAAGTAGAATTGTGTAATTACAATCTACAGAGTTTCATCTATCACTACAGTGACACAATTAATATTCACACCTGAAGTGCAACCTTGATGGAATAATTCCAATTAACCTAATCAGACTAACTGCTTGTTTATTTAACAATCAGTCTGGATTAACAACTGATTAATCAGAAGCCTTCATCTAAATCCAGCTTACTGAAGTTGTTGATTGTATCATACTCATACCTAATAATGCCTTATTGCCATACCTTGACTGTTCGAGGTGATTCCAATTCATCACTTTGCCGCTTTTGTACAATTCCATTCCTTTGGCTTGGTGCTTGACTTCGTCGCTGAAATACAAGATCTTGCTTAAAAAGGAATAATGTATGTTTGGGTACTAAATGATTCAGGAGGAAATAGACAGTATTACATTGTCAGCTTAGTTTAAATAAATGTGACATTAACTTTCAAATCACAAATGTCTCCTGGAATCCAGTCTCATGGAAAACTAATTGTACCTACCAACAATTTCAGGGCTACAATGTCAAGATAGAATTTTATTTTCCAATATTCCATGCTACAGGCCCATACACAATACATAATACTAACATGATAGAAATATACATGACTGGGTGATGACATATGGATATTAAATCAGTGATAAGTGAGTGACTTTTGTGAACTAAAGGTGTGGAAAGTATATTTCGAATTGTGTAACAGTGTATTTACATTTAGAAGACATAAGATGTACAAATTTTCCAAATGATAGATTAGTGTAGAAACATTTATTGTCAAAGAATTTAGACGTAATGCATATGAATTAAACATAAGTAAGAAATGATAATTTTTTTTCGAAAGAAATTAAAACCTTATCTTTGGCATCGTGGACATAATCAATCTAATTTTCTGTATTAGTATAACATCAAGTTTTGATTGTTAATGGCAGCTACAGCAGAATCTTGTTAATGTTTCTTGATAGGTATTCTTAATGGCTTGCTGAAGGCAAGTTCCCATATCTTGTACTGATTTAAAATTTGAATATGTTTTAAGTTTCCATTTTTGAGATATGTTTTCAATCGTCCACTGTTGACCTTAATCCATGACATGTTGTCTAAATTGTGAAATGAATACTTGAGGATTTTTGGCATCCTATATAATCCAGGTGCAGCCAAATCAAATGAAGGGAATGTTCTCTACATATGTTGCCAAAGATATATGACCAGCTTCATCTAATCTATTCATCATTA
The DNA here is from genome assembly GCF_037392515.1 of Haliotis asinina. Lineage (NCBI taxonomy): Eukaryota > Metazoa > Mollusca > Gastropoda > Lepetellida > Haliotidae > Haliotis > Haliotis asinina. The sequence continues at coordinate 42,239,399 of NC_090286.1, forward strand.
AATATATTTGCTTACATAGTCAGTCATAGAGATTAATTTTGTCCACTATTTAATACATTTAGTGATATGATAAACATACAGTCACTTTCCCCAGCCTCAGCCAGTATGAATGGTATTTCTAATTCAGTGTACCTCTGTCTATGTAAAACACCTTTGAGCTTGTGTACAAGTCCAGGCATTGTCCCTAAGATCACTGTCAGTGGATTATAGTTTGAATATATGAACTCATAGTACCTGAGCTCACAAAAACTAACAGAATTGCACTATTGACTATTGGATTCAGTCACTGGGTAAGCTACTGTATTTGACAGTATTTCTCAAAAGCAAGAACAGAAAATCATTTTACCTCTTACAACCAATACACACAGCTTAAGTTAAACAACATGTTAATCAGGCCTATCAATATTTTTTATCACTGACCACTACCATTTGTACAAATAAGTGATTGTATCAAAATGTATTAGTCCAAGTGGGTACTTTGGGCCTACATGTTTGTTTGTAGAATGGATGTATGACAAATCAGGATGTTTTCATGTCACCTAATATTCTACATGTGGCTTGATCATGGATCTATCTCATCGCGTGTTCTGGAATTCCACTCTATCTACAAATGGAAATCGCTCGTCACTGATGTAGGAAGTGCGTGGGATGTGTTTTCCATATATATAAGCTCATCAAACCGACCTCTTACGCAATACAACTTTCAACTTCACTCCGGCATAAGCCACCACAATCGCTTTACTACGCTTGGTCAGAAGTAACATGACTTAGGGTGACTGCGCTGACTCAAAAGTTTACTCATCCAGAGACACTAGGAGTCATTTTTATTATCTGGAAATCACGAAATTCTGAAATATAGGGAAACAAGTGATTGACACAAAGTGGGAAGTAATATAAACCTACCATTTTGACACATTTAAATCCTTATTTGACAAGTTTCAAATTTACTCAAAACTTCCTAAGCCGGTACTTTTCTTGGGATATCGTCATTCTTGTCATCAGTGATAGTTTCATCCAAAATTCTATTTTTTGTAAGGGTGTTTCCCCAACTGCTTTCGTAGTGGGCCGCCATTCCAGTGGAGATTTCCTTCGTCGGTTTCACCAACCAATCAAACCGCCTTCGTATAAGATATCAACCAATCAGAAATAAGTACGAAACATAGTGATTGGAACGGCTTTCCTCGAGAGGGACGACGCTGAATGTGGGTCACAGGGTGAAGGGGAGGAAATCACATGGAAATGGTCAAATATTTCATCACCGCTCGGGTATTTGACCATTAGATGGATAGCAAAAGCAAGTCAGAATAAAGAATGACCCAGGAATTGAAGCTGCATAGTCCGGCTGGGGCAGAGCCAGCGGTCTATCAGTGGCCCATCCCTGGATCGGTAAGCAATGTGTGTTGACCGTCGATTCACGATACCCAACGCAAAGTAAATACACTGAGAAATACCCCTTTGATGGGAAATATCTCATGAAATTTGTATTATATGTAAACTATATTATATGTTTTATTTGTTCCAGGACGGACGAGACGGAGCACATGAGATTATTGATACGATAAGGTAAGACATCTCGCTTGTCTGTTATTGCTCTGGGCCGATTTTTTTCTGTGCCAATGACCTGCGACTTACTGACACGCGATGCGAGTGGACACTGGCATCTTTCTTGGTCTGGTTTTATTGTGGAAAGAACGTGCTTTGCCCAGACAATCTTGGCTCCAATAATGACGGTTATGGTCGAAACAAATTACGAACGAACATTCCTCTAAAGAAGTGCATACGTGTTCGTTCCCTTATGGGTATGCAGTGCTTACAAATGCATGCACTTGCTAACAGAACAAGCCTTCTGAGTGGAAGTAATGTATGGGATTTTTAACCTACTTTCCATGTAGTACCCCCGTACAGTTAAGTAAAAAATGTCGGTATCTTGTACCTCAGTTCAATACACTTCGTCACTATAAACCTACGAGTTGTCAGAATGAAAGTGAAATGTAAATTTGTTGAATTTATTTGTGTATTGAACAAAGGATTGCCGCGAATTTGAGGCACAGTGACCCTAACTCCTTATTTGGAAAGTTGATTGACAGATGATAACTTCACGCAGGTCACGGTCGGGTCATCGCACCAGGTGCTTTTCAATGATTGTTTTGTGAATGACAAAGTTTTGACATCGTGTTAGATCATACTTCATGTGTCATTGTTACATTTGAAGTAAATGACGTATATTTTTGCTTTGGCCCAATTTAGCAAAGTTAGTTGAACAGTGACAGGCTTTTCTTTTGGAATGTATTCTTTTTATGAAACTTAAGTTGGAAATACATTGAAAACACATGAAACATCTTGCATGACAGTGCATGACTTGGTATGTACATATAAGTTTGCCTTCAAACCACCAGAAATGAATTTGTTAATATATGATATAAATCTTTGGAAGCATATACTGCTAGACTTCAAAACACTCAATACATTTACTGTTACTTAAAGACTCCATTCTGGCTTGACTTGTAGCTTTTGACATGATAAGTTAGATGTTTATGTTGTGATTAAGTTCATTTCATTACGAATGAATGCTGTTCCTTAAAAAAAAAAGTAACAGGTATGCAGTTAAATATTATATGAAATCCAACTCTATTAAATATGTGGACTGAAAAACATAACATGGTATATATGTTCAATTTTATCAAACTCATTGTTTTCACATTAATATCATCATGATCATGTTTGTTCTTTTGGTCCCCAAATCAAAATATGAGTTGATTCTAATTTCTTTTGGTCTGGTATCATCAGCCGAAGCCAACCATACACTAAGACTAAAATCCATGAAAAAAATAGCAAAATATATGTCCAGGCAAGTTGATGGAAAAGGTCAAGGAAGATACTGTCATGATCATTGTTGATTTTTCTTGGACAAATAATGTGTGAAACATTTTCTTCATAACTGTTCTTGTTAATTGAATATACAAGGTATGACTGACACTGTACAACTACCTCAGAATATACAGTTTGGAACTGAGGACTTATTTCTGTGTTAAATTGTGTTCCCTAACTCACACTGGTTTTCCATTATTAATGTACATTTCAGCAGAAGTTTCTTCTGCATCGTTGGTTTGGATATATGTCCTCAGAGCAAATGGAAACCCATAGACAGATGTAGAAGATTTCTTAATAGATTTTGAATAGGAATTTTGCCTCAGGGAAAAATTAAAACTGCAGTATTTTTGCAAGTTCCCACAGTTGCCCAAATAGCATTAAGTAATCAATAGTTTCCAAATTCAGGATTATTCATGTTTTACTTCATTTAATCAGGCACAAATGATGTCAGTTGTTGTTTAGAGTGGTAATGGCTCTTATAGCAGTGAAACTATTGTATTTAAATCGCCACTAGGCTAGTCAATGGTTGCTAGGCACCCAGTAAACACTTCTGATGGCAGAGATCCTTTGGTTGAAAGAGGTCTTTCAGTACTGGGATGCACAAAGTGCAGTACCTGAATGTCATTTTTCTTACGTTTCTCCTTTTTCTCCCTACAGGAAAGCATGTTGAATGTACTGGTGGAAAGTTATGATTTCGATAAGAATGAATGTTTTCATGGAACACTTAGGGCTTTACTGGGAAGTAGGAAGGATATTTTTAGATATATTTCTAACAGTGAGGTCATCCAGTAAGGTCAAATTCCACATACATGATATGACATGCCCTGAACAAATTTAGTGGTACGTGCGGGAACTGAAATATAGCTCAGTGTAGGAAGTGGAACCACAAACATGGAAAATGGGGCATGTTTGATTTGTATGAATGATATTCATAGTATTTTCTGAAATTTATTTTGCAGTTTCCTCATTTCTAAGAGGAAGCAGGATATTACTGGAACCAAGTAGAGAGGCTGTACTGATGATTAATTTTAAGTGTTGAAACAAAAATGAGGCATGGGCTGGTGATAAATAGAATGTAGATAAGTGGTGGGATGCATTTTCATATATAATTTGCAATTAGTACTTGGAATTCTTTCTATCAGCTGTAATATCAGTTTTCAGTAGTTAAACATACAAGTCTTGGGGTCAAATTGCATGATGGATTGATGACTGTATATATTAGAGCATGTTGAAAAAGGAAAGTTAGGATTGGCAGTATCACTAAACAAATAAGTGATTGATTTTATTAATTATACAAATGTTTTGTATTGATAAAGAATAACCAGGTATGTATGGTATCTTCATATGAGAACTCACTTTCCATTGGTTATTCTCTACTCCTAACGAACATGGGTACAAGAACATGAACACTCAAGTCTCACTACCCCAAGTGAGTATACCTTCAGGGGTACAATAACACAAATACCCAAGCCTCCTTGTTTACATATTCCCAAGTCTCACTGTTGGCTTCAAGTGAACATAACTTCAGGTATATACTAACACAAAGACCCAAGTCTCACTGTTTTCCCAAGTGAGCGTACCTTCAGGGGTACAATAACACATACCCAAGTCTCACTGTTTACCACAAGTGAGCATACTATCAGGGGTACAATAACACAAATACCCAACTCTCACTGTTTACACCAAGTGAGCATAACTTCAGGGGTATAACAACATACCATCAGGGGTACAATAACACAAATACCCAAGTCTCACTGTTTAGACCAAGTGAACATACCTTCAGGGGCACAATAACATACCATCAGTGGTACAGTAACACAAATACCAGTTAGTGACAATTCAAGATACATCTTGTCAAAACACAAAGTGCTTTCAGGTGAAGTTGTCTGAGATAACTTATTTAACAAGGGGAGAATAAGGTCAGTTGGAAATGTCTGTGTTTCATCAACTGTCCCAAATATGATGTTCTTTATCTGTACTCATGAAGGTTATACAAACACTAGGCCATGACATCTTTATAGGTCACAGTATTCAGAACATTGACTTGTCATGTTTATTTTTGAGGTTTTAGTGTTTGATTTTGATGTGAAGAACATTTGAAGGAAATGAACGGAAGTATAGAATTGAAACAAACTGATTAACAAAACCCCAAATTTGATGTCAAAGTTTGCTTTTACAGAAGAATGACTGACATTTCAAGAAAAGGCTAATGCGAATATCATTGTGTTCAGAAATTGATATTATGACAGCTTTGTGGGCTGTGGTTGTTTCTCTAGGTACTCGGCAATGTCCACAATGTTTCTGACAGGCCTTTGCTAGAGATTTTCACCATTCGAAGAGATTGATAGCTTATTTTACGTTGTCAATATAATACATTTGTATTAACACAAATCATCTTTTATTTTCACTGTTTTTTTAAATAGTGGTTCTGTCTAAGGTTGAATCCTTAGACTTTAAACTTTATTGTTTCAATGAGTGGGTGTAAATGAACAGTTTTCATGAAACCTCAAAGATCTTCCAGTAGGAAGATGTGGGTTTGTGGCCAATATCGTCACAGAGATGGGCGTGACTTTTACCATATTAGGTAATAATGACGTACATACCTGAGAGTGATATTGATTGGGCTAGAGAGTCGTCACTGATATGGAGAAGTTTGTTCATACCGAATATAGGTCAGACAGACGAAGACAGTAATTAGGTTAGTTCCAGACAAGCTGCTTACTAGCAAACGTACTACAATACTTCATGCAGTATTATCCAGCCAACAAATCTTTTGATCAATACACGATAGAGAAAAAAAAATGTGGTGGGTCAATAACCTTCTATTTTAAGCATCAGGCCACCAGGTGGCATGTCTGCAGTATGATACAGAAATGCGATGCCGAGATGCGCTGGAAAGGTATCCCTCATCCTCAAGTAGTTGTCTATGATCTACCACCGCTGAGGAGGAACCTGTTACATGTGATAGCATCTTGATGCTATTTTCTGTTGATTTGTGCTTTTGCTGTCGAGTCAGCAGATAGTGCCTGTTTCCTCCATGCTAAGCGTTGGGCGATTTCCACAAATAGATGATGCACAGGCACATGTAAACAGTCAGACTGAAAAGTTGCTTGGTTGCAGGGTTCAGTAAAAAATGAAAATCGTTATAATGTGATGTTCTAATGGAGGGATAATATTTTTCATTGAGGAAGCAAAAATATTCTTTTTTTTTCTTTTCAGGAGGAAACTAATTTTATTCTGAAAACATAAGGGAGATAGAACATAGTCAAAAATAGGAAGATACATTTTGTTATATTATCATGGTTTAGGATGTCAGCTAATCATTTGTGTCTTTTCACATAAATTTGCAAATGGAAGTGCAAAGGCAAAAGAACTAACCCACCAACACCAAATCATAAATATGTCATGATTCATTGTTCATGGACTTTCCATGTGAACTGGTTATGACTACCATTCTAGAAACTATGGTGTTATTGTATTTGATGATATTCTCTATGGGTACATCAGTCAACTGGAATGACATGACAGATATCTGTAGCTCTAAGCAGGCTAAGTAGGCAAGGCTTAGAGACATTTGTTCAACCCCGGGATGTTCAAGTTCAGACATGCCTATGTTATTGCAATGGTGTTACTTGACACTTTTATGTTTCTCAACTCAGTTTAAAAAAAAACCCTTGACTGTGTATTATTGACAATAATATTTGCAGTATCAAATAAAGAGATTCAAATGTTGAAACCTTGACTGGACTTGTAAGTTGTATGCCAGATGAGAATACTATTTCTAAAAATGAGCTTATGGCACTGCTGCATGAATTTCGTGTTTGGCACTAATCTGTACAGAAATCATTATTCTAGTGCAAGTGTCTCTATGCTTGTGTTGTGAACAAGAAGCATAGATGGTTACATTGTGTTATTTCCATCCTTTATTCTGACAGGCCTTATTGATGGTCGTGTATAGTACATGCAGCCTGATCAATACCATTGCCTGAGTTTGGAGTATCTAATGCATAGCAGGAACCTGTCAGGAGGGAGAATTGATCTTGGGGGCTGGTGTACCCTCTCTAACATGAATAATGCTTCCATTTACAGGAATTGTTTTCTGTTAGGGGTTGGTTTGGTTTCAGGAGAAAACAAACATAACAGAAGTGAAAGTGAAAATAGAAGCTGCTTCACCTTATTTACAGGAGAAATTTTATCATTTGTCTGCTTTGTTATTTAGAAAATGGAAGTTGAAATAATTTGGTGGCTGTTGTGAAAAGCAGTAGGAAGCAAATAGTCATTCTGTCTGAGTTGGCATAGTTTTGAGGTTAGATACTGCTGAATAGTCCCTCTAACTGCCATGTTGAAACTGGATAAGTGTTATAATCACTCCCTCCTTAATTATGTTATGAGAAACAGTTTTATTATTTTCAGGAGAATCTTATTTTCTGTTCACCATAACTGCGAGAGAAGCCTGTATTTTGCAGTTTCATTTTTCCTCTGATAACACTGTGTCAACATAACACCACAAATATAACACACTTCATCATGTCTTTTATCAAGTAAACGACTTCACCATGTGTTTTATAGTCCCTCGTTTAAGAGTACAATTTCTCATGATTTAATTGTTTGGTCCATCAACACATCTATTTTTATTTGTGTGAGACATATTTTAATGCTTTGTTTCGTTGCTTTCTTTACAATTTTCTTCATGAACTTACCTGCTACAAGTATGATTTTAATTTTCCCTAAGGATAGATTTGCTATAGACAAACTGAGGGTGCCAGGCTACAACTGTCCCTTTCTATCCCTTTAAGTGTCATATAATCTTTAAGTGATTTCACATAGAAAACATACATCTCATGACTGAATTGATTTTCAGAATGCATGTACAAACACTAGTGTCCTAAGGAGCTTCCTAGGTCACTCTGACCCAGTGAAGGCAGCTGAACGAGATGTGCAATGCTGCATCTGATGCATATACTATAACAGGTTACAGTAGAGCTAAGTCAAACAGATTGTATGCAAGTACTGAACACTGCACTGGGCAACATGGCCTTGTTTTATATCAAGTGCTTACTCATCATGTTTATTTTTGGCCTATTATGGATTGTGAATACATTATGTGCTATGAGATGCACCTCTCGGTATGAGTTGAAAGAAGTGTTGAAATCATTTGTTGCAGGCTCTGTTATGGTCATAGGTCAAGCAGTCTTAATTTTCATTTTGTTAAGTTGTCAAGGGTATAACTTGCATGCTTTTACTGTACAATATAAATATGTATGAAAAGAAATTGTCTTTTCAGTAGACAGAAGGAAATACACTAACAAATGAGAGACCTGTTTTTTACCAATAAATGTTTCAGTAAAATAACAACTGAAGACATTATATTACGATTTGAACTTGATTAAATTTCTCAAACCTGTAGTATCTCAAACTCATTATTTTCTGTTCTGTCTATGTTCAATGGAGATGTGTGGAAAAGACAAGACACCTGCAGAGTTGTGTCCCCTTGGCACTCCAAATAACTGCCGTACCTGGAATTGTGGTTCAGCCCTTTTATCTTTCTAGGTTATAAAGATCTATTTATATTTATTGGTTTCACCAAAGTGGTAAATGTCTGCGACCTGTGTCACTGGGCTTTCTACTTATATTAAAGTGACAATGTCATAGCACTGAGGGATGGTGGGTAGTGACAAGTGTTTGTCACGCCAAAGACCCTGGTTCGATTACCCACATGGGTACAATGTGTGAAGCCCATTTCTGGTGTCCCCCGTCTTGATATTGCAGGAATATTGCTAAAAGCGGTGTACAGCCTCTATCATTCACTTGTAGCTCTGAGCAAACCTATCAGACCAAAACTATTGCCTAGTTTGGTAAGGACACTACGACTAGTGCCAATTTCTGCACATTTTCTTACTATTAAAGTTATTTCTTATGTACAGATTATCCGCTATAAAAGTATAAGAACTGGGTAATTACTTTTACTTTTCTTGAAAAAAGTATAAGAACTAGGGTAATTACTTTTACTTTTCTTGAAATGAAATGATTCTTAATCATGTCCTTAAAATTACTTAGATAATGCTACGTTATTGCATAGCACCCCGTAGATTATTCACATTTTACTTGTACAGTTGATTTTTCTTCATGTCTCATAAGCCCCATTAATCATCACTGATCATGGTAACATGCATTTTGTCTCACCCTTTTTGTCTCTCCTGCTGACAAGATTCCTTTTCCATTTTGACCTAGAACCAGTATGTGTTATGCTTTGTTTTAACGTTTGACTTCTATCTAGAAGGTTGGCAGTATAATTGCTTTCAGTGCTTAGTTTTAAGGCAAGGACATTTCTTTTATAGAACTTGAGGTGGCTTCAGGATACGTAAGTTATTTATGGAGAACAGTTTTTTAGTCGATGCGACTGTTGGCAGTTGATTTTTACTTGTTAGCTTTTCAACTTTGATATCTGTAGTGTCCATTTGCAGTTTTCTTTGTGAAGGATTGTGTGAGTCATAAAAAGCTGTTAACATCAGGGAATTCTGCTTATGAATAAGTTAGATGACAGATTTCATAATTCATAGCAAAGATGTTATCTAACAAGCTAACAATCCCCAAATGTCAAATTCTATTAACTCAACATACTCAAGGGTTTGACAATGGTTCAGCCATTAGGAGCTGCTGATAATATTTGCTTCTGTTAACAGCCAAGGTGATCGTATTTCTAGGAAGACAGTAAAGACATGAAGGGTGTACTTAAAGTTGCTTTTGAAGAAGTAAAATAAATATTTTCTGTTAGTTCTGAAAAACAGAAACCATGGTGACATGTATCCACTAATATTGTAACTTAAATGTAAGCATGTTTTAACATGTTTAAGAGTACCCAAGAGGTATTATAGCTGTATTTTTGTGAGCTTTGAACAACCAAACAAAAAGATTTTATCAAATTTTCAAGAAAGTCAGACTTGGAGGCAAGTTAAAATACTACTATGCGAGAGGGGTATTGCAATACAGCTAATATCTTTTTAATGATTATTTTGATCCAGTGTATTATGTCTTCCCCATTGTGATGAATACCAAGGACTCATGTGCTGCTATTGTTTCATTGAGGAATTGATGAAACCACACTGTCTCTTTTATCAGGGACTGCACACAGAAAATTATTTTAGCTCATGGTTGTAATTTGATTCTTTTGCTTCAAATGTTTTGAATGAGATCTAAGGCCAGTCCATGGTGGCGATGGGTCTAGGGTATTTATTATCATTGAATTGAGATATAATACAGTTGATTAATGAAGATGCTTTCGCACGTTTAGTCATAACTGCCTCCACCAACACTTCTAATCATGTTCTGTTTCAGTGGTGATTCATTTCTGCTTGATGTTATGTTTCAGTCAACTATGGACTCTTTTTGTTATTTCCATGAGTCCTGTTACGATTGCGTGGCTGTGTAACAAATGATCCTTTGTGTTTCAGATGGGTTTGCGAGGACTTTCCAGAGCTGAAGCAGTCGATGGATCCCAAATTGATTCAGGGGACTGACTCCAAGAGGTGAGGATGAAATGCATATTAATAAACATGGATCTGTGACAAATATTCATAGACTTGATTTATTTAATGAAGTATTCTCAAAGAAAACTTTCTCTTTGGCGTTTGGGGCAGGCAATTTGTCGGGTACCTGAAGTGTGTAGTATACCATGAGGTTACTTTCACTTGGGGGATAAGTTGTTCCTCTGATGGTATTAGAGATTATGGCAGAGCTGTGTGAGAAGACCAACTTTTCGCAACAAGCTTTTCCAAACTGTTTTGATAACAAGCTGTCACCATCAGCTATTTGTGCTTCTAACCTCTGTTAAAACATACACTTTTGTAAATTTTTAAAGCTGTTTCTTTGTTATTTTTTTTGGAGACTATTTCTGTCATCAGACCAACATGTGGATGGTATTTGTTACTCTCTCTAACAACCTTAGTTGATCTCAACAGGGGCAGAATATGTTCTCAAACACCTCATCAGGTGTAATGTTTTCTGACAACTGATAGAAAGTGAAAATAAAAATCATTTTCTTGCACAGTTAAGACATGTATTGCAACCAGAATTCAGTATTTTGGTAAAGTTTGATGCAAAAGTATTGCAACATGTCTTGGTGTGGATAATTTAAGATTGGCAGATGTTTCAGGTTTCTCGATGTTCTTCCAACATCATTTAATGCCATTCATGTAAATACCTTTGAACCTTTTTTCAGTGTGGTTTCATGAATAACAGTAATCCACTTAGGCTTTGATCAGAACAATATTTTCATTGAGATTACTCAGCACAACGATTTCATTCTGACCATGACCATCTTTATATAGAAAGTGTGTCATTGAATCCTTCAGATTTTGCATTTAATTAATTCCAATAACCCCTATGTCTGTTGAATTAGAGACCACCTGGAGAAGTTTGAGCTTTTTGTGGTGTGAACACTGGAAATATTGTTTGTTGACAAATTGTTACTGTTTGTCAGTATTCAGTGTTCAGTTGTCCTCTCTGTCTGTGTGAGTTCAGATCAACGTCTGCTGACAGATCTGTTGAATTGTTTGGGTCAGTGCTTGTTTTAGGCAGGTCATTCAAAGGTCCTTCTTCCTTGCTTGACCCCTTGTCATCAAACACTGACCAGTTGCTAAGATGGGACTATTGAGTGAATATTTATGAACTGAACAAAGAAGCCGGAGCAAGACTTGACTAGAGATTAGCTTGCCATGTGAAAACAGTATTTGCATGTACCCTGTGGCAGGCATGGCTTAGCTAAGTAGTTCTTTAACCCTGTGTAGCAAATGGCAGTTATTATGGTGCATGTATAACAATTTCATTATCATTTGCAGTAATTGTATTTGTAGACATTTACAAAAAGGCTTCAAAGCCGCAGGGAGTAGGACGAGCAGCTTGTTCTTAAATGCCTCACTCAGTAATATTTCATCTATATGAGACTGCTTGTAAACAACTGAAAGAAAGCTTTGTGATACATGTCCCAAGGAATTAAGATGTGACAAGAATCGACAAAGTCAGTGAGCATGACAAGCTGATTTAGTTCATTGTCAGATACCTCAAACATGGGTTGCCGAAGACCAATTCTGACTTGTATCTTCACAGCCTAGGACTGATCATTGTCATAAGGATTTCCTTGTTCTCACAACAGTGAATTTAATGTCTGATATGTAGCATAAAAGTCAATATGGTTGACTTATGTCATCATACTAATTATGCAGATCCCTGCTGATGATGTTGATCACTGGATTGTCTGGCCTAGACCTGATTATTGACAAACTGCTTCCTTATAGCTGGAGTAATGCTGAGTGTGGCATAAAACTAAACTCACTCATTCACAATATCACTCAATGGTTGGATAAGTCAAGACACCATTATTTACAGACTGATGTCTGACTGACTTCATAAAATGAAGTTCTCCTGAATGAGGTATTTTACAACATAAAAATAGGCACTAACACAAATATATCAGTTATTTCAAAATTCACAAAATATAATTGCTTAAGAAGAGTTCACTTCATGCACTTCAGTCCAATAATACTGTGTTAAAATGATAAATTGACATGTAATGTTTGACACAGCAGGGGAAATGGCACAGTCTGATACGTAAGCCTGTCTCTTGTGATAGCTGCCTCCTGTGTGTACAGTCTGACACAATGTCCTACTACCACATTCCTCCACTGTCTAATCAGAGACAGTTTCCTATGGTATTTCACCAGGAGTAGGGTGGAGTGATCTCAGTGGTATTTGAACATTAATGTTTTAGGTGAAGTCATTATAACATCCTCATCAGACAGTGAAATATTTACGCCTCTTGATAATGAATTCCTGTGGTAACTTTGTCTGGCTGTGACATTGAAATAAGATAACATTTGCAGTGTTGCGCATTGTCAGCTGTTTGGGTGTGTGTGATTAAAGCCAGTTTCTTCCTCGTAGTTTCCAGCTACTAATTATAGATTTTTATGTTTGGGATTGTATTTTTTTTTTACAGAAAACAGGAAGTGAATTTTAAAAAGATATTTTACAGATATGTAAATATTATTTGAAAAAATTACAGGAATGTATTGTCTCTTCAAGCTTTTGGACTATGTGTAACAATCCTTGTTTTCTCCATCACACACTGAAACAATTACTTCTACTTGTAACAACAAATAGGTATTTTAGCAGACCATCTATATTTAAAGGTTAGAGATACATTTGCCCCTCTCTGACAATAAATAGTGCTATAACGTGACCAGCTTGGTCATGCTGATGAAAAAGCAATAGTCAGAGGCAGCATTTTTGTATTTCTTATATGAATATTTCTCGTGGCAACTGATGTCTTTGATGTTCAGTTTTTGTTGACCAATGTTAAACACCATTTAATATATATTTGTAGCTCGCTAACACTAGTAACAGAACATCAAGTTTGTCAAACTGGTCGTTTTTCAGTAGTGTTGAATGGCATCTTGAAATCTGATCACTTCATATTCAGTCTCTGGAAATGTATGTATGTGGTCAAGTTATCATGGTATGTCATATTGTATGATGACATATTATAATGACATGTTTTGAAAATGCTTGCATTCCTCACATTGTTCAAAAGTTCAGATTTTCCTTTTTATTTCATGACTTGTAAAATTTTCCCAAATAAGATCTAACTTTTTCAGTAAGAGACAATGTTTTATTAGGTGTTAGCATAATTGGCAGATTGATATAATGACATCAGTGTCGTGGTAAACAATTAATTGTAAAATGTGTTGATCTTGCAAAAATGGCACAAACATCTTCAGGGATGTTATGTAGGCTTACCATTATCCCTCCTAGACAAAGTGCAAAACAACATGTTTAGGAAACATAGCTTAGGTTTTCCAAGGTGCCTGTTATCATGCTTTTCTACATGAGAACAGGCTCATGCCCATATAAAACATGATTTAGTTCTGACGTCAGCCCGACAATGGCATGGCTCAATGTTGCTCGCCACCACAAGATTGCGTCAACTTGGACCAAGTGACAGTCGCAGCAGCTGATTAGAGTTACCAATCAATACAGAGCCGATATTGGAGCCTGATCTGGGTTGGCGGCTCCTCGGTCAATGATGGCATCACAGACATGCTCAGTTGCGGGATGTGAGGTCAGCATTGGTCTCGGAGGGACACTCCTGTTGTCACAGTTTCTTGGTGATTGAGGTCAACCCTAGATTATTAATGATAGCTGGTCATTCGTTTAGATTCCGGGCTCTGTCTGATTACCCTGAAACTGTCTCCTAGTGATGACAAACTGAAGTCATGCAGGAGTTCATCAGCTGGGTATTAATTACAGAAATGAGTAATGGATTCCTTTGATTTTTGTCCCGTTATTATTACTATTTTTTTTTTTTCTGAAATGAGAATTTGAATGGAGACCGGTGTTTAGTGAGGTTTTATTTCTCATTAAGCAATATAGCAGACATAACATGGCAGAGGTCACAGTGAAAAGAGAAAGATCTCTAAAGTATCAGTTAATGGAAAAATATCAAGCATGTGAAAATTGAATGACCAGGACTTGAGAATATAAGTATTTATGAGGAAAGATACAAAGAAGATGTGAGATCCAAATATTATAATGACTGTGATTATACTGAGGATTATTACCGTCATGATCTGATCACACCAGCTATGACCTATGTCTTCTGACCACTTGTATTGTTGGGACAGACATTCTCTAGTACCTGGTAGAAGAATTATTCATGCTGAATCACAGCATGCAGTTACATTTGGTTACATCATCTTGTCATGAATCAGTGTTTCATCACTAATACCACACATTACAATGTCCACGAGTTCCCATTGTCCCTGTCATCCAACATTTAGGAATGAGCTTCTGTTTACACACATCATGATGTTGGGTCCAGTGGAAAAGTCTCAGTCCTGAGTTGCTTCATTTCTGCAGAGCATAATCATATTGTCTTGGTAATTCACTTAAAATGGAACACAATAATTTTATGAGCATCATCATGCAGTTTGAAACAGTGAGCTTTTCATTAATATTCTGCTTGCATGTTCTATTTCTGGATGGCAGTTTGTAAATACTGAAACTTGAATTCAGTAGGCTTTCTGACTCTGTAGGCATTCTGTTTCAAAATTAGCCCATCCAAGCTGTAAGCAGGTGATGTAGCTTTCTTCTCAGCAACTGAGGTTCACAGTCTGATGATTCTATTTAAGTTGTGTAATTATATTTGCAAGCTGACAGTTTGTATTGCTCGCAAGAGACATATTTCTCTGTCACTGCCAGCTTTTGACATTTTATGAGACTGGTTTGTGGAACACCAAAGCAGAATGAATGTGTAGAAGATACTCTAATTGTTATTGTCGATCACAAATTTGATATTGTTTTGATGTTTGCTTTAATACAAGGTGGGATCTTTAGTTGGACCTATAGTATGTGGGGACAAATAAGGTATGTTAGAAGTTACAGGCCTTTGAGATGTATATCAAAAAGCATTCATGTGGGTCATTTTGCTTTCAGCTACGAGAGTTTGAAGCGTTTGTGCGACATCTACAACAACAACCTCGATAGTGCGCTTCAGCTGGTGAGTTAGTAATCACTTGTGAAGGAGACGTCAAAATATTTATGTTTGATTGACTATTGTGACTAATGGGTTTGTTTAGTAGTTTTGTTTGAATATTGCAAAGTGTGGCATTGATGGTAAAGTGATTTGTAAATGAGCTTTTGCAAAATTAAATTGACTTCCCACAAAAAGAAGTTTCAAAACCAAATCTCCTCTGTGGTGTAGTGATTAGAACATCTAAATGGAGAGTGGACGCTCCTGGGTTCGATCCCCAGCCGTGTCATACCAAAAGTTGTTAAAATATGGTACTTTTTGGCCCCTGTCTGGCATTAATGGGTACAACAATGATGACTGGTCTGCTCAGAGTCAGTATAATGTGTCTGAGTGGGATACTCATGCTTAACTGTAGCATGGTATCTCATTGAGCGAGCTCTATGGAAAACATCTTAAGTCTGGGCTATTACAAACAGCCACACATGCATACACATGCACATCATCATATGATTGAAGTATTCTTAAGTACAACATTGAACCCATTTTACCTCACGTCATCAAAACTATTGGCTGATTTGAGACATGGTATTCTTTCACCCTGTTTCTTTTTGGAAGAGTCCAGGTTCAAATGAATATCACTTTCAATAGAATATACGATACAGGCCTTGTAGTTTAGCTTCTTGTTTGTATGACCACCTTGGATTCAAGTGGACACTGTTCCCACTGTGGGTATTATGAATGCAGAGTGGCTATTTTATTTTCTGTTAAACACTGCTTTAAAATATGTGGGTATTTCAGTGATTTTAAGTACATATCATTGAGTAAGTGTACTGAGCAGGTATGTACTGCCTTATGGTCGTACCTAAGGAAAACCAACTTCAATATAATAGAAATGGTTTCATAAAAAATCACTCATCCTGTACTTTCAGTACAACACTAGTCCTCCTCTTCTATATCAGAGAGGTACACAAAGTCTGCAGTTTAGACTACTAGTTTTCCAACTTTCATATTTGTGGAAGTCGCGGTGGTTGAGCGGGTTAGGCAGCTGACTTTGTGTGTTGGCGATTAGGTGCCTGACCCTGAGGATGTGGGTTCAAATCCTGGATGGGACTCACCTGAAAAAAGTACTAGAATCTCGTACTTTACTACAAAGTGTATAACACATACATTTGACCACTTTCTAGATGGCATTGTGTAATCATAGTCCAATACTAACAGTACAACTTGATACCAGTCAAAGTCTTTTTCAAGATGCAAGCAATTTATATAAATATATTGTGTGTGCATATGTTTGAAACTTGTGTATCTAACATTTAAAATGTGAACTGACATGCAACACTTACTTTTCAATGCATAATTAGAAATTTTCTATGCATTTTTTACCAAGATATGCTGCTTATCTCGTCTTTGAGCATTTGTTTTGTTCATTATCAGTGGAAAGGAACAGCCCACACATACCAGTTAAACAAGCGTCCCTCCACCACCTTGCTGAAACACATTCTCCAGCAGTGCTACAACCATGCTGTCACAGACCCTGAGAAGCTCAACCAATATGAACCATTCTCACCTGAGGTATTTACAAGTCTACACTCTTTTTTAATACAAATGATGTGTTTTATAGGAATTGAGAATCATTATTTCTTGGCAGATAAACAGTTCTATATGCATCAGACAAACTAAGGGTTGAAAGCATGAGTAACTGGTTTGCAGTAACATTCATCAGGGTGACATACACCAACAGATTGATACCGATTTGAAACAGCTCTTCTGATCAAGGTGTGTTCCTCCTCGATGACTTGAGCCTTGAATGTCCAGAGGGTTTGTCCATGTGAAAATGTAAAACCCACGGTTGCCCACATAATCTCTGTTGAGTTGTACTTGTGATGTGTAACTATGGAAGATCAAGATTCATGCAGATGTCAACCTTCAATCAGACTCATATCCCTTCCAGATGCTGAAACCCTGTAACATGACAAATATGGAAAATCATGATCTGTTTTGACAATATCATATACTTTTGCACATATTTCCTACTTGGGGTAGTATGAATGTTCTAGTTATGATGTATCCAAAGGGCGTGTCCTCTCATTTTGTTGAATATTTTGTCATCAGGTCTATGGTGAAACATCCTTTGAACTTGTGGACCAAATGATTCGCTCCATCAATTTCACAGAAGAGGACAGCTTCATAGACCTTGGCAGTGGTGAGTATTCAGGAAGGTATTCCAAATGTGTACAGCTTTTACATCGAGGTCAGATTGGCAGGTTCTCATGAACGTGAGGTTTTTAGTAGTTTTGCATATTCTGTTGCCCGGTAATGAATGACTGTTCACAATCCTTGAAGAACTGTTGTTTAAAAAACTGCAACCTGATATCAGTTTTTTTGTTCCAAATATTCAATCATTCCTTTGATCATATTATAATTTCTCATCAACAGATTCATCATCCAGTTACAGTCACATTCATTTATGGAATAGGGTTCTTTTATTTCAAATTATTGTTTGAAAAAACACAATCTTTGGCATATACAGGAAGAGGTTTTGGGAATCTAATTATTATTATTAGTGATGATTGATTGGCTGGAACATACATGATTGCGATGTATGATCAATAATGAATGCTGCCCACTTATTAACACTGGCCCAAAACAAACATGTCATTAGTCTAAAATGCTGGATCTTTCATAAACTGAACAGGAAGAGTTCATGACCATTGGAGGGAGTATATTTGTGAAGTTGTGTCTTCACCATGACGGAGGTGTCGTGGGTTAGGATAGAGGTTAAAGCATTTGCTTGTCATTCCAAAGGCCCAGGTTTAAATCATTTGGGTACAATGTGTGAAGCCCATTTCTGGTGCCTCCTGCCTAGATATTGCTGGAATATTGCTAAAAGCTATAAACTTACAAATATCAGTGATCCCTAGTTATTTTCATTCTGTATGTTTCTCAGTATGCATTGTGAGTTAGAAAGATAAGAGGATGATTTAGTTTCTTGCTACGTATGTGTGATGGTATATACACCTATGTTTGGTTGCAGGTGTGGGACAAGTGGTGCTGCAGGTGGCGTCAGCCACCCCCTGCAAGATGTGTTATGGCATGGAGAAGGCGGAGTGGCCAGCCTTTTATCAAGGGGTATGGCATCCAAACTAAAACTTAATGTCACATGGTGTCCACTGAAATTACTGTAGTGTTGTGAATGTAAACATTTGTGTTGTACAACCTTATTTAAAGTATTGGGTATGACTGTCAATTTGCCAGTTTGTTTCAAGTTATACTGCCAAGATAATTGCAATTTTCCAGTAAGCTACAGTTACCACCCTTACACACAGTCTCTTCCATATGATTCCATAATGTGGAATGTTAATATTAATATACGTCGATCAGTTGCTATTTCTTGTAAACCAGTGAAGATACGGGTTAGAATAGTTCTTCAGTAACCCATGCTTGTTGTGAGAGATTGGGATTGGGTGGTCAGGCCCTCTGACTTTGTTGACACGTCGTCATATCCCAATTGCTTTGAGCAATGTTCATGCTTTTGATCACTGGATTGTGTGGTCTAGACTTGATTATTTACAGACCCCAAATATAGCTGGAATATTGCTGGATGAGGTGTAAAACTAAACTCACTCTCGCACTGTTTGAAGTATTTGGTATAATTTGCCAGTTTCAAATTAAGACACTTTGATGTGGGCAGTGGGGTAGCCTAGAGGTTGAAGCGTTCGCTTACCATGCTGAAGACCTGGGTTTTCTTCCCCACATGGTTACAATGTGTGCAGCCCTTTTCTGGTGTCCCCCACTGTGATGTTGCGAAAAACGACATAAGACTATAATTACTCACTGCAGTTGTGCAGGTTGATGCTCATACTGTTGATCCCTGGAATATTGCTCACTCATGTTAATCAGTTGTTACTTCAGGTAAATTTTTGTAAATAAAATATTAATAAGAAACTCCAATACAGAAAGAAGTATACAAGCCAGTAGACTATTTTGATGGTATGTTGTTGAAGGGACTTCATTAGAAATAAAATGTCCTTAAAAGCATGGACTTTTGCATGTGCTTTCTGTAAGTTAAAACTTCTAGAAACACATTTTAGTACTGATAATTGGTGCTAAGTCACATTAACTGTTTTATCTTCAGGCCATGGACAGGGAGTTCCGAAAGTGGACAAGATGGTATGGGAAGAAATACAGTGACTATAAGGTTAGAGTCTTATATTGTGACTCGGTGTGTTCAGTATTTGCTGTCTTGCAGGAGCTTGAAATGCATAATTTCTGTCATTAGCAACTTGTCTGTAGCTTGAATATAGTTTAGTAAGCTATGCTAATAATATAGTTCATATGATGATACTATTTCAAGCCAGGAGACTCAAAAGCATTTGCAAAGACTGAATGCATGTTTCTGGTGAAAGCTTATAGCATTACACTATTCAACAGAATAGTGAATACCCTTGGATTGTTAAATGGACCAAATTAGCAACTTATTTTCCTGTTGGTATAATTAATCTTTTTTGAGTAGCTGTTGTCACAGGAAAAAATCAGATGTTTTTTAACTATATTTTATTATGTTTTCTCTTTACTCTGCCAGTGGTTGATATTAATATGCCGTTTATCCTTGCAGTTGGAAAAGGGAGATTTTCTATGTGAAGAGATGAAAGATAGACTAAACAATGCAACGTAAGTATTCTAATTTCTGTCCCATGTTAATTGACAACATTAATTCTAAGGTTTTTGTGTATTCTGTACAAGGCTTTGTGGTAGCGAAGGATTGATTCTGCAATCTGCAAGTTGTGACAATTTTTGAAGCCCATATCTCGTGGCATCTGTCATGCTATCACTGAAATTTTGTTAAAAGTAGAGTAAAAACTGTGCTCATTATTCTCATTAAAGTGAATGCTAAGTAGACTCTTTTTTTCACTTTTTCAGTGTGATATTTGTTAACAACTTTGCCTTTGGACCTCAGGTAGATCATCAGGTATGTCTTGACTATTTTGGAGAGAGACTCACCAATCAATAAAGATTTTTCTCAAATGTAAAATTATATTTTATCTGAATGTATTTTGACACTCAGATAACTTTTTGTTTGATGTTCCTGGTTCCATTCTTTACACGTGTGAGGAATACTTCTTGTGACACTGCCAGAATGTTGCTGGACTATTGCTGAAAGTTGCAGTGAAAAAATACTTACTCAAACAGAATTACCTATCTCTTTGTTCCTGAAGATATGTTCCGAATTCCTTTATTTGATCATTGCAGTTTTTTTTATGTTTACAGATAAAATTGTGATTTACAGAGCCTAATTCTGATCCTATATTCATGTTGCAGCTGAAACTCAGATTTTCCAACATGAAAGAAGGTGCTAAAATTGTGTCATCCAAAGCATTCTGTCCGCTCAACTTCAGAATCACAGACAGAAATCTCAGTGGTAAGTTTTTTTTGTGATTTACAAATAAGTAAACTTCATGGCTAATTTTAGATCAACTAATTCTGAGTCCTACATTTGAGGACATACATTTTCAAGGTTGTTTTGATTAATCACCCTGTTTCATCAGCGTTTTAACAGCATATTAACTTAATAAATCTGATTTGTCTTAATGAGTACTACTCTCTTAGTTTAATGATCATTTTGTTGTAACCCATTGATTGAACCGCAATATTATGAATACTGTTATTTATTTTATTTGATCTTGTAGACACTTTTTATATGCATGCTGTGTGTGTTTTAGGTTGTCAAAAGCAGTGTTAGTGACCATTTGTTTTGCATGCTTTAGAAATAAATTTGTCTGCATCAGTAGAATGGGAACAAATTCATCTGTAACAATCATTTAACTCATGTAAACAAGTTCCCGAAGTTAAACTATCTGAAGAGCACTTGCTTTATCTAAATTTGTAAATAGATGTACATACAGTTAGTGCTAAGGAGAATTCAGAGTATTTTGTTACATGAAGTTTTATACATTTTAGTTTGATGGGAGATTGTACAGAGAAATATTAAAATTTTGACTATTTCATTCTGTCTGTCACAGAGTACACTTCCATCAAATTCAGACTGAGGTTACTTTTTTGTGCTCAATATTTTAACTTTTGCTGTTAAGTTTGATCCTTGTTGATCTGCATTTTAGGAAGGTGAAAACCTGTCAAGTGGCAGATGTTTTCTGCTTTTAGATCTATATGAAAACTTGTAGATGGAACTTTTCTTTCCACCATCATCATGTCAATTTTGAGGCATCATCATCCATGGAACAAAGATCATTCATCCTCATGTCATTTCTACTTCTCTCTTTAGCCATTGGCCTGTACCTTTTACACATGCCTGTACCTTACAGAATTTACTGTTTTTTTCAGTAGTTTTGATTTTGGATAGAACACCCTTTTCACCCTTAGTACTAAATTTGGTATGTCATGTAAGAACTCAAAGTGCCTCCATGTAAGGAGTACTAATCCTCTTCCATTCTTAGCATGGTCAATTCCCATTATATATTCAGAAAAAAAAAGGAATTATGTAGAGTGTCTTTTTGACACTGAATTGAAAAAAGTTTGTAAAGATCTGATTGTATGCAGAAGTCTTGCATGATTTAAAGCAGAAATTTAGACACTTTCCTCATCTTTGGAGTACAGCACAAAAAGAAAGAAACTTTGTTAAATGCAAGGCAGATGTAGGTCACTTTTGTTTTAATCTTTTGCCTTGATCCATTAACTTTTCCAGATATAGCCTCAATTATGCATGTTACTGTGCTGTCCCCATTACGAGGTGCAGTGTCTTGGACAGGCAAACCAGTCACCTACTATCTACATACTCTAGATAGAAGTCTGGTGAGTTGCCCGGAGTTGCCTGCCCCTCCATAAGCCAGGCATAGTTACCTCCCCTTTGTTTAGGGAGCCATGTTGTGGAGTGTGTGAGTGGTGTTTTCTTGGCTAACCTTCTATTTGTCCCAGTTCATCAGCCCTGCATGCCAGCTGCATGTCATCATCACCAGTCTAGGCACTTTAAGGTTGGTGCTGCCTTGAAGGTCTCCATATA
Source organism: Haliotis asinina (assembly GCF_037392515.1). Lineage (NCBI taxonomy): Eukaryota > Metazoa > Mollusca > Gastropoda > Lepetellida > Haliotidae > Haliotis > Haliotis asinina. Next base: position 42,261,808 of record NC_090286.1, read on the forward strand.
CATTTGGCTTATGATTTCACAGCTGATTTCCAATATGTTTCATCCATGTATTTCCTGTAGATGATTAACATAAAAATTGATCAAATTATGTCAGCCTGTCCGATTGTCGTCTGTTTATGTTAGATTTGTTTCCTTCATCTCATTTTACACATAAAGTAGATGCCATTGAGACAGTGTTGAATTATGTCTGTTAAGTCTTCAAATTTGACATCTTCAGAAAAGGAATTATAGTTTTGAAATAAACAGGATGTGTATTGGAGAAGGCTGTGAAAATGTTTTAGCTATGTGTTCCAAGAGACCAGAACAGGCGGTTGCCATTGTAGGTGGGGAGGGTAGGACCATGATGTTAAATTGCTTTCTGCCATTGCAGATATTGGGACAATCATGCATGTAACGGAGCTGTCCCCACTATGTGGTGCCGTATCCTGGACCGGCAAACCATTTACCTACTATGTTCACACAATAGATAGAACGTTGGTGAGTAACTCGGCCGCTACTGACATTGTAGGTCATGCAGGCTGGGACAATGCTCATAGGCATCTAGGTGTTATGTATAGCATTGGTGTCGGCACTCTCTCCCATGTTTCAGTTTGTCAGTGGAAGGGGTGTCATTTACCATAGAGAAATCACAAAATATTACATGGACATTCCTGTCAATGTGTATGTATGTATGTATGTTACCTTGATATCAATGCTGTTCATTGGCAAGGGATGGATTTTATACAATTTACATCTTGCACCAAGCAAATTACATCTGAGGCTGAACCAATCTCCATCTGAATTAAATTTGTACAGGTGGGCCCTGGGATCCATTCAATATTTAACATTCAAGTTCCTTCTGGACAAGTTGGCCCACGTTCACAAGGATATCTCCAGAGTTATCACTATCCTAGCTTGTCACTTTCAAGGCTTAACTACTATTCCTGCTTGACCTGCAGATATGTTTGCACTGAGGAATCTATTTATCAGGGATGGCAATTTTCCACAAATCTGAAAAGCTGCTGATTAAATGCAAATGAATCGATTCTGGAACCTGTTGGTAGCCTGTGATTTTCAGCTAAAATCACTTTCACTTGTTGCCATCCCTGAATTATGTTATACAGTAAGTTTCTCTTCTTTCCCAACATTGTAGCGCTGATAGTGAATTGCCTGGGTTCCCCTTATTACTGTATGGAGGGGTGGAGGAAGATGCTGTGCGTGAAACAGTAGACTTGGTGTATCAATGTCTATGTACACTTTCACTGAACTATGTATACAGATATATACATCAGTGTTTGTAGTCCTGTCTCTCTGTCATAATGTGTACACTGTTGAACAAATGTCACCAGTTGCAGAAAAAAAGGGTCTTTGTTAGTTTTGTTGTTCTGTAAAATTTGAAAAGCAAAGCCATTGTATAAACTAACATCGTTCTGTTTAGTTTTACTTGTGTTGAAAGATGTACATGTTCGAACTGTTGTTCCTATAAGTTGCGTTTTATTTAATTGCAATAAACTGACTTTGGTTTACATTCTACCATGGTCGGCTGGGATACCCACAATAAGACAGTATGTCAGTTGTGGATGATGAAACACTTTTCCTCATTTTTTGTTTACCTTACACCTTGCTTAATATATTTATACTGAATTTCCTTGATTCTTTGAAATGATATTTATTAGCTTCTATGCCATGGGTCAAGAGTGACACGTTTTTTTTTATTTTACAATATACCATACTGAAACTGTTTTGATCTCATAATGTTCAAACTTATCCTGTACTTAGATTTAAGCTTTTTTTATGGCTGTTTAAAGGTTTTGTGTTATGTAACTTTTATCTACTGATACAACCACTGATTGTTTTTTGTTTCTTTTCTTTCAGTTAGAGAAATATTTCCTCAGGTTGAAAAATCCTAAAATGAAGGTAAGAAAACAGGCATAGACATAAGGCAAATGTCACATTAACTGTATGTTAAGCGATAGTGAGGTACTGTATGTAATGTGACCATGTGTGTTACGTTGTACACATGGGAAGACTTGTTGCTAAGGTTCTGCTGTTGCCGCAGGACTACTAAAAGAGGGCACCACCCTGTCACTGAATGATAATCATTTTGCTTTGTGTTTCAAATGTTTTCTGTTACAAATATTGAACCTTGTGACCATCAAAGTAAGTAGGGAGGTGACCTTCCTTACTAATCATAATAGTACAGTGGTCCATAGTGGGTTGTCTCTGTAAATTAGTATTTATCCTGAAAGACACAAAATTTAGTTTAATTTATTTCCATTAACACAGCATAATGGGTTATTTTTATTATTTTTTTTCTTGTCAGGAAAATGCAGAAATCAGAAAGGATAGACGTGGAAGACCTATTACCTTTAAAGATAAAGTCAATCTAGTTGAAAATGTAAGGATGTTACTGTCTTAAGACTTGTGTAAAAAGCAAACATATTTACCAGTAATCTGGCATGTAAAATGTAAAGCCTCGACATTTTTTTTCAGGCATCTTATATTTCTTTTCGTTATCTTCTAGCATATTTTGTATGATCATGAACTTACATTTAAGAATTGGTATGATGGGTCAGGTACTAAATATTTGAGAATTCGATCCACAGAAATAGAAGGAGATATGTATGTTTGTTATAATAATTCTAATTCTCTCGCAGGAGGATCAGAGGAACAAGAAGCGGCGTCGAGAACATGATGATCATAACTATCAAGCTGCTAAGATCATCGACTTTGACTCCGCCAGCAACACCAGCAATGCCACTACCGACGACAGTAGTCTGTATGGTCCCACAACACGTCGGGGCTGGGCTGAGTGGGTTGCTGCTAGACCCAAATCTCCAACATCCAGTATTGAACAGGATAATGATGAGGTTAGCTATTTGTATTCCTTAAGGGTTATGTATGTAGATCAGGGCCGAGTCATTTTGTATTTGCAGTTGTGGACATGTACAATCCTCACCATGAATAACTGCAATATTGTTGGTGCTTAAAACAATATTCACTCACTCAATTTTGATAGATCTAAAGGCAGCTTTGGGTTAGGGTTAGGGTTAGGGGCAGTAGCAGACTGGTATGAATGAGGTATTCCCATGTTTTAGCTGAACATGGAGCTAAGGGAAGAGGTGGATAAGGAGAAGAGGAAGAAGCAGGTGAAGCACTTGAAGAATGGAGCTCTGCAGAAGAAGAAGAGACGAGACCGGAAAGGTAGGTGTATCTTGTATCTAGCATCTAGCTCTACACCTGATGTTGTGAACTGTGTAGATGACATGCCACACCCTACACAGTCTCACTTGCTATCTTTCTTTAGTTACTCTCATCTTTGGAGGGGACAGAGGGATGGGCTCAAAGGAGAATCACTGGGAAGCCTGCCATATAGAGTGTGTAGGGGCTCATTTGGTATATTCATGTGTCATTGTAAGAGGGTCTTGATGGAAGGTGTTACAAGTCATTAGTAAGTATAATTTTGGTCCTTTACTCAATAGCCAATATTTTTTGCAGGGTGGTGTAGTTTAAAAAAACCAACATGAATTAAACACAGGACAAGCTGTCAAGTTGATTCTGTGATGTGAAATATCTCTATACAGTGTAAATATTTCCTCTGGGCAAACATTGTAACAGCTGGTTCCGCTTTCTCTCATTTTTGCATTTGGTGGTTTGCCAGGACCAAATTTAGTTGTGTTTAGTCATGTATGAGATTTGTGAAAATTTACAGGACAAGGTAAAGTATCAATATTTTATTGACATTTTGAAATTAGACTCTTACAGCATTTACGATAAGTTTTTCAGTTGTTTTATGCTCAACAGTATGCCCCATCAGGACCCTCCTGAATTGAAGCTTTCAGAATTCGTGTGGTTTCAGAATTCGTGTGGTTTTGAAATTTCAGTGTGTCTATTTCTCTTTCGATCTTAATACTGGGAAATCATTCAGGACTGTTTTTTGAGAAATCTGTTTTATATATACCTATGTATAATGTGATCAGTCATGAAAAAATAAATGCCATTTGCTGTGTTATTCGGGAATAATATTTAAAAATTCCCATTGAAAAGATACTAACACTGACACAGTGTTTGTCCTGCAATATTAGTGCAATTGAAAATGTTTCTCTGTTTTAATAAATAAACTGCTATAACAACCCATGAGTCCCTAAATAATTTAAAATTGAATTACCCAAAGAACCCCTTTCAATCTTCCACAACATTTGGTGACAGCATCCCAGTGCCAGTGTGCCATGTTTAGACCTGTAGTCAAGATGGTAATGGCTGTCATTTCCCTTGTTTCAGCTCGAAGGAAAATAGTTAGCCCCACAACTAAAGCATCTAAACTTCGCAACAAAAATAAAGCTTTGGCTCTGGATGGACTCAGCCTCTTGCATACACACACTCTACTGTCAACATCGGGAAAAGGTAGATGGAAGCAGTATATCTCACCTGTCGTTGTTGTAGTAGCTGTTGTAAGGGTGCACTGTAACCATCAGAGTTTGGCTCACACCTATATGCTTCTGGTTTTGTGGGGGTGTCATATGGTGTCTGATGAAGTCCTGTGTGTGTTGTTGGTGTGCAGTAGTTTGTGCATCTCAGGATAGTTTTTGTAGATGAAAAAGGACAAGGAAGAGAAGATACTCCATTGCAGTGGTATTTCCGTGTTTCACTGGTTCAGTTATCAGAAGGGATAAATGTCTGTAGATGGAGGTGCAGCATGCTGGCTTGGTTGTATTCAATTTGATAAACATTCCAGGTGCAGGTTAAGCTGCAAGCTTTGAGGGTTGATTATTTTGCATCAATCTGTGATGGGAAAACTAATAAAGTCCTTTGTCCATTGTTTTGATGGCCATGCACGATATCCGCAGTATTCAGTTTTCAGTACATTGTGGAATCATGCAGTTTCATGAAATATTTGATTGCTTAAATTGTAAGTATTCATGATAAAATTACTCGACAATTTTTTGAAGAGAGCATGTTAACTAGAAAATGGTGACAGTGTCAAAGTCACACAAAATGAGAGTTTGAGTGAGGATCGTATTGAGTTGAATTCAGTATATCTCAGGACTGTAGTTATATTATTGCACAATGTTTAACATGAATTAAATCCTGAATTATGTGTGTATGTATGTATGTATGTAATTTATATGGATATATATGTAATTTAAGTTTCAGTAGCATTGAGATATGACATCCTACTCACATCCTTCATCACAAATGTCGGTGTATTTCTGCATGGTACTGGTATGGTAAAGGGGACTTTAAGCATGCTAGTTATGGTATTCTGTCAGGTGTCTTGGGTGATGTTTGCTGTGAGTCATTAGTCTAGTTACAGCTGTATGTGTCACAAATCTAATCTATTTTCTCTCTGTTTAGGTACGGACGATGTGACCTACAATGACCGCAGCATGACAGACCATTCCAGCTCTGTTTTCAAGCTTACTACTCAGAACCAGACTGTTTCATCTCTAGAAACACCACCTGCTCTGCAGCAGTTATTAGGTGAGAGTTCATCCAGCGACAAGGCATGTAATGGTGGTGGGATGGGTCTGAGTTTGATAAGTTCACAGAAATTACATGCCCTGAGCTTATTTCTCTAGCCATTGCTTATGTTAAAGGTATTGTGAAGCATTCAAGAGATATAAGTGATTGGTGATTGGTTTGTTGTTTCAGAAATCTTCCGGCAGCAATATATGGCATACTTGGCGTATATGCAGAGTCCACAGTATAAGCAGCATGTTCAGATGGAGATTGACAAAGAAAATGTGAGTGAAATATGCTTTTCTTCACAGAGATGACTTTACAGTGTGAGATATCTATCTAATGATCACATTTTATGTTTTTTAGCATTATGGATTTGATTTCTATGATCATGGTATCCATTGTGTTCCTCCTTAGATTTTGATAGAAAAAAACCCAAATGTACCATACTGCACATAACATAGATTATATCCAGAGACAGCTTGAAAGATATATTTTACAGCAGACTTTGACTATAAAACCATTTGGACCAATCTAAGCAAGCTGATTACCAAATTACTGATTTATTTGATGAATTCCTTCAGCTGTTTATGTACTGCAGTGTGATATATGCTTGAAGATGACTGGAGCTATATGGTGTTGTTTCAGTTGAGGAAGCAGGATCTGCAGAACAAGATGTTCCAGCTTGAGAAGCAAATTACCAACCTGCAGAAGGACAGTGTGGGTGTGCTCAAGGCCAGGCTGAATGAGGTAGATATATATTGTCAAAACACAACTACACGGGGAGAGAGAGTGAGTGAATCTTAACTTTATACCACAAATGGGCTTCACACGAATGGGATACCCGTGTAGGGGAATTGAACACAGGTCTTCTTCATGACAACCAAATGCTTTAACCACTATTCTATGCAACTGGCCCAAACGAGAATGAAGCTAGATAGTTATCACATATACTACAGGATGAGTCATTTGGATTGTGTGGAAAAATATTAGAAGAAATGATAAGTTATGTCTGTTGTTTTAGCCCCTGGAGTCATACAAATTCCCATTTGTTATAAAATTTCTTAAAGATAGGAATTAAATTGATATTCTGTATATTTGACTTGGCATTGCATCAACTGAACGAACTACTTCTCTTCTAATTCTGATGAAAGCCATGCATGTATTCAACAAAATATTTGTACTTGCTTAGCTAGAGATTGCATGTGAAAATTCGCATCCAGTCAAATCATGGAACTTAAAGATGTAAATTGTCCTTTATTGGACCCAGCTCAAGGATAGGGTCTGATTTTGAGTACTTTCCCTGTCTGTTGATGACACCTTTATTTCATGACAGTAATCAGTATGGTTGGATTTTTCAGCTGGGAATTGATGCAAGCAACCCTGACGACTTCCTGTCGCAGGCGAAGACAATCGTCCATGAGCACAAAGAGCTGGAGAAGCAGGCTAGTACATTGTCCACACAGATCAGAAACCTCGAGACAGAGCAACAGAAGTTGGTGAGGGATCTCTGCCGTTACTCGGCACCCTGCTCCTCTGTACTCAAGGGTTCATCATGTCATTGTCGCCCACCCGCCACAGCCGCTAGCTGTTGCCGCTGCTGTCTTTGTTTGCATGGTCTGCTGTTGCTACCGAAGTTGTTGCAGTTGTGCTGTGGTTGTGTTGGTGCTGCAGCAGCAGCAACATTGATCCTTCACATGGTGTTTTAACTTTAATAAATTGGCTTCTGTTAAATGCCCAGTTTAACAAGACAGTTTGAGAAAAATATGCTGTGAAAAGCATGTCTTTAGCTTGCACTGGTCTGTACAGGTTTGATAATGTTGATTTTGCAAAAGAGATCATATTTTGAAAATTCTCCAAACAATTAAATCATTTGAGAAGTGATTTGTAGGTCTAACTATAACTAAATATTGAAGTCTAAATCGAGGGCCTAGTTATTTGGTATTTGATGTATTCTTTTGTAAGTACAACTATCAATGTGGATTATATCTTCCTGGTTCTATGTGCATGAATTTAATGCAGGAATTGGACTGAGGAACATGATCTTTGGAGTAGTTTGAACCGTGTAACATGCCTTTTTGAAGAATCAGTGTTTGTCTCATAGAGCCAATAGTGGACTGAAGTAGTTGTGATCCTTCTGGACTAGATAGTAGATGGACTCCTTTGGCCAATCTTAGGTATGCAGGGAGAGGAATGGGAAGCTTTTGTGTGGGAGGAGGGAATGGTTGGATCATGTGCAACTGCTAAAGTCAGATTAGGTTTAGTGTTATAACCTATTCCTTGATTTGTAATGATGGAAAATTGTTTTCCAACTACACATAAAATGTACACACTTGTTGGTTTTATGAAAATCAAAAATCAAAGGTATGTCTTCTATTAATACTTCAACAAAATTCCCACAAATGTTTCAGTCAAATCAAGATCACAGTTGTGATACGCAATTTCGAGCAGCACAAGAGCATGTTGATAAATGTTTGGGATAAGTGCACCAATTTCATCTTTTATGTTCATCTAATTCATGACTAACTGCTGGATCAAGACTTAGGTACCATGTTGAAAACTGCATGTCGTGAAATTGTCTTAGAAGAATGCATTTCATTCATGTTTCATTAATCATTACTCAGAGGTTCTTTGCCAGTAGATACCTGTTTTAACAAAAGTGCATGTAAATTAACATAAGACATGAAAATTAGTTAACAGTTATGTGTTCAGTCTAATCTTTAACTTTCATTTGCTTTAGCAGATTGTTGTATTGACATGCACATTTAGAGCCAAACAGTGTTAAAAAGAAGAGCTTTGCATTACTTTGGTTCAGGGAGGGTTTGTTTAGAGAGTCCAATATAGATTGTTGGTATAGCCATGCACATGTTTGGTTTACTGTGAATCTGTGCTCGTTGGTTTCATTGTCTCTGCATGAAATACAGAGGAGTTTACTGTCTTATATGTGTTGTACTTCATCATTCATGTCAGTGGTTCTGGTTTCATCAAGCATGACTGAGAATGTGTATCATGGACACAAGAACCTTGAAAACACAACTTAGTTGTTGCAGAATTGCCTGTGTTATGTTTTGCAGAACACAGCCAATATGTCTGTACAGATTTCTGATGTGTTGTGAATTCCATACCTTGTGATTATTGATATTACTCATCATTGTTGATCATTAAATAACACATGTTTAACAATTGTATTGATTAATTTCTAAATTATGTTATTAAGCCAAAGTAATTTTAGCACAGGTCATTGGTCAGTTTGTAACTTGTAATTCCTTATTAATTCATACAACAAAAGGCTATTTTTGAAAAATGTGAGACTAAGCAGTAATGAGCTTTAAATAATGTCCACAGATGAATGCACAGACACTAGCAGAAAAGAATGGTATTGGCCATGACAATACAAGAAAGGTAGGTATAGTATGAACTTAACTGTGCTTCTAATTCTACAGGGGCGGTGGGGTAAACCATTCACCTGTCGTGCCGAAGACCTGGGTTCAATTCCCCATGTGGGTACAATGTGTGAAGCCCACAACTGGTGTCCCCTGCCTTGATATTGCTGGAATATTGATAGTTAAGGGAATAATTTGTATGCTATATGTGTCCAAATATCATCATGCAAAATTATTAATTCTAAACTGCTTTGCTAGGCCAGGTTCTGCTAATCAAATTCCAGATTTCCACCAGGAGTCTTTTTCCTTTGGGTGAATACCTATTGATTATTCACTGAAATGCTTAGTATGTGAGAGATCAGTGTCTTATATCTGAAAGAAAATAAATCAAAATAATTTTCAAAGTATTGTTAATCCTACACAGTCACTTATGACTATGAGGTATATACTATTGATTCTGTTGTTTTTCACAGAATGGTTTCCTCCAACCCGTGTACACCCAGGACTATTTGTGGAAGGAAGTTACAGCATTCTATTCCCGCAAGAGACAACTGGTCAGTCAAGTGATGAAGTTGGAAGAAGAGGTGAAGAAGCTGGAGGCGATGAATGCCTTTGCTGACAACAAGTCCTTTCTCCCAGATACTCCAGCACCAACACCTAAAGCTCTGTCACCGAAACACTGTAGCAAGAGGAAGTCTTCGGCCTCCAGTAGCCCTGCACAAGTGACCTGCAAGACTGAGGGCAAGCCTCATGAGCTTGTCACTGGTGATGTCAACAGCATGATTTCCAAATTGAAGAATGATGTGACATCTGCCCTTATTGGAAATCTTGGAAGAAATGGGATTGTTGGAGATGTGAAAAGTGGTGATGAAAATTGTGAACGTTCATTTAAGCACCCTGATTTGTCGATTAAAGGTTTGCTGGAGTGTACCAAACCAGTTAAGATGGATGGGAAAGGGGATGCTGGAATAGTCAGTTCAAATGTTGAACATTCATACGCCTCATCAGATGTGGTCAAGAATTTAAAACTTAGTAAGCCCACAGTGTTGAATGGTGTCAGGGCACCCAATGGTGTGATAACTGTGTCATCACTACATGTACCAAACAAACCATTAGTAAACTCGCCTACATCTCCTGCCACTAATGTGAAGAACATTCCCACTAACAAACAAACTGATCTCAAAACCATGACGGACGAAAACAAACTTCGTTTGTCTTTAGCAAATGACTTGATTAACTTCCGTGAAAGTTTTGATGGACGAGCAAATGGAGCCAATACGAACAAGCTGTCAGAAGTGACTTACTCGCCAATAAGCCGGCCTAGCAGTCGTAGTAGCACAGAATCCACTCCTTCTGGAATGGAAGTGACTGCTAGTCCAGATATTCTTTTGCCCGGAGGGACAGCACCTAGAGTCGTGAAAACCACGGTGGCTGCACAACCTCTGAAAGTGGCATCATCTCACACCCTGACCACATCTGTGCGCTCCCACAGTCTGACGACTCAATCGGCGTATCATTCCGCGGGAGCTACTGTCAGTATCTTGTCTCCAGGGACATACCTCTCCTCATTGCCAAATCAAAAACATGTTAACAAGATCTCAAAGGCTGTGACTACACCTGTGAAGACATCGAAGCAAGTGACTGCGGTGTCCAACCCACAACACCCCATCCAACAATTACCTCCCAAACCCAAAGATGCTCCCAGAGTGATTCCTCATGTTGCACAAGCAGTACGCCCAGCACCTCTGCCTGTACAGACTCAGATGGTTCAAGATAGACCAGGAATGTTGCAGAACGTCCAGGCAGCAACAGTTCAAGGTGAGATGTCTATCTTTGTTACAATGTCACTCTGATGTTCATAAACTTTGCTCTTCTTGCATTTATGTAAAGTATTAATTTTACTAAAACAGCACTGGAATCTGAAGTTTTGCGATATTATATGATGGAAATACATTTCTGAGCAAACTTTCTGGACTACGAGGCTGTGTCTTATGTGCCTTTTATTGATTGCACATGATTCTTATTTAGGGCAATGGGACAGATATAGGAAGTAGGTAACCACTGGTAATATAAAAACTGACGGGATATTGAAACTTAATTAGAACCTTTCATGTTTGATCAATGTTTCATATGTTTGTTTTTTAATTACTTCCAGAAAATAACATCTGTTTTGATGCTGCATCATAGATAAGATTCATGTGCAAATGGAAGAATCTTAAGTCTATTGTCTCCGATATGTCTTTGTCAATAGCACATTCTAATTCTAAGCAACATTCTGCTGTTCATAATGTGTTTCAAAATTTGTTGTCACATTGATATTAACTGAAAAGCCTCCTTATTCTTAGGTACAGTAGTACAGCTATATTATAATTTCACTTTTGATTCTTGAATACTGCATGGAAGGTTGTGTTGTTATTTTATGTTGCTAAGTTGATGACAAGTTTTGACAAGAACCTTTGCACAGGCAAGGAAGAGGTCTGAAGTTGTGTATGTTAGCATAGTTATTGGTTGTACCAAGTTGATTCCATTCCATTATGAGATTGAACAGTTACTTTTCCTTGGCAATGCTCTCTGTTTGTGAAAAACTCACTCTTCAAATGGCCCGAAATTTACTCATAACAACTTCAAAAATTATTCACATTTTTGTCAGTATCACTTTGGGAATACATGGAAACAAATGTACCATGTAATAAGTGATGGCCCAATTTATGTCAAAGATCATTTAAATATTTCTGGTGATTTTCTGAAAAATTATGTTGACTAACAACAGTGAAACAGTTTCACCCTTTGTTGTGATGTTTTGAATTGTGCTGGTTCTTGTAGTGCTGATGATGAAAAATAGCCTTAATTACTTCATTTCATTTAAAATTCTTAAATAGATATTGACCGTTTCCTTGTTACATCAGTCACTTTATTTGTGCAGTGGTAGTTTTCCCTTGTCTAATGTGTTAAATTAATCAGCGATGATTTCCCTAGTGGAATAACAAGACCTGTACCTGCTTGTGCAAAGTTGATTGAAATGGTGTAGATATTTTCGACTTGTCTGTTTTGATACAAAGTTGGTCCCCAGGTTGACACGGGGAAAACTGCTGAATCAGCTGCTCTACTGCACTGCCTTCTTGTTGCCATAGCAATTGCTATGTCATTGTTGTCACTAGCAACGCTTAGTTCAGTTGCTCCACATTGAGTGTCAGTGGGTGTGGCTTATGTGGTGTGGGTGATGTGGTTGTGGCTTCATGTCGGGATGGTTGTGTGGTGGGTGGGTGGCATGGAGGTTGAGGGTGGGTGGAAGAGCAGGGCACTTGCAGGAAGGAAAGTGTGGACAATGTGGGATGAGTGATTGAAAGCATATTGGCACTGTTTGACAGAGAAGTTGAATGAACCACTTGCATGATATGTAGTGTAGTATTTGAGCTTCATACTGTGGTATTGGTGTAATTTTCCTCAGTATATATCATTAGTATTTGAATACTTATATTCCTTGTTTCTTACTGTTTCTCTTAGATGTGTTGGTTTTTTTTTTTGAAAGTTTGTTTAATGTTGATGTTGTACAGTTGCCTTGCATGTAGCCTGCTCATGTTAAGACTAGTACAATCAGTCAAAATTTTCATAGTATGGTGAGAAACATTTTGAGATATTATGTACTTTCAGTCTAGGAATAACTGTTTTACATTATTATCTTTCTTCACAGTGACTATTTTTCTGATAATAAACTAACATAATTTATATTGTGGTTTGGTAAAACCTTGTCAAATTTGATTTTAGAAAAATCAGTAGCAAAGTAGTTTATCTAGACCTGCTTGTTTTTTCCCCCAAGTATGTAGAAAGTGATATTAAAGTTCCCAATTGTAATTTTGTAATATATTTATAATATAATTTTATGGCTTTGAAGAAGTAACATGTGTTTCACTTTATAACAGTTGAAAAAGATAGATATATTATTGTCTAGTGTTGTATTTTGTTAGTGAATGCAGGCTCATAGCACAAAGTTTAAACCTATAATTTAGTATAAATCCCTGTACCAATTTTCATACTTTTAGTGTTTGGTACGCATTCAGGGTAGGAGAATTGACAGAAATATGTTTATGATCAGAATGAGAATGGAGAAGTATAGAAAAGGGTGAAAATATAAACAACCTCACCAACACATTTTCTTGCCTATAAGTTAATGCAAAACAAATATGCTGCTTTTACAAACTCTAACTTCTGTGCAAGAAGATTACTGCTTAACTTTGCTTCGTAACTGTTGAATTAGCAAATCCATTTCTAACAGTTGGAAAAATATGGTGACCGTTTTTCAACAGACTTAAAATATTCCTAACTATATGTTTAATGATCTGTTATGATAGATTTGAATTTAGAAAAGATGATTTCTTAATTGCCATGCTTTTTTTTGACTGCTTGTCAGTGTAAGAAGGACCATGTTAATTGGCAACTGACTTCAAAACATTTATTGCTTAATGAAAAGACAGTTAACACATGCCTTGAGACTTGAGAAATTTGACTCTGTTTTTTTCCCTTATTTCTACAGTATTGATCATAAGCTTCTAATCAATGTGAAAAATACATTTTATCAGATTTATTAACTAGAATATGTCAATGATACTCTCTAATTTTATCGTTGAAGCTCTTAATAAAGTGATGTCAACATGGCTTACTAAACTACATCTTTCTTAATGTAATCTATTTGACAGGATAACATAGGAAAATATCAGTCCTGCGACTAAAAGTACAGGAGACCAATGCATTGAGTTTTGAAAGAGTTTCTTCAGTCTAAAATGATCATTAGATAATTGACATCAATTCATTAAAAAGAATATGTATGATCTGGTTTGGACTCGGTAAGGATATGGGCTTAGATTTTCAAATCTCTCTTAACGCTAGTATAGTCGTAAGTGCTATACAGTAACAGTAACTTATAGCTATCTTAGTGCTAAGAGAGTTTCGAAAATCAGGGCTGTGAATTTTAGTGAGGTGGGTCGGTTAGGCTGTGTGAGTCTTAAAAAAGAACAAATAGCTCTGACCAATGTCTTCAGATAGGAGTATGTTGCTAAGTGTTGTTTTGGAATTTATTTTCTCCACTACAGCAGCCTAGGGCTAATATGACTTGACATATTTGATGAACATTTGATATGAACAGACTGGTGGTATTTCCACTTACAAAATGTCTGATATTTTATGATAAAGCTTCTGAGAAACATTTTTACATTCAACTACAAAAACGTTTGAGGGAAAGTTGGCTGCAAGCAATGGGACAAACCAGTCTGGACACATCAAGTTATTGACATTACTTGTTCAGTCGGGGTAGTAGCCTAGTGGTTAAAACGTTTGCTCGTCATGGTCCCGAGGTCCCGGGTTCGATTCAACAATGCATGAAGCCCATTTATAGTGTCTAACGCCATGATGTTGCTGCATTATTGCTAAAAGCGGCGTAAAAATAACATTCACTCACTATCTGCTCAGTTTTGTTTGGAAGCCATAACAATCTGAAAATGAACTTTTCAACTGAAACTTCTGAAATTTAAGGGTATAAGGGTCTCATTACATCATAATATAGTGAACCTAATTCTAAATTCTAATTTGACGTTATGGAACTAGTGATAAAAGTTAAGGCAAATAGCGTTATTTTGTTTTGTGTATGGACGTTATAGTGTTTTGATTGTTTCTGTTGTATTTTTTTTATTGTGCCATGCTTTTTGCACTGCTGTGTGGTGTGTAAATTGGAGTGTTTTTTCTTCCTGCTTCTCTGCACATTGCTTCCTATAAACATTCCATCTTGTTCCTACTTGTGTGAAAACTAATCCGTGAAATAGCTGTAGAATTATTTATGCTGAGGTACTAATTAGATGTTAAAGTAATGGAGGCAATATGATTACGTTTAATTCAAATAAGAGTTAAGTATCTTGTAGTACTTAATCAAGCTCAATTAGGGATAAAGCTCAACTGCAATCCTTATGTATTGCAGGTTCTAAGGTGCAGAAGGCTGAGAGTGGATCTCCCACCACCAAAAACTGGCAGGCTCAGATTAACAGTGGCTTCGATGCACTTGTAGCATTTGCTTCATCAGAGTTAGATCGCAATCGAGAGTTAAAAAGGAAGAATTTGAGTGAGGATCCTACACGATCTGTTAGCAAGACTTATGGAACACCACCACTTAGTAAATATGCCAAATCTACAAAATGTATGCGAGGAATGGATGGGAAAGGCATGTTTTCTGGGGTGAAAAAGCCGATGGGTTCATTTGGGAGTTCAGCTTTAGCTAAGTGTGCCAAACTACAAGGTGTTTCTTCCACCACTAGTCGCTCCCCAGGGTCATCGTCTACAGGACCCAGAACCCCGCCAGGTTCACCTCCTGCTGAAAGAAAGGGGCCATGTACACCCCCCGGCTCCCCAAAGGACCATGGTAGGAAAAGTAGGAGTCGTAGTGAGAGTATGGGCCGGAGTCGCTCTCGCTCACATAGCTACTCTTCTCGGAGCAGAAGTCGGTCAAGTAGTGGCAGTCGTAGTAGGAGTTCATCACGCAGCCGTTCACGGCGCAGTAGTAGTCTGAGTAGTTTGTCAAGTGACAGTAGTGACGATGAACGCAAGAAGGCAAAGAATGGCAGTGCAGTGCAGCTCAGCAAGACCAACTTATCTGCCAAAAACTCACCTTCAAACAAGCAGCAGACTAATCATTTCTATTCGAGAGACATCAATTGGAATAAATCCAGTGATACCAACAGGCTAACCAATAATAATGTTAATGCCTTTGCAGGGAGTCCAATACAAACTAACAGTTCCGCTACATGTGCCAATATACATGTTGTTAACAACAATAGCTTCAGTGGAGGAGGTGTGATGATGATGAATACTCCACCACCAACTTCCAGTGTAAACATTGGGCCTCCTTCAGGATTAACTGGTTCACCATTCAACAACTACTCATTCCCTCCCCGTAAAGACGTTGTGCCCCCAGCCCCACCTACTCTTCCATCTGGTCCCAAACCGTCTGACCCTGTTCCACTCCCTGGTATGCAGCTACAACATCTACCGCAGGGGTTCCAGAACAGCACCTATAATGAAATGCCCCAGATGCCCAATTTGAATCAGCCCCCTCCAAACAGATCATCATTCAACAATAATGTCAACCCTGGAACACCAATTAACCAGCCTCGACAAACAGCACCATTTCCAACATTACCTGATTTGAGTCGTCCACCACCCAACACTATTTTCCAAAGGCCTCTTCTTTGTAATAACAATTCACCCATCTCTAATTCCATGCCTGTGGGACCACATCAAAATACTAATGCCCCTCCTCCACGTCCACCAATGCCTAGTTCTGGAATGGGGGTTTCACAGAGACCAAATTCGGTGGGTCCAGCGTTTAATGTCAATTCACGTCCATGCGTACAAGGTCCTTCAATGAACTCTCCCTTGCGTCACCAAGGGGACATGCCACGTTCCCAATTCCCTGACATGCAGCGGTCAATACCACCTGGGTGTGGAAACCCTCAAGACTTTGTACCCCCACAGCTGAACTACCCACCTCCTCCATTATCCGCCCCTCCCCAGAGAATGAACCAAGCTCCGTCACTACCAAACCCAACCAATCCAGTATCACGTATGCCCCCTTCTATGTCCACCCCACCTAATGGGGCCGCCCGTATGCCTGCCTACACATCCAACAACATACCTATAGGCCCTCGTAGTGACTTCTCGGCCAGCAGGATGTCCTTCCCTCCAATGAATGCACCACCTTTAAACTTTTCCATGAACCAGGGTGGACTACGGCCACAATATGGCCAACAGATGCCACCACTGAGTAACTCTGGTTGGCAACAGTATCCGATGGGAGGCAGGTGATACAGTGCCGTATCGTCAAGACTTTGCTGATCCACCTGCTGCTTCTCAAGTCTAGGCTGTGCTCGTGTTTATGTGCATTGTCATCCAACCTGCTCATGGGTGGGCATCATATTGTAACATATTGAAAAGAACTCTTAATTTATGGACTGTGTGTCACATGACTATAATCTGTTGTTGTTATCAGAAGAGTTTCTGTGAATGTGATGTATGTCAATGTTTGTTGAGAACGGTAACAACAAAAATCCCATTTTCCCCTCAGGTGTTACATGGATCTTCTTACTTCCGGAGAACAAGCAGCCATAGCAGAAATACTACTCCCCAAGAACTCAAACAATACAAATGGCTCATTGTGCCATCAAACCAAGCACAATGTTGTATAATAGATTGTTATACTTACATCCTTTATTCAGATCCTTGACTGATGAATGGCAAATTTTGGAAATGACTGTTAACACTTATATTTTCAAATCACGCGGGCACTAAAGTTATTGCATTAATGAACTGTGATCAGACATAGGGCCATTACAGGATTTGACAAGTGTGTGAAGATCATTATTACAAATTGCTCAGAATGAATTCACAGTTTTATGACAACCTAAGGCATTGTCCCTACAGCTTGTGTGCATGGGATAGGTTTTGATGGAACAACAGCAGTAACAGTTTGATACTGAGAATCGAGTACCGGTAATACTGCACAATTCCAGGGATCACCAAAGGCAGCAACTATTTGGTTACTATATTGCAGACATCAACCCTTGGCAGCTAGCAGGGGGAACTGGATTACACGGACTTTGGTCATGTTAGTCTGTGATGAAGCTTGTTGTTACCATCACCATTACTGTTATCAAGTGTTCGCAAGAAACTTTGAAGCATTGGAGAGGTGTGTTTTATCAAATGCTGTGTATATTCACTTCCAACTCTGACAATTTGTCTGGCCTTCTGTATGGTCTGTCGTCACGTCTGACCTTCAAGAGGTGATGATGAAATTACACTTTTTCACTTTTTATGTAGCTCTTTCACAAGACTACCGCACATCATGATGTATATAATTTTATGATACGTGGTTAAAATATTTAATTGATTCTAAAAATTTCTCTGACAAAATCTCAGGTGGTTGAAAAGTTTTTTGAGAACACTTGTACATTGATGTCCAAACTATATGGATGTTTGTCCCTACCAGTGCAGAAGTGGAGAAATGCTTTTTAAATACATACACTTTCACGAGTATTTGAAACTAATTCAAATGTAAGATCAGATCCATGGCTGACCCAATACAGTACACTTCTTACCCTTTAAAAGTAATTTTTGCTATTGATTCATATAGAGGCACTTCGAAGAGTGATGTGAAGAGGTGTTTCTTTCTGGAATAAGACCATTTGGGTAATGTTTATCATATCTTGAGGTTTTCTCTTATGCTTCTCACTTGTTTTTCTCACTTAATTTTCTACTGAAAGCTTGTGCTCAGTTTTTATTTGTATTTGTGGTGCTGTGGTACTACATTTAATTCATATAAATAGTCCTTAAATAGTGCTTATAGTTCTCACAGGTTTTGTAATTTATTAAATCATTAAGAACGGATGTATTTGAGTGTAGTTTTATTGGGTCAGACATGTTTATTTCCTCTTTGTATTGTTACTGATAATTTATATAACATTATTTCATTTCACTTTGCCTCCATAAACTGTCCTTAACAAAATCTTATCAAGCTAACACATTACCCTTACAAAAAGCTTGTTTAGTGTATATTGTTAGGGTACTGTGAATAGCTTCCTTAACGATCTTCCTATTCACTGACCAATATGATTGGCAGCAATATCCAGATGCAAGAGTACTTTCAACCAACTTTCGTTGTGTCTAAGTGTATTAAGATAATACAGTATGTACATTATGAATGTTAGTTTTATTATTTAAAACCTCGGGTTCTATTGTACACGTATTGAAAATGTCTGCTGTTGTGTAGTAAAACTTACAGCCCTGTAACCTGTTGACAGGATATGGGTTATATGGATATATACATGTATTTGTAATGGTTACTGAGCCTGATAAGGGCTTATTTGAATTTGAAAAGTTATATACTCACAATGTAACAGCATATACAATCAGAAGGCTGTGTTTTAGCTATGGTTGTTTAATAAATTTGGTGTTCTGTGACTTCTCTTAAGTGATCCATTATTATGAGGAAGAGGGATTAAAATACAAGTAATTTTGTTTTAAGAATGGTAATTGAGAAACTGAGTTTCCTCCATTGAGACAATGAGATTTAAATGTTTGTTGCATGTTCATTGCTTGTGGAAACTGAGTTAAAATCAATACCATAGATTCAAGCATGAGTAAAAAAGGTTCAGTTGAAAAAATGTCGGTGATGATTTTCCTACATGTACGATGGAACCTCCGGGAGTATGTTACTATGTTATGTGAAGCGTGCGAACAATACTCGACTGTTGTATCTACCTCCATGTTTTATTCCCAATCCTGCATGTACCATGTCTGTACATATTGACAATAATTTAATCAATTTGTGTTATTCCCAAAAGTATTTGAAAGTGTTTACTCTCAAAACAACATGTCCCAAGAACTGAAACAGTGGTAAACAATGAAATTTTAGAACTGTACACCAGTAGATGAAATTTTGTGGAAACAAGAATGGCTACAGGAGACATCTTTTTACAATGCTCAGATGGTAGGGGTTAAAGGCGTGAAGACAATGAATGTTGGGACTCGTCCATCTTTTCCACATTCCGTATCACGATAAAATATTGCAGGATTTGATTTCCCTACAAAATGTTGAAATGTTTGTCTTTTCACTGATTTGGGCCTAGAAAAAGTGTTTTGTATCTCACATCTGCTTATTTCATTAACCTTTTTAGATGTCATATTTTTCTTTTGATATGAGGGTAGAGAGTAGGAAGCTCAAATTATTATTGCAAATAGTATGTTCAAAAGTGAGCTTACTTTGTGGGTCCTGATAAACAGAGGCCTCATCATGCTTTTTGTGCTCCAATGAGTAATGGTAGCTGTGAATATTTGCAATAGCAAATGCTGCTTAAAGCAATACTTCCTTCAAATATTTGGAAATAAAGTCTTTTAGGAGGGGGATAAGATAATATCAGGACTTAGATCGGAATTGGGCCAGTGCTAAGTAGTATTTATAGGTTTATTTGACAGATTAACATTTTGAGTCATTTTGATTTGCACACTGTTTTTGCAATAAGCCACTATGACCTGATCTGTGTGAGATCCAGCATATTTTCGACTGGGGTATACCATCACCTACCTCAACAACATCTTGAAGTCGACCAAATGGCGACTGTTTTCTAACCAATAAGCTTATCCTGCACAATCACCATTTACAGATGTTGTTACAGTTTAGTCGACTCATGAGTGATCGTGATGAATCTAAGGTTATTGGCATATTCAAATTTCAAACTTGCCATGAACCAAACTGCGCGCATTCTGAATTTGGAAGTCTGAATGTGCATTGGTATAGGTCATCCTGATGTCACCAGAAAACTGTATTACACCGATCTCCATCTATGCATTGTTTACATATCCCACAATCCCCTGCTGCTGTGCTGCAGGGTGAAGGTCATTTGATACCACTATATGTTGATGAACCATTCCAGGCTCAACCACTGCCATGTGTAAACAGAGATGGAGTCATAGAAACTGATATTTGTCGACTTTTATTATTGTTATTCCGTTTTCTTTTTTATTTCTATGGAATATTTTATTATGAAGCATCATCAATCTGAAGATCATTTGTACATTCAGGGAATAAGGTTAGAAAGACTGACGCTATGGTACACAATCTTCTAAAGCCAGCATACTTTGAAACTGATATGTTTTCAATTCATTTATTCAAATATATGTAGCTCATTGGTAGTCATGTTACATAGAAATTATTGCTCCGATTCTGTAGTGTATGTTACTCCTGGAGACAGTTACTCATATGTTACTCATGTGATCTTAATATTGTATTTGATTAGAACTTTCTATAGAAGTATTGATAAGGTATTGATTATTATCCCAAAATGAATTCCTCCCACTGTAGACATAGCATGTTGTGCTACTCGCCCATATAAACAGATAAGTCATTCTAACCTTTAGAGTATGAAAGGAAGTAGGATATGGTTTCCTTACCAGTTCATTTGTTGTGGAGTGGTTGATTCATGTGTGCAATATTTTATTATTGTCTATAACCTGTTATACACCCACCCCAGGATCATCATCCCAAGTGACATGTTTCCACACATCCTACATGTTCCAGTCATGGAGAAGTTCCCTAAATGTTGTTTCCCATATGGTTCTGAGTTCTTTTTGAGAAGTTTTTTTTTTTTTTATTTTCTATGTGAACGTTGTGATTCACCATATGTTTGATAAATTATGTTCTTTGTTTAAACACTTCAGATATTAGCATTATTTCATCATGCCTATATTCTCCTTTTTTTCCAAGCACCATTTAGTAATAACACCATGTCATGTTCAGATCATTAGTCACTTTAGTGTGGTTGTTCACAGTCCAAGGATGCATGTCGCTGTGTTTGTCCCCATTCTGTTCAGAACATTCAGATCAGATCTATTCATCTGAAAGCCAAGTCTATGTTTATAGTAATTCGAGTGTTCGGATTAATGATTAAACTTAAGGCCACACCTTGATTATCTAGTGTATTAGATCTCCATTCTATTATGACATATCACAGTAAAATGGTGATGTTATACGTGATAGTGGAGGGTGGAGCTTGTTGGATGTTTCTTGGCACAGATGTGAATGTTATTTCAGCTCAACTTGATTAATTCTAACCCATCTGGAAAACTAAAATTAGGGAACTCCCCTATGGCTATTTACCATACATTGTCTTTTCACCATAGTCACTCAACTTGCAGAGATGTTATTTTTCTAGGAATGCAATTGTACCTTTCTAACACATGCTAATGCTTTCACATCTGCACATTTTTTTATTATGTAATGAAATGTTTGCATACATAAAATCATGGCCTGTTGTCATACCGATGTCATGGCTAAGCATTACATGACTGTGGAATGCCATTGTCCTGAAAGACAGCGCTCATCCACTGTGACAGCAACGACCACAACTTCAAATATTGCTTGTAATTAATTTGTTCTCTCTTGAATTGCTTGAACCAATTGTTATTTTATCCACATAACAAATGAATTTTATCTCCACTTTTGACCATCATTGTCGTGTAACAGTTCCTTCTTATATTCTTGACAGAAAGTTTCTGAGATAAATAAATGTCATATTCATACATTTCATCATTTACTTCATTGTTCACATCAAGTGTGCTAAAAATGTTGCCATATAAGCTTGTAGGTGATGTGCCTAATTTATTGGGATACTGTACATTTCGTGTAAACTGTTGGTTGTATTTTGGTTGTTTAATATTTTTGCTAAAGTTTATGAGTATACATGTATATATGAGTATGTTTCAGTAACCTTGGTAAGCATCAGTAGCATAGTCAAATGTATATGTTTTAGTCAAAGTTACAGGCCTCATGAGGAGCAAGGCTGTTAACACCGCTACTTTGTGGTACAATGGGAAATGAAGTATTCATATGAATTGTCCTACTGAATCTCTTAAGTAACATGCATGTTTGTAAATTTTTAAAAATCTTGAAAATTTAATGTTGTACAGTAAAAGCATGAGACTATGGAGAAGACACCCAAAGATTTGTTAAAGTTTGAGATTGATTGGAGACAGTTTGTTTATATCGTAATGTGTTGGTATACAAAGATTTAGTATTTTGGCTTTAAAAACAGAATTACATGTACATAATTATTTGAGTTGTAGTTTTGTGGATTGTAAAGATGGATTGGTGTGTTAATGCTTGTCAACTCTGATTAAAACCATACTGCTATGTGCGTCTTCTGTCTTATCTTAATGGATAATCACTCAGTGGTTACAGTATATGTGAAATACCTGGAGACCACAGAGAGATCGTCACCAGTGTTTCTCAGTCATCCATATATACTTACAGTCAAGATGCAACATAAAAGTGATCAATGAAAAGAGGTGTGAACTTCATGAATGCCAACAAAGCCAAGACCCTCCCTACTGTACTAGATACTATAGCATTGTGTTTGCTCTGGTTCGTAAATATAGATATCACTGCAGACTGATCACTGACTGCACCTATTGAAAATGCAGTAGGGTAACTTAGAGGTTAAAGTGTTTGCACATCACGCCGGAGACCTGGGTTAGATTACCCATAAGGGTACAGTGTGTGAAGCCCATTTTTGGTGCAGTGATGTTGCTTGAAAATTGCTAAAAGGGGCATAAAATCATACTCATTGTAACTTGGAGGACACTGATCCTTCATCACACTATTGGCAATTGTTTAGCCCAGTTTTGACTTGAATATTTTGGAAGCACTGTGATTCAGAAAATCATTCTTATCTGAAAAGTACCTGGATCATGTTCTAAGGTTTGCTCCATGTTATTGTTTAGGAAAACCACATCTGCATTACTTCAAACTTTCCTCTGACATCTGACATTGTGTGTAACTGACAAACAACACCTGGAAAGTACGTGAGTCTTTTTTCTTTGTGCATTCAGTTAATTCTGTGTAAATAGCATTACAACAATGATCAAAACTATAAATAAACCAGTATGAAATTGAGTCCAGGAACACGGATGCCCCGACTGCTGTAGGAAGCATTCCCTATAATGAATGTGCTAAATTTCTACTTTACAAAGTTCAATAAACATCTATATAAACAACTATGAGATGCACACCTTTCTAGTCCCAATGAAGCACGTGTATAAGCTTAATCAAGTCTGTTGAGCAGTCTTTGTGGAGAAGTGGATAGACTTCATCCCCTATTTTAACTATCAGAAAGAAATTCAACAAAATATATTGAAGTTCAAATGTCTCTAAACATAAAAAAAACCCTATAAAATACAAAAAAAAATATGCGATGCACACCTTTAGAGTCTCTTTAAAAGACATGTAAATTATATGAGACTGCAGTGTTTTTTTGAGAAGTGGATAAAGTACATCTGCAGTTGTATCAGACAAACAGGATGAATAGAACAAATTGGGTCCAGATTGAATATCAATCACACAGTCATTGTAAGGAAAAATGCGGCCACTGGTTACGTCAAGTATCGTCCATGATCAGGATGACCGAGGAAGACCATTACCCATGATGACTGTGCCCTAGTTCACTTAGTGAGACGCAGGCCCATGACCAATGCCAAAAATCTCAGAGAACAATGGAGAGTGGGTGTTCGTCTCTCAACCAGCACCATCAGAAGGAGGCTTAAGTCCGCTGGACTCCATGCATGTCGTCCAATCAGACGTCCCTTACTCACTGATAGACACAAGGTTCAACGTTTGGTGTGGTGTAATAAATGGCAAAACCATAATCTGAGGATGTGGCGCAGAATCTATTGGTCCGATGAAAGCCATTTTCTTCTTCATGTTACTGATGGCTGTTGGTGAGTTTGGAGGAGTGATGAGGCTTATCAACATCGGATGATCCATGCAGCTGAACCCTTTGGTGGTGCTTCTGTAATGGTGTGGGGGTGTATCTCCTATGACTGTCAGCTGAATCTCATCACCACTCAAGGGACACTCAATGGTCAGAGATACCAACAGGAAGTACTCTTTCCGCATTTTGTTATTCACCCCCTTGCCAGTCGGCCAGTATTTATGGCCCCATCGTTCCAGAGCTGTTATTGTAAACTTGCAAAACGACGCAGCTGACACATTACCTTGGCCAGCGAGAAGCCCTGATCTCAACCCAAATGAGCATTTATGGGACAATCTGGGGTGTCAAGTTCAAGTAAGGGATCCATCTGTTCAAAATCTACAGGAATTAACCAAGGCTCTTCTTGACGAATGGCAGAGGATTCCAATAATGCGCATTCCGCATTTGATTCCCAGCATGAGGAGGAGGGTTACAGCAGTGTGCAGATTACCCTGGCCTGCGAGAAGTCCTGATCTCAACCCGATCTCAACCCATTTTTGGGACCATCTGAGGCGTCAAGTTCAAGTATTAGAGGCATGGAATTATGATGTATTATAATAATAGCGAATCATGGCTGAGGAATTATTATTGTGGTTATAATATTTAGATCTAGGGATGATGTTCTTAATAGTAAGTGATCAAGGTGTCCTAATAGTATGTTTAGAATGGGAAATAATAAATAAAGGCCTGTGAGGTAGAAAACATATACAATGTAGGAGAGGTAGGTAATCGGCTGCTGAGGAAATAAGCATGAAAGTAGGTCGTCAGAACTTAGTGGGGGCAAGTTGAGATGATTCATAGATTAGGTAAAGTGATAGTAACGGTACTATCAAGATGGAGCAACTTGTCCGGGGACCTTGGCAGCAGTTCGTAGTATTCCATGGGACATATATGGTTAGGAGGTAGAAACTTTGAGTTTCTTGGAATCCACCTCACAGCTTTACAAATATGGTATTGGGGGTAAGGAATAAGGATGGGGGAGTGAAAAAGTATGCAGGGTTAGGGTTTTTTGACCAATGGGCAAAAAAGAAGAGGGTGTTGGCTGTGACGTAGGGACCCAGCTTTAAGCGGTAGCAAAGCCCAGGGTCGGGAGTCTGGTGCGCTCCCACTCTTGGTGTTTGGTCACAAGGAATTGTCGGAAAACTATCTTAAAAGGCACCAGCATTTGGCTTAAGACTGAAGTCTTGCGGCCGAAGTCCTATAGAGTTACCATAGAGTGGGTTGTCCAGCAACACAGTTTCAAATAAACTATTGAACGAAGATCATCGTCTTGTGGTTGCTGGAGGAACTACGGTAAAACTCCAAGGGCACCCGGGTACTGACATTGTACCTCTCGCACATCCCCTATCGTCAGGACCGAAGTATGGGGGTATAACCGTAGTTCGGGTAAGGACCCGCCCATCGCAGGTACAGGGTTCGGCCAGGTAAACATCATCTACCTGGCAGCTAATGGAGCTGATACCACACCTTGGAGACAAGTACAGGATCCACCAGGCTCGTCATGAGGAATGGCAGAGGATTCCAATGATGCGAATTTGGCATTTGACTTCCAGCATGAGGAGGAGGCTTGCAGCTGTTATTTGTGCGAGGGGAGGATACACCAAATACTGATGTCACCATTACTGTTGGCATAGGATCGAACAGTGAACGTTTTTTGAGAACTTTGTGTATGTTTGGACCACACACATTGTCTATGTGACCATAGTTTTGGACACAGTTATCAATGTTTTTAGTGCCCCTGTCAATATGACTGTCAATAAATTACAGCCGAAAGTAGCAGCAGAGTTGGTGGTTGATGGATTGTCATTTTAGATGGTTCAGCTAACAAAACCATGTGTTTGGTTTCCATATTACAAATGACCACTATATTGTGTTAAACACAATCTATATAGCATGATAATGGGTGGGGCTTATTTAATGCTCATGTGTATATAAAGTGTACAAAGAGTTTGCAAGTCATGTGAAAACCTGAGTTGGATTTCTCACCATTGCAATGTTTCACATGTTGTTTTATTCCTGAGCATGGCATAAACCATGATCATTTCCTCACTAAAAAAGTCACCATTTCCCTGCTCCCCTCCCCCTTGGAGGATCCTGGTTTTAATTGATCCTTAGCAAACTAATACTGGATTTAAGGGGCAACTAAATAAATAGATAGTCAGACCATGACTTGGTTAGTATGTCATCATACCAGCAAAATGCTGTTGTCCTTCACACTGAATAAATATCCTGTACTTAAACAGCAACCACAAACGTTGCATGAAATATGATAAGATGAATTTCTTTCAGAAGTAGTTCTCTTTGAGGTACATATGAGTATTTTCATGTCCATAAAAAATCTTACAACAGTTGTAACTATATGTTTTGATAAAATATTTACAAAACAAAAAATTCATTTTTGTCTGTGAGACCACCCCTACAAGGCCCCTCACTGTCCCATACAGCTAAGAGCAGGTAACTCTAGCCATCAATATCACACCTCACTTTGATGCTGGTGCTCATTAAGAAAGACATGCGTGTGTTCCGTTGACAAAGTTTGAGCTTCTACCTACTGAAAGTGAGAAAATGAGTGAGAAAAGTCACCTGCTGTATGTATGGTTCCTTTCAAAGAATTCATATCTTTGAGAGGATTGTATAAATTTATTCATCTCCTCAGTCGGAGGAAGAAAGCATGTTTACATTCCCGACTGTCAATGGGATAATACTTGTCGTAGAAATCTAGGATGAACTCTTCTGTCTTGAAGCCAAACTTCTGGTACAGCATCATGGCCGTGTTTGTGGCCGACACATGGAGCGTGACATCCTTCCCCATACAGGTCTGCAACATCAACAACATGGAATTCTCAAACAAGACATTAATAGGGACAACTCTCCATTGATTCTTTATACAGACAGGCTATCTTATGGAGTCAGTACTTCCTAAATGTCTTCTAAAACCCACTTGTATTATATGCTGAGTGAAAATACTTGTTCACCTCACTTAACACTAATGAATGGACACTTACACCCAAAACAGATAATGGGTCTGAGAAGAGCTTTGTACAGTTTTACGCCAACCATTTGAGTGCTGTTTGACATACCACAAATCTTACAAAAATAAAATGAAAATAAAAAAAAAGACAGAGCAATATTGTTCACCTGTACATGTTACCAAGTTTCTAATGCCATCAAATACAAATACATAATGATGTGGTATGATGAAATGTTATCGGTAAGGTGGCCTGAACCTGAAACACCTGATCAATCACCTGTAGTCTGAAAGGGACCAGCTTACCCTAAATCCTCACTCCTGCCTGACAAGCTTCGACTGAACGCTGTAATCAGATTAAAGATGTGAAGGTTTACACACCTGAATGAGATGGTAGAGCATGAAGCTCGCTATGCCTGCTCCCCGCCACTCCGGATGGACGAAGATGAAGGAAATGTATGCTTCATTGTACTTCACATCCGGAACCATGAACGCAAAGCCAATGATCACTTTCCTGAAAGGAAAAGGAGTGTGGATGGGTGCTGTCATAATCGAATTTGTAGATGTCAGATACCTTGTGTTGGCGAGACTGGAAAACTAAGATATCAATATTGTTTTTAGCACTGCGAATCCTGACCTAGCTGGGCCTAGATTTTCGAAGCTCTTTTAGTGCTAAGGTAGTCGTAAGTTACTATTAATGTATGGCACTTACATCTATCTTAGTGCCAAGACAGCTTTGAAAATCTAGGCCCTGTAAGATAACACGAAACTTTACCTGTACAGAACAACACAGCTGAAGTCCGGATACTGCAGACACTCCGACACTGAAACAGTTTATCACAGCAAACCAGCATTAAGTTGGATTAAAGGTTCATTTTTTGCAGATCTTAGGGACTGAGAGCGCTTTGTTTTGCTTCACTTTTAGTTATATTCTAGCAATATCTTGAGAGATACCAGAGTATTAAACCAGAACTTGTCTGTCAGTAAGGCAGGGTATCTTAGTAGGCTTGGACTAAAAAAACGGTATTAGGCCTGACTAGTAGTAGTAGAAACGCCCATGCTGTATAAGTGCAATAAATCTTGGAATATAATGTGGGTGAAATTGGGACATCAAATATATTCATGAAAGAGTGAGTATGGATTCATACTGCTTTTAGCATTATTCCAGCAATATCACGGTGGGGGACATGATTGACTTGTACCCATGTTGGAAACAGAATTGGGGTCTTAACCATGCGACTACCCCACCACCCCAGATCTTAGAGAAGTACTACAAACACAAGAATGGTAGTGAGGAAGCAAACATTATCACTTTCATTCGGACCACAAGTTTCTGGAACTCTGCACAGAATTGTCATGCTCTCTATGTGTGGGTCCCCTGTGAGCTCCCTGTGACCCCCTGTAAACATTTAGGGAAGAGACCAGAGATTTGGGTGAATCCTGATTCACATAATACAATAATAAAAATATTTTCATCCCCATCACATATAACCCACCTCATGAAATACTGCTGTGCAGAAAGTACCTTCAGACGAAGGAAATTGTTTTCTTGTCTTCTTCCTTTGCATTATAAAATTCTACACACATGAAGTCAACCAAACATTTATCCCTCCAAATTTGTTATCACGCCCAAATGCTGTTGATTTACACGAATATCTCTGAAAAATATATACCTCTAGCTCAATTTAAGCACAGATTTGAACGAAAATTGAAAAATTCAACATGATTATACTATAAATTTCATTTAATGAAAGTGATATAAGAGTGTAATACGTAGTGTTATAGTGAGATTATTCTTTGGCACTTACAGTCAATGCCAGGCCAAAAGAACTCTCGGCACAGTATGTTGACCGATGGGATATGTTGAGGTCTTACGTAGCAGTAGTCGATGGGGGGAGAAGGAGGTGGTTGCCATGACGAATCGGCACTGAAGATAAAGTAGACAGTGTGGAACAGTGAGTGCAAACAATTGTATGTTAAGAGGCAGTGTATGAAACATTGTACATAATGTATATCTTACTCATATATCTTAAGTAGGTTAACACTGTGCATAACATCATTGACAATGTACACATATGTTAAGTGAGTACCATGTGTAACATTGCAAAAGACCATGTTGTAACAATTGTCACTGGAGTTGGCAATTCGTCTCACTTGTGTGGGTAACATGTCTCACTGGTGTGGATAACAAGAACAAGTCTTGTCTGTAATATGTAATATGTCTCACCTGTGCAGTTATCATGTCCCTCCTGTGCAGTTAACATGTTTTGCCTGTGTGGGTAACATGTATCGCCTGTGTGATTATCATGTCTTGCCTGTGTGGGTAACATGTTTCAACTGTGCAGTTAACATGTTTTGCCTGTGTGGGTAACATGTATCGTCTGTGTGGTTATCATGTCTTGCCTGTGTGGGTCACATGTTTCAACTGTGCAGTTAACATGTCTCACCTGTGTGGGTAACGTCTTACGAATGTGGGAAGCATGCCTCAACAGTGCCAGTAACATGTCTCATTTGTGTGGTAATATGTCTCACCAGTACTGGTAACATATCTTGCTTGTTCAGTCTCTATTGTGTGGTTAACATGTCTCGCTTGTGTGGGCAGCATGCCTTACCTATGTGGGAAACATGAGCTGCCACATGTCAACAGTGCTGGTAACATGTCTAGCCTGTGTGGGTTATATGTCTCACCAGTACTGGTAACATGTCTTGCTTGTTCAGTCTCTATTGTGTGGTTAACATGTCTCGCTTGTGTGGGCAGCATGCCTTACCTATGTGGGAAACATGTGCTGCCACATGTTAACAGTGCTGGTAATATGTCTCGCCTGTGTGGTTAACATGTACCACCTGTGTGGTTAACATCAGGTAACACCTTTCACCTGTGTGGGTAACATGTCTCATCTGTGAAGGAAAGATGTCCTGCCTGTGTGGTTAACATATCTCACTTGTGCAAGTAACATGTCTTGCTTGTGTGAAAAAACATGTCTTACCTCTGCGGGTAACATGCTTCACTTGTGTGACTAACAAGTCTCACCTGTGTGGGTAACATGTCTCAAACATTTGGGAAACATATCTCGCGTGTGTGGGTAACAAGTCTCGCTTGTGTGGGTAACATGTTTCATCTGTGTGGGTAACATGTCTCACCGGTGTGGATAACATGTCTCAAACATTTGGGAAACATATCTCGCGTGTGTGGGTAACAAGTCTCTCTTGTGTGGGTGACATCTTTCACCTGTGTGGGTAACATGTCTCACCGGTGTGGGTAACAAGTGTTATATGTACAGGTAACATGTCTCACCTGTGAGGGTATGCTACAATCTCCTCCAGAAGCCTCATCTTCAGGGGTTTGGTTTCATGATCGCGACGAATGAAGGGCTTGAGCACTCTGCCAACACAGAGATTTGTACAGTTTTACGCCAACCATTCTTGTCTTCATGACAACATCTATTCCAATTCAAACATTTATTGTGAACAGAAAAAAACCCATAAACTGAAAGTGCAGGAACCTCAAGTAAACTTCAAGTTACTGATTAAATACATGTGAATATAACAACACTAGTGCTGTTGACTCGCCCAGAATACACACAGTGAGGTACCGGAGCCCAGCCGTTTCAGTATTAAGGAACGTGCAGGTTTTGTATGACAAATGATTAAGTTACCTTGTTGTGTATGGGCTTGTGATACACGGAAGTTGATCATCATCTGTTCCAACCAATCGGTTCATGAATGATGAGAAATGCTGTGAAGAAGCCTTGGATCTCACTGGATGGCACTTTGAACACAAATTTTAACATTAAATTTGCAGCATTTCCAGCACATGAAGCACTGTTTACACCAATTTTAGCAATATTCCAGCAATATCATGGCAGGTGACACCAGAAAAGTTTGTTCCAGTGTTGGGAATTGAATCCAGGTCATCGGTGTGACAAGTGAACACCTTAACCACTTGGCCACACCCTTGCCAAGAAGCAGAGTGAGTGAGTGAGTGAGTTTAGTTTCACGCCGCACCCAGCAATATTCCAGCTATATGGCGGTGGTTTGTAAATAATCGAGTCTGGACCAGACAATCCAGTGACCAACAACATGATCTGTGCAATTGGGAACCGATGACATGTGGGTCAACCAAGTCAGCGAGCCTGACCACCCGATCCCGTTAGTCGCCTCTTACGACAAGCATAGTTGCCTTTTATGGCAAGCATGGGTTGCTGAAGGCCTATTCTACCCCGGACCTTCAAGGGGTGCCAAGAAGCAGAGAGTAACCATGATAAAGATTTGATGTTAAGTACCAGTCTGTATGGTTTTGAGCCACTTCAAGCAATATTACACCAACATCACAGCTGGAGGACACCGAGAACAGCTTCAAACATTGTGGAACTAACACTTTAACTACTGGGCTACACCACAACCCATGAACGGTGGAGTCATTACCTGAAACCTGTCCAGAATGCGAAGATCAGCACCGCCAGATCTCATAAGTGACCTCATTTGTGACCTTTGATCAATTCCGTCCTGCAATTTGTGCTTAAAAGGTTATTAAAAAAACCCATTTAAAATATTGGTTACAATATCACTGTCAAAGCATGTCTCTGATTCATCCAAATTTTCCTTACTTTTATTTATTTTGGGGCATAATCAAACATGTATGGGGATGTGGTGGGTAGATGTTTTCAAGTCATTGTTTGTGTGATGTCATGTGGTGGAAAATCATATCATGTAGTCATGATCATGTACGTCTGGATAAGTGTGGATCATGTCACAGAAGTGGCAAGTGGATCATCTTACACAGTGTTGGCGACTGGATCGGCAGCTTGTGGTGGCAAGTGGATCATGTTACATAGTGCTGGCAAGTGAATCATGTCAAACTGTGGTGGCAAGTGGATCATGACAGACTGGTGGCAAGTGGATCATGATTGAATGTGGAGGAAAGTGGATCATGTTACATGGTGTTGGCAAGTGGATCATGGCAGACTGTGTTGGCAAGTGGATCATGACAGACTGTGGTGACAAGTGGATCATGGCAGACTATGGTGGCAAGTAGATCATGGCAGACTGTGGTGGTAAATGATTCATGGCAGACTGTGTTGGCAAGTGGATCGTGACAGACTGTGGTGACAAGTGGATCATGGCAGACTGTGATGGCAAGTGGATCATGGCAGACTGTGGTGGCAAGTGGATCATGGCAGACTGTGGTGGCAAGTGGATCATGGCAGACTGTGGTGGCAAGTGGATCATGGCAGACTGTGGTGACAAGTGGATCATGGCAGACTGTGGTGGCAAGTGGATCATGTTACATGGTGTTGGCAAGTGGATCATGACAGACTGGTAGCAAGTGAAAAATGCTAGATTGTGGTGGCAAGTGGATCATGTCAGACTGTGGTGACAGGGGGATCATTACAGACTGTGGTGGCAAGTGGATCATGACACACTGTGGAGGCAAGTGGATCATTACAGACTGTGGTGGCAAGTGGATCATGACAGACTGTGGAGGCAAGTGGATTGTGTCACATGGTATTGGCATTTGGATCACGTCCGATGACCAGTGGAGCGTGTAACATGTTGTTGGTATGTAGATCATGACCAGATGCTGGTGGTCAAGACTCTCCTATCAACAGTGATCATCACAGACTTACATCCATGTCTTGCATGTGTCGGAAGTCCTTCTGTGTGATCTTTTTCATTTCAAGGTCAATGTCAAACACAGGCATGCCTCTCTCCCTCTTCAGCTGTTGAAAAAGTTGAAATAGTGGTAGTCATTGTTAGATAAACCAACTCACCTTGTAACAATGTTTCAGTTTTTTTTTACTTTCATCATGGTTACTGAAACCAAGTCTGGAGGATAAAGAAAAGGATTCTAGCACCTGTCTGATGACCAGTTTCCTGCGGAATCGGTTCAGTTGGGGTTCCAATGTCATCTTCTCTGCCACAATGTTTAGTTTCTTCAGGAGCTGGATCTCATCATACAGGCTCATCGGGGAGAAACTGTCATGGTGAGAGTAGGATACATCATTACATGGTACACGATGTATTATTGCTGTAAGAATACAAAGGCTATTCATAATCATTCTAGCAGGTTAGCTTATCATTGCCCTTGAAAAGAGATTGAACATCTTGATTGGACTGCTGAAAACTGACTAAAGCACAAAACAACATCAGCATTTAAAGCATGGTAAGCAATTTTGATATCCACTTATGTATGCCCCTTTCTCCCCAATACTAAAGTAATACCAACGCAATACCAAAATAATCTCCAGAATTTCTCAAGTCAAGATTTATCAATCCAATTGTCTCTCCAGGTGCTGAAATAGTAGACTCAAAAGCTAACAAGCCAGAGTTTTTCTTAAGTACCCAATCTGTACTCACTTCCCTGTTCTCCACACTATTGATACTTTAGAGCAGTCCCGATGTAAAAATGTACCAAATATTCTTTTCAAAGTAGACTTACAAAACTTAAACTTTGTTACCCTTACTTCCATTGGTATTCCTGCAATCAATGGAAGATGAAAACAACCTTAGAATATGTTCTTCGCTTTCAAAATACCCTAGGGATGAAAGACTGCTTCCAGTCTACATTTACCCACAAACAGTAAACCTATCCTTACTTTGGTGGAGGAGCTTCCTCGGGCTTCTCGCCTTCTGGTCCATCCAGTCTCCGCTTTTTGTGAACTGAAGAATCATCTTGGTCAGACGCTTCGTCTGCCTCTGACTCTTCTGCCTCCAGCTCAGCTTCATTATCAGACTTGGCTGGTGCTTCGGATTCTGATTTGATACTTATAACTGCTTGCTTGCATACTGGTTGGTTTGCTGTGGAGTCTCCGGATTGTCGTGAATTGTCTGAAATAATCAGATTTGAACAGATCCAGTAAAAAGGCTCCTGATGGGTGATGACTTGAAGATCAGATCTTGCTCATAGGTGAGTGAGTGAGTGAGCGAGCGAGCAAGCGAGGGAGAGAGTAGGTGGGTGGGTTATGGGCGTTTACTCTACTTTTAGCAACATTCCAGCAATACCATTAATGAAAGACAGGTTATCTTGTACAGAGAGCGGTGCTCTAACATTTTCACATAACTAACCATCAATGGAAGATAGAATATCTTGTACAGATGGAGAGGCTCTAAAACTGGTGGACCACATCTCACTCGGAGGTGACATTGTTCCTGGATCGATCTCAAGGTCACTGTCAGAGTCGTCATTCAGAAACAGCTCTGGCATAGTGTCTGAAATATAGAACATGTGAAAGAGAAATAAGACTGAAGTTAGCAAAATGTGTTCAGCAAAATGGA
This sequence comes from Haliotis asinina, assembly GCF_037392515.1. Taxonomy (NCBI): domain Eukaryota; kingdom Metazoa; phylum Mollusca; class Gastropoda; order Lepetellida; family Haliotidae; genus Haliotis; species Haliotis asinina. Next base: position 42,296,211 of record NC_090286.1, read on the forward strand.
GCGAGTGAGTGAGTTTAGTTTCACATCACTTTTAGCAATGTTCCAGCAATATCACGGCAGGGGACACCAGAAAGTGTGGGGAATCAAATGCAGGTCTTCAGTATGACGCTTTAACCACTAGGCAACCCCAAAGTTCCTGTTCAGCAAAAGAGCTAAGTGCACACACATATGGCACCTACTACATATATGCATGTGTGCCTGCTGTACCATCTGTGTTTACTTTGGTTCACATGGCAATAGAAAAGATGTAGCAATATGCATAACATATTCGTAAAATTTCAACAGGTTTCTGATGTTAGTTTGATGCCTATGCTTCTAAAAACAGAAGTGTAAATGATAAAGAGGATTCACCACAAGTGCTGGAAATATCAACCTCATACCAAAGACTTTGCAAATACAGATTATCTTATGCTGAATCCTCTCTATATATTAACCTGGAGCTTTGGTATCCTTATCTGTGAACCACATGTGACTGCTGGAGCGAGAAAACTGGCTGTCCTCATCTGGCTCAGCCTTCATGGACCAGCTGAAAGCAGACTGGAAAGAAGCAGACGCCATGCTGCTCTCAGAATCTGGAGGCTCTTCCTTCACAGTAACCATGGAAACATTCTCGGTGCTTGTGTAACTGGTGTCCGCAGGTTCTTGCTTAACTAGACAGTCTGATGACTTTTTGGATCGTCTTAATCCAAGATCGGATGCTGTTGTGTTTTTCACTATGTCACACATTTTAGTCTTTTGAGCATCGTCATGTTGGAAGAGTCCGAAGGTCTCCACGTCTGGTAGAGGAGGTGTAGCAGCTGGTGAGATGGATGTCTGATGTGAGGTAGAAGAGGATGAGCCTGATGAAGATGGATTGGGTGGTGTTGACTCAAGTGTCTTGTAACTGGCTTTGGCTTTACGGATTTCTTTGGCTTCCTGTTTGGAAAAGGTGGGTTTGATAGATCTGATTTTCAGCAAGCAAATCTGAATGACTTCTAAAGGTGGTTAACATAAACTTTCAGTTGTTTTTCCGCACATTCTACGAACCACAACGACAATGGTTTTCATGGAAGCTTATGATCTCATAATTTTAATGATGGTGCTTCAATTATGAGGCCATTCTAGCATAAACAATTGACCACTGATACACAAACTCTACTGGTGTTCACAAACATGTATTGAAATGGTCTGTTGTGTTTGTAAGATTTGGAACTAAATGTTTGAGAGATAACCTTCATGGGCATCTAAAACTATACGTCTGCAAGGCTGATAAAGAGACTTTCTTCTCCATCTTTCATACTGGAGGTAAACCTACTGTCAAGGTTGACCTCTTGACCTTGAGTTCCATTGCTGCCTGAATGGAGGACTTGCCATGCCTTGACCGCAGACCCTCGACCTTGATTACTGTAGCAGGGTCAACAGTTGATGTCTGATCATGCTTCTTACGAGCTGGACGAAGACCCGAGTCTGGAGATAAGACATCACTGAAAAATTAGTCTATTATTCACCAAAAGTAGGAAGACCTTCATTGCGACCTTTTCCTAACCATGCTCACTATTCAAAGTATTAGTTTAAAGTGTGTGAGTTTGACTTAACATGACTTAAACAGTAGAGCATGTCCGCTAAACATGGGAGGGAAGTCTAAATAAAGCAGGTCATCAAAAAAGAGAGTGCTAGCAAACCTTGGAACAAAATCAGGGTGAAATTGGGACATCAAATACATGAATGAGGGAGTGAGTGAGCATGATTTTATGCCGTTTTTTGCAACATTACAGCAATATCATGGCAGGTGACACCAAAATATGGGCTTAACACATTGTATCCATGTGGGGAGCGGAACCCAGGCTTTCAGTACGACAAACTAACGTTTCAACCACTTGTCTTCCCCACTGCCCCAAAAATACATGAACATGCCTATGGATACAACTCTGCATAGTGAATACTGTGCCTTGGAGGACAGGATCCCTCAGTGGTTTACTAATTCAGACAAAGACTTAAAACGAAGTCACAAATAATTTTGCTAACATGCCCAAACCAAACTAAGAGACAAAAATGTTACAAACAGAGCACAAAATTTGCTTTCATCAACATAGGCCTAAATAAACCACACTGGTCTGTTCACCATGATCAGTGACGCCACAGCTACAGCATTACTGTATTGAAAATCGTAAAAGTATAAAAGATGAAGTCAAGGGCATTACTCTGCCAACATGATGAAACTTAAGTCCATTAAGAAAGACCAAACAAGAACACTGTGCTGTTAAGGACAGCAACAGAAATGTCAAAGACTCTCTAATAGACCAAACATGACTGACCGACTTTAAGCATGGGAGGTTTCATGTCTGTCAGCTTCCACCATCCTGCCTCCCCCAGGACGTTGGCCCCCGAAGTGAAGTAGCCCGGACACCCTGTGGACAGTGTGCCGGCCACCGTCCCATGCCACAGTGACGTCTTCTTCCTGCCACGAGAGTTGGCATTATGACAGGTAACTCTTTGTTGTTGTTTAACACTGCATGCAGCAATATTCCAGCTATACGGCAGCAGTCTATGAAATAACCATGTCTGGACCAGACAATCTAGTGATAAACATCATGAGCATTAATCTGGGCAACTGGGGTACAATAACATTTGTCAACCATGTCAACAGCCCTGACAACCCAATCCAGTCAATCGCCTTTCATAGCAAGCTTGGGTCACTGTAAACCAATTCTATCTTGAATCTTGAATTGTTTAAACAGGTAACTGAATCATGGAACTTGATACATGCTTACATTTAGCCTGAACACACACTCTACTCACACAAGCCATAAACACTTGTGTTTCATGCAATGTTTACCCTTAACAAATGGAGATCTAAAAGTAGGTCAATAAGTTCCAATCCTCATTTCTCAAATACACTGGGAACGGGAAAAAATGTCAGATTGTACAGAGTGTTGGATAATTCAGTGTCTCCTTGCTAAAATACTTTTACCATACATTGTAGCTGGCTTATATCATGAGACTAATGCTTCATAGTTATGATCTTGGTAGATAAAGGGAAAAGACATAAATTCTGTATTTATATGTACATGTATACCATTGGATTTATTATCTTCAGTTTAAAATATTTTTACATTGTACATGTAGTGCTATCACAATAATATTCACACTTTCTTGAAAAAGTCCTCCATTGTAGATTGGCGTTTCTTCATTCTCACATGGGCTTGTAAAAACAGCTTGTAAAAACAAAGGCCCATGCATTCTCACACTGTTAATTAACTCTCAGTTAGCAAGTGTTATTGTCAAAGAGATTACCAGTAACAGGGTGTTAGTTGTCAACTTGCCACTGACAAGTTGACTGGCTTTATTTTTAGCTCTATGGAGTGATGTTGTCGGATTGTCAAGATTGCTAGTGTCCTTGAGACCAGAAAACCGTGTGGGAATTCAAAATGTACAGATGTTGGATAAGTTAATGTTTAAATGGTGATAGTATAGAAGAAAGCTGCTGAAACCCCCAAAATATGTCAGAATTCACAAACTGTCAGATAATTCAGATGTTGGATTGTACAGAGTCCACACTATTTCCATATTTCACCTGCAGGGTTTAAACACTTTAGGCCCTTAAGAAATACAGACCTGTCAGCAGGTTAACAATTTCCGAATAATTTCTCTTTGACGTTTCTCAGTAATATTTCAGCTACATGGCATGGCCTTTAAATAATTGTGTATTAGCCAGACAACCAGTGACTGATATCATGAGCAATACATACAAAACATATCAGCCAAGCAACTGGGTGTGGGTTTGGACCCTGGATGGTACCAAAGAAGTACCAGACTTTGTACTTTGCTAAGAAAGTGTAATCCCAAATATGATATATGTTACATTTGAATACTTTCTAAATGGCATTGTGTAATCACTGATACATTTTGTCACCTCTTCCAACAAGCATTGCCTGCATTAAACCAATTCTAATGCAGAATCTCTACTCAGGAGGTGAAAAGGTTATTATTTTTCATCACTTTTCATTCAATGTCTGAAGGAATTACAACTGAGCTGTTTATTAAAAAAAACCCCTCAAACTCAGGGAAAACCAGAAATCGACACTTTTATCATGAAGGGAGAGATCCAACTTTAGAAAGCTCTGCCTTTCATTATTTCAGTTTACTGACTAAGGTGGCCCAGGGCCCAGGTTGGTTCTGATTACAATGGGACAACGTGAACAAGAGACACAACAATCTTCATCTTACCTGTGTGAGGCAAACAGCAGGGACCAGTGCTTGTCTATGAATGCACATATATGTTCCTTCCAGCGAAAATACCCACATTTACCGTTCCCACTGAGTTGTAGATTGTAGAGAGTCAGCATGACTACCTGCAGCCTATAAATAAATATTACTTTCATCAAGGACCTTCTGAGCAAAGATCTCTGTTATCACACTGTGTTCAACAATATATCCCTCCAAATTCTCAAAAGGTGAAGCAAGAATTGGGCTTTGCACATTTAAATAGGCCCACAAGCAGGAGAACTGGAAACATTCCTTTTGAATAACTGAACATTTTCCCTACTAGACTTCCCTACTGCACCTTTAACCATCCTTGAAACACCTTAAACAAACTATTCAGTATAGCCACTATGTAGACCATATGTTTAAAAGAGCGCTCCTTAAAACTACACTTTTAACGTGCGCTTTGAACATGCAATGAGCGTAGAGTACATAAATGCACTATTATTATATATGCAATAATTGAGCATACCCCTATAAAACATTTAATGATTAGGAGGGTATAATAGAGCATGTAATAAACAGTCTTTTCATAATTGAGTTTGAAATGTTAAATTTGGGGGCTACATTTTCTAGTGGTCTATACAATATACAAATATGGAGTTATCTCCATTTGTATTACACATGTTATTACTTCAAGACGTGTTCAGAACCACGAATGCCTGTGTGATTGCCTCCTGCGAGCACTCGCAATAGTCCTGAATGGATGCCATTGCTTGGTTACATTAAACCATTTATGACCAACTTGTGTTATTTCTGACAAGTGGAATAGCTTTTTGTCTTGTTGTTGGAGGTTACGGAAAGGGGTGAGTGGTGATGAATGACATTAAACATGAATAAAACAAAATGGATGTCAACTTCTTCTTTTTTTACACAACATTCCTCGGTGCTTTCTTACCCTTAATGATGATGATTTGAACGTTTTTCACATTTTTTTCATTAAACACGGTTGCCATCTTTGTTCACTTGGCAAGGTAGCTGTGAGGATGGTTCACGGGCGCTCGTGGGCGCTTGTCCGAGCACAGGCATTCAGGACCGAGTGCTCACTGGCATTTGTGGATGCTCATGATTCTCAACATGCCTCAGATTTTTAATGATGCACAATGTTCTTTGAATTCCTTCCATTCTGTAGGTGCATCCATATATTGTAAGTGCTTGTGATTCAAATATGTGAGACTTGTCTCAGTTTTTCTGAAAGGGTGCAAGAAGGACAGTGTGTTTTCTCAGGCTAAACTTTTTGTGTATGTATCTCAATCTGTTGATATCTTGATTGCAAAATGAAGCAGAATAAGTGCACAAACTTTTGAATTCTGTGGTCCTAGAAAGATATCAATCACATGGGTGAATATTATCTGTTGGAGCTAAATTACAAAGGAGCACTGATGTGTCTGCTAAGAATTTTTATCTCAGCAGATGAAGCGTGTATGTTTAATACCAATAGCCATTAGGTTTCTGATCAGCAAGATAAAATTGCATCATCATATATTCATCTGGTTGAAAATGCACAGACAAAGCTGGACTTTGATCTACTATACGGAGTGAGTGGGTTGGATTTTACACTGCTGTTAGTAATATTCCATTATTGTTCCAGTAATATCCCCGTAATATCACATTCTACTATATGGACTGCATCAGTCTAATACCATTGCATCTTCATCCTTTCAAATTCTTCCTTCCCCTCATCTCCACAACACCGACACTTGAAGTGATAGAATATATCGCCATCTAGTGGTGAAAGTTTGCCCGTTTCTAAACATGCTGAAACAGGATAAATTCCTTTTATTGCTTGGACAATGTAGATTTGTGTACCTTGGTTTGAGTGAAAATTGTGAGAAACATTAATTTTCATGATGAACAGTAGAAGATATATAATGTCAGTGTTGACTGTTAAGTACTGCTTGACACGTATTAGATGAGCCTGCACAGTAGATGGTGACAAGTAGGCGGGGCATGGAATGTAGACAAATACACTCGGTTGCTACAGGTACATGAGGTATATCGGAGATTAAGCATGTGCAATACACACTGACTGTGGCGTGAACTCAATGCCACTTCTGTTTAACATTTGTCCCATAGTGTGATATAACAATCAAAACACGATTTGCAAGAGGAAACTGAACTTTTCAATATTTAGGCAACAATCTGTTTCAAATGGAATCTTCTGGAGGGCGTTCCTGTATATGCAAACTGAGGTCACTTGTAAGATAGTGGCTCATCTAATATTTGTCAAGCAGTAGTAATACTATCGCTTTCAATAAAGCATAAATAATCATGATGACAAGTTTGTTTGTTTGTCTATTATATATTGCACTGTATCTTGAGTGAGGATGATGGGTGGTTAATATCACTATGATTAGCAAGACACTGAGCCTCATGACATGATCCATTTAACCACCTTTTTCTGTTACAACCACATCAGACTATAGGACGTGTTCACAACAAAAATTCTTGCAGGTTAATTGATGATGTTGATGATGCAATGACTTCATCATTGATGCATCTACGGCTCTGCCCGATAAATTTATTACCTCCCTAGACTGGCTTTTTATCCAATCAGGTGTATACGCTGGGAAGTTGAGTGAACCAATCACATCTCACTTTCGCTTTCTAAATTATCTAACCAATTAAAAGTGGCAAAATGAGCCATGCACAGATTCTCTGAAGGAGGCGGGAGTTCTTGCATGTATTTTATTCCTGTTTTCCGACCTGTCAATGTGTCTATATGATTTACCCCAAATCTGAGTCGCACTGAGAACAAACCTTCGCAGCTGTGCGACCATTATCTTTGTTGACACTGGCATGTTCAGTTGTAACGGCGGCTAAGCTGATTGGCTACTGTGAGAATGCGGAGCCAGCAACGGGGGGTAATAAAATTCTCTGGCTGAGCCGTAGATGCAGCCAGGGTATAGTGGAGACTTATCGGAACGTAATACCCAGGGGCCCGTTTCACAAAACTCTCGTAGCCTAAGATCTCGTAAGTTTTCTCGTAGCCATTGTACCTCCTATACTGTAACATAGGAGCTACGGATGCTACGAGAAAAGTTACGAGATCTTAGGCTACGAGAGTTTTGTGAAACGGGGCCCTGGACATATCGAGGATGAATGTGACGAGACTGTACAACATACCTGCATGGAAGTGTTTTTTACATTCACCACATATGAGCATGTAGGGTTTCTGGCTAACCTCCACCTTTTCACAATAACACTCTTTCTCCATCTCCTCTTGAACAAAAAAGTACTTCATTGTTAATAATCAACATCAGTCATCATGGGAACATTTGGACTGCAGGCTGTTGTGGCAACTGTAGTATCAATTAAAACATTTTTTTAAATGTTGCTTAACATGTTTGCAAGAAATATAGGAGAGGCCACGGTGACGTCAGTGTTTTGATCACGTGACGCGCCCGAGTACTTCCGGTAGGCAGAAGTTAAACATAAACACGAGAGAACCACCCAAGCTGCATACATTTGATCGTTGACTTGTCATGCGTAACAACTCCTCCCGATCTGGTTTTCTTTTTTCTTTTGGTGTGTTGTATAATGAGACAGGTACACAACCTTTATTTTTCTAAAACATTTGTGGAAAGTATCTAATTGACAATATCCAGATTTCATACTTCACTCTGGTCCAATACTGCAAGTCTTCGTTTTTTAAAGCAAGAATGTAATGCAAAAACCCCCAAGTGTTTGTCTCGCATTTCTTTCAAACAATACAAATTTTAAACAAATAATCCCTCACATACTGTTTCTTTGCTTACATATTGTCAATGACATAATCAGGAAAGGTGAGTAATCTGCCTCACCTGCCAGTCATACATGTTACATAAACACCACCCCAAACCTTCCTTGTCAACTATAACAACACATGCATCTAAATGGCATTGAGTTACCATTTTATCACAGTTTTTCCTTCTTATGAAAACAGATAAAGAAGTAGCATTGATTTAAGCTAAATCTTTAAATGGCATTGAGTTACCATGTCATCACATTAATTCCTACTTATAAAAAACACATACAAAGGCAGCCTTGATCTAGGCTAATCTCACCAACAGGGTGGTTTAAAAACTTTCCAGACACACTTGTAGTAGGCATCAGCAATATATTCTTTATTCCTAACAATTCAATATGTAAGTTAAACAGTCATCTCACAAACATAATTTTCTCGTAGCAGATATCCAGCAAGCACAGGGGTGTTTTGTCATCGACATTGTGGTACTGTGTCAGAAAAAGGTGTCCACTTTCCACATATTCATATGCTTTCAGTTACTTGAAGGGTCTCACAGATTCGAGGGTGAACTGACCTGGGGTGTCTATCAAATAGAAATAAAATGTTAAGTACATAATCCGACCATTGTTTGCCTTTCACGCTACACCGGTTCCCATCGTTATCATCAACCATTGTGGCTTTCTGCCTACCCATGTCTGAGTGAGCGTGGTTTGTGACGTCACTTCCGTAAACATATGGACACCGCTATAGGTGAAACAGTGCCTTGTGATGTCAGCCTATCAAAAGGCATCTTTGGGACAGTGAGTGAACATTAACAATTCACAGTAACCTGGTTTAGTGAGTAAGATCACCAATATTTTCAGTTTTTAATAAAGACACGCCAAATGTAGTGTTTCTTTTACTTTGCATTTTCCATTACAATCCTGTAAAAATGTTTGGCATAATTTGGTTTTAATCATGTTTAATTGAAACTGAGTGTGTTTTAATTTCTTAGATTTCTTTCTTTACTTGTCTAACAGATATGTGGCATAAAAAAGAAGACTGAAGTTGCTTCAACAAATTTGGCTATTGCCACACAAACATTTATTTTCTTGACACACGGTTGGTGTTAAAATCATGCAGTTTGCAATGGTCTGAAACGGTGACAGATTTCCATGTCAGGACAATAGTCTTGCATTATCTCATTTATATGGGTAAATCGTACCACAGCCCCAAAATGTCCATAACCGTCGTACCGCGTCGTGCAGTACCTGTTATCCTGTTCCCTATCTAAACCCAATTTCTGATGGATATTTCTAATTCTATAAAATTATATAGCCAGAACTTGTTACGTCTGTTCTTCGATGGTATATGAAAAAGTGAAATACTTTTTTAATGTGTGATACCTTTTTACTATATTTGAATTTGCCACCAAGGTACAAAGGCTATCCAATTGCTCCTGACTAGCAGCTCAATGCATGTTGATGTTTGGAGACAAACACGTGGTAAATTGGAGTAACCTCCCCTTTCTATGAAATGTTGGAATACTTCTTTTACGAACTAAGATATTTCCTATAATCCTTTTCGGGTCTCTTTCCCTAGTCTCAAATTTAGAGTCGAGGACATATATTTGCTTATATCAGTGTGTATAACAAGCCATCTTAGACTGTTGGTAACAAAATGGCATTCTAAAATACTTAAGTTTACATCGAAAGAGATGACTAACGGGATTGGGTGGTCAGACACAGCGGCCTGGTTGACATTTCATCGCATCCCAATGACGAAGATATAATAAATACCGCAAAGACTACAATGCTGTTCCACATGTAATGTTTCGTGAACCATAGTGTGGGTGCATGGCTATAAAAATAGTATTGATTGTTTTGCATGTGTAGTACACAGAACAGATATCAGCTAACAGCACAGTCAAAGACAACCGAGCATTGTGTTGAGCGATGAAGTCACAGCGTGTGGGCGTGGTTGACTTCGACTACGCGGTGCACGATTTATTCTCCACGACATAGTGTAAAGGGAACGATGAACTTAATACCATATAAGGATTATGGTAGCTAACTCCTCCCTTGCATGGGAAGATATCACCGTTACAGTATGGGACCGTTCACATTGGATGGCTAGGGGTGTGATGACGATTTTACGGGAGGACACACATTTTGTTCTGGTGAGGTAGCGGGGTCATCAGTTTTGTACACATGGACTAGGAGTCTACTAGGTGATTATTTGTGTTGTACATGACATGCAGGGGAAGAGAGGAGGACACTTACATTGTTTAATTTTTAGATGGGGACAATCACACTGTACACGATTCTCTATAAAATCAACATTACGAGTTATGAAAAATATAAAATAATAATATATGGCCATTTATACTTTTTCTGTGACCAGTTTTACTTTTTCTGTGGCCATTTTGGCTTTTGGTATGGCCATTTTGATTAGGTGTTGTGGCCTTTTTTTGAGTGTGGTCATCTTGATCTGTTCCCGAGAGAACTCGATCATGTGCTACAATGAAGATGGAAACGATGGGTGTGATGATGAAATTTCAGAAATGACACTGTGAAACGATATCGAAAAGTATCAGTTTGGGTTGTCGCCAAAAGTACCAAAGGACAAGGGGGTCAAAATTGACAAAAGCCCAAACGGGGCAAAGAAGAGCCATTTATCCCTTTTATCTCAAGTCATCATTTTGGTGACGTTTTAATCCGTTTGATAACGTGTCCGTTATTGCATATACGTACCTTGAGCTCACACACAGTAAATATACCAAAATTCGTGTTTATGAGAAATTCGACGACAGTTTTGTTTTGTGATGTGGATGTGTGCGTATTCTTGCATCTGTTTGTAAGTGATAAATTGTATTTCGTTTGCAAATCCCTATTTTCAATTGAGCCAAGTAGCGAGAACAAAACAAGCTGAATATTTTCTCATGTTGATATACTCCGGCAATATATTGATCCACGGTGTTTGGAAATAGGGAAATTAACTGGAAAGATAGATCTTCGACTCCTCATTGGAATGTATTGGGCGATTCTTTGGTGTGGAACGTAAGGTACGATTTGGCGGTAGGTCGCTCGAGCCGCAACAAGACTCAAGAGTCTGGCTTTGATAGTCAGTTTCTGTCATTTCATTGTATGCCTTCACACAACTCTTCTAGATTTTCACACAATGCCTTTACTGCTAAAGAAATCATGAGAAACTGATAGTAAACTCTGAACTGTTTTGAGAGTGCACGGATTAACATACAATGCTAGATCACTAGATGAATCGTAGTCAACTTTCAAGGGAGATAATAAGGCAATTTCTGTTTACACTGCCGCACATCCTCGTGTAAAGGATTGTTTCATCTCGGCCAGTTAGCAGGGCCTTACTGACCTACAGTCTTAGTTATGTTATTTATAAATGATGTTGAGTCTTTTTTCGATGAATTATATACTTTATGATAACCATAATCATACAGTTTATGCACCATATTATTACATGCAAGTTGGAATTTAAATCACATCAAGGAAATCTGCCAAGAATTGTCACATTATTTTGCACCTGCAAGTTAGAATGACTACACAACATTCAGGGTTTTCCTGGGTTCAGTGTTAAACATTCCATGTGTATTATTTCACTTCCAGAATAAGTGTGGGAACTGTTCTGTACTGACAACTGTATCAACTTGACAACGTGGGTTAAAATAGTAATTATTTGAAATACCTCTTAAGTTACAGTCTAAGGAAGATGTGAATTCAAGAGAAGAAGTGATTTTGGATGAAAGTGTGACCTACCATGTTTTCTAAACGTCGCCCAGTGACAAGTCCTGAAGGATTCCAGTTGTCCGCACTCAAGAACAGTGGGAAGTTCTAGAATAACATATATTCAAGAAGATATTGACATTGGTCCTGGCCCTGTGGAGTGTAATTATTCTTTGATACCTAAATAGTTTCTGTGTACAACTTCAGTGTATGCTGATACCACTTGAAATCCAAATGACATACCTGACAACAACCTCTGAACAAGTCAATGAACTTGTCACCATAGGAATGACTGTAGAGTCTGCAGAAGAAAATTCAACATCTAAAGACATCCTTGAATGTTTCCCTCATGGGAATGGTGTCCCCAAAGACAAAAACTTTAAAAAACGCCCCAAAATGCCTGCAAAAACGCCATGGACATGTGGAATCTGTGAAATGGAGTTTTGTGCTGCTAGTCCACTCCAAGACCACATGCACAGTCATACGGGACAGAGACCACATGTCTGTCAGCTCTGTGGGAGCTCTTTTGCCAAGGTTGGTAATCTGAAACGTCATGAGAAAATCCATTCAGGGGAGAAGCCATTTAAGTGTGAGTTGTGTGACAAAGCATTTCCTTATGCCGTGGAACTGAGGCGCCATGTAAGGACTCACACAAAAGAACGCCCTTACAAGTGTGTAATCTGTGAGAAGAGTTTTTCTGAGTCTTGTCATGTACAGCGACATATGGTCACACATACAGGGTATAAGCCATTCCAGTGTGACATCTGTGATAGGACCTTTGCCCAGTTCGACAATCTTAAGCAGCATATGAGCACCCACACTGGCACCAAGCCTCACAAATGCAGCCTTTGTGAGAAGTCTTTTGCTCGAATGGGTGATGTGAAAAAACATATGCGAGTACATACTGGTGAACGTCCCTTCAAGTGTAACACCTGTGGCAAGAGCTTCTCTGTTAGCAGTTCGCTTCATAAACATGTCAGGGTGCACTCTGGGGAAAGACCTTATCAGTGTGAGATGTGTGAGAAGACCTTTGCCCTCAATTGTAACCTGAAGAAACACATACGAACTCATCTGAAGGAGAAACCGTTCAAATGTGGGATATGTCAAGCTGATTTCCTCAAGGCAGGGGAACTTGAGGTTCACATGTTTTCCCATAAACCAGAAGCAGAGTAAGTTGTTGGTAACAATGACTGCAATTTATTGTAACCTGCCTAGAGAATTGTTTTCAACGCTGCCATAGATGTCTCTTAACAAAATTAATGTACACTGGTCTATATATATCTAGTGTTATGGCTTTGTTGAAGTGTATTTTTCACCACCAGAACAATATCTTAATACAGACGAAAACGTCTCATGCTTAGTTTATCAATGTTTCATTGGATAATAGTGACAGTCAATAAAAATGATGCTGAATAATAACAAGCTAATCTAATTTTCCTGCCAATTTTGTACAAAAGAACTTTTCTTCTGTGTTTGTCTTCAAATGGCTTTCTCTTTTGATCCCTGACTAAATCCATGAACCATGGTGAAATGACATTTGAATGTCTTCTTTTTAGATACTACACCAGACCAATGAATGTATTAACTCAGGAAATCGAATCATTTCATGCAACACTTCCCTGGGTAATGTGACCTAGTTGCAATGATTTTAAGGATAGACATGCTGCACGGTCTTGTTCCAAGGTTAGCCAGTATCAAATATTAGTATGATTAGTGTCTTAAGTGAACACAGAGACTGTGTTTCAGTGAAATTGGGTAAATATAATCTTGAAATACTTTAAACATTTTAAACAAATAGATGAGGCAGTGTTGTAATGGCTTGAGTGAAAATTTGCTGGCCTGCTAATTTACTCGAGCTTAGTCTTTATTTAGATTAAGATGACTTCCATTCTGGCTGAGAGCATTGAGATAAGCATGATCATTGCATCAAATTCTCCTTGCTAACAGAAAAGTGCCAGAGACTTGCAGGACAAACTTTGGTTTGAACTGATAAAAATGTTTTGCTGGCAGGCCAGTTATTCTGTAACATGCCTTGATACAACTAGGCTGAAGGACAGGTCCAAGGTGGGTGGGGGGACTCCAGGACTTAGACACCATTTCCAAAGTCTGAGTCTGTTCACATCTTTTTAGTTTAGGTTAGAGGGATGGTGGGGTGGTCTAGTGGTTAAAGCATTCGCTTCTCTTAATGAAGAGCTTGGTTTGATTTCCAACATCAGTACCATGTATGAAGCCATTTCTGGTGTCCCTGCCGTGACATTGCTGGACTGTTGCTAAAAGTGGCATAAAACCAAACTCTTTTACCCCATAATATAGGTGTGCATTGTCACAAATCATGTTCATGCAAGTCTTATATTAATGGTGAATAAAACTGAATATGTCTGGAGACATTTGTCAAGAAAGTCAGCTGTTTGGCACAGATATGGATGGGTGTGGTTGACATTCATAGAGTAAGTGAGGTTTCTGTTGCATTAATATGTATTGCAGCAATAGCAGGGACAGTGTGACTAACACATTGACTGAATTGTGCTGTATCGTATATCTGGGGAATCTGTCTTAAATTGTCATCATCTTACTCTATATTCATAAGATACTGCAAATGACATTGACTGACAGATGGAACCTGATTGGATTTCAAAATATTTTTTAAATATGAAATATGTTTTTATAGGCCTTATGGTTGTCCTTTTATCACAATCAAAGATGTGAAAAACAACACAGAATGAAATCAGGGTGAATGAAATATAAAATTTGATCATTATGAATAATATTCAAATGCACAAACTTTTCATTACTTCTACTTTCTGCCAACCATATGGTTGAGTTCTCACAGACACATGACTCCACCCAGTGAATAATGACATCATTCATTGTATAATGACATCATCCACTGTCTCTGTTAGGCATTCCAGAGATATATCACAGTGTTATACACAAAATTGTTGATGACTGTATTTTACAGTGGGGATAAACGTTTACAGATTTTCAGGTTCATGTGTTTCAGTCTATCAAATGTTGTGAATGCAGTTTCGGGGAACTGGACACCCAGTAGCCCCAGGTAACTGAAACCAGGGAGACTCTAACAGGTTGTAGACCATTCCTGCTGAAACATATGGAACATGTCTCATGTGTTCATGAAGATTGATTTTGTGTATTATTACCCATGATGAACATTATAAATAGTGATAATAAAGATATTCAAATACTTTTTAAAGTTTTTTTTTGTTGTTGTAAGGCTCTTTAATTTCATTTAATTCAGATGTTGTTTGAATACAGACAAGCCTTGTAATGCAAAAATACCAAACAAAAGACAACAACAAAAATTACAAGCTAGAAAAACAGCATCAAGGCATATATTGTCACTGACCAGGCCTTAACACTAAAGGGGCGGTGGGTAGCCCAGTGGTCAACAGCATTTGCTCCTGATGTGGAAAACATGGGTTCGATTTCCCACATGTGTGTGTGAAGCCCATTTCAGGTGTCCCTTGCTATGACTTAGCTGGAACACTGCTCAGAGCATAGTCCAAACCCAACTCATTTAACACTATATAAAAGGATACCACGATACCAGTTTTGTGGGTAACAAGCCCTTGTGATACAGACTAGATTGACTCAGGTCTGTAATTCATTGTGTATTTGTTTTAATCAGGGAAAGTGTACATGTAGTTGCATATATGTCAAGTATGTACAGTTGCTTTTTGTGGTGGGTATACTTGAGTAGGACATCGGGGACGAATATGCTACGTATGTCTTTAAGATACTTTGAGTAGTATACAAACACGTGCACGGTCGACTGATATTGTTATGAAACATGGAACGTGAGTGAGTTTAGTTTAATGCTGCACTCAACAATAGACCAGCTATATGGCGGCGGTCTGTAAATCCAGTCTGGACAAAACAATCCAGGGATCAAAGGCATGAGTATCGATGTGCCCAAGTGGGAGCCAATGTGTCAGCCAAGTCAGTGAGTCTGACCATCCGATGCGGTTAGTCGCCTCTTAAGACAGGCATGGGTTACAGAAGATCAGTTCTAACCGGGATCTTCAAGGGTCCGATTGTGAAGAGACCGCAGGCATGTAATGTTACGTTAAAGGACAGCAGAACCACGTATATGTAGTGTGACACAAGTGTGCAAGACTTCGGACTATGTGGTTCTAGATGGCTTTACATTTTCTGCTTTTTCGAGTATTATACGCGAAACATCCAGAAAAGATACGGCAATTTTATCTTGTTTTATCTCGGTAAGAGCAACAATGACCACTAGATGTTTGAAAGATGGTTTCCGTTATCCATACTAGAAACATCTTTCTGTCAGATCGTGGCAAGACAGTGACATATCACAGCTAAAGCCATGCCCTTAAGAACAGATGTTTTGTATAATTCTTTAATGGCCATTTATTTAAGATAGAAAAAGCCATAAACAAACAAAAACAAACTAAATTCAAACAAACAAACAAAAACAAAACAAAAACCGACCACCAACAACGAAAGAACAACAAGCGAAACACCAGCAATCAAACAGAAATGGGGTTATGCCTGTAGGCGCTCGCAGTTTTGCACGACAACCATCTGCCCCGCGCTTTTGTCACGTGACGTGAACATTTCAGTGGCGAGACATCCAACCATCAGAGTGAGGTGAGTCGGACGGATCGTCTTGCATAGATGATTATTTTGTCATAAAACCATAACTATATGTCACAGATTGCACTGTTGCAGCAAATATGACAGCTGTTGGATTCTATGTCCATGTTTGTGTAACATATGCGTATGTGACGGCATCTCTGAAACATGGGCCACATACTGATAGTTGTTCGTCAAGGAAGAACAGAGTGAAGCTTCTAAATCATAGGCGGATCCAGAAGTTGGTGTGGTGGTGGTGGTGGTGGTGGTGACGTGTCTGTCCTGGAATGTTGTTAACTGACCAGTGAAACTCGGGCGAAAATAAAGTTTGCACCGCTCCCCGCCCACCCATCTTTCTCTCAATGGTGTGCACCTCCCTTTCTGAAAAATCCGTATCCGCCACTGACATTGACAATTTTCGGTGTTAAATCACAGTGTCATACATGCAAAACAGCTGGGACTCACATTAGTTGATTGAAGTTATTTTTTGTGAAACCGTTGAGATATATCTATAACTTTTTCTGTGTCAACATCTTACTTTCCATTATTGGATAACACGTGGACACCAACAAGGCTATATTCATTTCTGGTAAAGGATAGCGAATATGTGATTCTGTAATTTGGGGAATCTTGACCAATGTAATTTGTACCATCTTGACCTGTGTGTGCAGTTGAGATGACACATACACACGTATCGTGTCCCCCTCGAACCGCGGAAGTAGCCAGCGTATGCAAAGGGAGACAACCGTCAAACTAGTCTGTCTCCGTCACTGAACCACATTGTTTCCCCTCGTGCCTTGCCTCTCTGCAACGCAAATTAAAGCTCTAAACGAAGCACGTCTAGAATTTCCCCACGTTCAAGTTTCTGAATCTCTGGTGTCCCTGGGGATCATTTTCAATTTTGATGGGTTTATTTGTTGCTGCCAAAATTATGTATGTTCAGGGTCTAACCGTCAGTCTATAGCAAACCTTGAAATAACTATGAGGATTTTATTCACATTGAAACTTCATGTATGATAATCCGATCTTAATTGTCATAAGAAAAGAAATATGCCATCTTGGTACGGTGTCTATGGAGGTGGGGATGGGGTAACCCTTTTGTCCTTGTGCCATAGGGAATGTCATCAATTCTATATACATGTACTAGGGGATGCCCCTGATGTTGTACATGACATGCGGGGGTGGGCTGTCTCTTATTTTTACAATAAGTTTAAGGGGGTGGGGTACATTCACATTGCACAAGCGTTTGCTGGTCACGCTTAATTTGTAACAAGTTATGGCCCTTGTGTATTCTCGGTGTGCATAACGGGGAAGAGTTCCCCAAAATCAGTTATCGATAGGGAAGCCAGTTGTGGTATATATATTATCACGACACAAATGCCTTGATAGATTTCGAAAACGGAAAACGCGTTACGATTCTTTATATAGTTATGGCCCTTGTAATGTATTTCTTGACTTAGTGCACGGTATCCCCAGTGGGGACAGATTTTGGCCGGGAAACCGAATGTGATGTGTTGTCAAGACATACACATCGCGATGAAGTCAAAATACAGGAACCAAGTAGGAACATACCACTGTAGCGGGTGATATTGAGGATCGTGGATTTTTCTTGTTTTCGTAAGGTATTGGCGAGCTAGCCAGCTAGGGATGAGGGCATAGAGTTTCGAAGCTCATTTGCGCTAAGATGGTCGTAAGTGCCATACATTGACGTTAACTTACGACTATCTTATATCTAGGCCCTGGTTGATTATGTAGTTATCGAATGGTTGTGCTTGACTGCGCTGCTCATAGCTTCACTGATTTATCCGACTTCTTAATTAAGAAAACATCAGAATCGGGGGTTCAAACTCCCGATCAACGGTGAGTCCGGTCATCTTAGATTATACTTCGACCCGTAGGTGCTTTTCATTTCATGGTTTTTGGGGCATAAGACTCCCAAGAATTTGGACTAGTAAATCTTGGCATTTTGGCGTTCACTCCGATATAGGTCCACACTTCCGTTCTGTACCATGGATCACAGGCAAATTGTAGCGCAAAAAGAACTGCGCAGCGTAGAAAATATGACCATTCTTCTTATGTGCGAGCGGAGCGTGCAAAGGTTGGCAACGCACTTCCCTCGCTTCGGTTCGAAAAATATTTTTCATGTCAAATTAAAATGTCGCCACAGTCAAAGGTACACTCCCATTTCATCACCTGGGTGTACTCTCATATTTCCAACCCCATATTAAATGATGTTTCACGTGAAATATATTATATTCAACATTTTAAGTGCCACTCGTGGTTTTCAGATCTTTCTTCGCCTCCATTACCCCCGCCAGCTTCCGGCTCAACGGAGTGAAGGAGCAAGAATAAGCAGAAATTGAAAAGAAATACCATATTGCCTAATTTTACCATGAACCTGTTGGAGTGTATTTTTTCTTATCTGTCGTCGTTTTTGTTAGGGTTTTCGTAACATTTATTCAACATACAAAAACAAAAAATGGCGAATACAGCGGGTAAGGTAACTCCAGAAATATTCCATAAGGCGGACACGTAATTCAACAATTACAATACCCTCCTGTTCCTTCATTCCGTTGAACCGGAAGGTGGCTGGGGAATGGCGGCGAACCTTTGATGGTCGCGATATTTTTACTTCACGTGAAAAATATTTTTTGAACCGACGCGAGGGAAGTAAGTTGCCAACCCTTCCTCGCTTCGCTACGTTCATGGAGACTGGTCAGTTTCATTCTGCTGCACAACCCCATTTGCGCTGCAGTTTGCCTGTGAATGGATGGATATGCTTATGACCCTTCCGATCATGCAGATATTCACCTCATATCTAAGAATTGTACAACATGAATTTGTGAACATGACCAACACATTTGCCTTGAACGTACTGTGTTGGCTAGGTGAAACAGACACTCAAAAGAGCATTCGTAACTACTCGTGTCATTCCGCACAGGCAAACTGTAGCGCAAGTGGGGTTGCGCAGCGTAGAGAATATGATCAGTATTCATATATGCGAGCGAAGCGAGCAAAGGTTGGCAACGCACTTCCCTCGTTTCGGTTCAAAAAATATTTTCATGTCAAAATAAAATCTCGCCACCATCAAAGGCACGCTCCCATTTCCTCAATAGGTTGTGCTCTCAGATTTCCAACGCCGTATTTAATAGTTACTCACGTGAAACATGTTTTACTCAACATTTTATGCGCAACTCTTGGTACATCAAACCGTTCTTCGCCTCTACTACCCCTGCCAGCTTCCGGTTCAAAGCAGTGAAGGAACAGGTTATTATTCCGTGTGGAATACATAAAGAGTTACCTCCCATGCTTCATACCCATACTACGTCAGAAGTTTGTTTATTGTAGAATAAATGTTACAAAAGATCTGACAATGACGCCGACACTCAAGACAAATACAACCCAATAGGTTCATGATAAAATTAGGCAATATGATATTTCTTTATAATTTCTGCTTATTCTTGTTCTTTCTCTCCGTTGAGCCGGAAGCTGACAGGGGTAATGGAGGCGAAGAACGAACTGAATACCACGAGTGGTGCTTAAAATGTTGAATAAAACATATTTCACGTGTGTAATTATTAAATAGGGGTTTGGAAATGGGAGTGTACGTTTGATTGTGGCGAGATTGTATTTTGACATGAAAAACACTCTTTAAACCGGAGCGAGGGAAGTACGTTGCCAACCTTTGCTCGCTTCGCTCGCATTTATGAAAACTGGTCATTTTCTCTACGCTGCGCAACCCCATTTGCGCTACAATTTGCCTGCGCATTCCGGCAAGCCGACCTTCTTGTATATCACGGAAAGAGACGAGTTGTTACGAATGACAAAAGAGTTCTTTGTTTGAATTGTGAATACAAGAAGGACGCATTTTTTTATTCCTGCCTCTTAATGTCGTTCCAACAGAAAACAATCCTGAACACTATGGCAGCTGTGGAAGTAAGTGGAGACAACTCCGGATTTGTTGACGACTGGCAAAGTGGGAAGACTTTGTCGGAGTGTAACCTCCACATGTTGACCTCTGAGGAGTCTTGTGACGTCAGCTTCCGGGTTGGAAAAGAAGAGACGCTAGTCCGAGCTCACCGATATGTTCTGATGAGTCGGAGCTGTGTGTTCTACGCCATGTTGTGTGGCCCCCTGGCGGAGAAAGATGACATCAAGATCACAGACATGGAGGTGGAGATATTTTCCGAAATGTTAAGGTAAATATCTTTTAACTGTCATCGTCATATAAAATGGCCTAGCTGGTTAAAGTCTGTGAAAAGCGTATTTTTAAAATTGTAAGAACCGTCTCTAATATAACACAAGGTCACCATAACTTTAACTCATGGCACTGTCAATTTATCACAGGACATTACTGTACATATAACAATAAGCTAATGTGTGAAAATTGAAGCTTGGCTCACAAAAGGAGGACTGAATTTTGAATACGCGAGGCCAAGCTTCTTTTTTCTTCAAGGCAACCGCAGGTCCGACATAAGGGCCTGTTATGTTACTACCGTATGCGCTTCATAGTTGCATATATTGTCTCGTATTAGTACCTGGGACCGAAACGTTCCATGAAGAACATAAACACAACAATACATTGATTTCATGTTTCTAAAACCCACCCAAGTTTCACAACATCCTTTCAATAAAATAATGATTGTTTTTAAAAGGATGAGACTTTTAGTTCTCAGTAAAGAATATTGTGTATTAAACCAAGATGAGTTCAAGTTCATGTGAAAAAAATGTGAACAAAAACTTGTCATACGTCAGTTTTACCTTTATGTCGAACCCGGAATCGAACCCGGGTCGTGGGCATGACGAGCGAACGCTTTAACCACAAGCGTACCCCACCGTCCCTGTGCTATCGATAAAACACCTGAGCAATGCCATGAAGTTCTGTAACTAATTTGAGGCACTTATGAAGACATTTTTAGATTTATGAAGGCAGACGCCTAGTGAGCCATTCGTTTCGTGTAAGCCCGATAGGCTGCAAGGCTTTGTACTTACATAATATATTATGGGCTTGCTCAACTAATAAAAAATCATGAGTAAGTCCGGTCTTCTTTCATAACCACGCTACGCCCCTAGAAGTGCGGAAAGGAAAGATAGACGTTGACTTAACCTGTAAATGGGCTGACTGTATCACCCGACGACAATTGTTCAAATATTCTAATGCTAATAGTACGTTACATTTAGATTCCTTCCGGGACACATTTTAAATGCTGATCACTTTGTTCACTGTAACATCAAAGTATTCAGACTGGATGCAGTATCTACTCAAATACAACTTTCATCAACCATTAACAAGGTAAAATTTGTCATGAATACATAATTATCATTTCCAGGTACCTCTATACAGACACGACAACGCTGACTGCTGAGAATGTGACGGGTCTGTTCTACCTGGCCAAGAAATACGCCGTGGGGGGTCTAGAGCGTCTGTGTCTGACTTATTTGGAGTCCTCCCTGACGCCAGAGAACGCCTGTGTTATCCTGGAACAAGCCCACATCTTTGATGAAGAGAAGCTATTTGACAGGGCTTTGAAGGTTGTTGTCAAACATTGTGGTACCGTTGTTCGTAGCCCTGGCTTCAAATCTCTTTGTGCATTGTGTTTTCATAAAGTTGTAAGTTCAGATAATTTTTTAACAATTGATGAAACAAGTTTCCGTGCTGCCCTCTTATGGGCTGAGACAGAGTGTAAACGCCAAGGAAGGGAGATAACTCCGCAAAACAAACGTCTTGTTCTGGGAGAAACGGTGTATGAGCTTGATTTGACCGCAATGGGAATGATGGTTTTCGCAAAAGTCGTTGTACCGTCAGGAATATTATCGGGCGACGAATGTACCAAGTTGTTGTGTCACATGATTTTACCTGGTTCCGACGTGGCACCTTTCAAGATGAAGTCTGAACTTGACTCGTGGATCACTCTGTATGCAGACCGAATTCGTAGGTATCTAAGTATGAAAGACTCTAACCAAATCATCATCGCATGCAGTGAAGACGTGCGTCTACTTGGTCTCTTGGCATATGGTGATGACAGCTGCCAATACAGTCTTAGTCTGTATCAAGAACAGGAGAAACAGCATGGGTATTATAATACTGTTAAAACATGGGTTAAAACAAAGGCAACTTTATCATTTGTGCTGGTCAGAAGCTTCCCCAACGAAGTCCAGCTGAAGCTGACAGAGCCATTGATTCTAGAAAGGTTATACAGATATAAATTTGAAATGACAAGGGAGTCAAATAGAAGTGCAATTTTAGGTTTCTCCGTATTCAGTAATATTTCACTTGGTAAATGTCAGATATCAGTTACAGAAGAACGTGGCCCGGGTATTATTTCCAGGCTTATTATGGAGGAGAAGTGAGACAACACACTGACATACAAAGTGCTCCTGTAACTGTAGAATTCATGTGTACATACTGTGCACTCCTTCGTGTAAAACAGTGAAGGGTGATGGTAGTATTTCGCTCTACGTTCATTATGTATTATTTCTATGTTCTTAATACCCGGAAGTGGCAAATACTGTGGATTTTGTATTTTTGAAGTTAGGAAAAGTAAAATTTGAACAATATGTGGATTTTGTATATTTAGAAAACATTATGTTGTGTTTATGTTGGTCAAATAATCAGATGTTCAATAAGTTCAGTACTCATCGCAGTTTGTTAACTTTGTATATTTCGAAGATGGAAATGTTATCTAAATAATTCCATTCAAACTGTTAATTCACTGTTGATAGTAATATATCTCTAGTACTTACCCTTAGTGATAGTATGCTTAGGGTCTTTGTTGGGAACTTGATATGGGCTCAGTATGTCAAGGGTTATCAGCTGGTAGAAGTTGTGTAGTTAAATAAAACTTACAAACATACCCATTGTGCCTTTTGTTATAATTTTATAGAATTGCATTACACAATGTTAACAGATCAGGTTGGTTTTCAGTGAGTGAGTGATTACTGTTTTTATGCCTCTTTTAGCAATATTCCAGCAATATCATGGCGGGGCACATTGGCAATGACTTTCACACATTGCATCTGTGTGGGGAATTCAAACTTGGGTCATGAGCAGACACTTTAATAATCAGATTACCCTACCTGCCCCACGTTATCAGTCCCGTGGTCAGAAACTAACATTTGGTGAATTTCATAGACTGCACAGACCGCCTGTGTTTGGGCGATTAAATCAAACATGGTGCTGGTGCGATTCCGCACTTGTGGGTTGTTTGTCGCTGGTTTTAAAATTCTTTCATTTCAATCAAACGGAACGAATACTGAATCAGTTACCTCGCTGCATGTTCTATGTCTCGTTAAAGTGTCTGTTAAGCTCACAAAAAGTTGTTACGTTATGCTATGCATGGGCTCCTTAATTTAAAAAAAATATTAAACAAAAGTTGGAAAAAGCGTCATATCTTTAAGCACCCGCAGTTTCGTAGGAAAACCACAGTTTGTTACACCCCGCTGTGATGTCACGTGACTCGTTCATATTTCGGTAGTGAGACATCCAAGTAGCCGAGGAAGGTGAGTAGTGAGGATCGACTTCGACAGATGTTTTCTTTGTCATGAAACCATAACTATGTATCATACATTGGTGGAAACATGACAGCAGCTAGATTCCATGTCAGGGTTGTGGAACATATGCGAATGTCACGATTACTTGTTTGATTCTGAAGTTAAATCATATCTTTGGGACACACTTGAAATACCGCACTTTCGGTTTCGATATAGGCAAGACGATTCCAAAGAAAATTGCTTTCATTTCTAATAAAGGAAAATGGCAGAGACTGTTTCGTCATTTCGATTATCTCGACCTATGAAAGTCTAAATGTACACGTCAGTTATTTTATCCTCCCTTCTTATGCGAGACTAGGACGTATATTGTATTCAAGGGAGATAATTGGTACACTTTGTGACAAATATGAGGATATTGTCCACATTAAAACTTAAATAAATACCGTTTTCTGAATATGTGTGCTATATTTAGATCTGAATTTTCACTAAATGCAATATGTTATCTTTTTATATTGTATCTGATGTTGATATATGTACTTGAAATGTCTATTTCTTTATTTTCTGCATCGAGATCACTTCCTACTCGAAAACCTCAGTTTTGTTTTGGTTTATAAATTACAGCTAAGATTATGAGATGGTTTCAATAGGTGAACGAATATGTAACATTTGATCGCCGTATGACATATACGATACATCCCAGAGTACAGTCTAAGTAATCTTATCCTCAGTACTTTTCGTTACACTCCACCACTGAGTCAAACAAAACCTAGTAGAAGGTCGCGTCAGGTAACCTTTGAGATTGACCAATCAGAACACAGCTTACCAAATCGCGAAAGTGCACATTCACACATCCGTTATGAACTTTTCATCTCGAAAAGGTTCGTACCCGAACGATTCCGAATGCTATTTAGCGTACGATCGCTTCCGGGTGATGCACACGGCGTACGTACAGCCACAGGCGCAAATGGGGTTGCGCAGAAAATGACCAGTCTTCATATGTGCCAGCGAAGCGAGCAATGGTTGGCAACACACTTCCCTCGCTTCGGTTCAAAAAGTATTTTTCGTGTCAAAATAAAATATCGCCACCATCAGAGGTACACTCCCATTTCCTCACTATAGGTTGTGCTCTCCTATTCCAACCCCATATTTAATAATTACTCACGTGACATATGTTTTATTCAACATTTTAAGCGCCACTCGTGGTATTCAGTTCGTTCCTCGCCTCCATTACCCCTGCCAGCTTCCGGCACAACGGAGTAAAGGAACAAGAATAAGCAGAAATTATAGATTACCATATTGTCTAATTCTATCACGATTCTGTTGGAATGTATTTGTCTTGAGTGTCGGTGTTGTTGTTAGATCTTTTGTAACATTTATTCTACAATAAACACACTTCTGGCGTAGTAGGCGTATGAAGCATGGGAGGTAACTCTTTATGTATTCCATACGGAATAATAACTTGTTCCTTCACTGCTTTGAACCGGAAGCTGGCAGGGGTAATGGAGGCGAAGAACGGTTTGATGTATCCCGAGGTGCGCTTAAAATGTTGAATAAAACATATTTCACGTGAGTAACTGTTAAATATGAAACAATATGAAAATCTGAGATCACAACCTAGTCAGGAATTTGGAGTGTACCTTTGATGGTGGATTTTGACACGAATTAATACTTTTTGAACCGAAGCGAGGGAAGTGTGTTGCCAACTTTGCTCGCTTCGCTCGCATATATGAAGACTGGTCATATTCTCTACGCTGCGCAACCCACTTGCGCTACAGTTTGCCAGTGGTACAGCCATGACAACGGTGAGTAAACAGTCTCTGAAAATGGTGTTTTTGACAATATTCAAAGGATGTTATCTTGCGGAAATATTAGCTAATGGTAACCATGTCATCAGAACCCCAAAGCGTATATACGGCAGGTCAAATGACTGTGTTATATGCTGAATTTTGTTTGTGGAGAGATCTGTGTCAGTTACCTGAATATTTTGAAAGTCCCTCCGATCCCTAAAATTGGCTAAATGGTAGCCGTTGTCTGATTGATTAAATCTATTTAACCGTCTCGCATTTGACTGGATTGTCATTGGCTGCTCGTTACCTGGCGCGATCTTCTACTAGGTTTTCTTAGACTTAGTGGTGGAGTGTACAGAAATACACTGAGACGAAGTTTACTTAGACTGCCCAGAGCAGAAAGTAGATACTATTCTCGGGTAGTCAACCGGGTACACGTGTTTAAATCGCCTGATTAAATGTCATGCTTGATCCGGCCATGATGACACCTGAACGTCTTCCAGCTGAATTCGATTTCGGATATGGAATTTAGACTAGTCTACTTTCTTTTCCCATACAGTGACTGATTACGTCATTACCATTATCGTGACCTCTGCCAGTCTTTACGGCGAGGGACCTGGAATATTGCTGAGTGCAGTGTGACACTAAATTCACTGTCACATATGAAACGCACACACAACCGGCAAATGCGGTCTGTAGGGCATAAATTTTGTGGAACAATTCTCAGTTTTTAGTCGAAAAGAACGAAAAGTCGAATTTACCTTGGACATAAAGCCTGTTTATATCCTAATAGCAATGTGACACACGCACTCGACAAGCAAGTGCGGCTTTTAGGGCATAAATTCTGTGGAACAATTCACAGATTATTTTCGAGAAGGACGAAATGTTTTGACTGTGGTAAAACTCATATCGTTCCAACAGACATCATTCAGGAGCACTATGGCCGCTGTGGAAGTAAGTGGAGACAACTCTGGGTTTGTTAACAACTGGCAAAATGGGAAGACCTTGGCGGAGTGTAACCTCCATATGTTGACCTCTGAGGAGTCTTGTGACGTCAGCTTCCGGGTTGGGAAAGAAGTGACGCTAGTCCGAGCTCATCGATATGTTCTGATGAGTCGTAGCTGTGTGTTTTACGCCATGTTGTGCGGCCCCCTGGCAGAGAAAGAGGACATCGAAATCCCAGATGTGGAGAAGGAAATATTTTCTGAAATGTTGAGGTATACATACCCGTGGCAGTTAGGTATTAGTTACAGTTTTGGTTGTGGCCATATCTGCAGGAGATTGTTTACCATCAGAATCACTCAATCAATCAATCTTTATTTCCGTACTTAAAAGGCCTGTAGTACATTTAGAGTTTACATGTGTAGACAGAAGTCATTTATAAGTTCGTCTCTGTAACAATACTTTTTCTTAGTCTCATAGGGAAGTAGATGTGCATTACCAGATTCTGTAATAGTGATGTGGTAGTAATGTTCTTACACTTCGGTGCTTATAAAAGTAGTGTTTAAGTAGCTTGTTCGTAGAGTCGTATAAGCAGGACAGATTAGAAGGAAATGTAGTTCATCATCAACAGCATTCATATTACATAACTGACATACTCTCTTTTCCCTTTGTATACCTGTATACCCGCAATTTCAATAAATAGTTCATGGGAAGAGCATCGTTTCGAAAGAGGGCTATAAGAAACATTTTTACGTCGATATTTGCTAAATAGTCTTCTAAACGTATGTCCAATATCCATTGACTATTGTATAAGCATTTTGTGGATAGAAGTAACCAAGATGGGAAATACACATATTTCATTCTTTGTGTGTGTGTGTGTGTGTGTGTGTGTGTGTGTGTGTGTGTGTGTGTGTGTGTGTGTGTGTGTGTGTGTGTGTGTGTGTGTGTGTGTGTGTGTGTGTGTGTGTGTGTGTGTGTGTGTGTGTGTGTGTGTGTATTACACCACACATAACCATAGCCAGTTTTGTACAGCAGCTCTCTAATATCGGTCACCCAATTTCTTTTCCCATTTTCGTCATACGATTTCATCATATTTTTGTGGAAAACTATGGCATGGCATATGCAATCAGAGTCACATATAAACGCGCTGCATAATAGTTATGCAATGTAATGTTTTTTATTATGAGCCAACATTTCTCTATCTTTTTGAAAATATTTTATTCAAAATTAAAACTTGCTCTTTCCTGGTCTCACCTAACATTCAGAGTGATTTTAGAAAATTAACAATAGTTACTAAATGTGAATAAAAAATAAATGTTGTGACGAGGGTATTTTTACAACAATAAACGCCATCTGTAACATAATGCAAGAAAGCTTTAGCTAATGAGATTACAAAATCATCGCAGGACATTGAAATATGAATGATACTCAGTGTTTATTGTTCAATACAAACACACATGTATATGTATGTGCGTATACATACACATATATGTGTGTATATATGTGCGTGTGTATGTGTGTATGTACTACATATATACAGACATATATATGCATATATATGTGTGTGTAGTACACAGACACGGATGTGAGTGTGTGTGTGTGTGTGTGTGTGTGTGTGTGTGTGTGTGTGTGTGTGTGTGTATTAACTCATGTCAAGAACTAAAACTTCTACAATCATACACACATCTATATTTATCAAACGTATATGTTCTAGTTTTCAGTGAACAGTTAAGGTCCGGGGGAAGAATCGACCTTCAGCAACCCATACTTACCTTAAAAGGCGACTATGCTTGTCGTATGAGGCGACTAACGGGATCGGAAGGTCAGGCTCGTTGATTTGGTTTACACATGCCATCGATTCCCAGGCGCGATTATAAATTTACAGACCGCCGCCATATAGCTGGAATATTGCTGTGTGCGGTGTAAAACTAAACCCACTCATTCTAGTTTTCAGTAACCATTGCTTATATTCCTTGTCACCTTCTTGGATAGATTGTATGTTCTACATTCCATTTTATCACGCACCACTGTAGGTGTATTTACTAGAAGATAACGTTATCAAGCACCGTTATCAACCACAAAATGATAACGGTGTTAGAATCTATATCGAAATGTCGCATCCACTGCAAGAAAGAAGTTGTCTGTTTATAAAAGTCTTCATCCTCATCATATCAACTTCTAAAATGCCTTCTTAAAGAAGTGCATTAATTTGAACCAGTGATATTTCATCCGTAAGTATACTGTCATCATAGTCAGGGTGATGAAAGTCAATATATTGCTATCATCAGCAATAATTGATTCTTTTACATGCTTGAAATAATCATGGAAATCCTCCTGTGACACAGGATAGTCCATATTGTTTAATCCACTATTCAGCTCCCAACGTCGATGTTGTACAGTTTTCCGTCTTAAATAGGCATTATCTTTCTTAATGTATTTATTCACTCTCCTGTACTCCTTACTTGCTTTATGCAGGAGATATTTATTCTATTTACTCTTCATCTTCCATCTTGTTTTTGTCTGGCAAAAACCCTGTTTTCTTTTCTTTTTACATTCTTATCTAAACCAAGGTTTTATACATTACAGGAAGGTTTAGTTTTACGTTTCGCATATGTAGCAGGGTTAGACTTATATAAGCACGTGCGTCATGTCTGTAAGCTCATTCACTACTTCGACAGGGTTACCTTGACCTTCTCTTAGTGACCTTGCTTTCTGGGTCAAAATATTAACAAGATCAACTGGAATGTTTTCTTTGGATTGATCAGCTTTACTCTCATCAAATTTACCTCGTTTAGAGTACAATACCAGTGTGTTACTACAAATATAGTATTTATTTAGCTCTAGACCTGTAACATTCAAATTGGAAAAGATAATGTTGAATGAGATTGGCTTGTGTACCTCAAACAACACAGGGCAGAAATCATCAGTTCAGAAATTGTAAATAAGGGATAATACCGTTATTGTTTGTATTACACAATGAACTACAGCCTGTTAGCAGACTATAAGTTTACAAAGTCATGAAGGTATGGAATACATCAGTATACCAATACAATTATATTATATTTCCTCTGACATCCCCAACACACACACACACACACACACACACACACACACACACACACACACACACACACACACACACACACACACACACACACACACACACACACACACACACACACACACACACACACACACACACACACACACACACAAAATGTGTACTTTGTACAAATGTACTTTGTTAATGCCAAAACTCAGAGTACAATGGATTGTGACTTAGTCTGGTTTTACTCAGCTTTAAGCAATATTCAAGCAATATCACGGCGGGTGACACCAGAAATGAGCTTCACACGTACCCATACGGGAAATCGCACCCGAACCTTCGGCGTTACGAGCTTTAATCACTAGATTACCCAATGACCCCTGAGCAGTATCATTAAATTCAGTAACGAATTTGAGGCAGTTACGACGGTTTTATTAAATTTATTAAAATAACAACGCAAAAAGGATAAGCGTTTACATAATCTGTAAGTACTACTGAATAGATCTAATGTATTAGCTGACGTCAAACATAATGCCAATAAATATAGAACATTTTGATTCCAGTTCATGCATGATAAAATGTTGAACTTGCTCAAGTAGCATCAAAGTATTCGAACTGGATACAATTTATATTCAAACTCATGAACAAGTTGTAATAGTTATGTTAGTCACGATATGGCTGAGCTGTTGCCTATGTGACTTAAAGTCTTAATCCATTCACCTTCATTGTCCTGAATACATATCATTTCCAGGTACCTGTACACAGACACGACAACGCTGACTGCTGAGAATGTGACAGGTCTGTTGTACCTGGCCAAGAAATACGCCGTAGGGGGTCTAGAGCGTCTGTGCGTTGCTTACCTGGAATCCTCCCTGACGGCAGAGAACACATGTGTCATCCTGGAACAAGCCCACATCTTTGATGAAAAGAAGCTCTTTGACACGGCTCTGAAGCTTGTACTCAAACATTGTGGTACCGTTATTCGTAGCCCTGGCTTCAAATCTCTTTGTGCATCGTGTTTTCATAAAGTTGTAAGTTCAGATACATTTTTAATAATTGATGAAACAGGTTTCCGTGCTGCCCTCTTGTGGGCTGAGACAGAGTGTAAACGCCAAGGAAGGGAGATAACTCCGCAAAACAAACGTCTTGTTCTGGGAGAAACGGTGTACGAGCTTGATTTGACTGCAATGGGAATGAAGGTTTTCGCAGAAGTAGTTGTACCGTCAGGAATATTATCAGGCGATGAATGTACCAAGTTGTTGTGTCGCATGATTCTACCTGGTTCCGACGTCGCACCTTTCAAAATGAAGTCTGAACTTGACTCGTGGATCACTCTGTATGAAGATCCAATCCATAGTTCAAATAAAAAAGCCTCTAACCAAATCATCATCACATGCAGTGAAGACGTGCGTCTACTTGGTCTCTTGGCATATGGTGATGACAGCTGCAAATACAGTCTTTGTCTGTATCAAGAACAGGAGAAACATCATTATATTGGGTATTATAACACTGTTAAAACGTGGGTAAAGGCAACTGTATCATTTGTGCTGGTCAGAAGCTTCCCCAACGAAGTCCAGCTGAAGCTGACAGAGCCATTGATTCTAGAAAAGTCATGCAGATATAAACTTGAAATGACAAGAGAAGAATGTAGATTTGGATTTCCATTTGGATTCTCAGGCTCCTCCATATTCAGTAATATTTCACTTGGTAAATGTCAGATATCAGTTACAGAAGAATGTGGCCCGGGTATTATTTCCAGGCTTGTTATGGAGGAAAAGTGAGACAACACACTAGCATGCATAAGCTCCTATATATATGTGTACATACTGTGCACTTCCTCGTGTGAAACCATGACGGATGATGGTAGTACAGTGTACTTTAAAGAGGCACAGCCTAGGAGATATGAATCTGATAACGTCGCAGAGGATAACGACGGTGGTGAAGAGGATGACATGGGGGAGAAAGTTTGAGGACATAAATACTGATCATTAGTATATCGGTCTAACAGTCAGAAGAGAATGCCGAGACATCGATGACCGTCTAGTATGATTCATATTTTGAAAACACCTCTTAAATTGAGGCGTTTGAACGATGATAGACGCCGAATTTCCCTCTCTGTCAGATGAGTTGTGAAACTCGGACCCCCTGGACGGAAATCGTTAAAGTCAATGGATAAATCATAGACTATAGATAACCATTCAACCTCATGACAGCAGAGGGAAGGTGATCTGAATATTCAACACTATGAAACGTGTTGCACAACATGGACTTGCTGTTTAAACACTCACGCTTTGAAGCAGCAGCCTGTGTATACAGATCGACTGTACTGTTGCCTTTCATGTTCCAGAGTGAACCCTACTGTCCATTCGTATATCACAGCTTTGTATTAAAACGATTGACTTCAATCAATAAATGATGTGAATGAATTGCTTGTTTTGTCAGATTTTGCATAGTATATAACCTTCATATACCTCGATGATAATATGTGTCGTCGACACATTCCTCACAGATCTACGAACTCCTGTAACAGGATATTTTATATACGGCTGTTCAGATAATTCAACCCTGACAACTCTGTAGTTTTGAAACTGATATAAGCAAATTACTGGTAGTGAACCATCTGTAAAGTTGAAGCCAAAATGTATAATTTCCCGTAAAGGCAAAAGTAGTTTGTCTGAAAATCACTGTACTTTCTGCCTGGCTTTTTTTGGCAATGCTAAAAGTCCTAAATGATTTTCTCTGAGTTTTAAGTTCCGAATTTTCCATCTCACACCTGGGTTTCGTTTGAAAAGGAATTGTTTATTTCTATCATACTTATATATAGGGTACGCTTCTGAAATTATGCAGTTTCTCAACTATCGCATCCAGGAACCCCAATAGTATAAAGCAGCAACAATACAGCCCCAGACTGGCGAACAGTGCAACTATTCACCCCATTTCCAAGACCTTTACAACGTGAATTTCGGAACATGAACCATTCATTTATTTTAAACATGAGGTATTTTTAACCACTAGAGAATCTTCACATATGAAACGCACACTGAACCGACAAATGCGGTTGACAACTAGCAAAGTGGGAAGACTTATGTGGAGTGTAACCTCCATATGTGGAACTCTGAGGAGTCTTGTGACGTCAGCTTCCGGGTTGGGAAAGAAGGGACGCTAGTCCGCGCTCACCGATATGTTCTGATGAGTCGGAGTTGTGTGTTCTACGCCATGTTGTGTGGCCACCTGGCAGAGAAAGACATCAAGATCCTAGATGTGGAAAAGAACATATTTTCTGAAATGCTGAGGTATATACATCTGTGGCGGTTTGTTATTAGTTACATCACTGGACCTGATCATAGCTGCAAAATACTATTAACTATCATTCTCACAGATAAAAACCTAGCTAGTTTACGATTGAAACATGTCATTTAATTATGATTCAACATTTCTCAATCATTCAAATATAAAACAATAGATCTGAGCTTCCCTGGTCTCACTTATCATCCATGGGGATTTTAAAGATCGAATTATGAATTAAGTGTGAAACAGTTTGTGCCAAGTATATTTTTACAACAATAAGCACCATCTCTTATACAACTTCATGAGAAGTGAAGGTGTAATAACTAATATATGCTTATAGTTAAAAACCGATGTGTTTCGCAAGGTGAGGACTAAATTCTGAATACATGAGGCCAAGGCTTTACTTCGTGGCAACAGCCAGTCTGACACAACACTGTTACTGTATTGTTAACAAACAGGGGTCACATGCCAGGTATCAATACACTGAGTCAAAATTAAATCTTCACAATTCCTATTTGCGAATTAAAGTACGGGTGGCCATTAATACCACAGACCTTTAGAAACAGATTTAGTTTCTAGTGGCTTTACACTTTCTTTACGCCTTTTATTGATAAATTCCGTAACCACATGGAACCGAGTTTTGGCATTGTGATTATTCTCAGTTTATCCTATCGACCTTAAAAATATATGATAATCTTTATACCACATTCTTGATTCCTTCCTTTTACATATTATTTCATTTATGAGTTTCTGGTTTGACTAAGTATATAATGTCTCGAATACTTTTTAAGTCTTTAGTTTGAATAAATTGTATAGTTTTAAAAAATGTGAGGCTGAAATTTGGTCTCTGAGTAAGAAATGTTGTAAACTAAATCAAAATCAAGTCTATTTCATGGGCACTTACAAAGCAGAGAATTGGAGTGTCCTGTTTTTTATATCATCTCAGCCAAACAGATTACCAACAGATTACCAAATAAACTTGTGAAGCACAACATCTTGGGAGAAATCTGAAGTTGGACTCGATTTTTAACATCTGACGACTCAGTGAAAATAACTATTTTAAAAATGACTTTTTAAAATGAAACTAGATGGGGAAATGTGGGTTACAGAATAGTGGAACGACAAGAACAAAGTAAACGGAAATAAGTACCAAAGTTTCCGTGCTGCCCTCTTATGGGCTGAAACAGAGTGTAAACGTCAAGGAAGGGAGATAACTAGATAAAACCGGAAAACAAACGTCTTGTTCTGGGAGAAACGGTGTACGAGCTTGATTTGACCTCAATGGGAATGAATGCCTTCGCAAAAGTAGTTGTACCGTCAGGAATACTATCGGGTTACGAATGTACCAAGTTGTTGTTTCACATGATTTCACCTGGTTCTGATGTGGCACCTTTCAAGGTGAAGACTGAACTTGACACGTGGCTCACTCCGTATGCAGATCGAATTAACAAGGGGCAAAATCAGAAGGACTCTGACATACTAATCATCAAATGCAATAAAAACATGCGTCTGCTTGGTCTCTTGGCATTTGGTGATGACAGTTGCAAATATAGCATTTCCCAGCATGAACAATATTTGCTATGGTCGCCCTTTCCAACTGTGCCTGGAAAAGAATTGCTCAAAAGAGAATTATGTTTTGTTAAGCTTTCCCAACGAAGTCCAGCTGAAGCTGACAGAGCCATTGATTCTAGAAAGGTTATACAGGTATAAAATTGAAATGACTAGAGAGTCAAACAGAAGTGGATTATTGGGTTCCTCCGTATTCAGAAATATTTCACTTGGTAAATGTCTGATATCAGTTACAGAAGAACGTGGCCCGGGTATTATTTCCAGGCTTATTATGGAGGAGAAGTGAGACAACCCACTGACACAGATGGTGCTCCTGTAACTGCAGAATACATGTGTACGTACTGTGCACTGCATCATGTAAAACAGTGAAGGGTGATGGTAGTATTTCGCTCTGCTCTCATTATGAGGGTTTTTTTTTTATTTCCATATTGTTAATACCTAGAAGTGGCAAATACTGTGGAGTTTGTATTTTTGAAGTGAGAAAAGTAATATGATCATGTGTTCCATAATTTGAACAATTTGTGGATTTTTTATATTTAGAAAACATTATGTTGTGTTTATGTTGATCAAATAATCAGATTTGCCATAAGTTCAGTGCTTATAACAGTCTGTTGACTTTGTATATTTCGAAGATGGAAATGTTATCCAGATAATTCCATTCAAACAGTCAATTCACTGTTGATAGTATTATCTCTCTAGACTTTACCCTAGGTGATAGCATGCCGAGGGTCTTTGTTGTGAACTTGATATAGGCTCAGTATGTCAAAGGTTATCATCTGGTAGAAGTTGTGTATTTAAATAAAGCTTGTCAAACGCATACGATTTCTGCTTTGTTATGATTTTATAGAATTGCATTTCACAATCTTCACGGGTCCGGTTGGTTTTTAGTGATTGATTGATTATTGTTTTTACGCCTCATTTAGCAATATTCCAGCAATATCACGTCAGGGGACACTGGCAATGGGTTACATACATTGAACCTGTGTGGGGATTTCAACCTGGGTCTTCAGCAGACACTTTAATAATCAGACCAACCTATCTGTCCTACGTTATCAGCCCCGTGATCAGAATAAACGCTGGAGAGTATCATACACTGCATATTGTAGGTCTACAACTTGCAGATCTGTTCAGTCTGATATTTTAACTGCTAGCTACGTCTCTGAAATGATTCTCTGTTAGGAATATATGAATACTTGTTGGAACTATATTACATATTGTCACAACCCTTGCCACATATCCATTAATAATCCCCACACACAGCAGCACCATGTTTGGTTTACACGCACTAACACTGCACTGGCAGTTGTGAATCGGTTCCGAAGGGCTTGGCGCACAACACCTCGGTCATGTGCCCTTGATGTTTTTCTGGGTCTTCCAGAGCGAGGTCCTTCCTGTACTGAACCTCTACCCTGGAACCTGTCCCTCAACCTGCGAGTGACAAGGAAGGACACAAGAAAATGGTGAGCAACACTTTGTATGGATTCACCATCCTTTACGTATGCAGTGGCACTACTTCTGTCGTAGGCGTTTAACGGTCTGTGTTGTGGCATGGCTGAAGATTTTGTGAGGTTTGAACACCTTCTGTAGCTTCTGTTTAAAGAGAGCTTGCCACAAGCTGCATGGGAAGTCTGTCTACAACATGCATTAAGCTGTTGTGTTTGGGCGTTTGAATCAAACATGGTGCTCGTGTATGTCAGTACTCGCTGTTTTTTGACATTGTTTCATTTCACTCAAAGAATATTGAATCAGTTGGCTCACTGCATGTTCCAACATGTCGTTAAAGTGTCCATTAAGCTCACAAAAAGTTGTTATGTTATGCTATGTATGAGTTCTTTTATTCAAAACAAAAATATGAAACAAACTGGGAAATAGCGTCATGCCTTTAAGCACCCGCAGTTTCGTACGAAAACCACCGATTGTTACGTCCCGTTGTGATGTCACGTGACACGTTCATATTTCAGTAGCGAGACATCCAACCAGCCGAGGAAGGTGAGTAGTGAAGATTGACTTTGACAGATATTTTCTTTGTCATGAAACCTTAACTATATATCATTCATTAGTGGAAACATGACAGCAACTAGATTCCATGTCAGGGTTGTGCAACATATGCGAATGGGACGATCAGTGAAGTTATAACATATCTTCGTGACACATTTGAAATACCGTACTTTCGGTTTCTCAATAGGCAAAAGCGATTAAAAGATTGCTTTCATTTCTAATAATGGCAGAGACTGTTTCGTCATTTCGATTATCTCGACCTATGTAAATGTCCTCCCTCTTATTTGAGACGCGAAAGTATATTGTATTCAAGGGAGATAATTGGTATACTTTGTGACAAATATGTGGATATTGTCCACATTAGTAGAACTGCATGTTCCAATATGTCGTTAAAGTGCCCATTAATCTCACAAAACGTTGTCATGTTGTGTATGGGCTCTTTTTATCCAAAACAAAAATATGATACAAAATGGGAAATAGCGTCATGCAAACCGCCGATTGTTATAGTCCGCTATGATGTCACGTGACACATTTATATTTCTGTAGCGAGACAATCATCAGCCGAGGAAGGTGAGTAGTGATGATCGACATCGACAGATGTTTACTTTGTCATGAAACCATAACTATATATCATACATGAGTGCAAACATGACAGCAGCTTGATTCCATGTCATGGTTGTGTAA
Organism: Haliotis asinina; assembly: GCF_037392515.1. Classification (NCBI taxonomy): domain Eukaryota; kingdom Metazoa; phylum Mollusca; class Gastropoda; order Lepetellida; family Haliotidae; genus Haliotis; species Haliotis asinina. The sequence continues at coordinate 42,333,336 of NC_090286.1, forward strand.
CATATGAGAATGTGACGATTAGTTGTTTGATTCTGAAGTTAGAATTAGTCATATCTTTGGGACACACGTGAAATACCTTCTTTCGGGTTTCGATATAGGCAAGACGCTTTAAAAGGCAAAATGACAGAGACTGTTTCGTCGTTTCGATTATCTCGACCTATGTAAGTCTAAATGTACAGTTATTTTATCCTCCTTTCTTATGCGAGACGCGGAAGTATATTGTATTCAAGGGAGATAATTGGTATACTTTGTGATATGAGGATATTGTCCACATTATAACCTAACTGAATACCGTTTACGGAATATGTGTGTTGTATTTAGATCTCAATTTTCGCTAAATGCAATGTGCTATCTTGTTAAATTGTATCTGGAGTTGACACGTACTTGAAATGCCTATTTCTTCATTCTCTGCATCGAGATCACTTCTCAACCTCAGTGGCAACCTTCACTTTTGTTTTGACACGTGGTTTATTAGTTACAGCTAAGATTATGGGATGGTTTTAAAAGGTGAACGAATATGTAACATTTGGTTACCGTATGACATGTAAGATACATCTCACAGTAGGAAGTAGATACTATACTTTCTCGGGTAGTCAACCGGGTACACGTGTTTAAATCGCCTGATTGAATGTCATGCTTGTTCACGCCATGGTGACACCTGAACATGTTCCAGCTGAATGCGATTTCGAAAATTGAATTTAGACTAGACTACTTTCTTTTCCCATACAGCGACTGATTACGTCATTACCATTATCGTGACCTCCGTGTGTCTTTATGGCGAGGGGCCGCCATATAACTGGAACATTGCCGAGTGCAGCGTAACACTAAATTCACTGTCACATATGAAACACACACTCAACCGACAAATGTCGAAAAGTACATATTTACCTTGGATATGAAGCGTTTTTATACCTTAATAGCTATGTGAAACGCACTCAACAAGCAAGTGCGGCTTTTGGGGCATAACTTTTGTGGAACAATTCTCAGGTTATTTTCGAGAAGAACGAAATGTTTTGACAGTGGTAAAATTCTGCTTCCTAATATCGTTCCAACAGATAGTGACCAGGAACACTATGGCCGCTGTGGAAGTAAGTGGAGACAACTCTGGAGTTGTTGACGACTGGCAAAGTTGCAAGACTTTGGCGGAGTGTAACCTCCACATGTTGACCTCTGAGGAGTCTTGTGACGTCAGCTTCCGGGTTGGGAAAGAAGAGACGCTAGTCCGAGCTCACCGATATGTTCTGATGAGTCGGAGCTGTGTGTTCCGCGTTATGTTGTGTGGCCCCCTGGCGGAGAAAGAGGACATCAAAATGCCGGATGTGGAGAAGGAAATATTTTCTGAAATGTTAAGGTATATATACCCGTGACAGTTAGGTATTAGTTACAGTTTTGGGTCATGGCCATAGCTGCAAGAGATTGTTTACTATCAATGTCATATATAAACTCATTGCTGATTAACAACTGGAATAGTTATACAATGTAATTCTTTTATTATGAGCCAACATTTTCTCTTTTGAACAAATATTTTATTCAAAATTAAAACGTGCTCTTTCCTGGTGTCACCTAACATTCAGAGTGATTTTAGAAAGTTAATAATGATGATTAATTATGGATAATGTGTCAAACAATTTTGTGGCGCGGGTATTTTTACAAATGCAAGAAAGCTTTAGCTGATGAGATTACAAATCATTGCAGGACATTGAAATATCAATGATACTCAGTGTTTGTTGCTCAAAATAAAACCAATTCTAGTGGTTCGTGACATACAAACTATTCAAGAAGGTGACAAGGAATATACGCAATGATTACTGAAAACTAGAATGAGTGAATGGGTGAGTGAGTTTAGTTTTACGCCGCAAGCAGCAATATTTCATCTATATGGCGGCGGTCTGTAAATATGTAATCAAGCCTGGACCAGAGAATCCAGTGATCAACAGCATGACCATTAATTGGGAACCGATGGCATGTGTCAACCAAGTAAGTGAGCCTGACGTGCATACGCACACACATATATGCATATAGATCTATGCATAGATATATATATACACACATATATGCATATATATGTGTGTACACACACACACACACATACACACACACACAACCCATATACACATATATATGTACATACATAAAGAAAGTTACAAGCTCTTTCTTCTCTTGCGGTGTTCTCTTTTTGGTTAGATGTATTTTCTGATAGCAGAAGTATTTGTCAAAAGAAGGCGACTTTTTATAATTCTTGAAATATTGTCCTTTGGATGAATTATTCATTTCACTGGTCCATGGTTGTAAAAACTGTTTTTTTTTTCAAGAATAATTCAGATTTTGATAGGATCCAGGATTCAGCATAATGATGCATAATAATACATCCGGCAAGCCGCATTTACAAAATATATGTATCACATGAGTTAGCCAGGGATCATCATCCATGATATAATCCAAAATGAAAGCAGCTACTTTGTTGTTTGAATGCGAAAAGTTCAGTTTGCACCAGTAAGTGATTTGTCGTTTAGAGATTTGGAGCTGGATAGGCTGTCTTCCAAGTTCTCCATAAACCATATAGTTCGGGCTGTCATATCTGAGACCGGTAGCTAATTCAAGGAACTGAAGAAGAACACTCTCAATGACATCGCAATTTTCGAATCCCCATATTTCACATCCATACACTAAGACTAGCAAAATCGATGTATTAAATGCAGAGAGTAAGGTATCTAACAGTAACTGTATATTTCTTGTTCGTTTTAACAATGAGAAAGATATTTTTATGTTGAGTTCTGCAACGTGTTTAATGACAAAGTTCAAAACGCCCATTTTTATACAATAATATTCCTAAGTATTGTCTATCGGCAATCTCTGTTGTCTCATTGTTGAGATAAAAGCGTTTGACATGTTACTTGTATACATATAAATTCTGAATCACGATTAGTAGTTTCCCCTTCACACCAATATGTCATAATTTATTCCAAAGACCAACTCTCCATACTTTATATGAAGCTTTCGTTAGGTCTACAAAAGTGCGAAATAGTGACTTGTTAGTCTCTTCCTAGACTAACAGCTAGTCTCTGAAATGAACATATTTTACTGAAAAAACGTCCACAGTGAACAAAAAATAATATAATGAAATGGAGCCCTGAGACTTTCTTCATTTTCAGAAGCTATGGAAATCTAGACTTGCCACATTTTCTAGACTTGCATGGGCTTTCTGGGATATTTATACTTCAGGGTCTGTACGACAGACTAGTCTCTTCCGTTTTATAAAAAAAATTCTGGATGATGACAACATTATCCGTCGTGGAAAAGCTGTCTTTTCTAAAATCCTGTTAAGCATGAGAAATTATCTCGTTATAGTCACAAAATCTGTCGAGCCTGTCGTTTATGATACTGAATGTTATGTATAGAATACGGATGGATGGATTTATGGATGCGGCGTTTCGGTGTAGATTCTAACACCGTTGTCATCTTTTGTTTGTATTCTCTTTCTTACTATATTTATTCACTCTCTTGTACGTCTCACTTACAGGGGAGATTTACTCTTCTTTTTGTTACATCTTCTTTTTTCTTCTGACAAAGCCCCGTATTTTCTTTTAAACCGAGGTTTAATACATTACAGGAAGTTTTTACCTTTGTAGCACATGTAGCAGGATTAGCCTTATATCAGCATGTTCGTAATGTCAACAAGCCCATTCAAAACTTGGACAGGTTGCCTTGAGCTTCTCTAAGTCACCTTTCTTTCGGGGACAAAATATTAACATCAACTGGAATGTTATCATTGAATTGTTCAGCTTTACACTCACCAAATTTACCTCGTGTAGGGTAGAATAAGCGTGTGTTCCTGCAAGTGTAGCTCTTCTGTTGTTCTTCACTTGTAACATTCAAAGTCGGGAAAATAATGTTGAATCGGATTGGCTTGTGTACATCAGACAACACAGGACAGAAATCATCATTTTGGAAATTGTAAATAAGGGGTAATACCGTTGGTATTGATATTACACAATCAACTATACCGACATCTTTGCATGTGGTTTTACCCGTGTTTCTAGCCATGCCAAGTCTTCCTTTACATGTTAATAATTGATAACGTTTACAGAGATCAATTAAATTGAAAGCATAGTTATTTGGTTTACCAGTGTCCTGAGTCAAAACTGATGCGCCGAGGTTGACGCGAGATTTAAAAATGACGACTCAATTGTTAATACGCGGGGCCAAGCTACCGTATGTCGCAAAAGACGGCGTTATACTTTACTGTTAAGGGTTACTTATATTGTCTTGAATATTATACGTTTACAAACTCAGGAAGGTATGGAATGTACACGCCATAGTACAAACACTATATTGGTTTCATATGCGTTAAACCTCCTTTATAGGCGTTATATCTTCAAAACGTTATATATTTTATTATTAAGGTGAACTCTTGATAATTTCTAGAGTGAGTGAGTGAGTGAGTGAGTTTTAGTTTTACGCCACACTCAGCAATATTCCAGCTATATGGCGGCGGTCTGTAAATAATCGAGTCTGGACCAGACAATCCAGTGATCAACAACATGAGCATCGATCTGCGTACTTGGGAACCGATGACATGTGTCAACCAAGTCAGCTAGCCTGACCACCCGATCCCGTTAGTCGCCTCTTACGACAAGCTGAGTCGCCTTTAATAGCAAGCATGGGTTGCTGAAGGCCTATTCTACCCCGGAACCTTCACGGGTCGATAATTTCTGGAGACGTTTAACTCTCAGTAAAGAATGTTGTCAATTACACCAAAATAGCTCAAGTTCTTATAGTCATGTTAGTCACGATATGACTGAACTGTTGCCTGTGTGACTTTAAATCTTAATTCACTCACCCTCATTGTCATGAATACATATCATTTCCAGGTACCTGTACACAGACACGACAACCCTAACTGCTGAGAATGTGACAGGTATGTTGTATCTGGCCAAGAAATACGCCGTGGGAGGCCTAGAGCGTCTGTGTCTGAGTTACCTGGAGTCCTGCCTGACGCCAGAGAACGCATGCGTCATCCTGGAACAAGCCCACATGTTTGATGAAGAGAGGCTCTTTGACAGGGCTCTGGAGCTTGTTGTCGAACATTGTGGTACCGTTGTACGTAGCCCAGGCTTCAAATTTCTTTGTGCATCGTGTTTTCATAAAGTTGTAAGTTCAGATAGGTTTTTAACAATTGATGAAACAGGTTTTCGTGCTGCCCTCTTATGGGCTGAAACAGAGTGTAAACGCCAAGGGAGGGAGATAACTCCGGAGAACAAACGTCTTGTTCTGGGAGAAACGGTGTATGAGCTTGATTGGACCGCAATGGGAAGGAAGGTTTTCGCAAGAGTAGTTGTACCGTCAGGAATATTATCAGGCGACGAATGTACCAAGTTGTTGTGTCACATGATTTCGCCTGGTTCCGATGTGGCACCTTTCAAGATGAAGTCTGAACTTGACTCGTGGATTACTCTGTATGAAGATCCAATTCATAGTTCAAATAAAAAAGCCTCTAACCTAATCATCATCACATGCAGTGAAAAACTGCGTGTACCTGGTCTCTTGGCATATGGTGATGACAGCTGCAAATACAAACTTTGTCTGTATCGAGAACAGGAGAGAGAGGAGAGACATTATGGTACTATTAAAACCTGGGTTAGAAAAAGGGCAATTGTATCATTTGTGTTAGTCAGGAAATTTCCCAACGAAGTCCAACTCAAGCTGTCAGAGGCACTGATTCTAAAAAAGTCATCCAGATATAAAATTGAAATGACAAGAACGTCAAATAGAAATGGAGTTCTTGGTTCCTCCGTATTCAGTAATATTTCACTGGGTGAATGTCAGATATCAGTTACAGAAGAACGTGGCCCGGGTATTATTTCCAGGCTCATTATGGAGGAGACGTGAGACAACACACCGACACACATAGTGCTCCTGTAACTGTAGAATACATGTGTACATACTTTGCACTTCCTCGTGTAAAGCAGTGAAGGATGTGACCTGTCAACAATTAGGTTGACTCGGAAATAAGGAAACAGTGTGAACAGAATTTCAGTATGTCTTTACTACATAACAAATGCAAATTTGAACTGACAGGTTGTGTGAGAATACACACTAGCATACGTGCCTTTAACAGTGGAAAATACAATTCACTTGTCTGATATATTAAAGACCGAAAAATATATAACACGAAAATAAATTTCATTTAGCATGGCGTCATAAGACAGCTTCGCTGGCATTTTCAACGCTGAGGTCCCACCTTAAACGTCCTTTGTTTTGTGATTCTATGATGATTCTAAGCTATGATTCTACTATAATTCTTCTACTCTAATTCTATAAATCCACGTCACCAACTATAATTTGTCAATAGCTTTACTATAATTCTGTTTCTCTATTCCAACTCTTCAGTAATTCTGCTATAATTCTACTATACTTCAACTATACCTCTAGTATATTTTTTCATTAATTCTTAGATGTAGTGTGTGAACCCATTTCTGGTGTTCCACTGGTAGACGTTGTGCATTTAAATAGAGGTTGTCAAACATACCCTTTCTCTCTTTTTTCGCTATGATTTATATAGGATAGTATTTGATTATTCTGGCTTTCAGGGGAACGGATGGGTTTTATACGTATTCAGTGACTGAGTCTATACTTAGTGAGTATGGTTTTAAGCCTCTTTTAGCTATATTCCAGCAATATGACTGCAGGGGGCATCATTGTACCCAAGACGGGATTCAAACTTGGGCCTCTCATCAGGTTATCCCATCGCCCCTTATCCGGTACTTGCTTTGTGGTCTGGTACACAGTCTGGCGAGTTTTCGTGCACTGCATATTATTGTATGTATACAACTTGCAGATCAATGCAGTCGGAAGTGCTGCAAAAGTCTCCGAATGATTGTCGTGCCAAATAAAGTCTCCAAAACGGTTGTCTTTGTGGAATTTATCAACTGTTTCGAACTATATTAAACATTCTGACAGCCCTTGCCATATAGCCATTAAACAACTCGCATTAAACATTCCATAATGGGATGTAACACTTCAGTATTCCGTGACAGGATGTAATCATCACTCGGTATGTATTTAAACATTACCTTTCTTTCATATTTCAAGGAAGGATGACAAACAGACACGAACTGAACTATTCACAGGCGGATATAGTTCGGTTAATGTTGTCACAAAATATGTCAAAATGTAAATTCGTACATCCCAGAAAGTTCAATATCGGCGAGAACCTTACAGTCTGATGATAAGCACATTGAATATTCTAATCGCAAATCCGCCAGGTTCATAGTTACAGTCACGTGACACTCAGTCAAAGTTCAACGTTACGCTCAATACCGCAGGTAAGACGGTTTGTCATGTTACTTGTTGGAATTTAGGTGAACACCGTCAGGTCTTCCATTACACATATGTGGTGGGTTGTGAATAAGTACTTACGCATCTCTCCACCATCCCCCAATCTTCTCCGTAAAGACACTGTTGCCAGTGAACACACGACAGTGACCATGTCTCCCCTTGCACTGCGACACGTGGGGGGAACCACGAACACACTGACACGTGTTATTCAGTGTCGAATACGTGGTCATATCAGTAACTGACAGTTATCTGAATGCGACAACTATTTCTCATTATAAAATACAAGAGCAAGTTTGCATTCTGTCGGGTTTGTAATATCAATGTTATGCGAGTTATCATGGATATGCCGCGAATACATGAAGACATGAAGTACATGATATAGGTCTCCATACACATGTAAGTACAGATATACAACCAAAGAAGACACATTTGTTTAAAAAATATCGATAATAACAATCAAAATAGACGATATGTATCGCTTGTTTCGCTACGACGCGGAAGTAAACAATGTATAGGGGAGATAACTCGTGCTGATGTAGCTGGGTATTTTATACAGCTTCTGTCGACAGTGCTTTCGTTGATACATGTATATCAATCAGAACGCGTTAGGCTTTACTGAATCCATAGTGTACCACAGACAGTGGCTCTTTTCAAATTAGTTTTAAACACCACGGTGTCGAAGATGAAGGGAGTGAGTTTAGTTTTATGCTGCTTTTAGCAACACTCCAGCAATATCCCGTCGGAGGACACCCAAAATTGAGCTTCACACATTGCACCCACGTGAGGGAATCGAGCCCGAAGCGTCGGCCTGACGAGCGAACGTTTTAACCACTAGGCTATCTCACATGAAGGGAAGCGAAGAAAAGTACGATGTACTTTACAGAGATAATGTAATCGATAAATGTTAGATGAATGTTCCAGTGAGGTATCAGTAAGCATGTAAGACGATTAAACTAGCAACTGCGTGTAACGTTATCGGTAAACAAAATGGCTACGTATTATATTTGTTTTTGTTAAATGGTGAATTTTATAACATACCTATACACCCAACATAGATTATCTTTCACATGGCTCAAATATGCGTCACTAAATTAGATTGAGATGCCCATGCATGGCAGATGGAAAGTGCAATGTCGAGAGCTAGTCAAGTATATTTAAGATTATAAGAGTACACAAATATCTCCATACAAGCACATGAGTTGGTATTGGTCATTGGAAATTTCCTAATGTTCGTTTTGTTGTTTTTATTGTCCCCACGAATCTAAATTTTATGAGTTTCATCGAAACTATAAATATCACGATTCCATTTTTCACAGATCGCTCATTTTCATTTTACGAACTGGGGCTTTAAGCAACGTTCGTGCAGTCGGTTCAGGTGACGGCAACAAAATCTTCTAAAGGGTGCCGTTCCTTCAGACATCAACTCAAAACAGCAATGGCCTCAATGGAAGTAAGAGAAGACAACTCTGTGTTGGACGACAACTGGCAAAGTGGGAAGTCCCTTGCAGAATGTAACCTCTACATGTTGACCTCTGAGGATTCTTGTGACGTCAGCTTCCGGGTTGGGAATAATGAGAGGATAGTCAGAGCGCACCGATATGTCCTGATGAGTCGGAGTAGCGTGCTCCACGCCATGTTGTGCGGCCCCCTGGCGGAGAAAGAGGAGATTAGGATACCTGATGTGGAGGAAGAAATATTTAATGACATGTTGAGGTTGGTGATGGTCAGATGGTCTAGTTGACGGTGTCTAAACGTCCCTCGACCCGTGAAGATCCGGTTTAGAACTGGTCTTCAGCAACCCATGCTTGTCGTAAGAGGCTACTAACGGAATCGGGTGGTAAGGCTTGCTGTCTTGGCTGATACATGTCATCGCATCCCCACTCCATAGATCAGTGCTTATGATGTTGATCACTGGGTTGTCTGGTCAAACCTCGATTATTTACAGACGGCAGCCATGTAGCTGGAATATTGCCGAGTATTAATAAGAAACACCAATGCAGAAAGACGTATACCAGCCTGGTTCCCTGGGCCTGATGCGCCTGCGCCTAGCTCCGACACTGACCCAGGCTACCACAGTCTAAGTAAACTTAGTCTCAGTGTATTTCGTTACACTCCACCACTGAGTCTAACAATATCTAGTATAATGTCGCGTCAGGTAACCTTTGAGCGACCAATGACCGTCCAATCAAACGCGAGACGGTTAAATAGATATAACCAATCAGACAACGGCTACTGTTTAGGGATTGGAGGGACTTTCAAAATATTCAGATCACTGACACAGATCTCTCCACAAATAAAGGTCCGCATATAATACAGTTACTTGACTTGCAGTATCTATGCATTGGGGTTTCTGTTGACATGGTTACCATTAGCTGATTGGTCAATCTCATATGGGCGATACCCAATCAATGTCACACCCTCTATTTTTATCACCGACATGTGCTTTAATATTTCCAGTCAGCTCGCTATTACCACGAAATCGTACACATAAAACATGGATCTGAACGATCACACTTATTGAATATAGTCAGCATCTTCATTTGAGCAAATTTGATGATATGGCCCATTTTCTCTTTTAACGTGTGTTTGGAACAAACTGAACGCCCAGTAATAGTAACTAGAAAATGTTTTTACCACATTATATAACAAATAATAATTAGATCTAATACTTTTAAACGCATAAATTCATTCATTCACACGCATTCATTCAACAACGTGTTTTATAACAATGTATGTGCTTTCAAATATAGAATAATAATAGAAGAATATGAGCTATTTACTATTTTCATTCATTTGGTATGTATCATTTCAGTATAACACTGGGCTGATCATAGTGATGCAATGGGCATTGATCTTGAAAGGTTTACCAAATGTCAAGTTATGGCAACATCTGGGTGATGCTACTAGGAAGCTGATTACACATTCGAGTATTGTATTTAGCAGTGAATATACCCCCATTCCACAACCCATACATAGCCACAGGTTTGTGTATAATAGGGAAATGGACACATCCTTAAACATTCATAATTGTGGATGTTTTTATTAGCTTTTAGCTTGTTTTGTAAGAGCCCATTCATAAAAGGAAAGCTCGCCTTGTCTAAAAGACACTGATCTACAACACTCCCAGATGGAGCTCATGTTTGTTAAAGACATGTTTAGTAAAACACAGTTATTAATATTTCATATTGCGTCCATTTCCTGTAGCTATATCTGTGGTTGGAGGGAGGGATGGGTGGGGGTGGGCTGGGGATGCGGGATGCGGGATGCGGGAGTACATTCAATTTTGGAACTTCTTGGTTTTATAAAATCAAAATAAACAGACAGTTTAATACAATGTTGGACTGCACGACACAGGCATGTCAGTGAAGCAATTTATTACATTTCCCTTGGCTGTTTAATATAAATATAGACATAAGTTATACACATCTGAGGAAAAAAACATGGATAGTCTTTAAGTGCATAGAGATAGGGAGAGTAAGATTCTTTTCCACATTTTACAATGTTTTAAATTGTTGTTAATAGAAGGAATCAGAAAAACTATTGATAGAACTACATCATGATTGTTAAATGATCTTTGTTTCAAATGGTGAATAATTATCTTCACACCTTGTCCTAATAACACATGTTAAAATTCAAATCAAAACAGAATATTTTTAAAGAGCAGCCCATGCTGTACAGCACTGGCGAGACAGTTTGTGTTCATCCAAATACTGTAGCATGGACCAATACCTTATAGCCCTTGTAGTGTGTTCAGTTTATAGAGGGGTTCTGACACATTCTCCCCAAACCATACCATTGTTTGCGGTTTTGAGAAACCGTTTACACATTCTTGCTGTACATGTTCAATAATTTTACAGTATGAGTTTCCCTATACATCTGCACACTTACACACTATAGGAATAGTCATAGCATTAAATATCATAATTAATCTTGACATGGTGTATTTTCAACTTTCTTTCGACATCTGCACAATGCATAACATCCTTTTTATATATATAAAAAATATAAATAGTAATTCACAATAGTAAACTGGTCAAGAAGTACTGAGCACATTGCTCAAAATTCGAAAGCAAATCACTGGTGGTGATTTAAATTAAGTATGCATGCACTGATGTGAAGTATAATAAAGTTAAGCAAAAAGTCCAAAACAGCATTAAACCAAACTGGTTAACTAATATCTGACGGAATAACTGCTGATGTCAGATGATTTGTATAAGACGTATTCTAATAACAACAAATAATCAATGTCCAGCAAATGTATACACTGTTGCTGGCTTCAAGCCATGAAAACTACAGTTCTCATGACAGGTGTCATAGGTAAAACTCACTCTTAATTCAGCAGTTCACAGATATTGGAATGTTCATCTGTCTAAAAAGTTCTACCAATATATGTATGCCAATATTTTAACACACTGATCATACCATGTATTTCTGTATATTCATTTTAGGAACATAAAGTTCCAAATTCAGTGTTTTTAACTGTATAGGTGTGTGTATGTTTGTATATTGATCATTTGATTCACCATGTTCATTATAATAAGGGGCGGTGGGGTAACCTAGTGGTAAAGCGTTCGCTCTTTACGCCGAGGACTCGGGTTCGATTCCCCGCGTGGGTACACTGTGTGAAGCCCATTTTCTGGTGTCCCCAGCCATGAAATTGCTGGAATATTGCTTAAAGCGGCGTAGAAATGAAACTCACTCACTCACTAATCATAATCACAAAAAATTCTGATTGATATTGGTGTATATGTTAAGTATTTCATGTTGTTTTGTAGAGGCGAAATATCAGAATGACACACCCTAGCTGTCATTAACATCATTCATATCGACCTATACGCTTTACCAGGGATACTCTATAACTCTCTATATAGGCTCCCTGGCTTTACCTTGTAATTTCACAAGGGCATCGAAAAGTATATCCGCTAAACATACCCTGAAACTTAATGGGCGATATTTTCGTCATCACATTTGCTAAAATGAAGATGCTAACTATATTCAATAAGTGTATGATTTCGTGGTAATAGCGAGCTGACTGGAAATATTAAAGCACATGTCGGTGATGAAAATAGGGTGTGTGACATTCATTGGATATCGCCCATTTAACGACGATTTTCGTGTTTCGAAACTGCTTAAATAACGTTTTCCAACACTGGAAGTAACGATGGCCGTTGTTCTGGTGACGTAGTCTTTGCCACAGTATCGATGAAAATGCTATGAAAAAATTCTAACCACTCGTTCTCTGGTTTTCCTATAGTAAATGCATGGCGCGTGTCCCTGCACTGAAGGCCGCCATTCGGCAGTGGTTGCCTGGGTCAGTGTCGGAGCGTTAGCGCAGGCGCATCAGACACAGGGAACCAGACTGGACGTATACAAGCAAGTAGACTAATTTGATTTGAATACTGCTGAGTGCAGCATTAAACGTCAACCAAACCAAACTAAAGGTCCATAAGGGCTTCTGTTTCCCTCACAATGATTCGGTAATCATCTTGCTGCAAAGATTCACTCACTCACCTTGATTGGAAAAGACACAAAACATATGCCAGTGTATTCAGTTAATATTTCTCTACATCGTCTGTTTCCTCCTTGGCTTCATCATTTGCATCTTACCAGTCTTTTAACCCAATATCCCCTAGTTGTTTAATGATATATTTGCAGATTTCTGTACACAGACACGACAACGCTGACTGCTGAGAATGTGACAGGTCTGTTGTACCTGGCCAAGAAATACGCCGTAGGGGGTCTAGAGCGTCTGTGCGTGGCTTACCTGGAGTCTTCCTTGACGGCAGAGAACGCCTGTGTCATTCTGGAACAAGCCCATGTCTTTGACGAGGAGACACTGTTTGCCATGGCCTTGAAGGTCATTGTTCAGAATGGAGATGCTGCACTAGAGAGCCATAGCTTCAAAGACCTGTGTCAAACGTGTTTCCAAAATATTGTCAGTGCAGTTACTGGAGAGGAGTATACTGTGGAACCGGAAAGAATGTTTGGTGCTGCCATCTTGTGGGCTGATGAGGAAATAAAGCGAAGGAAATTAGAGAGCACACCAGAAAACAAGCGACTCGTCCTTGGGGAGTCGGTGTATGAGCTTGGCTTCACAGCAATGGGGATACAGGAGTTTGCTAAAACGGTGGTGCCATCAGGAATATTATCAGGCGATGAATGTACCAAATTATTCTGTTTCTTATGTGTATCTGGGACTGACGCGGCACCATTCAAAGTGAGACCAGCACCTGCTGTCTCTCTGTATGGAAACAGGGTCCGTACTGACCTCAGCGAGTTGGAATCGTACATCACCGTCACGTGTAGCCATAACATGCGCTTGGTCGGCCTGTGGGCATTTGGTAGCGACACCAGCAGGTACAACATAGTGCTGGACAGGAAACAGGGGACACCGCGGCGTTGGATTGACCAGATGAGGATATCAGCAAAGCCTGTGAGAACTGATGGGACTGAAGTGGAGCTGGAGCTGTCAGCTGAGCCTACTTTAGAGGCCAACGTTAATTATAGATTCCGGACACACATGAGCAATACTACAGAGGGGTGGTTGGGTACTCAACTTAGAAAAGGCATCACTGTTGGCAAATGTCACATAACCATTTCACAGGCATATGAGGATGGCATCATCTCGCGACTCGTGTTGCGGTTGTGTGAGTTGGGTTAGCGTCACCATTAGTCTTTGACGTGCGCGTCACCATTAGTCTTTGACGTGCGCGTCACCATTAGTCTTTGACGTGCGCGTCTCCATTAGTCTTTGACGTGCCTTCACGCTGCTGGATAAAGTTTAGAAAATGAGGATCTGCATGGGTAACTGACAGTAGTCTGTGACGCGCAGTAACGGTTAAAGTTCTTTTAAGGCGGCGCGAGATATAATGAAACTTTGTTTTGATAAAGTTTCGATTTTGAGAATGAGGATCTGTATGGGAAAATAACAGTAGTCTTTGACGAGCCATTTCAGTTAAAGGTCTTTTAAGTAACGCGAAATATATTAGAGCTTGTGTGTGGGTAAATTGTTTGACCTGCTCATTAATTGTTAGATTCTTGAGTCAAAAATGAAACATGCAACTTTATAGATGACAACATCTTTATAGCACAGAGCTCTTTTAGCTTGATCATGGTGTAAGAATCTGCATCGGAACACCTCTCCATGCAATAAGCAAGTTATCATCCATAATGTTGCATGTGTCATGTTATACCTTTGCTGGTTGGCTGTCATATGGGCCAGCAAAGCGGACCGTAGTTCAGGACCGTAGATGTATGCCTGATCCAGTCTGAATTAGTTTTCATGGTGTTGCTGCTGGGGTGTATCAAAACATTCCCTCTCTCTTTCTGTCTTTGTGTTAATGCTTTACTTCGTATCGTCATCGCATCCCAGTTGTGTACATCGATGTTCGTGCAGTACATCACTGGATTATCTGGTCCAGGCTTGATTATTGTCAGACCGCCGCCATAGCTGGAATATTGCTGATTGCGGCGTAAAACAACAAACATTTGATATGACCCAAGTCAGGAGGCATGATTCATATGTTCTGAAGCTCACTTAGAAAGACGTATCCTTAAGACATATAAATTATTGGTTATCCATTTCCATATTGACATTCCCTTGACAGCGATGTTAGAGGGAGTTTATTTCAGTTTTCTAGAAGTACTCATCATGGTTAAACAAAATATCCTCAATAGAAAGGGATGAATAGCCGAGTGGATAAAGTGTTCGGACTTCATACCGAACACACGGGTTCGATTCCCCTCATGGGCACAATGTCTGAAGCCCATTTCTGATGAGAATATTGCTAAAAGTGAGATAAAAACAGCTCACATATCAAAAAGCTATGACGTCATCGCTCGAGTGGAAAATGGTTCTAGCTAGAGCGCATAATTTGTAGCCTGGATTTCAGGTGAATTGTTCCCATAGGTTTGATTGATTAAAACATATTTCATTCAATTAAAAACAGACTGGGCAGAAGTTATCAAACTTAAATAAGCCCTCTCCACGTGGTTACAAAAGTGTATTACGAGAGGCAGACAAAGGGTAAAGATATGCAGAGAGTTATTTAAATCGTTTAGTGTAGATATGTACACACTTTAACCCATAGGTTCCATTTCAGATATCAACAGATGTCTTCGGATCTTTTACAAACACTCCCATCAACTTCACATGGTATTTAAGTTTTCCCCTTTTCTTCAATCACGGGGTTTTGTCATCGGCTTAAGTGATCCAAATCCGCCGCCCACACAGATACTCCAGTACTCCAGTAAATATACATTTTCTCACATCCAGATATCAGCCCATTCTTCATTAAATCCCTCATTTAAATTTTCAAGGACTGGCCTTCTCTGTTATATCTTATACAGACTTATATTATATAATCATATATTTTACCTATTGTATACATTGTTTATTATATACTTGTATCTGACGACGTCAGTATCCACACGATTAAGAAGCAAGAAGTATCTCTGAAACGTAACAAAGAATAAAAATGTTGTTATCCAAAAAACACTGGTAGTCTTACATCTCCATCTTGTAAATGGCTGTCAAGGCAGGTTGTATTTGCAGGACCTCATACTAATACGCTGAATGTGACTTGCCGGCAACTGGCTCGTGCACGACGCGAGCCCGGGGCCAAACATTTCGCCCCACGGAATTCAAGAGCAGATAATTCTGCGTATGAGACTACTATATACCATAAAGTGTTTGTATTGCCACTTCTGGAATACAGCCCAACAACAGTACAGGTGTGCCGTGTTTATTTTTTATATCGGAATGTAATGCCACAGTATGCAAGACTGAAAGAAGCAAAGTTCTTTCTGAAGTCACACTGACCAGTTGTGATAGGATCACGTGTGGAGTTCCGTCTCTCTCATCGAAAGCTACCATGCCAAACGCCTTGGACTTCATGCATGTGGGTCACGCCAGTATGTTTGAAGCATATGTGGCTATAGGGTGGTGGGGTAGGCTTGTGGTTAAAGCGTTCGCTCGTTATGCCGAAGATCCATGTTCAGTTCCCTACATGGACGGAACGTTGTATGCTTCATAGAAGTAATGAGTCCTTGGCTGTGATTTCAGGCCAGATCGTGCTTTGATCCTATACGTTTGGTCCAGCAGTTTGGAACCAACGGCTGGTGATGCGACTGGATGTTAGTGCAGGTAGCTGGAGGTGAAACTGGTGAGACGCTCGAAGAGATCTGACAGGTTGATATCTGATTATTATGCTAGACAGATTCTTAGGTTCTCGTTGTGGAGACACTTCAAGACAAGCTGGACACGTTTGTACTTGATCACTGTGGCACTGGTAGTCTGTGTAGATGCTGGATCATGGCCATGTAATCATGTCTCGCTGTTCTTTGCAACATGAGATAATCAGTTGTCACATGCAGCTGACAAGTCCAAAAGAACAAGAACAACTGCTCCGGTCGAACCCACCGTTGCCATGGTGTCACTTTGCACTTTGAAACGGATGGTTTCTATGGAATCCAAGAAGGGACATTGTCGCGTTGTCGCGCCGTCGCCCTCTCAAAGACAAGCAAAATGAGGTGAAAATTAACCAAAGCGCGACAATGAGACAACGAGACATTTCACCTATTTGTCGCATTGTCGCGATGTCGCGTGTCGCGTTTCGAAAAACATTTTCTCTGTATCTCCAAAGTGCGACACGCGACATAGCGACACTTTTCAAGGTAAAAATATGTCGCGTTGTAGCATTGTAACCCTATCTAACGTATGTAAGAATTCACTAAAACGCGACACGCGATAATGCTACAACGTGACATTTCATCAAAATGTCGCGATGTCGCACTGCCGCGTGTCGCGCTTTATTAAAATATTGACCATGGTATACATTTAACAAACTGACTGAAATGCGACATATATTTTGTCGCCCTTTTCTGTTACCGGTGCGAATGTGTAGAAAGTCAGTTAATCTACGCATGCACAGAAAATGGTATACTCTATTCCAGACTTCAGTGGTCTTTCGTTACCTCCAATGGTTTTTAAAATGAAGTAGTGCTCGAAATGGCAATGGGCCTTCTCTTCTTGAACTTAATGCAAATCTTTCTTTGTTGCTTTATTATTTTACATATTGCAAATGTATTTAGGCAGTCAAGTGTGTTCTAGCAGCAAAACGAATTATTAGCGCAACTATTCATTGTAATCACGGCACACTGTGCCCCTGTCATTCAAGGCGGGGCAATTTGCTGTGTAGAGTTAGTCTGCTAGTCACACCAGATAGCTATTATCATAAGTTCGAATCCCAGCACCATACACATTAATCACTTTGGACATTTCGATGACAGGTTGTGATGACAGGTTGTGAGAAACTGAAATATTGTTAAAATTCAAGCCACATCGGCAGAAACATTAGGTGATGTCCTTGAATGGGTCACTATGTTCCATAATGTGGCTCATGCCTGGAAAGTGCTAGATCCAGCTGTTGTCATCAGTTTTGATAAATCATTCTCTTGCTTCACGACTTGTACTTACGATGCACCGTTCTCGTGAAGGGTCATTGCTTTTTATTCAGTATAAGGCGCTGTCCAATTTTCCCGTGTTAATACATGTGTCTGTCTTTATACGACTGTTTGTAGTTCACGCTGGTCAAATCACGTGCGTACCACGTATACCTTCCGTGCGACAATGCCTGGTGAATAGACACGCTGTTCACTGCAGGGCAAATAATTTCTAGAAATTGCGAAACGACTGGACGGCTCGAAGCTTATACACTTCTTCGCAAGTAGCTAGTAAGTGTTCTGAGAGAAGTTATGATCGATCTACAGACCTACTTCGTCCACCCACGTGCGACGAGGCAGGTGAGACATGTCGCCATTGACGCGGAATATACACAGTTTACATCTACGTCCGACATGCCGCTCCAGATATCTCTATGCATCATTTTGTTAACTGTACACTTAATGCTATCCACCATGGCGTTAAGATGCATAGATCATCATATTAGCAATTGATTTAAGCTCATTCAGTCACACTCATTTGAACACAACTGTGTTTACACACGTGACGTCACAGACCACTTCACCAGGAGCAGTGAAGCGAATCATGTTTGTAGTGAACTGTCGTTCCGTAGTTGTACCACCGGAGCAAGTATGGTTAGGCTCCAAATACTTCTATCTAACGACGTAGAAACCAACCCAGGCCCGACAGTTACTATGAGAGATATATCCTTAATACAAGCAACATATTGTAGGTAGAACTAATAAACACGCATGTCAACACTAAGGGTTGGCAGCACAGTGATATTATACGTGCGCATCGTATTGGTAAGAACACCAAGAACCGAAGAAGGCCACGCCCCCTCATAGCGAAATTTGCGTTACCTGACGACAAAATTGAAACTTTAAGACACCGAGAACAGTTCAAAATGTCTAACATCGGTGTTTGACTTAACGAACAAACAACGAAAGACACTGTCTGATCTAAAACGTAAAGGTTTGCATGGCTACTATATGAACGGCCAACTATTCACTAAGCCATCCCGCTCTGACACGTCCAGGCGATCCTCACGCCCTGGAACTACATCTAAGTCACTTAGGGACACACACAAGCAGCTCCAATAGTGACAATATTCCTGTCACAACCAAGGACACCGTCGGTGCACCAACGCCAAACCCTGGACATACGTCGAGGTCACTTGACTCCCCTACCGCCGAGACATTGGATGAGGAGGCAGGGCCCGAAAATACATGCGCAAGACATATCTATTCTGATATGGAATGTTGATGGGTTAATGTCCAAAATTAATGACGCTGAAATGATCCAATTTCGGCAGCAATTTGACATTGTATGTCTAAAAGAAACATTCCTCGATAAAATCATAAATATTCCACAACTTTCTGCTTATGATGTTTATGTGACTAATGCGCATAGACTAGCTACTGTTAGGAGATTATCGGGCGGGGTTTATGTGTTCATTCATAAATCAGTTGCTAAACAATTGGACCAGTGGCTGACCCCCTGAGGCTGATAGCCTCGAGATCATCCTGTGTGGGGATTTTAACGCAAGAGTCGGTTGTAGTAACAACCCCCCGGAGACCACTGATCGACAGTTCAGCGTTCCCCGAGGAGGAGAGTAATCCTTTAGACCAGAGACACTCTTGTGATACAACTGAAAATGCGTTTGGAAGAAAGTTATTTGAGTTTTGCTTTGCTCATCACTTGTACATATGTAATGGTAGATGTCCAGGGGACAAAGAGGTCAGCTATACTTATATATCAGAAGTGGGTTGTAGTGTTATTGATTACTTTATTGCATCTATAAATTCACATTCATATTGTAAATACTTATCAGTGCACTCTCGAGTTGGATCGAAGCACATACCTGTTAGTTTACTCTTAGTAGACTCTGCTGAATTCCCAGGTGTAGAGAACCCGAGTAATGAGAAACATTTATATCGTTATATATGGAATGAGAAACACAAGGAAACAGTTTTAGATTTGCTACCAACAGCCAAATTTGGAAGTATTAACTTCTGATAGCAACCAAGCACTAGATGTATTTGTCCGGAATGTTTTGAACGCAGCTGAAGTATTCAAGAAAACACTAAGTAAAGCACACATGCGTGGTTTTGTATACCAGAAGTTGTCAATATGCTAAACGGGAGACCAGACGTGCACTTAGACGCTACAGAAATACTAAATCAGTTTTAAGTAGACGCAGTTACTGCGAATTTAGAAATAAATTATATAAAAATGAATGCAGGAAAGCTAAACATATACGTACATTCAAAAAAAAAAAAAAAAAAAAAAGACAGGCGATATGTTAAAATCATCTGTCCATTCCATAATAGTGAAGAAGAAATGAAAATGTTATATGTTTCCTTTTATTGATTTCAGAAAAGAATTTGATTCGGTTGACCGTTCCAAGCTATGGCATTGTTTATTTAAACCGGGCTTATACGGGAAAATGCTAACTGCTATTATGAACATTTATAGCTCTGTAAAAGCTTGCGTTAGAAATGATAATGGATTTACTGACTACTTTGACTGTACGGTCGGTTTAAAACAAGGGTGTGTTTTCAGCTCGCTATTGTTCTCTTTATTCATTAATGATTTATCAGATGAATTATCAATATATGGTAAATATGCAATACAGTATATTTCTATATTAGAAATTTTATTACTTATGTTTGCAGATGACGTTGTTCTTGTGTCTAATACAATTCCTGGTTTATATACAAAACTTAATATTTTGCATAATTTATCTAAACACGCGGGGTTAAAAATTAATTTAGATATTCCTAATTCTAGTATTGTTGTTTTCAGGAGGGGAGGGGTCGCCAGGCGAGAAACGAAAAATGGTTTTTAAATGATGAGCCTATAACAACAGTTAATACTTATAAATATTTGGGTGTAATATTTTCTTCAACCTTTAAAATGAGAAATTATGTTAATGATCTAGCTCTAAGAGGTAAACGGGTAATGGAGATATTTACTAACGTCAGTAAGTTGGAATTCTAGATCCGAGTGTGTTTTTAATATATTTGATACGCAAATTCAACCAATATTACTTTATGGGGCTGAAATATGGGGGATGCATAAATTTGATCAATTAGAAAAGGTCCACTTGATAGCCTGTAAAAGATTTTTAAATGTCACGCCACAAACCCCTACCGCTATTGTCTACTGTGAGTGTGGAAGGTACCCTCTTTTCATTAATGCCTTGTGTAAAACCTTGAAATGTTGGTTAAAAATCACACGTATGAATGAAGATAGAATTCCTTTAAAAGTCTACAAAATGCAAATGCACTATAATAACTAGGGATATACTAAATATGCTTCATATATAAGAAATATTTCTTTTTCACATGGTTTTGGTTATATCTGGATTTACCAGACGGTCGGTAATAAAGTTTCTTTTATACATGAATTCAAATCAGTGGCAATCAATATGTTTTTCCAGTGACGGACGTATATATAAGATAACGTCTCACGATATTGTCTTTACAAGGAATTTAAAGTCTTTTAGCCCCCGAGAAATATTTATCATGTATTGTCGACAGAAAACTTCGTAAAATATTGATTAAATTTAGATGTGGATTGCTAAGATTAAAGTACAGTGAAGGTAGATGGCAAAATATATCTGTAACGGAACGCAACTGTTCATTATGCAATCTAGGAGGGGAAGATGAGTACCACTTTTTTTTTCTGTAACGTTTATGATGCTCTTAGATATCTACCGTCTGTATATTGTAAAAAACCTGATGATCATAAATTAAAATCATCATTATAATTGTGTCTTCCTATCTCAGACCTTCTACTTCTATATAGGCGTAAATGTATGTCAATTTGTACATATGTTGTATACGGGCCTGTGGCCTACAGACAATAAAATGACTTGACTTGACTTGAGTTAACACTGACCTGAAGAGGCTTCGTGAACATTTCAAGCTGTGTAAACACGTGTATACATTTCGCAACCTCCTGGTTAAGCTGAACGTAGATCGTATGCAACATGTCGTGACGCCGAAAACAAACATGGTATTTATAACCAATGGCCGCATATTAGACTGACTCACAGTCCTGAACCGCAATATTTTCCATAATACCTAACCCTTCCTAAATATAGCAAGTCTAGATTTCCTCACGTTCAGGTTCTGAATCACCCATCTCACCGAGGCTTCTTTTCAATTTAAATGTGTTACTGTTACAATTATATAAATTCAGAGACTGGACATAAGGTTAACCGCAAAGCATCATGGGGGTTAAACTGGCACCACGCTACAGTGATGATACACAATCTAGGCTACGATCTGGTTCCCCGGGAGAGAAGCTGTGAGTCCCGACAACATTAGGTAAGGCTGGACGTGAAAGTTACCGTCCTTGTATGGGCAAAGTAACAGAATGCCATGGTCTATCGATTTTTGGTACTGCACCACACTTTAGTGGAAGACATAGCATTTTAATTGTGCCACACTAACTTCCGTTTATTTAGTCCGCACATTCTCAGACTCAGGTCCGATCAGTGTGTCCTGCTGTGATGAGAACAGAGACCATATAATAGATGATATTATATGGTCTCTGATGAGAAGAATTACGAAGAGTGTGCTTCCCAAGCATTTCTCAGAAGACAAACAAACCGACTCTGAAATTTTGTTATTCTTTTTGCATGTCAGTATTTATTCACCTCGTGTTAACGTTTCGAAGTTGTAATCAGTTATTTCGAAACTGCAACATATTGAGTGATGGTAGTTTCAAGCTCCTTGATAACGAATCTTAAACCCTGATAACCTCATGCGCTGTAATGAAACATTTATCTTCTGTTATGCTTCTTTTCTCACTTGCAGAACATTGGCTCAACGAGCTGACATATTTGTTTAAGGAGAGATTTCGCTGTACGGATAGGAAAACAGTAAGTATTGCAGAATATTATCATTAAGCTCATGTCATTGGTTAAACATCAACTACATGGTTTTACGATCTGTCCATTATTTGTTTAAGGCCGAACTCAGCAATATTATCATTAAGCTCATGTCATTGGTTAAACATCTACTACATGGTTTTACGATCTGTCCATTATTTGTTTAAGGCCGAACTCAGCAATATTATCATTAAGCTCATGTCATTGGTTAAACATCAACTACATGGTTTTACGATCTGTTCATTATTTGTTTAAGGCCGAACTCAGCAATATTATCATTAAGCTCATGTCATTGGTTAAACATCTACTACATGGTTTTACGATCTGTCCATTATTTGCTTAAGGCCGAACTCAGCAATATTATCATTAAGCTCATGTCATTGGTTAAACATCTACTACATGGTTTTACGATCTGTTCATTATTTGTTTAAGGCCAAACTCAGCAATATTATCATTAAGCTCATGTCATTGGTTAAACATCTACTACATGGTTTTACGATCTGTCCATTATTTGTTTAAGGCCGAACTCAGCAATATTATCATTAAGCTCATGTCATTGGTTAAACATCTACTACATGGTTTTACGATCTGTCCATTATTTGTTTAAGGCCGCACTCAGCAATATTATCATTAAGCTCATGTCATTGGTTAAACATCAACTACATGGTTTTACGATCTGTTCATTATTTGTTTAAGGCCGAACTCAGCAATATTATCATTAAGCTCATGTCATTGGTTAAACATCAACTACATGGTTTTACGATCTGTCCATTATTTGTTTAAGGCCGAACTCAGCAATATTATCATTAAGCTCATGTCATTGGTTAAACATCAACTACATGGTTTTACGATCTGTTCATTATTTGTTTAAGGCCGCACTCAGCAATATTATCATTAAGCTCATGTCATTGGTTAAACATCTACTACATGGTTTTACGATCTGTTCATTATTTGTTTAAGGCCGAACTCAGCAATATTATCATTAAGCTCATGTCATTGGTTAAACATCTACTACATGGTTTTACGATCTGTTCATTATTTGTTTAAGGCCGAACTCAGCAATATTATCATTAAGCTCATGTCATTGGTTAAACATCAACTACATGGTTTTACGATCTGTCCATTATTTGTTTAAGGCCGAACTCAGCAATATTATCATTAAGCTCATGTCATTGGTTAAACATCAACTACATGGTTTTACGATCTGTTCATTATTTGTTTAAGGCCGCACTCAGCAATATTATCATTAAGCTCATGTCATTGGTTAAACATCTACTACATGGTTTTACGATCTGTTCATTATTTGTTTAAGGCCGAACTCAGCAATATTATCATTAAGCTCATGTCATTGGTTAAACATCAACTACATGGTTTTACGATCTGTCCATTATTTGTTTAAGGCCGAACTCAGCAATATTATCATTAAGCTCATGTCATTGGTTAAACATCAACTACATGGTTTTACGATCTGTTCATTATTTGTTTAAGGCCGCACTCAGCAATATTATCATTAAGCTCATGTCATTGGTTAAACATCTACTACATGGTTTTACGATCTGTTCATTATTTGTTTAAGGCCGAACTCAGCAATATTATCATTAAGCTCATGTCATTGGTTAAACATCAACTACATGGTTTTACGATCTGTCCATTATTTGTTTAAGGCCGAACTCAGCAATATTATCATTAAGCTCATGTCATTGGTTAAACATCAACTACATGGTTTTACGATCTGTTCATTATTTGTTTAAGGCCGCACTCAGCAATATTATCATTAAGCTCATGTCATTGGTTAAACATCAACTACATGGTTTTACGATCTGTTCATTATTTGTTTAAGGCCGCACTCAGCAATATTATCATTAAGCTCATGTCATTGGTTAAACATCAACTACATGGTTTTACGATCTGTTCATTATTTGTTTAAGGCCGCACTCAGCAATATTATCATTAAGCTCATGTCATTGGTTAAACATCTACTACATGGTTTTACGATCTGTTCATTATTTGTTTAAGGCCAAACTCAGCAATATTATCATTAAGCTCATGTCATTGGTTAAACATCTACTACATGGTTTTACGATCTGTCCATTATTTGTTTAAGGCCGAACTCAGCAATATTATCATTAAGCTCATGTCATTGGTTAAACATCTACTACATGGTTTTACGATCTGTCCATTATTTGTTTAAGGTCGAACTCAGCAATATTATCATTAAGCTCATGTCATTGGTTAAACATCTACTACATGGTTTTACGATCTGTTCATTATTTGTTTAAGGCCGAACTCAGCAATATTATCATTAAGCTCATGTCATTGGTTAAACATCAACTACATGGTTTTACGATCTGTCCATTATTTGTTTAAGGCCGAACTCAGCAATATTATCATTAAGCTCATGTCATTGGTTAAACATCAACTACATGGTTTTACGATCTGTTCATTATTTGTTTAAGGCCGCACTCAGCAATATTATCATTAAGCTCATGTCATTGGTTAAACATCTACTACATGGTTTTACGATCTGTTCATTATTTGTTTAAGGCCGCACTCAGCAATATTATCATTAAGCTCATGTCATTGGTTAAACATCAACTACATGGTTTTACGATCTGTTCATTATTTGTTTAAGGCCGCACTCAGCAATATTATCATTAAGCTCATGTCATTGGTTAAACATCAACTACATGGTTTTACGATCTGTTCATTATTTGTTTAAGGCCGCACTCAGCAATATTATCATTAAGCTCATGTCATTGGTTAAACATCTACTACATGGTTTTACGATCTGTCCATTATTTGTTTAAGGCCGAACTCAGCAATATTATCATTAAGCTCATGTCATTGGTTAAACATCTACTACATGGTTTTACGATCTGTTCATTATTTGTTTAAGGCCGAACTCAGCAATATTATCATTAAGCTCATGTCATTGGTTAAACATCTACTACATGGTTTTACGATCTGTCCATTATTTGTTTAAGGCCGAACTCAGCAATATTATCATTAAGCTCATGTCATTGGTTAAACATCAACTACATGGTTTTACGATCTGTTCATTATTTGTTTAAGGCCGCACTCAGCAATATTATCATTAAGCTCATGTCATTGGTTAAACATCTACTACATGGTTTTACGATCTGTTCATTATTTGTTTAAGGCCGAACTCAGCAATATTATCATTAAGCTCATGTCATTGGTTAAACATCAACTACATGGTTTTACGATCTGTCCATTATTTGTTTAAGGCCGCACTCAGCAATATTATCATTAAGCTCATGTCATTGGTTAAACATCAACTACATGGTTTTACGATCTGTCCATTATTTGTTTAAGGCCGCACTCAGCAATATTATCATTAAGCTCATGTCATTGGTTAAACATCTACTACATGGTTTTACGATCTGTTCATTATTTGTTTAAGGCCGCACTCAGCAATATTATCATTAAGCTCATGTCATTGGTTAAACATCTACTACATGGTTTTACGATCTGTCCATTATTTGTTTAAGGCCGAACTCAGCAATATTATCATTAAGCTCATGTCATTGGTTAAACATCAACTACATGGTTTTACGATCTGTTCATTATTTGTTTAAGGCCGAACTCAGCAATATTATCATTAAGCTCATGTCATTGGTTAAACATCTACTACATGGTTTTACGATCTGTCCATTATTTGTTTAAGGCCGCACTCAGCAATATTATCATTAAGCTCATGTCATTGGTTAAACATCAACTACATGGTTTTACGATCTGTCCATTATTTGTTTAAGGCCGAACTCAGCAATATTATCATTAAGCTCATGTCATTGGTTAAACATCTACTACATGGTTTTACGATCTGTTCATTATTTGTTTAAGGCCGAACTCAGCAATATTATCATTAAGCTCATGTCATTGGTTAAACATCAACTACATGGTTTTACGATCTGTCCATTATTTGTTTAAGGCCGAACTCAGCAATATTATCATTAAGCTCATGTCATTGGTTAAACATCAACTACATGGTTTTACGATCTGTCCATTATTTGTTTAAGGCCGCACTCAGCAATATTTGAGCGGTCCATTAATAATCGAGGCCAGAAAATCCAGAGATCGACATCATGAGCATTGATCTGCGGAAATGGGACACGATGAGATGTAACCATAGTTAGCACGATAAACCTGTTATTTCTAAACAGATACACCACCCAACAACGTTTTTGTTTATTTTACAGTATTCTGCAGCGTAGTCTTAAAGTATTTTCTATAACAGTATATTTTCTCGTTCATATCCAAGCAATGCCAAAATGAAACAATAATATAGGCGCTCATCATGCTTAAGGCTAGAGTTCATTTCCTCCCAAGGGCGTGTATAGTCCTCTTGTAGGGTCCCAAGTCGACATATTGCTGGAATATCGCTGGAAATAGCGTTGAACCATGCTTACTCACTCATTCATCCATTACTGTAGATGACAATGTAGTGTGTCTCACAGTCCCTGAACCACATTATTTTCCCTACTGCCAAGCCTTCTCTGAAAAACCAAAGCCTTAAATGAAGCAAGTCTAGATTTGATCAGGTTCTGAATCTCTTGTTTCCCTGGAGCCGCTTTTCAAGTAAAATGGACTTGCTTGTTACTATCAAAATTATATATATCCACAGACTAAGCATTAGTCTAACGAGAATGCCACCCTATGAATCTCAGAGGCTTCGTCGAGATAAGTAGAGCGACCTGTCTTGACCTGCTTATTCAGGCATGACATGTGACACGGTGTGTGTGCAATAGCCAGGGTATAATGCGTGTTCTACTTTCCCTACAATACATTGTCAACTCGACATGCGCATTCAGTACCCACCTGTGTGAGGGGACAGAAACCTGATGCAAAGTTAACACAAGTGCTGGAAAAAGAAGTAGACATCCCACTCCTTCGCACTGACAGAGAAACAAAGGTAGGTCTTTCTTTACTTCACAGAGAGAGAGACAGAGAGAGAGAGAGACAGAGAGAGAGAGAGAGAGACAGAGAGAGAGAGACAGAGAGAGAGAGAGAGAGAGAGGGGGGGGGGCTCCATCTGGGTTACAGAGCATTATGTTTGCCTTTTTAGGCAGGTAGTTTCCTTGTAGAGGGGTTTACGCCCACGTACACACAGTAGGAAACAGGCGTGCTACGTGCTGTGACCACAGCTACTTACACCTCTACTTTGTGTTACCTGTTGTCAGCTCCTTCCACTGATAGTCTAAGAGGTACTATATGGTGCTGAGGATCTGAATAATTTCATAACCTTTCACCACTTTAGGAGAACACTCTCTTTTCCGTAGTTCGATGTTGAAACCCAAATGGGTTACAATAGCAGACATGACATTAGACAGTTTTTCAGAACTGATAAGCTGTGTATCTGCGTACATTACGCAAATACTTATGTGAAACATCAACTCCTGTTAAGTGTTTTGTAAATACTCAGTACATTATATCTTACTTGCGTAGTCACAAAAACGCCAATTCTTAGCTTAGAGGTTACTTAGGATAGATCAACTGAGGCATATCGAAAGGTTCTATATCATCACATGAACTTGGTATCTTGTAGTCTTTCTTATCGTTTCTCATATTTCTGATAAATAGCAAGCACCTAAACCAACATTTGAACACCTCTTACACCTACGTTTACAGGGTCAAAATACCCAAATGAGTTCGGGTCAGGTGGGTACAATTTATTTGGTTACTTAAAGGCAAATTAATACACCCACTTGAGATGAACACAAACGAGTACATCACTCAGTGACCCAAAACATTGTCCGTAGCCCTATCATTAGTCTGAATAACTGTTCCTGAACCGCGTTGTTGACAGTTCTGCCACCTCACATGGCCTCATTTACAGTTTAAACTATAGTTTGTTTCTATCAAAATTATATATATTCAGAGACAAAGCGTCTAGCATACCATTTGTTTCTTCTCTGATTGGAACCATCCGTATATCATAGCAGCGAATACTCCTTATACTCCACGGGGTAGCCTGGTAGTTAAAACATTCGTTCTTCATGACGAAGGACAATTCACCAAATGGATGCATTTCAAGGAGTCCATTTCCGATGTCCTGAATATTGTTGTAATAGGTAAAACTATACTCCTCTCTTTTAAATGTTTCAGATGCAGTTTTGTAACATCCCTAAAGTGCCTATGACCATCCTGGCACTTCTCATTGCTGCCCTCGAAGGATTGCCAACTCAAGATGAATCAAACATAAGTATGCAGCGGATCATTCAGAAAGACTTATGCACGGTCTAATCCTAATACAGTTCAGCCTCATTTTAAATATATGTTAGGTCGGCCAGAAAGTCGTTAGCCTTACTATGATCTTGATGTGCAATTTTTTAAAAGCCTCAAGGTTATTTGAAGGAATCATAAGCAAAGCCATATCCTAAATTTCATATACTTTGGTAATGTGGTTAGAGAGATATTTGTTATCAGAACACTTTGAGGTACAATATTTCTAAACAAATTGAAAATGAAAAAAAAAAACGATCACAAACATTGTATATTCAAGCTGGCCGTATTTACTACAATGCGAGCTGAAAGCGATTGTAGGTTCCAGTTGTATTACATCTAAGCCTGATTCTGGCGGACTTCTACAAACACACAAAATGTTTTTTTTTTCATGTTTTGTTTCTTGAAGTTAGTGATGCTTTATTGCAGGTCTAGCGTTTTTTTAGAAGTGCCTAGATATAAAGTCAAACAAAATGGGATCGTGAAGCTGGTACATAGCTACACCAATCTGCCGTTGACAGATAATATGTAGAAAAATAAAACATAAAAATAGCTGCATTTGTATCATTTCCTTGGTGAGACCGACTACTTTTTGACCGACTCTCTACATGTGAGAAGAAAGATCTATATATCTAGTTCTCTAGTTAGCAGCTGTTCAGGTATTATATTCAAAACCGACATGTGTAGTATAGCAATAAATAATGAGGTGATATAGCATGCTGCTCACTCTTCTGACTCTCCTGCCCATTTCAGAACGGAGTAAAGTTTTGATTCTCGGAGCCGGGGCGTCAGGTTTGGCTGCAGCAAAGACTCTGACCGAAAAGAACATCAGCGACTTCATCATCCTTGAGGGTTCGGGCAGGATCGGCGGCAGAGTCAGGTCCGTACGATTTGGAGGAACCACTGTGGAAACTGGGGCGAACTGGATGGCTGTTCGGGAAAGAAATCCTTTGTGGGGTATTATTCAGAACTTCAACGTGTCCGGGAAGACATCCGATGGCGACAGTGTGGTCATAAGAACCTATGAAGGCACTGATGTCACGAACACGGAGGGCGAGTTGGCATGGCGCAAACTTGCGAAATCTCAGATGAAAATGAACAGTGTCATCAAGAGAATGCAGGACCAAAAGACCGAGGACATGTCTATACGGTCTTGCCTTGACATAGGAAACTGGCATCCAAAAACCCCCGTGGAAAAGGCTGTGGAGATTTATGACTATGATTATGATTATGGAGCTATTCCCGACGTTTCTTCTTGCTATTTCCACGGAAGTCAAGAACATGTGGATGACAGTTTCTATGTCCGTGACGACAGGGGGTATGAGTTCATACTGAAGAAATATGTCGAGAACGCCCTGCCAGAGAACGATCAACGAATTCTCCTAAACGAAACTGTTACTGCGATCAACTACACTGACGCCAACGTGACTGTAACTACCGTCAGCGGGAACATCTTCGTCGCCGACTTCGTCATTGTTACCTTTAGTATCGGTGTACTGAAGAGCGGTTCCGTGACTTTCAATCCTCCCCTACCAGACTGGAAGGTCGACAGCCTGTTCCGAGTCAGACTAGTGAACTATGAGAGCGTGTACCTTAAGTTTCCCGATACATCGTCAAGGTTCTGGGATGATACCGAATTCATCCTCTACGCTGACAAAACACGAGGAGTGTATCCAGTGTGGCAGAACTTAGAAGCTGAAGGACTGTTTCCGGCTGGAACTAATATTCTCCAGATGGTGACCTTTGGTGAGGAAGCGAGCAGAATAAGTCGACTTACTGTCCGTGATGTAAAGGATGAGGTAATGACGATTCTGCGGAGAGTCCACGGTAATGTTACCGAACCTGAAGACGTATTCATGACGGGCTGGTACAACAATCCATTGTACAGGGGATCCTACTGCAACATGGAAACAGCAGCACTCATTCCCAGAGTTGTAGATGCTAGAACGGCACCCGTTGGAAGGATTTATTTTGCTGGGGAAGCTTTCAGTAGGGATGTACCTTGTTATGTAACAGGTGCTGTTCAAAGCGGAATCGTCACGGCAAAGAAGGTAACCAAATGTTCGAAAGGAACGTGCGAGGTTTATCATTCGGGAGAAGCCGGTCCCAGTACCCAGACCCCAACGGTCGCAGCGTGTCCTTCTGGCGGGCCCCGACAGGACGGAGTGACAATGGCCATACTTGTGTCCATGCTGGTGCTTATTGTTTCATGTACATAGTCACTGATGTATCTAAATTTAACATACGATTGGAATACTGATATAAACAGATTTGAAAATGGTCAGGATGTATTGTAAACATGCCTATATAAAACATTTTTAAGACCTTGCTGAATATTGCTTTGTTGCAAATCTTATTGGTACATCATAGTTATGAAGTGTAATCATCCATTGACTTTCAGAAAGTTCAAATCATCTCTCTTGTCATAATGTTTTGTATCTTGCCACTGTCAATTTTAAAGTCGAATCACATGAGGCCGTTCCACATTGTTTTGTATTTTTGCATTATTGAAAAATCAGCTAGTGGGGTGAGTGAGTGAGGTTTAGCTTTATGCAATATCACGGCGAAATGGGCTTGACACATTGTACCCATGTGAGGAATTGGACGCTGGTCTTCGGCGAGACGAGCGAACGCTTTAACCACTGGGCTAACCCGTCGACCGTCACGTTAAACTACGTAGCATTTTCGGAAAATTTCGAACTCAGATATATATTTGGAAGTATGACCTAAATGTATAAGATATTGAATAGTGTGACAGTAAAATGATGGCCCGGGTCGCTTCGACTCCTTTTCGGTCTGACAAACGCTTCTGTCACTTTGATCGTTGAAAAAAACTACAAAATATATACTCCGTTGACCTCTGTCAAGTACCTTGCGTATCGCTAACCCGCTAATTTTATTTCCATTTAAAGCTTTCTATAATTTTACCATCCATTCTCGGACGAACTCGGGACATATGCCCGGAACAAAACAAATCTCAAGCTATATACAAGCACCAAACAAGTAGAGCACACCTTTCTATATTTTATAAATTTAGGCCATACTTCTAAACATATATCAGAGTCGAGCGCCTATGTCAAAGTTTTCGTGCAGCGTGACGCCATGACTGAAGCAAAAATCAAGCAGAACGACATCGGCATTTCTGGCTTCTTCTGTTATTTACAATGTATGCGATACAGACATACAACCATACACAGATCGTCATAATCATTCTGATTACTTACATCTCGTATTTATGCACAAACGATCCCTGAATCAAGAGAAGAGTTCGCGCAAAATCTTGTGTGCCCATGTGGAGCCGCCATTTTGAAAGAAATCGTCCATCGGTAGTGATGTCACACGTCAATATTTTTGCACATATTAGGCAATTTCTTTGAGGTGAAGGTCGGTTGAACAAGTGTATACATATTCGCCCTTCCATTCAGATTACTCTTTCAGTATTGTGATGTATATTTTCAGTATCTACATTTAGCCTTGTTCAACATGTCATACGTGGATATAGGGTATGCGTTTTTATTCTTTGAAAGTTTTTGATTATTTGAAGAATATTCACAAAGGAAATTGACACATTTGGTGTCGTATGCCAGATTTTAAGCCTTTACACAACTGTTAGAAGATCACACGTAGACATTACTGCAACAGGTGCTTTAGTTCCTGTGATGTACAATATTCAGTACGCTGGAACTAATATTGCAGTTACATATGAACAGGTTAATAAATTCAACGATTTAATTCAACCTTATAAGTAAAACTGATAATATTAATGAAAATGATTTATACATTTTATGAAATATATAGGCACACTTATTTAAAGTTGTCTTGTTCACTGAATAGGTCTGTGTCGTTTCATAGACAAGACAATTATGAACATTGATTGACCAGGTGCGATTTTGTCAAAAAATGTTTTTTTAAATTCATTATCACTGTTTTTCGATCATACAATGAATTCAATTTCGATTAAAACATTGTGATAGCAGATAATCTAAATCAAACAATATTTTTACGAAAATTGTTTAATTTTGTTTTAATTATATATACATATATATCATGTCTTAATTTTGACTAACTTTACGTCCATAGTTCCATACTAAAAACGATCTTTTTGTACCTTTCCTTGCACACTTATGAAGAGGAATAGTTACATAACCATAAGAAGGAAATATTTTATCCTATATGAATATTCAATGAATATTCAGGTGCTGTGAAATATAATTATCATTTTTCATTTACGCTGAATTGATGCCTAACGGGTGCGCGTGTTGTTCACAATAACACACGCAGTATAAAACGTCTAATTGTTGATTTATTCATGGCACTATTTAAATAGTTAAACCATTCATATTGTTAAAAGAGTGTTGAATTCTGCCAGAGAAGCCGAGACCTTTTTAATGGAAATTAGGTGAGATATATACTAATCAGCAATCCATTATCGTCTAAAGTTTTCCGACGTCACAAAATGCACAAAACACAAAACATGAAATGACGTCAACTAAAAAAGTTGTATGAATTTCAGTCATTTCATTACATTTGAATATGTGTCTGTTACTCCGTTAATAATGGGTCCAAATTAGTTAACTTATATGTCTACACAAACAGGAGAATATGGGAATCTAAGAACTCACTTATGTACCGGATATGGTCATCCAAATCACTATTACCTGTTTTCTCATGTAGTACACTGGCATCTTTTCTCATATACTGTGGAACTACCAAAAGGTATCCGGACACTAATAATTCAGGTACTGTTCGCGACAAACCCAAGAGTTTGACGAGCGGCTTCTGAAACAGACCACTTCTGTGGTGTAGTTGTTAGAGCGCCGCGTCCGTTTGGAAACCCAAAAGACGTGGTACTTGTTGGTCCCTTCCCGGCGCTCGGCATTAATGGGTACAACAAAGGCTGGTCGGCTCTGAGTCAGTCTAACGAATCTGAGTGGGATATTTATGCTTAACTGTGTCATGACATCTCAGTGAGCTAGCACTATAAAACCAGCATAAATCTGGGTTAGAACAAGCAGCCACACATACACCCGCATGCATGATGTCATATGAGTGAAATAGTCTTAAGTACGACATCAAACCCCATTTGACCTCATCTCTGAAACAGGCCAATTAGCGGAAGGAGGGCACAAAACCAAGTCATGAGACCTTACACTACCTTGTGACAGTCAGCCACAGAGACGTCAACAAGTACACTCGTTGGATGTTGATAATCTGTATTTAAAACTACCACATTGCTGGTACTGCTATTTACAATATTCACATGTATGATTTAACGAGTCGTAGTGCAACAGGTTGTGAAGACTAACCATGCATATGCGACGTGACGTCCATGTTAAGTCATTTCCGATATTGTTCTGCTGGACGAGGGGAACTGATTTAGTGGAGGACGCGAGGACATGATAGATCTCGTTTGGCTCACATCGAATTGAGATTACCTGTGTACGGAAACTGAGAAGGTAAGTAAGGATGCAACTGCACAATATGCGATCGATTTTCACTGACTGAGCTGTTGTGTTGTGACATCTTCTGAATGAATCCGGAACACTTGGTGGATGGTGCATTCTAACTATTATTGACCTGACTAAGTGTGTTGACAGCCCAAACTGCATTATTTAGTAAATGAATGAAATATAGTACTATAGTTTTTCACATACAATTATAATCGTGCTCAAGGATACTACACGATATCACTAAATAAAACAACAAGACAAGACAAAACAAAGCAACTAAGATAGAAAAGCAAACCCAAAAGACAACAAAAAACAAACAAACAAACAACAACAACAAAGAAAAACAATAAAAAATAACAAAACCAAAGGATCTCGATGATCAGGAAATGAACTCTATTATACATCCAATCTGATTTTGCGATAATATTCATTGCTCATATACAGGTAAGGAGATATGTATCTAAAGCATTTACTATGGAATATCAGTGGTGAGGTATCGCTACCATATTAGTCGTATATGTACTCTTTGAAAACACGTATATCTTCTCATGTATACAATATTCTCATCACGTTATGTCATGCATTAACATACGGCCAGCGTAGTATACAAGTCATGCATAGGACAATGACGTTTTACATGCACTCCTCGTTTACTGATGGTGTCTTTCATATATGCGCATTTAGCAGTTAAACCTTCAGTGTTTGAAAATCAGAGACATGCCGTACTGTATTTTCTTGAGTCATGGTAGAATACAGTTTAGACGCAAGAGTAGGTTTGACTGGCGAGTGGAACTGTTGGATAGAAGGACATGTTTACCCTCCTTTTTCATAAGCTACTGATGTCATCGTATAGTTTCAGTGGTCGTTCCGTATATGTTCAACCAGACAGTCGAGACTGATGTATTTTTCTAGCGTTGCGTTTCCACACCTTGATAGACATCTGAGGAAGAAATTATTTCTCGCGAAGGTCTTAGCCACTAAGAGATGCCTTACCTGGCATTTTACTATCATGGAACAAATACAGATTTGCTCATAAATAAATAATCTGATATTAATTTAATTATAGAAATTGCGAATGTCCCACAAAAAGGCATCTTGGGAGGGGAGTGTGTTATAATGTGTTGTTATATCAACATTGCAGCATCCGAAAACCGTAAATGAAATGATCAGTTTCCACTGCAAGAATACAAGCCAGGCAGCTAATGATATATTAATACATTTTGCTTTTCTGAAAAAATGTACATATACTATGAAACTGTCTTGTTTACCTCTACGTCCCAAGTTCTACTTATAATGAGTAGTAAAGGGATTTTTTAAACATAATTAAGTGGCTCGAATATTAACTACGGTTAAATATGAATACCCATAACACATAATTCTTTACAATTACTGTGCAATGGGGCATACGAACATAAACTAGCCATCCTGAACATGCTGTGTTCGTTTTTATGCTTTACGTGCATCGAACAAAGCATACAAAAATACCATTTGTGTTATCTCATTTCAAATTACACATTTCTGTTTGTAATTTTGTAATTGTTGGGAAATTTACAAAATTACAAAGAGAAATTAATCGATATATTTACAAAATTACAAATATATATATATATATATATATATATATATATATATATATATGTGTGTGTGTGTGTGTGTGTGTGTGTGTGTGTGTGTATATATATATATATATATATGCTAATGCCATGCTGCGTAAAGTAAAAGAAGACTTTTTCATTAAAGAATTGTGTCCATCGTTAAATCAGTAACGCAATGTATTGGAATTATACTTAACAAATACAGTTCGTTCAATCACCATGTACAGTGTAATAAAGCAAGCGTGCATCGAGTCAGAGTGCTTTAACGATATAATAGTTCAAGGAGAAAGTGTGCTTTATTACACTATACATAGTGGTGGTACGAACTGTGTTTCTTTTCTAAGATGCCGTATTTCATCATTTCTAAGCCCAATTTCGATTAATCTATGGCAGAAAACAAACGACGGTGTCTGTGGTGTACACCATCCCCTCAGCAGTCCTCTGGCGACTGCATGCAAGATTAGCCACAAATTAAAATGACACATATTCTACGGCTAAAAAAGTGGAAGATTAAATCTGACTTCAACTGTTTTGGGACTTACGTACCCTCTCAATAATTTTGGAGGACAATAATTTTACGGTACTTCAACCCCCTTCGAGGATACAGCCACTAACAATCATAGTTCCTAAGTCAACTTCCAATCATGAAATATTTATCAATTTACAAGTCTTGTAACAAATCTAATTCTTTTAAAAACGCAATGATTAAATGATAACTAACATTACTAAAAAAGATCCTTCAAAGCTCGTGATTTATAAAACAGTTATCCCTTGTGATGGAATATTCAACACAGTCAAGAAAACATGCTTGACCGTGATTCTTTCATCACAAGGGATACAAAACGGAAGATCTTCACCTTTAAGCAAATATTCGTGAGTATACCTCGTATGGCCAATGCGACATCGTCGCATAATGACCTCAAATCTGGACTGACAACCCAAGTAAGTATAACCGATGTAGGGTTTTATTTCATGTAATTTATTGATACCAACTAAGGTGTCCCACTTCTTCTGCATCAGACCACGGATGTAAGTTCTAATGCTAGCTTAATTATCAGTGTATGGAATAAGAAGTGGTGTCACAGATTTGTTCAGTGCTGCCTTAGCAGCAAAATCGGCCGTTGTGTTCTCAGAAATGCTGACGTGGATGGGTAACCAAATGCAACAAAAGACGATGTCGAATTGACCAGTAGCAAGATCATTATATAATTCAATAATTTCTATTAAAAGTGGACGTTTGAAGAGAGATTTTAATAACCTGAAGGCAAGAAAGAGAGTCTGAGTAGATTATTGTTTTTGTTTAGGGTGTCTTTGAATATATTTAAGAGCCGTCAATATGGCGTGTGTCTCTGCAGTAAAAATAGAGCTGTTATCTGGTAATCTAGAAGATTTTGTTCTGGATCCAATGACGTGGCACAAGCAATTGCGCCACCGCCTTGGACCCATCAGTAAATAAGGAGTTGTAATTGCTATATTTATTTTTTAATTGATTATATTCTTGTTTATATTGTAGTTCATTTGTTTCTGATTTCCTAAAAGTAGTTAAAGTTAAATCCACTTGGGGCCTAACCAATTGCCAAGGAGGAGATGGATGAAGACTGGAGGGAGCTATATTATCCAGCCCAATGCTGGCAGCAGAAATAAGTGGTTTTATTCTTAAACCAAGAGGCGGAACAAGAGAAGATTTCTTATGACATAAATCATCATACAGAGGATTGAAAACACAGTTATATGCAGGATTTGACTCATTGGAATATAGTTTTGTTACATACTGTAAAGCTAATTTTATACGTCGCTGCTCAAGAGATGGTTCATCAGCCTCGACATACAGGCTGTCAACAGGTGAAGTGCGAAAAGACCCATGACAAAGTCCTAGGCCTTGATGATGGACAGAATCTAATAGTTTTAAGTTGCTTTTGCAAGCTCCACCATATACAATTGAGCCATAATCAAGCTTCGAACGGACAAGTGATCTATATAGGTGTAGAAGGGTAGCTTGATCACCTCCCAGCTTTGAATCAGACACGATTTTCAATAAATCAAGTGCCTTCAGGCATTTAGTTTTTAAGGATTTGATATGCGGAAGAAAAGTTAAATGGGAGTCGAAAATCAGACCTAAGAACTTGGCCTCTTTAACAACTTTGATGGGCGTGCCATTTAAAAACAGTTCGGGGTCCTTATGTGGTTTGTATTTACGGCAAAAATGTATGCAATTAGTTTTTGATTGAGAAAATTTAAGGCCGTTTTCAAGACACCATTTATCTATTTTGTTTAAACATAACTGCAGTTGCCGTTCAATAGTATGCATATTTTTACCACGACAAAAAATATTAAAATCATCCAGAACTAACAATCCATCAAAAATCATTTAAAACTTTCAATAAACTATTTATCTTTATGCTAAAAAGTGTGACAGACAAAATACTGCCTTGTGGAACACCCATCGTAATTGTAATGATCAGACAGGGTAGAACCCACTCGGACTTGAAATTGTCTGACATTTAAAAAGTTGGCTATAAATTGTGACAAACGACCTCGCAAATCGAAGTTATGTAAATCTCTTAAAATGCCATATTTCCAGGTTGTGTTATATGCTTTTTCAAAGTAAAAAAAAAGATAGACAAAGCGTGTTGTTTATTAATCAGCGCGTTGTTTTACAACTGATTCCAAACGCACTAAGTGATCGACAGTACTTCTGTTTATTTGTTCTCAAGTACCAAACGAGTCGATGATTTATCATGCGTTCCATGGTCTTGCAAACACAGCTAGTTAAAGAAACTGGTCGATAATTGGACGGATCCACATGATCACGTCCTGGTTTAGGTATTGGTACTGCTATGGCGTCACGTCATGAGGGAGGAAAGTTACCCGATGTCCAAATATCATCAAAAATATTGAGAAGAGTTTCTTGGCAGGATTCTGGTAAATGCTTCAGGAGTTGATAATGTATGTTATCAGCTCCTGCAGCAGTATCGTGTGCATGATCAAGAGCAGTATGGAGTTCATGAATAGAAAATGTTTCATTATAATCTTCCCCATTATCTGAATTGAAATTAATAGGTTTCTTTTCTTGTTGTTTTTGATATTGGTGGAATTTAGGCACATAATTCGAAGAGGAAGAGTGTTTAGCCAGTCTATTTGCAATATCTGATTTATCGGTAAGTAATTGATCTCCATGTTTAAGATGATGGACACTAGATTTAGTACCTTTACCTTTAATTTTCTGGACCATGTTCCAAACTTTGGACATGGGTGTACGAGAATATATTTTGGATGCATAATTTTGCCAAGATTGTCGTTTATTCTGTTTAAAGGTACGCCACGCTTTAGTATTTATAATTTTAAATTTACTTAAATTATGCACCGTGGGATGGCGACGGAAATAATTTTCTGCTTTTTTCCTTCCTAGCGTGTTTGCAGCCATCGTTGAACTATGGTTTTCGAATATGTGGAACTGCAGAGGACTTTGGTATACACTCATCAGCTGTAGATTTCACTTCATCAGAAAAAGCATTTGATAGCGTCAGGAACATCAATAAAATGTTCAGGTTGATGCTTGGCAGCACAGAGCGTTTCATATAAAGGCCAGTTAGCTTTTTCAAAATTCCATCTTGATGATGGAGGCACATCAGATGGGGTTACAAATTTTAGTATAGTAGGAAAATGGTCACTTCCACAAAGGTCATTGTGGGATGACCATTCAAATTCATTTAGTAAGTTGGAGTCAGTGACAAATCAAGAGCTGTATATTTTCCTGTGCCAGGACGTAAATAATAAAAATTATGTATTTGTACCATCATTATATATACATAAATTATTATTCGAAATGAAATCCTCCAGAACCTGACCTTTTGTGTTTGTGGTCACACCACCCCAAAGTGGGTTGAGCCCATTTAAATCACCCATGAGTATACATGGTTTGGGTAATTGACCGTAGAGAGTTTGTAGATCAGCCCTCATAAGAGTTGATGAAGGTGGAATGTACAATGAACACAAAGTAAGTGTAACGTTGAAAGTAATTCGCACTGCAACTGCTTGAAGATTAGTTTTGAGTGTCACAGGGCTATGGATAACATCATGCCTTACAAGGATTGACGATCCTCCAGTGGGTCTATCACCTGATGGAGAAAAATAATTAGATGCATTGTAGTTACGGAGATTAAAAGTATCCACCTGTTTTAAATACGTTTCTTGCAAGCAGAATTCTGCAGTTTTAAAGTCTTGGACTAACAGGTGTAGTTCATTCAGATTTGTCTTCAGGCCTTTGCAGTTCCATTGAATAATATGTGAAGGAACTATTTCTTCGGAGGGTTTATTGGGGATCTAACCTTTGCTTTCCTTGAGGACGACAAGCTACGTGCCCTAATTTGGATGTTTTCGGACACATCCATGTCCTCTAAAGATCCGGACTTATTATAAAGTTGGAGTTTGTCATTCGAACATTTTGAGGTTCTGCTGCTTTATCATTTTTAAAAGTCATTTCTGGTTTTGATTTTAGTTTTAGTAAGATGTTTCCCATTATTTTGGGACTGATGTTTCGCTATGGATTGTGATAGTGATGACGATGACTGTTCTTGAGATGACCGTGACTGATCTTGTGTTGGAAGGGATTCAGCAGTCTGAGTGGACTGATTGGGTGAGTATACTTCAGGTTTATCTGTATCAACAGCGTTGATGAAGTGGGCATAGCTGTTTTTTGGCTGATAGTGGAGGGTGCTCTCGTAATTGAGGCATAAGATGTAACTGTGTCTGATTTGGAAACAAAAAGTTGCTTAGCTTCAGCAAAACTGATATTCTGTGTAAATTTAATTTTGTTAATCTCCATTTGTTGCTTCCTGATTTGACATTGTTTAGAAAAAGCAGAATGTGTCCCAGAGCAGTTGACACAGTTTTTAATAGTATTATTGCAGTCCTCAGTAACATGAGTTTTCTCACTACAGTGAGCGCAGGTTACCGAGTTGGTACAGGTAGTAACACCGTGCCCGTACCTTTGGCATTTGAAGCATCTCAGTGGATTGGGAATGAAAGTATCAACACTGATATTACAATATCCTGCTCTTACTGATTTTGGAATACTTGGAGAAGAGAAGTGGAAGAGATATGTGTTAGTAGATTTTGTTTCCGAGTTTATCCGAGTTGTAACTTTTTAAACCAAAGACACCCCCTGATACAATATCAAGTTCAGTCATATCATCGAACAATTGATCTCGGTCTCTGACAATCCCTTTGCTCATGTTCAGAGTCCTGTGTCGAGTAACTGAAACCTGAACTCCAACAAACAGCTCAGTTGACAACAGGTTGGTCGATTGCTGTTTCCTGCTACATTCTACAAGTAAGGAACCTGAACGTAGTCGTCTGATATTTCGTACCTCCCCTGCAATACCATGTACACCTTTTGATACCGCAAACGGGTTTAATTTGATAGGTGACTTGTCAAGAGTCTCGATCACTAGAAATCGTGGCCAGCATCGGATTAGACGGTCGTAGTTCATCATCATTGTCGAGTTGGCGTTTGTTTCTTTTAATGGGGGTTGTGTAAGCCATAGTTAGTTTGATATTGTTCATCATCCGAGCTCCCCACCCACCACAGAGTATCAAAAGGACATTGCTAAAAGAAGTGGGCCTCCGACTTGCTAAAACAAGGTGATATACTCCAGCAGGAGAATTATAAATAATTGATCCACCAGATTGGCCCATGAGTCACCGCCTTCTGGGCATTAAGACTCTATGCAAAATATATATTTGTTAAAGTTTTAGATCAGATGAAATTCAGTGAAGTATTTAATCAATACCTTTATCAGGATTAAAATCAAATGTGTGTAATATCAAATACAATGCACATGGGCTTGGCATGACCAGCCGATTGGTTGAACAGGGCCCATTCAATCACCCGTCTAGGTGAAGTTAGGGCCAAAGTGGTGTGTTGAGCAATAGGAACAATGGTCTTGCTCCCATGCCCTCAACCACCAGGATCCCTTCCTACACCGACACAGGGCCGCAACCCACGGCAAACGGGTTGGTAGACCAAATATCCCCCCGGATCCACAACGGGAGTGAACGGCTCTCGGTGTTACCCAGCACCAACCACGTGGAAGTGTCCGTTCACGGGTGCCTAATGCAAAAAGTGCACATTATCGTCTGATAAAGTATTGTCGGCGCCTTTGATCTTTCACCGAAGCATCTTAGAATTGTTTTTCTTATGCTTCTGTTGTATTACTGCCAATGTTAAAGCCGCCAATGTGACGTCATGGCATAATATATATTACACATAAACCATACAAAGCTAGCTGAATTTTGTTCAAGCTGTTGAAAGTTTCATGTTGATTTGAAATGTGATTTTTCAATGCAGTTTACATCAGCATTGTGTAAGAAACGTTTGTATCTGATCTCTGGAATTGTCTTATCCAGTGTAATTAGCACGTGTATCAGATCCATCGTCAATAAAAGCAGGATAATATATCAGTTACGGAATTGATCAATTCATTCAATCAGACAGCATCCTTACGAGCATTTACGTTCACGATACGCAAACGTTTTCATGGTAGCTAAAGTTGATAAAGCCGAAATCCAGCATATCGATTGGTCAACGATCTAACCAATAATCAATCTGTATCCAAGCTGTCAAGTGACCAAACGTGCTTTTCAGAAATTTAGCCCACGCCCCATCATCTGTCATTTCCTATGTGACCTGTAATTCATGATACGATTGGTCATAGATAACAAATCAGCCACTGTATTGAACAGCTGAGGTACAAAACGTCCTAACGCCCCATCCCATGACCCTTTGTCTTATATATGTGCAAGGAATAGTATGATACAATATGTATACATGTATGTTCGTATGATAACGTATATTTTCTGCATTAAATCTAGATGAACTAAAGCGACAAACTGTGAATCTGCTCTATGTACGTCACAGACTAGCTCATTAGTACTTTCCTTAATCTGGCACCTGAGCAACACCATTCTATCTCTAGCTGAAATGCGTGTTGAAATCTTTGATTTTACTAACCTGAGACAGTAATGTCATGAAGTTTTCTATCACATCAGAGTTTGCTCTCAGTACTGAAACAAAAAGAAGTAAATAAAAAGCAGTATTCCCCAAAATCTCATGACAATCCATTTATTTGTACACACTATATTGTCATTTAAGGGTTTGGCACTGCAAAAACAGATGCTGGCAGGAAACACAATACAGTTGTCTCCAGTTGACTACAGGACCTCTGAATGACTCACAGTTGTCTCCAGTTGACCACAGGACAGGACTTCTGAATGACTCTCAGTTGTCTTCACTTGACTACAGGACCTCTGAATGACTCACAGTTGTCTCCAGTTGACCACAGGACCTCTGAATGACTCTCAGTTGTCTTCACTTGACTACAGGACCTCTGAATGACTCACAGTTGTCTCCAGTTGACTACAGGACCTCTGAATGACTCATAGGACATACACCACACTTCATCCAGCATGCTACCAATGAAGAGGCTAAGGGAGC
The DNA here is from genome assembly GCF_037392515.1 of Haliotis asinina. NCBI lineage: Eukaryota > Metazoa > Mollusca > Gastropoda > Lepetellida > Haliotidae > Haliotis > Haliotis asinina. The sequence goes on from NC_090286.1 coordinate 42,376,822, forward strand.
TAACTGTAGTGGAGTAGAACCAGTATACACTAGCAATGTATCAGCGAAAACGCTTCTTTCATAGACGATTATTAAGCATGAGCGTAAATTCTTCTTTACTGCCACTGACATAGATGTTTGGAGTAATTTAACCTCAATGATACGAGAGGACAATTTGTTTAAGTATGTCTTACATACAAAGAATACAAACGTGTTAAGAAAATACATATGTACACGCCTCCAAAAGTCTACAAGAGAAATTCAATAAAATTACGTAAAACATATATGTCATGTATTCACACCAGCTTTCTTTCAACATGTATCTTTACAACGCAGTTAAACAATCAGGACTTGCTCGTGTGACGAGACAGTTTCCTGTAATCTCCGAAACCTGCCAGGGATATCAGTCGTGAATAGCCCTATTTATACTCGCCACAGCCAGGGGTTCCAGGTGTTGAGCAGTGAAGTGGCTCTCGGGCTTAATGAGTTATTTAAAGGACCACTAAGCTCAATTTTTTGGTACTCTTTTCATCACTGCAAATGCAAGACTTTTGGTTAGTCATAAACGAAACACCATTTTTTTAAAAATTGTGATTAATTAATACCAAGCGCTTAAAAGTTGCTAAAAAGTCGTCTGCTTCTCTCTCGCCCGCAAACGAAACCGCAGACAGGTTACGTAACTCTGTCGCCAGAGCCCTAGACAGTGACGTCATAGAAGGAACAGTTTCCAGTTAAATGCATAGAAAATGTGTAAGAAGCTCGTCATTTTGCTGATTTCCCGGCGTCACCAAAGACATGTTGCCGTCAATTGTTCCTTGGGGTCGGGTGATGGTGTCACTATGCACAGATTTCCACCAGACTCCGTAGTTTGTGCTTAAATTGGTTGTTAGTGTGTGCGAAGTGAGCTTTGTGGAAGCTTGTGGTGTATACTAAATCGGATGGTTCGCCCCCTACCACGCTTCCAGGATAGAAAATGGAGTTTAAGTTTCAGCGAGTTTATAAAATTAAGACTGCATACTACATATTGCTGAACAAAAGGATTTTGCATGGATATAACGCTTTCTTCCTCGGAAGCGAGGTTGTGGTCGAAGTGACAATATTATCTTAAGTAATCTCATATTGACCCCTTATATTGACCGATTCCAAGAGTGAAATTGTTATGTTATAAGCAATGTCATGTAAAATCCTTCCGTCCATTAAATACATATTTTACTACCAGTAGAAAGTAATTTTGGTTTTGTAAGTCGGTGAAAAGAAACTTAATCAGCATTCATCCTCAGACAGGGCGCCGCCATTTTTTTCAAATCGTAAAGTCACGGGCTAAAGTTTTCCTATATGAATCATTATTCGCACGCACGCCCTAGTGTCGTCTGCATCATTACACTTCACGACGAAAACAATGATTCTGTTGAAAGCTACGACAACTTATTGAAAACAAAAATGCAAATATTAAAATTAAAGTTATAGGAGCAATGTCAGGCTGTTACCTTCTTCGGGGAATGTATCCATCAGTATCCACAAAAACAAGTGATATATAATTCATCTGCAGATTTCCCAAGTGATGTGTCTTTTAACAGTTTAATATACGAAAACGTTATGTATCGTTTCAGGTTTTAAAAAATAATGTTTTTTTTAAAAATCCACTATCAGTGTTTTCTGATCATACAATCAATTCAATTTCGATTAAAACATTGTGTTTGGTTAATATATATATATATATACACGTCCATAGTTCCATACTAAACAACGATCTTTTTGTACTTTTCATTACATACTTATGAAGAGAAATAGTTACATAATCATAAGAAGGAAACATTATATCCTATATGAATATTCAGTGAATATTCAGGTGCTGTGAAATATAATTGTCATTTTTCATTTACGTTGAATTGATGCCTAACTGGTGCGCGTGTTGTTCACAATAACACACGCAGTATAAAACGTCTAATTGTTGATATATTCATGACACTATTTAAGTGGTTAAACCATTCATATTATGTTTTGTTAAAAGAGTGTTGAATTCTGCCAGAGAAGCCGAAACCTTTTAAATGGAAATTAGGTGAGATATATACTAATAAGCAAACCATTGTCGTCTTTTTCCGACGTCACAAAATTCACAAAACACAAAACATGCCATGACATCAACTAAAAAGTTGTACGATTTTCAGTCATTTCATTACATTTGAAGATGTGTCTGTTACTCCGTTAATAATGATTCCAAATTAGTTAAAATATGTCTACACAAACAGGAGAATATGGGACTCTAAGAACTAAATTATGTATCGGATAGGATCATCCAAGTGACTTTTACCTGTTTTCTCATGTAGTACATCGGCATCTTTTCTTATAAACTGTGGAACTACCTAAAGGTATCCGCTCACATTGGGGTACTTTGTACTGGAATAGTTTGGTTCACTGTGAACAGAACCTAACGAAAATATAGTGTCCGTATCCACAACAAATTTTCTCCATGTGTTTTGGATTACAATGGTCCAGTGTTAAGCATAGCGCAGTTATGCCCCCTTATGTTTATACGTGTACGTGCATGGCCTCTCTGTTGATGTTGAAGAAAATCCATTTTTTTAATATATTTATTGCGGGTCATTTTTAATGTTGTGCGTATATCGTGATGGATTATCACATACACCCATTTCATACACACTTATGTCGTTCAGATATCAAGCTGTATTTTCTTCGCTCACACTTTCCGTAAAGATGCCAAATATTCGTAGCAGAGTGCTTTTATCGCTGCACGATAAAAACGGATAAATATACTGCTTTTAACGGATACAAACTGTTTGGACAACATTTAGCAGTGTCTATTCCTCAAACCGCTGAGGTGGTCGTTTTTATATTCATACCAACCGATGGGAAATGTAATATTCTGCATTTCGGTGTAATCTTTTAGCCGTATGAGTATGAGTGAAATAGTCTTACGACATCAAACCCCATTTGACCTCATCTCTGAAACAGGCCAATTAGCGGAAGGAGGGCACAAAACCAAGTCATGAGACCTTACACTACCTTGTGACAGTCAGCCACAGAGACGTCAACAAGTACACTCGTTGGATGTTGATAATCTGTATTTAAATCTACCACATTGCTGGTACTGCTATTTACAATATTCACACGTATGATTTAACGAGTCGTAGTGCAACAGGTTGTGAAGACTAACCATGCATGTGCGACGTGACGTCCATGTTAAGTCATTTCCGATATTGTTCTGCTGGACGAGGGGAACTGATTTAGTGGAGGACGCGAGGACATGATAGATCTCGTTTGGCTCACATCGAATTGAGATTACCTGTGTACGGAAACTGAGAAGGTAAGTAAGGGTGCAACTGCATAATATGCGATCGATTTTCACTGATCACACCTTTCCTCCTGAGCTGTATCGGACGTTGTGACACCCTCTGAATGAATCTGGAACATTTGGTGGATGGTGCATTCTAACTATTATTGACCTGACTAAGTGTGTTGACAGCCCAAACTGCATTATGTAGTAAAGTTCGTCCCAGACCCTTCTGTAGTGGAATGAAATATGGCACTATAGTTTTTCACCTACAAGTATAATAGCTACAGCGCAAAGACACTTAACGTTGTCACTAAATAAAAAACAAAACAAGACAAAACAACAAAGATAAGAAGAGCAAACCAAAAAGACAAACAAAAAACCCAACCCAACCAAAAAAACAAAAAACAAAACAAAACAAAAAACAACACCCCCCCCAACCCCAAAACACACAAACAAACAAACACACAAACAACACAAATAAACAACAAAACCAAAGGATCTCAATGATCGTGAAATCAAATATACAGCTGTTATACATCCAATCTGATTTTGCGATAATATTCATTGCTCATATACAGGTAAGGAGATATGTATCTAAAGCATTTACTATGGAATATCAGCGGTGAGGTATCGTTAACATATTAGCCGTATATGTACTCTTTGGAAACATGTATATGTTCTCATGTATACAATATCTCATCACGTTATGCATTAACATACGGCCAGCGTAATAAACAAGTCATGCATAGGACAATGACGTTTTGCATGCACTCTTCGTTGAATGATGGTGTCTTTTATATATACAGTTTAGACACAACAGTAGTTTTTAAATGGCGGGTGGAACTGCAAAAGAGGACATGTTTACCTTTTTCATATGCTACTGATGTCATCGCATATTTTCAGTGGTCGTTCCGTATATGTTCCACCGGAACTGTTTCAGAGACTGGTTTATTTTTCTGGCGTTGAGTTTTCACGATGTGGTAGACATCTGAGGAAGAAATTATTTTTCACGAAGGTTTTACCCACTATGAGAAATACTTTACCTGGCCTTTTGCTATCGTGGAACGAATACAGATTTGCCCATGTATAATTAATCTGATATTAAGTTAATGATAGAAATTGCGAATGTCCCACAAAGACCCATCTTGGCAGGGGAACGTGTCATAATGTGTTGTTATATCAACATATAAACACATTGCATCCGAAAACCTTAATTGAAATGATCAGCTTTCACTGCAAGAATACAAGCCAGGCAGCTAATGATATATTAATATATTTTGGAATTTGGAATTTGATATATTAATATATTAAGGAATTTTTTAAAATAATTAACTGGCTTGAATATTAACTACAGTGAAATATTAACACCCATGACACATAATTATAGGGCATACGAACATAAACCAAGAGACTCGCCATCCTAAACATGTCATGTTCGTCTTTAGGCTTTACCTGCACCGAACACAGTATACAAAAACACCATTGTGTTATCTCATTTCATATTACACATGCTTCTTTGTAAATTGTTGTGAAAGGATCACATGTCTTTGTTTTGTACACAACAATGTCCTAAGATTGTGAACAGAGATCATATGTTGGCTGCCATGTGTGACTGAACCAACAGGAAACACAGAGCAAGACCGTAACGCAACGCTTGTTATGGCCCAGTATCAGATGACATGAGCCAGAACCAGCCGACAGAGGCGCTGAAGGAACGAAAAGTGCTGATGTAGGTGTCGTTGGCGGGGCAGAGGCAGGACATTCACAAAGAACATGAGCTGAAGAAGCAGGAACAGAAGCAAGAATAATAACGGAAGGAGCAGCGACAGATGAAGGAAAACAATGCCAGAAGAGGTAGTCACAGGTGTGGGAAAACAATAACAAAAGGGGCAGCAACAGGTGTAGGAAAACAATACCAGAAGAGGCAGCCACAGGTGTGGGAACAATGCAAGTAGGGGCAGCAACAGGTGTAGGAAAACAATACCAGAAGAGACAGCCACAGGTGTGGGAACAATGCAAGTAGGGGCAGCAACAGGTGTAGGAAAACAATACCAGAAGAGGCAGCCACAGGTGTGGGAACAATAAAAGTAGGGGCAACAACAAGTGTAGGAAAACAATAACTAAAGGGGCAGCAACAGGTGTACGAAAACAACAACAAAAGGGGCAGCAACAGGTGTACGAAAACAACAACAAAAGGGGCAGCAACAGGTGTACGAAAACAACAACAAAAGGGGCAGGAACAGGTGTAGGAAAACAATACCAGAAGCAGCAGGAACAGGTGTAAAGGGGCAGGAACAAAACACGAAACAGGGCCAGGAAAAAGAGAAGGAACAAGATCAGTATCAGGAACGGGAACAGAGGGAGCAGGAACAAAGTCAATGGCATGAGCTGAAACAGGAGCAGTAGGTTCAGAAACAAAGACAGTGGCATGAGCTGAAACAGGAGCAGTAGGTTCAGGAACAAAGACAATGGCATGAGCTGAAACAGGAGCAGTAGGTTCAGGAACAAAGACAATGGCATGAGCTGAAACAGGAGCAGTAGGTTCAGGAACAAACGGAAAAGGAACAGGAGAAACATCAATTGATGAAGTTGCAGAAGGAGGCACATACAGACAAAACAGACACAATAGTGCAGAAAGGGGAATAAGGGCAGGGACAGACGCAGGACAAGAACCAGCAGCAGGTGCTCGTAATTATATGTTACTGAATTATCTAAGCATACTCTAGCCGTCCATGGGGAGGGTTTAATGACTGAGGTAAGAGCATATAGATAAGAATGTTCCATTACAATTGAATAAAATGAATAATCATGAACACATTATCCATACACTCCGAATATGTTTTATCAATGATGCATATTTATTATGAAACGTGTGCCAAGATATTTTTGTTACATATTAATTTGCTCTCCACAACCAAAGCGCTCATTTAATATGGTGCAGGTCAATATAGAGAATGGCGAATTTACTGTTTGAAGGTTATTGTCATCAGATCATTGAATCACCTGTAAATTCGGGTAGGCTGCTGTGCTAAAATCATTCTTTGTCACTTTGCTGAATTTATGTTTAGAAATACACAGTAAGATCAGTAAACATGCAGGAAAGTTAAATGTGCTCGTATGAACGAACAGTTGAGGATAACCAGTTGTCATGGCATTGTGTCAAAATGTTGTGTGTTAAATACTCCTTCATACCCTATAAAACCAGGACTCACAACCATAACGTTACACTGTTCATCAACCTGGAAATCTGGTTCGTTATGTAGGACAGTAGTACATGGTTCAGCATACTGCAGAACTCTAGCAAGAATCTCTCGATGCGTGTGCACTGTATGTTTACGGACAGCACGTGTACTTCCCCTAAAGTACTGTCGGAATGAGAAAAAGATGTTTTTTTCGGCTGTTATTATGTATCCCTAATATTTACACAACTGGAAAGAGGATATGTCGAACTCCTTCGGCAGTACCGGGCGTTCCGTGGGATGCGCAAGTGGATATCCAGAAAAGCATGTTTACTTGTAAAATGGGGAAAACGGAAAAAAATCCGAATAGCTGCTGAAAACTTAGGTTAGACTATAGATGACAATTAGGTGGCTCAGCCGGGTATGATAACGGACCGTTGACTTACCTGGCGTGCAATTCATGCGCCGCGTACTTGTACAATGGGTCACCTCAAAGATATTTTGTGCTCTTTAATGTGTGTTGAATATGTCTTAACTAGTGACATCCACCATGACGTTTATGCTGAGATATGTAAAAGAGTATTATACCTGACACGCAAAAAAACATCAAATAAAATGTCTCAAAATATGCGTGGCATAGACACCCGGAGATCGACAGGACGGGATAATATTTGTAAATTGTTATGTCATGCAGTGTAATTCCACAGTTTAATTTCCCTAAGGGATTATCATAGGTTAGATGATATCTGTATCCCGAAGACCGACAACAACCGTCACCTGCTGCACCCATCCTAGTTTTGCTTTTGAGATGTCCCTTCCCACCCTTTTCTTCTACTTCATGGTAGGCACACCCTGAATAGTTTCAGCATGAAAGTTATATAATTAGTTCTTACGTCAGATATCGTTTATAATGAATCTAAGTCTAATTTAAAACTGTCCTTTGTAATACAAGTCAAAAAGTCATGATCTGTTCCACATAAGTCGCTTTGGACTTTGAAAAACTCCCAATTGCTCATCTGTGCACTAACCTCTCCTCAGTTAAGTCCCTTTTTTTACGTTTTCTGTCGCCCTACCACTGGAACCGTAGTTAGGTCGAACTTAGTTTAACAGATATTTGACTCGTTCACATATCAAACGCATACATTGTAGAGATAAATGTGAGAAAACCCCCATTTTTGTATTTCCGACAGTACTTTTATAGATATTTTCAGCACATGGACGTGAATATGTGTGAAGGAAATGGTTAGGATCAGTTTGTATTACAGTACACAATCTATTGCCTTTGTTCAAGTTTCAACTAAATATAATATAATTAAACTAAATAGATGAATAGATGGAAGTAACTCAAATTAACGGTGATAACTAAGCCCACAGATATACAGTATGACTTATATCTGATCATCATGTCGCGACAGAAGATGCTTGTGTATCCCAAGGCACCTCAGATACGAGCAGTGAGCGCACATATTGCCATGCATTGTAGCATGTACTTTTCTGTTATCTGTCTCTTCACAGCAGCGCGCAGGCGAATGTTCTTCATACACCCTTCTAGAAGACTGATGCCATTAGTGCAACACACTAGTTATTGGTGAGTGTCACATTTACCGGGGTGGATCCAGTGTGTGCGTGTGCATGTGCGTGTGTGCGCGCGTGTGTGTGTGTGCGTGTGTGTGTGTGTGAGTGAGAGAGAGAGAGAGAGAGAGAGAGAGAGAGAGAGAGAGAGAGATAGAGAGAGACTGGTAGTGGTGATGCTGGATGCGCATCCCCCTCTCCCCAGAAAATCTTTACCGAAAATATCTTTGGACTTCGTGATTTATGTGCACCCTCCTCACTTCTAGAAAATCCTGGATCCACCCTGTTTACCTTTGTACCTTCTGTTGTATTACAACTCCGCACCATATGATTGCCTGTGCCAAACACGTACGCTTTACCGACTGTATTTGCCGACTGTATTGTATTATTTCAATTAAGTTGACGATCCCCTGGAAGTCACATCCTTAATGACGACTACATGTACGCCGAGGACTGCACGGATACACATACTTTTGATATTACTGGTAAGTTACTATCCACATTTTCCGACTTGCCCAAGGTTCGCAAATCTTCTTCGGAACTCTTTCATGATCACAGAAATCCATGCCAAAAAGTCCACTGGAAGACTCCGACAGGATTATAAGCATGTAGTTAAGGACTCCTATCAAACAATTAGGACACCAGGTGTTCATGGAACGTTGAACTTAACCTGCCTCCCTTGCGACACCAGTGTCACTGTTTCACTAGAAAACACGGACACGTTTGATACAGGATAAGGTAGAGAATTGTATGGGGCATCATTTTCGAGACTAGAACTTTGAATGCAGTCTTGGTTTAACAAACCTTGAGCAAGAATCGTATGATATGTTTGTATAAATTTACCTTAAACATCGCAAAGGCCGGAACATTCACGCCAGAAAAGGAACCCTGACTAATGAAAGGCTGAAGCAAGTTCCCCCTCACTCGGAACCTTTATGCATAGATCTTAAAATGAATCAGTAACATTCAATTCCTGTTCAGGTTGGTAAATTGGAGGAAAGGAACTGGTAATTTTAACTTTTTAGTGACACATATCAGATCACTGATATAACCGAAGCGTATGTTTAACGTTTTGGCCAGGTTCTCTTGTTTTGATTTTGTCTACCCGTTGTAATATTTCCAAGAAATGGGCAAGGGCAATCGCACGATTGTCCTCCTTGGAGAAGCTTACTTCCTGCCTATATGTCCCATCAACACATTTCAGATCGATTTTGTCTATGGCTATATCACTCAGATAACATTTAATTTCATTTTACACAAATTGTTCTCTTATAAGATAGTGATGTAACTTCATGAGATCATTGATATACATGAACCTTAAGTTAACGTTTGGCCAAGATTCTCTTGTATTGATTTTGTCTAACCAAGGTAAAATTTCCAAGAAGTGACCAAGGATTGGCCACTGTTACACGATTGGTGTCCTTGGCGATGCTGTTGCCTTTATGTTCCTTGCCTTTATGTTCCATCAGCAAATTTCAGATCGATACTGGCTATGAGGATTTCGATCAACTAACATTTGCTTTCTCGTTGAGATATGAATTCATTTTATACAAATGGCCCTCTCCTGTAAGATACGGGTGTATCATCATCTATTGACGAATTACTTTCCTTACGTATTTCGTGAGGGATACCAAGTTGAAATATCAAACTCTTTCATTGTTAATATACCTGGATCTTTGGAAATCCACTTGTCCCAATTATCGTCTTGGAGTATAATGAAATTGTCCCTTGAGGTTACTCTTTGAGACACTTTTGGGTGGCGCCCAGCAATCTATTTCTCTTTGTACTGATTTGTGAGGAACATTGTAAAACGTAACAGGGAAATGGACATCTCCAGTGCAGTCTATGTAATATACTCTTCAAAAGGGAAACTTGGCATGTTATTTGGAGTTTACGTACTGTGTGCATATAATTGATTCAAAGATGACATCATTGCCCAGTTACAATAAAACCATCGCCCTACAAATTCCAAAATATGATTGAGGAGGAACGATTGGTAAACCCACAGCGGGCTATCAAATCTACATGGTCAGAGCAAAATGTCAGTATCAGGCGTGAGCACCCCATGAGCATCGATATCAGCTTGGTAGCGGTGACCCACAGAAGAAAGGAGACACCGAATGCTGTCTTGAAGAATGTTTTGATCCCTTTTCCGAAGTGCTGTATGCAGTTCTTGTAGTGTCATAGGTAGCAGACTACGCTGGCGCAGGTTTCGTTCACGAGTATCCCAAGTCATGTCAAACATGCGCAACGTGCCATCGAGCATTGCTCCAAAGATCAACCAATGACGTTGATAACGGGAACGATGTGACGTTAACTGGTCCTCTGGCAAAATGTCTGACTTCCAATAGCAAATGGCCGCTGTCTGGCGGAGATTCGGCATACTCCTGGAATTTGGATTGTGGATGATTCAACGGAAGATGTCTCAACCGGATGTAGCGATCCTGGCTAGCTATTCTCGAACGGTCGTACCTCTACGAACGTCTTTAGGCCTATTCGTAACACACTGGGTACGATCAAAGTTACGAATTCTTAGGGTTACAAACGTTTCGAGAATAAGAGCCCTGGGCCCCCTTTCACCACTCTCTCCTAGCATTCCTACTTCATATGTTACAGCATAGGCGGTACGAATGCTACGAGAAAAGTTACGAGACCCTAGGCTTCGGAGGGATTTGTGAAACGGGGCACTCCAGGTCAACTTGCATTTCATGTAGGGTGCGTTATATCGATTGACTACAGACGTGTGAGTAATGTTACGTTTTTTCACAACGTTTTAACGTCGGCTTCCATACTCCCACATGTTAGGATTCAGCACTGATTGGTTTGTGTCAAATATTTTCTTAAAATTCAAATTTTCCTATGCCAAGTTTCTTTTTTATAAAGTATATTTGAGAATTGCCACTTGTATTTCATACAGAAACGAAGACCTCAAAGCATATTTATGCAATCATTCTACCAACTCTGGGCCATGAATGACGCACTATTTGTATTCTGCAGATAATATCTCTTGGTGTGGCGCTTCTGTGCATGTATGCTGAGATGGTGGCCAGTAAATTCATTGGGCCGGAGGGAAGCGACGTTCATGGACAACGGTCCAACCAAACACCCAGCGGAAGGACTAGTACGCATACTGATTCCTGTCTATTGCAGCAGCACTTAGACTTGGTGGTTTCCTGGAGGGATACTAGTACTATCGCCCCGAGGGTGATGATCCGCTAAAACATCACTTTTCATTACTTTACTATCAGGAATGCGGGGCTGAAGCTGCAGTTTATACCACCGTCTTAATGCAAAGACCATTGCTCTATGACACATAAGTAGAGATTGGAATTATGTTCATTACTGAATATTACTTTGATGGTTGAGAAGATAATTTGGTTCATAAAGTGCTGAGTACAAGTGGTTTTCGACTAAGGTTCTATGTAAATCAGAGCCGCATGTATCGACATCTAGAAAAATATAGAGGTGTGACACCTTCTTGTATATCTAGGGGGCATGCGGATATTTTGGCAGTAGCATCTTAACAGTGCCATTCCGAAATAAAGTTCTACGCAATAACGAAGAAACGACACATGGTCGTAAAGAGTAAAGATGTTGTTAATACAAAGTAGCCATGTTGCAGATTGGGCCAAGGTACTGATTCTTGGGGCCGGAGCAGCAGGAATGTCAGCAGCCAAAGAATTAACACAAAATGGCATCACGGACTTTCTAATGATAGAAGGCTCCAACAGGATTGGTGGCAGGTTAAAATCCGTTCGCTTTGGTGGAAAAACGGTCGAGGTTGGAGCGAACTGGATGTTGGTAAGGAATGCCAGAAACCCTCTCTGGCAGACAATACAGAAATACAACATCTCAGGCCGAACACTTGATGGAAAAGATGTGTTGATAAGATATATGAATGGTGAGGATGTAACCACGACTGTGGGTGCAAGGGCATGGGAAAAACTATCGATAGCAAAGGAAACACTGTTGGAAATTGCAACCCGGATGATAAATGGCGCTCAAAGTGATATGTCCATTAGGACTTGTTTGGGTCTGGGAGAGTGGGATCCAGCAACAGCCGTGGAGAATGTGGCGGAAGTTTTCGAATACGACTTTCAGTATGGCAACACTCCCGACGTGTCATCGTGCCGGAGTGACGGAATTCTGCAACAATACCTGGACGATATGTATTACGTTTCAGACGAGAATGGTTTCCAGTCGGTCATCACGAACCTTGCAGGCGAGATTTTTGAACAAAATGACGAACGACTGATTCTGAACGAAGTTGTACACAGCATCAACTACACGGAGTCTAACGTCATTGTTGAGACAAATAGTGGCACAATATACATATCACAATTTGTTTTACTTACATTTAGCATAGGTGTTCTCAAAAGCGGATCTGTCATATTTAGCCCGTCTCTGCCGGACTGGAAGGTAAACAATTTGGCAAGAGTGCGATTTGAAAATTATATCAGTATATTTCTGAAGTTTCCAGACATTACGTGTCAGTTTTGGGATGACGCATTATACATTCTTCATGCCCACGAAAGGAGAAACTTCTACCCCGTTTGGATTAACCATAATTCCGATGCCATGTCAACCGAAGACTCGAACATACTTCAAATTGTTACATTTGGAGAGGATGCTGACAGAATAAGCAAGATGAATGATGCTGAGATTACAAAAGAGGTAATGGAGGTTTTGAGAAAAGTGTACTGTAAAGTAAATGTTTCTGAACCGGAAGATGTCTTAATAACCCGATGGAAAACAGACCCGCTGTATCAGGGAAGCTTTGCCAATGTTCAACCGGGAATTCCACTGGAGTCTTTGGGTGCCATTTCAGCACCCGTTGGACGGTTACACTTCGCAGGGGATGCATACTCGGAGTTTGATGGATACGTTGTAGGGGCTGCCATAAGCGGGGTGGAAAGTGCCAGACGGATTTTGCAAACTCTCCGTGATGATGCGAATGCGTAGAAGAAAGCCAAGCGCATTTTACTACATGACGACTCATTCTTGCCCCAAGTCAGCAAGCCTTTCCATATAAGTGAATATGCAACGAAATCATAGGCAACTACAAGTGGAATTTCAGATTTTGTATTTTACCGTAAACCATGAAATCGTTTTAGACTGTATCAAAAATGGATTCACAAAATTTATGTCGAATAAGTATTGTCTTAGAAAACGTTTGATTTCCCCCTAGTAATGGCATCGTCCATCGAAACAGCACATACAGCCGAAATTACACGTGCAGTCGGGGTATATAAGTGATAGGACCGCGTGTGAGACCCTCGGAAGGAGTAACAAAGTGAAAAATGGAGTACTTCAATATTCAGCAGAACAAAGAAAGCAAGCCCTAGTATGATGCCGACGAGAACTACTCAAGGTAGCTACGCCTACTAAATATCAGTACCTGCGAGTTTTGTGTATGGATCATATCGTTGGTCCAGTTTCCAGTTAGAACAGTTTTTGACAGCCGAGCATCCATGTCAGGGACTTAAAATGGACTGGACGTCGTGGACAGCGACGTGACTAGCAGAGGGCGGTCTTCGCTGTCGAAAGATGATCTGTTCTGTCTGTTCAGGGCTGATGTTAAAGGCAGGAACGGGGGAATGACAGGAGAAATGCTGCGTTCTGAGATGTCATGAATCGGCGAGTTTATACAGTGGCATATTCTCCATCCACCCGACACGAACTGATTCTGGACGTTCAATGAGAAAGGCGACGTATCACATGTGTCATCGTGGAGGGTGGTCGTTCACGCCGTTAACGCGACGTGAGCTATTTAAATTTTATATTACATTTTGGTCTTTTAATACGTTTTACTTCACGCATCTATTGTCTATGCTTTCTAAACTATATTGTGTTTTGTTTTTAACTACAGCTATATTTAGGTCTACATGCAAGGGTGAACACTAAGTGAATCGCCTAGCACATGTTGCTTTGAATTTCATTATATATGTAAATGTTCACTCATTTAACCTTTTACAGGAATTGCAACATGCCATATAACTAGGCACACTGTCAAATATATTGAGGGGATTCTTGTTTTGAATTAAGCTCTTGATGTTGTTGTTATTGTTGTTGTGTATCTCAGCGCAATTGTCGCAATAAGTTACACTTGCTCACACAAGTCAAAGTGTATTGGTTCTCTAATGACACTCGCTAATGCAACTAAGTAAACCTCACGGTTGATCTGACTCGCAGACATCACTTAAATGAACAGAAAATTGTGTATCGTGGGTACGATGGAGGAGGGACATCAGTATGTGAGATATTGCCCCAAAGTAAATATATTACTTATATTTTCTTTGCGATTACTGTCAGTCTGGCGGGGATGCAATGTTTAAATATGGGTTCATACAACCGTATTTAAACACTTCATTAACTAATCAAGCATTAAGAATTTAATCAATGGTAAGTGTATAATTGATGATTACATAATTAAGCCTTGGTACAACAGGGTCCTGTCCACAAGAAAGTTAAAACACATCCTCGCAGAGGATCACGACATTAATGTTTCTAGGTTTATCCTAAGCAACCTACTGCTCAAATTTGGATACAGGTACAAGAAGGTGGTAAACCAGAAACGTGTAATGTGTGAGAGATCTGATATTGTGAAAATAAGGTGTAACTATCTGAGAGAAATTACGCTGGCGAGAGAGGGTTTGTTCGAACCTATATATCTGGATGAGACCTGGGTTAATGCAAACCACACAGTGGCTACCCACTGATCCAAGTGATGGATCAATACCGGCGGGGGCCATCATATTGGGGTCACATATACGACGCCACGATAGCCTACTGTTGATTTACAATGGAAGCTGTCTAATCCGCCAGGGGAAATAATCCGGGGGAACTGGGGAAATAGTCCGTTTTCGACAATGTGTCGTATTGCAGAGCTGATGACAGATGTACAAGCCACGGAAGGAACTTAGATTTTATACCGGTATTGACAACTTAGTGGATTAGACAGATGATTGTTTTTACAGCTTCCACTGGTACCAACAGGCAATGGTGAACGTTTAATCGTTCTTTATGCTGGTTCCCACCGTGGATTCCTACCTGGGTGTGATGTAGTATCTAGGTCAAAGAGCACTGATGGTAGGGACTTTCATACAGAACTCAACGGTTTTCACACAGTATGTTGGGGAACAATTGTTGCCAGCTCCGCCTGACAAAAGTGTTTTTGTCATGGACAGTGCTCCCTATTACAGTGTTCGAGATCCAAACAATAGGTGTCCAACACAAAGAAGTCAGATATGCAGCAATGGCTAACAAACAACAATAATATACAATTTTCAGTTAAGGCCACTAAACCGGAGTTGTACTCTTTGATTAAAACTAACAAATCTACACCCACATATATCACATGCTACAACATGCTACGCCAACACGGCCATAAGGTCTTGAGGTTACCGCCGTACCATTGTCATCTCAACCCAGTCGGACTTATCTGGGGAGATCTTAAAAGTACACTGGCCCGAAAAAAATCAATCATTCAAGTTGAATTATGTCAAGCACATTGTCAACACTTCTAAATGTGACACTGAACATGTCAAGAAGGTAGGGAAAGAGTACTGGCTCAAAGATGGCTTGAAGGATCAAACAGTTAATCCAGTTGTCATTCGTCTGGACACTGATAACTCCTCTGTGGAAGAATGGAGTGAACTTGATGATAATATTTACATAATAATATAATAATAATATCCAGTCAGATATGCTCATAAAAATATAAATACAATGACAGCACTCACTAATTTCAACGACTTATAGTGTAACATGAAACACTCATTTCACATAAAATTATCATGAAAATATAAATATTAACTATCTATATGCTTAAAGCTATTAGGCAAGCATTGCTTAATTTGGAATGTGAACGATATCAAAACATAACACGTTTGTCTTCATTATATCTTTTCTTCAATGAGTGTGCATGATTGTGTGTGTGCTTGTGTCCGAGGGAACGGGCCTTTAACAGTTGTTGAGTTGTAACCATTTAGTGTAAATATAGTTTCTGTGTTCTTTAAATGCATTACCACTTAGGTACTGCATAAACAAAATATAACATTAACATTTTAACCTAAAGGATAATTCTCACCAATGGGTTTTGTGGTTCATGTTGAACAACAAGACCTGTGACACCTCTGCATATATGTCACGGGGAGAGCTGACCTACATTGACAAACGTTGACCTTTCTGACCTAACACTGCCGCTTTTACAGGCCATTGGCAACCCCCCCCCCCCCCCCAACACACACACACACACCCCACACCCCCACACACACACCCTCCTCCATTTACAGTTACATAGACAGATTCTTTCGTACAAATCCACAAAATACAAAACATCCACTTGCAAAGTTTGAGATCGATTGGATCATTGGATGAAGAGTTATTTACAAAAACCCGGGTCCACATGCATTTCATGCCAAACTATATCTACCCGCGAAGATCTGGGTTAGAATTGGTCTTCAGCAGGTCCACCTACCCGCAAAGATCCGGGCTAGAATTGATCTTAACCAATCCATTCTTGTCGTAGGAGGCGACTAAGAAGATCGAGTAGTGAGACTCGCTGACTTGGTTGACACCTGTCATCGTATCCCAATTGCGCAGATCGATGCTCATCACTGGTCCTGACTCGCCAGTTTACAGACCGCCACCATATACCTGGGATATTGTTATGTGCTCGTTGAACAACCAGCAAACAAACAAAGCAGGGCTACTTCACCGTGAAAGGTTCAGCTGTAACACTTTTACCACATGAGGTAAAGATTAGGGTGAGTTAGGCACCACCTGTTGCACCATGTTTACGGACAAATACGTTGGTACGCCGCATTCAGCACTATTCTGGCAATATCACAATATCACCTGTTGCACCATGTTTACGGACAAATACATTGGTACGCCGCATTCAGCACTATTCTGGCAATATCACAACGGGGGACACCATAAATGGACTTCACAGATTGTACCTATGTGATGAATCGAACCCGGGTCTTCGGCTTGACGAGTGAACGCTTTAACCACTATGCTACCCCACCGCCCCCGATATGTATTGATAACAATACATAACCATCATCGGTATGTGTGTGTGTGTGTGTGTGTGTGTGTGTGTGTGTGTGTGTGTGTGTGCGTGAGTTCGTGAGTGAGTGCATGCGTGCGTGGGTGGTGTGCTTTAGTCATTGGCCGGACAGTTTCACGCTTGCCGGACTAAACGACCTGGTTGTTGTGAATGGACAAACAACTGTTCAGCCATATTTGTCCTGTTTGGCTCAATTTTCGGCAGGTGTTTTAAACAGCGAGAAGTTCTTTACAGGCTGACCGGCGAGCAGTACGAAAGAGAACCCTAAGCAAGTACAGTGGAAGCTGTCAAAACCGGCATCTGTCTAATCCAGCAAGTTGTCAATACCGGCATAAAATCCAAGTCCCTTCCGTGGCTTATACATCTATCATCAGCCCTACTATCCGGCACATTGTCGAAAACGGATTATTTCCCCAGTCCCAATGAGTGCCGGATAAGACAGCTTCCACTTTAAATCAACAGTAGACTATCGTGGCGTCGTATATGTGACCCCAATATGATGGCCCCTGCAGGTATTGATCCATCGCCCTTACTAAACATTCACTGACATTGTTTCGGCCCCATTATGTCAATATGTACGGCGATATTGACAAGACTTTTATGTACGCTTCGATACATATGTAATCAAATAACATTCTGCGACAAAGACAAAACGCGCAAAACGAAGCATTCGTAAAATCAGTATTTGTTTCTTCACATGAACGCATCGTGACTATTTATTTTCATGTACCCGTGAAGATCCGTGAAGATCCGTGCAACCCATGCATGTGGCAAGAGACGACTAACAAGATCATGACTCATGTACTCATAAACCATTATGCTGATCACAGGATTAACGTGTCCAGATTTATTTACTCTCAGTCCGCCGCCATGTACCTGGAATATTAGTGCGTGCGTCATAAACAAACGAACCAAAACACAGTTTATTTTTATGAATGAGTGGGGTTTTGAAAAATCGTCTGGTTACATACCTGGACTGTTACTCGGGCACAGGAGCTTTACGCTCAACAATGAATAGGAAGATTTAAGAGTCGCTTTATGTTGAGAGTTTGCTGATGTTAGTATCTCGCCCAGCCATTACTACTGTTAACATAGTCATTCCGGAAGGAGGGAACATGTATATTCTAATCTTCACAACTACATGCATTACTAGAGCCGACGCGACCATCAAATAACTAGAGTTGTCACAGTTGATATCTTCTCGACACCACGAATCAACTGAAGGGTCAAAACAAGTGCAGGAAGATATTCGTTCATAGGCTGAGAAGCGACCGCAAGATCATTTGACATATTATCGTGATTTGAAACCTCTGACTGCGTGTTCCACTTCAGAACTGTTTACTGGAATTCTACGAAAAATATTCCACAGTTGTTTTCAGTACCGACAGATGCCATCACCGAGTTGATTAACGAATTCGAAGCCTATGAAAAACGGTCTATCCAGGAACTTATTTCTTCCCCATGTAGGATTTACGTCGATTGTGTTTTTATGTAGCCCATCTCTGTGTGTATCTCTGTGTATGTTTTTATATGAGTAATTATACACGTATAGAATTATGGAAGTGACTTACTACTTCTCAGGAGTGAGGGTCTGTTTTAAACCGCTTTGAACAGATTTCCAAATGCATCAAGACGTGCCTGTCTGATGCAGGAAGAAAGCCCAAAGTGATGCAGGCCATTAGACGTTTACCACTATGTCGAAACTTACGACAATGATCTGATACTAAGGAACCAAGAAACGTCACTAGGATTTCCCGGAATCCGACCCACTATCGTATGCTTTGAAAACGTCGAAGACGACTCAGTCGCTTGTGACCCTTCACAAGAACGTATTAATACTTGTCGTCATTGTTACGTTTCCAGTCAATATTTAATAACTGCTGATATACTCACGAGGCAATGGCGTCCGACATACTAGGCCTCGACAACTAGTATGCATACACATTTATATATGGTGATCGTAATGCATACTCATTTATATGTGGTGGTCACAATGCATACACATTTATATATGGTGATCGTAATGCCTACACATTTATATATGGTGATCGTAATGCATACACATTTATATATGGTGATCGTAATGCATACACATTTATATGTGGTGGTCGCAATGCATACACATTTATATATGGTGATCGTAATGCCTACACATTTATATATGGTGATCGTAATGCATACACATTTATATATGGTGATCGTAATGCATACACATTTATATGTGGTGGTCGTAATGCATACACATTTATATATGGTGGTCGTAATGCATACACATTTATATATGGTGATCGTAATGCATACACATTTATATGTGGTGGTCGTAATGCATACACATTTATATGTGGTGGTCGTAATGCATACACATTTATATATGGTGGTCGTAATGCATACACATTTATATGTGGTGGTCGTAATGCATACACATTTATATGGTGGTCGTAATGCATACACATTTATATGTGGTGGTCGTAATGCATACACATTTATATGTGGTGGTCGTAATGCATACACATTTATATATGGTGATCGTAATGCATACACATTTATATGTGGTGGTCGTAATGCATACACATTTATATGTGGTGGTCGTAATGCATACACATTTATATATGGTGATCGTAATGCATACACATTTATATGTGGTGGTCGTAATGCATACACATTTATATGTGGTGGTCGTAATGCATACACATTTATATGTGGTGGTCGTAATGCATACACATTTATATGTGGTGATCGTAATGCATACACATTTATATGTGGTGGTCGTAATGCATACACATTTATATATGGTGATCGTAATGCGTACACATTTATATGTGGTGGTCGTAATGCATACACATTTATATGTGGTGGTCGTAGTGCATACACATTTATATGTGGTGGTCGTAATGTTCAGTCATCTTGAATGCAATTCGATGTTTTCTTTCAGTTTGTTAGGCAAAGCACATTCGGACGGATCCAGCGATAATTGGTTCCTCAAATGATTTGCGTTTCCTGGGAAACGGAGAAACATGACTACCATCACAGAGCTCCATTTGATAATGCACCGTTAGTCTAGAGACCCAAATTCCGGCAATCTCTTTTGTTAACATCCACGTGGGATGTTCCACGTAAAGCTCGCCCACATTTATTTGTTTTCTTTGAGTCACATTCGAGACTTTCACAAGGAGAACGTCCTAATACGCAACCCCATATTGATTCTGAGGTTCTAATGTTGCCGTTTCTATAGGTTTCAAGAAACATGGTGAAAGGGTGCGCTTGGTGGGCACGTCCTGTGGATTGGCTGACTTAAATGGATGAAAGGTGTATTTGGATAAGTCGCATTTCGGGCAATGATTTGGATGTGGAATGAAATTGAATCACATGGCTTTCTCGTGAAGATCTTGTATGTCTTTGACGTTTAACAAGGTTAGCGATGTTTAAAGAAATTTAACATTGAAACAGGCGCGCAAATTGAATGTTTGCATGTCAGTTCTAACACAATGACATTTTATTGAAAAAAAACAAAAAAACCCAAACTGGTCTCAGAGAGCCTCATACAATTTTGCGTGCAATAACTTCAAAAATGACAATAAAACAGATAAAATATCAAAGTGGGATTATTTTTTTACATGTGTAATAGAAAGAATTATAAAAATAACGGTGTATTTGTGATGGTTAATGTCCATGCGAATCAAGGGATCAGAACATTATCGGGAAATCATTTAATCAATCAAGCAACCCACTCTAAAATTCCTGAAAGAAGACATACGAAGAACATGGTTAGTTAGAATTTCTAGACTGGTTAATTTGTTAATTAATATGCTTATCTGGCTTGCATCCTATTGATGGCGTACTGCAGATGCTAAAGTAGATTAACTATCATGGCACACTGGTCATCCTGACTAACGTTTCTTATACAGAAGAGGTTTGCCCTCCAGTGCAGTTTATCCTGTAGCGTGTGCGTTAGCAGGTTAATTGAAGGGAATATAAAGGACGTCTTCGTACAGTGAGTGAGTGAATATGGTTTTACGCCTTTTTAGCAATATCCCAGCAGTATCACGGCGGTTAACACTAGAGTTAGGTTCACATATTATACCCATGTGAGGATTCGAACCCGGGTCCTCAGTTTGGCGAGTGGACACTTTAACCGCTAGGCTGCCCTCCAATCCCTGTCCCATACAGACTCGACACAGTTGCTATCCAAATATACTAAAACAGTATTCCCTGTACCCAGAGGAATATAAAGCCAGAGGTGTAGTTCAGGTAAAGAAGATGCCACTATACACACACACACACACACACAGACACAGACACACACACACACACACACAGACAGACAGACACACACACACACACACACACACACACATATATATATATATATATATATATATAGAGAGAGAGAGAGAGAGAAACTAGAGAGAAAAAAATATTCTTTATATATAAATATAATGAGTAAATCAGATAATAGGTTTGTCTGTATGAGTGGCATTTTAGAAGTTGGTACTTACAACATACAGAACAAACTTTATGGATAAATATATTTCGTGAGTATGTCCACACAGACTCTTTCTCTCGTACCGTTGTCAATCAGGTATGTATGTTTTTAACGCCGTTCTCAGGAATATTCCAGCTCTATGGTCTCTGAATAATCGAGTCTGGACCAGACAATCCAGTGATCAACAGCATGAGCATCAAGTCAAGGAGCCTGACTACCCGATCCGTTGTGTAGCCTTGAGCACCGGTTACTGAAGACAATTTCTTATCCGGGTCTTCACGAGTCTTGACGACTGGGTAATAGTAAAATGGCAGACGTGTTTCCTCTCGCCCCTCCCCCTTCCCCCCCCCCCCCCCCCCCCTTCCCCTACTATTATTGTCATGTCTATGCTTCAACACAGAAGTCGTAAATAGAATAGGTTTTCCGGTTCATCGATCTCTTGATTTGTTTACAGGGCGGCCTTGCATAGTGGGAGCACTGCTGTATAGCGTCAGGCATGTTATGTGTATGGTGGGTGCTACAGGTAAGGCAGGCCAAGCTTAAATTGTTTGCATATTGTTGGTGTCATCATCCATTCATATAACTATCACACCTACTGTTTCCTTTACACCCTACCGAATTTGTCTCTGAGGATAGTGAAGTCAAGGTATTCTTTGGCGTGGCATTCTCTTCATATGAAAAAGTTATTAGTCAGTACACAGGCAAACTGAAGCGCGAATAATGTTGCGTAACAATGGGAAATAACCAGTCTTCCTATGAAGGTCAGCATGGTAATGGAGACGAGGAATGGGTGTTCACCTTAGATGGTGGCGATATTTTATTTTGATATTAAAGATATTTTTCGAACCGAAACGAGGGAAGTACACTACAGTTTGCCGGCATGCCAGTTTGCTTGTTGTCAGTAATAAGTCACACACATCTTTTCAACTACCGACATCCCAGTATCACCATTCTCAGATAGTTCTCATAACCAGGTACATTAACACGAAGTCGATTTTTCCCCACACGTACACCTTCGTGTACGAAGCTTCTCAATATTAAACATTCTTGGGGATAGCTTGTCGATTTGTGATCACCCACGCTGAAGAGAGAGCGCAGTCCACAAATGCCTGCTACAGGTGTTGTTTTGGCCCTACCTTAGTAGGTGTGTATTCCAATGTCTTGCTCTTCTAAAGGTTACAATGTTTGTTTATATTCCGATGTGTTCACACAAGGTACACCCCTTCATGTAATCTGTGAAGATTCCATCTTGCAGCTCTACGTTCATGTGCTGGAATCGGAAGTTTGTACGGCATGCCGGGAACAGCAACACTTAGCTGTCTGTAAAACATACTTCAATCGAAATCTGTTGTTTGCATTCGCTTTGAAATACAGCATTGAGGTATATAACAAAAACTAAAGCTGTGGGGTGTATCATTGCCTTTGTTTACATGAGATGACGTTCCACACGTGATCCCTAACGTGGAGTCGTTTTTGTCTTTAATAGAAATAGTGCTTCAATTACCTGTTTGAGGTATGTTCCCATCTTCCTGACAGTTCTTTTGTTTTACACGTGATGTCTCATGTGATATTTCTACATTACACACCAGTCCAAACCTTGTCACAAACACCGCGTCTGAAGAATGGTCTGAAGTGCTGTGAAAGAGAAAGTATAGTAAGGAGCTAAAGAAACGATACCATTGATCAAAAAGCCCTCTGTGAAATACATGTAACCACAAACGATCAAACCGTAATACCAAATCAACAGAGAGAAGCAGCCACCATCCGAGAATAGCGCCCTCTGCCAATCACGTCGCTGCCAACGTCGAAACGTCCGGGTCGATCGAAGTCTCCGTCGACGATATTCGGCTGTCAGCTGCTGTCCTTGTAAAGGTGTATAAATCCGGATTCCACAGGAGGTGAGTCGTCCAGCTACTGTGTATCCTCTTACACGGTGAACCAAGCCATGTGCTGCTGATGACGTCACCGTCAGGAAGCCGTTTCTGAAATACAGCGTGCGCAGATACCGGTCGTCCTCGAGCGTGGCTTGTCTGAGGTCAGTTCTGTCAGACGGTATAGCTGCATGAGTCAGGTAACGGTGGCACGAATGACAGCGTTCTTGCTGCGTGGATGAGGAAGATCGCATTTCCATCATTACGATCGCCCGTTCTCGTTGTTCTTGTTAATCGAGCTGATTGGTGATTTTGATGGAATGATTGTTTGACAACTCTTTTACACCCGTTTATAAATGTACCCTCATTGCCATAGTGCATGAAATAAAATGGTCATTTGATGGTGTTACATTTGGCACTTGAGGATATCATAGTTGCATTTTGGGTCATTATTTCACAGTGTCTCTGCGTTTCCACAGTAACGCTTCTGTACATGTTTCCACCAAATCATGTTTTTTTCAGTGTATACTTTCTTTACATGGAAGAATATTGTATAATTAGTAATTAGTATGTCATATGTGTAAATAATATAATACTGATCTAGGTCATTTTTAGACATGACATACAGGCACTGCTCATTCTTTTATTCCAAGGTATTTAGAACAAAAATCATTCTATAGAATATTAAACTCATGTCTGCATACACATAAAGAGTCTGCTTAAAGAGTCTGTCGCATGATTCTATATCTTTAGCGTGACACACACATGCAGAGGGTGTGTGGGGGGTAGCCTAGTGGTTAAAGCGTGCACTCGTTTCGCCGCAGACTTGGTTCAATTTCCCACATGGGTACAACAAGTGAAGCCCATTTCTTGTGTCTCTCCGCCGTGATAATGCTGGAATATTGCTAAAAGAGGCGTAAACCCACTTACTCACTAACTTATGCCTACAGGGATATGGCACGCTGTGTAGAAATTGCCCAGACAACAGGTTTCATCACTGACCTTCATTGATTCATTCACATGATTTTCCTTTTGCTTCCAATGAGTTCCGGCAAATAATCGATGCTAATCATTTGCTGGTGTTGACGTTTTGGAGTTGATCACGAAGTTCAAATTGATGGAGGTCATTTTGATGAGAGGAATGCCATGAGAACCAAAGATCACCTCCCGGGAGACGTGGGAAATTTAGACAGAATTACCTGATCACAGCTGAGTATTACTTTAAACCACTTTTAGCAATATTCCATTAATATCACGGACGGGTGCACCAGCAATGGGCATCACACATTGTACCCATATTGGGAATCGAATCCAGGTCGTCCCTGTGACGAGCGAACGCTTTAACCACTATGCTACCAAACTGCCCCTGAAACAGACTTTATGAAAGTCCAGTTTATTCTGTGTTGGTTTTAGATGAACAAATAAAGCCTCTCCCAAGACAACTATCCATAATTGTGTGACCAGAGAGATTACATCAACGTATTCCTTTATGTTTCGCAGTATTCCAGAAGCCATTGTTGAAAACAATCGTACACGAAAAAATCAGATATCAAACTTCTTTTGCTCAAATATTTGATAACATTTCCCCGTTGAAGGCTTTAGTAAAATGTCCAATCGTTTGGTGGATGCTTTGACTAAAATTGCACAAGGACCTATTTTCAGAAGTACAATTAACGTGACTTGGCATGAACGTATGACGAGTCCCATCGATATGTCAGGAATTGCTCACCTTTAAGCAAATACCTGGTGTCATCAGATTTAGATAGTGATTCATTACGATATTGTTGAAATCGATCGATGGCGTTAGCGATCACCAGTGGTCATGGAAATGTGAGAGGTCAGCGTGTTGGGCCAAACAAACCAGACTAGGTTACGGAAGTATCTGAAATTGAATTGATTATCTGAATTGATCTGAAACAACAAACATGTAACCATGTTCAATGTGTGTGCATGTTTGTGTGTGTGTTTATGTGCCCCAAGAAGGCTGAACACGAAGTTTTGTAAATCAAATCCGTTCACACACAAACGTGCTATCAGCTCCAAGTGCCATACGCCCACGATCAGCTCAGCGACAAATTAACATCAATAACGAGAGTCATGACCCAAAGCTGAGTGGTTACCGACACAATGCTGATGCTTATCACCTGCATCATCACCCCTGACTCATAGCACAGGCTGTCTCCATCCGGACAACAGACCTGCCTGTATTGCGTCAGTTCTGTTGGGCAATCATTATTCGTGCTTCGTGCTACGTATGGATTCAGATCCAATCGTAACTACTCGCCTCCTTCCGTGACTTGCTTGCGAATAGTTCCGAATGGATTCACGTCTTGCCTACTCTCTGATCTTGAACCAAACGAGTTCTAAAACATAACCAAAAGGAGTGCTCGTCATGTAAATCTCGTCCATCTGTCACACAAAGTGAAGACAATTTATGACACAGAAACAGACTTTTTAACGAGACCTTCAGATCCAGGAAAAAAAAACACGCAACTCAGGGAAAAGACCCGTGAAGATTCGAATTAGAATTGGTCTTTAGCGAGAAGCGGCTAGAGGGAGCTAACCGGGCTCGCTTACCTGGTTTACACATGACATCGTACCCCAGTTGCGTAGAACGATGCTCATGCTGTTGATCACTGCATTGTCTGGTCTAGACTCGATTATTTACAGACTGCAGCCATGAAGCCGGAATACTGGTAAGGGCACTAAGATGGTGAGGTATGGTAGACTAGTTGCAGCGTTCGCTCGTGATATTGTTGGAATTGTTTGCTAAAAGCGGCGTAAAACGTATTAAAAGAGTGGTTGGTATTTTGTGTCCATGGTACAATGACACCCAGTCTTACACCTGATCCATTAAAATCATTTCATACAGAGGTTGCTGTAGACCAACCCGGACTCTTCCCGTGGTATATAATTTGTCAACCATAAACAACCGTGTATATATCCCTGCCAATGTAACAAGGTCCGGGTTGATAGTAGACTGTGAAGGTCAGACACATTTTGTGGCTGATGTATTATGTCACACAAACCCCTGTCACGTAGTCAACTTAGCAGCATAGATAAAGGTGGCTGGTTAGCTGGTTGGTTGTGTAAGGAAACTGCAGGAGGAAAATCAGTTTGTATAATGGAATGTACACATTGACTGAGTGATCGCATAACGTTGTGACAGCATTTAGTTAGCCCCGTGATAGCCCAGTTGGTAGAGCGGAGGACTTTGGTGGAAAGTGTAAGCTGACATCCTTAGGTCGGTGGTTCAAATCAGCCTCGCGGGAACATTGTTTCCGATTTTGAAGTTTATAATTTTAATGAGTGACTGATTGAATTGGGTTTTATGTCACACTCAGCAATATTTCGCTATCTGGCGATGGTCTGTAACTAGAAGACAATCCAGAGAACATGACCATCGATCTACGAAACTGGAATACGATGTGTCAACCAAGAGAGCGATCCCGTTAGTCGCCTATTGCAACACGCATGATATGATAAGGTACTTTTGTGCCCCCGTCATTCGTTCTAGAGAATAATCCCCGTTGGCGGAGCTGTTAAAGCTGTTTGCAAAATGTGCACGAAATCAGCTACGATTCTTTCGTTCCGTGGTTAATGCATGTCTATGATGCACTGGAGGGAACTACTTAAGCACACACGCACACACGCACACACGCACGCAAACTTATTCGCTCTTATCCAACCAGTACCTCGACCTTTGGATCAAACACGGCAATATTCAAAAACATATCAACCTACTCCACCTACCTCCCACTCACTCACTTTTTATTTTTTATTTTTACATTTTATTTTTGGAAACTCGTGAAAAAGTTTCAGAATCATTCTCAATCACAGCACGATTCTGCTAAGCGAAGCTTAGAATTGCTTGTGTTCCTCATAGAGCCTTTGCTGTTGAACTTAAAGCCGTTTAAAGCATGGTGCTTTGTGTTTGCGTCACGAACATGTTTATGTTTGTGAAAGAACACATGGTCTATTGGTGGAAACTATTTCACATATATATCAATACGTTTTCACTTATAACATTCATCAAAACACTCGTTTGAGGGACAGTAAAAAGATAACGCGCCCACCAATGTCTTGATATCTCTATGTAGTTCTGAAACCGGAAATGGTAACTATTGATTTACAGTAGTATGTATTCAATGCCACGTGTTAATGTTTTTTCTCAGTGCATTGGGTCTTAAATATTTCACATACACAGGAGACTCCTCTAAATCTATTCAAGAATATAGAATGAGATAGCATACATTGCTTCAGGTTGCTATAATAAAACATGGTCTGGGATCCAGTTGGATATTTTCAATAAATTCTGCAGATACATATTTTTTTAAATAGGATTATTTTGTTGCCCAAACATTAATCTGTAAACATACGGGCCTCTATTACTCATGATTGTCGGAAAAAGTGATCGGGTTGTTTTGCTTCACTGATTCGCCGTTCGTTAAGGTCAATGGATTGTCTGGTCAATCCTCAATGGATTGTCTGGTACAGACTCTGATGGTACCAACTGTACATATCTAAGGTTACCATTTGAATATTCCTCACTGACAACAAAATGTTAACCCAATAAAAGTGTTATAAGTGTTCAAAACGTAGAGAAATATCTTTTACAGCTAAGTAATTATAAATTATCATAAATTATGAATCTTTTGTGAAAAACGTATTTGTTCATGGTTAGACCGTCCAGGTTTGAGATGCAAGCATTGATCTGGCGTTGTGTAGAATACATTCCAGATTCTGCCCAGCTGTCCCTAACACCTGCCATGATTACAATGCGAAAGCTAAACTGAAGATTTAGATCAAATCAGTTAAAACAGGGCTGAATGCAAAATCGAGAGATTTAAAGCACTACTGTCACAATTCATGATTCATTCAATATGTTTATGAAATGGTATGGCATGTCCACTGAACGGGATTTGTGGCATCCTTGAATCGGTGTGAGTACTTCGACTTGACAAGTTCTCAAAACATCACACTATAATTCCTCAAAGCGAACAAAGTCATAAAGTGGCAGTTTCGGCAATGCCTTCACTTGATATTAGTATGTACATGTCCCTGGACAGCTGCTTGTGTGACGTCATACATTAGAAACTTAGTAACATACTATTAGGTTCCTTTGTTTTCAAACGTCATACAATGACAAAGGCTTAATTATGGGAAGGATTTTACAGTTTTCACTCAAATGGGAAAGAAAATGGCATTGTCAGTAGGATCGTTTACATCGATTCCTGACAAGCCAGAACGATACTGACAAACACTCGATTTCTATGATCTTGTGAGCTGGGATAACGATATCATTGGACATTATTGGATCCCATTTTTAAAAAATTTTCTTTGAGATTGTGGAACATGATGAAATATCATGTTAAGAAAACAATCACCAACAACGCCTCTGTACTACCAACATTACATAGCCACCAAATCTTGGGGAAAAAGTTTGCTTAACGCAGTAAAGTGCCTGTGTTGTCTGGTTTAGAAGTAAAGTCAGAAAGAAATCTGAGAAGTTTATTTCTGTTCCAGGACCTCATGGATCCCCATGGGTGCAGTCTGTGAGGCCCGCCGCGGTATTGCTGAACCACTGCAGCGTAAAGCCAAAACTTACGTGAACCCAGCACCACTTGAGCGTTTATATCATTACATGGAAACGGAATCTCGGATGTCTGCACCATTAACATGGCACAGCCCCAGTGATGCTGTTGATAGCATCTTGGATACCTGATCAATTTGTTTATTACACTATCAACCTTGTCCACGTGTCCGCTTGACAATAGATTACTGACAGTCAGATCCCGTTTCCGATTTAACTATAAACTCGATTGCTATGCTCGTTGAGAGAGTGTTTGATAGTTTCCACGACGGATTCATAACGATTTTCTCATTAGAACCTGATGCACATTCACAAGGACATCCATAATGGCTGTTTTTGGGCGTCTCTTGTTTTATGTTTGAACTTTACGTGTTGGTCATCACGTCAGAAGTTTCATGTCTTCATGACAACCGTAGTGTCAGGTACCTTCCTTCTTAATTCGATTCTAAAGACAAAATTAACATTTAAGAAAAGGATAAGGCGGATCGACCGCTGTATCAGATATTCACATGGGATGAAGCGGGACTGAAACCTTTTGGGTGGATGTATTCCCTGATCATGACGTTAGCTGACATTAAGAGAGGTGAGGATCTACAAGCTGAACTCGGGGGAAATGCCAGTGATTATCACTAATGAAAAACCTCCCTGATTTTAATTCCCTGATTTGATTTGAAATTTGTTTTGCTCCAACATGGACATATTTCTTGAACTGAATTACAAGCCGACTACACGCAACTTACTTACAATCAGCATAGCCTCTACAAAACAGACGGAATTCAGATATAACACAATTGATTTTACTTTCAAAATGTCAAAATGTGTAATGAGGCTCTGATATGAAGAGACTGTCTGCGTATGCGTGGTCCAGTCATTTAAAACATCTACGATTTGCATCACCTCGGGATGTGCTTCAATACCAAGCTATCCATGCTTTGGTATACTGTTGGAGGTCACGTTAAACCCAACTCACTCACTCACTCACTCATTCACTCACTCAGTTATGCTGGCTAGTCTTGTAAGTTGTCATCATGTTTAACGATTTTCCGTTGTCTTAAATTATTCATAACGTATAGATGTCAAGATAAAACTACATGCCTATAGACTATTTCGATTTCTTATATATTTTCATGAACGGCTGAAATACGTATTTATATTCTAAAACAAGAACACTCAACGCTATTTTCAAAGCCAACTTGTATTTTCGCTGGGAATGTATTCAGATGGTGACCAACGACACTACAGTCCTTCTTATCGTCTCTTGCTGGTTTGTCGTATATTATGTAAATAGTAAATATCGACAACTCCAACAAATATGGCGAGCATAAACTCCACTGTTTGTGTGGATTTGGTCAACAGTTTGCCTTTTAGAATGAAGAAGTCGGGCAGTTTACTGAGACACACCTTCTGAAATCAGTAATGTAACTAAGAAGAGTGCGATGTAATGTGATATTGAAGAAAGACCTGACCTTCTTTGGTGATTACGATCAAGTGTTCTCGCTATTTGTAGCTAGACGTGTCTTATAAACGTGTCTCGCACTCTCCTGATTATCTCCATTCCCAGACTGGCGTCGAACGCTTTACGTCCTTACGTCCTCGGGCGAATTCAATGAAACAGAATGGTGTTAATCGATATTACGTGAAAGAAAAGTCCACATCGACTTAGGTGCTTAGCAATTCCAATAACCCCAGTAAAACCAACTAATAAATACACCTTAGTGATTATGAGTTGTCGGGCTGACTAAGAAACCTGATGGTCCAAATTCAACCAGGAAATGTAATCAATCTCAAAATACCCTGCTCATTTTCTATAAAGCTAACCGCCATGGTCGATGAATATAAGACCAGAGCGGTGAGGTAGTCATGTGGCTATAACATTCGGTCGTCACGTCAAACACCCGAGTTCGATTCCCCTTCTGAATATATTGTGTGAAGCCCGCGATATTCTTGGCGTAAAACAAAACTCGATCACTCACTCACTCACTATATATGAACGGCGTCTTGGTCTTAACATACTATTTTAATGAACACAGTGAAAACCATTCCCTTGTCCAGGAAAATGTTTATAATGTTGATCATGTTAAAATGGCAAATACGTCCTGTAATCGTGTTTTTGTAGCGAAGGGCATTATATAATAATTACAGGTATACAGTTACTTATAGAATTATAAGGTTTATTACGTTAATTATCATTGAAGGTTTTCATTACAAATGCAATATCCCGAAAAGTATGAAGTATAAAGTATATACATCGTAATAGTTTATAGAATAAAGGTTTGATTTGCGTCAGTTTGCTTTAACTTGTAATGTGTTTCCAGGCTAGCTTCAAATTTCAGTTTGGAAATCTCACAATAAGTGCTTAGTGTGTTTCATTTTGGGGCTACTAATATATCAGATCCAAATATATCTTAAGATGTAAACAAGAAGAGATAGTACCACAGTGCAACGCATTCAGATACTCCTCAATATCTCCAAGAACTTTAATGTTTTTTTTCAAGCAAAAGGTGAAGGGTGGTACCAGGTCGTCATAGACTTAAATGCTTTTCGATAATGAACGATCATAACTGGCAGCGTTCTTCTTCATGGTGTAATGCATCATTGAGACCACTGAGGACACAGCCTAGAAAGTAGACACGGCACCAGGACTATCTGGCAATATGTTTCCCGGCTCCAGATGTGTGATATCGGTTAGTCGGATTCAAGATCCACGTCCCTTGATACCGCCGGCCTGTTGAACGTATTCCTCGCATCAGCGTTAAGAGATCGGATAGGGATCGAACGTCCCTTTCATCATTATTATTATATGAATCTTGGCAAGTATTGTCATCTGACAATGTTATCATTGTGTATGATCACAATAACGATTTCTCGAATATACACGAACCACGATGATTCCACGTGGTTGAACACGCCATGTTTGAACAATAACGCCGACTGGTCTTGAATCTGTTTTCTCGCTGCGTACAGGGTTAAGCGAGTAACTCTTCATTCGTGAAAAATAATGGAGCCGAGGCTCATTATTTTGAAGGAATGGAGAGTGACGATGATATTACCTCACTTAAATTACATTCAAAGTATTGGGAATATTTCTCTTATCAAAAGTAAATGTCAAAATGTCAAAATGGAGTCTTAAATTTGAAACTGGTACACATCGCTCCATTCCTGAAATGCGGAAAGCGAGCAGACAATGTAATAGCGTCACAAATGTAATTTAATCCTACGTCCAGTCCAGGGACTGGGGTTTGGAGTGCTGGCTAGTCCCAAATCAATTTCTTTATAGACTGTTTCGTGGATTATTTCCGGTTCGTTATTTTCTAAGTACCGATTAGCTTTCATGTTTTACTTGAATGAATAATTAAGATATATAATGTTGGTTTCAGCAGTATTCCATCTGTAACATGCTTTGTTAGCTTGATGTGGGAGAAATTAGATGTTATCCTTGGCTCAAAGGAATGTTAATTCTGGTGTGACGTCAACGATCACGGATTTAGCGCTGACAAACCAACGATTACTATCGAGGCGGAACCGGGTCGAATCCTTGTCCATCAGATTCTTGCAATGGATCCGGGGCTATCTTGAAGGGCGACGACTAATTCCAGTTACTTCACACAATTCTCCACGCTCTTGAAGCAGATGGCCGACGACAGCTTAACGTCTTACTGCAGTAAACACAGGCTATAACGAAGTCAAAGGGGCCACTGATTTTAGTTCGTAATATCCGTTGTTAGTTATACGCTATCGTCTTTGAGATACATCATCAGGTCGGGGCAGAACTTCGACAGCGTAATGTGTGTAAACACTGATGTGAGTTTATGTGATTCTACGTGAGAGGACGATACTGACCTTCATCTGAAACATAGTGGACATAGTCCGTCAGCACTTCGTGTGGGACATGTTTATGTTGACATGTTGATTCAGTTGTAGTCTGTGCATCATTTTTCTTCTTCATCTGCTTGTCAAAGAATTAGGATGTTTAATATTGTTGCTAACGCGGAGTACGAAAGATGATGCATTTAAGACTTTAAGATAATCATTTTAAGATAAAAACACATTTAACTGACATTTAGTCACTGTCACTGATATTAGAGAAACAAGATACTATTCACCTTGTCAGGGTACGAATACACACTCAACCCCACCATTCGATCCACTAAGTCGCCCTGCACGACCAGCACAGGTTCATGGGGAGCAAATCAAACCTATAGGAGTCTGTTGACAGACGGTCTAGGGGTAACACAACATATCATCTACATGTGATTAACGTTTCCTGTGGAAAGATACAAACACACAATGATATGGCTAAGCATTTTATTACATGAAACATAAACCATCATATCACAGATACAAGAAACGAGACGTGATTGAGAAACTATAGTCTTTATTTCATCATTTTTATGCATCAAGCCTGCAAAATATGAAATAGAGGTATCTTGAGTTTTGGCACATAAGTCGGCAAGCAAGTTAAACATCTCACTAAAACAACACTGCAGGTATTTCACAGCGACTTGCATTAGCTGTGGGTGGGCTAGTAGTTATAGCGTTCGTTCGTGATATCTCTGACGTTTTGTTCAAAGCGTCATAAAAGCTCACTCACTCACTCACTCACTCACTCACTGTACCAATCAAACAGTGATTGATACTTTGAGTCCGTGGTGCAATGACACGCAGCCTATAACCTTATCCACTTAGGCAGATGTTACTGTTGACCAACCGGACATTTTGGTGGTAAACAATTTGTCAACAATGAACGCACAGTCTGCAACATCCCATAAATCTCGGCCAATATAACAAGGTCCGGGTTCATTGTAAGCCTGTGAAGGTTAGACACATGTTGTAGTTGATGTATTATGTCAAACTTACAACTACCAAGTTGTCAGCTGAAACAACATAAGTAAGATATTTTATTACTTTTGTCATCCTCACGACTCGTGTTGGAGAACAATCCCATCTGGTGGACATGTTAAAGAGGTTTGCTTAATGAACAATATCAGCTACGGTGAAATTACAGAGATGTTTGACGATGAAACCGTATTGAAATGTTTTATGAAACACACGGAGAAGTGTGTGAGAATTGATTTCAACCCCAAGATACATAGTTACCTTGTGTTAGTATGTTTTTATTTAATGCATTGGGTTTCGACTATTATCCAGACTCAAAGAATACATTAAATCCATTCAAGAAAACTACATTGCCCGAAATCGCTGTAATTAACAATTGTTCTGGGCACCAATTCGATATTTTCTATCTGTTTCGTAGATACATATATTTTAATAGCTTTATATCTGGGACTGAGCGTAAGGAGGCGACTAAAGTGATCGGTTGGCCAGGTTGGTGCAAGTGATCGTCACCTGAAAGATAGTGTTCATGGTGTCACATACTGGATTATCTGATCCAGACTCCATAAATGTAGATGAGAGACGTGGGGGGCATTGCTGGTGAAATGTTAGTAAACAATAGTGATTTACGGGCATCATAATCGCAGTTAAAGAAATGTGTTTTACAATCAAGTATGCATCATAAGTGATACATTTTCGATCTGTTGTGAGACACGTTTTCCTTCATGGACAGACCTTGTAGGTTTAAAAAAACAAGCGTTGATCTGGCATTGTGTGAAATGCATTCCAGATTCTGTCCAGCTGTCCTAACCACCTGCTGTGATTACAGTGCAAAAGTAAATTGAATATTCAGATCAAATCAGTTGCCGTGTGTAAACAGGGCTCAATACAGTACCGAGAGATTTAAAGTCATATCGTCACAATGCATGACTACCCCAGATGTTTCTGAAATAGGAGGGCATGTCCATTGTACGAATATTGTGGCATCCTTGAATCGATGTGAGTATCGTCGTACAGACAAATTAAACACCATTCTAAACACCAAACAATAATTCTTTAAAGCGACATCTGTGAATAGAAGTAGATGCCCTTTTGTCCGTTGGTTCATAAACTGGTGAATTTCAGCATGTCATTTATTGAGTCGGTATTAGTATGATTATATTGAGACATTATTCATCATAAACAAAACATTTATCTAACAACCTTTCTTTATTCAAAGCAGACTTCCTTTTTGCAAATATATGCATATGACTCAATGTCTTTGTCTTGAAACAGAATCAGCAACGTTAATCCTTGAGCTGGCTGACACAGAAACACACCTGGTATCATCGATATTACATGATTCATTAACACGTGCTTATGATATGGCGAAAATCGTGCTATGGTTTAAAACAAAGATGTTTCGTGATGATGGGAATCATTGTACCGTTTCACTCAAGTGTGTAAAGAATTGGCATTGTTTACTATCTATTCCTGACAGTCCAGCACGATAATGACAAACATTCGAATGCTATGATTTTGTGATTTGGGTTGAAGGTTGCGTTGGACACCATCGAGTCGATTTTGTCGCTCGCTCTTTTTTCCGGAAATGGTGTTGTCACTCGACTAGGATAATGACAAACACTCGATAGCTATGAGTTTGTGACCTGGGACAGTGATTGCATTGGACACCAACGAGTGTGATGAGTGCCAGCGTTAGGAGACATAGTGGGACCAATACCAACAGCACTGCACCACCAATTAAAAACCCAAAACCTGCGTGAACCCAGCATCAGCGTTTATATCATTACATGGAAACGGGATCTCGGATGTCTGCACCACTAACATGGCACAGCCACAGTGATGCTGTTAATGCCATCTTGGATACCTGATCATCTTGTTTATTACACTTCCAACCTTGTCCGCGTGTCTGCTTGACAATAGATTACTGACAGTCAGATCCCGTGTCCGATTTAACTATAAACTCGATTGCTATGCTCGTTGAGAGAGTGTTTGATAGTTCCCACGACGGATTCATAAAGATTTTCTCATTAGAACCTGATGCACATTCACAAGGACATCCATAATGCCTGTTTTTGGGCGTCTCTTGTTTTATGTTTGAACTTTACGTGTTGGTCATCACGTCAGAAGTTTCATGTCTTCATGACAACCGTAATGTCAGGTACCTCCCTCCATGATTTAATTCGATTCTAAAGACAAAATTAACATTTAAGAAAAGGATAAGGCGGATCGACCGCTGTATCAGATATTCCCATAGGGTGAGGCGGGGATTGATTGATAGGTTGTCGGACCATCCAAGGAAACCTTTTAGGTGGATGTATTCCCTGATCATGACGTTAGCTGACATTAAGAGAGGTTAGGATCTACAAACAAATCAGGGGAAAACGTCAGTGATTATCACTAATGAAAAACGTAAAACATTAAGAGATTTTGAATTTGTTTTCTACAACACGGACATATTTCTTGAACTGAATTACAAACCAACCACAAGCAGCTTACTTACAAGCAGCACAACCTCAACATTTGTACAAAGCAGACATAATTCAGATATAACACAACATCTCTTTTACTTTGCTTTTACTGGATATACTAAAGTACGAAGTTGGCACGCCACGATCTGGATTACTGTTCGAGAGTTCCTTAATGCCAACTCACTCAATAACACCACTACAGCCTTTGCTATGTTGACGTGACTTGTTACCACGTTACCACGTTTAACTAGTTTCCAAAGAGAGTATCCTAGGTGAACAATAACATATTGCTGTAGTAATATGTCTACATACCTAGGGATAAGACCTGTTTCGTTCACTCACATTTTTCGGTCATGAACAAACCGAAATATGTATTTATGTTCTTAAATAAGGACAGTATGATCCTTTAACAATTAAGGTTATTTTCAAAGCCAGCTTGTATTTGCACCGCCATTGTAAATGTATTGTGATGATCTAAGTCCCTACTGTTCTTCTTATTGTCTCTTGCATGTTTGTTGCATATTATGTCAGTAGAAAATATCGACAAATCTCAGAACTTTGGATAATATTAACGTCACTGTTTATATGGACTGTTTGTCTTTTCGAATGAAGCAGTCGGTCAGTTTACTGTGAGACACACCTTCTGAAATAAGTAATGTAACTAAGCAGAATGCGATGTTATGTGATACTGAAGAAAGACTTGACCTTCTTTGCTGATTACGATCAAGTGTTCTCGCTATATGTAGCTAGACTGTCTTATAAACGTGTCTCGCACTCTCCTGATTATCTCCATACCCAGACTGGCGTCGACTGGTGTACATCATTCAGAGATCAAGCGAATACAGTGAACCAGAATGGTGTTAATCGATATTACGTGAAAGAAGAGTCCACATCGACTTAGGCGCTTAGCAGTTCCAATAAACCAGTAAAACCACGTCTTAAATACACCGTAGTGATTATGAGTGCTCTAAACTGAACCACCGTGGTCGATGTATAGAAAACCAGGGCGGTGAGGTAGTCATGTGGTTATAGCATTCACTCGTCACGTCAAAGACCCGAGTTTGATTCCCCTTATGGATATAATGTGTGAAGCCCGTGATATTCTTGGCGTGAAATAAATCACTCACTCACTATATATGAACGGTGTATTGCTCTTAACATACTGTTTTCATGAACACAGTGAAAACCTTGTCCAGGCAAATGTTTATAATGTTGATCATGTTAAAATAGCAAATACGTCCTGTAATCGTGTTTTGTAGCAAAGGGCATTAACACGGTACTTTTATTTTAAAGTGTATTTCTGGTGCTATCGCCGTGATACCCCTGGATTACACTATCGCTTACTCAATCGCTTACTCAATCGCTTACTCAATCGCTTACTTAATCGCTTACTCAATCGCTGTATGTGAACGGTGTCTTGGTATTAACATGCTGTTTCAATAAACACAGGGAAGGCAATTCCCTTTTCCAGGTAAATATTTATAGTACTGATCATTTAAAAATAACAGACACGTGAGGTCATCGAGCTTTTGTAGCGAGGAGCATTGAAACAGTAATTCGAACTAACGTATGCGGTATAGAATCATTATGAGGCAGTGTTTTTCACTGTCAAACAATGTGGTGTGCCAGTTACTATATTTAGACTGGGAGTCTTCAGCCTGAATTTGACGTAGTCTATTGTCTCTCTCTTCTGCCTCTGCCATCTCACATTCCACCATTGGAGACCGACACCGTGGTGTAGTCAATAGAGCGCCTTCCCGGAGAGTGGAAAGTCGCGGGTTCGATCCCGGCTGCACCATAACAAAGGGGGTTTATATATGGTACTTGTTGGTCCCTGCCTCGGCATTAATCGGTACAACAACGACTGGTCGGTTCTATTCATGCTTAACGGCGGTGTTGTATCTCCGTGAGAATGCACTATGAAGCCAGTTTAAGGCTGGGCAACACATGCATGCACGTCGTCATGTGAGCGAAGTGCAACTTTAAATCTCTTTCAGCCTCACCTCACCTATTGAAGGTGGGTGAATCCATCGTCACTGCCCTCGTCGATATAATTACAGCTGTTATATCAAAGCGGTTAACTGTCCTTGTAATTCAATTACGTCAATTTGTGTTACCTTGTGACGTGTTAGCTTATAACATTTCCTTGTTATTTGTTGATTTCACGCTGAAAGCTCTTACACACATATTTCTAGGTTATCTTCGTGTTTCATTTTGGGAAATCTCAGAATTAGTGTGTGCTTAGTGTGTTTCATTTTGGGGCTTCAAATATATCAGATCCAAATATACCTTGAGTAGTAAACAAGAAGAGACAGTACAACAATGCAACGCATTCAGATACTCCTCAATATATCCAAGAGATTTAATGTTTCTTTCAAGCAAAAGGTGAATGGTGGTACCAGGTCGTCATAGACTTAAGTGCTTTTCGATAATGAACGATCCTTATTGCCTCACTGTGGGCCCTTACTGTGTTCTCGTTAGTCCTAGTCGTTTACGTCAACGTCAAGTGTTCATCTGTCAGCTGACAGTGTTCTTCACGATGTAATGCGTCACTGAGGATACAGTCTAGAATGTAGACACGGCACCGAGAATATCTGGCAATATGTTTCCCGGCTCCAGATGTGTGATATCAGTTAGTCGGATTCAAGATCCACGTCCCTTGATACCGCCGCCCTATTGAACGCATTCCTCGCATCAGCGTTAAGAGATCGGATAGGGGTCGAACGTGCCGTCCATTATTATTATATGAATCTTGACAAATATTGCCATCTGACAATGTTATCACTGTGTATAGCCACAATAACGATTTCCTAGCACCTTAATATACACGAACCACGATGACTCAACGTCGGATAAAACGTCATGTTTGAACAATAACGCTGACTCGACTGAAATCTGTTTTCTCGTTAATCACACGTCCATCCCAGAGACAGGGATCTGGGGTGTTTGTTATTCCCAAAACACTTTCTTTATAGACCGCTTTATGGACTGTTTTCATTATTTTCCAACTATTTTGAATATTTTGCTTGAAGGAAGAAATAATGAAGAAGTATTCCATCTGTAACATGTGTTGCCAGCTTGATGTAGGAGACATGTTGTGTCTCAAACAAATGTTAAACTTTCGACTGACCTAAACGTTCACGGCTGAGAATAGGACTGAGAATCCACAGGATGTTACCTGTCAGAACTGTGTGGACCCTCGTCCAGCGGATCCTTTCACGACGAAGGGACACAACTCATGCTACACATATACGACGTGAAAAGCGAAATATTAGGGGAAATGCTAGAACGAATCCTTGGAAATCAGTGCTGACGCCTGGTTGACTTACCAGTATACAAAATCTGATACGAAAAAGTCTTCTAAGGCTATATGTGCGTCTGGCATATATTTTACAGAGAAAGCATGAAACCAGGGATCTCACGTAAAAAAAATGTCAGTGATTTTGTGAAATCAATTTGACTCAATGGATTTCATGTACTGTCAACCTTTACTGAAATAGAGAAAACCAATTTAGAAAGCGAGTACAAGCTGACAAGATTCACCAGTCTGGGAACTGGTCTAAGGTCGTCATAGAGACAACTAACGGGACCAGGTTGTCAAATTCTTTGATTTGGTTGACAGGTCATAGTTTTTTTTTCTAACCATCATAGCGGACACCGTACCGTAATGCATGGGGTCACTAAATGTCACGTTGTAGCCTGTAGAAACAAACCAAACTCGTCCTAAAATTAATCCAACGCGACTTCTGTGCGTCGCATTATCGCTATGTCGCGATATTTGAATTTGAATATTTATTTGATATTTATTTGAATGATATTATTTACTCCAGTAGGACGACTGTGCTACAACGTCACCGTGCGACAATGTTCCGTCTGTGATTCCATACATTATATCTACCGTACACAGCCTGTAGTAACCATACAGAGGCATTGCTGTGTGTCTTCCGATTATGATCACAAAGAATGAAAGTGTCTACTAGGTGTTCATCAACAGTCTGACGCGCTCCATACGAGCTGTGAAATTATATGTGGTGTTGAGAAGAAATTACAGATCGTTTGTGAAAAAAGACCTATGAGAAAACAATGTCATCAGTTTATAGAAATCTCACTTAATTCAACCAACTGCTTAGACGACGCACGGTAAATAAATATCAGACATCATCGTCATTGGTAAATCACTTGACAGGGCAATGTGGAACCTGAGTTGAGACATATTTTACAGACATTATCAACCCTTTGTGATATAATGGGGCATGGTTTTGTTACCGCTGTATGGGAATGTTTATGTAAACTCTTTATATCGGGATATTGACATTATTTCAAAATCTATTCCGTTCATAATTTATTCTTAATTCGTCATCTGGTTTTCAAAGCATTATGGTGATAAAGAGTATAAAAGGTGGTGCATTTAAATCTTTGACATAAAACCCTACCATTCGATCCAGTAAGTCGACCTCTACGACCAGCACAGGTTCATGGGGACCAAGTCAAACCCATAGGAGTCTGTTGACAGACGGTCTTGGGGTAACACAACAAACCATCTACATGTGATTAACGTTTCCCGTGGAAACATACAAACACACTATGATGTTGCTAAGCACTTTATTACATGAAACATAAACCATCATATCACAGATACAAGAAACGAGACGTGATTGAGATCAAGGCTGGGTGCTTCAAAGAAAATATAGTCTTTATTTCATCATTTTTATGCATCAAGCCTGCAAAATATATATCAGAGGTATCTTGTGTTTTGGAGCATAAAAAGCTAATATGTTTCTCAGTCAAACTTTGGAGGTGTGTATATTATGATGAAAATATGTTTAGAACACATGATTTCCCGAAGCCACAAGTATCACTTAAGTCTGACACATATGAACGACATCAACATTCTTCGACAGTAGTGTTACCATCATGATCACTTAATTGCACGAAAATATAGACCTAGACACACACGGGTTCGGATCACTTTTTGGACAATAATCTTTATGTTATGATTAACACATGTTTCCAGTTTGAAAGAAATCGGTAAGGAAATGAATATTTTAGAAGATTCTACCGCTACCCCCATTTACATAATTTTATGCAGTGAGTGTAGCGGTATAATGTTTAAAATATGTATTTCCTCGCATATGTCTTTGAAATTTGAAACATTTGTTAACCACAGCATATACAACAACATATTATTGCTAAAGTCCAAACAATGGTTCGAACTCATGTTCAAAGACATTTGGACCGTGGAACGCTGCACACACATACAGAATTAAGCATGACAGAACAGTCTCAATGTGCAGGACATTGGGGATACTGTAACAATCATGTCTTTGGTAGCGCCATGTGGACGTACAGGCCAGTGGGGCACTCCTGTGGTTAAATCGTTCGCTCGTCATGACCAAGACCTGGGATTGATTCCCCACGTGGGTACCATGTGTGAAGCCCATTTATGTGGTCCCCGCCGAGATATTGCTGGAATATTGCTAAACGCGGCGTAAAACAATACTCACTGACTCTCCATTCGGAATTTACTTGAAACTGATACTGCGTTTCGTTTGAATTGAGTATTGATTTATAATATTTCACCAAGAACCGTTTATAAGTGTTTTTATTTTTGACATGTACGTAAAACAAGGAAGGCTGACAATACTGAATTCTTCTACAATGCTTATAATATAGAATATATTTATAATATATAGAATATTTGTCCCTAAGAATAAGCACCAACGAAAGTATCAAACAAAACTGATAGAGCATGGAGCATGGTAATGAAACAAACATTGACGTACATTCATACATTTAATCACACATCCACTTTCAGTTTCAGTTCCACTGACTTCATCTCTGTATTCCCCTTCAATAATGTAATTGAGAACGTGTCCATTTCACACACCTCTGTTGCCATGTACGTGTCCGGAATGGTAACGACCGTGTCTCCAGTCCATTTTTGGGCACTTGCATTGCACGTAATAGATTAAGGAATCAGGTGTAAGACTTTGTTCGTCTTGCTGTTTCTCTGAAATGAAGAAAATAAGAAAGAAGGAAATGAATAATGCAATGTTGCTTTCATGATTGAAACCATTCCTATTTTGCCATGGTGGTTGGTTGGTTTGTTGTTTAGCACTTAGCAACATTCCAGGTATAAGGTGGTCTGTAAATAATCAATGCTGGACCAGATAATCAAGTGATCAACAGCATGAGCACCAATCTACGCAATGCGTACACGATGACATGTGGTAACCAAATCAGAGAGCTGGACCAGCCGATCCCATTAGTCGCCTCTTACGAAAACGATGGGTGGGTCACTGGAGAACTTAGTATTTAAAAATGAACACTGACATATGACATGAAATGGTTATTGTAAACCATCAATGCACCGTTGTCCTTTTCAGACTGCACACGATAATTGTATGAAGATATTAGTCATTTGTGATATTGTAATGTATACGTGAAAGTGTCAACCACCATCAAGGCATTGTGAAATGTATGCTATTTTGAAAACATGGGCACGGGTTTCCAGTTTGAGCCAGACAGAATTCAGGTTATGCGTCTCACCGGGATTCTGCCGCTTGCTCGCATCAACGGTTATGGATCGTTCATAGTTTATGGCCAG
This sequence comes from Haliotis asinina, assembly GCF_037392515.1. Classification (NCBI taxonomy): domain Eukaryota; kingdom Metazoa; phylum Mollusca; class Gastropoda; order Lepetellida; family Haliotidae; genus Haliotis; species Haliotis asinina. The sequence goes on from NC_090286.1 coordinate 42,419,778, forward strand.
GGTGGCGAGTGGGTGTTGTGGGGTTGAGGTAGAGTGATGGTGATTTTAAGGGAGTGTCACACATCTACCAAATTTCCTTGGGGGAAGTAGTTGGGGTTGGAGGGTGGGTGGTGGTGGGGGTGTCACTGCCTTGTAACTTCAGTGGGATTATTCACATTGTACATACTTCTACACAAAAAGCATCACCACTCACCCCTACCGACTAGCCACAAATTATGAACGGTCACGTCTAGTGTAATACTTTCAGTAAATTAGGCGAAAATTTCAGACCCTATAGCATAGCACTGGTCTAATTGGGAGCGTAACATAAACAAGGCATTAACATGTTCCCTGCTCCTGCTTTTACTTTTCAGTAAATATTTGTTATTTAGACTAACACTTAATTTACTTACTTAATTTTTGGCGATTTCACAGGTGTGACATCAGAGTGAAGAGCTTTTTCACTGATCAGGTCATTGGGCACACTGGGGGTAAGGCTGAATATACCGGAAGAGGAACATTCTTCAGGTTCGAACACATCTGAATCACTATCAGAATTCAAATTTGGGTTGTTGGCACTGGCGGTTGAGTTCAAGACGTCATCGGATTCAATGTTTGAGGAAGCAGCGACGGGTGGAATAACACGGAATATGTCGACGTAGATGCCGTCCGGGGAATCCGAGTGATGCCTCTGGCTATTTGAGGAACTGTCATAAGCACTGTTGAATTCTGGAATGCCTACAGCAGCAGATTTGGATCTTGTAACGTCAGGAAGAAGATCACTACTGTTTGCGGATGTTGTTCTCATCACATCCGGAAGTGCCGAGGCGCCATGTTGGAATTCCTGCGCGTTCGATCTAACTCTCGCTTCATCACAGCTTTGTCTTGCGGCAGGGTCACTGGGTTCTGTATTCCCGACAAAATAGTTTCTGTGACATAACTGTCGTCTCACGTGCACGTATTGATTGCATCGGCACTCCGGGGCGTCTTTTGAAGATGTTGATTTTGAACAAATAAACTTTTTTGCAGTATCACGAATCTTTTTAAGGAAAGCCTTCCTCAATAGAATGTAGAGCCATGGATCCAATGTCTGATTGAGACTTGCCAGACGAACCGCAGTTAATCCAAACACCGGATTGGATTTTTTGGTTGCCAGCGTTATAACGATATGAATCTGAAAATGAAATGAAAGGGATAAACTATATTGTCCTGTACCATTAAGCGGTATCCATGTAATAAAAAGCAAAAATAGCCTACTACAGTTGTCTGAAATAAGAAATCTATGTGAGGAGCAGATCGATTGTAAACTCCGATTGTATTATGAGCATATGTTTGTGAATATACATTTACTTGCACAGGAGCCGGCGTTACTGACTGGCTGTACACAGAATCATCTGGATACTCGACGACCACACGTAAATGGGTAGGGGTATAACCCAAGATATCGCAGAAGTTCATTTCTTTAACGACACACTCTTTGGAGGCAATGGGGCAGCCCGGTACTTAAAGCGTTCGCTCGTCACAGCGAACGTCTTCGTTCGATTCCGCACATGGATATAACGTGTACTGTCACCCGGTTCACCCACGCACCTGTCTCTCACGCAGTATCCACCTACGTGCATACAAACCCGAGATCCACTAACATGTTTTTTCTGTACTTCCTAAAACATCTGGATTACATTGGTCTTCAGCAACTCATGGTGCTTGCCGCAAAAGGCGATTGACGGAATCGGTTCGTCAGGCTTGCTGACTTGGTTGACACATGTCATCGTATCGCAATTGCGCAGATCGATGCACATGCTGTTGATCGCTGGATTGTCTGGTCCAGACTCGATTATTTACAGACTGTCGCCATATGGCTTAAGTGCTGCTGAGTGCGGGGTTAAACAACCAACCAGCCAACACCTAGTCGTTCTGTTTTTATATCATCGATTACCGTTGCTTGACTTCCTGTTTATGTAATCAGCTGGTGGAATAACATTTGGATGGTACATTGACAACCACCAGTGCGAATATACGTGCAAAGTTTCATCTCCCTCCCCAGTTCATAAACATATACGATAGCAGGTTCATTTCTTTATATATACATAAGATCTATATATCTATAAACTATAACGACTTCATCTGACATATCTTTTATAAAGCATGAGTGTTTCGTTATCGTCAATTGCAATTTGTTGGTGCATCTCTGCCGGAGAGCACACTTTGGTGTATTCATTGCTCTTCAAGGTACAGAGTCAAACCGACCGGATGGCAACAGAAGAGCTTTGTGGATGAGGCCACACGCAGTTCAGATGTTTTGTGTTGAATTGTGTATATGTCGTCAACAGTGTGGGAACATAAGCGTTAAGAAGTAGCCTCCCAGAACTGACCTTTGTACAATGTTAAAACCTTGATGGGACTTTAAATGTCACATGTTTATACTTTACCCTTTTGCGTATATTTTGTTTTAGATATTTTTAATGATATTATTTTCTGTAAGCATGTTTGGATAAAGACATGTCTATTACTTTAACGTGTTTATACGAGCAGGCAGCTGTGTTTTAGATAACGTTAGCACTGCGGGGCATACGGTGTAGTTTCAGAGCCTGCAGCTGAGCCCATCTGAACAAAGATGTTGAGATGTAAACTAGTGAGTGAATTCGTATTTATGTCCTTTTTTAGCAACAGTCAAACCATATCATGGGGCGAATAAAAGAGAATATGTTCCTGTATAATGTTAATTACAGTCAGATATATACCTTATCAAGTCTAAAATGCTTGCCATGATGATGTATTCCGATCTGGTCATAATATTGCTGATAGAAAAGGAAAGTACAGCTTATTCAGCCTGACCTGATCAAGTGAATACTACTAAGTGTATTCGTGACCGTGTGACTACTGGTTGGGTCTATTATTGTGAACAGGTGCACCTTGTCAGTTTATTGTCAACATGTTCGAACTGCAGAGACAGGGTCACTGTTTAACTTTCCCTGTTCCGCTATTTAATGAAAATAACTCGACCTGCCGTTTGTGCCAATTGACCTACTGGGTCATACGTAAGTGGAGTAGCTCAGGTCAAGCTGTACCTCCGGCTAAAGGGTTTTTTTTCGCTTTACATGTAAAGAAGTAAATGTTTTACTATTTACAAATGAATATCATGGTAAGAATAGAACCCAGGACTTGTCTACACCCTTGCTTAGGCGCATTTGTAGCATTCGTGCGGTGTGTGAGTGAGCATTGTTTTACACCGCTTTTAGTAATATTCAAGCAACATCACGGCAGGAAACACCAGAAATGTTCACACATGTTCTTCGCACATTATAACCATGTGGGAATCGAACTCGGTTCTTCGGCGTGACTAGCGAACTATTTAACCACTGGGCTACCCCACCGTTCCCTCAACACTCAATACAACTTAAACCGAAACATGCTGTTATTATTATAAAGTAACATTTTATGATGTTCTCGACGTAAGAGACAGCAGTTCGTCGAACGTTAATAGAAATGTCTTATAACATGGCAGACACAACACTGTGAAAACACCAAGGGTCTGTCTGGAATATTCGGTATTCTGTCCAGGAAGGTCAGCAACACTGCAGTTCATTACAGGTGTGCCCACATGTCTCGAGACAATTGTACCTATTACCTGCCACTTAATCTCATTGTTCCTCCCTTCCGATTCCCTGCACGGAGGAACTAGAACCACGAGCGTATAAATATAACTGCCATTCGAATATACACTGTTGTGTATTACTGGGTATCTCATTAAGATATGTTTGCAAACAAAGATATCACACAGTGCTCACGGTCATATGCACTGGTTTTGTTGTGTTTGTCTTTAACTTGTTCTCCTTTAAGACTGTTGTTGATGGTGTAAAGACCAGGCCCTAGATTTTCGAAGCTCTTTTAGCGTTAAGATAGTTGTAAGTGCCATACATTAACAGTAGCTTACGACTATCCAAGCGCTAAGAGCGCTTCGAAAATCTAGGCCCAAGATACCAACCGTCTAACCACTGTATCACCCCTGGTGATATTGCACTCAGCAATATCCCAGCTCCATGACTGCGGTCTGTAAATAATCGAGTTTGGACCACTCACTCCAATGGTCAATAGCATGAGCATCGATCTACGCAATTGGGATTCGATGAAATACTAGGTCAGCGATTCTATTTATAATGATCCGATCCAGTTAGTCGCCTCTTACGACAGGCATCGGTCACTGGAGATCAATGCTAATCCGGATCTTCACGGGCTACTGCTTGTACGAGTGAGTGAGTGCGTTTAGTTTTGCGCCGCACTCAACAATGTTCCAGCTATATGGTGGCGGTGTGTAAATAATCGAGTCTGGACCAGACAATCTGTTTGAAATTCATAACACATGTTTATGACATATAGTCAGAATCGTGCAACGGATGAATCACATACCTCAGAAGAACTTAAGGAGATTTCTGATTACCATGGAACTGGATTTTGAGCAAGCTAAATGAGGCTCTGTCGAATCACTGGGTTTTCTGGTCCATCACTTGTTTGACTGGTCAAGATTCAGTAAGTAACAGGCGATATGCCATTTACAATAACCAGTCAATACATCAATATCAATAGCTGAAAGAAATAAGTGAGTGAGTGAGTGAGTGAGTGAGTGAGTGACTGAGTTTAACGCCGCTTGGACCTGTACTCCTATTACATGACAGTTTAATAATCGAGTCAGTCCGATGCAGGTCTCACAAGCTTATCACTTTGGCGAAACCCAACATTACGTGTAAACCTTGAAAAATAATTGTTGCTACGGGATTCGAACCACAATCATGATTTATGGCGTGTACAAAAGCGACACTTGTGCACAGGTAGCTGCTGTCCCGACTGAGTCACTCATGCACCCGTAGATAAAATGACAGCAGCGTTTGTCTGACAGAAAGATGCGTAGGTATCGCGAGATTGTGAGATCGCGAAAATGTCCCTTACAGTATTCCATACGTAGGTCACAAATAACATTATGTTGGCTACTGCGGCTGTAGGCATCAAGAATGTGTTTTAAGCAGTCGGATCATCAGTGTGACGAAATGACGCTGTACCTATTGCACCACCTCGTTGTGTATTATTTATATGGCAGATCAGATAGATATGACGCAATTCCTTCCAAACAGGAATTTTCGCTTTGAAGTTCATACAAACATGACAATTTCACGCATACTTTAACTTATAAGGTACGTAGCAAAGCATTTTCTAGGTTATCACACATCATTCAAACAGACTCGACATAGCAGAATGCATAGTTCAAATAAACCCAAATCCGAAAATTGATTTTAATTGATTTGTACATAATAATCGTTTTCCTTTCAAGTTTCTAAAAACGATGATTTTCAAAGACATCTGCGAGCTCCATAATACGTGTTCAAGACATGTGAGCGCCTCTTCTGGGATAAGGACTCAGATGTCACGGGTGAGTGAAACCAGTCACTTTGTTGAAATTCAAAGGGGATATTCTGTTTATTGTCTATCACAAGATCGTAAAATCTCGTGAGAGTGTGACATTTTCTACAGGGTTGTATAACACCGCACTCAGCAATATTTCAGTTATGTGGTGGCTGTTTGTACATAATTGGGAGCGATGGGATCCCCTAATACGTTCGACTCTCTACAAGATTACGATATATATGTAAATCCCATTTGTGGTGTGCCCCGCCACGATGTTATTAGAACAGTGTTTAAAGCGGCGTAAAACTATACTCACTCACTGTAAATAACAGAGTCTGGACCAGTCAATCGAACCACGAGCAACACAATGTCTCGGTGATGTAAGGTGAAAGAACTTTTTAACGTCGCGTTCAAGAATTTCGGACTTACAGTGCGATGAGCATACCCGCGTTTGTGCGTGTGCGTGTGCGTGTGCGTGTGCGTGTGCGTGTGCGTGTGCATATTCGTGTAGGTTATACAAAACTCAGATATAGTAATGACTGTAATGACGTCCGAGCCCATTTAATTCTGAGAGCAGCACAAGGTAACAAGATTAATTCTTGAAAGTGTTTAGTACGACAAAGCCGGCATCAAACCACCGACCTCCCGCCATCGGCAGACACTCTATCCACTTTCCCCACGCACTACAAAAGCGGCCCATATAACAACCTGGGACGAACACGAGCTTAACTCATCGTGTCCATTTGGGGAAACGAAAAAGAGTACTTGGCGTGACGAGATCAAAGCACAAAATTTACTTATTGTATCCATGCTAATAGCTCTGTGGTGAACTACAGACAAAACGGCACAATGAATGAACTCACAATGAATTATCTCTTGGAGGAAACGCAGAACGTCAATTCAACAATGATAACATTGCAGTGTCGTAAGACGACTAACGGGACTGGAAGACCAAGATCGCTGACTTGGTTGATGCATGACATCGTATCCCCATTGCCTAAATCTCAGATATTGTTGAATTGTTGAACAGATTCGAGTGAGTCAGTAATACTATGATTTTACACCGCTTTTAGCAATATTTCAGCAACATCGCTGCGGGAAACACCAGAAATGAGCTTCACACATTGTTACTATGTGGGGCATCGAACCCAGGTCTTCGGTGTGGCGAGCGAACGCTTTAACCACTGACCTACTCCACTGTCCCTTGCGATGTTACATGGCAGTTAGGCTGTATGAATATATTCTCAGAACAGTTATTACTTCCACACAAAGATACATACTCACTTCTGTAGTATCTTTCAATTTGATGTGATATGTTAAGCTTCTACTCACCATTAGAGGTGCCCAGCAAACAGCAAAAATAGTTGTAATTGCACACATGAGCCAAATCATTTGCATCTCTACGTCATTCTGCTTATTCCGCTTCATCTGAGTCTGCATGCGCCGACTGTCGTCGAAGCTGTCGTGCAAGAGGCTACTGGAGATGCTGTTCCGGCCTTGTTGCTGCTTGATGTACCGGACACGCAGCAAAGTGATCATGACGAAGACGTTACAGCACGTCATCAGGACAACGATACCAAGGTTGACGCCGGCGTAAAGGTAACCGTAGAGAGCGAAGACGAGGTCGTCGGTGCGGAAGTTCAAGAAGCACCACGTGTGCGGGTACTGAAGGGTGTAGTCCCCGAAGCCGAACAACGGTAGTGCCCCAAAGAAAAAAACAAATGCCCACAATACCACCACGGTGATTCTGGCATTGTGAGGCGTACAGTGTTTGGAGTAGAAGTAGGTACATTTGATGGCAAGAAAGCGCTCGACCGCCATGGCACAAACGATCAAAGGCGTTGCCAGTCCAAAACAGACCATTATAAAGGCGTTGAATTTACAGAGGCCTATTCCACCTGGCATTTCTCGTCGGTTTATATAGGCAGCAACGGTAACAGGAGTTGTCAATAGGATTCCAGCCAAATCAGTACAAGCCAGAGCTGCCACCAATGTATAGAACATCATTCTTCTTATCTCCGTCTTTGTCTTCTGAAGAACTACCAGGGCCAACACATTGCCTACAACACCAGCAAGCGACATAATAATTGGGGACATAATTGTAGCCCCAATGGCATATTTGCCTCCACTGGTGTCATTGGACGTATTGTTGTTGTTCCCATCAGGAGACAACATACTGAACGGAAACTCCGTGGTATTCATCGCGTATCCTGTCAGGTCTGTCTAGTGGACGTCCTGAGTGGATGGACTGTGATCATCTGCGGCTAGTCTTCGACTGAGGGCGGTCTACTGCATCTGGAATCAAACAGCCAGGATTAATAGCCTGTAGCTAGTATAAATGGATAGACAGTAGTGTGTCGTGTAAATCGAGACAGGTCAGTTCACGCGTCGACGAATAGCTGCAACTGTTAAAGTGCTCAGGCTATTCAAATACCTGTATTCAGGAAAAGTGTTATCAATATGAAATCAGTGTCATGAAATGTTTTGAGTATGAAACAAGCTGTGATATTGCTCTTGGCAGTTGCGTCTCTTGGGAAATAAATGAAACCTTGAATAAAGGTTTCAGAAATGAGTGAAGGGTATTAGCCCTCTCTGACCAGGTTGAAGGCAAAGAAAAATGTATTAAATAGCTTTTTCCGCTAACGTGAAAACCTAAATTGACGTATAACGAAATGAAAAAGTGTGAATGTATTTTACTTCTTTTGAAAAGCTTTTTATGGTAGTGGAGAGTGGTGAATGTTCTCTCCAGTCAGACGTAGCCTGGAATGTGTGTTTAAAAGATAGGGACACGCATTTTAACGTACATCACAGTTCAATGCAGGGTTTTGGGGAACAGAAAAAGTCACAAGCTAGCAAGCCAGGTGCAATGTGCGTGCGTGCGTTCGCAAACGTTTTTAGTAATCTATGCTATACAACGGGCACAAAAAACACCTATGATATTCAACTACATCACCATTTCTTTGACTACGTTATTTTTTGACACTCAGCCACCACGGGTGTAGTTTTTTCTTTTGCCCAGTAGTTAATCGGAATCGTGTGAGACATTATAAGGTGTATTCTACATGAATATTTTGAGACAATTAAGAACAGGCTGTAATACAAACATTCCAATACAACATGAAAGATGATACCTATTTTTACCCTGATAATCGACGTATACAACTGCGTCAGTGATGCCACTTAATCGTCCCGTACTAAACAATGTACAAACGAGGACATTTGTAAAGGTAATTAAACAAGACATTAACATCGCTATTGAGAGAAATAACAGCACGGATAACAAACACAGGTATCATGTTACATCATGATTAGGTGTCAATTAAACAATGCCATGGCGTATATGTAGAAACCTACACCAAAAATAGCTGGATGGATAACAGCTCGAGAACAAAGGATAACAATGAAACATCCTTTTTGAATATGTTATGTTTATGAATGGGCATGACAAACAGCTTTAGTATGCTATGTTTTCACCTGGAAGGTCGTGAATTATTCATGCTAACGTCACAAGCGTGGAGCGCGAATGAATGCTGACAGTTCGTGACACCAGTTTACCCAATGTATACCAGGTGCACCTTGAGGGGATAAAGGATCTGTTGAAATACATGGCTGATATAGTTTCTAAAAGGGTTTTGCTGTCTGGGAACATGTTTCAAGAATACCGGAGTACAAATATTTAGGGACGTGATTAAAAGCGACATAGTAGCAAAAGAAACCCAAAAATGTTTGAATTTCTATTTTGTTGAACACATCAGTGCATCAGTTTCCAAAACTATGATCAAAACTACACAAAAATGAACATATAAGAAATATAAATAAATGAACAGAATAATAATTTTTTAAATCCAAAACTGTAAGAGAAAGCCCTTAACCCATCCCAAAACAATAAACAGAACAATAAACCCCACGCCCCCCACCCACCCCAACACAAACAAAACACTTCCCCGTCCAAAAAAAAACCCCAAACCAAACAAAAAACAAAAACAAAACAAAGCAAAATAAAAAAACCCCAAAAGAATAGCCAAAACAAATTAAAAATACAAACCGAAAACAAACCAAAAAAGCCCCCAACAAACAAACAAACAAACAAAATAGAAAACAGACAAAAAAACACACAACAAAACCAAACCTAACAACACAATCCCACCATAACTGTAAAATAATCAAATCTACTATAAACGAAAACAGGTCAATGGTGAAACATTACTTTGTTTGATCACCTATGGGAAACACCCCTTTGTGATGATTGTGGTTTTGCCCTCAACAGTACTCAAATAAACAGGTTGCAGTGGTTTAAGGATGCAGAGATACACAAACCGTTAAATGAATATAAATCACTGTAATTTGCCTTCTGTTGGTATACATAATTACACACATACATCAAGTGTGGTTTAGCTTCAGGATACACGTGCTGTATTGTGTTGCATCCGGGACTACAAACACTACACGTAATGAACCGCGCCACTCTCACATGACAACCTGATTCATACACTATAGCTAGTACACGTGGAACTATACAGTACTTTACCCGTACACAGGGATCAGGTACTGTACTTAACCATCCGTGTCTGGCATAGTGTGTAAAGATGGGTTTTGTAAAAATAGGAAACCTTAAAAATCATGCAATAATCAAAACCAAGAATACAAAATTATACTTATTTTTTTAGAATTTCTTACTGATTCTCAAATATATTGTATGCAAAATCTATCAAATACACCTGTACATGTTTCGGAAAGCGATTGATAAATGAAATAACACAAACGAATGCTCAGTAATGCATAGCCATAATGATAATGATAATGATTATTTGTTATGATCATGGGATGAGTGAGGTTACCTTGGCATAAGTTGGCATGAATGCAGCACACCCGTGCCAATGAATTGCCATCAACCAAATTACCTTTACCCTCAAACCTAACTGAAGTAATTTTAAGGGTCAAGATGACTGAAGTGTGCTATCAAGTAAGTGTGATTCGAAAGCTTGAATTAGTGATCATGTCCAGATCTAAAACTCAGTGCAGGATGCATCTGACGTAATTCAGCACATGTATTGAGTACTGAAAAATGTTTATATTCCTATTGTAGTGATATAAACGTCTTATCCCAACATCGGCTACTAACAAGGCGTAAAGGAGCAACACAAACCAAAGCAAACCCCTTTCTGCACTAATTCTTAATGCTCATGATTTTGATAATAACAAAATTAACATATAAAATTGAAAAGGATCCCAAGGCAGACAAGCGATTCAGAACCAGAAATCAAGACTTGCTCATCTATTATTCATGTCAGTTTTAGCGCTGCACTGAGGGCACAGTTGTAGGGAAAATAATATATGGCTCAAGGACTGAGAGACAGATCATCTCCTCCCCATACCCAAGGGATGCTGGCATACATTCTCCATGATTACAACATTCTAATATTTCTCATTCAACGATAACTTTACATGACAAAGTGCAGTTAATATGTTATTTACCTAGAGAAGAATTATAGGTAAACTCGTGTTATTTATACAAATTCGAGGCAAATAGTTAACGTAGTGGAATGAGAATATAATGTATTAATCAACAGTACACTGAAAGGCATAGATCGACGGTACACTGAAAGAAGAATGGTGTATCTGTGATGTAAGCTTGAATACACCACTGAGTATACAAACCACAAACATTGCATCTCACACAGGATCGCCAGTAACTGTCCCACTTTCTAAGGTATACAGCATTTACCACAAATATTCGTGACAGAAATAAGGAAGCTCAGTTTCCTTAAATTCAAAGAATACTCCAGAGTGTGTCCGTGACATTATCCTGGTACAAGAGGCACTTCATCCAAACAGGAAAACATGCATGTATATCAGGATTGTAGATAATTATATGAATCCAATCCAACAGACGTTTTCAGACTAATATGTTTCTATATCATAACAAGGTAAAAGCCACCCGTCATACGTGTTCTTTTACGAGACATGAAGCACATATGTATGACCTAATTCACTATCCAACATACAAATGACATGTTACCTACATTCAACAGAAATATTGACTAGAAGACAAAAGGATATTAGTTATGTCAACGGAAGATCATTTCAGGTGATGCATTTAGCCTGTACACGAGTTTGAACGTGGCATAAGGAAATTGATTATTAGACATGCGTGTACATTTAAATCAATATCAATAGAAGTGCCTTCATATTCCATAATGCCTCTTTAAATTTGTATCACTTGATCGATCTGTTCCCGAATACAGTATCCATTCATCTACAACGAGGCAGTAGAGGCAAAAAGTAATTATATCTATGAATCGTACCTCACGTTTGCCAGTGTATTCCTATATCCTGAACTGTTTCCTACTTTCAGTCTCTGGTGTAGAAATCGGTTGTTCTGATTGGGATTCTAAGCAGATCAGAGACATAAGCAGGTCCCATTAAGCACAACGAATAAAGAGCCACCGCAGCCTGTCATATCTTATAAGCTACGATTCAGTCTGATGTTAACCACTTAGCTGCCAGAGTATATTGTAAACAACCACTGAAATACCGTCAAGGTCATCATCATGGTCATAATCGTATGTAGTCACATGCTAGAAGATGATATTCATAGAATATTCATCAATGCCATAGTTCAATGAAAGTTTTTAAGCCCGACAGAAAGGGCACACTTGAAAGTTAAAGTGTTAATGGGTTAGCCAACCGCGACTTCTTGGTGACCATGGAAAGTAGGCCGAGTTGACCTCGCCGTGTAAATAAACGCTAAAGGAAGAAACATCATGGTGTTAGCAGTTCTTTAACGTAAAATCAGTCACATTGTTTGAAAAGATTACCTGCGTGCAATTCCCAGAACCGTCTCAGTGATGTTTCATAACGTTGGCAAAAACACGGATGTACTAAACACGAAACCAGGAAATGTCATCCGTGAAAGGAAAATAAGCTGTCATGGAGTAATACTTGGTTTAACCAACATGTTCACCTCTGTACGCCCCTGGTTATATATGTAGAATACTTGTATTTATACTGTTATCTACTTGATCTGCTGACGGGCTTTTACGCAAGCCGCAAGCCCCGTGGTATACCGCCAGCCGGTTGAGCGATATTGATTTGAATAACCGCATTTATTTTGCAGATGGTGAGTGGGTGATAAAAATATATCAAACGATGAATAAGAGTACTAAAATTAAGCCACAGAACAGTTTCATTAACTTCTTATGAAATCTACATCTAATGTAACATTAGGACTAACATATTATGATGAATTTATGCATAACTCATTCTCACCTAGTGATAATACTATTCAATACAATTGTATAGTATTCAATACAAGATGTTTTGCGGTATCTTGGAATAATGTAACCCACTCATCACAAACATATTCAGATGCAAGTCGTTTGCCCACTTGGAAAACACGGGGCCATATGATACAAGTTGAAAATGAGGGATTTCTCAGGTATCATTCTTGTCACTGATGCGGCAGATTTGTAAATACCCTCCACGGTTCTATAATACAAGTCGTTAAAAACGTTACCGAGACCTTGAAACTTTTGACACTGATGAAACAATCTTTCAGCATAATATCTTTGTAGAAAGAGCATTAGAGTCAGGGTGCAAGGCGAGTCCTTTGACGTTCATTGACATCTGGGTGGTAGTGTAGCCCAGTGGCCAAAGCGTTCGCTTCTCACGCTGAAGTCCCCACATGGTTACAATGCGTAAAGCCTATATCGTGTGTCCTCTATGGTGATATTGCTAAAACAGGCGTAAAACTGAACTCACTCACTCACTCATACATATCTTTCCTAGTTCATTGGGAAAATGGCAGACAGGGACGCTTTGATAGTTTACAATGATTATAAACAGGATAGGTACTGACCAAACATCACAATCGGCGCGATTCTGATATTAGCCCAACAACATATGGTTCTGGAAACAAGGAGGCGCAAGTGTACACAAATACGTCTGCCAATTCATGTCTTCTTACTCTCCGCTTGGTTCCAGAATCCATGTTGCTTTATCTTATGTTATATATATAAAACAGTGCAAAAGACACCATCCCAATGATAATATAAATAAATAATCCATAAAAAATAACCTTGAATTATCAGTCACCAACTGTCAAAATATTTAAGAACACTTTTACAAATTTGTCACAAAAACATATAATTCGCACATATTGTGGGTCATTTAAATAAGTTTCTTTCCAGAATCGAACTGAGATTGCATTAATGTGTTTTATAGAATGAGATGAAATATATACCACGGAAAAGTAAATTTACCTTGTTCGTTTAGAAACAGATTTTCTTTCAATGCTCCACCGATGAAACTCCCTTGTACTACAGTCTACTCGGCTGTTCCGTAATCCCAACACACTTGCTAATCTACATGTATCTTGTGGTAGGCTGGTAAACCGCAGTGCGCAAACACTTAAAAAACACCACCAAGGTTTCACCAACAATGACACGACTGTTTAAACCTGTAGTTTTCTGAATCTGTTCGTCAACCATAACAGCTTTTGTTGTATCAATAACCGTGTATCTTGCTAATGCATGAGTCATAAGGGTCATATTGAATCAATATGCATGCATGCATGACCTTTCAGCAGACATGCCGTGAATATGTTGAACAAATGATGACACGCATTCGCGAGTACAGTCTACCCAGACTATCATGTCTCGCACGCTATCGCAGTAGAATTACTAACGTACTTATGAGTCAGATTTGCAACCTGACATGTTATGCACCTCCTGCAACCCTGATCTATAAGGTTGTGCAATGATTGCAGATTAACAAAATTGCGTGTAGACTTTCACAATGGTCGCCAGTGCCTGACAAGTTTCACAGAACACACATGCATGCACTCGTTATCTGAATACATTGAAGTCTATACAGTCACCTTATTCAGCATTCACAGTTCTGTATACGTATGACATAAGTATGACCTCATTTCTCTCAGTCAATGAGCATACATGTGTATCTACCTAGGTAAATTGTCGTCCAAGCATAAATCATCCCCTTATCGCAATATTGACATGGTTTCTACTTCTAGGTCTGACAGCGCTGTGTAAATACATGCGACTAACATTTCAAATCAGGAAAGCTGGTCTCAAGTGTTGATCAAAACAGCTCTTTAAGGACGCAGCACATGCTGAGAGATACTTGACAATAAAATTGCATGTCAGGTCCAGTTTGGAAATATTTCATACTTTAGTGAATATCTTCCTAATACAAGTATGGTTAGATGTCGTCTTTATGAATATTTTAATTCATTTCACAGATGGGAAAAAACTAGTTCGCACACTGTACCTAAGATTTGAACCTAAGACGTGACGAGCGAACGCGTTAAACGTTTCCGAGTGTTGTTTTTATACGTCCTCATATCATAGTGTTACAAAACATGGAATCACGATCGTAAAACCGTTCCTGCATCATACGTGTTAATATTTTTGGTTCATTAAATGTGTCTATTGTCCGACATTACTATAGTATATATAGTCAATCGACAATAGACACGCACTGCCATACCCATTCATGACATGTTTGGAATATTTATAAAAATAGCGTAACGTCATTCTCAACACTGTAGAAGTCAGAGGAAGCATATTACAACTGAAACATGAATATTTGTACAAACGTGGACAGTTTTCGAATTTTACGGAATATATGCCCCCAAGTGTTATTCTCCACACGTTTTACTATGTAGAAACAAACAGCCTGAATTTACGATCTGCCTGGCACTTGAACCGAACCACTGGAATGGAACATGTTCCAAACATGGGACGAACCGTTAATTGAAAACATATTTGTCGAAAAAGATTTGAGGGAAGAGAAATGGTTTGTACACATCTAGAAAAATACAACTTGGTCTTCATTTAGTCTGCAAATGGTATGGTTCCAAGAAACCTTACGTGCTGTATCCGCAATCATTCTTCCACTGAAATAAGCGCACATATGAAATAAACACCCAGTACACATAACTGAATGGATGTTATGAACGAACAAGGGCGTCCTTGGAAAGGGGAAGAAAATCCTCGCTATGAAATCTATACAGATTCTAATTCCTCAACGAGTAAGTACCTTGTGACACAAATCTGAGTTTGTCTCGATTTATCCAGACATACAACTGATCTATTGGCAAATAAATCTACATATTACAGAGAAACAAACTAAATAACTATCCGGTATGGTTACCTCTTCATGGGAACCCTCGCCAGTAGTCATTAATACAAGGTAGAATGAATTAAATTTGTCACAGTTATCATAAGATGCATGACATGAGGTTTGATTCTAATGAAAGCAATAAGTTTCAATAAGTAGATAAAGATGTATGAAAGAAAAATCAGAACCCAAAAATTTCACGAGGAAACCACTAATGTTTGATCGGCATTCTAGTAGCTGGTGAGTCAAAAATGAAACGTGTAACTTTAAGGATGGCAACTTTTTATTTATAACATCGAACAAGCTAAACTTCTACATCGGAACGTGGCAATAAACAAGAAGATGTCACCCATAAAGTTATAGTCTGCACCACCTCACTACGAGGCAAAGCCAACGCCATAAACAGTGCGTTTGCCATGATTAATTATTCTGTAAATGTAGTTTCCAAGAAGGTCTGTTTGATACCATTTGGCAATGGAGCGTCCCAAAGTAATGTAACGAGTGTCATGGAAAGCGTGAAATCAATAGGTCAAGGAGAACATTATGAATGGCCCTTCTGGGGCGCTGGAAAACCTCGGTCGTGCAAGCATAAAGTGACTATCAACATTGTAATATTTCTCAAGGATAACTGTAATAGAGATTCAAGGAGGACAGCCTTGACTAGTGTGAGGAAGATGTATGTACACTGTGTCGATAGCTAGCACTTACCTCCCCTGAGTACTGTTGTCAATAATGTCAACGACGCTAATTGTTGAACTGACATTACAGTGTGACCCCCAACATTAGTGACTGAACTGTATTTGAACTGTGGTTTAAGTGGTTTGGGGGACAATGGGACCATAGATAAGCTGGTTAAACTGATATATTTTCTTTTTTCGTTTCAAATATGAGTTATGACAAGAAATTCACAGAAAACATGAAGAAACAAGGGGTAATTTTGCTAGCAGACAGTGTATATATTGTGGCACAAAAACATATTCATTCTCTGACCTTTTGATTGTTCTGAGTATTAAAACAATAGTTATTTTACTTATCATGACGTCCAATTCTCATCACGAACTTTCAGAAACGAAATACAGAGGATAAGATAGAAGAAAGCAAACAATGTTAACATTTTACTAACATATTTTATGTTTTCACAAGACTAAAAGCTGATTTAGCGTGACATAATTATTTTTCGCAACAAAATTTAGTACATTTTTAAGCAAAATATCTTTGTAAATCAGCAACAGTGGACAATCAGCTGTTGTTGTTTATGGATCTTGAACAACGCCCCCCCCCACCAAGAAACTTCTTCCATGTGACTTCAAGTGGATATTTTAACCAAGTCAGCCTTTTTTCATTTTTCAGGAATGTGTGCGAGGATAACTGTGAGGCCTTAAGATGTTTCCCTGAAACATTTGGCGTCCTCCTAGGAATGTCTACAGCAAGCACTCGGAGCGTTTTGACCGTGGAAGAACTGGCCCCTTAGCTTTGTAACAACACAGAGCTTACTGTGGAGGCCCACGCCACTCACTTTCTGCTCCAGGGCAGTAGCGCGACATGCTTTATCAATTAGCCCGGATACCGTTGAAGTATGTTGTGTTGCAAGAATTACCTGTCGACATGTGCTTATGTGTAACACTTCAAATTGGCATTCTGTGTCGAAATATGCCTTGGAATGATTCCGTGGTTCTTGTTCCATGGGCGTGTAGTCAAATAACATTTGATGACTTTAATGTATAGGAAGATACGCAAGTTTCTGACAAGAAAATCTTCGCTTTAAACAGATAGAATGCGGAAGTGATATTACATAAAATAAATAGCATAAGTGAATTTCCATAAGCAATAGGCTTTGTAATTATTAGTAGAATATATACAGCTATTGACACGTTTGTCAGACAACAGGGTCACAACTACAAGGTGTAGAAGACAAATCGTTGCAACATACCTCGTAATACAATGGTGGGTTTGCTTTAATATCGATTTGGCATTAGGTCGTATATATCACGGCACGTCGGCTTGTTAGAGTCCGGAAGTGATCCGGTGTTTGCAGATGTTTGGTGTGTACGGCTTTAGTGAGAGAACATGTGGATGGTGCTGAAAAGTTCGAACCAGAATCATGAAAGCCAGGGCGATCTTAGAGCTGCAGCTATTGTAACCCCCATTCTCCAACATAGGCTTAAGACAATCGTAGCGCTAGGATCGGTTTGTATGTTGATCGTAAGTTTCTTCCGTGTCAGATATGTATGGGACTGGCAACACTTTATATACTGTCATCTCTGTCACATATTCTCGCATAACGAGACTCATATCACAATTTTATATTATGTGAAAGATGTTCAGCAATAAGAACATGTTACGCCAATGTGTTACAGGAAGCGGGCTTAGCAGTTCATTATGTAAATGCCACTGCCCCTGGTTGTCAATACTCATCAACTGCTGCGAACATGAACATCGTACAATCCCAAAAGAGTGCTTCCTTGCTGTCAGTTATTTCCTTTGGAACACAATGTCGTTAGCAGCATACTCGCAAATGGAATTACAAGTTGTAAATCATCAAAAAGCCTATCCTTAAAAACGCAATCATTATGTCATTTGAAGTGTCCAGAGAAACCAACATGCGCTATACTGGACTCCCTCATTTATAACATTTATGCAAGTTTGGGGGGTGAACCAATAAACAAAGATGAATTTTAACAATGACTGACATAACGAACAAAGGATTAGGTCAAGACGTTGACATTAAGCATGTCTGTTACCTTCAATAACGGTACAAAAAATTCTTCCACTGATTTACCCACTAGAACTAGAAAGAAAAGACACCAGTGAATCAGCCGCATCGTTGCTAATGTGTTAAGAATGGACTTGAGAAGTTCGCAAGATTGCAACGTTTCGAGAATAACTAGCCAACAACATATTAAGATTTATGCACGAGGATCACAGAGACAGACAATACAACTATCAAAAAGTGTGTATGACAAGATGGATCACTGTAATTTATGATCCAGTATCCTGTGAGATCCACCCTTTGTATCTCCAGGCTTTGGATCTCCATCTTTTGTATCTCCTGGCTTTGCATCTCCATCCTTTGCATCTCCTGGCTTTGCATTTCCATCCTTTGCATCTCTTGTGCACGCTCTTATTCCAGTAGATGTTTGGTCAGGGTTACTGAATTCATTCAGGGAAAGTTTTCGAAACGTTTTCATGGAAGTCATGTGATGGGCATTTCCGAATGTGACACCAAAATGTCCAAATTCCCTCTTTTGAAAGGTATTCCAGCAGCTCCATCCTTTGATGTTTACATTTCACACATTGTGATGTGCAACTGAGTGTATCCTTTCAACCAATATTTTAAAGAACATCTTAGGACACCTGCTCAGTTGTCGGATTAAGGTTGTACCGTTCAGGGATTCAGTAATTTCAACAGGCTGTATAGACATACGGTGGATTTGCATGATGTGACGCATTAGAAAACAACATGATGTCTTATTCAATTCCCAGTTTTCGACTGTAGCATATATTCCATGTTTTCACGAGAACACTTGATTTACTCATGTAGGAATTAGGAAGCAGGTGTTATCAGCACCCTTACATTGTTATTAATAATCAAAAGCCCATGGTGTAGGTTGATATAATAGGAGCATCATAATTGGCAAGAATTCGTTTCAAAGATAACGCTAGCCCATGCTAATATGATCAGAGATGAACGGTATCACATGTTGACATAATGACAGTGTTCAGGAAAAACGGCATCTCATTCTGACTCGACGGGGGATAAACAATATCACACCTTGACATCAAAGGTGACAAGAATAATGGGTCTAATGGCGACAAAGGAGCACGAGGACAGTGTGTCTAGTAGAACTATGTTTTATGTTACTAATTTCTGTATTATTTTCAATTTTCAGTAATTAAGAAAACTACTTATATCATGCGACTTTATTAAGGAAACCTTCATCATGGTAACGCCTACAGGCATCATGTTATTTATTCAGTTTCTCAATGTTATGCATTCGGCAACCCATGCTTGCCATAAAAGGCGACGATGCATGTCGCAAGAGGCGACAAACAGGATCGGGTGGTCAGACTCGCTGACTTGGTTGGCATATGTCATCTGTTCCCAAATGCGCAGATCGATGCTCGTGTTGTTGATCACTGGATTGTCTGGCCCAGACTCGATTACTTACAGACCGCCGCAATATAGCTGGAATATTGCTGAGTGCGGGGTAAAATTAATCTCACTCACACACCTATTGTCTCTGTAAATATTACTTTACAACTTTTGTTTTCGATCGATGGCCTGAAGTAAATAAACTATTGAATTAAATTGATTGAATATCTTAACAAATATGTAGATCTGAAGAGCCTTACAAAACCCCTGTAACATTATTTGATGTTGTATAAAACAATTAAGATGCAGTGGTATAACATTTGAAATTTTGAAGATTGCATCATATGAGGTACGTTAGCATGTTACCATTCTGATGAAACTTGTATCATTGGTTGTGCTTTGGGCGGTTAGAAGACTTTGGTCTCCGTAAAGGTTCAATGTTCAACATTGAGAGGGTGTATTCCTCATACCGTGTACAATATGCTATTGCCAAAAACTTTTATATATAGTGTTTCTAGAAATGCTTCCATGATGGAAAGTTATGTTGTTTACAATGATACAATCAACCAGTGGTGATAAATGTGCCATCTCACCCGGCGGGGAACTAAGATTACAAACGTCAATCTGTCACTGATATAGATATCGGAATTTAGACGGTATGGCTACTGAGACTCAGCAAACTTCACAGGAGGTTAGTCAACAAACTTAACTATCAACAGAATATCAACTTGAAATTAGTTTCTGATGCCACCCATTCTAATGCAGCCTAAAACTATGATAAATTGATTCTTTAACAAAGCACTTCTGCACAGTACAACAACTTGTTAAAGTACTATTTGCACATTTTTCATGTAAGCTTCAATACCGTTTCACTCATATTAAACTCCAAAGCTTCAATACCGTTCCACTCATATTAAACTCCAAAGCTTCAATACCGTTTCACTCGTATTAAACTCCAAACCGTATCAATTGCATGTCGGAAAATATGCTGAATTCCTACCAAGTCGGATATTCATGAAGGTTGACAACTTTTACAGTTTGACTTAGAAATTGGATTGATATATAACCAATTAGTATTGATTGATAGCTGATTAATAATTAACAAAGCAATGTAACATCAGTTATCTTAAAAACGTTTTATCGTTTGCACTCCATGTATAGAAAGAATTACAATACTTACGTTTGTCCACTAGGTCATACGAAATACGTGTTTATGCCTTCATTTCACTTGTACATGTCGATCTGACCTTACAGACTACAGTTCAGCGGAATCATACAACAAGAACAAAGAAGAGTAGACCCCGTGAGGTGAACTGTATTTACCGGGTGCTTCACATTCGCAGACCGTCAACAAACACTGACGTCTCCTAGCATGCGTCGGAAATGTCAAGTCCCCGGATTATTTAAATATTTAGCAGCTGTGTGATATGAGACGTTCTTTGCTACGTCGGCCTATCAGCTTGCCAGGTGGATGGTGTTTATGTATGTATGTATGTATGTATGTGTGTATGTATGTATGTATGTATGTATGTATGTATGTATGTATGTATGTATGTATGTATGTATGTATGTATGTATGTATGTATGTATGTGTGTGTGTGTGTGTGTGTGTGTGTGTGTATGTGTATGTGTCTGTGTGTCTGTGTGTGTTTGTGTGTGTGTGTGTGTGTCAAACAGAGTTGTGTTGAATTTGAAAGGACCTTCGTAACTACTTCGAGTTATTCGAAGTTCGAGACAACATGAAGACTATAGCAAGAATGCATAGTTCCAAAGCGTTTACTTCGAGGAAAAAGTACGTTAGTCACAACGTAGTTCGACTCTGATAAAGTTTATATCATATGTGCGTGGCATGACAAGTATATATCCTACAGTTAAAATGTGGTCAGATCTACAACCTTCGAACGAGATCATGTAGAGGTATAGAAGTACAATAAAATACAATAGATATAATATTCTTAAGTCTCAGATGTTTCATAACATGGATGCATTTGAAATAAAACGTAACACTGTCACATTCATGAATAATGTAACATCACTATATTAAAGTCACGGAAATGCCTGTTTACAAGAAGCATATAACAGGTCATGTGTATAAATGAGTTTACCTTATAACCACTTGTTAGTTTACACGTTAAGTCAGTCCTCAGCTGGAATAGCATCCTGACTTGTGTAAGAATAAAAACATCCATCTTCCTCCCCAGATCACGATCACCGCTCGTGGTTGCTGAAGCACGCCAGTGTTATTTGTACTGGCTCAGTGGGCGATGCGTTATAACACAGCTAACTGATTTACACAGTCACCGGTAACATGAACGTGAACACCCACTACAGATACGACGGACCTCTGGTAAAATTGTTCCCCATGAAAATATGCCCGTCCCACAAATATACCCCGTTGAGCATCCTTCGTTTGTTATCGCGAACGCCCAGTACTTAAGGTATTTTGCTAGCTTGGTCGGTTTTAATGGTTAAGGGGTAACAGTGCTGGAGACATAACGATGCGATAACGTACAATGTGTTCTCGTTGACAGTGGGCGTAAATATGGATGACGACTATGAGCCAATTCACTGTAACAGCAACTGGACTACCCGCTGTCTTGGTATACAAGTGCATTACTGTCTTGGGATAGGCACAATACTCATGTGGGTGTTTGGTGGAAGAAAATTAAAGCAGACTTTTTTGTAATGAGCAACCCGGACACAAACGACAAGAATCAAGAAGCATGAAGGTTTTATTATTAATACTCTGTTGCTCTCTGTGGCATACAATGGAACCGGCTGATGGTTTGCGTAGGCTTGTCGGTATCCATTGAGAAGTCCCTTTTATGTTGTACACAGAAATGTTTCAGTGGACATTTACGTGTTCATCTATGTTTTTAAGTGTATTTGCTCTTCTTTTTGATAAATTAGTTAGTTGTTTTTACGACACTTTAAGCAAGATTCCAAAGTCCAGACACAAGGAATGGTCTTTAGACACTGCATCAGTGTGGGAAAGCGAACCCAAACCTTCGGCGTGACTAACGAAAGCTTTAGCCATTAGGCTGCCCACAGACCGTATTAACCATTGAACTATACGAAGAGACTGTATATGGTGCCATATTTTATATGTTTTCAAATGGTTCTGAAAATATTGTCTGTATCTTTATATTGTGTATTTGATTTGTATAAAGATGGATTTACCCGACATGTAATAAAAAGGGATATGTCAATCTTATCGCGACATTTCTAAGTAATTTTTTTTAAAGAAAATCGTCAAAAACGAAGGTTTCATCGTTTACCTGACAATGCGACAGCTATATGCAGAGAGAAGCTAGAATTCCAATTAACGATAACGGGATTCCTACCTATACACGCGTTTCGTCCGGAGTTTGCACACCATCCATTGTTTGACCCCTCAGCTTCAAGCACACGCGACAGCTGCTTGAGTACATAAGAAAAGAGGAATAAGCGAAGACTATCGATAACCTTTGTATTTACAATGTCGCCAAATACAATTTTAGTACTGAAACAACGTCTGGAATGTAAACACACATAATCCTATTTTCCCAAATAACCTAATAAAGTCGGTCGCAGGCATTGTTCCATGTTACGACGTTCAAATGATATTGCAAATAGTAGCATGGGTGAGGTCTGTAAAAGTCGTAAACGTAACATATCTCTCGGAATGAAAATGGAATTAAACCGTCACAGGAATGGCAACAGACGCCTAAGTTGCACAGAGCAGGAAATTAAATCGCATAATGTGTTTGTCTCTGGTAACGTTGTCACGAATGCTGAAAGAGCAGTTCCTCTGCTGAGGGTTGGCCCTGATACAGAATGACATAGACAAGAGGCATTGTCAGGGTTCGAATGCTAAGTCAATAGCAGCGCCGGAGAAATCATGTCCCATTCTGCACCGAATCATTTCAATATCTCTTAAAGATTGGAACGATTACAAGTAAATCATAACCCCATTTTTATAATTTATACCTGAGTGAGTGAGATTAGTTTTACGCCGCACTCAGCAATATTCCAGCTATACGGTCTGTAAATAATCGAGACTGGACCGGACAATCCAGTGATCAAAAACATGATCATCGATCTGCGCAAATGGGAACCAATGACATTTGTCAACCAAGTCAGCGAGCCTGACCACTCTATCCTGTTAGGCGCATCTAATGACAAGCACAATCGCCTTTTGTAGGAAGCACGGGTTGCTGAAGACCTATTCTACCCCTGATCTTCACAGGTCGATGTATGTTTGTCAGATAGTGATTATACCACTGGTTCGCACCTGTCAAAACTACAAGCAAAGTCAAGTCAATAGTTTAACCAACCCAGAAATGTAAGGTACAAATCGATATAAAGAACTGCATCGGGAAAAGTGCGTCAAATTAGGCAATGCCCTTCATTTGTATACAACAAAACTTTACGAAACCCAGATTATGACATATATGAATAAAAAAACTTTAAAACATAAAAGTTTATGAAACCTCTACGCAGCGTACGTATTCCTGGAGTGAGGCGGTTGACATTCCAGTCACCAATATGATGTATTAATCCGCGTTACATGGTTCTATACAGGATAGTAAATTGCTTTATTTTATCGATATTTTCACTATTTTGTACGTGGGTAGTAAATTAGGAGATAAACATCATGTGTTGGCCAATTTCCGGGTGTTATTGAGTATTTGAAGCACGGGAATGCATTTGGAACCGACGGCGCCAGCCGGAGGTTTCAAATGAAATATTCCCGTGCTTCAAATACTCAATAACACCCCGAAATTGGCCAACACATGATGTTTATCGACATTGTAAACGAAAAAGTAAACCAAAGGGGTTTTACTGTCTGCACTCGTTTACATCGAATACGGACACAGCAGTGAAGTGTCATCAGATGGCCGTTTCAGCTGGTTCCCATGGTAGCATCTGGAGTTGCTCATTTGTGACGTCATTCTAACTTTACGTCACAATATGATTTGAATGACGTCACCACTGTTGATGACACAACAAAACAATTGTTTACGTGTCAATACGCGGTGAATAGTCTTTCAGTTTCCGGGAATGTAATACCATTTAATCATGTTTTTCAACCAATCAGATTACAGAACACAGCAACTTTTGGTTTACAATAGGATACAAACTCGTTCCCCTTTCATATCAAGTTTATGTCCCTCGTGAAACTTTCAGGGGAAGCTCGTTTAATATCCTATAATTATGCCATCAATAGTGTGATCTTGATATTGAGCGTGACATCCTATCGAGGTACCCAATTCACGGCTGGGTGGACTGGGACTTATAATCACAGTACTTTGTCCAAGTTCACTGCACGTTGCTGTACAAGGAAATAGGCGTATGCACGTATTCATGTGGCCACAATCTGGTCATATACCAACGGATTCGTGGGTTCTTTTAAGTGCACAGTGTTGTGTACTTCACACTAGGGGTTGTGACAACACTGAAGTTTTTTACACTCGGTCACAGGTGGGCTCGATCCCGACACCTCAACCTCGCTCGATCACTACGAGCATGGCGCTTTAGCCAGCTCGCCTACAGCGCCCCCATTATTCCAGCTATATGGAATATAATGAACCGCATCGGGCAAAATGCGTCAAACTAGGAAATGTCTTCCATTTGTCAGCAACATAACTTTATGAAACCCATATTGTGATCTTGATATTGAGCATGACGCGTATATTTTTGAAAGAGCGGACAATTAAGTAAATTGGGTGGTCGTGGTGTCTTATTGGCTAGTTGTATGTACAGGATGCTATTGGTTAACCAAGGTTCTTGATTGGACAGATGTCTAGAAATAAAGCCACTCTTGTAAACAGTTGTATTGTAAAGTGCCATTACTTAACACAGAAAGTATTTTCACCGATTTAACGTCAGCGGTATCCAATGTTTGTGTGAACATTCGAGTTTGGACCAGACACTTTTAGAAACTAGGAAGTGTTTTGTGCTGTTTATTGCTTTACTCAGGAATATTTCAGTTATGTGACGGCGGTTTGGTAATAATCTAGTCTGGGTCAGAAAGTGTAGAGACCAACATCAGCATCGATCTCCGCGATGTATATACGATGATGTAAAACAACCAAGTGATACCGTTAATCGTCTGCGTATTTTGCATTTCGCTATTTTTTAAAGTTAAACCATGCTATTGTCTTCACTGAGAGCTACACAAACGTCTGTGCAATCAGTGTTTCTATAGAAAGATACCACGCAAGTGATGTGTAGTTTCTTTTGATCGTCAGTATACACATGATTTATCAACAAAGCAAACTTTACATTTGAACGCAATGGCAGCGCGCCGATGCAACCTCTTCAGTACCCAGTATGTTCAATAACCTGCCTGATTTAGACTGATTACAGAGAGTCAGGTCAAATTTAGATTTGTTAACTATATCAACAGATTTTTTCGTCCGCTGAAGGCTGAGCGGCGCGTCTGCTCGATTATGTCACGTTGTAAGTGGCAAACGCCGTTTAATTTCAGCAACAGCATGTTAAAATCAACTGTTACTTAGTACTCAATATAATTTTTTTGTTCCCCAAATCCCCATTTCGTGTCCGAGTGGGACTGTAATGCGACTGGCATTTACAAAAACATGCATTCAAACGAAAATGTCGAATCCTTCAGTGCTTAAAAATATGACATTTTAAATTGTTCTTGAGTGACGTCTACACGAATTGTCAACAGTGAAAATGATTTTTCCACACAAAAATGAATGTCTCATGTTTGACAAACAGATATTAATTGAATTGTGTTCTAAAAAACCTCCAATACAGTGATTGTGACTTAATGAATATTGGGTTTGATCACTCAAAAGCCAGGTGGCCTGGAACAGTCGTGGTAACAGAACACTGACGGAATTCAAAAGTTTTGAGTATTCGCAAACGCAACATCCTGCAATATTGTGACCCTAAATAGCTGTAATGCATGCTGAATGCCGAGAGACCTTTCAATTGAAGTAGTATATGTGTTCGACCGAACACTTCAGACCCTGAGATATGTTAACACTTAAGTCTAAATGAAAGCCACATGATCATGAAGGCGATCTTCAAGACGTTGGTGCAAGAGGGATTGGTTGCTCTCAGTGGGGTTACAGTGTCACACCTCACCGCCGTGCATATATACAACTGACGCCAAACCATGTCACGTGGGAGGTGTAAAACATGGAGTGACGAGTGTTTTCATGTTTCTACCGCATGTGGTGAATTAAAGTGCACGGGGATTTTGTCGTATGTGCAAAAAGGATTTATGGATAAAGTTAATGCTTTTAAACAGGTATTTATTATGATATGTTAAAACACATAATGTACTTCCGGCGAGGATTTGCATTACTTGCGACCTCACATCTGTATCCGCAAATCATTAATATATTTGCTCGATCATAAGAACACGATACATAACATGACTGTCCCAAGGGATTACCAGATACATTAATAATTACAACGTGATTGATTTTGTAACTCTTGAAACGAGAGTTGGTTGATGGATCTGGACAAGATGAGACCAGGTCAAGGCGCCACGTACATATGGAGTCGCTGAGTCATCAATAATTAGTAATCAATACCATGGTGCGCTTGTGTAACTTTAAAAATGGATGTAATCGAATGACTGACGAAAACCTCAACCCGTCGACATTTATTTAACTAACAATTCCTCCTTTTAATTTTTTTCTGAGATCAATTATTCATTATTAGACGCAGAAAAGAAGATGATGTTCAGGTTTGTGTTCTGCGTTTTAGGTGGATGCAAGGGTACCTGACAATGGAGGGTGAACTGGCGATGATGTACAGTATGACACGTGGACAAAAATGGTTGGGTGCATGTGGAAAGACATGGTCGATAAGCAGGTGCATTAGACGTAGAAAGACATGGTCTTGCTATGCAGGCTGATAGCTAAACTTATAGAAAGGCTTATTGATAATGGTGTGCGTGAGTGAATGAGTGTGGTTTTACGCCGCTTCTGGCAATGTTCATGTAATATTACACCAGAAATGAGTTTCACAAAATGTACCTCACGTGGGGATTCGAAACCCAGTCTTCAGCGGACGCAATAACCACGATGTTAACCCCACCACCCCTATTGCCTTTGGGGGAAGGGAATTTAATGTAGGTGTGAAGATCCATATCAGGATAAGATTTCAGCAGCCCCATGCTTGTTGTGAAAAACGATGAACGGGATCGAGTGGTCAGGCTCCCTCGTCATCGAATATCATTTGCGTAGATCGATGGTCATGACGTCAATCAGTGACTTGTCTGGACTGAATCCTATTATTATGCGGCATTAAAGAATATGCCCTTCACATCGATAGATGGTGTCAAAGTATATGATGCAGCTCATGCCCCGGACTAACGCGCTGCTGCTGTATGTGAACCGGAACCTGCCACAGTCCGTCTCGCACCTGACGCCTTCAAACACTGATGTGAGATGAGCAGGCCTGTTGTCTCGGCCCCAGCACAGAGACAATGTGCAGGAAGATTTATCAGGAAACGGAAACGAATACTTTGCAGTTGGAATCTTTGCAGTTGATAGAATGAGGAGAGATTGAGGAGTTGATAGAATGAGGAGCGATTGAGGAGTTGATAGAATGAGGAGCACAGATGTTGCAGGTGCCCCTGTTTGACCTGCGTTAGTTCTTACAACTCGGGTTCACAGTAGCTCATGCTTATTGCAAAAGGCGACTAACGGGATCGGATGATCAGGCTCACTGGCTTGGTTGACACATGTCATCTCATCGAAATTACACATGCTGTTGAACACTGGATTGTCTGATCCAGACTCGATTTTTTACAGACTGCTACTTTATAGCTGGAATTATGCGGAGTGCGGAGTTAAACAACCAACAACCAACCAACCAACCAACCAATCAATCCTACAACAAGTATATTGCGATGTACACATGAATCCTGTCGTATCACCATTCCTTGCATTTGTTCAGTTGATCTATTTGTCTACCGCCCAACACCGATACATAGAACATCCGTTACCTGCATGGTGCTGAGATATGTTTCTTAAATGTATCTCTTGATATCTCAGCAGTAACGTCTCTGTAACACCAGGTGCAATTAACATATCGGCTTCAGCTTGAACACAGTCAGTACAGGTTCCGCGGTGTCACGGGACGTTTACCTAATTGCCTGATCAAGACTCCGCTTTTAACGGGCCACACATGTACAGACAAGCACTTACGTTTTTCTACTGTGGCTGTGACAGGTGCTTCAGGTAGGGCAGAATACGTTAACCCTATGAGAGTAACGCGTTGTCACTACTCATTGTCGTTGACACACTGACATCCACCTTACATTTGGCGTCTTACATCCAGTGGAATGATTCCGTTATATTATTCAATGAAGAATGATCGTTCTCAAAGTTGCCTTTTTAGTTTATGCTTTAGAATAGTTATAACTATTTACAACTTAAAATACACCAAAAAACAAAAAAAACAACAACAAAAAAAAAACCCAAAAAAAACCCAAAAAAAACCCCCAAAAAAACCCCCACAACCCGATTGCCACAAATAATCACTAGATTGTCACAAACGTACATCCTTTGTAAGCACCACAACCAATTTATTTGAACAGTTGCATATCACTTGCACGAGAAAATAAATCACTAAATTCCCTGTCTGCGTGTCGGAAGTAAAATGCTGCAGTTCGACTGTTAATGTTTACTTCGACAAAACATACCCCTTTGGAACTAATATCCTCCACTCGTTAGTGTCCCTTTAAGTGCACATAGATCAGTATAATTTTCACCTTGAAAATCAAGTGCACTTTTGGCAAATTATGTAAAGAGAACCAGGGTCGCTTTGGGACAATAAGAAATGAGTTGTACCAGATAGCGTGTGAAGGAGCGGCTGTAGAGTCGAAAAAACATGACAGCTCGGAATTCGGTCGTTGTGATGGTTCCAGTTACATGAGAAGGATAACATGAAACTCCATCTGCTGGTGATAAGCGGCGATGTGACTATAGAGGTTACATCATTGAATGGCCTAAGGTTCCAGCACCCGTGGTGAAAATGAATGTTTGACGGGCCAAATGATTAATATGATTAAGGACGATTTGAAGTAGTGATTACATATTGGACGATTCAGATCTGGCAGTCTTAATTATATTATATTGCATTACACGATTACACTTTTTAAAGTTTGGTTTGACATCGCTTCGAACATGATATCATTTACATGAAGCCAAATCAGCCTAATGTCTATTATGTTTGGCTTGACGCCATTACTTCATGTGCATGTGTATTGATGCTGACAGATTTTATGGATAACAACGACTTTCATTTCGTGAGTGCAAAATTTCGATACCATCTCTTTTTACTGCCGGAACGACAATGTTTGTCAATATTGTACTTCCAACTTCTGAAATACTACTCAAAGAAGTTACGTAACTGCGTAGGTCAGAAATGAAATGGACGGTCGAAAAAATAATGAAACCAATTAAACCATTTAGAAATGTTTGGTGCTGCAAGACTGGAATTATCACATCAATGCGAATCCTGAGCATGGAACTTTGGGGGTAAAACACGGTGTCGTAGAAGGGTACGAATGTTGTCAAACTGACAGTTTGGTTTTCGAACTCATGATGACCAGATCCTGGCTCATTTACATGGCTGATCTAACACAATGGTGGTGTGCGAGACAATATGACGATCTGTGTCTTGAATGGTTTATTACCGCACTGCCATTCAACAAACACTATGTGGAATGTGTCTCTTTCAAGGCTTAAGGGGCGATGGGGTAGCCTAGTGTTTAAAGCGTTCGCTCGTCACGCCGAAGACCTGGGTTCGATTCCCCACATGGGTACAATGTGTAAAGCCCATTTTCTGGTGTCCCCCGCCGTGATATTGCTGGAATATTGCTACAAGCGGCGTAAAACTTAACTCACTCACTCACTCACTCCAAGGCTTAAACCTGAATGATGTGTCGATGAGAACAGACCACCAACAAACAGCGTCGAGTCTTAATGTAAGGGGTCGTAATTGAGAACACTTATTTTTCCCGAAAGCCTGTTCATTGTGATGACGCACAATAAAGAAATGCTTATATTGAAATCCCAGTGCCCTGCAGCGATCTTTGAGTTGGAGCTAAATTAGCCCTCAACAGAAAACTGCTTCGCCATTTTTATATGAAAATGCTTTTTGTATGTTTCTCAGTTACCGTCTTGTTACAAGTCTGAACTAAATCTAAATTTTTATGAAAAAACAACAACACTGAATATCTACAAGGCGTATTTTCAACAAAGTTTCTGTGATTCCCAAACTCAGTGCACCGGAACCTACACAAGTCGTTATAGTTGTTATTCAAGATGTTATCGTCACTTCGCTTGAAATATGCATTTTTGCACTTTTAACTTGACGTCAAATATCAACATCAACTTCCTTGGAACAATTCTCGATTAAACAAATACTGTCGTTGATGGAGGTAGATAAACAAAAACACGAGCTAACGCTGGGGCGGACATGATACACTCACCAAATGTTTAATTAAAGTTTAACTAAATATACATCAATACAGGGGCGCTTCTGGTACGTGCTATCACATACGCTGTCTTAACACAGAATAGACGATAAGCAAACTGGATCAAAGTAAAGGAACTTTAGCACTGATAAGATTCCAAAGAGATAATAAGGAACTGTATTTATATAATATTGAGTCCACGTAATACATATGCTGCCAGTCAAACCACATGTTGTTAAATTGTTAAAGTGTTATCATTACCAGTATTCCAGCAATATCATGGCAGGCGACATGAGTCATGGGCTTCACACATTGCGCCCATGTAGGGAATCGAACTCGAATCTTCTTCTTTCAACCATCAGACTACCCCTGATGATACCTAATGATACCACGCGGTCAGACTCCCTAACATGGTTGATGGAGGTGATCTTAAAACTGTGGATATTGATGCTTATGATATCAATCACCGGATGGCATGGACTCGAATATGTGCAAACCCCGTCATATAGCTTGACATTTTCTCAGTGCGACGTTAAAGAAAGAAAGAAACAAACAAACAAAGCCCTGGAATAAATATTTCTGATTTGTTTCATTAAAATCTACTAAAACATGGGTGTCAACTTTCTTTTGTCTAGACGTTTATACCTGAACTAATATTCAAAACGGTGTTTAGTACCTGTTAATTAACTCACTCTCAGGACGCGAAATAGACATAATGTCGCGGCGGTACAGAAAGAGTAATTACCTCAGAACAATCCATACCTTTCCGGTAAGAGTCGTGAATTCAGTATCGCCGCAAATAGAGACGTCAGTTCCTCGTCCGCTGTCACAGGAGACAAGATGCAGTTAAACTGAGTATATACTTGGTCTGCCTGCTATTTGTAGTTCCCCACAATGGAAAGCGATACTTAGAAATAGGCACTTGGGAATGTTTTTCTTCTTGTTGTTGTCAAAATAAAGAATACCATGGTAGTCATGTACGTGCTTTTCCATCTGCTATTTCGTGAAAGATTTGGACATACCTGTTTATTGTTGCAGTAAATTTGCAAGAAACAGACATGAATCATTTTAACGGAATGGTAAAACATAGGCTCGTCACCTGCTCCATTTGGCAGAGCATGGAGGTGAGTTAGCGCAAGGAGTCCGCCCAGCTCAATGATACAACAAACTATGGAGTATACACATTTCAACACCGCATTCCTTTATGGCTAGCATGCATGTCTATAAAGAGCATTTGAAAGAGAGAAGTATCGCCAAGAACGTGAACGTCAGAGGTCATTTCCTTCTCAGTGTATATGATATTTGGTGTAAGATTTGGATCGCAACAATATTTTTATCAAGATGGTATTAAGTTACATTCGAAAGAATCAGAGAGGATTCGGATGGTCCTGGCACGCTGGCTAAGCTCAACTTTAGCTTGATGTTCTTTTGTAGCCAATCAAGACAGGGAATCGGAACCGACCAATATCTCACTGAACATGAGCATTACCCAGGGGGTCAGAACAACTCCTGGCACAGAATCTGCGCCAAGAGATTAGAAGGTGTCAAACCAATGTCGCCGAGGTCATTGGAGACGCTTTGTACTTGGGTTACACGTGTGACATGTCTTACGCGAGGTCTTTGTATTTGCCAAGCTGCTCTTGAATCTTTTATTTTTCGTTGCATTAGTGTCAGAATAGACAAAATGAGTTTAGTTTTATGCCGTGTATAGTTCCAGCAATATCACGGCGGGGAACACCAGAAATGGGCGTCACACATTGCCCAGTTGGGGAATGGAACCCGGGTCTTAGGCGTGACGAGCGAACGCTGTAACCTCTAGGCTACACCATCCCCCTATTCCCCACCCTAGAACAGACAGAAATGGTTTGGATACATTGTCATTTTCCATGACGCCCTCTTCATATTTTGGGGTGTACCATCAATTGACATTGCGAAAAAGATACAAGTTGCTTAAGATATCGTTTTGGCCCGAACATCCACTGACAAGGTCATTAAATTCATTGCATAATCTACATTTCATCTTTACATTTTGATTTAAATTTACACTTAAAAATTAACACTTAAACCGTTTCCAATGGGAATGACTGGTGTCGAATATCAGAAAGCTGCCTTTTCCATTTTTCTGACCATCCGATTTCATCCAAGCAAAGGTAGATTTTGTCTCAGCTCACTGCACATAAACTCAACGGAGTGCTCGGTCAGAGGGCCTTCCCCTGAAGAAACTGAGCTTGTGTCGATTTGATATGGCACAAACTATCATGATAACCTGCATCCTTCAGTACGTGTAGGCCTGACCTTCCACGATATGGCCAGTAATACTAAATTACTTGATTACTATTGTGTGATTTAATTGGAGACTCTTTTCATAAATCCAGCCATATTTCAAGAAAATTGTTACAATGCAAATAATCTAACTTCCCTTTTTGTAATTTGTGCACTTTAGATGTATGTGCACTTTCGATGTATGTTTAGATGTCCACAAGCCATCCATTTGTCGTTTATAACGCATGAAAACATGCTCACAAACTATTTTTCGATGCATTTGAAATCCGTTCTTTTGTGGCATGTTTAAGCATACTTGTATCGCATATGCTCCCATTAGGGTGGGGACCTGCTTCTCCGTAATATCAGTAATACGGCGGGGTGCACCAGACATGCCTTCACACATGCACCAGGAGGGAATAGATTCCAGGTCCTACTTGTGATGGCCGAAATCTCAGTGACGAAGCTCTAGCGACAAAGAAGGTTGTGACATAACAGTTGGTGTGACTGTTTCTTGAGAACAGACGCAATCTCAAATGTGGCACGTCTTCACAGAGAGAGGTATCGTACAAGGATTCCACCTAACTAAACCAAGACATCGAAGATCAATACTGGAAGAACACAACAATCTCCAAGCTTGATATTAAGATATGGTGCCGCAAATGAACAATAAAACTGCTGGTCGTTGATGGCTCTTTACTGGCTAGCTTGTTTCTGAGCATGGATTTGTAAAGCAACATTCGTTACTGGACTTTGTTGATTCATCATTGGACCTTCCGGTCTTCGACTATGTGTACATAATGTCTTGATGCATGTCTTTAATGCCGGACATACGCTACCAAAGACAGCCATATCAAGAAGGTAATGTTCAATTTGTTACAATGATTTGGAAGTACTTTTTACTTCTGGTAGTTTTCTCATGCCCATACACCTTTGGTTAATTAAGCCATATCTATGGCTAAATGTTCAATCCGTTACAATGATCTGCAAACTTAACACTCATTTCCTCCGAATATGCTTTCTCATGTCCATAAACCTTTGGGTAATTTACCTCTGTGAGGACAGGTTATGTTTATAATTATGAGTACCCTTTATCTGAACTTTGTTATTATTATGTTTTCTTTTTGCTAAAAGGTTATAAGTATCTAAATTTGTGTCTCATTGGGGAGTCCTCTGATCACGTGGCAACGTTACGTCATAATGACTGCAGTAACTATTCCCGTTGTCACGTTACACAAGAATAATGACAAACGACGTCCATTATGAATACAGAGGAAGGCAATATGAAGCTTTTAATTAAGAAAAGGCAATGTATCTTGACTGAGCACAAACAGACGACCATGGGCACAGGAAACACATTTCTATTGGCTCGAATAACGGAAATGTACTCCACCGAATCACAAACGCGCAGAGAGCCCTAATTGCGTCACATTACACTGTAATTACCTAACGCATATAGCTATTGTACTGTTCGTGCACCCAGAAACCCGTGCAACTCTCTGAAATTCCTACTGCATATATAGGCGATGGTGAAAAACAATTTCAGAGCCAAGAGAAGTTCAAATATGCGGAGAAAACAACAGTTTTGAAAAATGGTCAATACAAAATGTTCTAAATAAGCTGCCATTAGCATTGTCATCGAAGATTCCGAGGCGATAAAACTGATAATCAATGACCTACAGAGATAGACAGTGATAAAACTGATTCGGCAAAGTCATATAGACGCAGCGATAAAACTGATTAGGCGTTGTCTGATAAACATGTTTCCGAACGAAGCAGAAATGATTTATTGGCGAGAGATGCAATTGGACAGCCTGAAATTGAACGTTTTGTTTATATGAGATACTCTGAGATAATAAGCCAATGAACAAACAGAACAAACTTTGTACACATTGATTACATCTACAAACCTTGTTTACCACCAAGCGATCTTTAAATCATCATATGTTCTTCCACTATTTAATCATACATATATATTGCTATCTATGTATGTAAGACACAATCGTGCTTAATAAGCACACCATGGTCAGATCGATTTTCTCACCGTCCTGGGTATTAAGAGTGTTCCATTTTGTCCTTGTTTCTTGGTTATTAGAAGTATCTGCTCATAACTACCTGGTCTTTATACTAACTGTGCAAAGACGAAAATTAAAAAGACATGTTTCTATATATTTGCATATGCAGGTTGGGAAAGTACCTTAGTTGTCGATTCAAATCTTTGATTCGGTTCTATTCTGATTCTTGGTTTGTCAGTAAGACTATTCTCTGATCCCCAGAAGTAGCCCTGCACACTGCAGAAACCCTTCGTTGTAGGTTCGATTCCCGGTTGGCCCGTTGTGGTTTAATCTTGTCAGTTTGTCTTTGGTTTCACAGTGGAAGTAAACGTCTGAAACTTTGACGATATTCCACCTTCTTTAACTGGCAGACCGTAATTTAACTGGAATATTGTTAGGTGATATTGTTAAGTAGCTGTTGTTGTTAATTCACCAACTCATTCCCATGTTTCCTAAAAGTCAGTGACCATTGTCGATTTGACAAACTCGTGAGGATATATGTCACGATGTTAAAAAACCCTCATAGACATATCATGACGTACAATGTTAAAAACCCCTCATACACATATCATGACGCACAGCTATCTATAAACAACCGCTATTTTCCCAATTTAACATCTACATAAACCAAGGTATGAACGACCGCCGTTAAAATATACAGTAACTCATTCCGCTGATTTATCTCCAAGTGAGAGCACACACACAGAGATATGCCCGAGATTGCAAAATCAATTTTGTAAACACCGCACCCTGAAAAAAAGGCCCGGATTTCTGCAAGGCTAACGGCGTGTTACAACGGCCACCGTCATTTGTCAGGTTTCGATTTGTAAAGCGTGCTTAATATTAAATATAACAAATCCATCCAGTGCACACACACAAAGAACAGATTATGTTTATACTGTAGAGATAGCAGATATTTTGATGGAAACCTTGACAGAGATCGATCACTCAGCGTTGATTACACGTTTAACATGGCAGATGGGGCGAAGGAGTAATTTAATTCCATAACATCTGTGGGTTGCACTGGTAAACACACTTGTTTGTTATACCTGTAAGATAAATATCTAACGAACAGGAAACGTGGAAATAATAACATTGCAGTAAAAAAACCAACAGTCACAATATTTTTGTCATGGTTTTGTGGAATAATTGCCTTTAATGAAATGTTCTTTGTGTTTGTCAGAGGATGGCAACTCTTTGACAAGAGTTTTAGACACATGGTTGTTTGATTGTAAAGCAATTATGATATGAATGCTTCAACTGACTGTCGACGTGAGTAACATTACAACAGTGTATTAAAGCGAAGTTGACAAGACGAAATAGCTGCATTACTAATAGACACCGACCATGAGTTGCGGCTCTATCATTACCATGACTACATGGATCCGGCAGTTCTTAAATACAGTTGTCAATAGGGAACCGGGAACACAGACATCAAGTGGAGAAAGAGGACACAGACGTCAAGTGGAGAAAGGAGCCACGGTTGTCAGGTGGAGCAAGAGGACACAGACATCAAGTGGAGAAAGAGGACACAGACGTCAAGTGGAGAAAGAGGACACCGATGTTAAGTGGAGAAAGAGGAAATACGAATGTCATGTTTGGAAAGAGAAAATACAAATGTATAGTGGAATATAACCTAAAGAACAAAACAAAAGAACAAACCAGATGTGAAGTTGAAAAGAGAAAACCCCTTTTTCAAAAAGAAGAAAGAGACCTCGTACGTACGTATTGTGGGAATAGAGGACTCACAGATGTCAAGTGGAGAAAAGAATATCAGTGGAGCAAGTGTTAAATGGAATACAGGAAACAGTGGTAATAAGGAAACAGAGGAAATACAGATGTCATGTGAAAACGATCAGACCAATGTCGAATGGAATAGAAGAGACACTTACTTATCGGTGGCTCCGATGTAGAATGTCACTTGCCATCTCATGCCACTATTCATCTGAACGCATGATCTGACCAAATCTGGACAGACAGCTGTAAATAGCTACACGTACAACGCCGTATCGACCGCGGAAGCAACGCACCCATCTCCACAAAGTGCTTTAATTGAGATGTCCCAACATCAGCATCACATGTTCGCTGACAGACGCGGAAAGCAGGTTCTCGTTTCACACTCCGTTAGACACCAAAGGAAGGTATAGGTGACCTGTTGCCGTGAACAATACATCTATTTCAGAGGAACTTGTAACCAGTTTCACCCTTTTGTGATATGAATTCTAATGTTTACGTTGCCACGTGGGTTGGAAAATGTTGAGGAAGGTGTCTCGTGCCCTTTGTTGTCAAGTTGACCCCAACTCTGTCTCTACTTAGTAACCGAGAAAAATGTCCGTAGTTCATCATTTTAATCATTTATAATCAGAGACCCGAGGTACTGATATAAGCATTGGTTTCAATGAAACGTTCATGACATTGTTATTCATCATACATGCCCTTGACAGATAGTTTCGGTATCAATGCGTACAAAATGACCCTTCATAATCTCACCACCTATTCAAACGAACCGTCAAAGGTCTATTCTAATACGTATGTATGACATGATCCTATATCTCGTTCAGTGAGAGTTTATAACACGTCTTTACTCGAACCGGTGTGTTATAAACCCCAAACAGAGTGGAGTTGTGATGGAAAGAAAAGTGTAATCCTGTTAATTTTAAATCATGTTAACTGCATGCTGAAAACGCTGTTGATTTACAAGCTAGGTTCTGGGATTCTGTGTACCGAGTAGATAGACCCCCCTAAAAACAACAACAAATATGAAAGACGTTGTACATCCATATCATATGTGTTGCACGACCGTATCAAGTGTGTTGTATTACCTTACCAACTTCTTAGTGATAAGCAAACATCTATTGCCTGCCCTCAAGAATATGCGCTAAACCGCTCACATGCTCCATTAGGTAAAGATTGCCACTGTTCAGTTTGTCCTACGCCCATCTCATCACTAAACATGTAACCACGAATCACGTGATTGTTTATGAATCTTATGTAATCAGTATTTGACAGTTGTATGCAAATGATATATTTATGTGTTTCGTTGAATAAAAACGTATTCCGGATTAAGCAACACGCATGATTAACTTTAATGTGAGCGCATTTTAACACAGCACGGATCATCAAATGATCTGGAATGATATCAAAACCCATTTCTCGTGTTACGCATGACACTGCCTTCCACACGATCCATTATTTCTTAATTGGACATTCTGTAACTTGGGCTAAGTTATCTGTTCATTAATATTCATGAAAATCTGAACCCCCGATTAGTTAAGAATTATGTAACTTGTTACAAAGTGCTCAGTAAGGTAATCGATATAAAAGACGTGAACTAAGATGCAACACAACAACACAATTTGAAATCGTAAGGTAACAACAAATGCAATTGAATGATTCGTCGTTGAGGATATTAATGTATGTAAGAACTGCTCGTCTCTTTCCGTGACCTACAAGAAGACTCGTACCCTCTCGTACGCCATCACTGCAATCGTGGTGAACCAATCGAATCGCGCGTAGTACAACGCATTTCAAAGCATGAAAATGGCAGAACCGTTAAACTTTGAAACTTTGCTAAACTATACAAAGCACGATTTAAACATAAACGTTGAGCTAAAAGATGAAGAACTTTCAACACTGAAATATGTATGCAAAGGGAATGACCGCATTGGATGTAGGATATTCTAAGTCATGTTTGGAAATTCTTTCCTTGATAACAGTACTAGACTATAGCTATTTTCACCCCCATGCATGTTTGAGCTTAGACAGGGCCTAGTCATAAACATGGTCACGAGAGGGGCACGAGACGCCATCCGGCTTGCCAGAATGACTTGAGTAGTTACGAACGATATACGAATAGAACACGATATCAACCGGATGTGTATAGTTTTGTTCAGGACATTCATTACCTAGAGTAATTATGTTAAAATTCCACATTGGGGAATATGTGTACGATCCCACGAATGCAATTCATTCTAAAAGCAAGTTTTTAAAAATACCCTCTCATCATTACGTAATGCCTTTCCAAGACACCTTTCCGATAAGATAAATATTGAATCCCAGTATTACACCACAGGCGTAGCAATGTTGGCTATTGAAAGAGCAACCTGATTGCTCCTTGTACGTTAGGGGAGTCAACAACGCGGGGAAACATGAAATTGTGTTCATCAATAAAGTTCTCATAGAAATCTCCACATCCAACAAGAATCCTGCAAGGAGAATCCTTAGAGACTTGAAAGTAATTGATAATGAAATCACTATATTTAGCCTTCGTCTTTTATGATACCATTAGTTCAACAAACAAGTAATAAATTAAGCTGCGATTACTCGTGGGTGACCTGATTTGTTTTGCAGCTCTTTTGCGGACTTTATGAGCTCTACTGGTTTTATGTTCGACGGTGTGGGTCAAGGGAAGGAAAAAATAAACCCTCTATTAAAAATGCCAATATTACCGTTTCAATAGTCCTCCAAAACTCTATAAATAAAACACAGCTCAGGGTCCTCATTGGTTTTCTTTTAAAGTTTATTTTAGCAAAAAATATTTCCAGGCAAAATGTTATTAAAAATCTAGAAACCGCATTCAGTTATAGCCAAGTCATGTTCCTCAGTGGGTGAGTGTATTTTTACACCGCTGTAAACAACGCAATCACGGTGGCTTATACTAGACATTAGCTTCGACCATTGTACCCTTGTGGAAATCGAACCGGGATCTTCGTCGTGACGTGTGCACGTTTTAACAACTATGCCACTCCACCTGCCACATCTTCCGGGCCAAACCTCTAGGAAGAAGGACGTAAAGATTGAAAGAACAAAAATTCTCTTAACGGGTCCTCAGGAAACTCTTTACGTCTGGACACGATTCATACAATGATCCTGAGAAAAACTCAACATTGGCAGGTTAGATGTTGAATAATATGTGATGATATATCGTGTTTCTTTACTTCACTTGTAAGGACTGACTACCTCATTTGAGTATTATTATTGTAATTATGAATGTTGATTTTGTGTATTATGTGAACGAGACAGGTTCATCAACTGGATAAATATCAGTTTTGGTCAAAGACCTTTGAAGGTTGAAGATGATTGCTTAATTCGGGTGGTCTTTTTCAAGTTTCAGTCTAAACGATCTCTTTTCGCTGAAATCAGTAGTTCATCCCTTTGTTCTTTTTGTCTGTTTCTGGAGCAATGGAGTTAAAATGTTTAGCCGCACTTGGAATATTTCAGCTCAAACGTGTTTCTGTGATTATCGGGATTTAATCAACTTAAAAGGGAAGACAATGCCGTCATGGGAAATTAGAGAGGAAAACTGAAATTCGATTCAAAGAATGGGATCGTCCACACTCGAGAAATAGATATACTTTCACTTTTCCTATCAGCAGATTACTCTTTTGTAATTGATGAAGGAAACACAGATGACCAAGTGATTGATGTTTCTCTTTGATTTTATACAGATTAAGACAGTTATGGATTGTTCATCTGGGGCGTTCGTAGTAATGAGTAATTTCAATTTCCAGAAGTCCCACACAAACCGCATTGCTTGGACAATTAATATAGGAGTATTTGGTGCCTGTGTAAAACAAAACAGAGACATTAAGAGAATGCTCAGGGGCTTCGAGAAGAGCACCTGAGGTGTTACAACAATAGGAAATATGTTACATGACCTGTTTATATTTTAGGCTTTATCTCTTTATCCATTCTTGGTCGAATTTCAAGTTCCATGGCATTGATGGTTTTGTCTAACCTACTCCATGACTAATAACATGTGGTATTAAAAAATGCATTAAAAATGGACGTGACCAAAACATTACTTGCTGGAAACTGTCACCGAATCATTAACAATTAGCGACACAAGAAAGAGGTCTATGATAAAAAAACCCTTGAAACGGTTCTTTGATATGTTAGTACTAACTGTATTTGGGTCATCACTAGCAACCTTGAGTATAACAGAGAGTTTAGTGTGACACAAGAAGATACCAGACAGAGCAGTCCGGCTGCAGGAGGCAAGTATAACAGCCCGATGGAATATCATAAGTGTTGACGTGATGCAATATCATTGTGAACTCTGGCAAATGATGTGATACAGAACTGTTTAGGAAAACTGCCTAGCGAAAGGGCCTCGGTGTACCGACGTCGCCATGGACGCTGTTTCCCACTAGCTGCATAAGGCATGGAGGAGTAATGATGTGGTCGGGAATCTCCCACAGTGTATGCATAAAACATATTTTGTGACGAATTCATGCAACCATTCGTTGCTCATATTAATGATTTGAAGACTTTTTCAACGAGTCACAACGGGAACTTAAGGTACGTCAACCCACAATACACGTAGAAAAGACTGCACAATGTTCTCTAAATCACCGAATTTAAACAGGACATCTAAAGGGAGAATTCGGTCATCATAACTGACGAAAAAACCCTGAAACAGAAACATCTGTATGGTGTTTCACTATCATTCTTGAGAATGGTGGACCTTGATCTTCGTCATTTTTTCGTCTTTTTTCTCTTCAACAGTTTTCTGTCTTCTGTAATATGCCACCACTCTCCGCATGTGCAATACATACATGTGTGTAACATTTTGAATACAAAATCATGGATGAAATATTGCTGATGTGACTTTAGATATTAATCAACTCACTCACTTAAGGATTGTTATTTATACACCCCGTATACGACTGGAAAATGTCGTAAATCAACAAAGAAGCCAGACT
Organism: Haliotis asinina; assembly: GCF_037392515.1. NCBI lineage: Eukaryota > Metazoa > Mollusca > Gastropoda > Lepetellida > Haliotidae > Haliotis > Haliotis asinina. The sequence goes on from NC_090286.1 coordinate 42,461,859, forward strand.
AAAAAATTAAGCAAACCGATGATTCAGGGTGAAAAATCTGCAAAACCGGAAACGCTCGTAAAATCTTTGACATAATCAACGAATTGAGAGCACTTTAGGATTCAGTCTCATAAAACTACATACAGGAGTTAATGATTTTCTCTAGTAGCTATCCTGATAGATATGGGAGATTTATTGTTTTGTTTACTTCACATGAAAATATACATGTGGGGAGCAGGGAATAGTGTTTGCTAATAGCAAAGGTTACATGGCAAACATGGATGCTTTTAGGCTACATGAAAATCATAATTAAGAGTCTACATCTTCCGTTAGAGGAAATGTTCGTTATTATAATGAATCATCATCGTCCATCGGATATAATTCTAGTAATACGTCATTTGGTAGAAAATGATGGGAACTCTCAGTTTTGAAGCTTGTACCCAATTACCATTTTGACAGGCAATTTCCTAATTTCGAATTGGCAGGAACAGCACGAAGATATATTGAAACACCTACGTACGGGGCGTCAATAAAAACAGGTGCTCGTTTTGCGTTGATCTATTTTTCGAAAACCAGTCGTTCGTGGGAGCGAAAGCACAGAAAGAGTCAATATCTTGACACGAACTGTTACGTCGATTCCTGATGAACCGGAACCTTCCCTGGATACCTTTATCAAACATCTCCAGATTCTATTTGCAAAATCAGACGGTCAGCACCAAACAATGTTCAAGAATGCAACGACTACGTGCATTAAAGAAGGCATTTTTAGAAAGTCGTTCTCATCCGAAAAAGTTTAAGTGTAAATATTGAAGAGTATTGGCCTTGACTTTTTGTGCGAATGGAATGTGCTCTACAAATACCTCTCCACTTCCAAAGGATGTCGGGCTCGTCTGTAAATCTGTGTCATATCTGAAAAAACCTTGTTAACAATTTGCCATAGCCGACAGAACTAACAGGCATTCGTATTATTGCTGTTACGTCTTTCAGTGGAGTTTTGTGGGATTGGTATGCACATTGATGTCTGCTGAGTGCAGTGATCAGCCATATGGACGATGGTGCGCCAAGGCCATCACATACAGAACTCCCTGTAACATTCTCTTTTGTATGACATGACCTGCTCAATCAATGGTCTTTTATGACATGAAATGCGTGGAGTTTTAGAGCTATGATGAGCTATGAGCTATGATGCTATTTCTGGAATCGGTGGGACAGTATGGTGGTTAAAGCTTCCGCCAAAGGCCAGGGTTCGATTCCCCGCATGTGTACAATGTGTTAATAGGTGAAGCCTAGCACAGAGCTTTCGTATCAGCCCAAACATATAGTTTTAGGGGTCACTCGTGAGGGTTTGATGCAACTGTAAAACAGGACACGTTATCCGTTTATTTTAAAGCATGATTCATTTTAGTGACCTCTACCGAAGATCACATTGTCCTGTACTTGCATATGACCTGTTCCTTCAGTCTGCCAAATAAATCTTCCTGTATCTTCTACTGATAAGCAAATCTCGTTCCACATGAAACCTCATGTAAAATGTCGGTTAAAAGAAAGTATACACTTCAAAACTGGATTTGACCAAACCAGAACTTGATCTATGATCATGGCATTAAATATTCACCATGAATAACCATTCACTGCCACCACCAATAATGTATGTATGTTTTCTTTGGTTATGCAGTCTATGTTGCCAAAATAGATTTCTCCTCTTGTCATCTCTGTGTTTCAAATAAACATAAGAAACATTCTAGTCCAGAATATATTCTTGTGGACAGAGTAGTATAGGGAATAGGGGTTTTGGCTCACTTTCAAGAAATGTCTCTACAAAGCCTTATTTACTAAATAAGGCTTTGGTTGGGGCCTTAGATCTTGCTACTGTTACCCCTACTACAAAAAGGTTGGGTGTCTATGAAACAGTTTACCGTGTATTGGTTGGAGGTAACACTGTGCCGTACGGTACGATCAATAATTCTTCTCTTACAAACCCCCTACCCGGCCCATCCCTCAAGTAGTACAAGTTAGGTTCGTCGGCTTTCATATCCACTTTATCTATGTTGTAAGTTTTGACTGACCATATAGGATCGGTGGCCCGCTTACGGCTATCGCCCTCGTGTTCCCCCGGCTGGTATAGATACCTCACTAGGGCCCTATCTGGTATCTGTTTCTCCTTCCCACGCAATGGAGCGGCCGACTCTGCAACTATTGATTTTAGTTTGATAGCGTCTGCCGGTTTCTTACCGGTGAGACGGGTGACTTCATGGTTGATTGCCGACACCACCTTGGGTAACCTCGTGACCCATTCAGTCGATCGTTTTCCAGGGGTGGCCATCTCCCTAGCATACTGATAGCCGAACAAGCGCTCAGCCAAAGTCCTATTAAATCTCTCAACTATGGCTTGGCTGCGATGGGCTCCGGCCGTGCCACGCCTGATCTTTGTATCGTGTTTGGCTAGCAGTTGTGACACGGCACCCATGAACTCCCGTCCGGGGTCAACTTGCAGCTCTGTTGGCCACGTCAGCGGGCTGCGTTTGTATATGCGTTCGAATCCTCTGGCTACCTGAGCCGAATCTTTCGTGGTCAAGGGTTCGGCTTCCTTGTAACGACTAGCTACGTCCACTACGGTTAAGGCATACTTGTACCTCTTGTCGTGGGGTAGGAACAGTAGGTCTGCCTGGTGAACGCTATTAGGTATGTTAATACCGAACCTCCTTCTAGGCACGTAGCGTGGTGCCGGCAAATAGATCTGCCACAGGGCTTGTTTTTCAAGCCACGCTTTGGCTTCCTCCGGGGGTACTCGCGCTATTTTAGCTAGCTTATCTACTGCGCTAGCTCCTTTCCAGTACCCACGCGGGCTGTAGTAAATAGCCTCAAATTTTTTCATGTCCATACGCGTATGTGTTTATCCCATCAATAGCTATCCAACGTTTCGTGTCCATAGGCGACAGGGACGTCTTGTTTATAGTCAGTCCATATATCTTATGTCCATCACTTCTAAGTGTGTTCATTTTATGCCTAAAGGTACGGGTCTTGAACAGGGCTTCCTTGAATCTGGCGTGTTTGATGTGTTGTTTCACCACATACTTCTTAACCCCCTTAGCCTTCCGGATCTCACTATTGTCGGCTTTCAGTATGGAGTACATCTTAGGTCTCAAACCTATGTACTCGGCTATGGGCGTGCCAGCACACTCGTCCTTCATTTTACCTAGGACCTTTTTATTTACCGTACTGTGTAGGGCATGGGTCTTAGGGTAGTCGCTGGTGTCGTATAAATCGAGGTGTTTTTTCATGTCCTCGTACACGTCCTCGGTTCGAATCTCCATCAGCAGGGAATCCGTGTCAGTGTACAGCACTTCACACCTGTCGCCGTACTGTTTCTTGAGCTCGTTGTAGTAAAAGTCGTACATCAGGTGTTTGGATAAATCGAGGATGCTCATCCCCACGTAAACAGGCCGGTTGAATTTTATGTGGCTTTTCTTCATGTGTAGGGCAACCAGGTTGTCTGTGAATATCTTACTACGGTTGAATGCCGGACTGGCTATCAATCTCCTGAGCTTGTCTTCCTCACTCGATCGAACCAGCTTCACGGTCACGCGTTTCCTCAGGTTCTCCATAGTCTTACCAAACACCGAGTTGTTCATGAGCTTGTAGAGATTTTTCTCAAAATCACTGGTGGCTTTTTTTCGTAGGTCTGTGTTCATTCTGATGTAGGGCTCCATCCATGGGCTCTGGTCGAACATGAGCACCCTATGTATTTTGGTCAGCCTCATACCCAACGACAGGTACAGCTGTAGGTTGCGATAGTGAACGATGTACTTGGTCTTATTCATTAAGTTAGGCACGAGTTTTTCAACGTCTGTCACACGACCACCTGACAAGTTATGTTGGTACTCAGACATCCAGTCTGGGTTAACCCTCATACGTTCGGGGGCCAGGGGGTAGCTGTTGTGCGATGTGTGTAATTCCTTGGGATACTCTAAGTCAACCTCGAGGATATAACCTTTGTTTGAATCTGGTGCAACCCCCATAACATCAACGTGAGGTACCCATTCGAATCCCCCTGTAGGTAGATACTGACTCATGGCCCAGCCGTACAGGTTGTTTGCGTCGAGGTAGAGAATGTGATTGGTTGGTTTGTTAGGATCGTAACCTTTCACGTATTGATTATTTGCTTTCGCGTATCGTTTGGATGCCATGGAAATCCCACCTCGCAAGCCTTTCTCAATGAATAGGTGCATGTCGTAATCTGTGAGCAATTCCAAATTAACTCCGGTCTTTTTAAGCAAGGCGTCCCACGACAGACCTGGGCTGGTGTAATACCATGCGGGGTCGAGTTTATACTGCTTGAAACATGTCCGCCTAAACGTTTCAAACACGTCGGCTAACAGCAGTACATCTGTCCTCATGTACAGGTCGTGATAATCACCCAGGTTCTTACAACCCAGTTTATTCCATACGTTAGTCGCGTGCGAGTAATCATCTCGTGAGACGGACGCCTCATTCAGCTTGCTATAAAAGCAGTCAATAGGGGGTAGTCTGGTCTCGGTGAACTTGGCCCAACTATCCATGTACTCATAGGGGTACTCACCCTTCCTCATAAGCAGGGGTCTAGTCTCGGCGTCTGTGTATCGATCGGTGATAGGGAAGGTATTGTTGGCCTTGACCAGACTGTCGAGTGACGACAGGAGGAACTGAAACGAGTCAATGAACCTAAGTCCGTTTAAGCTGAAGGAGATGTATCTCTCCATGTTGTTGGGGATGCACGTTATATTACCATCGATTTTCGCGATGGCCTGCATGATCAAGTGTGAGTCGTACCCTCTCAAGTTGTGAAAGACAACGGGGATGTTTATTGTCTTAGGGTTGATTTTAAGCTTGAGGTTGCACGCGTTGTGAGCGGCGCCTCTATACTTACCAGTTATGTGACAGTGATCTCTCACCGAATCACCGTTAAGTGGTGATTCACACATGTGACAGTTAGTGCTACTAGCGTGGGCTAGCCTGTCGACTCGGGTCAGACGCATGGGAGCGATTTTATATAATGCATTCCTAATAATTTTTTCTTCCTCCTGCAAACACTTTAGAAACCTTTCAGCCGCGTCAGGCCCCCTATATACTACCGGAGCTTTCGTTTCCCCGTCACAACGGACGACAATGTATCCAAACGAACAGGCTTTATGCTCTTGTGTCTTGTGGGTGATGGGAGCCTCGCCGGCGGCACCACTGGGGGTATCCCCCACAACTAAGGCTTCGAAGTCGGCGTATATGATATAAGGCACAGACATTTGGTTCTTGTGGTTACAGAATTTTAGGATATTATCACCTTCCTTAGGCATGTCGACTCGTATGGCCGTATGCCCCACACCTTGACAATCATCCCGGTGGGATTCTAATAAATCAGCTCGGGTGAAGCCATGTAGACATCGTTCACAGAAGTGGGTCTTTCCTTTGTATGCTGATTGGTCATACAACAGCCTGCTAAAGTGTTTTATCCATGTGTAGTGATACTTGTCACCTCGCTGGATCATGAATATATTGATAACTTGGCGATCCTTCACCGGGCTGACCCTGTGTACTATTGTTGTGTTACCTTCGTGCCCAAAAACATTTATAGCCAGATTATTCTGTTTTTCTACTTTAGTGATCTGGGATATGGGGGTGGGTTCATCTATACCATCCCAATTGAGCCCATCATCTTGGGGATAGCTAGAAAGCCTATCTGAATTAGTGCCAGCTGGAAATAAGGCTGACCTGATAGCTAACCTCAGGCAATCGTTTCCTCTATTCTTAACGTTTACTATGGCATGTTTATTCCTATAGTAGGGAGGCAAGGCTAGGTATGATCCGCCTCTGAACGGCACGTCGTTAGCTATGTCTAGATAGACATTATCGATTTTATCTACAACCCACCCGGACCCCAAGTGTGTGTAGCGTTCTAGGTATTCTCGTATCTGCTGAAAACTGGTATCGATTGATGTATCAATGGTCTCTGTATGTGTGGCGACCTCTTGTTGACCTCGGAAGTAAGGCTGAACATATTCAGTGGTACTCCCAACCTGCTTATCGAGCGACATTTTCACTGTGATCTGAAACTTGATACTTCCTAGATTATTTAGTTCCTGGTTGACCTTATCAGCTATCAGAGGCTTGATATCTGTAATGTCTATGTTTCTATCAACGTGCATGCGCCAACCTCTCAAATAGTTGCCTACAGCGCGCTCAGTGCGCACGAACTGTAGGTCAATAGCTCTATTCTGTCGTAATAATTCTACAAGCTGTGGTTTTCTCATACGGGAATACCCGCCTAAACCAAAATCGTGTGCCTCGGCTTTCAGTTGTTTTACAGTGGGACGTGCTACGGGGGCATGTGATAACAATGCGGTTAACCCGGCTCTCCCCAGGTTTGAATAACCCGTGTATCCAAGCTGTTTTGCTTGAGCTTTTAATTGTTTTACTGTAGGAGGGGCTTCTAAACCTAGTAATCTCAACAATGCTGACTTCCGCATTCGAGAATACCCGATCACACCTCTCTGTTTTGCGACCCTCTTCAGCTCGCGTACAGTAGACATTGTGTTTACACCTAAGAGAACCAATGTCTAATTGCTTCACAGTAAAGGGAGGTAACCCTTTCACGCACTGGAGTCTATCTTGAGCAGTCGCCTACGTTCTTTTATGTAGCCCTTTTTATTCTCGTAGATGAGTTGATGTCTGACTACGTTCGCTCCGTGAGCTTTACATAGACAGTAGTGTCCTTTAACCCCGATACCACACACAGAACACGTGTAGTTAGGACTTCCCATATGGAAACAACAGAACCCCTGATTCCTGCATTTCCTACCACAGGCCTCGGTCTTCCCCATAAGTATGTATTCGCATCGGTATGGAGCGGGTCTCATGTTTACTTATATAGGTATTTTAATTTAATTGCTTCGCAACCAACGCAGTAGCTGCTATACCCAACACTATGAAGCCCAGTTCACGATTCATTTGTCCCTTGGATGGTGTGTAGTACTGAGCGAGTGTGGGTTTATTGAGCGGTTCCAATTGTTTACCAGTTAGTAGATAGTATTCTTTCATTGCTTCATCGACATCGTAGAATGTTTTAATGGCATGGTTTTCACGCTTGAGTTGTTCGTTAATAAAATCGATCCTCTGGAGGCGTTTTTTAGCGTACTCGTCCTGTGCTCTTTGTAATTTCTCAGTAGCGAGATCGTGCCGCTTCCTTTCTTCCTGTATTTCAGCCGCGTGATCATCTCGTAGTTTCGAGAAGAGGAAATTACTCCCGGAAAATGCCAGGGCATTCACTAACGCCCCACCGACCATCATAGCTATCGTGGCCATCCCTATATTTATTTCATTATATTATCAGGTATTATTCCTTGTTTTACTAGGATGTCTTTTGTGGCCATCGCCATACCAAGGTTCATTATGAGCATACCCATATCCTGCAGGTTGAAATCTAGCTTGATAGTTGGTTGTTTAAGCACCATTTTAGTCAACCGAGCGTACCCTACGGCTAGACTGGCGACCACTGTGGCGTGGTATGCGTCGTTGACGAACGTTTTCCCCTCAGACATTATGTATATGATATAAAATATTAAAATTATAACATGATATGCGGGTCTACCGTGGGGGTGGGGGGCTCACTGTTGGGTGGTGGCTCACTGTGGGAGGGTACCCCCACGTATAACCTTGTTATAACCACGGCAGCAGTTACGCCTACAGCCAACAACAGTCGGGTTGGGTTGGTCACTTTATGTTGGTTACACCACCGTTTTTTACCGGCAGCTACTCTCTTAGGATTCTTCTGTCTGGTTACTGTTTGTGAAGGGGTCACTGTAGGGGGTATCACCTCGGGAGGGGTTTCCCTCACTGGTTCCTGTGTCACTTCCGTCACCTCGGGAGCAGCATCCATCTATACTATTATTATTATTCTTTCTCTCAAATTGACAATGTTTTGCCGTGATAATCGCCGCCGTCACTGGAGCCAACAACATACCATATTTGTGGTACAGCCCGCAGCTGATAGAGCTCACGGCGTGTTCGATAAAAGGGTCTTTCTCGAGGTCTTCCCACAGGTAAAGTCGGCGCTCTGGTGGAATGGGAAAGAAGTATGATACAATACCGGTGTATATCTGGGTCATAGCCGATCCTATTGTCTTTGTCATTTCTGCTCCGAGCCGGGACTCGTATCTAGCGTACAGCTTATCGATTTCTTCGGCTGACATTTTGTGAATTTTATCCGGAGTGTAGTCCCCAAAGTAATGTTTGGCTTTGCCGCCAACAGCCAACGCCACCAGTTTCTCTCGCTTATCATCAGTGGGGCCTGCCGGCGGCGTGGGGGAACCCTCCAACGACAATTGTTCGAGCAATTCCTCACACTCCATCTTATAATATAACAAGTAAGATTTAGTTTTAACTATATAATACCCGATGCAGGCAAAACACAGAGAAATGAAGGTTAAGTTGCACACGACAAATACTTCAAATATCATAGCTATATACTTAGCTTTGTTTAGCTTTGCTTAGCTTTGCTTAACTTTGCTTAGCTTTAGCTTAGCATACTCTATATGCTACTGGTTGGTCGGTCTTTAGCACGAGCTTAGCGTGTTTAGTTTCAGCGAGCTGTTTCTTCACCCGTTCACGTTCTAATTTGCTCATCACATCGTTCTCTCTCAAACACTCCTCAAACGAATCCCTGTCCTTGCAGTGAAATAAGGCTACCCATCGCGTCTGCTCCCTGAGGTCTTTCAACACCGAGTTGAACTTCTGCGTTAGCACCCAGACGCTGTGATTTGCATGCCGGCCGGAGAAGGCCAGGTACGATAGCATGTCTCTCTTTTTTGTTATCTCGCGATTAGCGCTGCAGTCGTCCAGTATAAACAGCGTCGGTTCCCCTTTAAATTTCTCGTGAAGAGCTTTCAACCAGTCCTGCAGGCGTGTTCCAGGGTCGATTTTGTGTACGTCGGGGTCCGTCATCACCCAAGGTCGCGCGTACGTTTTATTCATGCTCAGAGTAGGGCACATGATAATGATGTTATCGAACACATCCTTGTAGTAACCCTCCAACATATCCAACACGAAAACGGTCTTCCCACAGCCAGTCTGCCCGCACACTATAGCGCAGTGTGGGTCAGTGGGTAGTTGTGGGTACCCCTGGGGTGTGGGGGGGTACCCCCATCAGTAGATGGCTTGCACGAATCTCCCATTGTCTATATTAAGTTGCGCGTCCATAATAACGTACAGATATAATTTCAACTTACCAGCGGTTTGAGCCTTCTTAGTAATCTGGATGGTTATCCCTTCGCTGCCGTTATCTATACGACGCCCGCTACCGTGCAGTTTATCATCATCCGTGGATCGCATGTCCAACCATAGGGCGTACTTGGTGGTCAGGTATTCACCGATCTGCACGGAGCCGAGGTCCAGGTCCTTTGTTATGTAGTCCCCCACTGGTAGCTTTTTTATCTCATCCCACTGCTGGTGTGGTCTCATACCATGACTGAACAGCTGGTTGGGCACGCCCTCGATGGTCACTTCCACCTTTTCAATCTCGGGGTTGAAAAACTTCTCGCTGTCCCTCTGGAATGGATCGTAATCCTCCACGGGGACGACCAGGATACCTTTCATCGATCGCGCCGGCACGTTCAGGTTGATATTCCACACAGTGTCGCTCTTATCTCGCACGACTGATCTATGCCTCAGTACGCGATCGTACAGGATAGTCATCTTCCCAGAGTACTGGTTTCGAACCTGCCTGGCCAGCTCCGGGCTAGTGACCATGTCGAACTCCAGAGAGATGTTGTCTATGGCATAACTGGCCTCATCACCGTTCGGCGTACGCACTACTTTGCTATAGTCGTTAAACGTGAGCTCGTATTCGAGCCTATCACCCAGCGCGGCCTGGTAAAACGGCGCGTGTCCCGTGAGCAACTCGAAGTCGAGCGGCACGCAGAATCGATTCCCGTATGCTCGAGCGATGGCCTTTTCACCGTCCGATAGCTTGTCTTGCTGGTCTTGCGTGAAGACATACCCTATGCGCGCCCGGGTTGATTTACTGATGCCCTGATACACATCATTGACTCGTTCTCTCTCGCTTTTCCAGAGATCTTTGTAGCAGTGAAACACGTCGCTGTCGTCGATGCTCAGCACCTCGTTACCGCTGATCTTGACGGTCGTTTTCTTGATGATAGCTCGACCCACGTTCCGCACTAGCTCGCGTTTGTCATTGTCGGAGGTCAACGTGATATTAAACGCCAGTCGAACAGTGCCTGGTACAATGAGGTCATTCTCACCAAGGTTTGGAAATCTAACCAGCAGAGTTTGATTCTGGTCTATCTTGCTGGGATTGTTGGTGATGGTCACCGACTGTCGCACGGCTCTGGCGCCTAATGGCTCTCTCAATCTTCTGAAAGGATCTAATTTTCTGCCGTACATTGTTATATAAAAGAAATATATTTTTAATACTAATGGATGAAGACATAGATATGGCGGAGATGCCGGGCGCTAGTGCCCAGGCATTCGATGATGAGCAGGAGACCTCATTTACTAGTTCACCATTGAACCAAGAACTCTTGGAAACAACGGTAAATGATTATTACGAAAGTTTAAGAAGAGACAAAAACTACGTTGAACCACAGGGTCGATACCATAAGAATTTTTTTATTGATACAAAGGGTGTTCTACGCCTTAAGTCTGACCCAGGGGTTGACCTCTTTAACAAGAGCAATAAAAAACCACTGGCCTTGTCAACTCTAGCCAGCCGCCATGGTGTCGAATTTATCCGTAAAAATCTAAACATGAATGATTACGGTGGTGCAATACCTAAGGCCGTTAAAGAAGATCTGCAAGCTACCAGATCCCACCTCACCATTAGAGATGAAATGACACCACAGCGTGCTACAGAAGCCTCGGACAGCATAGAAAAACTGTTGAGCACCTACTGGGACAAACCGTTACCGGGGTTTGACTTTCCGGTAAGGGAACTACACGGCTTAGACGAAGCCGTGAAACGCGTGCGTGGAGAACTCGTGAACAACATGGGGAAACTGAACGAAATCGACGAGCACATCGCTAAGGAAAAAACCAAACTCAACGAAACTGAAAACGATGATATGAAGCGTCGTATCAATGAACGACTACGTGATTTAGAAGACGAGAGACGTACACGATTGGAAGCCGCTTCCTCGAATCGTGAACAGCTTCGATCCCAGATCAGTCGCATTCGGGAAACAATCGATAGAATACTGAACGAGGATACAACTTTAGCCAACAGGATTCGGATATTGTTCCGGGAGCAAGGGATCACCATCGTCAGCATTCTAACTGCATTGGGTTTCATCATATCAACCCTGGTGGTGTCACTGACAGGGGGAACCCCCACACCTGCCGGCGGGGGAACTCCCACTCCCACAGGCGGTGGTGTTAAAGACTGGATAAAAAAACTCGGGGAAGGCCTAGCTAAACTGGCTGGTAAAGCCGCCGAAGCCCTTCCCGGCATCCTGGGTAGCATCGTCTCGTGGTTGTTGAGCGCTCTGTCTAAAACTGCCATGTGGCTCAGTCAAAACCTGTGGGCAGCCATCGTCGCCGTGGCGGGTCTGGTGTACGTAGCGGCTAAGAAATCTTTAACCAAATAAGTCCCAAAGTTACCCCACCAACCACTAGGGCTGTTTTATTATCAATATGCTGCTGATAGGGGGGTACCCCCACATGAATATGGGGGTGTGGTGTTGGTTGAACTTTAGACTCCGGGGGTGGCGCCACTATACCCTTTTCACGTGGTGGGATGTGTGGGATATAGGGGGTGTTAATATCGGGGTTGATACCCAACTTTTGGTCCGCCGTGGCTATGACTATGTTGTTGTTATAACCCACCACTTTTTTTATTCTCAGTTGCATATCACTCGGAGCCATGTACAACCCCACGCCGAACACGTAATTGACTTTCGATCTGGCATATTCTAACACGTTTTGGTAACGGTCGATGGCCCTCGGGAGATCAACTGGAGAATTGATAGCATCCTCAACGTTGGAAACGAATTGTGTCTGAGCGTCGTAAGCAGTTCCCTTACCGAGGATGTTGGAACGCGTCATCGACTGCGCACCCAACAGCGCCCACACGTACGTTCGAATCGAGTCGTTCAAGCGTATTGTACCAGCACGAGTGAATTCTTTCGATGTTTTTGAGATCATTTTAGTCCAGGCTGTGGCTGCATCAGGATTGGTTTGCTTTATACAGCTGACATGGATCTTTTCATTCGTTGTGGGGCCTGTAAATGTATGCCGGTTTGGGTTGTATGAACCATCTTTAGAACCGGCATAATATGTTCCGGACCTGTAGAAGTACACGAGAACTATACCGAGACCATGGTTCACACCAGGAAGGCGAAAGTCTTTATTCGTTGGAATCTCAAACTCCCCACAAATACGTTCATAAGCGCGTCTATCATAGGGGTTATTCGTCATACTCCACGCTTTATCTTGGGGAAGAGGAGCACTTATTTCCTTCAATATTCGTCTCGTTTGATAATAAATATGAAACAAAATAACCGCCTTACTCAGTTCGTCTATACCGTAGTCTGGTGTCACACCCGACCCTGTCGTCGCACACCACACAGCAAAGTTGAGTTGGTTCTGCCAAAACTGCATTGGGTTTTGATTCCAGTTTACCACCGCCTGCGCGTTATTAACGGACACGACATATTTTTCAAAGATATTAATAAAGGTTGTTTTAAACCCCGTACCATCTGCATTCACCACGATTTTCAAGTGTGCTAAATCCATATTATAATATATAATTCATATATTATAATATGTACATAACACTTCCAGGAATAACGAGCGGTGAGGCCGTTCAGCTGACGCACGCGATCGATAACACGTCAGGTCAACTCGAAGTCGCACTCAGCGATATCACCTACCTACCGCAATGGACTAACATCAACGCCAGCAACAATAAGCTGTTCATCAGTGGAACTCGCAGTCAGATAACTGACGGCTACTACAGCGTGTGCTCTCTAAACGACGAGGTCTTCAAACCCCTGGGAGCCGAACTCAAGATGAACGACTCAAACGGCACAGTGGTGTTAATCAACAACGGAAGAAACCCCTTAAGGCTAGGCCGACCATTAGCGAGGATACTCGGTATGTCTCCTGACGAGATAAAACCAACAACAACCGTCACAGGCACGAAGTTACCCGACCTAGTACCGTACCGAGAGCTGTACATTCATCTCGATCAGGTGAGCACAACATTCAAGGAGGTCACCCTTCCACTATACTGAGAGCAGTGCCGGTGAAAACTGAGAAATACAACGACGGTAGAACCGAGTCGTTTTCACCACGGCAGTATAAGAGATTAACCCAGGGCAACATACCTGAGCTGACAATATCGGTGTTAGATATAAATCATAATCCTGTAAATATAGGATACCTCAGCTTAACGCTTCATGTAAAATGACCAGCGCACAAGGGCCCGGAGTGAAAAAATGCGTCAATATCGGGATCTCCGACCTCGGAGACACGCGCGGTTTCGACGCTCCCGGAGTAGATGGTAAATCGTACGCCTTGCAACTGAAAAACAACATTTACAAACGCGTTGAAATCCCCTCCGGTGGAACCCTAAGTGATATGATAGATACCACAAGAGCAACAGTCAACACTAAGTACGCCCTTGTCAACACCGGTGATAATAATTGGATAATATACCCATCGTTCGGTGGTAAACTGTTCGACTTAGACGATGTTGAGAGCACTACCGTCGTCCAAAACAAACCATATATGCTCGTCTTCACCGAAGATGACAAGTGGGTGTTGTTACCCGATAATGACGACTGGTTTCTCAATATTAGACTCGTCTCCCCTTACGTGTTTACGGATAACAAAGACAACCACCTAAACAAAGTCGTGAACAATGGAACCCTGCTCGTGGCTTATGTCCCAACTCAGAGACGTAGCATAGTCGTCAGCCCAGTCAACACTATGGCAGCCCACATGCTATCGAGTAAACCGGCCATACAAAACGTGACATTGCAGTTGGTGTCTGAATTCGAAGGCGTGGTCAAGATACTAGAGAGTCTACCGGCAAACGCAACACTGATCATCAAAGTCTACCTAGGGGAACCATCGGTGAATGATGTCGAGATCGTGAAGGGGATCAAACTCGGGTGGGTGAAACGACACCAGTATCAAGTTTGCAACGTTTACGTGTGGGTGGGTGTTGGAGCCGACACCAGTATGGAGGGGGTCAACGTGATCGTGGAAAACAAGATATCACTAACCAAGATCTTCCTGCCTGACAACATACACTTCATGGGTATGAAGTTAACCCCTGAATTATTATCAAAAAACCAGTTGGAAATTATATCGTAATAGTATAATAATGGCCAATCATCGTCCCAACACTACGCTTAACGACCTAGGAGATACGGAGGGATTCGATCAGCCTGGTGAGGAAGATGAATTATACATCCTGCACTTCAAAGACAACGTGTACAGACTGGTGTCGTTATCAGATTTAAAAGAGCCCAAATGGCTGATCAACTTAACACTCGCCTCACCTTATATCATAATAGACGAAAATATGTTTGTCTCTAAGATTAGGAACAACGGTATCTGGGTCGGGGATTTCATTCCGGAAGGGGTTTTCATAGGAACTACTAATACCGAAAAAAATAGGTTAAGGTCTGTAGTAAAAAATAAATTAGTATTTATCAAGTATTCTTTAAACATAACTCTTGATATATACTCCCCTTTCACACTCTTCATAGAAGTCTTCTTTTGGGTTTTAGACAATGAAAACACCTCAAGAGTACACCAAATTTTACCCGGGGTGTCAATACACTGGTATAAAGAACACCTAGACCAATATTGTCGTATTGTTATACAACAGGATACCCCCACGGGTCCTATAAACCGCTTAATAAGCCTCAGTGGGGTTTTTATTACAACAGGAAAGTCTATTGACCTCTCACCTATTGCCCTGAGTAGTAGTCTAAATCTTGTAGACTTCAAATACATTAATAGAGTATTAACTGAAACCCAATTAAAATATCTTTCAAAATATATATTATAGGATGGGTCTGTACCCAGTCGTAGAGGAAGTAGCGAAGACGCTGGAAACCGTAGATGGGTTCCGCTTGAGGCAGTTATGTGATGTGAAACGTCAACTAGAACAAGACCGTGACACGCGGAAAGCACTATGTAAAAAGTACAATAGAGCTTTCAATATCGTGGACGGGGCTGACACTACCCTTATGGCAACCAGCATGGGACTAGGGGCGGCAGGCGTTGGGTTGTTAGCTACCATCGTGGCTGCACCTATAGTGCTAGGTATTGAAATAACAGCTGGGGTGGCAGGGTTGGCAGGGTTGGCGCTTAAGTTAGTATCACGCAGACTTAATCGTAAGGCATTGAAACACGACGAGATCAGGGTTCTGGCCGAAGCAAAGCTGAACACAGTGAGTGAGCGAATTTCCACGGCACTCTCTGACAGTAAGATCTCAGAAGAGGAGTTTCGTTCAATCCTATCTGAACTCAAAAAATATAACGGAATGAAACAAGATATTCGGTCCAAGTCTCGTAAGTCTGCTATCAGCGAGGACGAGAAAAAAAAGTACATAGAACAGGGGATACAAAAAGCCCAGCAAGCCTTTATTATGAACACCAAAGAGATCGTAGGCGGTTCACGTTAAACTGTTTCATCGATATAAACGTGACATAGGCACAGACGTTAAGTAGTAGGGGGAACACGAGGGCGATAGCCGTAAGCGGGCCACCGATCCTATATGGTCAGTCAAAACTTACAACATAGATAAAGTGGATATGAAAACCGACGAACCTAACTTGTACTACTTGAGGGATGGGCCGGGTAGGGGGTTTGTAAGAGAAGAATTATTGATCGTACCGTACGGCACAGTGTTACCTCCAACCAATACACGGTAAACTGTTTCATAGACACCCAACCTTTTTGTAGTAGGGGTAATAGTAGCAAGATCTAAGGCCCCAACCAAAGCCTTATTTAGTAAATAAGGCTTTGTAGAGACATTTCTTGAAAGTGAGCCAAAACCCCTATTCCCTATACTACTGACAGTTATGCGTAATTAAACCGATATTTCCGCTTATCCCAAGAAATTCACTGGCAAAGGTAACGTTTTGTATATAACAATTGACCTATTTGTACATGTGATTGTAGATATACTGAATGTAACATCCAGTCAATAAAGTGCGCAACTACTGGATAATTGACTGGATTGTTCAGTACTGACCCATCAGGATCTGACGTTTAAGTTGGACTGTCAGGACAATAGGGTACATGTAACAGAAGTGTATCTATATAAATCTGAATGAATACTGATCATATTATCTGATATCAGTGACGTCAACACAAGACACTGGATTTGGAGATTTCGTTGCTAAAGATCCCGAGACCTTGACAAATGGCAGCTGTTATTCACTATATCAGGTTTTGGCGATGCTGCGAGGAAGGAACGTGACAAGGCATAACATTCCCTCCAGCATGTCCAGTTAACGTGATATGTATTACCATCGGAGGATGTTATTCACTATATCAGGTTTTGGCGATGCTGCGAGGAAGGAACGTGACAAGGCATAACATTCCCTCCAGCATGTCCAGTTAACGTGATATGTATTACCATCGGAGGATGTTATTCTGCGGAAGCTGTGTTGATTAATACACCGACAGATGTAGCAGTTCAACCCACTGAAGACACATGATTTATTACTTTGAATTCATGAACATAATAATCCCAATGGAGAGATATCTGTGATTGATCACTAGTCGTTACACATCATAACTCACAATTTGACGTCTTGGTTCACATGATTGAGTTATAACTGAATAGACTTCTTGTGGCATCTGATTTGCTTACGAAGTTGTCGGATCGGACACTATCTGGTTTGGGGCTGATACGAGAGCTCTGCACTAGGCTTCACACATTGACACATGCGGGGAATCGAACCAGGGTCTTCGGTGGAAGCTTTAACAGGCTCTCACACCCCCCACCGGTTCAAGAAATAGAATCATAGCTAATATCTCATCATAGCTCTAAAACTCTCCGCATTTGATACCATACAAGGCCATCGATTGAGTAGGCCATGCTAGAGAATGCTACAGGGAGTTCTGTATACGATGACATTGGCGCACCATCGTCCATATGACTGATCACCGCACTCAGCAGACATCAATGTACATACCAATCCCACAGCACTTCACTGAAAGACATAACAGCGATCATGCAAATTCTTGTTAGTTCTCACCTTAGACCAGGCACATATTTGATGGTAATAAGGTTTAGTTTAGATGGGTCATAGGTTTACAGACGAATGTGTTTACTTTCGATTTTATCAGACATCCTTTGGAAGTGGAGAGGTATTTGTATGGTACATTCCATTGGCTTCATCACAAAAACTCTGGACAAACACACTTCAAGCAAGGTTTAGAGGTAATCCTTTTCGGATGAGAACGACTTTCTGGGAATTTCTTCTTTAATGCTCGTAGTCGTTGCATACGTGAATATTGTTTGGTGCCATGTTGGCTGCCTAATGTTGCAAATTGAATCCGGAGATTTATGTAAAATGTATTCAGGGAAGGAGGTTCCAGTTCTTCTGGAATCGATGTAACATTTTGCTTCAAAATGTACTGGCACTAGAGTACTGTCTGTGCTTTCGCGTCCGAAAGCGACTTGTTTTTGACAAATATATCAACGCAAAACGAGCACCTGTTTTTATTGACGCCCCGTACGTAGGCGTTTCAATATATCTTCATGCTGTTCCAGTCAATTCGAAATTAGGAGAGTGCCTGGAAAAATGGTAATTGGGTACAAGCTTCAAAACTGAGAGTTCCCATGATATTCGACCAAATGACGGTATTATAAGTATTACTTATCCGATGAACTACAATTATTTATTATAATAACCAGCATTTCCGATTGCAGGAGATGTAGATACTTGATTAATTATGACTTTCATGTAGCCTAAAACATACATATTTGCCAGGAAACCTTTGCTATAAGCAAACACTATTCTCTACTTCCCACATGTATATTTATGAAGTAAACAAAGTAATGAGGCTCCTATTTCTATCAGGATAGTCACTCGCGGAAATGCATTAACTGCTGTAAACAGTTTATGTGAGATTGAATCCTTAAGTGCTTTGTATTCGTTGATTATGTCAAAGATTTTACGAGACACATGTATCACATCCTAGAACACTTTACACAATACCATTGTTTCTGTTCATGCATTACATTTGTCGACAATGAAAAGAGAAACCATCACACCGTCGTTCATCACGTTCATGCCTGTTCAGGAACATGTCTTTGGCAAAATGTGAGGAGTACACAGTTCCAAGATCAAACGGGGTCTCACATGTTTCAGGCTCAAAGTGATTCATATGGAAAATGCAATGCAAGAGCATTTTATTTAGTTTCCATGTGCTATAAAAAGTGTCTCTGAAGATCACAGCTAAAGTAGAAGAGAATTATTAGTAAATGTATTGTTTAAATGATGAATGGTCGCGCTCATGCAACCATGAAGCAGTCCAAACGATAAATGTCTGATATTGTATCAGCTTGTGAAAATGATTCTGATCTCGATAGTGAACGAATTATCATCTATTTGGAGTCCAGCAGATATTGTCATTTAAAACAATGTTCCCTCAGTTATTACCAAGTTCCCCTCAGTGCTGAGGTTTATCAGACGTTCACAGACTGATAGATGTGGTGTTGATATGGCATATGGTGATTGAAGTTCGTGATGTGATAATGCTGGGCATATAAACGGAAACGTGTTTCCGTGGTGGACATGGTTCACACATGTGACCTGTACCACGCCGTGAAAGTGACACAGCGGATACTGATGGGTAAAATAACATCTGCTGGAGGACGTTATTATCCTGAACACACCCATGACTTCATCCACCAACAATCTATTTGAAATGCATTGACTGTGATCAGCGAAAATATGTGAGATATAACAGATGGTATATGGTGCACCGAAGACAGATGGGTTGAAGTATGTATATAGATGATGCTGTTGAGTGTGATATACCATTAAGATTGGTGGTATTAATTTACCGCATTTCCCTGAACACTCTGAAAGGGTAAAATCAAATGCTCCTAATCAGACTCCATTACAACAAAGATAAATCGTGAATTAAAGTATCGTGGATGCCTACAAACTGATTGAAATGTAAAAAAAACGTCGTTAAGTAGTAGTAGTACTGGTAGTCGTCGTAGTAGTAGTCGTAGTAGTCGTAGTAGTTCCTCTATAACTTATTCAGGAAACTCTGCGGAGGCGGATTCAGACATTACGTCTGGTGGCATTGGAAATAAGTGCCAGGGATGATCTATTGAAGTCAAGAGGCTTGGTTAGCTACAACCGAGTTCGCAGATGTAACATGACATGACCCAGCCCGGCAATACATGCCCTGAAGCTGACTTTATCGAAATCCTTCATTGTCACTGAAAGATAACTTATTAAACATATCAGCAAGTTCCTCTGCAAGTGTACAGCTATTAGCCCGTACTCTGCTGTCAGAGCCCTCTTTAAACCATGAACTGGCTCTGAACGAGTCTTTGAAGTGTCTGAGGTACAGGCACTGTTGTCGTCATGACAGGAAGTATTCGCCAACATCTATTATGGCGAACAAATCTAGGTCAGGTTCTTGAGAGGCATTTAGAAGTCGGTATTGTGATATACGACAAACTGTTATGAATGTCAATTTCTTCTTTCTTGTTTTCACAGCATTTCCAGGCTATTCCTTGCCCCTTCGTCAGGTGGATCTAGGTCGTTAAAATCTAATGTCAGCAAGGTATATTGCACTAGTTCACGGTCCCTTTCTCGTGTGGAATTTAATTTACTTCTGGCCTGTGTTAAGTCGTTTTGAGGTGAGTTTGCAAAAGGTTAGCAAGGTGAGATCAAGTTAAACCTGGGTCGTTCTGGCTTGAAACCTTTACACATCCGATATCTCCAGAATGTGTCCAGACCCAAAGATGGTCAGTCCTGATATCGCTAAGCGAGTAGTTGAAGTTATTCCTCTATCGCCAAAAGCACTGGTTCCATTTCCAACATAGGTAAATATGCGTAACTGATTTCTGGTGACCATCGCTCCTAATAAAGCATTCAGTGGCCGCCTTCATTCATTCCACTCACTGAACGGTTGTAAGTGTTAATTACGGCAGGTTTGTGATCAACTGTTTTAACACATCACTATGACTAAAACTTTCTAAACCATGGTCGTGATATCAAAGCCAGTACCCCGTGACAATTCTATGTATGAAGTACGTAAATAAGGCTTCGCCCGTGATAAAGATGTATATATCACGATGGCATTATAAGCTGATGTGTGACTAAGGTTTATGCATCACAGATGTGAATTGGTTTGGGTTTCCACCCGGGAGCCACATACAAACACACTGAGGAATGTTTTCACTATACATGTCGTTTAGGCATTCGACGGCTATAAATCCCATATTTGAAATGGATTGTTTCTTTTTTCAGCTTAAAACATTGCACAGCGTGTATCTAACCTTATTTTACAGTACACATAACTCCGTGCATGTATCTATACATTGCCCCTATAGTACACAGAATGTTACATGGATATGAAATCTATATTTCTCCCACGCGAGATATATAATGCACAGAAATTGATTTCGTACGTGACAAATATTTACCCTTCTATCTCCTCAAAGTTACGGTGAAAACAATGGTAATTCACGTATTTAAAGCATCCACGGTGCTGCAAATATTTGCCAAAGCGCCGTTATGCTACTCTGGCACATTCTTTGTCTGGTTAAAACGAATATTTACTTTCAATTTGGTCACATCTCCAGAATTTGATTTGTAGTTTACTGACAGAGCCACATTTGAATAGGAGCCGTTCCGACTACATTAGCTCTATCATGGCTTTATCTCCTGTAATGTACAATAAACTGTTTCTAAAGCATCAAGCAATGTAGCTATTTCGAAGTTCCACATTTTTAAGACATCAAATGAGTCTTTGATGAGATTGGTTAGGATATAAGCTGTCTATTGTCCTTTATTTGGAGTAAATATTGACCCCGGTCGAGATGTTTGACTTGATATTCCCTTTGTAAATACGATCTGGTGTTCTTTAATATCCACTTAAGCGGGATCAATAGCTCTTGTTTCAATATGCTCTGGTGTTACCAGGTACCAAGGAGTCAACACATTTAGGGAAGAGGTCGCTGGTGTCCATCATCAAACTGATAATAACTCAGATTCAGTGCAAGATTCATTACATGTGCGTACATCGAGGGTCACGTCATGTTGCTGAAACAAAGACAACACTTTAATGCTTCGAGTCTAAATGTGTTATATACAATGAGAGTATTTCTTAAGACATGAATGAGCTTGACAATTATCATTTCAGTTCCACAGGACTAAACATTAAATAACACACACATCAACACCTGAACAAGTCCTTGTCGGCTTAGCAAACAAATGTTGTCTGAACCACTGTCAAAGTCATAGGCATTTATTGTACAAATTACAGATAAGATAAGAAATTGCTTCTAAGGACAACACCACGTTTAACATAAAGCACTTGCTTACGTATTACACTGCAGACAGTATACCTTTGTCAGCCTCGACAAACATTTTTGAACTTTTATAAATGTCTGTGCTGTAGTATTAATCGTGTAGTCTTATACTATTCTAGTTTTCGTCATCCAGACGTTCCGTCATGCGTGGTGCTTCAACCTCATCGCGCAGTTTGGACAGGAATGAAAGATTTGATTACTCAAAGCGATTGTTATGCTTCTTTTACAGTTTTCTGTCTTAGGGTTGACTGAAAAGGCATTATCCAGGTCTGTGGTATTAAAAGTTGCAGAGGAAAATTTGTCGCGAACCAAATGAGCTCCTGAATGGATTCTCTCGAACGTAAAAGGCGAATCTATCTATGCGAGGGTCAAAGAAAACCATTGTCGTCTTGCATTCTTTCACTTCTCCTTACATTGGCTTCACTGCCGATGCTACATGGTCCTATGTTTAAATACCTGCTGTTAATTACCTGCGTAAAGTATACATCGGGCTCTAATAGTTTGTCGACTTACCGTAGGTTTACAATTTGCATTGTTACTTATCAACAGAAAACCGTAACATATTCATGTGTTGATGTGCCTCTTATTTTATACTTTGTCTTGTTTAACTGAAATGATAATTGTCAAGATCTATGCTCATTCACACTTTTAAAAATTACGCTTATTGTATATAACACTTTTAAACTCGAGGCATTAACGTGTTTTGTTTGCTCAAAAACAGCATGTCATCCACCATTCAGGCATATGCAATGTCTCCGGCGCTGAGTTACTATCAGTTGGATGATGGACCTCTTCCCTAAATGTGTTGACTCCTTGGTACCTGGTAACACCAGAGCATATTGAAACAAGAGCTATTGATCCCGCTTAAGTGGATATTAAAGAATCAGATCGTATTTACAAAGGGAATATCAAGTCAAACATCTCGACCGGGGTCAATATTTACTCCAAATATAGGACAATAGACAGCTTATATCCTAACCAATCTCATCAAAGACTCATTTGATCTCTTAAAAATGTGGGACTTCGAAATAGCTACATTGCTTGATGCTTTAGAAACAGTTTATTGTACATTACAGGAGATAAAGCCATGATAGAGCTAATGTAGTCGGAACGGCTCCTATTCAAATGTGGCTCTATGTCAGTAAACTGCAAATCAAATTCTGGAGATGTGACCAAATTGAAAGTAAATATTCGTTTTAACCAGACAAAGAATGTGCCAGAGTAGCATAACGGCGGTTTGGTAAATATTTGCAGAAATGTGGATGCTTGAAGAATGTGAATTACCATTGTTTTCACCGTAACTTCATGAGGATAAAAGTGTAAATAAATTTCCGCGTATGAAATCAATATATCTAGCGTGGGCGAACATGGATTTAAAATATATGTAGCATTCTCTGCACCATAGGTTTCAATGTCAATGTATATTTTCACATATATATGGAGCTATATGTACTGTAGAAGAATGTATCTATACAATCTATACTGTGTAATTATTTAAACCAAAGAAATGGCACAATCCATTCCAAACATTGGAATATTAGCCGTCGACTGCCAAAACGCTACCATTACCATTTCACATCTGTGATGCATAAACTCACACATCCACTTTTAACGACATCGTGATATATACATCCTTATCACGGGCGAAGCAGTATTTACAGAGTACATACATGCAACTGTGTCTCGTGTACACGGTTTGATATCATGTTCATGGTTTAGAAGGGCTCTGTTAGCAGGTTTGAGAAACAATAACGTTTTACCACAACTGATCGCATAGCTGTTATGACAAACATTTAGTGAGCGGAATGAGTGAAGGTTGAGTGCATTTTTCAGGTGAGGGTCAGCTAGAGTGGAACATGGTGTACAAAGACATAGCGATATCTGGACCGACCATCTTTGGAGTCTGAACACATTCTGGAGACATCGGAGTAAGTGAATGAGTGAGTTGGGCTTTAAGGCGTTTGCACCATTATTCCAGCAACATCGTGGCCGGGGATACCAGAAATGGGCTTCACGCATTTTACCAATATTGGGAATCGAACACGGGTCTTTGGTGTTACGAGAGAACGCTATATCCACTGGGCTTTCCAGGGCTTTCCCGCCCCTGGAGACATGTGGGAAGGTCTCTAGCCAGACAGAAACAGATCTACCTAGGTCTCACCTTGCTAAAATATCGCAGTCTCGCCTCGGAAATACCTAAAACAGGCCAGAAGTAAATCGAATTCCACACGAGAAAGGAACCGTGACCGAGTGCAATAAAAGCAGCTGACGTTAGATTTAGACGACCTATATTTGTTCGCCATAACGGATGTTAGCGAATACTTCCTGTGATGATGACTATGCCTCAGATACTTCAAAGCGAAGATGTGTGAAAGTATGAGTACACACAAAGATCTTCAGTTTATGGTTTAAAGAGGGCTCTGTCAGTAGAGTTGGGCTAATAGCTGTACACTTGTAAAGATACTTGCTTCCAATATGTCAAGCTGATTTGGCTCAGTTTAACTTGTGCCGTCTTTCCATCACAATGAAGGATTTTCGATAAAGTCAGCTTTAGGTCACATGTTACTGGGATGGTTCAGGCTATGTCTGTGAACTCGGTTATAGCTAACCAAGCCCCTTGACTTCAATAGATCATCCCTGGCACTTATTACCAATGCCACCAGACGTAATGTCTGAAGCCGCCTCCGCAGAGCTTCCTCAATAAGTTACAGAATGGCTGTTATCATGGTGCAAAGATGTCAGACACTCGTACTGGCTTGCTTTCTCCATCGGGAGATGCTAATGTAATTATGTTATATGGGGTACTAATGTCATCTGTATTTGTCCCCTCGTGTGTATCGAGTATGCAGGTAATACGTATCGCTTGTTGATACTACTACTACTACTACCACCACCACCACTACTACTACTACTACTACTACTACTACTACTGCTGCTGCTGCTGCTGCTGCTACTGCTGCTATACTACTACCACCACCACCACTAGTACTACCACTACCACTACTACTACTACTACTACTGCTGCTGCTGCTACTACTACTACTGAATGTCATCGAAATCCAGTGAATCCATGGTCAGGAAATCATTTCAGAACTTGCGAAAGTAAGCCCACCGTAAGCATCTAAGATACTTTATTTCATGATTGAACTCAGTCACAACGGAGGCTGCTAAGGAGACGTGTTTACATATTTCAGCCAGAGTGTGCAAGACAACGTGCTACATTAACACCACTAATCTTAATGGTATATCACATTCAGCGGCAAGATAAATACACACACTGCAGCTCGTCTGTTTTCAGTGTACTAGATCTCATCTGTTCACATATCTTTGCTGATCACAGTCAATGCATTTCAATCAGATTGTTCGTAGATTATGTTATGGTTGCATCCTCCATCAGATATGATTTTACCTAACCGCTGTAACAGTTTCATGGCGTGGCCCAGGTCACATGACCACCATCGAGACACCACCATGACCACCATCGAGACACCACCATGACCACCATCGAGACACCACCATGACCACCATCTAGACACCACCATGACCACCATCGAGACACCACCATGACCACCATCGAGACACCATCATGACCACCATCGAGACACCACCATGACCACCATCTAGACACCACCATGACCACCATCGAGACACCATCATGACCACCATCGAGACACCACCATGTCCACCATCTAGACACCACCATGACCACCATCTAGACACCACCATGACCACCATCTAGACACCACCATGACCACCATCGAGACACCACCATGACCACCATCGAGACACCACCATGACCACCATCGAGACACTACCATGACCACCATCGAGACACCACCATGACCACCATCGAGACACCACCATGACCACCATCGAGACACCAACATGATCACCATCGAGACACCACCATGACCACCATCGAGACACCACCATGACCACCATCGAGACACCAACATGATCACCATCTAGACACCATCATGATCACCATCTAGACACCATCATGACCACCATCGAGACACCACCATGACCACCATCGAGACACCACCATGATCACCATCGAGACACCACCATGACCACCATCGAGACACCACCATGACCACCATCGAGACACCACCATGACCACCATCGAGACACCAACATGATCACCATCTAGACACCATCATGACCACCATCGAGACACCACCATGACCACCATCGAGACACCACCATGACCACCATCGAGACATCACCATTACCACCATCGAGACACCACCATGACCACCATCGAGACACCATCATGACCACCATCGAGACACCACCATGACCACCATCGAGACACCACCATGACCACCATCGAGACACCAACATGACCACCATCGAGACAACACCATGACCACCATCGAGACACCATGACCACCATTTCCGTGAATATAAGCAGTATTATCACATCAAGAACTTCAGTCACCACATATTATATTATCTCCATATCTATCAGCCTGTAAATGTCTGATAAATCTCAGCGCTGAGAGGGAACTTGGTAGTAAACAGTGTTTTAAAAGAAAATATTTGCCCGGAGTGCAACTAGGTGAAAGTGCTTTCACTATCCAGATCAGAATCATTTTCACAAGCTGATACAATATGAGACATTTATCGTTTGGACTGGTTCATGGTTGTATGTGCACTGCAACTTATTCACCATTTTAACAATATATTTCATAATAATTCTCGTCTACGTCATCCGTGACACATTTTAGAGCACTTGGTTCAAAATTAAATATTCTTGAATTCATTTTTCCAAATGACAGTTTGAGCAAGAAATGCTTGAGACCGTTTGATCTTGGAACTTTGTATCCCTTAACTATTGTCACAGACATATCACTTCACAGGCGTGGTCTGATATGCAGCCATACAGATGATGAACGGCGGTATGCTGGTTTCTAGCTTTGATGTCGACAAATAGAAAACATGAAAGGAAACACTGATATTGTTTGAAGTGTCCAGTAAAGTGATAGATGTTTCAACAATACTGAATAAATATCACCTTTTTTGGCCTTGTTGCGGTCATACGGCCCGTTTTCTGCTTTATGCACATGAAGATGATCCCTACAATCCAGTATATTCCAGCAATATTATTGATTCCTTCGGAATACAGAGACAATTTATATTACAGATATGGTTCGCTTTAATCGGGCGTAGAAATATGAAAGTCATGTTAAACAGCAGAATCAGCATCAATATCAGCGGCTACCATTTAGTTCCCGCATTTCAAACACGGTAAAACATAATGACCGTGACTGAAACGACTTCCCTATTCAGAACGTAAGTGGGCACTTGCTAAAAGGTTGATGAGCAAACCGATTTAAGCTTTCAATAGCCACACTATTTCTTTTTGGTGTTTCCTGTTGGGCTCAGCAACAGGCCATCAGTTTATTATGCACGTTGGGAGCATAGATCATGTCAAATGAGATAAACTGTGAGCCTGATAACTGTGTATGCCATATCGACAAGAATTGGTTACGTGGGGCCAATATAAAGCATTCCAAAACAAGCAAAGGATGCAGGCCATAATCTGTCATTTGCAAGACTCTCTGGTAATATCACGGCGGAGAACGCAGATGTGGGCTCAGATAAGCTATACTAACTCACGGTTTCCGAGATATGAAGACAACAAGAGAACTTAAAACGGTAATATTCTCAAGTGATAGTAGATGCAATCTTAGCCCTGAACTCTCGCCAAATCTCTGACAATAACCAATTGAGACTCTTTCAGATACAATGTGTTTACGCTAAACAAATTCAGAAAATTGGTCCTTAGGCTCAAAAATACATTATGGCATCGTTTGTGCAAGTCAAGCGATACGTCAGAATGTATTTACCACATGAATAACTTCTTGTCTTGCTTAAAACAGATGAAGGAGGAGAACTAATGAACATTCTAGCGTTTGGCAGCGCGTTAGAATGTCTTTATTGGTCAAAGCACATTCAAAGGGCACTAAAGTAATTCACAAATACTACATACATATATATATAGTTACATGTATATTTTATATTACCAGGGCTAAGAATTGAAAAATACCTAAATGCATGATTAATTCTCAGCAATAGGTCAGTTATATGACTGCTGTCTGTAAATAATGTTATAGACGGTATGTCAACCATGCCAAGATGCCTAAATAAATAAATAAATAAATAAATAAATAAATAAATAAATAAATAAATAAATAAATAAATAAATAAATAAATAAATTGTTGAGTTTTTCCACATCCGTATGAAATCACTGCTAAAAGCAGAGCCGATCGTGCAATTTCGATTGAATCATGAGCATCTATGCACCCGTCTTTGAAATGTCTTTTTGACGTATGTCATCGTTTCCCAGTTGCGTAAATTGATGTTCATGATGCTGATCACTGGAGAGTCTGGTTCACATACTGTTGTGTAAAGAACAGCTACACAGAAATCATCCAAGTTTTGCAAAGGGAATTTTA
The DNA here is from genome assembly GCF_037392515.1 of Haliotis asinina. Taxonomy (NCBI): domain Eukaryota; kingdom Metazoa; phylum Mollusca; class Gastropoda; order Lepetellida; family Haliotidae; genus Haliotis; species Haliotis asinina. The sequence continues at coordinate 42,489,878 of NC_090286.1, forward strand.
CAGGGGGAAACATGAAAGTCGCGGGAATTAAAAGTACTCACTCACTCACTCACTCATTCACTCCACGGGTACATTCTAATACTACAGATGAATCAGATAATAAATGTGATTCTGATAACGACATACTGTAATGTGATTGGCATGCGTATCAGGAGACCGCGGCTATAGGGCCCGACACACAGAGCAGTCAGCTAACAACATTTACAGAAGAAACCGCAGGTGGCCAAGTTAAGCTAACAGTTACGGCGTACCAAGCGCATTGAGTCGAATGTTGCCAGATTCATATCGGATCTGGCAGAGACAGTTTGCCTCTGTGATATCCCGAATTCGTGAATAAATAACAGCTGCATTTGTCAATTTAAAATATGAAAAACATAACTTTATTGGTCATGTGCAATAAAATATATAAGATGAAGAGATATGTTTGTTCGTTGATTGGCGTTGAGCAACCAGTGTGCCCAAAATGACCATTTCCTTGTACTCTCGTGATGCAGGCGGTAAAAGTGCACCTGTTACACGTCACTTGGGCTTTAGTAGCACACTAGAATCTAAGGTAGTAGTTAATACTTCATATAATAATTGCCATCTGTATGTCTGTTTCTATTACATTTCAGTAGCCTTTGAACATATAGCAGCGTGACAATGAAATACCCATGTATATAAAAAAGGGTGTCGACGAATAATCCCGAATTTGGACATAAAAAACAAGTTAATACTAAAAACTATATATTTGAAGATTGCCGGAGTATTTTACCCAAGTTTACATAGGTAATACCCGACCTTGCTCAAATATCCCGTGTATTGTGTACGTCATCCTGACGTCATTGCTGACGTCATTCGAAAATTATTATCACATTCTTCCTTTCTGAACTCTCGTAGCAATAACCTATTTTATGGTTATTCGTTTAAACAATTGTCATTAGAAATGAATCATTCACAAAAGATGAGTTCTACTTCATTTTCCCATGCCCACCTTTCCTATTACTCAATCTGTAGCGACTATGACGAACTGCCATTTATGGATGAATTTCTCATCACCCCTAAATAACAGCTGTACATTAGATTAATCGGTTGATCTTCTGCATACAATAAACAATTCATAATTTTGAAATAGTGAGTGAGTATGATTTTACACCGGTATAGGCAATAAACTGGCAATGTCACGACGGACGGCGCAATGTATAATACACCATGTTGGAATCGAACCAGGGCCTCCTGAGAGATGACCGCTTTAAAAACAAAATATCAACTAGGCTACTCCACAAGCCCCTTCATTTAAACATTCACTCATATGAGTGAAATGAATAATATCAAATTTTAAACAAATCAGTGGTGACTCTGAAAGCGTCACAAATCTGTTGAGAATCTGTTCACAAACGTCACGGTAGACCCAGTAATGAAATGAGCAAGCACACGCAGGCCCAAAACGTGATTAAAACTAGATCGAATCCAATATTACGTTCCCACTAGAATAGCTACTGTCATCATCATCATACCAAGGTGTATGACCCGGTATAATTAATTCACTGAGAGCTCACTAATCTGTCATACAGACCCTGAAGCAAATATATCCAAGAAAGTTCACGTAAGTCTAGAAAATGTGTCTAAAGTCTAAAATATGTTCATTTAAGAGACTAGTTGTTAGTCTAATAGTGTACAGCGTCCAATCACACTCACTCACTCATGTCTGTTTTCACACACTTACCTTCCTTTTCCATATACAAACCATGATCTGTCACGAGAAACTAGTTGGTCTAGTCTTCATCACTTTCATACAGAGAATGGTATTCATGTATCCCAAGTCTATATATCATCTATTCGTGGTAAAGGAGTGTACATCGTCATAGGAGTATCCTCCGCCCACAGCGCGCCACACACCACTAAGGCCTTGTATACCAAGAGACCCTGCACTCGAAGTTTCCAGCATTCTGGGTTATCCGTTTCTAATGTCCTACACTTTCCCATCAGCTGAGTTGGCGCGCGTTAGCTCTTACCTGTCGTATTCTTGTGCTGGCTTCAGGCAATATGAAACTTTCAAAATGTAATTACCAAGTTTGTGAGGTTAATTGGTGCTGTTAGTCGTCAAGGTGCAGCTGGGGAATACTGTCTCGTTGTTTCGGTACTGGTATATCATGGGGGGCTTTTTGTAATGCACCGGTTTAATGTTTGCGGGAACAGAAGAAGAGCTGAAAACAAAACATCAGTGACGTGGACCAAAAGAAGACGAAGGCATCGGAGTGCAATAAACAACAGCAGGATGCGTATGATTCTTGAGATGTATGCAAATCCGTTTTGATCTTGGCGATAAGAGGATCGATATTGCTTGAAAGCAATTCACCAGACCGATACTGGCCGAAAAGAATTATGACCTTTAGAGGTAGACAACAACAGCACAGTAGAGAACAGTGCTATTGTAACAGAGCAATAGACAACAGTTCTATTGCCACATAGCAACAGACAACAGTTCTATTGGTGTGGAACAGTAGCCAATAGTTTCTGTTACCGATGAGCAATAGACAACAGTTCTATTGTTCTAGAGCAGTAGACAACAGTACTATTGCCGCAAAGCAGCAGCCAACAATTCGGTTGCCAGAGAACAGTAGTCAACAGTTCTATTGCCACACAACAGTACACAACAGTTCTATGTTATCAAAATTGTAGTGTGGTGTCGATGTGAAATATCGATATTTCAAAGAAGTATTAAAAACCGGACGGAACCATAATATACCATGTATACGAATAAAATATACACGTGCGTATATTTCTGTACATAACGGACAGTTTGTGACAGTCAAAATATACTGACATACTTCTGTCTTCAAAACTTGCGTCTGAAATAATGACAAACTACACTGTCCTACAAACACCTTACTCTTTGTCTAGTGGTTTCAGTATTTACTCATCACACGAGACGAAGCTCGATGCCATACATTGGTAACTCGTGAGATCCCATATGTTGCACCTTCCGCCTTGATGTTGCTGGAACACTACACAAAAGTGTGAGATCAAGTATCAAACTCACTATCTCATTCAGCTCATCACTTAAATGGACATGAGGTGAATATATCATAAGTCCCGGCACTGAACCACCACTGTCTCATGATCGATATTCAACACGAACGCTGCTCATCGATTAGATCCAAACTATAATATACACACCCCCCAAAACATAGAAATTTTATGATTAATGAGTTTCAGTTTGTTGGCCATATGACCACATTGCCTAGCAACAAACAATTTTACTCGAATAAAACAAGTGTGAAAATGTTATAAAATGTTGATGAAACAGAGTGTGGTATAAAATGCCTGATTAAACACACTTAGACGCAGCCGAACTCGATGGTTCCAGACTGTTACTTTATATTACACGACATTGGCAGGATATCTTTCAGTCAGTACTTAATAATTTCCTCAAGAAAGTACATGGGTTAATGATGATGCTTTGCTTTCATTTCCATGATTAGTATTGCAGAAATTAGACCCATATAACTGAGACTGATCGGTACCAACTTGCACGGTTGAGTGAGTGAGTATGGGTTCGTGTCGCTGTTAGCAACAGGGACGTTAGGAATGGGCTTCACGTAGAGTAACCATGTGTGGAATCGAACCCGGGAAATTGGCGTCACAGAAACCGTGAATATCTGGTAAACGGTACGTCCAGTTATACCGCGCTATATGACAGCAGTGGAACATGACTAAGCGTTCCAAGAAATCAGGACTTTCTGGAAGCAGGTATAAAAATAAGGTACAGTCTAATTACATCAAACATATGTTACATGTGATGTTGAAAATAACAGTCTTACTCATAAGTCGAACAGTTTTGTTTCAAGAAATAAAAAACACACTATTGGGACTGTGTTTTTAAGGATTCCTGTTGTAAGAAAGGTTTCAGGATATCGGCTTCCTTTGATTACACCGACCATCTGTCTTCATCACAGACTCAAGAAGGCACAAGCTACGTAAACATAATTACACACTTGACTTGATCAGCAACAAGGGATGGGAGATATTCCATCCTGTTGAAAGTACGGGCTTGAACAGGGAACAGTTCGTTTTTTCGTTAAATTGTCGTGTAGTTCCGTGATGAACGGGCAAACGGGAAGTCACTGAGTTAATATGACAGCGCAGCAACTATTACAATGACACGTGTATGTTTCTTGTTACCAACAGTAAAGAACAGTAAAACCACTAGTGTATCACAGATATCCATTTAAAACTAGTGATAAAATTTGAAACATTTTAACCAGAAATAACAAGACAATGTAAAAACAAACTATTAACATTACAGTAATTAAATGAGAACTGATGTTATTAAAAGATCCTTCACAGTTCGTGTCCCTTGTGATGGAATATTCAACACAGTTAAAAAGAGATGCTTGACCGTGATTCTTTCATCACAAGGGATGCAAAACGGAAAATCCTCACCTTTTAACAGAAATTCATGAGCATATCTTGTGTGGCCAATACGACATCCTCGCTTGATGACCTCTTCAGATCTGGACTGAAGAGGTATAACCAAAGTAGGCATAACAAATATATCGTTTCATTGCATATAATGTATTGATATAAACTTGGGTGTCCCACTCCTGCATCAGATCACGATGGTCTCTGAAACCTAGTAGTGACAAGGTTCCTCTCAGTTGGCCCAAGTGTTGAAAAATGACGATATCCACACATACCAAAACATATATGGCGTCTTTGATCTTGGTTAGTTGCTGGTAACGTATGACAAAGACTACCATGCATCTCTTATATCAAAGACCTCACTTCTGACGTAAATGTCTTAATATTGGTGCTTTATTTATGAAAAAGGTATGGAGTAAAAAAAACCCAATCACATTAAACCTTTCGTTTGGGAGTGTTTTCATCAGAGAATGTACTATGTGCTACCCAGATACCAAGCACGTTTCATAATAGACGAGTTTGATGTTGAACTTGTGCTTCGTCAACAGTGGAACCTTCAAACAAATGGACGCCTGGATTGGATCAGGTACGGAAGCCTCGATCTCCGGTTACCTGTACGGTCAGATATAGCACCTGCCTGACCTGGACACAGATATAAACACTTACAACGTTTTTCACAATTAATCCTCCGGCGTCAAAACACTCACAAAGGAAAAGGATCATCGTATGGGAAGGGGTTCTTGCTGAACCTTTTCAGCATCAATTCAGATGACTTTAATGACATACTTCGGACCATCGTCAGGTAAAGCCGCCCTACCCTCCTTCCCAACCGCTCCCCATTCTCACATATGTACGTACGCACTTACGCACTTACGCACTTACGCACGCACGCACGCGCAAATACACCAACCCCTCCCCCCCTACCCCCAAATTTCAAGATAGTAATGCGGTTGTATGGAAGAGAAGGCGTCAAGCCCAAATAACTCTCATCTTGGGAAGCGATCCCATTGGTGATGTAATGGGCATGTCAGGATGACAGAATGATGTGCACTCAGGGTTTTAACTGTTCCCTAACTGTCATATACTTGATCATGAAGGATTCTTTGAAATTTAAAACTCAGGAGAATACCCACTGTCGAGTATCCACTTGAACAAAATTACTTTGGGAATAAAAGGCAAAATAACGAATACATTATTTGAGGATTGCTTTTAACGTCCATGTCGCACAAACGTCTCAAATGACCATAGTAATACTAATCTATCATAGACTTCACTTCTCCAGCGTGGGAGTCATTATGCTATGTTCCATGATGTAAAATTTTAAAATACAATCACAATTTGGAAGTGCACTTCTTTAAGTAAACCTGCAGTGTATACCTATTTATGACGCACGGACCTCCTGTATGAAAATTAAATCTTTCAAAACTTTTTCAACGCAACGAAGTTTGACTCAAAGCAATTAATACACCAGTGATGATATTTGATAAACGCTCGTTGCCTAATGATATAAAGTAGAAGACTGAAATCTAGGAATAGAAGTGATTCGTATTAATGTATTGGCCACTCACGTCCATTTCCGTAACTGACAGCGTCTCTGAGAGTTTCCGGTATGGAATGTCAATACATCATGTTACCATTCCACCAAACAAACAATGCCAAAGGAAAACTGCATCCTGTAATTTCCGGTGATAAATTGCAGGTAACGTATTGCATCACCTCGTTCGACGTTCATAACGGAAAGGGTGAAAGGTAAACATTGTTTGTATGAAATGATCCCAAAGTCAACAACGTCAATCACTTATACACATCTTCAAATTGTGGATTATAGCCCCGAGCATATGGCTAACAATACAAAGTGGAGCACCTTACAAAAATTATTCCATCTAATCTGTTGATTCAACGGCGTCTGTCGCAGATTCCACAATCACATAACATTTTCTTGAGAGGAAACTGATTGGGATTACAGAAGACTCAGGGCACGAGAAGAACGGGTGTTGATTGGGACCATTATTGATCTGTAACATACTAAATGCAATCACTTTCTGGAATAAACAACATATTTCAGAATGTGGTAATGCTTAAGGAGAGATCTTTTGATCCACTTTTTATTTCTGACATTGATAATGGGATATTTATATTTCGACTTGAAGTCGTGATTTTACAGTCTGGCTGTTCACAAGGACAGTTCGCACTGATTCAACTAACATGTGATGTTCAGAAACCAGTATTGCAGGCACTCTCATCTCCTTTTGTTCAAGTAAAGTAAATTACAACATCAATGTGAAGTCTACCGAACAATATGCTCGTTTGAAATTGATATAAATCTATTGATCATCTAACGCACCCTTGTAATTTTGTCACAGGGAATTCACAAAGAAAGTCCGTAATAGATGAGTTTCAAGCATCGACAAAAGCCTGTTCTCTTAAAACAAAATTACAGTGCAAGCTGTCTAAACCGGCACCCATCGGGACTGAAGAAATAATCCGGTTTAGACAATATGACGGATAGTAGAGCTGATGGTAAATATACAATCCACGGAGGGACTGAGATTTTGTGCGGGTGTTGACAACCTGCCGGATTGGACAGACGTAGGTTTTGCAGCATACCGGTAAATGTAATTTGTTTTTTTACAAACTTCACAGTTGGTATAACTGTAAAAGAAATATCAGGTTTTGTTGAAACATAATTTCAAAAATGATTGCATTTGCTTTTCATACCTATTATACTGGACAAAATAAGTTAGGGATGCTTGTATTTTTGTGACTGATATGTTATCACAATGTGAATGAATAAATATAACAGCATTCATAATTTGAAATGTACAAATATCCCGAACTATTTATGACCTGTATATTATAAACGTAAAAAGATAGAATTCACACATGCAGCTGATTTGAACCACAGATGATGTACCAATGTACTGCTGGATTATCCGCGGCCTTTATGCATTATGTTCGTGGCCTAATACAAATTAGCTTTCTCTCCCACACGTACACACGTACCGACCCATGAAGGTCCGGAGTAGAACAGGCCCTCAGCAAGCCACTCTTGCCATTAAAGGCGACCGCGTTTGTCATAAGAGGCTACTAACTTGATCGGGTGGTCAGGCTCAGCTGACTTGGTTGACGCATGTCATCGGTTCCCAATTGCGCAGATCGATGCTCATGCTGTTGATCACTAGATTGTCTGGTCCACTCTCAATTATTTACAGACCGTCGCTATATAGTTGGAATATTGCTATTCCACGCAATACTCAATACGAAAAGACCCGAAATGACATGTTTCCATATACTATTTCGTAAACTTTTTGTTTGTTCTCGTAAAGCTATGTGCTCTCAGAGTCCTTTAAACATAAATAGCAATGGTTATATCTAGAATGCAATCGTGAATCCAACTGAAAAAGTCAGTTCACCAGGAATCAACTCAGTTTATATATTTTGAAACATTGAAACAACTTCCCAACATCTACATATAAACGTAAGACACTATTCAGTAAGTGGAATAAGACTCATTGACCTTCGCTTTCCCCACCATTGTATGATTTACGCCAAAACAAATAGGAGTTACTCACTGTTAATAGCGTGGGCCATATTTCAGTGTCATGGTATCCGATGGCATCACTATATAGTTACAGTATGACTGATGTTTTTATAATAGGTTGACGTTGTATCTTTTACCCCCATTGATTAACGGCCATTCATGTACACAAACATATAATAGATTTAATAAGTCTTCACGTCTGGATCGTGGCACTAAACAGCTGAATGAGCCAGTCAAATTAGACCTACCGGCGAGACGCTCGAGTTTCCGACTCGTACTTTATCATTTTTTGAAGGATAATGTCTCCTCTTGAGGGCTTTTATTCATTCCTTATTCAGGAGATACCAAAGTCCAATAAATCTGCTCTGGACCTGGATTTTAAAGCTGTCTTAGCGCTAAGATAGCCGTAAGTGCCATACATTAACATTGTCTTACGATTGTCTTAGCGCTAGGAGAGCCGTAAGTGCCATACATTAACATTGTCTTACGATTGTCTTAGCGCTAAGAGAGCCGTAAGTGCCATACATTAACATTGTCTTACGATTGTCTTAGCGCTAAGAGAGCTTCGAAAATTTAGTCCCTGGAATGCAACGATGTTGGTGAAAGGCAATGATTCAGATACATTGCTGAAAACCTCTTCACACATCGTAACCATGTAGGGATTCGAACAAGGACCTTCGGCGTGACGAGGGAAAACGATCACCACTAGGCTACCCCATCAACATCCGCTCCGTAAATTCCGATATAAAATGTGATCATATTTCAGAACAATATCACTTTCCGAAAAATATACCCAAAATCAGACGCGTTTTAAAGGAGGTGTCACGTTGTTAACGCTCCGTGTTTGCAATTATTCAATTATGGACGAACTAGCAAACCTGTGATTGTGGGTTCGCCCAAATTATGTTCCTAGGTTTGTCACCAATGCTGATGAGGTTCACCGCAAATGAATGGCTGAGGTCTCCATCGTTTGCCACCCACATTCTACTGACGCTTAGTACAAACCTAGTTAGTAGACAGATACGCCGTTTTTGTATCGAAAAAAAGAATACGAAAAACAACCAATCAAATAACAAGAAGAAGATCTAACACCGCTCAGCCATACCTGAGTGGTAAAAGCATCTATGAGTCCTGGAGTGCAAATTTTAGAAGAAAACCCGAAACTAGTAGCAGACTGTAACTTCAGCGTCGCTTTGAAGAATGTATGCATGTAAATGTGTTATTGATTAGGAGAAAAGATTAAGGTATTTACATTAAGTCGGTGCCTAAAACTACACATTCGGTTATATCCCCTTGAGGGTCATATATATGCCCTGGGGTTAATTAGTGCACTTTGATAACTTGCCTCAAGTCGACAATTCATCAAGTGCACAAGGCATCCATTTAAAGATGTACAGTATGTTGCGCTTCTCTATGAAGTGCAGCAGAATTTATGATGATCATATCATACATCCTCTGTAAGATAGTTTCTCTAATAATTCCATAACAATTATTTCTTTTGTTCAAGACAATAGTACTATCCAATTCACAATGCAGCGTCTTTTTTCCTCGAACATTTTTCGTTTTAACTGCACCCCCGACCCAAACCCATCCTTATCTATTAAGCTAATCAAATGTATACGCGTATAGTCTTCAACAGAACCTGTAACCGATTCTGGCCATCTTGGAATATTGCCTAGACAGTCATGATAACGTGAAAAACATTATTGCTGTTCTATGTGTGTAACATTTGGCAGTGTGGTATGGCAGGCTGCGATAATTGGTGCGAATGTATCAATGCATGACCGATTTGTCATAATATCCTACAGAAATGCCCAAAAGAGTTGAAAGAATGGAACTTAAAGACCCGATCTTTAAACATGAGGAAACAGAATGCATATAAAACGGGTTTCTTCTGCGCACACAGCATAAAACAAAACTTTCGTCAAAACCTTAGTTTTCTAGAAATGCCTTTCTTAACCATGCGAAATAGCTTGGGAAGGTTTGTTGGCAAAGTCTACTCAAGTCATCGGTAAATGCAAAATATTTGTTTAAGGAACACAAAGTAAAGGTTCCATTACATGTCATACAGAAGATGTGGCGCCTCAGACGAATAGTGTGATCTTACAAATCTTACATTTGCTTTGATGTCTTTCTGTAGCTACATACCCCCCTTCTCTAATGAGTCGGTTCCATGTCTTCCCCTGGAGAATCTGCTCTGTAACAAGGATAAGTTTATACACAGTGATCACCGAGGCCGACAACAGGAAACCATATGTAAGTGCTAATGTTTGTAATTAAAACAGTACCACCTGGGTCTACTTCATTATACGACGTTAATACATATTTACAAACATGTGTAAATCACTGTGTAGAAGACCACAGGGATGAACATCAGCACGTCAGAGACGATTCGGCATGGTGAACCACCACTCTCTCTTAATCGATGATCAACACCAACGCTGCTCATCGATTGGATACAAACCATAACATATACAACCCCGAACATGGGTATTATAAGATTTATAAATTTTCATTTTTTTGGCCACATGACCATATTACCCAGCAACAAACAATTTTAGTCGAACAACACAAGTGTGAAATTGTTATAAATTGTTGATGAAACAAAGCGTGTTACAAAATGCTTAGATTATGTTTAAACACACTTAGACGCAGCCGAACTGTTCCAGACAGTTACTTTATGTTACACGACATTAGCGGGGATATCTTTCAGTCAATAGTTAATAATATTTACGTAATTGTAAAATACATGACTTAATGATGATATTTTGCTCTCATTTCTATGATTAGTACTGCAAGAACTAAACCCATATAACTGAGACTGATGGGTACCAGTCCCTTGCACGGTTTAGTGAGTGAGCATGTGTGGAATCAAATCCGGAACTTTGCCGTCACGAAACCCTTGACTATCTGGGTTAGAATTCGTTGTCAGCAAGTATGCTTGTCGTGAGAGGCGACTAACGGGATAGGGTGGTTAGGCTCACTGACATGGTTGACACACTTCATCGTGTTCCAACTGCGTTATGAGAGCCGCCATATAGGTGTAATATTGCTGTGCGGCGTTAAAAACACAAACCAAACCAATTATGCAGACATTGACGTGGCCAGCGAACGATTTCGACGATACCCCATTGTCACTGCCAGATAAATACGCCATTGTATCATAGTGTACAAAACGCACATGGAATGCACATAACGTACACACTTGGATAACTGAATATTTGTTTGTTGTTGAACGGTACATCCAATTATACCGCTGCTATATGACAGCGGTGGAACATGACTAAGCGTTCCAAGAAATCAGGGTTTTCTGGAAGCAGGTATAAAAATAAGCTACAGTCTAATTACATCAAACATATGTTACACGTGATGCTGAAAATAACAGTCTTACTCATAAGTCGAACAGTTTTGTTTCAGGAAAATAAAAACACACTTTTGGGACTGTGTTTTTAAGAATTCCGTTCTTCTTACAACCGATCCTGTTGTAAGAAACGTCTTCAGGATATCGGCCTCCTTTGATTACACCGACCATCTGTCTTCATCACAGACTCAAGAAGGCACAAGCTACGTAAACATAAATACACACTTGACTTGATTAGCAACAAGGGATGGGAGATATTCCATCTTGTTGAAAGTACGGGCTTGAACACGTCTTCGATTAAAAGTCGTGTAGTTTCTTGATTAACCGGCATACGTTAATATATGAACATCATCAGACGACCTCCAGGCTGACGTAGATATCTTAATATTGGTGCTTGATTTATGCAAAAGGTATGGAGTCCAACAAACAAACACATTAATCCTTTCGTTTAATAGTGGTGCTTAATTTATGAAAAAGGTGTGGAGTAAAAAACAAAACCAAACACATTAAATCTTTCGTTTGGGAGCGTTTTTCATCGGAGAATGCACTATGTGCTACTCAGATAGCAAAAACGTTTCATAATAGATGAGTTTGATTTTGATCTTGTACTTCGTCAAAAGTGGAACCTTCAAATACATGAACGCCTGGATTGGATCAGGTACGGAAGCCACGATCTCTGGTTACCTGTACGCTCAGATATAGCACCTGCCTGACCTGGACACAGATATATGCACTTGCAACTATTTTCATAATTAATCCTCCGGCGTCAAAACAATCACAAAGGCAAAAGGATCATCGTATGGGAAGGGGTTCTTGGTGAACCTAGTCTGGTGCCGTTATCATATTTGCACCTGCGTGAAATGTGTTCAGATCACTTTGAGAGTATTCTACGACAGAATTTCAAAATATTCTCAGATAAATACATCAGCATCATTTCAGAAGAAGATAGTGACATATTTGAGGATTGTCAAGTACAGTCAACCTCATCCTCCTTTCCACTGCTCTCCACTAGCCTTCACACATGTACCCACGCACGCACGCATACATGAACGCACATCCACATGGGAGCAAATACTCCCCTACACCCCACACACCCCACCCAGTCTTCAGGATAGTTCAGTTCCGTATGTATCGGAAACTAAAACAACGGCCATTAGGCTTATACATGGATTGGTTCTGGTTAAGCTGTTCGGTTGGTCGTATCGTAGGTCAATGTTCATATTGTCACTCACAGGTTTGTTCAAACTCTATCAAATATTCACATACCGACGCATAACTAGACCAGCAGAATATCTAGGAATGTATAGGAAAAGTGGGCAAGTAAACTCTAGCAGTAATGCAGTTGTATGAAAGAGGAGGATGCCAAGTCCAAATACTCTCATATTGGGAAGCGATCCATTTGGGGAACGAAAGAAGCACTTGGTCCCGGATGTAATGGACATGTCAGGACGACAGAATCATGTCCATCTACGGTTGAACTGTTCCCCAATTGTCAAAATATTCCTCATAATGGACTCTTGGAAATGGAAAACTCAGGAGAATGCCCACTGTCGAGTATCCACTTGAACAAAATTACTTTGGGAATAAAAGGCAAAATAACGAATGCATCATTTGAGGATTGCTTTTAACGTCCATGTCGCACAAACGTCTCAAATGATTAATAATATAGTAATAATAACTTGTCGTAGACTTCACTTCTCCACCGTGGGAGTCGTTGTGCCATGTTCCGTGATGTAAATACAATCACATTTTGTATGTGCACTTGTGTAAGTAAACCTGTTGTGTATGACGATCTAAAACGATGCGTCATTTTCGCATGGAGTTCCAGCATGAAAAATAAGGCTTTCAAAACTGTTTCAACGCAACGAAGTTTGATTCATAACAGTTGATACACCAATGCTGATATTCGATAAGGGCATGTTGCCTAATGATGTAAAATAGAAGACTGAAATCTATGAACAGAATTGGTTCGTATTAATGTATTGGCTTCTCGCGTCCATTTCCGCGTCTCTGAGAGTTTCCGGTATGGAATGTCAATATATCATGTTACCATTCCACCAAACAAACAACGCCATAGGAAAACTGCATCTTGTAATTTCCGGTGATAAATTGCAGGTAACGTATTGCATCACCTCGTTCGACTTTCATAACGGAAAGGATGAAAGGTAAACATTGTTTGTAGGCAATGATCCCAAAGTCAACAATGTCAATCACCTATACACATGTTCAAACTGTGGATTATAGCCCCGAGCATATGGCTAACAATACAAAGTGGAGCACCTTACACCATATTCCATCTTATCTATTGATTCCACGGATCTGTCGCACAGTCCACAATCACGCAACGTTTTCTTGAGGGGAAACATATAGGGGTTCTGGAAGGCTGAGGGCATAAGAAGAGCGGGAAACATTATTGATCCGTAACAGTTTTAACGTAATCACTTACTGAAATAAACAACATATCTAAAAATGTGTCATGTTGGTTAAGCAGAAATCGTTTGATCCACTTTTTATTTCTGACATTGATGATAGGTATTTACATTTAGACTTTAGGTCGTGATTTTAAAGCAGTCCAGGAAAACAGTTCGTGCATTTAACCTTTGATGTTATGGAACCAACTTTCCAAGCACTCTCATCTCCCTTTGTTCAAATAATGTAATAGCATCTATGTGAAATCTACCGAACAATATTAACATTCAGGTTTGCTATTGATTAGAATGGTTTAATGCATGTACTTGCAGTCTGTAATGTAATTGAAATGATCATCTGACGCATCCTCGGCTTTTTGTTACAGGGGATTCATAATGAAAGTCCATAAATAGATTAGTTGTGAAACCCTCTTCCCTAAAAATGAAATACACGATAAAAACACAAAACACAAGCTGGCGTAAAGTAGTATCAGGTTTTGGTGACACATAATTCCAAAAAGACTGCATTTACTTTTCATATGTATTATAAACGTAAAACGATATAAAAATATGTTCAGAAGTGAACCTTGGAAAGGTTTGAAACCACAAAAACTCAGATGACGTAATAATGTCATATACGCAGCCATTATGTATAATGTGCTTGTTCTCATACAAATTAGTTTTGCTCCCCATACATGTACGTAATGACGCACGTACGCTTGCAAATACGTAACATATATTAATATTCTATTTCGGAAACATTTCGTTTGTTCCTATGAAGCCATGTGCTCTTACAGTCCTTTAAAAAGCAAAGAATGATGGTTTTATCTATCTATCTATCTATCTATCTATCTATCTATGCAACCGTTAAACCCAATAGAAAAAAGTCAGTTCACTAGAAATCAACTCGGTTTATATAATTTCAAACCCTGAAACACATTTTTCCAACATCTACATTAAAAACCTAAGACACTATTCAGTAAGCGGAATCAAGCTCATTGATACGCCGGCTTTCCCTACTATTGTATGATTTACGACAAAACAAGTAGGAGTTAATAACCGTTGATGGTCTCGGCTGTATTTCAGTGTCATGCTGTCTGATGGCGTCGCTATATAGTTACAGTGTGATTGATGTTTTAATAACAGGTTAACGTGGTATCCTTTACGGCCATTGATTAACCGTCATTCATGGACACAAACAGATAATAGATTTAATAGGTCTTTACGTTCGGATCGTGGCACTCAACAGCTGAATGAGCCAGTCATACCCAGTGCAAATTAGGCCCACATCGTTTGGCACCCACATTCGACTGACTCTTAGTTCAAATCTAGTTAGTAGGCAGATACGTCGTTGTTGTATTGATAAGCTTGAAAATAGAAAACAAAACAAAGCAAAAGACATAGCAAAACAACTAATCAGACAAGGAGAAGATCAGCTAACATCTTGACTTGGGTTCCCGTCCAAACAGTCATATTTGAGTAGTAAAAGCGTCTTGAGGTCCTGGAGTGCAAAGTGTAGAATAAACCGTGAAACCGGTCTTCAGAATTAGGAGACTGTAACTTCAATATCGCTTTGACGAACGTATTCTATGTATTGGGTATGAGGAAAGATTAAGGTATTTACTTTAAGTAGATGCTTAACACCACACGTGCGATTATATCTCCTTGAGGGTCATAAATGTGCCCTGAGGTTAATTAGTACACTTTGATTACCTGCGTCAAATGGAAAGTTCATCAAGTACAAAATGCATCCATTGATAAATGTACAGTATATTGGAAACCGCATTGAAAGAAATAAAGTTGTCTAAATATAGGAACTAGAGTCAAGTCACGATTTCTGCTTCCTACTTCCTTACGAACTGCTCTCCCTCAAGCCCACTAACCTCCACTAGTGCAGAAAGCTGCAGAGACTGGAAACACATGAGTGATGAGTTGTCTGGTAGACAACCTGTAGTATATCCTTGTTCACATCTTGGTATCCCTTACACCATTTTGACGACATAATTCCAAATGGCTAAGCCTAACTGGAAGCTAAGTAAATAAACCAGTGATGCTTGAACTGACAATAATTGAATGAAGATGGTTCGGTAAGACTGTTGGTGGAAGTCAGGAAGGGCTGGTGGAAGCATGACTCAAACCAACTGGAAAGGAATGTTGAGGTAGATTTCGAATGCTCGACGTTCACTATAACGTTTATAACTATTAAAAAAATGGCTTGGGAAGGCTTTTAGGCAAAGTCTACACAAGTCATTGGTAAATTCAAAATATTGTTTTAAGAACACAAAGTAAAGGTTCCACTACATGCTATACTGAAGATGTGGCGCCTCAGACGAATAGTGTGATCTTACAAATCTTACATTTGCTCTGATGTCTTTCTGTAGCTACATACCCCCCTTCTCTAATGAGTCGGTTCCATGTCTTCCCCTGGAGAATCTGCTCTGTAACAAGGATAAGTTTGTACACAGTGATCACCGAGGCCGACAAAAAGGAAACCATATGTAAGTGCTAATGTTTGTAATTAAAACAGTACCACCTGGGTCTACTTCATTATACGACGTTAATACATATTTACAAACATGTGTAAATCTGTGTGCAGAAGACCACAGGGATGAACATCAGCACGTCAAAGGCGATTCAGCATTGTGTTTGAAGCGATACTGTTAACACTTTGTTTACATCGAAGGTGAATGTTCACCTGGTACTAATCACTCACATAGTTGAGTCGGAAATACCATGTAAACAGGAGAATAATGGCTGCTGGAGGCGGTATTGTATTCACCTGACTCAAGATAAGCGCCAACAACAAGGACTGGTTGCCATTTGATAGGTGGAGTCTTATAGACGAAAACGACGGTTTTGAGGGGCACTGTTTTTTTGTTGTTTGGTTTAGAAGAACGCTAAAGGTATTCATTACTTTCTCTGAATTCGCATCTGTTGAACCAGAATGTTTCATTTCTGGTAACGAAGGAATCCGGAAACATAATGAAACCAGGTTGTGCCATGATGTGTCGTCATTTGACTCCTGCAACATATTAACGATGTTGTTATCATTGTTAATGGCTCCAATTGGAGTGAGGTTGCTAGGAGACATGTATCAAGGTTCATGTCGAAGGGGTCATCAATATCGTGTTTATTGGCCTTTTACAAACTACAGCTACGCCACATGCAAAGATCGATCACTGACCGGATGTAATCGTTCAGTTTATCGGAAGTGACCAGATGATTGTGGTCTGTAGCTTCCCACACTGAGTGACTGGACAGGACACTGTCATCACTGTAATTAACCCTTTGTAGATATACATCTACCATGCAAAAAAGCATCCCGGCTCCATCACCACAGAAACATTCGGCACAAGAGGCACAACAAAACGAACGAACTGTGAAAGAGTCAGATAGAGAAATAAAATTCAGATCTGACTGAACCATCGTTTTACCAATGTTCGACTGACGAACCTTACAGTTTATTTTTTACATAAAATGAAATAATTTGGATGTAACTTGAATACTTCAACAGCGGAAATGATATAATTATTCACTAAATATTTTTTTCTCTTGAAATAAAGAGGCTAAAATATATCAGGACTTTGAAATGTTCCCGTCCCGTGTGTTCACGTTTGTGTAAAATACTAATGTAAGTGCCGTCGGTTTCACATATATTATTCAAAATCGAATCTATAACCAAATGAGCTGCTTTATTCCTTCCGCCCCGTGGAAGCAATACTGGAGCTGCATGCAACCGTTGATGAAGTCACTCCTGTTAGATCATAGCAAGTTTGTATCTTTCTATTCAATCCTACTGGACATTTAGAGTGATACTGGTTTCATCACAGGAACTGATATTTAGGAAATTCCGTGTGAAAGCACTGAGTCTATTTGCATTTCAAAGTGGTTTGTGAATTGAGAGTTACTATCTGATATACTGGGACTACAATCTGTGTCCCATAATTCCCCGGTGGCGGATGTGACGCAACCCTGTCTGTGTCATGCGTCATTTAGATGTTGTTGGCTCTTCGCCGAGGCCTATTAGGGAAATCTACGCACACAAAATAGTTCATTTATATTCATGATCACATGTGATAATGCTGTCTGCTTTTGGTATCAGCGTTAGTTATTCTGTTTTACATGGGCTCTAATTATGTCATGTAATATCTCTCACTTTGTAGTGCTGAATCAGATCTGGTCAAATGCACTTGAGGGCACGCTGCGCCGCACTTTGTCAGTTCAACAATAACGAAACAGTGATTCATGGATTTGCTGAAATCACGCGGTTGGTTGATCTTAATTTGTAGTGCCAAACCGAATGCATATGATTGCCGTGTCGGTAAATTCTTTTTTTTAGCGAGACTGTCTAAGAACAGGTTCCAATTCCACATGATGTCATCCTTGAACGCTTTGAGTTTTCATTTATATTCATCTGGACATTTTGTGTCGGTTGATTACTATGCTCACCATCGTCACATTAAAGTGTCTGTCGGCCTTGGACTTGAGTTAGCTGTAACTGTAGTCAGCAAGAGTATCCAGTGATTGACATCATGAGCATCGTTCAACGTAACTCAGGTACGATGACATGAAAACAGACAAGCCTTACAACCCAATCCATTGCTTCTCAATACAATCATAAACACGGTATTCTTATCCAGACAACCAATGGGTTGAATGAAAGGGGGCGGCGGAGCAGCCGAGTCGCGTCCAAGACCCAGGTTCGATTCCCGAAATGGGTACAATGTGTGAAGTTTATTTCTGGTGTAACCCGCCGTGCTGGAATATTACTAAAAGCGCCTTAAAACCACACTCACTCACATCGAATGAAAGAGTGATGAAGTCTTACCCCACCTTTGACGATGTTTAATCCTTATCATGAATATGGGAAATGAACAATGAACTTAAATTATAGGCACTGTATCAATAGCTTCTTGGCCCTTGACGTGACTTGCCAATACCTAAGAAATAGTCATCGATTAATACTTAAAGGTGACAGAACCCAAAGTAACGTTACATATATATATGTATACATATACATATAGTATTCCCAGAAATTATTGAGAATCATGTTGCGTCTTGTAACTCATTACGTTTATTAACTTTTGGCGTTTTACTTACATAAACATGTTAAAACATCATCCTTTTACAGTCTCAGTCTTGTTTTAGTACTTTGTTAGACCTCCTCGCTCAGCAATGCATGCCTGAATACGCCTAGGCACATTACCCATTAAAGTTTGTAGGTAATCGTGTGACAGGGTATCCCAATATTGGACCACCTCGGCCTTCATATCTTCAATATTTCTCAGTTCCTTTTTGTTTATTCTGTCCTTCATGACTCCCCACACATTCTCAATTGGGTTTAGGTCTGGGCTGTAACTGGGCCAGTCTAAAACTTGAACATTTTCGCCCGACAACCACTGTTTTGTGTACCGCGCAGTGTGTTTTGGGTCATTATCATGCTGGAAAATCCAATCATCTTCATACAATGTTTGTGCTGTCGGAAGAAGGTGACCATTTAGAATGTCAACGTATCTTTCTTTTGTCAAGTTTCCCGTGAAAACACACAATGGCGTCACTCCGCGAGCCGATATGCCACCCCACATGTGAAACTTCGGACTATGTTTTGGTCGCTGGTAGATAGGTTTGACAGTATCTTTGGTCCAAATGTTCACACAATTAGGGAAAAGCCAAACAGAACTTGCATCCGAAAAGAAAACATTATCCAAATCTTGATTTTCATGAGCCCGACACCAGTTTAAACGTTTTTCCTTTTGTGCATCTTTCATCAACGGCGAGGGAATTCCACGTTTTTTCACCCAATTAAGTCTCTGTAATTCCTGCCTAACTGTTTCATTGCATACCTGAGGACTTACTCTGCTAATCATTTCATTTCTGAAGTTCTCAACACTTTTCAATTTGCCCCTACTCACAATCTGCCCAAGTCTTCGGCGATCCACAACACTGAATTTCCTAGGCCGACCTGCCCCTGCTTTGCGCTCTATCCCGGTTCTAACACTTTAGCATCAGCCTCACCCCTTTCAAAATCATCTAGAATGAGCTTTCTTTTCTCTCTTGCTGTAAATTGTGCCATGTCAACACAGGCAGCCGTCTGCTCAGACAAGGGAGATAACTCTTGACGTAATGAGCTGCCTTCTAAGCCTTCAAGAGTTGTCTCCCTTATTTAGTATGCTTAGTGCATAGTGAAAGCCCTTTTTCCAATCTTAGCATCATTAGAAAAAAAAATAAAGATTTTCTCAATAATTTCTGGGAACACTGTATATATATATATATATACACACACACACACATACGTATATGTATATATATGTGTGTGTGTGTGTGTGTGTGTGTGTGTGTGTGTGTGTGTGTGTGTGTGTGTGTGTGTGTGTGTGTGTGTGTGTGTGTGTGTGTGTGTGTGTGTGTGTGTGTGTGTGTGTGTGTGTATTCCGGCTTGTTAGTGATATAAAACTTGTATATTCCTGTCAATACTTTTCAGAACTTATTGGCATATTTAAGTTGCGTTACACTTATATTCCATTTAATACATTTCAGAACTTGTTGCCATAAAAATGATACGTTTCACTAATATTCAATTTTATACTTTTGAGAACTTGTTGCCATAAATACGATACGCTACACTTACATTCCATTCAAGATTTTTCAGAAAATGTTGCCATAAATTGATACGTTCCACGTGTATTCCCTTCGATACTTTTCTGAACGTGTTGCCACAAATACGTTGCATGGTTTAATATGAACACTACTTTCACAGAGAAGCATGCTACATTACACATTGTGTACAAGTAATTTCCACCCTGAAACCACGCCGCAATATGTTTACCAATGTACAAACACGACTAGCAGTGATGTCAAATCTTCACCTTGTGATATTGAGACAAAGAAGACAGAGAGGATAGGACCATCATCACCTCCTCACATTTCCCCTGGTTTTAACGCTCTTTCAGCACCACACATTCCCAGGTGGAATAAATGTTTACACATGCGCACATTTAGGATACAGGGCCATCTTGGACTGCAGGTAAAACACACTCTATAGGTAAACTGTCAGTAACGTGTTAGTCTCTGCCACAGCGAGCTCCCAAACACGTCAGCGCTGAGAACATAAAAACTGAACGGTAAATATACAAGCCTGCAACTAAACCTGTTAGGGAGGGGTGTTTCTAACAGAACTAGAATTTCGCTACATGTTGTATACAGTTGACATCAATATATGATTCAAGAGTACTATAGAACTATAGGACATTCACAAAGGTTTTCTTAAAAGTAACAGGTGCACTCCCTAGAAAACGCAAATTATTATTGCACAGAGTCTTCATAAAAGCACCATGAAGTTTGAAACGTATGCGGGGTTCGAATACCAATCTGATATTTTTCAGATTCGGGTTTCGCATCCGCAATCCAAATTCCGTTTTTAACTTCATGTTGCTATACCATCACTTCCTCCTCTTCCCTAACTTGACAGAGGACGGATACCATTGTCACGCTGCTTACTTCACTAACAAAGACACTGCGTTGCCCATGGTTTCGGTAATGACCGAAACATAGAATAATCAATGATAGTCTTCCGAAACAACAACAACAACAACAACAACAACAACAACATCTACAACTATAAGAACAACGACGACGACAACGTGCAACTCTACGTGATCAATACTGAGACAAACACTTTGAACTTTCGAACTAAGATGTACGATAGGGCAATGCAATCAACAAAACCCTAGACCAAACTCGTCTCATTAGTGCCCCAATGAATTCACTGTGAAAATTCAGTTAGGGAGTTAATCAAAATACAATGACTTCAACCGAAGAGCTCAAATCCCAAAGATGACGCAATGGAAACGATCTGGATAAAATTCCACAGCTGGCCTTGACAGACCGTACCCATCTGTCGAATCAGGATTTCTTGGGTTTGACATGCGAACACTTTGACCTAGCCTGCCCCATCGACGTGTTCGGCAAGAGGCGATTGTAAGGGAACCCAGAGCATGTGAACAGGGCGATGTAGTTATTCCCATTCATCACAGCATGTGCATTCCACGTATCATAGATAACAGAAATGTTATATAAATAGTTTTATCTCCCTTTAATCTCAACATCACCGGACCAACATTAGCATAGCCGA
Organism: Haliotis asinina; assembly: GCF_037392515.1. NCBI lineage: Eukaryota > Metazoa > Mollusca > Gastropoda > Lepetellida > Haliotidae > Haliotis > Haliotis asinina. Next base: position 42,511,720 of record NC_090286.1, read on the forward strand.
GAACATGCATGGCACTGGGTGAATGAAAAAGGCTATAGTATTACTTGGTAAATATCACTGTGAGACCAGTGGGCGGGACGTGGGCAGCTCATCACGAACAAAATCCATGGTTTTGTTTCCTAGCATGAGTCGATTGCATGTATGCAGTCTCCAGTGAACTGTGGCTATACAGTGAGATATGAATACCTACGCACCCACTCATTTAACATCATAAAGCGTGATTCATTTCGTAAAAATCAAATATAAAGCATAAAATGAAATAAATGCCCCCCATAACCTGGCAAATGAATGGATATTCCGTTTACAATGTTTAATGCATGTTGCAATCATATTTGGATTGGAATATAACCCTGGGATGAGGACCCAGTATAGTGATTGCGATTAGGTTACTATTGATTGTGCTGAGTAAGAACATGCTCGACTGACATTTGTCATGTTGTATCATATCACGTTCACTGACAGTAGGACCTGTGCTATCACAACGCGTGCCTGTGTTTATGTTAGTTACTGGGATTAACGAGTTGCATCCCCTGTGATCATCGCTGAACATATGGTCTAATGCTGCATTGTCATTGAAGATGTGTTCATGTATATGTGTGCTTACCAATAGGGGTATGACGCAGTTAGTAAATGATTGAATCTGGACAAGACAATCCAGTGATTGACAACATGACTGTAACATGTGTTATGTATTGGGTTACACTTTCTCAGTATAGTAAAGATTGTAGTTACTGTACTTCTGTACTTCTGTCAAATCCGGAATTCGAACCCACAGACTCAGCCAGGCACCTATCCCCCTAGCACACAAAGTCAGCCGTCTAAGCCACTCAACCAAAACGGCTTCTGTTGAGATACTGGTCTTAAAATAAACAAAATCAACGACTTTAATTAAAAACAAGGAAGAAACTCATAATTCCCGTTTCACCAAGCAATAATGGCAAACGGATGATCATGTCGATGTCCAAGGGCAAGCCATTTCCAGACTGGTAGATTGTACGAAACACGTAGGTTGAAATGCAAATACGTAATATAGAACACAATACTCTACTACCCTCTAGGCGACTGTGTGACTACAATTCGTAGTTAACATTCATAGATTCATAGACAAATTTAAGTGACTAAAGAGATATGCAAAGTTTTTCACAGTATCTGTAAACATATAAAACGTATTCATCCTCGTTAAACGTCTCAATAAACACAAGCTTCTACGTGTACTTTCTTGGCTCTCTCTATTTCACAGGTTTAGTATAGTATTGGTCTACAAATATTTCGATGTCTGTATAAAGTTCTCACTGTCCACTAGACAAACAAGCAGATGTGTTGTTCGTGTTTCACTATGGCGAAATTTGTAAAAGTGGCACGTGCACTAGGGGACCTCCTTTATTCATTAAAGTATTTTATTAGCAATTTGTTCATATCTATGGCGTGCATGCTTAAGTAGCTAAACGTTTGCTTAAGTGTATTGGGGTAAATATCATAAAGAAATATCCAACTTAAGATTACATTGTTCTGACAAATCTACATCCTGTCTGAAATTAAGCCCATTCTGGTTTTATTTCTATTTTGCAGAACCATATATTATGATGAAATAACTCTATTCAGGGGCTAACTATTGATCTTATATTGACTAGACTGTGCGTCTTTCTGTCTGTGCAAAAACGTTCCCTGTGGTGGTCGACTGCAAAGTTAGTCTCTCAACCAGAAAGTATGGAAACTCAGGAAATACATGGTTTACTATGTGACCATAACGCATACATTTCAGACTGTTAACCCAGTTAATGAGATCCTTACAAATACAACAATCACAGGTCCCGTGATGAAACACGATTTTTCATTTCCTGAGCAATCAGGCCAACGCAAATAATCCTAAGACGTCATCAAAAAGCTATCATTGTTCACCCATGGTTCCCGAGCCTCATCATATCAAGGCTCCTGTCATGTCTCCTCTTTGTCTGTCTCCTCTTTGGCCGATCGCTTCCTCTAGCCTTGATATGCCAATCTATTTAAGCATAATTGAATACGTGCCGTGGATACTGTGGTCGTAGGAAGACTCCTTACCCAAACGTAGATGTGTGTCTGGACAAGACTTGGATCTAACTCTGCCATATTACTGTCTATTGTACTGCAAGTTTGGACGTTTGAAGACGATTTTTGATGGCGAATTACCAATAAGTACAGTGTATATATACTTCACCGAAGTAAAATATTCATAATCTATCTCACTATTTAAGTGATCTCTTGCTATGTGTATTTTCACTTATTTACATTTTAAATCCGTGAAGATCCGGGTTAGAACTGGTCTTCACCAACCCATGCTTGTCGGAGTTCGCTGACTTGGTTTACATATCATCGTATCCCAATTGGAAGATCGATGCTCATGATATTAATCATTGGATTATCTGTTCAAAACGTGATTATTTACAGCGCTGTTATGTCACTTTAATATTGCTGGGAAGGGCGTTAAACGACCAAACAACTTTACACTCTAAGTCGCTGACTAACGTGTAATGCATCTGTCGCCCTGTTTTCCTTCTTTCTTATCCTTTTCTATTCTCTCTATATAGATTCCAATCCCGGTATGTTGCTTGCTTTCGTTTCTGCTTTCTTCCCATCATCAGAGTTTGTATTTTTCACATTTAGCTCTGTCATCTGTTCATTAATCTTCCATCAGCAAGCCACCTTCTAAGTGCACCCTTTCGAAAGAAAAGGTTCAGTAATTGGCAGCATATATGAGAAACCACTCCTTTCAAGAAATCGCGAAATGTTTTCTTTGTAAATTGTCTCGAGTTTGGATCCAAAATAAATGCCTCGTCATCTGATAATTAGCAGATATTTGCTTCAAGAGGAACACATAGATAACGAAACATCAAACTTCTTAAAGGGAAAGTCACTTAACGGAAAACAGTTTCCTCAGATAAAAGAGCCTTTATAATATTTCTACAAAGTCTTGATCTCTTTCTTGAAGCTTTTGTGCAAGCCGTTATCAATACGATATAACGTTTCTGTGAATTAAGCAAGGCTGAGGAAAAGTAGCCTCATTGTCAAAACATTACACGCTAGATTTAATTAAGTGTTTTAATACCATTGATGACAGCGCCTGTGACGGTACATAAACACTGACATTGACCGTGATGAATGCGTGTGTCGTATCAATGTGCTCCCAATGGGCGTTTGTTGTTGTTTCGTTGGAGTGATGTTCTTATCATCATAACTACACAGATCAATTCTTTGATCGGTCTTCTTTGTGCTTTCATATTTGTCCCTGGTACACAGGCGTGTGCTATTATCAATCAGGTTACAAATTTGAATCATAAAACCTCGAGGTAAACATTACAGAAAGAATCAATCTTAACAGTCATAACAGAAAAGCCTCGTGGAACTACATTCACTCAACACGATCCCCGCAGTGTGCAGTAAAGGTGCGTTGTGTTAATACACCAGCCAGTCTTAACACATACACCCAAACAGGTGGGAGCAATGTGGCTTGTTTCAGGCGAACCACTTCTTCCATGTCATTAGAAGCGCTCCTACAATGTATCCGAGTGATGTGCGGGGATACATTCCGATGAGGCTGACAGTTTGGATGAGAGCAATGAGGTGAAGTAGTAAGAGTTGGAACCTGAGCACATGTCTGACCAGAACAGCTGGGAACTGAATCAGTTTAATTACAGATCACACACCACGGTGTCATAGATACACAATGGTGCCAAAGGTGTACGTGTGGTGCCAGGGCCTGGAAGGCAGTAATCGTTACTGACGCGTTCAACTCCAAACTAATCTGTACTTGTTAAACACCTGCATGGAGTACACACGTACATTTGTCAGACGAAGTGGTACCGTTGACAACTTTATTAATGGAACTGTCATGCGTGAGTCCTGACAATACTTCCTGTTACCAACCTCAGTACACAAACAGATGCCAGCATCATTAGTTAGTCGCCAGGTTCATTAACCGCCTAATTTATAGCTAATTGGCTAGGTTATTCCTAACAGCCAATGTGGTATGTAGGTACATTCCAAGTGTTCTGACCTGAAATTACAACTTACTCTATACTATCCTGGTCGTTTTGCAAAGACGTCAAGACCTCTGTTGGGAGGACTTCTACTCAGTTTTTCTGCTGGCCTTGTCTTGATATGAATTGTGCACTAGATAAGAAAAAGATCAGCAGAATACACACATACGTTTGTTTGCTGTTTAACGCAGCAACGATATAGCCACATGTATATGATCCCCGCCTGTAAATATTCCAGTGGCTGACATCATGAGTATCGACCTATGCAATTAATAAGATAACGTGCATGGATGAAGTCAGCGAGTCTGTCCACAAAATGGCAGTGTTTACCTTTAAACCCGAAAATCCACATGCCCTAAGGACCTAGAACCACAAACAATTGTGGATCCTGGTCAGAATGTATAGATCCAGTATAAGTGAATTCCGGCAAATCTAACTCTTGTCTTCATTTACTGAAAAAATCAGTATCCATGGCAAGATTGAAATTTTCTGAGAAGTCTGCATTAGAATGTTCAGGCAGGAATATGTCAGAGCAGTCATTGCGGGTGAAAAAGCTGTCGGTCATACGGTCTTGCAGAAAACAAAAGCTGTGGTTGCGGGTGGTTTTCAAGAACCGACGTTAATTTCGAACGCTGGTACCCAATACGCCTCTTACGACAAGGATGGGTTGCTGATGACCAGTTCCAACCCGAATCTTCACGGGTTTACACAAATGTACGTGCACTACAAAGTATAGACGCGATGTTTAATTTTTCACACCTGCCCTGTAAAAGAAGACATACAAAGTGGATCGGGTGGTCAATCGATACAAAGTTTGGAAGATGACCTTCTCTCTGGTCGACACACCTTCAGCACCACAAAGAGAAGCGTTAATACTCTCAACAATTTGGTCCATTCAAGGGCGCACCAAATTCATAGAATAATACCCCTCAAGCACATTGTCATATGTCAAAGGCTGACATCCCATGTATAGCACATGAAATACAGGATACGCAGATATTCAGATACGCAGAGTATTTTCATTTTGGGCAAATGACAGGTGATATGAAGTGGATCTTTCACTATGAACAGGAAGCAAGCGAGATTCCGTCAAATGCGCAACCTGGAGTTTTCTGCCATCAGGACAAGTCTCGGTTCATTCATGTTACCATGGCAACGTACATAGGGGGAATTTGATACTCCATCCATCCTCTTCTTCAGGGTGTATCAGATCTTTGCTACAACTTAGCGTTAGTTTGTGTTAAGGTAGTTACGACCGCTTTAGGGCAAAGATCTTTGTGCAACAGTCCCCTAATCTTGTTCAGAGTATACTCTTGCTGTTGAAGACTGGTTGCAAGGAGAATATATTGGAAATAATGAAAGTTTACAAGAAGATGTATGGTAGGCTCATCTTTCGCAGCTGGAACATTGTGCAGATTACACAGACAGCAAACCAACTTAAAGTTTCAGTTACTCTTATCAACTCTTTCAGACAGTATGAGTGTTAACAAACGCTGAGAATGTTATTCAGAAAAACTGAATACACCTTTTTACAGTATGTTTCGTTTGATATTATGTTTCCTGTGGGCAAATTCCCTCCCACACAGTCATCAGGAATCCGATGCACAAAGTATAACCACTGATGTAATTGAAAGTTTTGATCACCCACCTACTGTGTCAAACATTTGAACACTGTACTGTCAACACGTACTGTGGCGCTGATGGCCTTCCATAAACACTTCACGTGACATGGAGGGAATACTTGAATACTTGGCATTTGAAGCCTTTTTTGACGGTGAGAACAATTATACTCTACAGAATTACAACAGGGAGATATACGAGGAATCTGTTATTAATGGTTCCTTTAGTGTCCTTTGGTTTTTACGTTTGTTTTACGTCAGAATGGTAAAGAGAGTTGCTGCACCAGAAAACAGGAGAGACACACAAGCATGAAGATGGATTTCTTCTAATACCGTATACTTTAAATAACTGGATGTGATTTATGTACCCTAAAATATATATGTGTTTCTGTCGAACTGACGACGTTGTTAGTTGTTGTGTAGATACTGGTGAGCGAGAGCACCGTAAACAGGTACTTCCGGTAGGTCACGTGATAGCATAATGGAAGGAAGCAGGAAGAGATTCAAGTCTCACTTGTTTGGGTAAAAGCACGGAGCGGTGCCTGCGGAAAAAAACCCCAAAGAAAACCCCAAACAATCCAGGTGATTCTTCGATTCAAAGTGTACGGTTTCTCCCACATTTCACAGCGAACTGCCGCGCCGCGAGATGATTGGACCACCCATGTCCCCTAAACGAGATGACTTAGAGTAAGTGGTGTTATAATAGTTTTCGATTTTGTAAAAAGTGGATTTTGGTTTTTCCCGGGAACCAGACTCCAAACGTATTTTGCTCTTAACACCAAATGGTGTCTGTTTCTGAGGATAGACAAGATTGGGTACTTTGTTGCCTTCATATATGCAATACATTGAACACTGTGTCCGCATGTCCAAGTAAAGGAAAGCAGTAGGGTTGGTAAGAGCTGAGGTGAACTGGAGTATGAAATGACGTTCAAGATGTTTGAACGTATATACGTATACGCGTTGACGCACTGTTCAAAATGGTGGTAATGAGAGAGCCAGCGAGATGTGGACGTCTGAAGTACACCAAGGTTGACAAGGGCTAGAACATGTCTTGCAGTTTGCAGACCTTCCAAGGGTAAAGGCACAAACATTATTTTTGTTAATGATATATATTAGTCTTAAAATAAGTGATGGAAACTCCATAATCCATATCGATCAAGACATTGGAGTGTGAAGGCAGGTATTAGCAATTTACACTCATCAAAACATGCTGACTCAGCAGTGATGTAAGAAAGCAGCCCTGTGTCTTTGTTCAGACACGAATGGTATACCATTCCTAACGAAAACCGTTCAGAGGCTTGAACGTTCTGTATGAACGATGTGTGTGAATGAGTTGAACAGAATTCCATTGGCAGGTTTATGTAGGAGGAAAACCTGGAGTAATGCAGGTATCTGATATTTAACAAATTGGTAAAACCCACGTGCACAGATGCGGTGTTGACCTGCCTATAAACCTCAACAGGGCGAACCGTGATTCTGCCCAACGATCATAAATTCCCGGAATGCCCAAGGGACGCAACTTCGCATCGGTACATACGGAGCGTGAATCGACTTGACACCCGTGTCTCTGCTAATACAAGGCACTGACTCCTATAGCTGGGGGAGCTGTGAAAACGACCAGTTCATATTTCCATTCAAGGATAAGTGTTACATACACTGGACGAAATACGTTAGGGATATTGATATTTGTAGGATTGATATTTCATCAGTGTGTCAGTAGATAAATATATCATTATTCTCAATTTGACAATTTACATATACCGGTCACTACTTTTGCCCAGTATATATATTATACATAATCATGTAAGTTACAATGTTAAAGGCTTCAGTAAAACGTTCTATAGTGGCGTGGTTGTGGGATAGCTTAATGGATAAAGCGTTCTCTCGTTCCTGACATGGGTACGATGTGTGAAGCAAATATATCTGGTGTCCCCACTGCGTTATTGATGAAATACTACTAAAAGAGACGTAAAACCAAACTTACTCATTTATGGGCTAGAAAACTTTTTAAACGCATCGGTCACAAATGTGATGTCCGTTGCAATTCCCGTGATTTCAGGTGAACTGAATTGACCAGCTTTTGCATGTATTTATGACGGGTGTTGTCAGTGGGACAGCATACACTCGCCGTTCGCATCACTATTTGGATAGTTATTCGGAAACTCATGATAAGAATATAGTCGAAATCGGCACAATGTAGAGTTTTATTCTGGATGTGGATTATCCTTATTTTATACAAAAATTATAACAAACTTGTTAAATCTGATGTGAGAGAGTCTATAGAAACTGACTCAATAAGGAGAGGAGACACAAAATACAGACTGACTTTCTTACTTTTAAATTATATCCTTTCCATTAGCTTTTGGGAATGCGACAAATACATCTAATTTCCAATGTTAAATGAATCATCCAAAAATGCACCGACCAAGGACGGGATAAAATTATCGTATTGCGCCGCACTATCAAACGGATTTTTCTGCATGTGAATCCTAACATCCGGTTTCACCGGAAATCGTCTGCCAGAGGACAAAAGGCCGAGAAAGGTAAACACAGCCTCCTCTCTGTTAGAACTTCATGGCGATTCAATCCGATATTTCAAAAGCTCACCTTGGTGCGTTTTCTTCCACGTCTAAGTGAATTTAAACTACTTCCCATTGTTTATTGAGAAACAGGCAACAATGACGTTACTGGGTGTATCGTCCTCTAGAACGATGGTATATATAAACGTGAAACATACCATTCACAAATACACGGCTGAATATTCGTTCACACCTGCCATTTCATACCCTGTCGGGGTAGTCACTGAAATCTTTATATCAAATAATATAGTGCGACTTTGCTTAGAAAATATGTCATGGCGTTCAGACGGTAATTTACTTCTAATGATGCAATTTGTCTCTTGTTATTTAGTAAAGATACAAGCCAGAGGTCCTTGCGTTGGCGTTCATTTATCTTCTAATGAACTGCAAAAGTGTATGTTAAAAATAGATTTTCCCCTCAAGGTTGTCACGTTTTTCAACCCTCATAGGCGGTCCTCATCTAATCACGGACACCCACAACCACATCCACATCCACGCCCACACTTATAGTCACACTCCCGAATTCACTCTACAAACTGTCTCTCAGATTATTGAGGTTATGTAATCGTTAGATATGAGCGACACAAAGTCAGATGGAGAGTTTCTGGAATTCTCTAGAGATCCCGAGTGCCGTGAATCATAGTTGGCACTCGTTACGGCTACGGAAGCCTGGAACAGCATATTTCAGACAGTATCCAGACCCTGTAGACGACTATCCAGTGCCTTCCACCATGGGAAAGGGTTGTCTCCACGTGCGTGCAGTGTTACTCAAATCCTTCAAATCCCATCGAGGATGTTTTGTTTATACAGCATTCACGTGCACCAGACAGATTTAAAAGCCATGTGTGTATATTGACAAGGAGCAAACAACCCGTTACCTATCACATTTTTCATGTGAGTTCCTACTTACAATCAGATAAAAGCCTAGGCACAGGGATGTGCATGAATCTGTGTCTATACTTTGACCTGTGTGTGTGTAGGTGTCCCTATCTGTACATATGTATATGACTGTCCTGTGCCAGTATCTGTCACCCTATCGTAATATCAATGTTACCGGAGTCTAAACCGGAACCTCCGCCTGTGTCTCTAGGTGTCTCTATCTGTACTTATGTATCTGACTGTCCTGTTTCAGTATCGGTCACCCTAACGTAATATCAGTGTAACTTGAGTCTATGCCTGGACCTCTACCTGTGTCTGTTGTCGTTTCTGTGTGTACGACTACATGTGCATCTGACTCTCTGCCGTTAAACGTAATATTAATGATAGCTGCCTTACATACCTGCGTATTTATAGCAGTGTCTCTTGGACTGTGTTCGTGTCTGCGATGCCAAAAGTCTTTTCGTTAATAAACTCAAGGCTTAACAGTGTTATGAAGCTGTCACCCTGTGAAATGACAATATCAATACACAAAAATGCCCTTAATTGCCTTACCTGTCATGATGAAAGAATGTATTGTTTTCAGCATTGATTCGGGAAAGAGACATCGGTTCAGGAAGTATTTATAGTTGGCGTTCTGGGACAGCCTGGCACCAGCGACTTTCAGGAATCGTTGTCAGATCACGCGTTGGTACATCGTGTACAAAGTAATATCAGATTAAAAGCCACACATTCCTTCCTTCCACGGGTTGTATCAAGGCCTTCTGGTTTATTAGTAGAAACGTCCACTTAATGATATGAAAATGGGTAGGGCAATCACTATGAAATTAAAGAAACGCAGAGCACAAACTATGTTCTGGAAAATTGCAAATTCAAGTGAAGGCTGTTAATTGAAACTGCGAGGAAGAACAACTGTGTTATGGAACTTGATGGCTTGAAACTTCCTTTATCAAATGTCGAACGTTCAACAGAAAAGGATAATAAACAGAGATGTTTTGAGATGTGGACAATATGCTACATTGGATGAAAGGTTCAGAAACTTGGAAATGATTTTTAGAAACCACTGAAATATGAGGACGAAATTGATTCCACGAAACATAATGCAAACAGGGGTGGACCATAGCACTCGAAAGGCTCTGAACGGTGTGCTATAGGGGATAGCGTCCAATAGGATCAGCCAGGTGCATTAAATCTACACGTGATATCGTCATGACATGATGTAAAGATCGGGTAAACAACCCAAAACGCTATTCACAGTAACCACTTAGATTCGCTTTCAGTTTTATTTATGTTGATTTGCATTAAATTTAGATAATCTAACTGGACATTGTCACACATAAGAAAATAATGGCCACAGACAATTATAACAATGCCTCAATTTTTCGTCACACTCGGGGGACATGACAGTACAGATATCAATAACCTACATGCATTACAGTTGTTGGGCAGTTATTTGTGTGTTGTAATCTAAATTCCAAGAACCATTTTTGCAGTGGTAGAGAATAAAACAGTAATACACAGGTACCCCTTTGCATCATGATGGTATTTCCTTGTCGTTTGTGCTTTACACACTGTACCCATGTTGGGAATCAAACCGGGGTTTAAGCGACGCTTAAACCACTGGACCACCCCTGCGCCCCACGAAGTATAAAGTAAGATATAAAATGCGTCATTATTTTGCCACAAAAACGCAATTTCTCAACCACAGTAATTTCAATTTTACAACACGGCAGGGAACACTAGAAATGAACTTCACACATTGCACCCATATGGGGAATCGAACTTGGGTCTTTGGCGTGACGAGCGAACACCTTAACCTCTAGGCTTCACCTATTTCCATTTGTGAAAGTGAGTAGAATAATAAAAATATAAGACTAAAGAAAATGATACTGGTGATGATAAATTTGGTACTTCTTCGTTTAGTATTTTGGTGAAATTTTCTTTTATAGCTCAGACACTGTACATGCACGGGGAGACGTCAACTGTACCACACCTTTGGGCGTTTTATCAAGTCAAAAGCACCGTCAAGTGGCTACAACATTATGCGAGGAAATAAGCATTCGTTCTGACAAAAACACCAGATTTGTCCCTGGCATCCAGTGAATGCCACTGCAGGGAATTACGGTGATTGTTATGAGCAGAATCAGTATGTGTCTGGAGATTCCAATTCCATTTCAGTGAGTAGCGAACCCGAACTGTACACCTAAGCGTGTACTTAACATATTACGTTGTAAATGAACTCATTGTTAGAACCATCACGATCGACCACAAATCATTATGTTTTTCACAGTCTGGTCGTATTGCGGAATTAGTTCATTTCATCAGTTAACTGATCCATCCGAAATGTAAATATTCAAATATATCATTTCACTCGATTAGTGCGCTTTAGCTTCAATGTAGTTTTCAGGATGTTCGTGATTTGACATCATGAGTCACTTTGCTAAATCTCCTGGTTCTGTTTATAATGTGGTTACAATCAGTGCTGATTTAATGTTCTTAAACCTGTAAATATCTACATCCATAACACTAAACGATTTAAATAACTCCATCTGTACATATCTTTACTCTTTTTCTGCCTCTTGTTGAACTTTGTTGTAATATACTGTTGTAACTGGATGGGTTATATAAGTTGGATTTCTTAATTGAATACAATATGTTTCAATCAATCATGTGGTGCTGATGCCAAGTTTTTTTTCAGAAATATTGTGTGAAATAAAGTGTTAATACTAGGGTAAATTCAACTATTTATCAAGTTACGTTACTCAGGACGTTTTTCTGTTTGATGTTTAGTGTAAATATGGTTGGCTGGTTGTTGTTTTTGGTGGTTGTGGTGTTGTTTAAAGGCGCACTCAGCGACAATCGAACCTGGACCAGACAAGCCAGTGATCATTAGCATAATCATCGATCTACGCAACGATGATATGTGTCATGTTAACGACTCGATCCCGTTAGTCGCCTCCGACGACAAGAATGGATTACAATTCTAACCCGGATTCTATCTGGTAGTGCGAGTAGAGACGAATACTGGCCTGATCAACGTTCAAGATCGAAAGGCTTACTTGGAATTATGTCAGACGTTATGCATATATATACACACAAGATACGTAGTCATATTTGGAGTCGAATAAATCTTGGATCTTTATTAGGTGACAAAAGAGACATGTTAATGGGTCTCAGTATCCCTAGCAACCGGTCCGCTTCAAAATCAACATGTCCAGAACGCCCAGAAGACGCATTCAGTATAGTGTACAGTGAACTGGCAACTTCTAACATTAGCGTAAGGAGAAATACAAACCATTTTTCATAAATATAGGTTCAGAACCGCGCGACCCAATTTGCTATCATTGTAGTTTCGTGAAACACAAAACATATATTGACATTTTCGCCCTCCGATCTGATAAAATCCGAGTTGGCTAGCTAACATTGCTAACCGAACAAAATCCTGAGGATGGCGTGGTTCAGTGAGAGGATGGTGAGAACACGTGTTTTTGTTGGCATTTCTTTTGTTTTCCAGGAGATACATACTTAGGGCTGCAATGGTATCCTTAACATATTGCAGTCACTGTGATATACCTCTCACATAGATATCTGCCAACATGGAGCATTCCACAGACACTACAAAACCTTCAAATGCTAGAACTTAATTACCTGCGTGCAGCACTCTGTTTTACACAGGTGTGGAAACTGGGGATTGAAATTGTTATTGAGATTGTTCTTCTGATGTCAGTGCTTAGAAACCGGGAAGGCAGTATTTAACCGAAATAATATTTTTGAGAGTTTTAAGTATGAACCTTGTATCTTCGGTTCTGGTTAAAGAGGAACAGAATGCCAAGTGGTTTGGCTCATAAGAGATAAATGATAAAACGCTCAAAATTCATTTGCGATTATCTTTGAGGAGCAGACATAGACAGCATACTTGGTACAGGATACCCATGTAGGCTTCTTGTGCCACATCGCCTCTTTCATCTAACATCAACGCTGCAACATGTGCAGCTTTTGTTACTTAGATAAGTACATCTGTCAAAACAACGTCTTTGAAGTCACCAGGTACATGTTTAATGAAAAGCTAAAGTTTAACCAAACTCATTTGAACAAAGGTAGCTTTGTATCTTGTATTCAATGTTGCTGACACAGGGTTCGAAGTCAATCAAAATACGAGGATTGGCTTACACAACTAATGCTTCTTTGTGTGGGCGAGCATCACTAAGATTTTGCTTTTAACTCACCTTTAAATCGTGTGATGTTTAACGGTACTCCAGGTGTACTCGTGTCAGCCTACAGGGAGGTATGTCAAGGACAATAGGCTACCATCTAGTCTTTGAAATGAACAGATATTAAAGAAAGAACAATTCCTGCATAATAATCATTAAATATAATGAAGTAGCCTCGAGACTTTCGTTTTTAACACCTGAAACCGATTGCTTACCGTATATTTAGACTACAATCAAAGACACCTTATTTTGGTAAGTGTCTGTGGTGGTTCCCCAGACAGATCGATATGTCCACCACATATCGTCATCATCAATCAGTGGCTATTTGCTATCAACAACTTAACATGTCCTCCAGGCACAGATAAGAAGTGATTTATTAGAGGTCACTGTTCGGAACAATTCTCAGTCCTGTCAGCTGGTGCTCATTGGGAAAATGTATTGTGAACGATGCGTTGGTTTTTCCACCTGATGAGGTTGTTAGTTAGATCCTGTGCAGTGTTTACCTCTACACTACATGTTAAATGGGCGTGTTGTCTAGAGAGTGATTGCCTTAAAACAAGACTAATATTCGTAACAGCTACCAAATGGTATAAATTAAAATAAGGATAATGATACTGCTCTATAACACCACCCCACGAAGCTCAATGTATGCACAGACAGATGATAAATGCACTGAATTTAATTAGCACTGCACCTTAAAAGCGAAATGTTGTTCTGTGAGTATTTTGGTGTCATCCAGTTCTACAGAGAGTTAAATTTATTTATTTATCACTATTTCAAAATCTAGTTATCATACAACCATTCACTGAGTGAGATCTAGAGTATTGCTTTAAAGGTGTCCGCGATATGATCGAGATCCCAAATGAATCAACAGATAAGCAATAGCGCCGGAGATTATTCAAGACGACATATATAGCTAACAGCAAGGGCTGAGTTTGGGAACAAAACTAAGTCTGTATTACATGTGATAGGATCAGAGTTAAATATGGACAGAGGTCGTTTGTTTCGTCATCGTGGTAACATCAAGGACCTGAGTCATTTTCCTCATCAGTAAAGCTAACCGCCGTTATAGAGCTGGATTACTTATAAAGTTAACTCATCTTCCTCCCTCAAGGGGAAAGGGGATGTGATCAGAGAATGTTGCTGCCCTTATCTCGCCAGAAACCGATTTGGAACTGGAAGTCCTTGTGGCCACAGTCTCTGTACCTCACCCATGCTCTTGGAATTAAAACATCAGTTAAAATGTTGAGACTTGCCCCGGGTTTCCTTCTCACATTTTGCAGTGTTATAACATGAATACTGCTCACTTTCAGACTCACTTTTGAGGTATTGTCGGGGCTATAGATTTTTTTATGAAAAGATCGTCACTACAGAAGAGTGTCATACGTCATGCCCATGGAGATCGCTTCATAAGGGATTTAGCATTTCAGAAAGGACAGAGCAGAAGGTGAAATAATGCGGTTCAGGAACTGTGAGACAGAATAATTCAAAGAACGCGCATATAAAAGCATAACCCAGTACAGATATTATCGTTCATCGGCATAGCAGGGTTTTGGCTTGTTGAGGCTATACAAATGTAAACTGTGTGTTTGACCTTTGTTTGATTGACCGTATGATGAGATAAGGAAAGGGATGGTCATTACAAATAGGCAAAGCTTCCGGTCAAGGTATCTTCTCTGTATACTAGGTTTCCGGTAGCCGGTATGGCTGCCATATTGACGTGCCTGGATTGAACCTTTTCATAGCCGTGTCAGCACATGAACTATATCAATGGCCCATGTGATAAAGATCATGTGGGTATGGAAAACATGTGTCACACACGCGGAAATAATATAAACCTGCTTTATGTGTATTCATCTACAAGACGATATCACATCTGGTGCAAATAAGTGAAAACGTTTTGAAAATCAGTAGCACAGTTACAGGGAATGATTATCATCGACAGTTTTGCGATGACGCGTCTTTTCTGACATACTGATGTGTAGGCTTTTTCTTCTTACACAATACAATTTGTGTGCTTTCTTATGTGTGAACGTTTCCAATGCTTCTTCTTGCATAATGCATAGGTATACAAGATTTCTTGTTGGTTTGTTCCTTAACGCCCCACTCAGCAATATTCCAGCTATATGGCGGCGGTGTGTAAATAATGAAATCTGGACCACACATTCCAGTGATCCATAGCGTGAGCATTGATCTACCCAACTGGGATACGGTGACATGAGTCAACCAAGTCAGTGGACCATCCGATCCTGTGACAAGCATGGGTTTGTGAAGACCAGTCCTAACCCGGATCTTTATGGTTCTGGTATACAAGAGAGTTATTACGGGACTGTACGGCCATGAATAGTTTGTTGTTGTTTTTAATTCGGGAAACAACTTTTTTTCGGCGAACTGTCATCACCGAGTCATGATTGCTATTTTGCCTTTTACTCAGTATAAAATCTTTTTTCATTTTTCGAGGGTGACTGATTGTGTTCTCCAGCTTTGACATTTCAGCTTACATTACGACACACAGAACATGTATATGTGAACATGTATGATAATATTAAAGTGTTTAAAAATTTAAAGTTACTTACAATCAGTTCATATTTCGTGTCTATACCTTTGAATTACTCGAATGCTTGTCTCGGCATCAATGCAGCAGGAATTCCTAACATGCAATCACTACAAGCCTCAACCATGTTATTATATTAATCTATGAAATGTGTAGTTTCAAATGAGATACACGTGGTGCCACAACCAATACGCTATTCCCTAATAGCTTCCTGCCATACAACGTATGCAATTA
Organism: Haliotis asinina; assembly: GCF_037392515.1. Lineage (NCBI taxonomy): Eukaryota > Metazoa > Mollusca > Gastropoda > Lepetellida > Haliotidae > Haliotis > Haliotis asinina. The sequence continues at coordinate 42,527,806 of NC_090286.1, forward strand.
TCGGTGTATTCACAAATGCAATTTATTACAAAATCAAAGTCTTAACTATACCTTGGGCATACCGGAAGGTTCCTCAGGGTCACTTTTGACATTTTTATTGTCCTCCAGTGGATACTGACATCCTCAATGAGCTGCCGTTACAAATTAAGTCAGAGTTTATTATGTTTTAATGTAAATCATGAAGGCAGTACTTTGTGATTATATAGATTTAGCATGCATAGACAATTCTGTTCATGCACATTATATGCGGTCGGCCGGACGTCGCCATGTTGCTCCTCGGTGTGATGTGTGCTATCGGCGCCTTGTAAAACCAATTTATACAATCATGGATAAAAATACTTCATTAGGTTTTGATTCCAAGCTTCAGCATTTTATTAAATTTGTTGAATAACACACATTGCTATCGATATTTTGATTCGGCCTTTAATTTCAAACCAATGAAATGCATGCTTTCTGATAAATGTTCGATAGCGTTCTGTATAGCTGCAAAGATGCGTCTGCTGGTAAACTATTGTCATGTTGGAACCCATGTGTGGACCCTGTGTCGATGCTTCTGTGCCACGATCGAGTTTCATAATAAACTCAGTAGTGTTATCAGTTGTGCTTAGTTGCGAAACAGGATTCATAGCTTGCGTGATTGATTGACTGTGACAAGAAACTCTTCATCGCAAGCAGCATTCCAGCAGCTGTTGGTTTCAGCAATTCAACTGTTCGCTGCACACACAAACAAGACCTTTCACGGACTATCTCGCGAGTTTTATCAAACGGTTTTCAACCAAGGATGCAGCAGTAAACCCTTTGTCGAATATGTTTTAACTAATAGGATATTTCCACAACAGACCCATCAGGGACAAAAATGGAGCCTTTGCATATATTTGGTTGAAAGGAGAGAAGCTCCACAGACAAAAGCCCCTCGGACAAAAGCATTTTTTGGACAAAAGTCCCTTTGGACAAATGCCCCATAGCAATAACCACATATGAGACAGAAGCCCCACATTATGCTTTCTGAAGGTGGTAGGAAGTGGGGCTTGAGGAGGAGGTTGGTCGGTCTTGAGTGATTAATTAAGATACTTAATTTTTTTCCTCAAGGATGGTCTTGAGGAGGAAATTAATATAGTTTTTGTGTTAACAGTATCTTCTCATTGTTTCATTCAATTAAGTGTTAAGTGTTAAAAGGATCTGCTTAGTAGGCAATGTCAAGACTGCAAAGTCTGTTGTACTCAATATCAGGTTTCATCTGACAAGTAGCGCTGCTCAGAAAGTATGTGTGTTCAAATGCTATGTTGACCTTTTTACATTAAGATGTAAATAAATCTTGTTAAATCTTAATTATATTCGTATATATTATCTGGGGCTTTTGTCTGAGATGTCTGGAACTTTTGTCCAAGGGGCTTCTGTCTTGTGGGGCTTTTGTCAAGCAATCATTTGGTTTGAGTTTCACAGGTAGTTAAGGGTACGGTAATATGTTTGCGAACTCATTGTATCGCCACTTTTACTTGTTATTATAGTGATTCACAGACACCAAATATATTAAAAATGTTAGGATCGGTCTTATGTTCACACAATAAAATCAAGAAATGCACTCTCTTGAAAGTGGATATTATCGTTAAGACTCGGTTGTTGTGTAAGAGGCTAACATCAAGTGGAAGTGAGACTGTAAACGGAAAAAACGCAAGCCAGTAATAGAGAAGGACACGCTTACCTTTCTCGCGAGGGCCTGGTGTTGTAATGGCTTTTTAGTAGCCCTTTTCAAATGATTTAATCCAACATTTCTTCTTGTGACTTGGAATCTGTTTTGGTCGAGGCTAATGTCTCTGACGTGGACGCTTATGCTTCTTAACTATGTTGTCCATCAACATCAATATTGAAAAGATCGGTATTTGATAAATATACTTGCATGCCTTCTAAAGAAACAATTGTATGTTTTCATTTGAAACAACGTCAGGTTGCAAAGACATCTAGCATTGTTATTACATTTTCGCTGTCTACTACAGTAGTACTACAATTTAGGTCGAATATACCCTGTTATGCACCTAAAATATCCATCCAGGAACATTTTAATAAGAAACTGGCTGTTTTTCTCTTAAAGTCTTCAATGTTTTTTATAGTGCGCTGTCATCTCTATACCGTAAAGATACCTTAATACATGGATACCGTTATATTGACATGCACTATATACCTCTTACTGGCGCATGTTCGGAAGTCTATAGCGCCGGCCTTCTGAAAAAATATCACAGGTGACCGTCCAGATGAAACATCACTTTCATTTGCAGACAAGGAACTAAATCTGGATGTTTTTACATTCAAACACGACAGCTGAAACTGAATATCTGTCTGGCGCAGATTCTCGACAGCCTAATAAATCGGAACAGTTCATATGGAATAACAGTCATAACGCAGCTTATGCAACGGCACGTACACTGTGGAATTAATGTCATTTACGCATCACTTTTCAATTACTGGAATTGACATGATATGCACAGAGGAAGACAAGTAGCTTTGATCTCTTCCAGCTTCAACAGACAGGCTCTAGCGACACTGATAACGTGTTTGAAGACTTTGGAAGCACGAGGTACACACTGATGTCACGTGTTATTAGGAGATGGACATGTTCCCTAAGTCGCTAAAATACCAGTGGGTTAAGATGGATTTCTAGGTGATGGTGTGAAATGATATTTGTCTCCTCTGTAAAGGCCTCTTTGTGTATTATAACGCTTCGCTTAGCAATTCTGTAGGACGGTTGTCAATGAAATCTGGGCCTGACAATCAGGTGATTGATACTGTAAGCAGCGATACACACAGTCGGTGATACACAATTTACCTGGTCTGTGACGATGGCCGTCAGATCCTTGACCTTGACAGATTGGTTGACGAACGCAAAGCCGGAATCTCCGGTTTAAGTGGAACGGTGAAGTGTGACTTTATCCTGATGATAACGGCCGATAGCGGGCAACTGCACTGAAACTTTTTTTCACCGGCCATCGGAGCGTTGAGATAGCCAAGTTGTTAAAGCGTTCTCTCGCCATGCCGTAGACTTGGGTTCTGTTCCACACATCGGCACAATGTGCGAAACCTTTTACTGATGTGATATTTATGAAAAATTGCTAAAAGTGGCGTAAAGCTGTAGTCACTCATTCACTTGACCGTAACGTGAAAAAACGGAGGTACGCAAGAATTGGCCCTTGGTTAACTGTCTAGGGTTCACAGTCTGTGACCATACGTCGTTGGAACGTTTTGCACTCAATCACATCCTGAATGACAACAGGTTTTTATACGTTTTATTTTCATGTCATTTTGCAAAATGTCCACAGAAAGTCAATTAGCAAAATGTGTTTGCCTGGAGGTTTTCATTGATTATAATTATTTGTCATTGACAAATTCTGCATACCTAAAACGACCAAACCCTTTCTGCATCGTCTCTTCTGAGTCGGTTGTATTAATCTGACTATATCACGTGTTAATTATGACTATAATAGTCATGACAATGAAAAATAAGAGCGGATCCTGTCCTACTGGCGGCATCCTTCATAAACTAAATCAAAACTAACCTAACATATGTCATATTTGGGATGACACTTTCTTAGCAAATATGACATACAGTGGAAGCTGTCAAAACCGGCATCTGTCCAACTCGGCACTGACACAAAATCTCAGTCCCATCCACGGCCTGTACATTTCTCATCAGCTCTACAATACGGCACATTGTCTAAACCCGATTATTTCTTCAGTCCCAATGAGTGCCGGTTTAGACAGCTTCCACTGTATGTTAGATTTGACCACTTTCAAAATGGCATCCTGTAATAATAGATCAAATCTATTTAATTGTTTACCTGAAACAACACGGGATCATATGGTACACGCGTATAAACCATTACTTTGCTGCCTGTTATTAATTTTGTGTGTGTAATCTAGATAACGTTGCTTAATCGGACAATCAGCAACTCATTGATACTGTCACATTCTAAAAATACCGAGACTGGTGTTAGTCAATATTGCGAAAAACATCACTATCCTATCACAAAAATCAATTACCCATCCTGCTAATTATTTCACCGATACTAAAATATTGCATATATGTTCAATAGTACTCACCATGGGGTTAATAGGTATAGCTAGGGTACTGATTCATGGAAAACTTGGCCATGGTTCGGAACAGAAGGCAGACTGAAGGGAAGGGTTTTCTATTATAGGAAATATAAATACAAGCCCACACGCGCACATGGCTGGGCGAATGCACAGGCCCTCGTTGTGGTAGAGATGTTGCAATGTCTACGGAGACGTTGGTGATGTACCATTGCTGTCAGAGTCAGTGGAAAACAGTATACAAGAGTTCTATGTTCGGATGCATTTTGACACACTTAACGAGTGTACACCGTTTAATAAGGTAGGTGCTGTGCCTCTGGTGCGCTGTGTATCTCATTTAGGTCATGTTTCCCCTTACTTGAATCTTTGGTGGAAGTAGAAGCACTGTAATAGTTGGAATTCTGCGGAATATATTTGTTCCTAAACATCCAGGACGATTGCAAAATTTAATGTTTTATTAGTTTGTCCTGTATCTTGTTTGATTCTTAATTGTATTACCTGAACAATAATCTCCTTGTAACTTAAATACTAATAACTTTCAAAACCTTTTATCTCTTATCGCATTTCTATATGTACTTTATGACAAATACTTTGAAGGATGTCAAAATATAAACTCGATATTTGGTTCCGTTACATAGCCTTTTTACCCAAACATTCTTCAGTGGTGAGGCAACCCTGTTAAAGGTGTGCTCATCACACCGAGGACCCGAGATTTGTTCCTAACATGGGTAGATTATCAAGCCCATTTCTAATTCTCCTCGCCCTGATATTGCTGAAAAATATTCAGTTATTCAACCCGGCGTAGTATGTCTATTTAGGGTATATATATTTGAGAATCATTAAGAAATGCTGAAAAGTAGAAAAGAAACATTATCTTAACAAATGTAAGAATAAGGCTCTGTGATATTTCATAGCCTATAACAGGTTGCATGAGTTGAATACTCCCCTGGGAGTTGTCTTGGTTAAAAGAATGCCAAAGAAAAGACATCCGTTGGTCAAAGGAACACCCAAGCGTGTACTAGTTGCTTGAATATGTGCTCTATATAAATATCCTACACAAATTCATGACAATTATCTCATCGAGTGACAAACACAGTTGTTTGTTCCACATTATGAAAAGTCTTTATGCCCCAACCAACACATAACCGTCAGAACTACACGAAGGTGAAGTGTAATGAGGATCCTCGTACAAATGTATTCCATATAAAAATGAGTAGCCTAACAATGATTTCCTTGAGGTGAAGTACTGACATCAATCTCCCAAAAGAGGAAGAAGCCATAATGATTCCACCAGCCTTTCGTCTGTGATTCACTAAAAACAAACATTTGGTTTAGAACAGATTCTGTTTATGGGAATATGATTCATAATGCATAAAGAAACAACAACAAATTCAGACATGTTGAAGAAACAGCAGCTGTTTCGCGTGAAACATGGAAAATAGCATACAATCACCCCTCCCTGTTAGGTTTTCTTTCACTATATCCTTACCCTCTTCACCTTTCTGAAGCAAATATTGAATATACGTTTCACCTAGAAAATGGAAAATAGCATATAACCACCCCTTCCTTCACTGGATCAGTGTATATTCTAGAACTGAAAATCTAGGGTGGATTTGTCGCCTCCTTAAAAAAAAGGATGGGTGGGGTTGGGGGTTGGGTTGGAAAATGTAGGAGGGAATACCTGTTTTACCGTCTTTCAAAATAGTGTGGATGTACGAGGGTTATTGCAACCACCACCAGTGAAACTATTGCTCATTTTATTTTGGCTACAATAGTCACATAGCACCAAGTTTATTTTGAAGAGCCATGGCCATTCTTGCAACCATTTCTTTCTGAAAAATACTTGGTTGGGGGGTTTTTTAGAGTCGGAGGGACCGGGGTCAGTCTTGGTCGCCTTTCGATTCACACGCCTCCTTAACAGGCGTATCGGTCTGAGGAGACATGGCGGATACTGATGCTTTCTCAGTGGTATTTTGTGAAAACAAATAAGTTATTTTCATTCTTTTGGGTGGCATTACCACAAACATTTGTAAATAAGAATTTCGTATTCAACTTTCATATTCGTAGTCGTCTGTAACTTCAAGTGATAATATTGTCTGATTTCGAAAATGAAGCTAAAACAAACTGATGTTCTAATAAAGATCGACGAAACTATGTTTTGCAAGTGGTGTACACAAGCACTATGTTTAGAGTTCATAGTCTAACGTTGTCAATTAATTAATTAATCAAATCGTAACTTCATCGAAAAATGTTATCTATTTCATACTGATATGAATGGAATTTCGTTTCCCCGGTGTCGATAGTGGTTTTAACCAAGGGTGGTTACTCTGTTATGTTTACATGTTGTCACTCGAACTTGACTCTGTCAATCGCGCGTCCTAAAATAGACACTGCTAGATCCTTATCCTCTTCACCTTCCTGAAGCAAGTATTGGTCACAAGGTTCCCCTAGAACATGGAACACCAACACCCCCCCCCACCCCCACCCCCCCACTATATCCTTTCCTTTAACATATCCTTACCCCTATTCATCTTTCCGAAGCAAATATTAATCATAGTCATCATCACCATGAACAGCAGGATAATTTGCGAACTCACAAACGTGAATTACCATACATATTGCTCTGTATTACATCGCTGGGTAATATTGTGAGTAACAAAACTACATTTGAAAGTCTAATGACAGTAGTAAGACACTTCGGTCATTCCGTTTCCACGAGACAATCCAGACGCCATCCATGGAGAAAGCATTTCCCTGTTGGTGGACATAGTATTTGAAGAGGCCAAGATCCATGACATGAAGTGATTGAAATATAATCTCTGGAGACTTTAACGGCGTTATCAAGCCGGAGTTCGTTATGACAGAGTGCCACATTGCTTGATAAAGGAAGAGCAGTTGTACATGGAATACACTGATAATATCATTGGCTATCCTCAAGAGGATCTTGAACCACATCCATATCTAGAGTACCCTCAATGGCTACCAGGATGTAGCCACGAGGGCTGGTAGATAGCACCATGGTAAGAGCAACTGTTTCCTGACATTGCTTAGAGAGATTGTTTCCTAGATCACTTGGTACGTTCTGTTGTCACATGAGCAGAATAAAACACTACTTAGAACGGTTGTTTCCTAAATCTAGAGTACCGTGCACCAAATACATGATGTTGTCACAGATGCTGGTATATAGCACATTGCTTGGAGTAGGTGTTTCCTAGATCAAGAGATCCGTGCACCAAACACATGATGTTGTCACACGTGCTGGTATATAGCACATTGCTTGGAATAGTTGTTTCCTAGATCAAGAGATTCGTGCACCAAATGCATGATGTTGTCATACGTGCAGGTATATAGCACATTGCTTGGAGAAGTTGTTTCCGGGAAAGTACCAATCACATGTTTTTGTCAGCATCTCTATAAATAATACACGTCTGAGATCCGGTTTTCCATAACATTAAGCTGGCGCCGTGATATTCGTGGAATAACGTTCCAAGCGTTGATAAACCAAAGTACTGCAACGCAAGTACTTAAATAGAATTATAAATTATAAGTCCACACTGAACGGTCGTTATGCACTTCAAAGCAGGTAACGACGCCTAACGTCACATTCATCACCGTCTCATCTTAACGCTTGATGTATCCTCTGGAACAAACTGAAATTGCAATTTTCGGAAACTGCGTTTATCTTCACGTTTCATCAAATGACTTTTGTATTGGGAGTAAAGTGCTCAAGCTTATCCTGAAATGATGAATACTGGAAACTTAGGCTAAATAAAGCAAAGTGAAATGTTTCTTGGGCATTGGCGCGTTACATCTATTTGTGCACGTAACAATTTTTTATTGCCATTTAAAAAATTGACTTTGCCGCGTCCCGATCATACATTTGTCCAATATAAGAATGAGTGTCTGTAAGAACGATTGTGACTGAATATACCACTCATTAACACGTCCTTACACACTTTTCCAAGCTGTATTTCTGAGAGAAAAAATGAAAATGTGTTCCGCCCTCGTCACTCTTTTTTCAGTCAAAATTAAAAAAAGAGCCATTCCGCCCTCTTCACTTTTTAAAACAATGTGCCCGAGAAACATTTTTTTGCAGCCTTATGGGATGTTGCATAAAGAACAGGGTCCCGATCAACAAAGATTGTGTGGAGCTATTCCATTCGTAAGCCTATGTGAGCTGTAGAGTTGCAGGTTCTTAAACTGAAGACATCCATTATAAAACGAATTTCCAGAGACGGTCCTGGTATTCTTGCTCGGTGATCAACATTCATAGTTTCTGCTGTTTCCTCCATTTTATTTCACCTGGAATTAATCACTTAAGTTTCAGCTAGATACCCTGCAGCACAGGGTTCTTCGGTATTTAATGGCTGTCTGAAGTACGAACATGATAACAATGGCATATGATAGGACATCCTGCCGTACTTCTGAAACAATTTTCTGGCGTGCTCGTATCACTGGGTAATAGCCAGTCACAATTTGAAAACGTCAAACTAGAAAGTAAACACCCTCGACCGTGTGCCGCAAAGTATTAACAAGTGCGTAGACACAAATATGATTTATGTTTGAATTGAAGGGTGAGAGAACAGTAGTGGCAGCAACAACAGCACCAGTAGTAGTTGTTGTTGTATGAGTAGGAACAAAAATGACAATAGCATTAGAATTAGTAGTATCCATAGGTAACAGTAGTAGAAGTAGGAAACGGATACGCTGTAAGAGTTGCATTGGTCTTAATAGCATTAAAAGACGTATCAGCAGGAGTAGCAGTTCCGGTAGTAGCTGCCGAAAGTAAGGGTATTGTTGTGGCAGTAGTACATCAGTTAGAGGTGCAGTTAATGAAGTCACATTAGAAGTAGAAGTAATGGAATGATGCTCAGTCTGGTATTTTGGTCGGCACCAATATCACAACATCATTATCTCAGCATCATTATCTCTTACACATGGTTAAATGATTACGAACGCTCATAACTGAACTAAGATTGCCTCTTACCAACAGATTCTTATTTCCAAGAGATAATTAGACAACATACAACGGAAACACGTTTTAATTCCGGACATAAATATCTATAAAAAATCTCAAAACCTGAGATATGTCACTTCATCAAATAAACAGACCTCGGGACAATGAAGATCGATGTTTTCACCTAATCTTAATGGTTAGTAATTGATTCGAACGTCAGCCCTGGGTTCAGCCTGTCTAAGCGCTCTTTACGTCACTTGAGCTGGGGCTCCTTTCTTCGGTCCAAGTTCTCGGGGTCGAGTGACACTCGGACGGTATTGACAAAAAACTTGTTTTAGATAAAACCAGAGTGCTTCTGTCTCGTGGATTGGCATGAAGACGTCATCGGTAATGTTTGTGTTTAGCCCTGTGTCTGTGTTGTCATGTTCCAAGACGATATTGCAGCAGGACGTTGCCAAAGTCGTGTTCCATTTGAAGCTGATACAGAAAATGCCAATATATAATCGCTTACTAAGTAAGGACTATCCCCGTGGTGCACGAAGCGTGGCTTTTGAGTCTGGATATTTTTAACCTTTGCTACAGCCCTTAACGGCTGCAGTCTCAACACAGGCTGGTACATTTCTGTCAGAGGTGTGGAAATCGTACAGAGCATGACTATGACAAAGGAATCTGGTGTCTTGAGGTGAGTTAATAAACCCCAGCACTTCCATGTAGCCCTCATGCTAATTTTGTACCTTTCATCCTGCACCGAAACACCAAACCACATTTCCATGTATTCACGGTTTGCTAATTGCGCTGACTCAATTACTAAAGAAACGTTTTACCGCAACATTTCAGTTGTCCCTCACTGTGCGTTGCGGTTGTTGCCACTTGGGCAGGACACGCTTTCTTACTCTTTTGGTGAACCCCTGGTGCATTTGCTGGTGTTCAGTAATATATTCCTCTACTTTTCCCAGCTATTTGTTCTTGACAGCAGATTCTCGGGGGTATTTTCTGTCGTTTTCGTTTCAGTATACATATATGTATGTGTTTGTAAAATGACAACCTTCACAAAAATCTACAGGGAACCTTTAGAATTATATTCTAAAGGAATAAACGTGACATTTGGGGTCATTAGGCAGTCATTATGATAGTAATATTGATTCAAGCATTACAATAACCACATTATCTCCTAATTTAATCAGTCTGATCAAAAACCATCACTCAAGAAGACCGTGTAACTGTGCATATGACATGTCTTAGTTCCACAAAGAACACCAGCTATAGGTTCCACATAGAACACCAGGTATAGGTTCCACAAAGAACACCAGCTATAGGTTCCACAAAGAACGCCAGGTATAGGTTCCACAAAGAACACCAGCTATAGGTTCCACAAAGAACACCAGGTATAGGTTCCACAAAGAACACTTGCAATAACGCTGGACTGAACGTTAAGATAAGACTGCCAGGTATAGTCCCTCATCAAATGTTACAACACTGGCAAATGCAAGCTGCCATGTTTACTCATCTTATTCAGTTTAAGTGTTAGGATTCAGTCAACGAGGTCTGATGTCACTACATGCTGTCAGTCATTCTGACAATGGCCTCAAACCTACTCATAGGTGTCCCCCTATGTGACGTTTTGCCTCTATGAATTCATCATAACCTGCAAATAAATCAGAACACGGTGTTTACCAATCCAAAATGTGTGAAAATCATTTATTCACTGACCACGCTTGTGATATTGTAGACAGTTAATGGTGTCTGTCAGATATTTACCAACCCGTGACGAGCAAGTCTCGTGGGACGTCAAGTAGTGAGTCTGGCTTCCTAAATCGCGTGAGGATAGACGCTAAATCAATACTTTTCGCTACATGCTGCATCGGTTTTGCTCATCTTCGTCATAAAGGGCGACTCGAGCACATGCGGTAAGTTCACGCCATTTTAATCGTGTATTGGTGTTATCAGATGTCCTTAGACCATCATGCCGTTACTATGACATTGTCGTTTCAAAATATTACTATTGTTTCGGCTTGGGGGAGCAGGTCCTATAAACCGTGGAGACGACAACGTTTATTCTACCAAATACCACACAATAAGATTGTCTCTGGTTCTATCCTACCTTGTGATTAAAGTGGAATGCATGATACGTACCATAATTTACTTTTCTTGTATAAATTCTTGTATAAATGAACCTATTTCATTTGTGATATTCATCTTTACTGATTATGAAAGATACAGTATGTCACTTGTGCATTATACAGTCCTGGATTCAACCGCTAAACGGTTCCACGATATAGCATTACATGCATCGTGTACACTATGAATGAGACTTAAATGCATTCATGCACTCATTCGTTTTGAAACCACATACACATCTGGCGAATGTAGAGATACATGCACAAAGCCCTACAAATAAAACTTACATTAAAAGCTAATGAAATGTGAAATGGACATTCACTACACGCTGACACCAAACATCCTTCCACTTTCTGTTCATGAATCTAATTATGAAAATCCAAGAGCAGAAGTTTCACTTAATGTTTAACCTGGGCAATTTCGCACATGTATGTTTTTGGACTTTATTTACACGTCAATTTGAGGGAAAATGCTTGGTTTTCGGAAAATGCGACGTGTTCATTCGCACTCATAAACACGTGTAAAGCAAGTCAAAGCTCTACCTGAATACATACGGGCACATGTGGAGCAAACAACTCAGATCACTATGGATAGTTTATAAAATCACATTTATAGGTCACTCTTGATGAACGGCAGGTATAAACCACAAACTATGTCGTTCATTGTAGTCGTTATTCACGTAATTGCCTAAAATCATTTTCTGAATGCCTTTCTTGTCGTTATGAAATATGTGAGTGTAATCCTGATGTCCGATGTAACATGCTGCCATACTGCTGGTGCTTTGCTAAATCCGCGATAGATGAGCTCCTTCGTAAGACTTCTTAAGATTTCGTAAGACTTCGTAAGGGGCGCGGTGGGCGAGCTGTCTAAGGCGCCAGGCTACTAATCCAGCGAGCTTGGAGGCGCCGGGATCGAGCCCGCCCGTGACTGGGCGTAAACACCTTGGAGTCAACATAGTGTGCAGATTCTTTCAGTGTTGTCACAACCCCCTAGTGTGCAGTACACATCCCTGTGCACTTAAAAGAACCCACGAATCCGTTGGTATATGACCAGATGGTGGCCAAACGGATACGTACAAACACCTAGTTGCGGGTACAGCAGCGTGCAGTAAACATGGACAAAGTACTGTGACTATGTGTCCACCCAGTCCACCCAGGTACCTCGTAAGGATGGGAAAGCCACATGAACTCATTAACTCGATGAGTCTGGTAAGGCTGCAAGAGTTGTATGATCCCCATGGAGTTGAAATTGAAAATACGATGTGCCGTTGTTATGGACATCCAATGATCGAGGGGGGAAAAGCGCCGTTGAGCTGTTGAACTGGATATCGGCGCTATACAAATATCTAGTTGACTTGTACTTGACCGACATGCTGATACGGGCCGCCAAGGACAGGTGACTAGTTAGTAACTGGTTTGCCAGGTGCGCGCTCTAATAATTTATACGCCGTCATGGCTGTTGCTGACAGATGTATTACACAACAGTCACTTGTCCATCCGAAAGAATGGATTAGATAATCACATTAATACACTGACTGAATTAACCCCACTATAGTTCTACTTGTAACTATATGTAACAATTACTCCGTTGACGCCCAGGTGCAATCAGTGCAAAGGGCTCTGTAAAACGTTACCGGGATATGCGTCGATGACTTCAGCCATATTGTGTGGACAAAACTGATTTTGAAAAGACAAATAATCTCATGGGAAATATTGAACTTTCATTAATGCAGTTCAAAGAGACTCTAGGCGATGCTACGACCACGTTTTCACAAAGGATATTAGTTTTGCAGGAATAATGTGTGGTAATTTAACCATGAAAGTGAAGTTTTGAGTATCACACAATCTGAGCTCGACAGTTTGATGACAGTTACATTTGTTTGATTTAGGCCAAAGCAAGGAAACCGACTAAACGTATACTTCTCCACCATTCAGGCGTATTTTGACGATTACGTCGTATTCTATCTGCTACTATTTGAGGAACATAAAACTAGTTTCTGGTAAATATTATGTAGGCTCTGTTTATTTCTTGAAGTGAAAGTAAGTGTTGTGATCTTAATTTTGTTGTTGCTAAATGCTGCCCTGGGAAATATTCTAGCTGTATAACGGTGGTCTAAAAATGATCAAATCTGAACAGACAATCCGGTTATTAAGATCAGTAGCAACTGAGAAACGACGACGTGTGACAGCCAAGTATGACCAAGTATGACCAAGTATGACCAAGTATACGGTAGTCGATGCTCACTAAAAACATGGGTTCTTGACCAATTCAAAACCGGAAATCTGGAATACTGCAATATAGAGAAACTCATCGTACCTTGAGAAAATACAAAGTGGAGAAATGTGTGTTTTTTCTTATACCATTCAGAAACTGTCAAAATATATAGTATGGGCAGCGTGGTAGAATCATGTATATGATGCCCAATCGTACAAAATGGGTGGCTGTGTTGTTATTATTGAAGAATTACGTTAAAGTGGGTTGTTATACTGCCTCTCTAACCCTTAGCGCCCAGTCAGACTGACCGTGTATGTCGACTTTATGATGTCAGGTTAACACACGTGGTGTTTCACAAGGGGCGTGGCCGTTTACGTCAGCTTGACCAGACTGACTTGCGTCATGGTCTAAGGCTCCCAGCTGGAATGACAGTGTAGTTAGTCACATACGTGGAATATAGAATGTCTTGTATGTGGTGGTCAGGTAGTGCAATTTCAACCCTGATTTTACTTTAGGAGTGTTTAGACTAACTCGGTGTAGGTCCTAGCAAGAAATAAGTAGTAAATGAAAAGTATGACAAAATCATAGAAAATGTTGAGCTCCTTTGACTTTTCACACCAATGGGTGTCTTGTTGAATAGTTTTCAGTTTGACATTTTTCATCTCAATTAACCATAATCTATCTTGTACCATCAAATGATGCATATGTATTTGAAAACACACGTTTATAGCGGGGTTGAAATAAACATACTCATTGCTTTACAATTAGAATGGATGAAGTATGTTTGTTTTATTTGTAATTAATATGCTGGAATATTTGCCATATACCCTTTATCGTACACCTCGGCTGATAGTGTTTGTCCACAAAAACTTTCTTTCCCCACAATTTTAAGCCTGCATTGTATTGAATACTCATACTGACACTCTTCCAAGGTTGTATCTCCTTACAAACATTCAATCAAGCAGACTGCCATATCCCACAGGAATCATTGAATGTATGACATTGAAATTAATCTTAGTCTCTCCTGAAGGATTGACGCGACAAGAGAGTCTTCCATATCAGTGCTGATGGACGGTCATAGAATGAAGTGGTTATGGGGAATTGATTTGTGGATATTTGCAGAACTGTAAACGGTGACGTGGATAATTCATCTCAGTCAAATGGTAGTGTCATTCACGAATGTATAAATGGGAAGCGTTAATGGGTCCATGAAAGTTCAGAAAGCAATAGACGTATCATTTATACAGGAACGCGTGGTTCTACGCCGGTGGTGGACATCGTAACGTGTAGAAGATTGATCTGCATGAGAAACCTATATATTATTCCAGTAATGGATTACAGTTATACAGTATCCATTGACGCATGCGCCATGACAGTGTAACACTTAATAATCTCACGTCTTGGTCAGTGGGAGATTTTGTAGCTCAAATTGCTCTCTAGATGTACCATTAAAACCGACTTTAAATGAAACATTCCATCTAATAGTTTCTGGTAATGTGAGACTGGAAACTTGAATTTAATTTCACATAGGCGTTTTAAGTTACACATTTAAGTAGAATAGTTGCACTTGTAACCTTTATTGAATCTGTATGATGTAAATGTTCGCCCTGTTACTTTTCTTTTTGATCAGATTTTTTAACTCGTCAAAGTCGTCAGCTATCAGAACTCGATTGCTTAGAGACTTCTCAGACTTCCTATTGCAGTGTTATAAGAATGATGTGTAGTTAAGTTCCTTTTCCTCGTCGAAATGGTTCGAAGTGAACATTTGATATTTACGATAATGAAACGTCTACCGGAGAAGCAATTACACTTGATCTGTTTTAAGATAAAATCCCAAACAGCTCACTTCGATAAGGAAATCAGATTGATCCATGTTCCTTAATGCGCTGAAAATACATCACTTCCTAAACGACATTCCTGCAGAATATTAGATGTTTTTAAATTTTTGTTTCTTGTAAACTACTACTATCAGTAATATTCTGGCTGTGTGGTGACTGCATATTGGACGGGACAGTCTAGTGGCCGATAGCAAGAGCATCGATCTACGAATTTGTGATACGATGACATGTGTCAGTGCAGCACCGAGCCTGACCACCCGATCTCGTTAGTCGCCTCTTACGACAAGCATGTGTTACTGGAGACCAATTCTAACCCCAATCTTGACGGGTAGAATACGGGATGTACTGAAAGGAAGACAGAGTGGGCGGGTCTGACAAAATGATCTTGAGCATACGTGGCAACATATTCTTAGACTGTCTGATAGTTTCGGGGAGCGGTTCACGTGGGGTGATGGCTGGAATTATACATCAAAATAACCAAGATAAACAAAAGCGTACCTAGGAGAACACCTTGTATCATCACTATTTGATCGTGATTCATGATTACGAATTCATGAAATAGTCAGTATCGCACATTCGACTTTTAGCAAATGTTCTCGTAAATATGGACAGTGTTTAGTCACATGTATCTGCACCACTTACGATGTTAATTCAGGGACGGTAATCTGTGACCATTGACGATCTAAGTTAGAATTTGTCTTCACCAGCGTTTCCTAAGAGCCATCTAACGGGATCGGGTGGTCAGGCTCGCTGAATTGGTTGACACATGCTGTTGAGTACTGGTTTGTCTGGTTCGGACTTGATTATTTGCAGACCACCTTACGTATCTGTAATATTATTGAATTCGGCGTTAAACACCAAGCAAGCAAATTGAATTTCCACAGAACAGTCTTAATGGGTAAGCCAAAATTGATGGAAGGCAACGACCGCCATCGGCTGATACGTAATAATGTTTTGCCACATTTAGTGCTCGATTATACAATACCGCAAAGTGCTCTTGTAGATTATACTGGTGATAAGGGGCACCTGTATCTGTACACCACGTATATCCGTATTGATTTCCATTCATGAACACGCAAAGCTTTGATTTGCAATTCCGATATTACATCGGGTCGTGGTGAAATGTCACAAACACAGAGAAAACTATTTTAAAAAGTTAAAGCTACATGTACTGACAAGCAACAGAAACTATGCGTTGTTATGTGTTTCAATTTCAATTGAAAATATCGTAGGTTTGCGATATCATTTCCAAAGAAATGTTGGATATATCAAAACGTCAAAACCAGAAGTCTCGCTCAGAGGTCGATACATACGTCAATAAGAGTAAAAGGTAAAGGAGACGTGAACAATCTTTGAAAATTACCAAAAATGTGTGATGACGTCCAGTGTATGCAAAATAAGGGAAAGGGTGTCCGACGCTATGGCTGTCACAAGCCCTCAATACAATCGGATTTAAAAAGGAAGAGTCTACAACCGGACGTCGTACAAAGCATAGATTTGCTTCGTTCATGTGAAGGAAAACGTTTAGCAAACACGTTCTTTTCGTAGCACAGGCTGAAACAGCTGTAACGTCTCAACCAAAACATTTCTATCGACAAATACCACAGTTACTGAACTTGTGATGAAGCATCGATCCAGTTGAGCTCATGTAATTGATAAACGTCATAGTCTACTGGGAATTAGAGTAGGACCCAAACAGCATATGCTTCTAAGATACGGCTAATTAAGTGGTCAAACTCGGTGACTTGGCTCATAGTGAGCCACCGTTCACTCACGGTTTGGATGTTTGGTCACAATATCGATCACTGGTTGGTCTGATCTAGATTCGCGTAAGTAGACAACAAAGAAATACAGTTAAGACATGAAGCAGACTTTGGTTAGTTATTACCTTAAAAGAGGCACGGATGAACTGGTCGCATGCCGATAACCTGATTCGTTCTTATATCAGTTTTTGACTAAACGCCATGTCTCCACGCAGTAGGAAATATCGGATACCTGCATCCCCACACCCACAGACTTACTTACCGTGATTACATCGGATTACCTTTATGTAGGCGCAAATCCAACTCACTCACTCACAAGGGGTATTTATAGTATTGTACGCAATGGAAAGAGCCCTTAAATATTGCCTGTTTACCAACTAACGACTACAAGGGACATGCTAGCTTACTTGCAATATTCCTGTTTCTTAGGTTCAAAATACAACCAAAATTAAACGGACCGCCGAAAGAAGATGAACATTTACAATTTTCCAGTTGCCTGACGTCCATGACAGGTATTAAAGATAGCTTGCTAAAAGGTTCATAATTAAGATCATAATATAAACATATCAGGACATTGTTGATATACAAATTTACCACACGGGGATCATATTATAATCATTAATAGTTGTGTCTGTTGTTATCATCAGTATATCATTTTCTAAACCGGCTTATTTGGCTGATTCAAGCTGAAATGTTTACAGAAGCCTTTATCTGAATCTGGGCAGCTTCGTTGCTTTCAAACTCACCATCATTATCATGTCACTGTGCTATCTGGTGTCAGCAAGGTCATGTCTTAGACGCAGGTTCTTAGGACCTTAGTGTGGTCTTAGGTGTGCTCTTAAATCGACGCAAATCAGCTTCCTACTATATACATATGTTTAACTGGGATAATCCCAAAACTGTCAGTCTCCAGATGACGTAATTAGCGAGGTGTTATAATCGACTGCCAAATTTGGGACACAGGGACATCGCACTGCCAGAATTGGGAGACCTACTATCAGCAGCTGGGACTAATTGGTCTGTGTGAAAGTGTGATTAATGTTAACTAAATATCCTGTGTGAAACTGAAATAAGGTTAGTTAAGCCTCAATTAATCCATTGCTACGTACCTGATTAATTGCTACTTGGGCAGGTTAATCCTAATGGATTGGTCATCCAAATAACACAGAGTGTTCCTTTTGTGGAACGTTCTAGAAATTTTGGACAGGATAGGTAAGGTGTGTATGGTTATGAACACACTTTGTTTTGTACACTTGATTGCAGACAGGGATTAAATCGTTAAGCTTACGCTCAAGTATCGGCAAGTCCAACATCGATCAGCTGGGTTTTCTGTGAAACTGTGTTAGTGGGGACTTTAACATGAAACTGCATGTATGTGTTTATTGCGAATGTTTATAAATGTCTATTAGATATCTTATCATTCATTCATTTAAAGATATCGTCATTTAAATTGAAGACAACTCTGTTTTCATTCAAGATATCTTTAAAACATTTTAAAATATCCGTAACTTTTGAATGTCGTGGTGTATTTATAAGGTTCTCCAATCCCCATACTTTGTAGGTATTACCGCCGAGAATACGCAGACATAATTCAACCTTGTGTGAAACGGGGTTTTTTTTTATTTCAAGACTCTGAGATTAGAGCCAGTCTGCTTTTCTGCAAAAAGCATGCGTAAAGATAGCACTTTCCTGATTCGCTGACTGATTCGTTGATTGATTGACTGATTGATTAATTGAGTGAGTGAGTGACGTCCCGCACATCCACCGCGAGAACATGAATATGTATGAAACACGTGATGTTTTACACTGAGGTTAAGCTAGACGATGGCAGACATGTTTCAAGAGTCAGTATGTCTTTAACGCATTTGGGGATAAGAAGCGGACGTGCAGTTGTGGAATGTGTGATGTATACAAGCCATACTTTGCTGTTAACTGACACGTGTGCAGTTTCTCTTTGATGTCCAGAGAGACATTTATAATGACGAAGAAGCGATACACCTCGTTGAAAGATAACAGTGTGAGTGATAAACGTTAATTGTATGTTGAGATATATCTTATTTGCCAATGCTATTTCACATGGACCAACAATTGGGTCAGTTGAATGTACATTATGTGTTAAAAGCCCCTGAAGATGGAAATCTGGCAACCTTCAGATTAGCTGTTTGATCTAAAAACTATGGTATGGTTTTTGTGTTCATCAAACGAAATTTTCTTTCGTTTGACCTGGTAGCCAACAGTGCCAGAGGCTGAAGGTTCGAATCAAATGTCCTTTCTGTTTATGTCCACAGTTTAACTGTATTACCACATGGTAAACGTCTACGTTTCCCTCCTTAAAACAGATCGCCGTGATATGACTCAGAAAAACACTTCAGCAAACTGCCTTTAACCCCAATTCGTTCATTTGTCTTATCAGTCGTTCCCTGTCCCTTAGATACAGACTAAAAACAGTGACCCGAATACCACATTCGACAGATATCGAAATATATCTAACTACACCGATCAAACTGGTTCAGAAAATAAGATCAGCTAAAGCACATGCTAATATAGACCCTGAAGCACATTAACCTAATGTCCAACCCTCCTAAATGGACATCATCCTAAAGTTCTAAAGGAAGCAAGTCTAGATTTCCCGAGGTTCCCTTAACCCATCAGCTCATTGAGGCTCCTTTTCAATTTATATGGATTTATTTGTTGCTATCAAAACTAGATATATTCATTGGCTAAGCGTTAGTCTACTGGGAATACATACTTATATTATTCGTATCGTGAATATATTTGACATACTGCCTCTAGAGTTGTGTTATGTCTACGTGTGTCAGAACACAGAAGTGGTATCGAATACACACTAGGTATTTGAGACGACCTACTCATGACAAACACATGTGTAATCTCCAAAGCCGGATGTATGGTATTAGTCTAACTGTACATAAACAGCTGACTGTCACGATTATTGTAAGGATGTTTATGAGTTCTTTTGAATTCGTCAGATTAGGAAAATATTAGTTTGTGAGGGGCATTTTAAGAGTTGGTGCCTCCAAAATGAAAGATACAACTTTATGGATGTGAAAACTTATTATTTATTGCATGATCTTTATTATTGCATAGTCGCTCTGTGCAATAAATAAGAAGCTGTCATCCGTAAAGTTATATGTTTCATCTAAGGAAAAATTGTATTCAATAATAACAACACTCTTATAACTTAGCTGTATGCCGCATGTAGCCGATAATGTTCTGTGTTCATTACGTCTAGTTGGGAGAGCAAAGCACTGGGACAGAAAAAGACGACTGGCCTTTTTCATACTCATTGCTCACACTAATCGCTCAGCCCAGTTACTCACTTTAATGAAAAATACAATCCATAAACCATGCAAATGATTTAGTGATACGCATCATTGACTGGTGTAATTGTACACGTCCACGTCCAACATCGATCTACCATGTCATGTCCTTTCGGGGATTAACGACCGCAGTGTACGTGACGTTGTTGTCAGAGGACCCCGGTCTAAACCTCAGAATCTGAACGATTTGGTCATTGTTTCTTAACACAGAGTCAGTCAGATTTGGAAATGTTCCCAACACGTGTCCCATAAAAACGTTTTGAAAGTCATACCGAGGCTTTAAACATGTTCACCTTGGTCACATAAATAGTGACTTGGAGTAGTATAACGCTCTTCGTTAAAACCTGAAAAGTTGTCGCCATACCATTGTCATAATGACATTTGTGTTATGGTTAAGAATTTACCATGACAAACGATGTAAGAAACCCCCTGTGAACCAGCAAAACAGAACAAAGACAAGTCTAAAACATTCAAATACTGTATTGTTTAGCAAATAGAGAGGAAGTTATACAAAGTCACAAGTTCAATACCGATTTCAAGTACAATACAAGTGAGACAATATGTAAGGCAATGGGTCACAAAATATAATCAAGCAAACTCACCAAAGTCTTAGTGCGAGAGGGAAACAGTTAATCAGAATGTAACCCAGCGAGCGGTTATGATCAAGCGTTGGCAGCGATTGTATACTCCAGTAATGTGTGTCCCAGCCTCAATACAGTAACTAGCCTTTATATATATATTCAGTCATTTCGGGCACATACGACCATCGCCAAGACCGTGGAGAGATCTAGAATAATGTCTCCAGGAAGTACACAAATAAAAAGCCAAGGACAGATAATTTCCGGACAGCCTGTTACCAAAATCTTAAAAGTGTTGACCATCTATTTTACGAAATGTGACCCATCATAATTATTATTGAAAACACTAAACCTTGTGACCCAATAATAATTATTATAACAAAATATACAGAAAATACTCATAACATCATGCTTACTAACAGTGGTATGATATATTTCGAAAGATCAAGGTCAAGGCCCACGTGCATGTGAGGAGAAACAACTACATGGTCTTGTGGATGGAACTTCTAGAAAGCAGAAGGTCGCTGGCTGCATGTCTGGCTGTGTCACACGAACAGGCGTAACCACATGCTGTCCTGTCTGATGTTTGCGTTGAAACCCTGCCTAGTGCTCGACATTAAAGGGATAAAACAAGCACAGGTATTCTGTGCTCCAGCGGGGTGTCTGTGATGCCATCTCACCATGAAACGGTGTTAGTTTGGAAAAGCACACGCAGCTTCACACACACACGTGTACTGCGTTACGTGATCTCAACGATCTTCAACGCAACGTCAACCCCTTTTTACAACACCTCTCCGTGAGAAGTAGTTTTCAAAGTGTGCGGTAATGTTGCACGAGCCATGTAGGTGAATGTCAATAGAAATCATAACCCGTCTGCAATCCCTAAACGAACTCGACAAGAGTCCACGGCAGCAAACGCGATATGGCGTTTCATATAAAACCCCAATTGAACACATATGCCCAGTCAGTAACATCTCACATTCGTTACAAGGTAGAAAGGTTACCTGTTACTACACGCGGTTCCGGGAAATATTTTCGTGTCTCGTGTATCAATGTTTAGTCCTGCATAAATACCACATTACTCCCATCGGGAACACTCTGGCCAGGAACGGTGATAGACGCCTGGCATTCATTAGGACCAAATTCTGTTGGGAAGGTTCCAGCTCTGTGGCCAAAACTCAGCATGGGTTTGTGGAGCATGTGTTAATTCGGAGCTTGCTCTTAACTCTGGTTGTTGTATATGTTTCTTTGAATCAGTGCACCATATTCTGTCGGCTTAATTTGATGTAACAGATACAGTTAACATCATGTAGGCAGGTTTATATCATCCATGCATCCTCTTAAGGGTTGTTGAATGTAATAGAATGATAATACATCACCTCCAGTGTTTCAAACGCAAACGTCAGAGAACTACCTCAGTTGTCAGCCACAAATCCAAAAGGGTTCAAAAATGCAAAATGTTTTTTGTTAGTTGTTATTTGACGCTGTACGCAGCAGTATATTCCAGCTATATGGCGGGTATCTGTAAATGATCAAGTTTCTATCAGACCAATGATCAGCAGCATGAGCATCGATCAACTCGATTGGAATACGGTGACATCTGTCAACCAACTCAGCGAGCGTGACCGACCGATCCCGTTAGTCGCCTAAAAATGATTTGCTAAAGACCAGTTCTAACCCGGATCTTCAAGGGGGCTGAAAGACATAGATTCTCAGGAACTGTAACGATGTAAACCAAATCACCGAGCAATGCAATAATCCTTGAAAACTATACTACCCATCAAAAGTTTGGACTCGCTAGTTAAAATGTAGTCTCTTATTTCAGTCAACTGTTCTAAACTGGATTTTTCAAAATACTCCCTACTGTTTCAAGGTATTGTTTAACACATGAACTGATGTATTGTAAAACAAATTTCTGAGGTTGGAAAGATTATTTTCATGAGTTCAATAAATCATAAAAGTGCAAATTAGCAAAATCCACCAAAACGCAGCTGTTCACATGGACGATATTTGCACATGCTTTTCAGCAATTTGATGCATGGTCCTTGTGCAATTTGTGTGCATCAGATTTGTAGTTGGTTCGCCCAGTTAGTGGAGAAATTCATCGTCGATAACCATACGTAAATATGTGACATACAGTGAGTGCTGTAAGCGAGTCTAAACATTTAATGGGAAGTATATATTGCTCCACTTTTGTATTCACTAATAGAAACCGATGAGTGAGTTGGGTTTTACGCCGCTTTTAGCAATATTCCAACAATAGTACGGCGGGGGACACCAGAAGTGGGCTTGACACATTGTACCCGTATGGGAATCGTACCCGGGGCTTCGGCGTGACGCGCGAAGGCTTCATCTGACAAGGATTCGTGTTGTACAGTAGTGGATATGAAAGTCAGCCCGTGTGGAACCTTCAACGGCATGTTAAATGATTTCTCATATCTGTCAGGGTTGTATTGTCAGTCCCTAGATGGCAAGGGAATATTTATCCACATCTGCCTGAATTCATGTCTTAGTGGTTATGGTAAATTTGGCTGACGCTATTTCCGCTTTCTCAAACTGCACCACAAAAAGTGGTGATTGAGTCCTACATTCAAACTGCGATATAAAAAACCCAGAAACACAGAAAAATTGCGATTTATCTTCACGTATAATAACTGACATGTTTTATTAACGATGACTTCATATATGCATATACACCTGTCCGTATCATATGCTATGTGCTTTTGTGATATTTCACTCAGAGCGTTTAATATATAGTAATATGATCAGAGAGGATGACTGAAAAAATGATAAAAATTTACTTGGTGTCCGTGACTACTGGTGTGGATTACATATGTGACTGTAGCCACCACGAGCTAAACAGGTACATACATTTCCCATAAAAGTCAACAGCTGTTCCAGGAAAGTGAATTGATTTGCCTGTCCTACAATGGGCAGTGTTTGTGTGTGAACCGGTTTGGTGCTGGCTAGGCTGTTGCTTAGACGCTGAATACAAATAATTTAGATTGTAACAAACTAACCCATATAAATCGAAAAAGTGCCAAAGGGAGACCAGAGACTCAGTACCTGAGAAAGTCTAGACTTGCTTCATTTAAGGCGTTAGCGTTGCAGAGAGGGCTTGGCAACAAGGGAAAATAATGTGGTTCAGGGACTGTGAGACAGACTAGAGTTTGTGTGAGCAGCTGGATGAATGCTGGCCACTACTGTAATCTTACTAAATTAAAAGAAGAGAACGTCATCGCTGCTTTGAAAACATCTGGGCCAAAGAAACCCACAGTATCTGCCAATACCTACAGTATCAGCTTGGAGGAATGTCACACCATCCGATCCGATGATATGTTTATAATCACAATTAACCAGCACACTATAGTTTCGTTCGAAACACATTGACCAATTCAAACGTTTCAGAGACACAGAGATACACCGCAATTCCGCACTACATAGACATTAGGCAATGGAATACGTGGAATTATGCCAAATGAAAGCTTATGCGTGTATCTGTACATCAAAAACACTAACTATTCACATACTAGCATTCCGTATAAATTAAGTACAATTCCCTCAAAATGTTGTTGACAAAGTAACGCTAATACAACGAGCCCATGGATTGTTTATGCCTTTGGGATCTCCCAGTAGGATCGCGAATTAATTCCAGGAGTACATACAACGCCAGATGGAGAAAGCGTCGATATCTCTCCCCACTCAGCCCTCGAGATGTTATCACACCGCCCCAAGCTTGCTGCCGAGCCCTGGAAAGAAGATACATGCGTTACACCCAATTATCCACGTAAATATTCCAGGAAGTGATTCTCGATGGACATCATCCAAGGTATTTCAAAATGATTCCTTGGGTTTTTTCCGCAAGTATACTGATCGTGAACATTCCACGTAGAAACATCAAACGTGCCTTTTTGTTGTATTCTCTGCACCGACACAGTATTCTCTTCTGGAAAATCTTGATGGAGCTTCTTTTATGAGGCTCATATATGAGGCTCAGCCATAGAACTGTTTTATTACTGTTGCTTACTTTATTCATTGATATGACGAATGATTAATAGTTAGAGGATGCTTATGTCTTTTTTCAGAGGCGACAAAATAGGTCATGGTCACTTTTTGAAGTTAATCTTTGTCGAGTGTCACAATAATTAAATCAGAATGATTACAGATGATGAAATGTGTGGAGATTTGCGGTTTAAGAACATAAATTTACATATCTTGAAACTAATTATGATAGTTTTGTTTATCTTTTCACGTTTGAAACACCAATCCCTTAAAGCCATCCCCAGGTATGTTTTTGTCCATCTTTCGGTTCTTTTTTCAAATTTAAAGACCAAAAAGCATGCTTAAGGGCTTCCTTATGACATAATGAGAAATGTTAAACCTATCTTTAATATTCAGCGTGTCGTAGACATGATGTCACTTTAAACTTTGAAACTGTTATTTTGGTGAAAATCCACATCAAATGTGTTTATCATAAGCGTCCAAATATACAAGGTACAGTTTTGAAGAAGTGTCAAATAGATTCATATCATTCAACGCAATCTATGACGAATGACCCATCATAGGAAGTATTGGGATATAAATTTTTAAAAAATATCAATGTTATTGTAGTGCTTTGTAGAGTGTTGACGTGTCATGAAACACTGCATTTTCATACTGGGCTGAATCCAGTTAACTCAATGATTCCAGTGTTTGGAAGGGAAACTGTATACAGTGTTCATGGTCACGTATATAACTACGAAACACAGGTGGTAAACGAAACGTTGGTCACCAGTGCCTCTTTTTGACTGCAATGTGTGTGTGTGTGTGTTTGTGTGTGTGTGTCTGTGTATGTGTGTGTCTCTGTGTGTGTCTGTCTGTGTGTGTGTGTGTGTGTGTGTTCGTGTATTTGTGTGTGCGAGAACGTGTCCCGGGGATGGTAGACAGACAGATATGTGACACCTTGATTGTTTCCAGTTTTCAACCATTTCATGACTGCTTTTCAGTTTGTGGTAAAATAATGCTATTTCGCCCTACTTGCCTGGTATTGATACAATTCGTGCAGACGGCGGCACGTTGTTACAGGTATGTACGTGCTGCAGACAAGGAAGGTTCCTGTGCACACCCAGGCAGGTGCTCGGTGTAACGAAGCTGTCGGAGCCGTGGAACGTGATGCCTAGAGTGACTGTAGAGTGTTAAAAACACTACATTATATGTAGCACAAAAACATTTTTCTATATATGTGTCTACAACAATGGTCATTTTGTGGGAGGATAACTTAACCAATGAATGAGAGACCTAGTCCAGAAACCAATGACTTCGACATTGTTATTAAACATATAACCCCAGTGCAAAAAAAATATCGAGCCTTACAATCCTCAGGAACAAATTCTGTTTCGTGTAAAGCTGAAATAGCTGTGAAAAGTATGGGAATAGATCGCTGAAATATGATCACGACACCAGGTGTTTCTAAAAGGGGTCCAGCCCTACCGTTAGCTACAGCCACTCACAAAATTTGCCTAAAGATGGATGACTGATGACTGACGCTGGACAGCAATACCGCCACCCCCGTGAAGATCAGGGTATGAACTGATCTTCAGTAACCAATGCTTGTAATTAGAGATTGGGTGGTCAGACACGCTGACTTAGTTGACACAGGTCAACATATCCCAGCGTAGATTGACAATCATCTTGTTGATCACTGGATTGTCGGGTCCAGACCGCCTCAATATACATGGAATTCTCGTGGAATTCGTGCGGCCTACGATGGAACCAAAAGTACAAGTTCGAAAGTGAAGTCACTTTCTGATCGATCGAACCAGTGACTCTTGAAACAGCAGATGCGCATTTTTTTATTTGAATACACAGTGCTTTATGTCATATACATTTATTCTCATTGAAAAAATATGACTTCATCCAAGCCACTGCCATTTTGATTCCACAGAGCGATCTTCGTACATCAAATACTTTAACATCGACTTGCAGACGTACCTAAGATCGTTTTGCAGAATGGGACAGATTGCAACAATAGGAACACTACCAGTGTCTTTGGCATCATCGCCTGAAACCCTTAACCGTAAAGAAAGGACTCATTGACCCTGTGCTGCACCCTTTGGCCGTCCGAAATCCCCCTGGATGAGAATAGCTTGTAGGTTGGCCTTCCAGGAGATCTATCGTCTTTCAGGGAGTGGATTAGCACGATAAGGTAGTCTGTCAAAAACTAATAAGAGATACATTAGTAAATAGTGGGTTTTGTTGCTGAAGTTGATTCTCTGCCAGGAATGCACTGTGTTTTCGAGCATGCATTTTTAATAAGTGTAACTGAAGGATATATACATCATTACATAAAAATATAGATACTTTATTCCTGTTTGGCACCTTGTACGTCAAGTTACGATCATCTTGGGCTAAAACAGCTTTAACTTATGTTACACTTGTGCTTACGTGTCTCATTAAAGTACACATTCTAGTAATGTTTTTGGGTTGAGTCCCATCCGAGATTCCAACGCACTTTCCCACACTAAAATGTGTACTTTACTGAGAAATTTTAAAATGTGTAACATCTGACTACTTTCTAAATGGCTTTGTGGCAGTTAGAAAACAAAGTTATAGAACGAGGCACGAAAAAAAATATATGTACCCCTTATGTAAGCATGGCCTAGTTTTTCGAAGTTCTCCAGTTCAAAGATAGTCGTAGGTGCCGTACATTAGAACAGATTCACGACTATCTTAGCGCTAAGAGAGCTTCGTAAATCTAGGCCCTGTCTTTGTACTCTGGTTTGGAAAGACCCAATATCAAAACCAGTCAACGCCGTACTTCCATGCTTTGATGGCTTCATTAACATGTTGCCTTGTGTATTAGTCTCAGCACGTGTATCTGATTCTCTGACGAGATATTTGAGACTAAATGGCCTCTCGTGGAGGCGCTCTGCCTGTTTCCTTACTTTCTGGAGCTCAGTGATGTACTTTGGTGCAGAGAATAGACGTCCATGCAACAATGTAGACGTCATTGCCGCGTCACGTGTATGCCATCTCGCATACAAGTGTGCGTAATGCAGGCGCCTTTCCAAATTTAATGTCATGTAAATATGTTATGTTTGTCTTTAAACCCGGCATGAATTTGTGAGCACAAACCATTTACAGTTCTTGGAACGGGGTTAAAAATACAAGCAAAATGATTTGCCTCACTGTCTTTGTTGTGACACATTATTTGTTTGCTGTGGTGCAAAATATTTGTACAAGGGTCTTCTGGAATTTGTTATTTTCGATAAATTTCATTTTCATCCAGGGTCGGACCCGTGAAGGTCCGGTGTAGAATAGGCCTTCAGCAACCCATGCTTGCCATAAAAGGCGACTGTGCTTGTCGTAAGAGGCGACTAACGGGATCGTGTGGTCTGGCTCGTTGACTTGGTTGACACATGTCATCGGTTTCCAGTTGCGCAGATCGATGCTCATGTTGATGACTGAATTGTCTGGTCTACACTGGATTATTTATAGACCACCGCCATATGGCTGGAATATGGCTGACTTCGGCGTAAATCTAAACTCACTCACTCATCCAGGGTCGCGGCTTCAGTGGAGCAGTGATAGAACAGTAGTTCGTGTGTCCGTTTTCACCATTGTCTTCTGTTTACATCCACAGTGCTAACTGTGTCATAGTGCGCACTCATTTGGGTTTTTCTTGCGTTTACTGTGTAGTTGACCCGATGATCATCTGTTGAAATCCTTTATTTGTTTTAAATAACCCATTACGACATAAAATCAAACCCACTAACCGTATGAACGAGGAGTTAAGTGTTAAATTTCCATACAACTATTAAAATTCAACATGTTTAAATTAATTTAGCTGTGGGAAAATATATACACACACCTCCTCACCCTCGACGTCTCCTCGGCATCTACCCGATAAACAACCAAGGGACCTGGGAGTGACATAAGTAGACCTGTACTGCAGGGTATGACAATAAACTATATTGGAATCATGAAATGGTGTAATAATTAAAGCAATGACTGATTAACTCTGCGAGCTAAACAAACTGTTACAGGTAATTACTCAAAGAATTCCCGAGGAATGTTTTCAGATTCCAAAGAGCCCGATTAGTTATCAAGGATATACTAATATGATCTCCAAGTCATTCTTTCATTCTTGTCACTCGCTGTTCCACATGAGAGACGCCATTGTGAGAATCTGGTGTTGACGTGTTCCAGGTAGAAGAGATCCTGCAATATAATAAGCCAACGTAACATGTTTTGAAACAGGTTTTCATTCCATCTACCTTTGACAATGATCCTATAACACGCAATGCAAAATAGGAGTATCGTGTTTGTTTGAAGCATTGTAATGGTGTCTTGAAAACACACCTCGACGACAATCTCATGTTCTTGAAGAACACCCTTGAAGGTTGGCAAATGCCAGTGAATGTTTTGCCGTGGAACACACAAGTCGAAATAAAGCTTGCTGAAGCAAGTTAAAAATAGCGAAATGAGGAAAAGGACCCATGTCACTCTGAAACAATAAACACATTACTCATCGCCGAAATTTACATTTAAAAACCTTCCAGCACCCTATTCCCACAAAGCGGATCATGCAATTTGAAAATAATAATTTAAATGCTATCATTGTTTTTGTGTGTGAGTGGGTTTTGTTGTGTTTATATTGTTTGGGTATATTGCATTGGCGACCTTCTTAATGCAGATGAGGAAATGTGTTGTCTCGTAGGTAAAACGTTTCCTTGCCAGCTGAATGCCCGGTTCCATGATATGAGTAAATATGTGTGAAACCTGTTTCTGATGTTTGTATTGTATATTGCCAGAAAAGGAAACAGCGATATATCACACTCACTCACTCTCATTCTAGGTTTAAAATGGGTAATGGTTATTTGAAAATACGTAAATTAATATGACTGTCTTTTGGCATGTCACCATAACCTCAGATATCATTAATATGCATAACGTGATCTTTTATCCTTTATACGACGTTTCTCAACTAAGTCTTGCTCCTTCACCAATCATTCGATGAATGCAAGAATTAGCTCTGAAACATCGTATAAAGGATAAAAAGAAGTTGTTATCCATAAAACGTGTCATGTATTCATGTTCGTCCATCTTCTTAATGCCTTCAAAAAATTTCCATAGATATCAGTTACTCAAACTGAAAAGAATATAAACCTTTGTGTCTATGAACTGAATGTATTGTTCCTGTGTACTGTTATACCGTTTTAATAACCACTGTGTCAGATCTAGGATCGATTACATATCCAGAAATTAATTTTTGCAGTCCAAAAAATACCAAACACAATTCATCTCCTCAACAGTTTCAATTTCTTCACAATGAAAATGCATCAGTTCCATGGTGGCAGTTCAAACGTGTTTCATTTGATCCAGCAAGACAGCTCATTTTTCACCAGTACGAGAAGAACACAAGGACAGTCTGATCATCAATACGCCTGGTTGGAGACGATTTCAAATGAACAATTCATGGGGAAATCAACACAAAACACCGATGTTATCCCGGTATGTTATATGAATGTGCTATCGTTCGTTATATTTACACATAAAAACATGTCATATGGGATTTTATTGAAAGCTTGATTTCTTCCATGCATATAAAAAGATAACACTGTGCAAGAGAAATGGAACGTTTCAAGGTAACTTTTGAAATGAAATAGTAGCGTGAATTGTATTGTATGAAAATGAACTGTACTGGGTTTCAGTAAGCTCTCAAAAGAATATTTCACCACTGTTGTATATCAAAGTTGCAAAGTCATGCTTTATCCAGGTCCTTCTAATATCCCGAAAATATCCTCACGATACGTTTCTTTGCTCTCAGTTCAGCATGGATGCATGTATGCCCAAAGCTGTTAAATATAAACATACGTTTACCACGACGGGAGGTTGTACATAGATCATATATGCAGAAAAACCCCAAAACCCTCAAAATGTTCTGATGATGCGTTTAAACGTCAACCAAGCCGAACACCTTCCGCTATGATACACTGAAGCACCTCTACATTTGCCGAGCAGTCCTCATTACCTCAACATGAAAGACTCAGGTGACC
This sequence comes from Haliotis asinina, assembly GCF_037392515.1. Classification (NCBI taxonomy): domain Eukaryota; kingdom Metazoa; phylum Mollusca; class Gastropoda; order Lepetellida; family Haliotidae; genus Haliotis; species Haliotis asinina. The sequence goes on from NC_090286.1 coordinate 42,558,732, forward strand.
TACTGTTGGTACCCAGCTCTTTAGTTGCCATCACTGATTGTTATATTTACCAATAACATGGTCAGAACAAACAAGATAGTTCCTGTACACACTGTGTGGTATATAACGAAGGAGGTCTGGTTCCGTGGGTGAACATGGGGAATGGGTGCAAGCTGCTGATTGGGACTGTGTGTCAGATAGACGAAGAGAGTTTATTTCAGTTTGGTTGTGTAAAGAGAAGAAGGCCAGCTCCATCACTACCGATTAGTGCTTATTTAAAGGTAAATTCTATTTAGAGTATGCGATTGGATAGCATATATTTCGACTGTAAAACGAGAGAACCACGATTTCTAGGAGCGGTTAAAATATGTTGTGTTTGTGAGACAGGAGAATGCTCACAATGGTGATAAGGAATTTGTGCAGAATACAAGAGAATGTTCTATTTAACCTTCAGGGAGATTTCGGTATCACGTCTTTGTACTGTTCGTCAGATAATACAGCCTGAATCTCGGAGACGTGTTTCTCTGATATATCACATGCATTCTTGTTTAATACATGAATATAGATCTACTGGCATATCAGACATGATCAATATCGCTTTTATACTACCTCCATGCTTGTGTGTGATTGCTTTGAAATGGTCGTTTACTATTCGTAACATGTGTTTGCTGTTTTCAATGTAGGCCAACAATATAGTGTTGCTGGTGGTAACAGAAAAGAGGTCTCTCGGTTTTACAGATGTTGTTGCTGGTTAGTTTGTTTCAACTCATGACATTATGCGGAGCATGTGTTTGAGATCCACAAAAACGTTTCTCGGAAATGTACACATCTAAAATTACAAATATGAAACAGCATATTCCTTCTCGAGAAAATACATATTCATGGAACATGATTTTGTGATCATGTATAGTACTAGAGTTTAGATCGATGGACAAACATAAAGGAGAGGGGAATGAAGAAATACTTGAATTTTCTTTCTTGTGATTTAAAATGGAATGATCCATTGTTAAATTCGATTTCATGTATATTTAGCCACTATCGTTTCTACAACCGTTTGTGGAAAGCATAAGACTGGGTAAATCTTTAGTACAGACAGGTTCATATAGTGGTGACAAATCGCCAATCAAATGTATGATTTAGACTTGATGACGCTAACTTAAGAAGTTGTTAATTGAAAAACATACGATAAAAGTGAGTGAGGCATATTTTGTTTTCTTTTGGTCCTCCGTTGAAGAGTTAGGAATAACCTTTTAATGTAAAGACATAGCAAGCAGTGTGTAAAATCCACGGTGATATCACATCATGATGACGTATTTGTACAGGAAATTAATACAGAGATATCAATTAGAATTTCATTAATATATACTGAAATGTGATACAAGAATTGGAATTCCCATATAATAGTTTTCCGCCCATTTCGCTATATTTTCAGATACAAACGTGTGAGGACTGATCTATTATGTATATTTTCTTGAATATTTAGGACTCTGTGGTGATATTCTCTCCATATCACACCAGCCTGTGTCGTTGTGTCCTATTATATCATAGCACTGATCGGAAGAGTGATTTCCATGTTCTCAATTGCTTGGTGACAAGCAACAATTATTCCTCCAATGACATTCAATGTGCAAACTATATTTCGTTTTCTTTGTATAGTATCCAGAATAGATTTTTGTACCACAGCTCATGTAACCATTAGACCGTGGCATAGATTTTATGCATTCAAACACACACTACATATTATCTTCAATAGAACTTCGTTATTCTATGACGCATGTAACAGCTACAACAGAATCAAGCAGAATTCATTCCAACCTACAATCGGATAATCGTGTTGTAGCACTTGTGCCTCGAGAAATACATATTCCTCTAAGGCATAACATGGTAATGGTGATATCCCCATCAGGAAATATATGTATATGAAACATTCATATTTTACTATATTACCCTAACACCGGTTAAATTATGTGCTACAAGTAGTCTTTCAATATGTCTTCCGTGGTGGACATTAAAACATACCAAATGTATAATGTGTAAACCGTTCTGAGAGGGCGAGCCTCTTAATGTACGTTTTATTCATTTTCTGAATTGTTTTTTTCCAGCTAAAATCATGTGTTTGGTCGATCTTGGTTCCTACATTGTTAAGGGATAGTGCTTAGTTTTCGAAATACGTTTGACACCTCATCACTGATTTAAACGGTTAGCGTCATGACGTTTGTTCAAGCAAAAACGAAACGGAACCTCCAAACATCCCGTTGATTTATTCAGGTTAATTTGTCAATACTGGGGATAGATTGTGATTTACACATGTGTTCATGTCGAAAACCCCAGCTCGATTACCAGCATCATTCTTATTCTAAACCAATTACATGTGCTACCTGTTGTGATATTCCTGGAATATTGCTCAAAGCAGCGTTAAAGCACACCACTCACTCACTCTTGTAGAATGGTGGAACCATCACCACACCATTTCACCATACCTTCGCCAAAACACACTGATGTTAGATACTGTTGTGGTGCCACAGGAATAACAATACCAGCCTTTGGGTGAGGAAAGACAAATATCACGGGTAATTATCGCTCGTCAGTAGCCTCAGGTGCTCGGATAGAGAGAACTGGAACACAACACGACCAGCCTTCGTATGCAGTGTTTGTGGTACGTCATTCACAGGGGGATTCCATACCAAACGCTTAAAGAGTCGTGTGACATGATGTTTATTTTTGCGTTCTTGTAGCATGTTTAGATATGTGCAAGATGTGTAGTTTTGATGTGGCTTTTCAGCCCTAAGATCTCAAAGCTGTTTACCCTATAGCTATGATTTACCTAACTCATGAGGCATTTCTAAACACTTGTTGTAGCGTTTCCTGTGGTCCACGACTGTTTAGAAAGAGTCCTTTGTGTAGGGTGATTTCATTTGTTACTTTGATGTTTGTTTGTTTGTTCATTTGACAGATATTCCAGTTTGAGTAACTGTGAACCATTGGTCTTTCTCAGACAATCTAACATATTTTATGTTCATAATGCCACTCGCAGAAAGTCGTCTTGAGACCGTACTTTAAGATTAAGAAATAATTCTTGCTCTGTAAATATATTTGAACAGGGATAGATGTTCCTAACACAAATCACTATATGAATGTGGTGTTCTTGGGTCCGCAATAAACAGCGTTTACCGTAAGGGAAGTACCATTGTAGTATTCACTGAATGCTGAGCTTCACATCAACATTATAACATGACATTGTCATTACAGGATCAAGTTGGCAACAGGTGTGTTCTGTGTATTCATGGATTATCATGCTAGCAAGTGAGTGAAAATGTATTTTATAATAATATATATATTGTATAAAAACATTCCAGCAATATCACTTCAAGAGACACCAGAATAGACACTATGTCCATGTGCGGAATCGAACCCAGTTCTTGGGTGTGGGACTTTAACCACTCGGCTATCACACCGACCTTTACTATCAGCGTCTGCCACTGACAGCTTAGAACCTGTTGTGATCAAGACAAACATTAGTGCCATCGTTATCATTTTCTGGTAATTTATTTTACTGTCAGACAATACAGACATATCCAACTTTTGCAACAAGCTTTTTATACCTTGCCATAATGTGCGAGAAAACCATTTTAATTCCACGGGAATGGAGTAAACGTGTACATCAAATACACTCCAGAACTAATCTCAGCATGCGCCGAGTAGCGTGGCTAATAATACTGGTGAAAGCGGGCTTTTACACAGAAAATGAATTTTGAATAATTGTTGTGACTAGATTAGAATGACAGACTGTCAGTGATTGATTACTTTACTCTAACTTTACAGTTTAGAAGAACTTATTTGTGAGCATGTTACAAAGTTAGCTATTTAATGAGTGCGTTTTGAAAACGCGGATGTCCGATGTCAGATTTGATCATGACACAATGCAAAGGAAACTGTTCATTAAAAGGTCCACATAAGTGCGGTGGCTGTTCACTCATAATCAGGGCGTATTTACAAAGTACATGCATATTTATCTAATTAAAATTTACTGTTATAGTCTACGGACAATATCCTTTGCACCAACTGACCTCAGCGGATACTATAGACGTTACGCTAAAGTCCACAGATACTGCATCATTTAATTGCTGATATGTCCATGACAAAAGAATTATCATGAACTGATCATGAAAAGAAGAATTTTGGAAAATCCATAATAAATTATCTATTAATCATACACGGACGTTATACATGAAAACGTGGCCTAATAATGACTTCGTTCGGACCTGGGACTTAGGGCTGTTTATATTTTAATCCTGATAAGGCAGGTGCGTTTTTTTATTAAATGACCCGAAATATGTGCAGTTATAAATTGTCTGAGATGGTTCCACATTACACAGCGCACCCTGGATCGTAAAACATACAAATCGAGGGCATGATATCTGTTTTAACATTCCATCTAGAACATTTTCTTTAAATAATCGAATTTGAGCCTGGCAATCCATGTGTAACAATACACATCATTGTGTGCGATGGTTTCCAGTCAACCGGACTTCACCCTATTCCACTCTCATTGATTAAGGGGCGGTGGGGTAGCCCAGTTGATAAGGTTGACGAAGACCCGGCCTCGATTCCGCACGTGGGTTGACTGAATGAAGACCATTTCTGTGATACTGCTAGAATAATGCTTAAAACAGTACTCACTCGTTAATTAGTGGCTATTAAGACATGCATGGTTCGACGGTAGCTGATGTTCCCAGACGTAACTCACAGTACCGTTGGACGTAAGTATTTGCGCGTGCGACGTTAGGCCATAACTACGGTCATGGAAACTGCGTGATTGGCGGTACTGATGATAAAGTAAGGATTACTTACTCTTTTCGAAGACACCTGTCTTTCCGTGATCCATATATTATACATGAATGACAGTCATTACTAACGCCCAGTTGGACCTGTTTCGACAAAAGAAAATCAAGACGTTGAGTTGACGTTACATTAAGGAGATACTCACATATGTAATCGTATAGATCGACCTATTTAACAAACTTCTGTTTCGTAAACACTAGTTTTCTCAAGAGTGTTGATTAACTATTAATTGACTCTGTTATTGATGAATGGTGTTTTTGTCTTTGTTCTTTTGTGTATCGAGTCCGTATTTCAGTTAGAGAAGCTTTCGTGCAGTTGTGCCCCGAGGGAGAGGTTATTGACTGTGTCAACCAATCCGGGCAAAGCAAGACATAAACAACCATGTTTTAGATAGCAGTTACTCTTGTTAGGTTATTAACAATGCCATTTTACGACATTTCAAAAACCAACAATACTGTGTTATTTACTTATTTAACGGATTGTTTGATAAATATAATGCGTTGCAAAATGGCGTTAAGGAGACAGCTTAAAGCATACTGACTTTTAAATATACAGCGTTGGTACTTGTAGAGTGTTCCAATGAATTTGAGGTGCAGTGGAGTAGTCCAGTAGTTAAAGCGTTTGCTCTTCGCGCTGAAGACCCGGGTTCGATTCCCCACATAGATACAAAGTGTGAAGCCCATTTCTGGTGTCCCCCGACGTGATACTGCTGGAATATTGCTAAAAGCGGCATAAAACCCTACTCACCAACTCCAGTTACTAACTCTGAAACCGTACCAACAGCATGAACGTCCAAATGTTAAAGTTCGATCTACGGGTAATGCAGTCTGGATGGCATCACAGCGAAGGGACAAAGGTTGTGTCCAGTGTTTTACGGAATCCTACAAGGGACAAGCAAAAAGTGGTCAAAAGTGCGACAATCCGACAACACGAACATGCCATTACTGGAATTTCATAGGTTTGAATGTTTCGTCGATATGAATTACTGAATCACTGTGTAACTTTATTTGGACATATGACAAGCTTTAAAGCAGAGCAGTCTTAAGCTGTCAAACTGACACCACTACAGTTCTAAGGAAACCTTACAATGTTGCATCCTGCACAATCCACAGTATTGTGACTCAGTGTCACTCATTGTGACGTAAACGATATGATGTCATAGATGTGAAACGCCAGATGCCGTGTTGTGTTCTATTCCAAACTGGAACTACATTCTTCATCAAAATGATTGCCACTCAATCCGTTTTGTAGCCTATAAATGTTATATAATGACTTTCCGGCTTTGAGCACATCCTATAATTCTCTTACGATGGGACTCGGCCATCCAATCTTTCCTTTCAATCAGAGATGGATATTGATATTTGATACCTCAAACTAGCCATTTGAAATCGAGTATTTTGCAAATTCGTGTAGACTTATTGATTTGCCGAAATGACTCGCACCTTTATTTGTTGATGAAGTGATTTAAAATGCATTTTCTGAATTCAATGGGTCTGCAACCAGTATATATTTACTGAAACTGATTTCGATATTGAGGGGAATTGTTTTCGCGATATCCTGTGGTCTCGTATTCTGTTGACATCGATGAACCTAATTGTATATGGATAATGAAATTAGAGCATTTGTGAATTCTACTAGTAATGTTTTATGGATAGGTAAAATGTGGATTAGCTGTGTTGTATGTGTATTGGTGGTGCGTATGGAAATATTTATGGGTTTCAATATGGTGTATATATGGATTGTGTAGAAATATGCACATATTATGTTGTAGTATGTACGTGTATACGTAGATTTAGGTTATGAATTGTTTTATAGTGTGTATATATCTCTCTCTCTCTTGTGGTGTTATGATGTAGGTGTGTGTGTGCTTGTGTGTGTGAGAGAGAGTGAGTGAGTGAGTGAGCGAGCGAGCGAGTTTGATTTTTCGCTGCACTCAGTACTATTTAAGCTATATGGCGGCTTGTCTGTAAATAATTAAGTTTGGACCACACAATCCAGACAATCAACAGCATGATCATCGATCCAGGCAAATGGGATACGATTGTAGGTGTATGTCAGTGACATCAATAATGTTACCACCAACTTCAAGCCACAGATCCGCCTGATAGTGTCATATATATTACCGTTATATCGTAATTAACTGTATTCACTATTAGTAACATCGTTCTTGTGTTACGGTTGTATTGTGCAATAGCAAAGTAAACGTGTTAACAATCACATTTGTATGAACACATTTTTCTATCATGTCACAGTTCTTAAACCAAGCAACCCGGATGAACGTGATAACTTCAACACCAAACACGTTCCCCTCCACAGTTGTCTGCAAAGCATTTCTCCCTCATTGCGGGAGTCTCGCGACGTTTTAAACGTCAAACGGTGTACACCAAAACAGTGTTCTGCTGATTAACATTCAGCTACATTTTAGAACAGTAGCTCGTGTACGTGCAGTCTGTAACCCGTATACATAACTGTAGCGACTGGCATAGTTTACTGCCGAGAAATGCCGAGACGACCATAGCCAAATAATTAGGACCATCATTCCCACACTGTTACATGCTGACACGACCCGGAGCTCATATGACCTTGCTGTGCAAATACTGAAGGTCATGGATAGGGTTCAGCGTTGCAGTCAGTGAGCACTTAAACCGACTCCTATGGGAAACCCCTCTATTCACAATCGGGGCAGTATTATCAGCCTCGAATCGATTTCAACGCGACAGTAATCATCAACAAACGCTGACTACGATGAAAGGAATATGTTACAGGTATTCACAATGACTAGGATCTTCATACAGAAGCTATGCTGGAGAGCTGTGCACAGCGTGATTTGGTAGCCTTGATTCATGTGATTTGACGGTAAGAGTTTCATATCTTGTCTATGACAGTGTAAGGTGAACACTGAAATCTGGGTGAGATGGTTCACTTTGTTCACGGAGTTCACCGCCTGGATAATCGATGAGTTGATGGCATAATTACAGTTATGAGATTCTTTTTCTTAGGATAACCAGTCGATGATAGCTGATTGAAAAGAAATCGTTGATGCAAAACGAATGAGAGCACCGGTACACGGAAGAAAATCTTGCTTACTGAACTACATCTTGAGTCGGTTTATGGCTTACGGTATGTTGTTATGTGATGGGGTGATTATATCTGACTGTCATTTTGATAGTGAATATTATATCCGGATATGCTCTGACCTTTATGGTCTACCGCATATGATCCCCGAAACAACCTTTGCGGGGATTTCATGAGAGTGTGCGCGTGGACTAGCTGATACAACTATTGATTTGTGTCTTTGAAAATACATGTCGCGTGAATGTACAAACCCATGCTTTTGTATCTATAAAATACATATGGTGGTGGTTTGTGACAGATCTTAAGGGCCACATATCTTTATGATAACACGATTAAACAAACGGATTATTATATAGCAGGATAAAATGTTGCATATGTTTTGACTGAAACGTAAGGCCTATTCCCAAAGACTGTAAAATCTCAAAGTTTCTCAAAGAAACACTTCTGTGTCGTCCCGGAGGTTTGTGCCAAGGTTTACACTGTACACCCGTATTCGGTGATAAAATTCCATTCTCTCTACATGTTTCAGACCTTTACGACTTCAAGTCTCATTTATTCGAGTATGTCCCGTAGACAAAGAGGTACATATTACGGTGTTTGTACTTTTCTACTTAACGCTGGAGCGTCATACCTCACACCATATTTGTAATGAAACTACACGCGCGCACACACACTCACAGAGAGAGACGAGAGAGAGAGAGAGAGAAAGAGAGGGTGAATACAGGAAAGCATTTGTTTAAATTAACAAAAGATCTTAAAACTTTAAAAACGATGCATATGTTCATAAGATTTAGAGCATTTTAGGTTATGCTATAGTTGACATTGTTCAATAGATGACAGCGGAACCAAATAATGGATGAAAACGTCTCTACCTTTACAGTACGTAGTTGCGTAGTTGTTCACCACGGTTGAGTAACTGTTCCCGGTGTTTTCCCTATTGACATACCTTATTTTTCTATTGACATACCTGTACAAATATGCTATATATAATCGACTACAATCGTCTTAATTGAAGGTTTGCGATCCTGAAACTTTACAGGAATGCGGCAGTGTTCTTACTGAAGAGTGAAACAATCTTGCCTTTGTCAGCAGATCGTCTCTCTCACGAAGACCTATCCTTCATGATACTTTGATTTACAAGGATGCGTCACGGCTGTGACTTAAGAGTAGATCGTCTCTTACGAATGATATGCCCGTGTCGGTCCGGGTTAGAATTGAACACTAACACATGCTTGTCATAAGGAGCGAGTAACGGGTACGGGTGGTCAGACTCGTTCGCTTGGGTGACACATGTCATATCGGTTCCCAATTGCACAGATGCATGTTCATGCTGTTGATCACTGGGTTGTCTGGTACCGACATTATTTCCAGACCGCCGCCTTGTAGCTGGAACATTACTGAGTGTGGCGTAAAATTGAACCCACTCACTCTGCAATGAAGGCCTCACAGCAAGCTTGTTACTGAAGAGTGGCCTTTATAATTATCAAGACCAACACTGGATGCATTTCACGACAGTGCGAAATTGTCATCGCATCACGTGGATCACATGCGCGCATCATGCAGTTGCCAGTGGATTTGCTTTTGTTCTTTTCTTCAAAACTGCCCATAAAGCATTATAACATCGTGTTTGGCTTGTTCATGATATGCACATAATGTGACGTATGACATTTTGAAATAGTGACCCTAAACAAACTGTGTTTAGTATGTTTGCAAAACACGGCGTATTACATGAAGAATAAATCACAGTACATGGCATGTGAGACATCAGATATTACCCGTACAACACTGTGATATTTTCATGCCATTTATATCCAACATGTTTATGTTTCAGCGTACCGTGTTCTCTTTGAAATTGAAATAGCCTATCGATTAACACGATAGACACTCACTATAATATACGCCGATTCTACAGAACCTGTATTCATGTACATCGGTTGATTTTAGTAGAATCAGACACAAAAGCGTTTCCTTAGTCACAAGAAATATCGCGGCGTCAAAGAGACGTTCCAGGAATTCAAGTAAGTCGTCTGATACTGCGAAGGTCATCACGGTCAGTTAGACTGAATATAGAAATATCCGGTTTCTACTTTGTTATGGGTTATTTCGCGGAACTGAAGCATAAACTCTTTTTCTTCACCTCAGCCTGGCTGTCGCAGCATGTCCGGACACATACCTCTCCTGCTAGTGTAACTGGTACAGATATTGCTGTACATGGCTTAAGGAGATTAGTTGTCGTTGTTCCGTCTTAGTGTCTGTTGTATGAGGTATAACTTTGCTGACTTGGAACACGATAAGATACTGGCTTTGTGTGTTACTGCGAATGAATATACGTGAAATTTCATTTGTAACAACCTATAAATGTTATATTATTATTATATGAAATGGTATCGCATGCTGTATAGTGAAAAACTATTACACTGGTGATACCATCACGGGTAGAACCTACTTATCACCGATGCAAAAACCATATTGAGCGTTGTTTTAACGGGTCTGTTTTGGGAGCATCCACACTGTTCTTTTCCTTTTGTTTGTTCTTGTTTTGTTCGTTGTTCTTCTTAAACGTCGAGCTTACCACTATCCGAGGTATATGACGACGGTCTGGAATAATAAACAAGTGAGCAACAAAATGAGCATGGATCTACGTATTTGGGATACGATGACGTCAGCCAAGTTAAGCAGCCTGACGCCCCGATCCCGTTAGGAGACCCTTGCAACAAGCATTGATAACTGCAGAACAGTCCTAACCCGGATTTTAAAGAATGGGTTATACTTACTATCTTTGTTGTTTAGTGTCTAAAAGTTGAGACTGTTCCACCCACTCACACACCCAACATTTACTGATCAGAATTGGAATTTATCTGTTCATAACTGCTTCATCAAGTCAATTCTTTGGGAATCAACTAAATTGATTATTACTTTGATACCAGATGCAGCATTGCTGTAATATTACCTCAAGGATTGTGATTAAAAGTGTAATTATTCATGACAGGGAGCCTTCAAGCAGGGTTGAGTCCGATTTCTTTCCATCCCGTGCACTTGATGTTTAAAAGTGATCGCTCGTGGTTACCTTTCATAACGCTGTCCTTATTCCTTGTCTCAGAATCACCGACAGTGACCTTTAAATAGCCTTTACTGATATGTCTCGTTCATAAAGACTTGAATTCTATTTTAAACGATATTTTTCGATTTTTAAACATTCAACAGTATCCTCTTACATGATGTGCTATTGAACCTCCTTCTAGCATGTTATCAAGATGCCTCCCACAGTGAAACGATTAACTAACTACTCGAGTAGACAGTTTGACTAAAACTTGTATTTCAGAAGTTTTAAGTCACATCGTAAACGCCCCTAGGCTGCTTCTTCAAGACGTTATGTTTATGTTTCATCAAACACAACCATTTTAACCGAAAACATTTTAGAAATGTTTACTGTCAAATCAAAGAATCAATTATATTCACCTTTTAGTGAGGAATTTGGACTACAGAGAAACTTAAATCTCATCGAATTCATGTAGTGACTGGTTGAAGGGTGAATAGTGATTTTATATTTACATGACAAACTGCTCACAATGTCGAAACGAAAATTTTTGCCTCGGGACATCTGTTCTAATTAATCGACTCTCTGATTTCAGGATATGAGTACAGTGTGTTAAACAACATTGATTGACGGTCACCAAGCTCAACACGCCTCGGGAAATTTCACCGAAAGGAGATCGTGGCATGCGCAGTGACGTCTGACGAGCAAGTGCAGACGACAGTTATATTCACGCCAAACAGTCCCGTGGTGGTGTGAATGAAAAACCCGCAGTGCAATCCCCAGGGATATATTTTTGTGTAGTTATATATTTTAGGTATATTCCACACCCGATAATCCGGATACTTGGATGTGTGAAGATATAACAGCTAAACTACTAAGGATAGAATCCTTAATGTATGTGTGTGTGTGTGTGTAACCTTATCGTCGGCAAGAAAGTGAAAACATTTCCTGGCTGAGGGTTAGGAGATATACACTTGACAGCGGAGGTCATAAAATGTTTGTGAACAGTCAAGCTGTGTGATAAATGTGCGCTTTCTAATGTTGGTCTCGGGTGATGTCATGGCGACGACTTCGGAACAGTATACCATGTCGGAGATGCAACTTTTTCTCATCAATGACACTGAAGGGATAGGAGCAAACATCAGTGTCGGAGGTTACGTAGTTGACGCCGCCAAACGGAACCACACCGTAATGGTTGCCAGCGTCATGTTTGGCACCGGGGTCTTCGGCAATCTCCTGGCTCTCTTCGTCCTTGCAACGTCTGCCATTGAGCAAAGAAGGACCCTGTTTTACAAACTAGTGGCGGGATTAGCTGTCACGGATCTGTTCGGGACGTGTGCTCTGTCACCTGTGGTGATATCTGTGTATGTGAATAATTTCAAGTGGATAGGTGGTATGCCTGTTTGTCATTACTTCTCGTTCATGATGATATTTGCTAGTTTCACTACACTGTTAATCGTCACCTCTATGGCAGTGGAACGCTACATCTGTGTACGACATCCGTATCTATACCACACAAGGCTGACAGCGACATATGCTAAAGTCACGCTTATAGGTTCCTGGGTGTTATCAATATTGATCGCCTCGTTTCCTCTAATGGGATTTGGAAAAAATATATACCAGTATCCAAAAACATGGTGCTTCTTTGACTACTTGAGCAAAGATCCTGTAAATATTGCCTTCAATTTGTTCTACGCCCTTATAGCTTTAATCGCAATATTCGTGACCATTATTTGTAATATAGTTGTGATATACACTCTCATAAGGATCAGGAAAAAACAGGACATACTCAATGCCTCAGGTGGGAACACACGGAAGTTTAAAAGCAACAACAAGAGATACGCTGAGATTCAGATGGTGGTACTCCTCATTGGAATTACGGTTGTCTTCGCAAGCTGCTACTTCCCTCTAATGGTAAGTACCCATACTACCGATTATCTCCCTTGGATAAGTTGAGATAAACGGCAGACCCTGCTAATGTTGCATGGTACATACGTGGGTTGTAGTTGTCATGATTTGAGGAAAGCGTCTGAGTGAATCTTGGATTGGGTCCCATCGTCCCTGCCCCTTATACAACGTGTTGTCTTTGAGGGAAAAGATAATCATCCTCGGGTGTTCACAAAAATGTGCATGTACGTTTAAGAGGCAGTGATCCCGAGCGATTGTTTCTCGCCAACAGACCAATTACGATACCGAGATGCAAGACGGTCGACCCTGTTCCCACGGCCGTGACGGACACAGGACTATGTTACTGTCCATCTTGGCATAATTTATTTAATCTAAACAGTGGGACATTAGGAAGGGTGAATGCTTATCAGACGCCGTCCTTTGAAAATACTGCGTGCAGTTTAAAGCATGAACTTAAAGGTTTATGTTTCTCGCCAGCTGTCCAAGTCGTTATTGCCTTGTAGTGTTGCCTGCCTTAGGTCAGCCAGGAACCTATGCTCTCAAACATGTCCACTCCTGCTTATATCACTTTGGCCGTGAAATAAGTTTTAAAGTATGCTGATCCACACATAACGGTAAATATTTGTGTGAGTGAGTTGATCCTTTTAGCGGATCATCAACAGTCCATCAGGTGTACGCTAAGAACGTATTTTTCACACAGACAAAATAGTTGTTTGTGAAGTTAGTGCGTCAACAATAAAGCACAAGACTTTATGGACAAGAACTTCCTGTCTTGTTTACTGCATGTAGCAATGTTTTGGCTAAGTTTCTTATTCCGTTTCTAAGCTGAAAGATTTACTTTATTACATACCAAATGGTTTATGAAAGTCTAGCCTTCTGAACAACTTTTACTTCAGGTTGATGAACATTTCTCATAAACATATAACTAAGGGAGACACAAGCCCCGTTGGCAGTAAGCGTAACATCAATAACATTGAGTTTATTGGCCTCATAGACTTGATAAGAATTTAATTTCGTATGAATTAACTTTTTGATTACCCAACAAATCTGTCAGTAGGTCCTTTGGGAGTCATTTACCAAATTTGTCGATCTACTTGAGTACGCAAAAGTGCACGATAATGATAATACAATGTTTGGACATGTTGGTGTAGCGTATTGCTTGTAATGAAAAGAGCTACAGTGTGTATTACAAAACATGTGTTCTCCATTTATGTCACTGCTAGCAAAAACGGATGATGGTGAGATTATTATATTACTTCGAAATTTAAGTTAACGTTCTGTTGTGTGAGGAACAGGATGAGTGAGTGTGTGAGTGAGTGAGTGACTGCTTAACGCCTCTGTGTACAACATTTGATAGCGTGTCAGTTTGGTTAATGAAAGTACTGGTGTGTGTCTCAGAAGAATACCACTTTAATCAATTTGAAATAGGTGAGTAAGCGAGTTAGCTGCACGCCGTTTTTAGCAATATTCCAGCAATATCACGGAGGCTGACTCTAGAAATGGGCTTCATAATAATACTTATGTGAGAAATCGAACTTAGACTTCGGAGTGACGAGCGAACGCTTTAGCCACTAGGCTACCCTACCCTCTTGAAATAGGTGTTATTCTTTTAGATCTGGCAACTACTTGGGCGGTATATAGCTCCACACGTCTGTGCAGCAGCCACAGCAACATCTTTGACGTTTAGTTACGCATCTCTTTCAAAGACTTTCTCAATCTCTGTAAGTAGTTGGCGTAATATTCACCATGTTTGGTGTCTGTCTGTGCTAAAAACGAGAACTCGACAATAACTTTCCAGACGGGCCTGGTTTCTTTAAAATCCATTTTTTGACAGACCCAACGTATTTACACCCCTGTGCATTCTTGTTTGTTCCCCGGAGCATGGTGACTGATCCATGTTTAAACACTTGTCTTTAGCCTAAGGAATAACCCGTGCGTTGTGATTTCCTTTGGATAACACAACACTGTCAGGCACCAACCGGTGTTTAATGTTCAGTTGTTGTATATGCAGGCAAAGTCTGTAATCATGAAGAACATACAACCGTTTATCAATGTACATTCACAACTGACTCTGCACCGTAAAACATGTTATGACGTCGCTATTCTAAGATTTTCCCCATTTCAAAGCTAAGCAGCTACATTTCAGAGACGACGTCATTTATCATTAAGTCAGTAGACTGAAACACGACAACCTCTCATCAGTGACTCAGAAACACCTGTGTGATTATTTCACACTTAACAACAAACGAGATATGGCAGGTGTATTTTCTGAACGTTCTGATATCTGCTCGTAAATCACCAACTTCAGCTTCTTTGTGTATTTCTAGTCGTATCAGTCGTATCGTATCAAAATAAAAGACAGGAATCATAAACAAATAACGAGTAGTTTTACACTCACCCATCAGTGTACATGGAAATGCTCACGAATGGAGGTCAGTTCGTTTAGAAATGAGTAGAGTTAAGGCAACCGGTAGTAGACACCTGCTAAAGTATTGCGTGTCGTAACACAATGTTACTCAAGGAATAGTTTGTTGGTGTGCAAGGTTTGGCCCGTTTGTCTGTCAGGTTTGAATGGAGTCAGTAACCGATTCTGAGCCCGATTGCACAAAGCGATTTGCGCGTTACGACATGACATTGAGTTACGACAGGTCGTAATGTTACGCACGCTTTGTGGATGGGAACCCTGGTCCTATAGTTTCGAAGCTCTCTTAGGTCTAAGATAGTCGTAAATTAATGTATGGCACTTACGACTACCTTAGCGCTAAGAGAGCTTCGAAAATCTAGGCCCTGCTCGTAAAACAAGACTTAAATTAATAAATGGATTGAGTGGACAGACTGGGTAACTATATGGTGTAGTGTTGAGTGATGCTCATGATATCAGTCACTGGATTACCTGTTCTATTCACTAGCCGTCATCACACGGGCGCAATATTGTTAAGTGCGATGTGAGGGCAACGAAACAAATTCATGTAGTTCAAACACCCTTATGCAATCTGATAACAAAATATTTTTATTAACCATATGCACAAAGGCAGCCATATTGCACGTTGTGTTCGCGCTCCGAGCGCTCTTACGTAGTGTGGTTCAGCGTTACCAATAATTAACCAGTCATAATTATGTTATATGTCGTGCGTTTGATTTATCGTCTATTTGCGTCTATCGTTAAAAAATGATTTGATAGGAAACAAAACCGTTGCTCACAGTACAATGAAAGTCGTGTCCAACCATTCACGCCACATTCATTTAAGCACTTCTCTCCCGAGTGGAGTTCTGGTTGCTCCTAACGGCAGGTTGTTAACCACTCCGGGCGTGCTCCCAAACCTGCCATCAATCGACAGAAATACTTAAACATGTCGTAATGTAATGAATTCCCCATTGTTCGACGCCAGGGTAAAATAAACAGACTAAACATGAACATTTGTTTGCAAGAAATAGTGAGACACAACTTATAGGTTACAATGACGGTTGTGATCATCAATATTCAAGAGATGTTAAACACATCTGAAATATATCATTTGTGTAACGATATTATGATTAAACAAGACATGTTACGTACTGGCCCAGCAACAACCTGTTAAACGTGTCATATTTGTTCTTATGGATTTATTCATATGTTTCCGTGCATTTGCGACAGAATTAAATCTGATCTGTGTGTTTAAACAACAAACACAAACTGGTTTCCCTGTAGCAGTAATTGGGAAAATATTTTGTGAAGAAACAATCTGGAAAAAAGGTAACAGGTGTATTATTTTACAACACGGGAAGGTTTAATTCAATATCCACACCTGAAGAAACTCTGCCCTGGGTAGGAACAGATAGAACACTGGAAACCTATTAACGTTCACGCGCTGCTTCCTTATACATATGTCACAGTATCATGTTAGTAATGAGCGTAAAGAGAGACTTGAGTCCCATTTCAATAGGCGCGAGTCATTGTCTATGTATAAATAGTGTAACCATTAACTGAGGGACTGATAAACACTATAAACATAAATAAAGTTGCATTTCAATGACTTTAAAAATACGCATTTTGGTAAAGGTTCGGTTCAGTCAGTGAGTGAGAGAGGTTCAACTCCGCCTTAAGCAATGTTCCAGCAATATCATTGCAATGGGTTTTAGAGTCTGGGGTATGGAACCTGGTCCGTCGACATCACATGTACCCCGGGTACTTCATCGCCCTTACAAACGTTCAAGCCATTAAATCCTGAATGCTGACTAACGGGAACCAGACATATATGAACGTGTACATGTGTAGACGTGTAGTCATAGCGTTTTCCTGCCATTGAGGGTCGGGATTAGTCTAAATGGGGATTTATCTTTCGCATGTAATGCCAAATGTACCTTCATATGTACACCTGACTCGTTGTAACAGGAATCACGGTAGAACACTAATTGTCCATTGCAAATCAAAACCATCACAACGTTTAATAAACACAATTAAAGTGCATCTGATGAATCGTCAATGTTAAAATTTATATTTGAGAAAACATAACTATGAGGTAACCTGAAAGGGTGTTTGCGTCTCTTGTATGACTAGAATATTCAAGTGTTTGAAGAGAAGTGGGAGTGTAGGTAACTGGGTTTGAGGTAAGGTAAAATTGGTTTAACGTTTATATCGTAAAGGTGAAATTGAGTTTAGTGCAGCGTATGTATAATGAGGTGAGGTGAGGTGAGGTGAGGTGAGGTGAAATAGTGTTTCAGCATGCAGCATGTACATATTGATTAAGTGAATGCGAGTTATTTAATTCTAAGATGCTTGGGTGACGATAATGTGCACTTTTTCTCATTACGTCACAATGTAACCGACGTCAGCTGAAGGTACTGATCTAAGCGTTCGTTGGTAGTAGAAATGAGACGGTCATATTGCCTTGTATGCTTTAAGAGAATCACAGATGTAATTAAAGTGATCTAGAGAAGATATTTAACCCGAACATAAACTGTCACCAAACTGTTCATCATTTGTTTTTCTAATAACGTTTGTCTTAACGTAGGGGTCTGACACGTCAAGAGAACAGCGCGTCAGTTTGTCCTGTGCGAGGATTCTTAATTAAGGTCACAGACACCGTCGTTTGTTTTCTGCCATAGATTAATCGAAATAAGGCTTAGAAATTGTTAAATATGGCATCTTAGAAAAGAAATACAGTCCGTTCTACCACCATGTATAGTGTAATAAAGCACACCTTCACCCTGAACTATTATATCGTTAAAGCACCGCAAGCGTCCTCGTGCTTTAAGGATATAGTAGTTCAGGGTGAAAGTGTGCTTTATTACACTATACATGGTGGTAGAACGAACAGTTTACTGTATTTCTTAATTTTCCATTTTATAAAACTGCATACATGGCTGAACGATGAGAGAGGATGAAGGTTTGAAATGGAATTTAATGTTACATGATAATTATCAGGTGAGGTGAGGTGAGGTCAAATGGCGTTTCGCGCGAGTGTACGTATACGTTGTTTAATGTGGCAGTTATAAAACTACACACTTGTGGGGACTGGGTAGGGGGTTGTAATGCGGTTTGATCTTGAATGATTATAATTAGCTCAGGTGAGATTGGGGGAAATAGCTTATTACGTCACATCCATATTACCATGTGGTGTGATGATGAGGTGAAAGCGTTTACAGTTAATCAGACGTCATGGTAATACATACCACTGTTTGACACCCTCGCCATTCTGACATACTTGGTACAACAAACTGACGAGTCTGCCATTCCTTGTGGTGCCATTTACGAAACGCCAATTTCCATGCCTAATGAAATGTTGCTGCGAATAACAAAAACAATTGTGCACATATGTTCCAGCATGTATATCATTCAAGAATATTTGAATCACAATCAGTTGCATAGTTTCTGTTCAAAATTTCATGCAACTGGACACTTTAAGATAAATGGCTTACTTACCTTGTGGGAGTAACTATTGCTGCTGTGAACTGACAATCAAACATGTCAAGCAACTGGTGTAAAACATACAGAAAGAGAGCAGAAATATAACAAACCAGTGATTTACTCAACTTCAGTTGAAAATCATAGATCGATGCAGGATAAATATAGTGTCCATCTTGTCGACGACTGTGCATCCGTCCCCAAACATATTGTGTATCCATACGCCAGTGCCGGTGTCCGAAGTGTTCTAGTGAATGTTATGCACTTTACGTAGAAATGACTACATGCAGTTATTGGCAAGTTTCTATAAATAGTCTTCGGTGTACGATAAAACACAGACATGGCTGAATAGTGTTTTAGTTTAATGGTCTGAACGTTAACTCACGATACTTTCTATAAGGCTGCATAAAAAATGTTTCTCAGGCACATTTTGTTTCAAAAGTGATGAGGGAGGAACACATATTTGGGGAGTTCAGCACTTGTTAATGAGTTGTAGATTCAGTCAGAATTCAGTTGTTACAGACACTCATTCTTATAGTGAACAAATAGATGATCGGAACGCGGCCAATTCAAAATTTGTTTTTAAATGGCAATAAAAATGTTACGTGCACAAATGTAACTGACGCGCGGATGCCCGAGAAACATTTCAATTTTCTTATTTAGTCTCTCTCTCTCTATATATATATATATGTGTGTGTGTGTGTGTGTGTGTGTGTGTGTGTGTGTGTGTGTGTGTGTGTGTGTGTGTGTGTGTGTGTGTGTGTGTGTGTGTGTGTGTATTGGTAAGTTTATATAGAGATCATTCAAGAGTGCCGACATTTAGATTAATTTTATGTCCAGGTTCAGTTCTGTTTTGACAGAAAGAGACCTCTGGGTCACGTGTATCTCCGCCAACGGTTTAATCCAAGATGATTCGCTCTTCAGTAAGCTACGCTTGTCGTAAGAGGCGACTAACGGCATCGGCTGGTCAGGCTCTGTGACTTGGTTGACTCCTGTTATCGGTTACAAATTGCGCAGATCAATGCTCATGCTGTTGATCAGTGGATTGTCTGGTCCAGACGCGATTATTTATAGACCGCCGCCATATAGCTAGAATATGGCTGAGTGTGGCGTAAAACTAAACTCACTCACTCACTACTCTCAACAACTGTCACTCTGATTGATGTCTTCGGTGTATGAAACCCACGGGAGCACTTTATTTTTCCGCCGCATTTGGCCCCGAATCTGGGGAAATCTAGACCTGTGTCATTTAGGTTTTTGTATTGCAGGAAGGGCTATCCAGTAGGGAAAATAATCTAGTTCAGGGACTGTCAGGCAGACTAGATCAACCCCGACCGAATGAGAGAAGCAGGATTCCACTGTAGAATGTGGAATCTGTTTGAAAGCTTGTAAGGCTTGGCTGAATTTGGCTTTGCACCTCCATACTGTGCAATTAGTGAATGTCACAGTTTTACCCATATACACATCAAATTATGACAAAGTGACAAATATTATGAAAATTACAAAAGGTATTGAATGTGGGTAACTGTTACATAAAAAGATAACAAAATCGGTCTAATCTCATCTCGTAAATATGACAAGAAAGATAAAACGGGTATGATCTAATCTCAATTCACTTTATGTCTGACTAATGGGGTACAAGTTGGATTAGTCAGGCTTTCCAAATTTGTTCTCTCAACCATGTAATAAGGGTTTTTCAAGTGTCTAACTAATGGGTTGTCTGACTAATGGGATGCCACCCCACTATACAAACATAATTTGTCCGCCTAATGACTTTTTAGAAAAAATATCATACTAAGTTGAATAATTTGCAATGCTAGGTTAGACATCCTTCAAAGTCCAAACACATTTCAGGTCCATTTACTAAACCATTTATTTACCTTAAAACTGAAGGTACACCTGGGAAAGTACGTAAGGGTTGATTGCAGGCTGTGAAAAAACGTTGATACACTTCCCTAGCCGGGGAGGTTTTCCAGCCTTGAATGCAACTCGAACATGTAAGCTGTATATGTAAATCAGGATATGGGAGCACTCTCGATAGTGACATGTCGACGCTATGACCCACAAGCTAGCCTACTTACATGGTTCGTGTTTACACAGTCCGCTTCTTGTTAAATCATTCCGCGGTAACCGGCGTTCAAGGAGAACAGGATTTAAGTAGAATCACGTCCGGGTAGGCTGCATAATTTACTCTTAAAAAAAGTAGGGGAACCTGGACTTTGAGGTCTGGTAGAAAGAAAACCCATTGAAGAACGTTAAAATGACATTCATCATGTGTATGTAGCATCATTTCACGTTATCACCACACGCAAACACAATGCATGGGAAGCACGTGCACAACGTGGGAGCCTCCTACACGTGCATATGGTGTCATCATGAATCTTGACGTGTTACAAGTAGGTCGATAAATCACCCTAGACCATTTTTTCCGATAATTTTGTTGTGTCTGTGTATGGTCAATGCTTTCAGGGTCAAATCAAACACTGATTGAAAATAGTAAACCTGATTTTTTTTATGCCATACTCCAGTCACCTAACAAGGGGGATAACTGAACGAACAGCTTTGCTTTGAATGAAATCCATGTGGTGATGCATTCTCAAAACACCCATTAGTATTGCATCAACTTTCATTCAATTCCATACCAGTTTCGACAATCGTATATTGAAAGTACAGTTCCCCTACTTCACTTTACTTACAAAAAAAGTATGATTGTTTAACCCCGGGTCATTTCTGAATTGTTGGTTTTTTGTATAAATTAAATCATTTGTTATTTAACACCGCGGAGATTTACCCGATATTTTTTATCTGAAACTTGGTGCACCGAGGTTCCACCACTAATCTGGTCTCAAGAAATTGTCCGAGCTATAAAACTGGCAGTTTGGCTAATGCACCAACCGAATATGGTAGATCTTAGCAGGCAGCCAGAAGCGTTATTTACAGTTACCCTGAAGTATGCTGCAAGCATCGATGACTAAATAAGTGTCTTTATTGAGACAGTTTACCACGTGTACGAGTCTCATGCTCCCGACATACACCAAACCCTTGTGTCATGTTTTAAAATGCTTCTGCAACAAGGGAATCACGGCCTCCAATGGAAAAGTTGTCTTCCAGAGTGTGTTTCAAAAGATACAATGTATAATTTCAACCTCCATAAACAGTTAGTACGTTTTATATTGAACAAAGTTTCCTTTTTCTGTTAGTATGTGTTACAGTATCATTCATCATTTATGCAGTCAGTCAGCGGGTTTGACAAGGTTTCTTACTCAAACCAGAGAACGATAGCATGAGCATTAATAAGCTAGATCAAACACAGGAGTCCAGGGATCTTTATTATGACCTGTTTTGACCAACCTGCTGAATACTCATGAAAAACATAAATACTGACATTTGTAACGCATACATGCTTTTAATTTTTTCCTATTTTTCAGATTTATGTACTTCTGTGCCAGACAGACCTTGTTACCCTGATGAAGACAGACAAAATGGGTCTCCTGTTGATCCGCTTCGCCTCATTCAATCCTATACTGGATCCTTGGGTTTATATCTTATTTAGAAGAGAACTTGTATGGAAGATTGTAAATGCCATAAAATGCATTCTAAGGATTGACCAACAAAATATACAAAATGTAAAAACTCCGTTGAACGAAGAGGAACCAAACTGCTGTGTGTTTTGTCTACAGTGTCTATGCGAACCTCCTAATACAAAAGCAAACTATTCCGTCTCAAAGCCGTCGGCGACGTTGCAAAGGTCGCCGTCAGAGCGGAGACGTCTCAGTGAGACTTTATACGGGAACGGAACAGTTACCTCAAAACTGCTGATTAAACCTCCTTCACCGGCAGATGAAATGGTTTTAAAGTCATACAGGAACGCACAAACAAACAGTTGATTGTTATTATTGATTTCGTTGTTATTCCCCACGTTAGTTCATTAAATGTTTGCGCAAACATGACATGCAGTGGATGCAGAATGTTATTTTTAGACTATGGAACAATTCTGCAATTTGATGTTAAACGACCAATGATAAAGTGTGTAAGTTTGCAGAATATTAATCATTAATGGTTTTGTATTTGACAACATGTGGTCGGGGTTTTTTTTACCGACACAATTACATTTTCCACACAATTACATATTCAGCTCTGTCTACCGATATGTGTATGCTTGTTAAAATGCGTTCATGCCTTCCGTCGGAGAAACCCGTCAATCCCTGTTATTCCTTAAGTGTGGTTCATTACAACTGATTCATTTGTCTCATATTTGATTCAAATAAATATCCGACACTAATCAAATGCTGGTCGGCTGATTTCAAATGAAGGGCCCAGCTACACGTATCAAAGGCACTTGTGTTCAAAGACGTTCACATGTAAATGGCATTTTTATGAAATTTTATTCAATCATTCCATTTATAATACATGAACACATTTGAATATATGTCCCAAGTCTGTGATAACAAAATAGTAGTTTGATCATTTGATACATGTGTGTGTTAAAACAGCTGAATTGTAAATGTAAGGTGTAGTTCACCTTATAAGGTGTATATAAGGTGTAGTTCAAAACGAAACAAGATCACTTTCCCTCTAATCCTTTAAGAATGTTTATAATGCAAGCAAACCTAAATGAAAGTGACATAGACGTGGCGAGATGGGATAGGAATGAATGCATACTTTAATAAAAACGGATATACTTTAGGATTAGGTACAGAAAGTAATAGCAACACCTGAACTGGTAATGGTGAAGAGTGAAGAACGTATTTTTCAGAACTGGAATCTGTTGATGTATTCAAGAACTCTTAACGTATTGAATGTCTTCTGATTCAAACCACGAAGACATATAAACATCAATTTTCTTATGGAGTGCACAAAATATACTTTTGTTTTCCTGCAGTATTTTTTCCAACATATAAGTTTTGTGAATGAAAGCATAACCAAACCTATTAAGGAAACAACCATTGTGGAGCAAACACTTGTAAGCTACTGAGCTCTACACATTATCGATGAGACATGTCTCATCCTTTCAATAAGGTTTGTCAATGGGCTTTGATATGGTCGGACCAATTACAAGACATCGACAGTCACGACATACGACGACTTACAGTTAACATGCAGTAAGCTGACTTGCCCACATTGTCTTGCCAACCGTGTCCTCATTAGCTACTCAGTTATCATTGGGGAACAGCACTGGCGTAACCTCCGACAGCTTCATGTGTATGACATGTAGGGGTTTACGCGAATCTGTTGGGTCAGGAATAATGTGTACGTCTAGCAACATGTGAATTATTGCGTTATTTGTCGGTCTAGATAAGGCAATACCGCCGTCGACGACGAGTTTGCCCAGGACGATATAGAGCCCACACTTCGGTACACGTCAACATGTATCATGTTGTCTATTTGATGCTGTTGATAGGCTGCACAGTGAAAATCACACAGATAATACCTAAGGTGTTTGACTATTGACATACTCAAGGTTGTAACACGAAATAAGCCAGCAAAATAAATAAATAAATAAATAAATAAATAAATAAATAAATAAATAAATAAATAAATAAATAAATAAATTTGTTTCGAGAAGGCCATGGCTGAATCATTTGCTAAGTGTAGATCCCGAATCAAGCTGTTGTTCAAATGTGTCGACAACTTAACAAATACTTCATAAAACCTCAGATCGCAAAATAACATTTTGTGCTTATATTTGTCTAGTATTAAAGATAAAGTAAATTACTTCATGATCAATCATAATTCTTCTAACAAATATGAGGTGTAAAGATTTTTTATTATACTTTCGCCCTGTGTGTGTGAGAGAGAAAAACTAATAATTCCAGATGAAAAAAGTATGGCTGTGAAATGCACTAAACAGCTACGCTGATGATTGAGTAATTACAACTAAAACAGGTAACAATATATAGGCTTGAGTATACTGACGGTTAAATCATTGAATAAATGGTAATGAGTGCGCACATGCACTGCCATGTTGTACCTAGAACTAATATGAGCACTTGTCAACATCTTCCGGATTATATAGTCGTGGAATGTTTGAGATAGCAGTCCAGAGAAACACTTCCTAATACCTATTTTATTTTTTTTTCATCCGTATGATAATGTGTTTCAGTGGCCAAGGAACAATCAGTCTTCAGTATCTGTAGAAACGAATTCACTGGATGCCAAGGGCAAAACTGTGACAAGATAGCTGTTAGTCAGCAATGAAATGACGTCTCGAACACTTTCTGAAATGTCAGAAAGAGGGGATTTTAGGGCATCATGGTGTATATGGAGGGTATACATGTATATTGCTGGAGACAAGCAGTGTCTCTCACGGCCGTGCCATAAATGTGGTTCTATCGTCAGTATTGTGTTATTGGTGTTATATTTTTGATTATGTTGTATATTGTGAAAATAAACTCATGTGACCTTTAACTATTCCATTTGTTTTGGTTATTACCAAATAGAGCATGCGCATTTATCAGTCAATAATGACTGTGATTCATCACTCATTCTTCAGAAATTCTGTTCAAGAGCTACACAAATACATTATAAAAAACAGGTTGAGTGTGAAGATGTTTGGATTAATGTTGACAGTGTAGAAAGTGTCGACAGCGTGATATTCATATACACGTATTTGCAATTCTCAACCAACATGTTCCATCAATGTACAATGCAATCAACAATATTTTACATTAACATTAACCCAACAGTCACCCTGAAGTTGCACAAACTATATTAGTTGAACAGGGAACAATCCAAAGAAAAATGTTAGCACGCGATTCTGATTGAATAGAAACTCTATCCTATCAATGATCTCTATCGTAATCCACTTTTAATAGTCAAAGACATCAATGTCTGTGGTCATTAATTTTCCTATCGGACGTCAAGAGGACCGGATTTGAAACTGTGTTCGGAGAGCACCTTGTCATGGCCTGCAGTGTCAGCGAGGGTCTATGAGTTCATTAGGGAACATTCCCTGGAGACAGAGGACATTGCCATAAGGAACTGGTAATCAGCTGATCCACATCCTTGACAGGAACATCAGCGCTGGATGAGAGTCGAGTTAATTTGTCCATGAATGATGTTGTGTTCCGTGATTGCATTCCTACTTTATAACCTAACCTTCATTTATCACCCGGGACAGTCCCTGAGAACATGCTCATCGTTCGTGAAGGTTCCACTCATCAAGAAGTCAAGCAAAAGCCTTATTATATAGAACATGAAAAAATGTTATGTTTCAGAATAAATAACATAACACGTGAATGAACTCCTAGGGCCGTAGGGAGTGTGAAGTTTATTGCTCGTACGAGAGTGTACGAGGCTACCTATGAGGGGACTTAGTTTTATCAACTCTGGTAGGGTATAATCTGTTTTAGTACAAGAGTTAGAACACTCCTGTGAAATAGATGGGCCATAGATTTCTTCCAGCGTTAAATAAGGAAATACACGGATAAATACGTCTTTTGGTGAAGGTTCCTCCACAGTAAGCAAGCTAAGGGTGACTACATGAAGGATTCAAGGGGTACATGTATATTTGCCATGACTACGATGTAACATGAACTAAGTTTGTCACAATCTCATCCCTGACCAATCGAGCCAAGAACATCATCCTGCTCAGGCAGCCATGAAATAAATAACGATGAAACAGAAAGGGTGTGCTATAGCATGACACATGACATCCTCGACTCTACGTGTTAACACAGAAACATAATGACCGCCATTCCTTATAGAGTAACAGCACGTCAATCTCTACAAGCCATGGCAATGTATAACATCGATAGGTTTATGTGATAGCTGTATCTACATCTTAAAGACTTCCGCAGCAAGTTACAGCACTACATCCTATTCTCCATTACAACTACACGTAACACGGGGTACACTTTGACATTCAATACCAATATAACCACAACATGACGTTCTCAGAATAACGTCAAAGGTGACGTTCAACCCGTCAACCCACAGGCAGCCGTGAGCTGGATGTTGTCATTTAACCCACAGGCAGCCGTGAGCTGGATGTTGTCATTTAACCACCAGGCAGCCGTGAGCTGGATGTTGTCATTTAACCCCCAGGCAGCCGTGAGCTGGATGTTGTCATTTAACCCCCAGGCAGCCGTGAGCTGGATGTTGTCATTTAACCCCCAGGCAACCGTGAGCTGGATGTTGTCATTTAACCCACAGGCAGCCGTGAGCTGGATGTTGTCATTTAACCCACAGGCAGCCTTGAGCTGGATGTTGTCATTCAACCCCCAGGCAGCCGTGAGCTGGATGTTGTCATTCAACCCCCAGGCAGCCGTGAGCTGGATGTTGTCATTTAACCCACAGGCAGCCGTGAGCTGGATGTTGTCATTTAACCCACAGGCAGCCGTGAGCTGGATGTTGTCATTCAACCCCCAGGCAGCCGTGAGCTGGATGTTGTCATTCAACCCCCAGGCAGCCGTGAGCTGGATGTTGTCATTTAACCCACAGGCAGCCTTGAGCTGGATGTTGTCATTCAACCCCCAGGCAGCCGTGAGCTGGATGTTGTCATTCAACCCCCAGGCAGCCGTGAGCTGGATGTTGTCATTTAACCCACAGGCAGCCGTGAGCTGGATGTTGTCATTTAACCCACAGGCAGCCGTGAGCTGGATGTTGTCATTTGACCCACAGGCAGCCGTGAGCTGGATGTTGTCATTTAACCCACAGGCAGCCGTGAGCTGGATGTTGTCATTTAACCCACAGGCAGCCGTGAGCTGGATGTTGTCATTTAAGCCACAGGCAGCCGTGAGCTGGATGTTGTCATTTAACCCACAGGCAGCCTTGAGCTGGATGTTGTCATTCAACCCCCAGGCAGCCGTGAGCTGGATGTTGTCATTTAACCCCCAGGCAGCCGTGAGCTGGATGTTGTCATTTAACCCACAGGCAGCCGTGAGCTGGATGTTGTCATTTAACCCCCAGGCAGCCTTGAGCTGGATGTTGTCATTTAACCCACAGGCAGCCGTGAGCTGTATGTTGTCATTTAACCCACAGGCAGCCGTGAGCTGGATGTTGTCATTTAACCCACAGGCAGCCGTGAGCTGGATGTTGTCATTTAACCCACAGGCAGCCGTGAGCTGGATGTTGTCATTTAACCCACAGGCAGCCGTGAGCTGGATGTTGTCATTTAACCCCCAGGCAGCCGTGAGCTGGATGTTGTCATTTAACCCCCAGGCAGCCGTGAGCTGGATGTTGTCATTTAACCCCCAGGCAGCCGTGAGCTGGATGCTGTGAATTATGGTACATATATTTACAGATAATCTAGTCATGAGCATCAGATGATTGTCCACCAGTTGTTCCTACAGAAGAGGCGGGACGAGGTACCCACGGACATACTGACCAACTCCACGGATCGATATTACAATCAGTCGATATGTCAATAAGCCCACAGCAGAAACTGGTGTGGTTATATTGAAAGCGATTGATCTGACAATGGTTCTATGATGATTAATTCACAACTACCAAAACGTTTGCAGCTCCGATTAGGATCATTGTTATTACCGACTGTCATTAAGTTTGATGTGAGCCAGATTACAATCGCTATCCTAATACAGAGGACACGTGTAGAACTAATGGTTGGGGATTTAGGCACCAATAAATACGTGACAAATTGCCAGATGCCACGCTTATCCATGTATACCATTTACTGATGCCGGTTCATCAACCATGTCAATAACTGTTATACAGGGACGATTTGGTCGATGCCAAAAATAAATAATTATATATTGTTTATAACCAGATATATTGCTTAATACGTTGAGCTTATTGTGTCATGTTAATCTCAGGAACGCTTGGGCACACACGTATTCTGAATTCTGACTGGACAGCAACGGCAAATTTCTTTGTCAGGACTGCCCTGTGACAAACGTGAAGCTATGGGAAAACAGTCAATGTCGATAGATATTAACCCTGTACAACAGTTCGAATATTGTATAACACAAGTCGAAATATATAGTATACTATGAAAAAAGAGACGCATAGGCGGTTTGTAGTTTTAAGAATCTATTAATTACCTATTGTGTTCAAACAATCGTCAAAATATGTAACGAAAGTGTTGATAACGTGTTTTGCACAAGTAAAATATCGGTTTTACCTGAAAAATGATTTTGATGACAATTCTTACAAGGATTAGAAAGCAACGCCACAGCGCAACAGAAATCACTTTCCAGCTGAAACGGTGCAGCAAAGAGCATTCACTGTCTGGCAAAAAAATCCAAATTACAGTCAGAAATTGGCATTCGTTTTGAAGGAGTTTCAAGGTGAAATCACTACGTCACGTCTTGACTCTGTGAGACAGAATATCGCTATTGAAAGAATTAAGAGATTACCAGTCTTCTGTTGCCAGACGTCTGAATGTTAATCTGCAGCTCGTTGCAAACAAACAGGTATAACAACTGACCGTCCACCTACAGGAAGACCTTGATTTAGCACTGCAACCCACGATCGGTACATCCGGGTACTACTGTTGCGTGATTGTACTGCCACACAGAAGCCAGGTTGCCTGGACTCCAGCGGATATCCGGTCAAACTGTACGGAAGAGATTGGTTGGAGAATCAGCAAACCCGACGTCGGTGTCGTGCTACGTCTTCACCATCACGCTCAACGTCTCCGTTATCTAAAAGTATCCACTTGCTTGTATAGACATTACCTGCTTCTGATGTAAAATTTCACGCACTATTTGTGGACGAGTTACACATTTTTGAAAATACAACATTTTCGCAAAAGATTTCAAGTCTATGCGTGTCTTTTTTATTAATTTATTTATTTTTTGGATAGTATATATCAAAAAGTCTCGAGTTTCCAGCAATACTGAATATTTGAAGCGTAAGTGGAAAATGCAAGCCTCGTTTTAACCATTTAAACTATGCTTTGTTACACTACACTTGGGTGGAGCAAACTGTGTCACATTCCGGACATGTACAGTTTAACAATAAGCTCGTAATTTAGGAGATGCGTTTTAAAGGAAAATCTTTAGAAGAAGCAATGTTGGAAATTAAATATTCTTCAACAGAGACGACGGGCTTTTCTACTTGAATAATTGCACCCTGGTCTTAATAGACAATAATGGTTAGGAAATGCAGCTGATTGACAGCAGCATGTTCTCCAGCAGCAGGTAACGTCTTGCTGTGTAACACGCGGCCATGGGATTGCCCGTTTCTGTGGCCAGAGCGAGGCATAGCCCAGAGGGTGCCGGCACCAACATCTGGTAACGTTGTGGCTGGTGTGGCGTGGACACCGTGGGTTTTTTTTATATTTATGATACGAGTGAGTTTGGTTTTACACAGCACGCAACAATATTCCAGCTATATGGCGGTTTATCATAAGACAGGGAAATTTTCGTCAAGATATCTCTTCCCAGGAATGATATCCAACTGTCCAACAGAGTTCTTTCTTTAAATCACACACCATTTTGACAGTCTTCAGAAAAAGGTCCATTTTGGTGTAAAAGACAAAATAGCTGTAAAAATAATTTGAATAGATTACCGAATATCAGCAATGAACACCATGTGTTGCCGAAAAGGGTAAATATGTCCTGCCTTACCGTAGCATCCGCCATTTACACAGTCTGTCTGAACACCTGAGGGCTCCCATTCGCTTTAAACTATTTTATGGATCCATAGTTCATGGGCATACGCCATCTTCATTGTCACCGCTACCAAGGATACGATCGAAAACCGATGAAGGTGGTAATTTGAACAGTGTCAACCAATTATGACGTAACTGAAGAAAATGTAATTTGTCGTAGGACAAAGAGCTGCCGGCGTTTTTGAACTTATTTCATTGTTATCCGTATTAGAAAGTGAATTTACGTCTATAAAGCAGAGGTTTCGTGTCCAGGGATGTCAAAATGACCCATATAATTTGGGGTTACTGAGAAAGATGTCAGTCGTCTGCGGGAAACGCACACCCGTACACACACACATAACACACACACACACACACACACACACACACACACACACACACACACACACACACACACTTAGCACGCACACGCTCACAGACACACACACACTTAGCACACACACACACACCTAGCAGGCACACACCCGACATTTGCGTAAGCGATGGTTTAATCCAACTACTTCAACTCTCCAGACATGTTTCGCGTCTATTACATCATATTTCATAACTGACAATCTGGATCTAATTGCGTTCACAAACTGAACACTTGCAGCATCCAATCTCACCGTGTTATCAATTACTCGTCCTTTACACACTGGTTTAATGTTCCAGGGAGCCATATAGTAACTAGTTGTATGGTCCCATGGTTAAGCAGAGAGAGAGAGAGAGAGAGAGAGAGAGAGAGAGAGAGAGAGAGAGAGAGAGAGAGAGAGAGAGAGAGAGAGAGAGAGAGAGAGAGAGAGAGAGAGAGAGAGAGAGAGAGAGAGAGAGAGAGAGAGAGAGAGAGAGAGAGAGAGAGAGAGAGAGAGAGAGAGAGAGAGAGAGAGACGTTAACTTTTAGGGGATTTCGGTTTTTCGGAACTTGCTTTTCTTTGGCTGTTCAGTATATGAATGAAATGAAGGATTCATGAACATTGCTAAATAAACGTGTGTCAAGCTAGATAAAGACACCCATGTCAACTTTCATCAATGTTTTAAAGGTGGGCTACGCCCTACAAAGACGGCACTACTGTTCTAATATGGTGTATGCTTGTCCTTAACAGTTCACTTTGCTAACTTCTCATGTTCTGTGTAGATGTTATAACTATCCTGATTATCCGTAGAATTCAACCCATGCTTGTAAGAGGACCGGGTGGCCCGGCTCGCTGACACGTGCCATTATGTCCAAGTTGAATGTATCGATGGTCATTGTCAGTCTCTGGGTTGTCCAGAGTCGCCATGCCCTGGAATATGTCTTCCTTAAGTGGCACTTTTGAATATATCTGAGAGCGACGACATAACAGATTAATGTTTATAGGATCTTCTCTTCAGTTACGTTTCATTCCTGCCACTGAGACACTGGCCATTTGACATGACGCAGGGGATTTATTTTCCGAGACGTAATATGTCTTCGATCAGCGTTTGATAACGTCAGGTAATGCTGTCTCAGTAGGTAGAGCGGATCAATGTTTAATTTCACGACACACCTGTTTCAACCCATATAATGATTGATTTATTCACATATTTAATTTCAATGGAAAGTATGAGGCAAAATTACGGTTTCCTAGTATTTCATGGAACTCATTATTTTTCCCAAATGAGCACCTGATCGTGCATCTGTCTTCAAATTTTGAATTTGAGTAGTTGAGTTTAGTAACACACTGTTCAGACGCAGTCAGACAGGATGTGACAGGTAAGTGTTGTCACGTTGTAGTTAAAATCATTTACAAGCTGTTGTAAATTATAGTGAAGCACAGAGTAAATATATCAAAATATGTAAAATGTCAATAATTCATTTTTGACAATATCGCTAATTTGGTCAAACGGCTGAATCGATGTACAATGCAAACAGGTTGTAAAGTCTCTGTATTCCTCGATATTGATCAGTACCGCTGTATATATTTTACTCTCCGTCTGCATTGTTACATGTACATAGATACACGCACAACATTTGTCTGCATAAACGAAAAATCGTGGTAAAAGTTCACCACCAATCGCACTGTCCAGCACTCAATAAAGTCTAAGTATGAAAACACATGGATAAGGGAGCTTAGAACCTTGGAACTGGTATGAAGACCTATGGATCAGGAGGCTTGGAGCTGTTAAGAAGACCACTGGATCAGGATCAGGGAGCTTATAACTGCTATGAAGGCCTATGGATCAAAGAGCTTGAAAGTGTTAGGAAGACCTATGGATCAGGGAGCATGGAACTGTTATGAAGACCTATCGATATTGGAACGTGGAACTGTTATGAAGACATGTGGATGAGTGAGCTGCAACTGTTAAGAAGACGTATGTCTCTGGGCGCTTGAAACTGGCTTGACGAACAATGAATGAAGGAGCTTCAACTGTTATGAAGACCTATGGACCAGGGATCTTGGAACTGTTATGAAGACCTATGGACAAGGGAACTTGGAACTTTTATGGACACCTATGGTCTACAGAGCTTTAAACCGCTATAAGACACGTAAGACCTACGATTTTGAAGAACGATACGCGTAGAATGAGAGAAGTAAACGTTGGCGCTTCTTGGATCAGTTGTGAACCTACTGAAGCTTTCATTCAAAGAAACTGAGACATATTGCTTGACACCATGTACTTGGGGTGATCGACACGAGTAAAACCCCTATACACCATTCAGATCATAATCACAAGGTAGTGTTATAATGACTTGAATCACACAAACTGGGACAGCCAATCTAACTGGGAGCACTTACCCTTTAAACGTTCACGACCGACGTCTTCAAGTCAATGTAACTTTCTGTCCTATCATTTTCTAATTACTCTCCTACTTTTTAAGTATAACTAAAAAGCTGTAGCCAAAATTGTAACTTGCAAATAAAATGTAGACGAGATGTCTAGCTTTGAAATATTCATTAACATTACGCTCTGATATATACTGGTATATTGCCCTTGGAGGTTATGAACTCTTGGGTCAAACACAACCATATAAACCACTTCCTCTCTTCTATATGTGTATCACATGTGTTAATCCATGATCTGTACTGGCGCCTGTCTCATTTAACGCTGAATTATGCAATTTATGCCAAGTGTAACATCTTAATACAATAATTTCTGCATAGATGAAGCTCCGATACCACTAGCTACTGGATACTGTTACAGATTAATCTTGAACACTGTCCACTGGTACTGAACATTAATGTATGTATATTCTGGAATCATAAAAGACTCCGGTGTTATTCTTGTTTATCAATACTTATTTCATTCTCTAAAACGAAAAAATTACGTTGAAACCCAAAGTAAAATACTTGCTGGGGAGACTGTTTTCACCGTGGGAGCTGTGATAGAGAAGGTTTTGATCTTTCATATGGGTGCAGTACTGATACGATTTTTATCTCCGCTGTTCCTAATGTATGGCAAACTGCTACAGGATGATTTATTTTCACGACCATTCCCATTCAAGCGCCTACGTGGTGCAGTGGTTAGAGCGTCGCCCACAGAGCGGATGGTCACGGGTTTGATCCCTGGCCGCGTCATGCAAAACGACGTTAAACTATGGTACTCGTTGGTCCTTGGAACAACAAGGCCTCTTCGGCTCGGAGTCAGTATATTGTGTATGAGTGGGGTATCCATACTTAATTGGGGCATGGTATCTCAGTGAGATGAGTCTGGGGTAGTACAAGCACATACACGCATGCACGTTGTCCTATATTCTCAAGCACGGTGTCACTCCCCATTTCATTTCATTATCATTCATGATATATCACTGTATGTACTTAAAGTTGAATACGGAAGAAGTTCAAATTTTTGCCAGGCTGTGTGCTGAATAGAAATATAAGTGATGTAATATAGGGTCAATGTCCGTTTCTAAGCGGGTGCGTGAGCGTGAGCGTGAGCGTGTGCGTGTGCGTGTCTTAAGATACAGTTTAACATGTAACTCATTCTGCCTCCTGACTCTGACTCCGGCTATAGCAATAACCAAGTGCTTGTTTTTATACTATAATCCGGGACAGTAGGGTAATGTGATGGTTTGATTTTTCTCATGGGTACTATAGGGGAGGCCCGTTTCTGGTGTCCCGGTCCGTGATATTACTGGAATATTGCTAAAAGCGACGTCAAACTCACTCACATTCCGAGAACTAGGCAAGTAATAATTAACAGATTATCTTTCGGCATGGCGCAGTCTTGATATCGAGGAGACCTCCACTCTTCGGGAAGGTCCACTTGGCTTCTTAAGCAGTCTGCGAAACGAAAACAGTTACATGGTATGTAAAGAAATCCTGAATGATATTCTAGCTTTTAAATTTTCACCACTAACGTCTTACAGCAATGTGACATTACCAACATTCCACCATGAGTCCTGCTACATCTAGAGACATTAATCACAAATATACCTTAATGTTAATTCGACGTTAATGGAAAGAAATACAATTTGCTGAAGGGCAGAGCATAATAATTACTTTCTGCGTGATGGAAACAAACAATAAGTCATTGCTTCTTATTTCAGATACAGTGTGTAAGGCCCATTCCTGATGTTTCCCGCCGTGATATTAATGGAATATTGCTAAAGCGGCGTAAAATTTAACTCACTCACTCAGCTAGTTATACCAACACGAACATACAAATGAAAGGCTTTGTCTTAGTGAAGTGACTAAGAGGTTCCGTTCTCAACATTGATACACTGCTGAAAGCCAGTGTTTAATGTTACCAACCTTAATATACCGGGAATATTGCGAACAGAGAAAACAAACTAAGCTCGTTCGATGGAACACGCTGACCGCCACGAACGCAACACACATAAATTACACTAAAAGGAGCACAAGGTTGTTTACTATAGGAATGTGGCGATGGGGAAGCCAAGTAGTAAAGGCATGCGGTCATCACACCGAAGGTCGGTGTTTGATTCCACACATGGATACATTGAATACTGACGTTGTTGAAATGTGGAGAATCGAAAATCGTTGATTTTGACTTTGCACATGACGTGCAAAACGTTTGGGTAACTTTGTACATAAATTTTGTGTTTGTGTATTTGTCTTTGGCTTTTGTTCCTCTTTCTCGATTTTCTATGGGGATGGATGGAGGCGGGGTAGGTTGGGGTGGTGTGGATGGGGCTTTCACACCAGCCAATAGTTATGCACAGTCTCTAAGTGACTGACTGTGGTAATTTACCGCACAGCAAAAATAACTTGGTTTCCGTTCTTGCGGAAACCTGATGGATACTGGGTAATGTAGGTTTCCGCTAGGTTTCAGTTTCAGGAAACGCGCAATGAGAGTCTCCGCATACTTTCCACAACTGAAACTAACAAGTCTTGGTTTCCGTCATGTTTCCGTCAACTGAAACTGTAGTTGAAAGTTTCCATTTAGTTTCAGTTCACTGAAACCTTCATAGCTGGAGTGAGTAAGTTTCTGGTCTTGCGGAAACCTTGTGGATCTTGGGTAATGTAGGTTTCCGCTAGGTTTCTGTACAAGGGAGATGACAATGACAGTTCCGCTTAGTTTAGAAAACTGAAATATGTTGTATTATATGTTATATTTATTACATGATTATTTATTTGAAGAAAAAACAAACTCTGGAAATGGTATGATTCAACTGTTTCATTTCTTGGAATAGCCCACAGTTTAATGCAACAGGGCAGTTGCAGTAGTACACAATTCGCTGTATTGTTTTAAGAAACTGATCTGTCTATCTACTCCATGTGTTATGTTGAACAATCTGCTTTCGTTACAACACTGGAATCCTGGTACTTGGTTACGCTGGTTCTCATCATATCCCCTTACCCACCCAAAATGCGTGTCTCTGTCTAGAGGATGCTAAACGAACTTCAGTGTAATACGATTTCTATTAAACGACGTAATGATTTACTTTTAAAACGAGAGAACGGGAGTTTGATACTGAATCTTTCAACATGAGTTTAATATTCTGTTTATTACTCCCCAACATAAATTGATAGAAAATGCCGACAGCGTACGTGATGAATCTTAGCTTTCCGCGAGTCAAGGAGGGTTTAATACCGTTGTGACAGAGATATAACCATTGTGACCGGTATTACATTGTACAATTATAAAGTGGTGATGAGGTCAATACCTGTTTTTATGGACCCGCGAAAATCAGTATTGACAGAGGATCGAATTCACCAGTATATAATTGTTATATTATGCAATCACCGAAAAAGAATCCTTCGAAACACCCAAACATGCCCATTTAGTCACGAAAAGTAAATTATATTTTCACTACAAACCAATTACGTTGTGTCGACAATGCTGATGTGATATGTAAACAAGAGAATGATGTCATAGTGACACAAGTTAATATGAGTTTTGGACGGACCTGGGTCTTTTCTGCCGACTGTCACGTGACCCCCTCTAGACCAATCAGTCAGTTGCTTACATAATAATAGTGCAATATTGGCGTAGAAATATTACACAGCAGTATCTTCCGCGTACGAGTAATAAACAGAGGATACTAAATGACCTTCCGTGCAATACCAGGTTTATTAAACGAGTTTGATGTTAAATCTATCACGAGAACACTGAGCAGAATGTTAAATTCGCTTCTGTGAAGTACCATTTTATTAGACTTGTGAAAGATTTAGTATTTAGCATGGGCTTCATATGGTTTATGTGACTGTTGATAAATCTAGCGGGTTCGCAAACAGCTGCTCTGGTGTTCATTAAGGTATCACAGATAACATCGGGAATCAAGCTCCAGGCACCTGGTTTTACGAATGAATGATGTTTTATTCATATACTACCCACCGTCCAATAAACTTGCTTATCTGGATTTGGTGGGTCGGGAACATCCTTCCAAAGTGATCAGTAATGCTTTCAACGTTTCATTTTTCATATGCGTAGTCTGGTCCAGACGACACGAATCTAATCCGTGATGCAGGAACATGTCGCTCCAATTCACACAATCGTTAGTGCTTGATTCGCGTAGGTGTTGACTAATTTCACTGATCCGGACAAAGTGGGAGTATAAATACTTATTATGCCTATAAATAGACATGGCTATTGATATCCTGCAGTGTTTTAACAAGCTAAGTCCGTAGGACTCTCTAATGTTGTTTTCAATTATCAACAAATTTCCGTTTCCTTAATAAATCTAATAATGCATTGTGAAAATGGGTGCCCGCAGATAAAAATATATTGTAGTGTTCTGACGATGTGTCAAGTTGTTTTGTGGTTGTCAACTGTATCACACGTTCAGTAAATCTGTGTGCGTGCGTGTTTGTGTGTGTGTGCGTGCGTGTTTGAGTGTTTGTGTGTGTATTTGGAGTAGCCTAGCGGTTTTATTGCCATTATTGTTTGTATGAAAGGCGAGAGTGAGTGAGCCAGTTTAGTTTTACGCCACACTCAGCAATATTCCAGATATATGACGCTGGTCTGTAAATAATGTGTGTGTGTGTGTGTGTGTGAATCGAGCCTATGCCTCCGCTATGGCGAGAGAACGATTCAACCACTAGGTTACCACAGTACCCCTGTCACAGTAGACCAGACTTGCATGAATTAAGTGTTGCCCTGTTGCAACTTCTCGTTTGTTTAATTTTAGTGAGCTTGACAAATGGTAAAATACTGTCGAATGGGGAAATGCAGTACCCGTCTATAAGCAGATAACATCTATTTAAGTCTTACCGTTACGAGAATACTATGTTTCTGCCTGTCCATGTACTTCTGAAGAGGGCCAACATGGCGCCATGGCATGAGACACGCACATATCCAATCTAAGGGAGAAAACTCTAGTTCATATAGGTGCGATATTCGTTAAGGAGGAAGAGCTGTACTTAAGGTTCGAACCACAACTACTACCAACATTATATGGCATTTTGCATGATATTGTAAGTGAACTGTGTTGTATGAATCTGTGTTATTAAATACAATGAAAACTTCAGTATCAACTGCTGTGCGTTTATTACATATTACAGGATGGATTTTACTGGACAATAGTGTTCATTCTACTGGAAAAGAATAAAGACACATTTCTTCCGAGGTGCCAGGCTATTGGCATAAGGGTTAGTTGTAGTGTTTAGGTATATTTGTTTGAAGTGCGACAGAAGTGTTATTCGATTAAATCATCCTGGAAACCAAAATGACGATAAAAAACATACATCTGAAAACTTGCTGTTAACCAAAATACGTGGATGGAACCCAAAACGTCAGACCTAGAACACTATGGTAACAATTATTACATAACCATCGAAAACCAATTCCTGGTTCCTTTCTTAAGCGACCCGTGAAGGTCCGGGGTAGAATCGGCCTTCAGCAGCCCATGCTTGCCATAAAATGAGACTTTGCTTTGTCGTAAAAGGCGACTAACGGGATCGGATGGTCAGGCTCGCTGACTTGGTTGACGCACGTCATCGGTTCCCATTTGCTCATATCGATGTTCATACTGTTGATCACTGGATTTTCTGGTCCAGACTCGATTATTTACAGACCGCCGCCATATAGCTGAAATATTACTGAGTGCGGCGTAAACCTAAATTCACTAACTCATTCCTTTCTTAAAATTATGCTGTCACCACCAACCATGGGCTTATACCTACAATGGTCCAGCAATCTATCTAATCCGATCATTAAGGCAAACAGAAAAAAATAGGAATATGGGATTCGCAGCTACAGGTAACAATGAATTTGGATAAAGGGCATTATTATATCTCAATATTATATCTATATTATCTCAAAGGAACCCATTTTCGAAGTTCTTGTGGAAATAAGGTATTTCTGACTGTGGTCTCGTTCACTCAGTATGCCTCTGATAGAATTTTATTTGCGCAGCTGATAGACAGACAGACTGTGACTGGCTATAAAATAGATAGACTTTCAATATGTCAAACTATGGCAGGAGTCCAGTATTTGAAATGCATCCCATCATGACGTCACTGTATGTGCTATCTCTCGAGTCGGATGGCGAACATACAGTAAGATCACTTCACACAAGAGAGAGAAAGCAATTATTTAGCCTGCAACAAAGAGAATCGAATTGATCAAAGAGGATGAATTAAGGTGTGTTGTTGCTGAGAGCGTGTACTAAAAGGTCTTGATCAAATGTAATGGTATAAGTATGATATGTCAAAGTGCCGTATTAAATCCCAGATGCGCTAATTGTCTCCTGACAACTTGACAGTCTCGTCTAAATTGAGTTAGTTGAATATTCATACACTACTTAATCAATATTCACCATCGAGGGATTATATCAAAGATTAACAGTCTTTAACCATCAAACTTAACGATATTGGATCAGTATTGGTCAGATGTCACGCCTAATGCTGGTCTGGAGTTAGAGGATGGCACTGACCACTACGATGTCACTGTGGTTGAAGGTATTCGGTGGTGTTGTTTATGGCTTTATTGATGAAGTTATACCTACACTGACGCATCAGGATAACGTTCCAGAGATATGTTTTCAGTCATCATTGTTTACGCAGAAACAAAATTACAAAAATACAATGTATGTACATTCTGTGGTGTGAGTTATGTATACTTTTTGTAGAAACAAACATTCCTCATCAACCGCCCTACTAAACACACCAACTGCATTCAGCTTTGTCAGTAATGTGTACTTTGTGGAAATAAACATTCCTCAGGAAGTAGCAATCATTACATGTTGAATCACATTTTTCGCTGTATCTGCAAGTTAACATATTATGTCATGTAAACTGCAAGGGTCCACTTGAAAATGTACGTAAAGAAAACATTTTGCTTTCATGTAGGGTGGAATTGTGTTGTTCAGTTTTGTCCCTAATTGTTTCGTTAACTAAACAGTTCTATCAACGTCTACGTCTAGTGTTTGGTGATGTAGCTACAGTCTGTTTGTTGTTATTCTTTTTGTGAGGATCGCTTCAACTGGATTTCACGCCATTGCGAAAAGGGATTTGAACTCACAATCATAGATTCCTGATGTGCCAAAAGGACACAACTGCGAACGTTGATTTTCTTCTTCTACCCTAACAGTAGCCTCGATTGATACGGATAAAGATTCTGTTATATTTAGCTATCGTTAACATTCCAACACATATAAACATTTCAAATACATTAAACTCGGGACAATTAAATTTACAAGTTAAATCACTGATTACAGAACAGTCTCGTTTCCTGGTTACTGAGTTCCGTTCTATTGCGCAACTTAGTGCGATACCCAGTCCAGAATTCTCAGACGAATTCATTTAACTGGATGCTTAAATGTGAATCAGTAGGATTTGTCTTAGCACTGGTCAATTGCAACACTAAACTTCTATTCCTTGCAAACAAGTGATA
Organism: Haliotis asinina; assembly: GCF_037392515.1. NCBI lineage: Eukaryota > Metazoa > Mollusca > Gastropoda > Lepetellida > Haliotidae > Haliotis > Haliotis asinina. The sequence continues at coordinate 42,599,268 of NC_090286.1, forward strand.
CAGTGTGCACTGTTGTACAACGAGCTCTGACAAACGGAAACCTGGAAATAGCGGAAATCTCAAAACGAGGTTCTGCCGCTAGAAAACGTTGGCGGTCGTGTAAGGAAGTGATATTATATCAGTGTCACTGTGCGTCACAGTACTACGCTGAATAAGCGCAAGAAACACACAAAAATTGTAACCATTGAACCAGATGCATTGTGAATCATTTTACGACCTCATCAAACAGGGGCAGTCTGTGATTTCATAGTTAAGGTATGCTGCCTAAACCTCCACATGAAATATAGACATACTGTATGTGATATTAACGTTGATAATTAAAATTCATTTGTAAATACCATTTTCTTACGAAACAAAGAATTGGAATTCAGTGTAACCAGAGTTTGTTTGCTCTCCAAACTAGAAGACGAATAGGGATTCGAACCCATGATATTAGGTTTATGTCCCAAGAGAAGCAGCTTTGCATAGCATATTGCGGATATTTGGGCGTTTAAGTCAGCCACTTTGCTTTAATAATCAAGGGGTAGAAGGAACCTCATCCCAATACGCGCTCAGCACCCTTCCCATTGCACCAGACCCGTGTAGGTCCGGGGTAGAATAGGCCTTCACCCCCATTCTTGCCATAAAAGGCGACTTTTTTTGTCGTAAGAGGTGGTCAGGCTCGCTAACTTGGTTGACACATGTCATTAGTTCCCAATTGCGCATATCGATGCTCCTGCTGTTGATCACTGGATTGTCTGTTCCAGACCATTATTTACAGACCGCCGCCCTATAGCTGGAATAGTGCTGAGTGCGGCGTAAAACTAAACTCACTCACGCCACTAATAGGTTCGTCAGTATCACAGAGGCTTTAGAGCTATTCAGAAGTGGTGAGTTATACATAACATGTCATTTGGTTGCGTAAAATAAAGTAAAAGCTGTGACTGTACGTAATCAAAGTTTTGATGGTGTGTTACGGTTTTCTAAAAAGAATCCATCCACCTTCAGCAACATCATCAGCAGAATAAATCAAGCATCATCAATTCCAAAAGCAGAATCCTTCCACACTCAGTACGTAACCGCCAGCCATCCGGCTTTACATACCCATGCCTCGTCCGATAAGTAGTGAAATACAGTAAAAAATATACTGTATGTCTGACGGACAGTTGTTTAGTAATCTTTATGTCTACTCACACTCACAATGATGACACAAGGTGGTCGTGTAATTGTGCCAACTCATAGCACCCGCATTTAAATGTGTACAACAATCCCCTTGCTTTTGTTATTGGGAAAAACATTCAAATAGATATGTAGCTTCACGGAAGTTCCAACATCCCTGCTTCAGTGTTGAACATCTTCATCCGTCTAAATACCTGTAAGTGAATGTTATTTGACTTTACCGCTAATAATATTCATCAACTATTCATAATTACAAGTGACAGAACGTTGTCGAAAATGAGAGTAAGATTTAATGTCGATTTGAACTTGCTGAATAGTTTCAGAGTGTAAGGCTGGTGTTGAAAGATGGAGATATTAGTCATTTTGATCTTTAGCGAACACATTGAGCAAATGTACGATGTTAACAATACTAGTACTACATAATGTAGGATGAATCTGCGATTTCAACCCACGCTGTTTGGTTTCAAGCACGTTCGAGGGATGAATATCTCCATAGGGCTTTACAGCGGCTGGAACAAATGGACCATCCGTGTTCCATGTCGATAAAGTTTAGTTATACAGAGCCGCTCTTCGTGTCGGACACTGCAAGTACTGAAAACGTGAAGCAGCATTATTGGACACTGCTCTGGATTTAATAACATTGGGTTTTGAAGTAAGGCTATTGTTATGTAGGAATTAGTACAAAATTCTACATCATTACCAACCACGAATACTGACATCGTCTTGGGTGATCATTTTAACAGTGGATGAAAGTGGACGAGTGGATGAAAGTTTAATTTCATCGAACAGATCTCTTTTGTCTAAAAAATCAGAAAAATAAACGTGTCTGCCTACGTGGCGTCTTTCCTCTTCCCGTTATGTTTATTAGGAGCAGAGTATTAATCCTTTCATCCACACTCTCACAACTCTGGGAAGACGTGTGTATAATACCAAATGATTTCAAATACCTATTTGTATGCGACCCGTATAATAACAGCAATATAGTCTCTGGTAGGGGCATCATAGCAGCTTTAGAAGAATGACCCTCGTCGTAGTTTCACAGCTCGTCTGTTCGAGTTTCACCAAAAAGCATGGTCACGTCCACGGCTGAACCTAGTTCGTTACATCATCATATGAAGTGCCCAAGAAACTATCAGCCCAAAAACTGGCCTCTTTGACATTTATGTAAACAACATGAAGAAGACCATGATAAAAACATGGTGAAATATTGCCACGTCCGAGAAGGATATTACTTCGTGACTTTGTCAAGTAAAATGTGGAACTTGTTGAAGACAGTCAGAACAAATCATCAACTGCTGAATTTAACTTCAATTAGAACATGAACAAACGTTTGCACAAATCGTCTATAAAAAAGCAACTGAATAAAGATCAAGGGGTAACAGAAAAAGGTGGAAAAAATACAAGACGGGTAACATTCACAAATATCTGTAGATCCAATTTGAAGACACGGGTTGATGAGTGTCAGATCTGGTGCTGATGACGATGAATGCTGGGAAACACAGCCAATGCTTCCATATGTAGTTAATCTTCCCCGGAAATCAGTTCCGAACACAGAAGACTCTGGAACATGTTGTAGTGGTATCAGGTTGAACTAAATCAACTAAGTAAGCTGAGAAATTGTAATTATAGAACTTCAGGCAGTTTTACATTACGTCATACCAGACACTGAGCTTTGAGGTTGCACGTTCGGAGGATCTGGTCAATTCCTTTAGAATATTTTGTTAACAAGGAGCAGTATCTGTGCCTGAGGATCAATTCTTGGTTGAAGCTAATTAATTTCTATGGATATTTGTCGGGGTGGTTGAGCCGTGGATCGTCTTACTGTTTCCTTAGGGTCAACCACAATCTGAATATGGTTACTGTTACAGAGGGACTGGTCAACAATGGCCAGAATAATACCTGCCCAATTGAAAGATACAGCCCGTTTGACAAATGTTGGACGATCAAGGATCGGTAACTAGGGTTTGTATGATTAATATTGGATTCTTCACATATAAAATGAATTAATATGAGAAACAGCCAACGCAAACGCCAGCGATCATCCAGGCTCGATTATCCAGAGAATTACTAGTATCGACTATCCACTGAAACATGGGGTTGTATAGGTAAAATATCGAGGGAGATTTAAACAAAATGTATTAATAAAAATCAGTAATGACACAAGAAGTTCACAGAACAATCAAGTCCTGCTATATCGTTATATATATTATATATATACACACACACACACTCACATACATACATACATACATACATACATACATACATACATACATACATACAAAAACAATCGACGTGATGCCCATTACGCCTGTTTCAAGCGATTCAAACATCATTTCCATATTTTCAGATAAACCTGCATCGCACTTCTAATACATCATCGTTCCACTTGTTACCGAAGAAATGGAGTTTGAAAGAATATCACGTAAAATGATAAAAATGACGTGTTGCGAGGTAAAAAACAGTAAATGAGTTAAGCTTTTAGCAATATTCTATCAATATCACGGCCTAGGACACTAGAAATGGGATTCAAACATAATACACTCGTGGGGATTCGAACCCGAGTCTCCGGCGTGACGAACGAACGCTCTTACCTCTAGGCTTCCCCGCCGTCCTCTTGGAAGAGGTAGCCATGGCGTCATAAAGACATTTCAGAAACTATTCGTGGATGTGGTTTGTTTAAACTGGGTTAAAGTTTCATTGAAGGAAGACCTGACATTTAGAAGGGCAAAAATGTCCTACTGCTTGAACACACGTGAGGGGGGTAGACCACACATTACACTGTCATTGTCAGTGTGGGTCATGCTTAGTTGGTGTCATCTCTGCGGCGTTGAAAAGTATTGTTATAGTGCAAATATTTCACGCATAATAACCATAATATTCAAAATGTATATATTAAGAATTCACAAAAAATTGCAATATAGGTATTTTTCTGAATTCTTATACATTTTGAATATTATAGTTATTTTGCGTGAAAAAACGTTGATGTTCTGCTAAGCTTGACAGTTATGAAGATAAATATTATATGTTCAAGCCAATTGTAATATTGTATGATTGTTCTCATATCTTCATATATTGATTTGAATTGAAATGTTTATTGAACATTCTGCATCTGTATAAACATTGGAACGCTAGCAACTCTGATGTCATCATTATCCTGAATTCATCTGTTTTATTTTAAGGCGAAAAATACCATGCTCAGTATAATAGATTTGTAACGAGAGTCTTTCCTCGACCGAATTTATGTACAGATTTGAAGGATTTGTTGCATTATACATCGTCGCAATTAGATATTCCAGAATTCATTGTATTGAAACAAATATCGATCTGCAATCTTAGTTACTGTTTATAGTATTCGAAAACTTTGGTTAACATACTGTTAAAATATTGTTAATGTATTTTTTAACTTGGGTGCATTCATACTAGCTCTAAGAGTAACCTTTGCTGATAGAAAAAGACATTATTCATAACTAGGTGGGCACTCTTGAGGATTTAGGTTTGGACACGCTTAAAGAACCTTCAAAACAGTCTTTAACATAAGAGTATCTCTCGATTATGTCTATACTTCATTGTGAGAACGTGTTACTTCGGAGTGGGTGTCCCTCCAGAAATAGTCAGAAGATACCATCATTGTGAAAGCTACTCATGAAAGACTTCAATTACCTGGATAATTTTGGGACAAACAAATGAATGATATATTTGTATGTCCAATACACGATGGCATACTTGTCATGCATACTTGTCATGCATACTTGTCAATGAGGTTCTTGATAGACATTTTTAAGTTGGTGAATATATAACGTATATAAGGACAAGACTGTATCACCTGAGGAAGGGACAAAAAGTGGCCCAGAAACGTTGTGTTATACAATAAATAAGAAGATGTCATCTGTATACTTGTCTTACATACGTGTAAATTTTTGTATACTGATTTTTACACCTGACAGCTGTGTCGTGTATACACATGTAACCATGGATACCTGTCACGCTATCATAATGTAAGTTTCACACCGCGTTTACAACAGCTTTCGGTATGGCAGCTGTATACTCTGCTCAGGTCGGAAACTTCCACAGTCTCAACCTGCAGACTTCAGTGAATGGAAATAACCGATCTGTGAAGATCCGGGTTGGAATTTTCTTCAACAATCAATGCTTGTGAAGGTGACTACCGGGACTGGGTGGTCAGACCAGTACTCCCTGACTTGGTTGATGCATGTCATGTTGCTCACTTTAGTCGCTAATAACCTTGAAACACGCGGGTACTTGGAACAAATGCTAAAACGTGACCATGACCACTTACACATAGCAATCTGAAGGCGACAATTGTTCTTTGTGGTTAAGCGTGAGAATCTGGTTAAGCTAAGATCGCCATGCACAAGCGGATACTGGTCAAGAGGATAACACAGTTTCAGATACAGGGCATATAAATGACACTTGAGGCGAAGTCAGGGATTCCAGGACCTAGATTTTCGAAGCTCTCTTAGCATTAAGACACTTGTAAGTAATTAATGTGAATGTATGGGCACTTACAACTATCTTAGCTCTAGCAGAGCTTCCAAAATATAAGCCCAGATTTGTACATTTGTCGCTATTTTTTTGTCTGTCCTTACGTGATTCTTCAAACGAATCATAGATACTCCTACGCGAAGCAATATCCCACGTTCATGACTCATCCCTTGAGGATCATAAACAGTTATATTCGGTCATGACAGCATGAAAGCAAACAATGCAGAAATCATGCCTCTACGTATACACTGAAACTGACAAGCAGGTCAGCATGTAAAGGACATACAAAAAAATAAAATAAATAGCATTCATTTGGTTTTACTCAAATTATTAACAAAGTATATGCTGACTGTAAAATCACCATTATGATACAAAACATTAATGCAAACAATTCCAACATTACATTTGGGTTGTGTTTATCTTTGCATTAATTGTGAATACTTCAATTTGCTACACGTCAAAAAAGTCCAAATTTGCTGATTTGTAAGTAACACTGGGCCACGCTTACAAATCAATCGGACAAGCTGTACGGGCAGTACTCACGCTCGCCCGCTTTATAAACAGTCGATGGTGTTTTTCATTCAGTCTCGGAACCGCTAAATGTTACGCTCCGACTTTTTACGTCCATGCTCTCGTGTTTGCACAGGGAAATCCCGCTCATTTGGAATTTGTTCCCTAATCGCATGGGTCGCTTTAAACAGCCCGGTTATTAACTCGCCAGATCCAGAGAGTATTGGAGACTTAGTTTGAGAAATTGCTCTACTTATGACTGATCATAAGAAGTCCCTTGGCACCAGTGGAAACAGTTGTTGAGGAAATGGTGCCCTGATTCAAGATCGGACCAAACATCTCACACTTCTACAACATTAATATTATACACACAGAATTATGAACAAACAACGTCGCAGTTCGCCTTCTGGGTGTGTTTCAACATAACCCTCCTGTAGTTTCTGCTGGAAATAAGAAGCAGTACAAGTCAAAAGGAAACGCCTTGATGAGGTAGAGTGAGTGTGGAGTACACGCCGCGTTCACAGCTTTCAATACTTGATACTTGATGAGCTATTCTGTTGGGAATCTGGAGTCAAAGTCAGGTGGCACGTGAGATCAAAAGACAGGTGGCAGAAGTTCACGTAGACACCACGTGTTATTTCGAGAGTTTCTGAAAGTACAATATTCTTGGACGTGCAAAAGAAGTCCTCTCTAAAGCCAAACAATACGGAGTACATTGATGCTCGATATGTAAGTGAAACTCCAAAATATGTACGGTATTCTTTGAAGTGACGTGTCGATGGTCCTGATTCATGAAGGGGATCCTGATTAGTGTTTCAAGTGGCCCGAGTTTCAAAAAGCTGAAACCAAGCCTTTCATTCAAGATCATTGTCTGGAATCAACCCTTGTGATTTAATTCAATATGGAGAATATCTCAAATTCAGTTGCGCTTTACCTAAGCGACTACCCTTCTGACTTTAATGAAAGCAGTAATTGTTCCAGTCCATCAACAAGGCAGATCCAGCCTTTATTAGTCGTCGCAGTACCTGCAGTCATGTTTGCAAGTGGGGTCTTCGGGAACGTCCTGGCGTTGATAGTTTTATATCGTTCAAGACACAATCACAAACGGACAGTGTTTTACAGGCTAGTTGGAGGGTTGGCTTGCACAGATCTGTTTGGGACGGCGGCCGTGTCTCCTGTCACCATCATGGTGTACAATAATGGCCGGAAGTGGCTTGGAGGACAGCCATTGTGTAACTACTTCTCATTCATGATGATATTTGCTGGGATGGCGACTGTTTTAATTGTCGGCGTGATGGCTGTCGAGAGGTATGTGGCCATTATACATCCCTACCAGTACGAAGCCAAATTTTCGTCTGGAAAGGTGATATTTATTTTAGCAGGTGTGTGGCTATTTGCATTCGTGGTGTCTTGTTTGCCTCTGATGGGCCTTGGCACGAACGTTCTTCAGTTTCCAGGAACCTGGTGTTTCTTTGACTGGACCGGAGACAAGGTAACGGACAAGCTGTTCACGTACTTCTATGCCAGTGTGGGTCTAGTGGTGATCCTCATGACTGCACTATGTAACGCAGCTGTGATGTGTGTTCTGGCTCAGATGAGGAGAAAGTTGAATATGAGCCACAAATACAGCCAATCTGGACAGCTGGATAACGAAGCTCAGATGATGGTTCTCCTTGCTGGTATCATACTCGTATTTGCCACCTGTTATGCACCGTTAATGGTAGGTACACCTTCCCTCTATACACGTGCATGAGTTAATGAGTGAGTGAGTGAAGCACACATCTTTGAACAGTAGTTCTGTCATATCTACGTCCGACAAGTGACGAATATCGTGAACACGATCACGTTTGTTTACAAAAAGCCATTCCTCGTTATTCCTGATTATACATTAAAGACACGGGGTACGACTAATTCAACCAAGGCACAACAATGCGCTGTGGGGAAAATTACTTAATCAATTCCAATTTGGTTCTGTTATGTATCTATAGTTTCAACAGAGGGGTAAACGTCTAAGACTTGCATGACATTGGACTTTCCTCCCACATTAAGCAGGCCAGTCTCGCCCACTCATTTAGAAACAAACCGTTTATAGTAATCAATGTTACACTGCAGGATAGTAAATGTCTAATGCTTAATTATACATCATATGATGGTAACCATTATTCATATCACTGCTTCAGGTCAAATTAGCAAATGATTTATTATTTAAAGCCATTTAGACCAGAACTGTTTCTTGGTAGAACTAGCCTTCCGGCATGTAGCAAATATTCCAGAAATAAAAAAAAACAAACAGACGAAAAATCAATACCTAATGGACAACATAAATACCGATCCTGTCTTTTTTCGGAGCTCAGTCGCCCCGATAACGATTAATAATACTTAGAGACGATATCATATAAGCAATTGATCATGGCAGTGTGTGCAGTTTTCCTTGGCCTTGTTTAATCGGAGAGTCGCCGGTGTAACGGGATCTCACCAACATTGTTTTATAATTGTTATTGCATTTCATCAATAAGAACGTGCTGTCACTAGCATCAATGAGGCTTCAAATGTTTTTACATTATAAATAATATTTTAAAACTACTAAACCTTAGGAACGTATTATAGACAACACAGTTATTTTTCATATTGAAATTTAAGTTCAAACTGGTATGATGTTAAAGGTCAGAATCCATTCTGAGTACGGACAAAATATTTCCATCGATGCAAAACACATGCATCCTTGGTCATCTGATCCTGTGTTTGTGAAGAGTAGTACCTTTGTAAATAATTGTAAGTTTACCCACGTTTTGTTTGCTGTGACGCAAATTGGTCGTTTTTAAGCAAAAAGTCAAATTACCAACCGTCCTTGAATAGCAGGTTTTTCTAATTGTTCAGACTTGTTACCCCTGACATTAGCGCATTCATTGGTTAACTCAGTCGTAACTTGACCAATGAAAATGATTGTTTGCATGTCGTTAATCACGTGTTTGTCTGAAGTGACATTGTAAACATTCTTCAGCGTTTTGTTCACAGTAACGTCTTTGACGTATTTTTAATCACCCTTACGTCTCTGTGTTTTGAATACAGGAATGACGTGTTGAATTTATTACGCTGCCTGGGGCAGACACATATCTATGTGACTTTGTTGAATAATCTGAGCCTGCTTCTGTAATTTGTTCACAAAGCTTGATGTAATTTTCATGGACCAATCCATGTTTACCTGCTGTAGCTTTCATTTCCTTGTAACAATTTTAAGAAAGTCTTTTCACTTTTTTTGTCATAATAGTTTTTTTCCCTAAACTTAAGTGTGCTTAAGTTGTCCACGAATGTTGACTGGTTTATGTAATGTACAAGCTCCGGAGAATGGCAAAAAGCCGGCATTGAAATTTACTTATGTTTTCCTTATGTTTCATTTGCCCGCGTCAATATCTTGCACGTGGTTTATGTAGCATTCAAAGTATCCACCTCCTGTTGTTGCACTTCCGTTTTGGAAGTCGGGAAACATTTAGGCGGGCAAATAACTGTAATTGAAAATGTAACAATATAAGTGTATGCCATGAGTGTATACAAAAGAATATGCTTTGTATACGTGGTTGAAGTTACTTGTTTTGACAATAGAATTAAGAAATATGGAGCATTGTCATACATCAGCTGAAAATAGTTACTCCTGTTTGATGTTACAATAAGGAAGTTGTATACTCCGGTGTGTGAGGTAACAATAAGAGAAAAACGTAATTACATCATGATGCATTGACCTGCATCACGACCACGTGTATGGTCGCGTCTCCAGCCTAGGGTGTATACGTTACATTACTCCGGATGAACAGTTGAGCATACCTTCTGCACGAAGATTTGGAAGAGTACTATACGGCTCGTCTTAGAGTGTTGTTCGAGTTGCAACCTTCTTGGCCTCGTTTAAGCTTTCCAAATGTTACAGTGGCGGTTTGCGACTTACTGGAGCAATATTCCAGCGCCATGTCCAAGACTTAAAACTAATTGAGCCTGGACCACATCAACCCGTTACCGACAAGGCAAGCAACGACCCTGGTCGGGGGGTCGATGACAGTCACGCTATTATCCACGTCAGCGAGCCTGTTCACCCGATCCTAGTTACGACCAGCATGGGATGCTGTGAATCAATTCTAACTCAGACACACGATATTAACTTCGAGCCGACCAGCCCGTGTTTTATCACCAAATGACGGACATCAGTCAGGTCAACAATAAATACCATATTTTATCATATTTTGCTCGAACCATCGACTTTTCGCTCTCTGCGCAGAGGCTATATCTAATACACTATGGCTAAGCTCTTCATCTTTTGAGAAACTGCGAGTTGAAATTACAATCAAGTCGCCATAAGTCCTGAACAGTCGAATTAAACAAGCAGTCTTTGAAAGGACTTTGCAGTTTTCTGATTATTAATAACCATTACACTTCAGTTGTATTTTGTCGTACATTTTGCAGATGTGACACCATCACCAGATGAACGGAAGAATCAGTTGGTTACTAACGACTCCACTAGTCATTATGCTCGCTGTAGTATTCACGATTATGACCATCAGTCCCCTCCCCCGACCCTCCACTACCACACCGGAAGGAAGTTCGGGTATAACCAAGTAACCATAAACTGGTAGTATATACAGAGTGTAACCTCTGTCTCTCTGCTATGACGGGGCGCTGCGACACATAAATGTGAAAACAACCCAATCTGTGTTATTTGTACTGTATGGATCACTTATCGAAGGTGAACTTAATGCGTTTTATCCCAAATTAAATATGGCAATGAATGATTGAATCAACCAAATCACCTAGCTTGCAATGTTATCGTCTCTACTGGTGAACAATGGTCAGACAATAACACATCACGAGTTCGTACTGGTTATATTCTCATATACTAGTACCCACCAAAATACACTTTCATGGGCATACGTTTTATATCAAATATCGACGTAAGCTGATCCTAAAAGATACCGTATCACCATATGATGGTTTCTTTTACTGAACCTTATTTGGATGTTAAATAAATCTACAAATAGAATCATTAGCTCGATAATCTTGTCTTGAGTGGTACACTGGTGCTCTATATCACATAATATAAATTTTATTATTATTTATTATTATTATGGGTTTATCTCATGCATGCCCATATATTTAAATTTATTTATTTAATTTAACTTAGTGACCTCAAACAAAACACCCTGACGTATTAGAACAAAAACTCACCAAATGACCTTTTAACCAGTTATAGAGCTTGAACATTATTTAACCCAAAGAGCGTAAAGGTTAAAATATTGGCATTTCGCATTGTTTTGTTAGGCTACATCAAGGGTTTCATGTCCGTGAGGTAAAATGTTTGTTTAGATGTTTAAATGTTACTGAGGTAGTTTCTGTCCCCAGTTTTCACGAGAGTGTTCGTGCCTGCTGATGCATTAGTTTAGAAGTAGGCCAACCACAGTTGTGACATTTAACATGAAGTGTCTACCTGGTACATGAGTGTTTTCTTCTTTACTTTTCAGGTGCGGGTGATTATTAACCAAACAGGGAAGTTTCCAGTTAACCATGCCATGGATTTGTGGGTCATTCGTCTGGCTTGTTTGAATCAAATCCTTGACCCCTGGGTTTACATACTATTTAGGAAAGAGTTTTTTACCAGGATTTGGCGTCTGGTCTACTGTGTTTTGTGCTTCAAGAAGAAGCAGCCGACATCGGCGGCCATCTTGGAAAAAAAGGATTCAAAAGCCAGAACAGAGCCTCTTACGTCAAAGCCAGATGATGACGAAGTGTTTGAAGAAGAGTGTATTTCAGACAATGCCAAATCCCAAAAGTTGCAGATTTTCAAGGGTTTGGGATGCTGTAGTCCTGGGAGCAAGAAAACCGAGCGGAAAGGAAGCGGTCGGTCATTGCTGATTCCCATGAAGGAATACAGCTGTTATGGAGGACAGTCGACCAGTGATTGGTCGGACATGAGAGAGGGCGAAGGGAAATTAGCTGATAGACCTTGCATAAGCCGCAGTAAGATGGTTTCTGAAGACGACATGAAAACATAGACGTTTCTAGCGCGTTGCACACGTATGTAGTATAAGAATACTTAGCCAAATCGATCCATGGAAAACGACAACAATTACAGAGTGCAGGAAAACGTGGCAACAGGGAACGTAGTGTAATTATATGAAGCTATTTTCTTTGTGTCATCACAAACTGCTCAGTCCTTTCTGCCAAACAAGATCAGGAACGTGTGTCCTCAATAATCAAAAGATTTTGACATATTCCCTTGATGTTACTATAAAATCCATATATATGTAGGTATTCCTTTGAACACTGTTCGGTTTTAGGTTTTTCTTGTACATTTGGGGCGATGTGGTAGCCTTGTGGTTAAAGCGTTCGCTCCTCTCTCTGAACACCCGGGTTCAAATTCCCAGATAGGCATAATGTGTGAAGCCCATGTCTGGTGTCCTCACCGTGATATTGCTCGAATATTGTTAAAAACAGTGTAAACAGGCATGCTTTACATCTTAAACTGCCCTTAGTTTTTTTCCGTGACCGATTCGGGTAGATAGCTTCATATTACCAATTAGGGCAACAAGTAGTATGTTCATAGGAGACTTTCCTGCAACAATCAGTTTAAAATCATGTTAGGTTTATCCTTCTCTTCCCTGAGGCATTCCATGCTATCAACATGTGGCGAACAACCTTCTGGAAATTATTCTGGAATTGCCCACCAACATATTTTGCTTTATCTGTTGACATCGATCGCTTTCTGCAGTACAGGTACGTTGAGTTTAGTTGATTCTTACGATTGGAGAAAAGCACCAAGGTATGGTAGAGAGAAACCACGAAACAAGGAAACGAACCCACAATTACATGTTCCTTACATATCCACATGCTACTCTATATCTCCCCCCCCACCCCACCCCCCCCCCACCCCCCCACCCACCCCTGACACACACACACAATGCTCCCCTACCCGACTGGTCCTCCCTCCGTTCACCTGCAGCAGCCCCCATTTACAGTTCCATATACGAGACATCCCGAGTTTTATGTACATTGGAAGCTAAACCACCACCCATTGGGACTGAAGAAATGATCTGGCTTGCACCATGTGCCGGATTGTGGAGCTCATGATAAATGTGAAAAACACAGATGGGACTGAGATTTTATGCCGGTGTTGACAACTTGCCGGAGGGGACAGATGCCAGTTTGACAGCTTCCTTTCTAGATTGGTCTGTGTCTCATAATCTTTGTGATGAATCATACGGCATAGTACATACTGACACTATGACTCCTAAGCTTTAGGTAATGTCGCAAACCAATATTCAACACTACAGCAGAATGGTCCATTGCCTGTCTCGACCGTGACGAGAATGATATTAACGTGACTTTGATGTCGAAGTCTGGTATTGATGGCATTGTCTCAGACCAATTACGGATTAGGTTATTTTCAAAACCAATTACAAGGTCAATTTGCTCAGACAAATTCGTTAGCAAGCCGAACCGGATATCGATGGTGGGCTTCTTTCATCCTGCAATGATTATATGCACAAGTGGTTTGGTTTTTTCGTTAATAAAGTTGTTCAAATACATTGCCTTTTTGTTACTTTAACCTATGGTTGTCCGCAGGAAGGGGAAATGAATTTACACGTAAGAAGATCATGGTTTTGTGGGATTCAGCATAGCAATGTAAACGAATAATGCTGCATGGCATGTCAGGCTCAGACTCGACTATTTACAGGCCGCCGCCATATAGCCGGAATATTGCGGAGTGCGGCGTAAAACTAAACTCACTCACTCACTCGCCCTGAATCTCAGGGTTGTTTATTGTGATAGTGCTCGGTTTCTTACACTGTTTCCTTGAGAAATGTTATTCCTTATTTCGTCAGAGACATATTTCCTCCTACTGGTAAAGTGTACATGTGTGGACATGAAAGTTGCAAGCTTAATACACAGCATGTGGTAGCTATCCCTGCTCAAAATAAATTACGTTTAACTTTAATGGCCTCTCTCGTGTGGCAGACATTCACATTGCCAGGAAACAACCAAACTCTTTGTTCTTACAATGGTCGTTAGTTAATGGATCGTTGTTTGGTTTCAACCGCACTGCCATTTAGAAGGTATTTAAATATTTAGTATTTACCGCTTCTTTACGAAGGCTGCTATGGATTTTGAAATCTGAGTGACTGAGTGAGTGACTTTAATTTTAGGCCACACTCAGCATTGTTCCTGCTATATGGTGGCGGACTGTAAGCAATCGAGTCTGGGCCAGACAATCCAGTGATCAACATCATGAGCATTGAGCTGCGCAATTAAGATTTGACGATATGTGTCAACCAAGTCAGCGGGTCTGGCCACCCGATCCTGTTAGTCGCATCTTAGGACAAGAAGGGGTACTGAACGCCAATATTGGAACCCAAGCCTTCTAATGATAATAATGTGCATTTCTATAGCGCGTCTATTCACATAACAGTATGCTCTGTGCCCTGCTCAGACAAAGTGGTTGTTAGAGAATGACCTTTGAAAGAGATAAGTCTTGAGATTGCTTTTGAAGGAAAGGACAGTTTCAGACATTTTGATGGATGCAGGCAGCTCATTCCATAAGGTAGAGGCAGCATAGGATAATGTTCTTTTACCAAATGTGGCCGTTTTATACTTAGGAACAGTACAGAGATACTTGTGCTAAGATCAAAGGGCTGTAGATGGAGAATATGTCTGCAGCAGTTCTTGCAGATAAGATGGAACCAGATCATGGAAGCACTTGTAGGCTGTGAGAAGAATTTTTAAGTCTGTGTGAGAAACTACAGGGAGCCAATGGAGGTCTTTCAGCAATGGTGTTATATGGTCGAAGATGATTCTTGCAGCAGAGTTCTGAATGTCTTGAAATCTTTTTATCTGATTTTTGTTAATATTAACAAAGACTATATTGCAGTAGTCTATCCAGGACAGAATCACCGCAACGTCAAGTTTGACAGTTGAGTTTTTGCTGAGATATGACCAATATTTTCCAATGTTACGTAGATGGTAGTTAGCTGTCTGACAGCTATGCGATGATTCATCATCAGCTGCTGGTCCAAGATTTCGCACTGTTTCTGAGGGTTGAACAGCTGCACCTTCTGTGCTCAGATGTCCTATGTCACCAAATTCGTTTTTAGGGCCAAATAGAATGACTTCTGATTTTTCCTGGTTTAGTTTGAGCATGTGAGAATGAGACATAGAGCTGATTATCGTCACCATACTGATGTTGATTCACATTGTGGCTGTTAACAATAGTACTTTGTGACCTCGTGTAGAGTGAAAAGTGAGTGGGTCCTAGAACTGAGCCTTGTGGACCACCACAATCTGGAATTACAGATACAACTTGCGACCAGTCGGTAATGTATGACGTCAGCCAAGCATGTGCCGTGTCAGTCATACCTAGGTCATGCCGAAGTATGTTCAGCAATATTCCGTGGTCCACTATGTCGAATGCCGCAGAGAGGTCAAGTAGGACCAATAGGGTCATCTTATGGTTGTCCATCGCAGTGGGAATGTCGTCTATGACTCTGAGTAAGGCTATCTCCGTACTGTGTCCTGTCCTATAGGCAGACTGAAACTTCGCGAACATGTTGTTTCTGATAAGATGATCTTGTATACGGACAGCAGCACCTTTCTCCGAAACTTTGGATACAAAGTGGCCTAGTTTTACATAACATCAAAAGCACTGATAAAATATATTTCAACAATGTTTAAATTATATCACCATATTTATATGTACAATTTTAGAACGTTGCTGCCACGTACAAGTTGAATTTAGTTCCATTTTCAAACTTGTTACACAGAGCCCAACACATCTTATAGGGAAAATATTTTCTTTCATTTGTTACAAACAACAATCCTAATGATTTATAACAGAACGATTTTGTTGTAATTGAAGCAATTTCAAACGACAAAGTGTATTACATTATAGAAATGTTTACAACAACAGATATTGGTCTGAATAGACACACTAGTGGCCACAAGTACGTTTGTCAATATGGCTGCCAATCTGCCAAGACGGGGCGCTGGCATTGCACGAAACAACCGTTCATTTGGTGTGACGTAAGTTTGTACAGCCGCTATGGCGCCATATTGAACTTTAGATTTGCACCTATTCAGCAGACTTGGGTAACATTATTGATGGGAACAAGAAGATCCAGCTTCGTGTTCAGGTGCATTCTGAATAAATCTATAGTGCGCAAATAAATGCACTCTGAGAGAATTTAAGACCATTATCAAATAAAGTTCTAAAGTTTATGGTTGGGGAAAACTATAATTATATATATGTATGTGTGTGTGTGTGTGTGTGTGTGTGTGTGTGTGAGAGAGAGAGAGAGAGAGAGAGAGAGAGAGAGAGAGAGAGACTTGAAACCTTCTACCAATTAATGTAATAGCCATATCATATTTTAAGATCCGCTGTTGTGGAGGTCATATTGAACACTGGATTTGATTCCCTACATGAGTACAATGTCAACCTCCTCCTGAAATATTCCTAAAGGGGGCATAACACTAAACTCATTCACCCCTGAACGCTAATAAGCAATGAGTGATCAACAGGCAACCGGTTTTGCCAGATACATGTACATACATTTCACATTCCTGAAAATGACCTTAACATAATGTTTTTTCCAAGTTTGAATGATTTGTTCATAAAGACGAAAGACGAAGCGACAGGAGAAAATAGTGTCTCCCATATTTATTCTCTCCGCTGTTATAGGTCTCGCACAGCTTGATGGGGATTCTGTGTCTGTAACAGACGTACAACCCGCTGACAGCTTGCTGTGTTGGATAAACCAGGTTAGAGTCACGGCTCTGTATACAGAGCCAAGTACGGGAGGTAACATCTGTTCACCAGGTGAAGTATGTGTACAGGTATGTATGTATGTATACACAGACCCCCTTCACTTGTCAACACGTCCTGTTTCTACACAGGAGTCGGTACGCGGTGAGTGACTGCATGTGTGTTACCGGCGCCGTGGGAGAGAGAGAGAGAGAGAGAGAGTAAGAGTATGAGTATTCCGGCTATATGGCGGTGGTCTGTAAATAGTCGGGTCTGGACCAGACAATCCAGTGATCAACAACATAAGCATCGATCTGCGGAATTGGGAACCTATGGTATGTGTCAACAAGTCAGCGAGCTTGACCACCCGATCCCGTTAGTCGCCTCTTACGACAAGCATAGTCGCCTTTTATGGCAAGAATGGTTTGGTGAAAGCCTATTCGACCCTACACGGGTTAGCGCAATGGGAAGAGTGCTGAGCGCGGTCTTAAACCCCATTGTCTCACCCACTCAGTTGCTGTCCATGATGGGATGAGGTTCCTTCTACTCCTTGTTTATCAAAGGGTTATTATCCATCCAAGCATGCATTATAATTTACTAAAAATTCATTATTTTAGTATTTTTTTGACAACCGACGCCCAGACTAATATGTGAGCATTTGTGACAACCGACGCCCAGAGTAATCTACGGAAAATTGCAAAAACATATTTATGACTCACTGGTTCAATGTACAAAGTGTTCAATGTACAGTAAGCGGAATGTAATTTGTTCTGGATGCACTACTCTGCACGAGTTATCATGGCACGGCAAGCAAACCCCCTCTGACATTAACCACCCAATAAAATGACATGTTGTTTCTAATCACACGCGCTATCAGGTGTACAATACGTTATAATGATGATCAGGCCTAGAGACAAGAAAACATTAAATATAAAAATAATGCCACATTAAGAACACGGCGTCAGTGACCAGGAAATCGTGACTGGTACTGCTGTCATGCCACGGCGCCAGACACTTAGTCCCAGGTGAGAAAACATTCTGACATTGGTAAGGTAGTGAGGCAGGAACTGATTCTGTATATTTATAGTATGTTGTATATCAAGTAGAATTCATGTAAATAAACAATTTAGATTTTATTGAACAGTTTTAGTCATATTATTTTAGCATGCCTTTGACCATCACGCACAACCACCAATTCATTGCGGATGCTCACGAAATGCTTACTGCATCTTCAATGTGAGTGAGTGAGTATGGTTTTACGCCGTTTTAGCAATATTCCAGCGACATCACAGCGAGGGACACCAGAAATGGGTTTCACACGTTATACCCATGTAGGGAATCGAAGCCGTGTCGGCGTGACGGGCGATCGCATTCATTCAGCTGGCCCAGTGGTCCAAGACATTACGGTTTTCTATGCAGAGTTGCATCCCTTTGGCGCTCCAGAAGCTTGTGACCGTGGATTCGAATCGCTTTTCGCGGTTTGTCCGTACTCGTGGACAGCCCAGTGGTTAAAGCGTTTGCTCGGCATGTCGAAGACCCTGATTCGATATCCTACCTGAGTATTATGTGATATTTCCGGAACATTGCTGAAAGCGGTGTAAACCTGAACTCACGCACAAGCACCACTTGGACTTGAGTTTAAAGCAGTGTTATACATAACTCATCTGATTTGGTCCCAGGAATCGTATGCTGGTGATAAGAGACATATTGAGGGTGATATAAGTCGGCGTATACCGTTTCCGGTTTGTCTGGTCCGGTTCCGATCATATACAGGCTGCTATCAGAAATGTACAACATTTGTCGAAAGCCGTTAAAAACCAAAGACACATAATGTTAATAAACACTTCTTGTTCCAAGTCGCCCTGCCTTAAAATTAACTCAAAATTAACCTAAACATTGTAACACTACTTTTCAACTCGGGATTCCAGCTTGTTTGCACACGCCATACCCTTCCATTGTGTCACAATCGCAGCAGTTTTGTCGTGGTCACCGTGACCTCCAGCCCCTCTGTTTATACTTCAGGCAGCATGGGGCGTAGCCATGAAAGGCCAGATGGTACATAAGAAATTTTAGTTTATACTCTTATTTACAATTTTGATTTGTGATTCAACTTTAAAAGTTGAAAACAAAGAATATCATTTCAGTGGACTTAGAGATATTCTTAAATCCTAAGCACTTGAAATAGAATCACGCAGGTACCGTAAATGTAAATTTAAGTGTCTTACACAGCATTCAAATGCATCCGGGGGATAAGGAATATGACTTACCTGACTATTGATTCATATCCTTAAAGTCACGACGTTACCAACACTCGGGGAGAGGTGAGGTAGCCTCGTGGTTAAAGCGTTTGCTTGTCACGCCGATGACCCGGGTTCGATTCCCTTCATGGGTATATGTTATGAAGCCCATTTCTGGCACCCCCCACCGTGGTATCGCTGGAACATTGCTAAAATCGGCGTCAAACTAAACTCACTCAGTCACTCACCAGTGCTCAATGATGATAGTTTATTGCAGGCAAAATATATTTCTTAAATATTTCTTGTAACTTACATCTTTTGTCACCATATGTAGTAATATTCCTGGAAGTCGAACTGTCTGATATTTGTCACATAAGCTGTAGCATACATGCAGCTATCGTTAGTATTACAAATCGGGATACTTCTTAACAATTTCTACCCGTGAAGGTCCCGGGGTAGAATAGGTCTTCAGCAACCCATGCTTGCCATAAAAGGCGACTAACGGGATCGGGTGGTCAGGATTACTGACTTGGTTGGCACATGTCATCGGTTCCCAATTGCGCCGATCGATGCTCATGTTGTTGAACACTGGATTGTCTAGTCCAGACTCGATTATTTACAGACCGACGCCATACGGCTGGAATATTGCTGAGTGCAGCGTAAAAGTAAACTCACTCACTCACTTAACAATTTCAAGTGACAGCGGTAATGAGTCGCGTCCACACACTAGCAGCTATTGACAGGTGAAAGTTTACCATCAAACAGAAGTAAGCAAATGATACTGGTACCCCTTGGACGAACTGGCGAATAACTAAGGAGTGAAAGCAGGGTAGTCGTAGGTATCGGGTATTGTTCGGCCCGTCTTGTCGACACAAGGCTTCATATGGGCCTCACAGTAATCTGCCTACAATACACCACAGGGGAAATAGTTTTAGTACGTCTGTCATTCTTATCTGGACAAGTCGTGATGACAGGTTGAACAGGAGATAGCAGGGTAGTCATAAAAATCGATGTATGGTACTTTAAAAAAATGACATTACAAACTGTAACGACACTCATGGGTTAACTACAATTATAAAAAAAACACGGGCTTACACATGATTGTTGCTAAAGAGGTTGTGCAAGTTCTCAATATGTTATGAATATGTAGCTTTGTAACCTGTCGGGATTATACGACAAAATGGCTCGAAATGCCCCTGACACAAATATTGCATTACATTACATTATATCACATTACATTACTACTTGCAATAAGACGTAGGTAATGGAGAACACAAGCAAACTGCTCTGGCATGAGAAATTCACAGTTTCTGTTACCTTGTTCAGGGAAGTCATCTTTTTCCTCACAAAGTCGGTGCTATAAACGTTATTCCAAATTGAATGCTTAAAAATACACATGGCCGAACCACTTTTTTATCTCTCAAAACTGAAAACAGTCAGCAAACCATCTTTCATGAAGACTAAAGTTATCGACGATCCTGTTCACGAAATACCAGAAAAACAAAACTAACACACAATCCTTTAAGGCGGTCGTAAAATCAGTAACAGACGCTGTTTCTCCGTTTTGCATCCTGTATAACCAACTGAAACGCAATAAAATCTTTGTATCAGCCAACAAGACAGCTCACATTGCGATCACACGGCGCTGTCAGCAAACAACTGGTCCACCTGTAAACCAGCGACACCACGATTGTGTGGGAAGTCCTTCTTGAGAAGAGGCATTTAAAGTGATTCGCACAACCCTCTTAGCCTGTAAGACACTTAGGACCACGAGCTCACTTCCTGCAATCCGCGCATGGTATACACAGAACCATTCATTGAGCCTTCTTGTGTAAGGTACTTTCGTGCTGTGTAATTAAATAGCAGGTAGGTTTTAGGAGTATCATTTATAATGCAAAAAAAGAATTACACATTTCACAAGAAAACTGAACAAAAATTGTTTCTGACCAAGTATTACTTACACGTACTGTGTACGTACAAATTTCATACAAATTTAATTTACAAAACCTGAATGAAATTTGCATTAAAAATAAGTCATAGTTATATACTGATGTCAGTAAAGGTTGTCACCCCCTTGAATTATATCAATAGGTCCGTGGTGACAAGCAGTACTGGAATGAGTGTAGATACTTTAGAATTCTTGACACAAATGGAAAGCTTTAGAATTTGGTATAACTGTTTCAGGTAAGTCTAATGAAGAATTGTACGCCTTTGTATATCGGGAACCGGTGTCTTACGATCACCCAAGTATTGTTTACATGAAAGCATGTAACGAGGTTTTGACAGGTAACCATATTTTACAGGCACCGATAATTTTGTGTGCTAGCTGCCCCTACATTTCTTTTCGTGGGGCAGTATATTCAGATGTAGCACTGTGGGTAGCAACAACATGTATTTCCTAATCGTTCCTTATTTTTTTATTCCATTTTAGTACGCAATCTTAATTTTTAAATCCAAATCCTCGTCAAGTATTGTCAATGTGACGTATTAGGCTTTGAAGATTATCTTTTGAAGCGATGCACGACCTTTTGTTAACTTGCAACCAGGAGTCGCGACATAACAGCTGTTGACATTACAAACAATAAAAGTCATCACATGTTGTATTTGTCTTCCTTCTCTCTGAGCGTAGAGACTATTAGTACTAATCTGTCCCAGAACAGATAAAGTGGTTTCTTTGGATCTTAGTAAACAATCTGTCACATCTGTATTTGCACATTTACAACAGTAAACAATATAAATATAAGAAAGACCTTCTAACAAGTTATAGACAGACATAGACCATAAAATTATCAATTGATTTGTAATTCGTCCCAAACACCGCTACTTTTAATAGTCTTATTTTTTCAGCCTTTCCAATTCCGGGTGATTTTTTATTTCGACCTCAAAATATACACTTCAGCTAAAACAGGAAAGACGATGGCGTAAATTATATATAGTTACCGTCTTACACACACGTCTACGAATAAATCGCAACACATTTTGCAGGTGTGATAATATGAAAAAATGACAGTTGGAACACGTCAAAGGGCTGGAAACTAACTGAACGCCTGAGACTGCAATCACAGAAATTCATACATCTTTGCATTATCATTCGGAATGGGTACCGATTTATTGGCGCTATGCTCTCGCGTATGATAAAAACGCTGAAAATAGCAGTACACAGCGCGTTGGAAAGATGGGACAGCCACAAAAATCTATATAAAATGAAAAATTGTTAGCATTGATAGAAGTGACTCTGCAGACAGTGTCAGTAAAATGCACCCCTCTGACAGAGGAAAATCGCGGGGTATCTCTCCATGCTGTTCCTCCATCATCTGATGTTCAGCGCTCGGTTCTTCTGCCCTGCTATTCCTTGAACAACGCCTGGGTCAGTCTATTCAGGTTTTGACCTGGATGGTGTCCAGCCCTTGCTATGTACTTTTTTCAGAATAGGAGTTTGAATCGAGTGATGCTTAACGACACCCCCACGTGTATATATGAATGGATGTTATCGCGAACTTCGTATTTAATAGGGAAAAGGACGGGATCTCGAAACCATCTTTCATTTCCGCAATGTCCGTATTTGTTCTGTGCAATCGATCTACCATGATACTGTGACGTTAATATTATCAGTTCCTTGTGATTATTACCGATGATAAATTTATATACACACCCAGTGTCGAATATCACTATCTGACAGTGACCCATAAACTCATGCTCACCATACGTAGGAAGCAAACACACAAGCAACGTATTTCATGTCGTCATTGACATATATGTCAACAGTAACAGTAACATTTTCTTACCTTGCCACAAGTTACTTTTCAGTCTAGCAATATATTCGTGCATGTCTTCATGATATAATCGTAATGTTTTGATAGTTGAAAAGTCTACTTGGGATGTAATCCGTTCTTTATTTTATGCTGCTGTGTGAAAAAAATATATATGGCGATCGACATGTTTATATTTCGTGCAGGGGTCGCAGGGTCATGATACAAATATTGTGGTAGAGACATGTGTTGCTTACAGAGTGCTGGATACGATGGCTAGCGATTATAATAAATGTATTTAAACATGGATAACATCTTTTTATATGATATACAATTATTTAAGAAGCTGACATTCCATCTAAAGTAATTCAAAGAATAATTTTGGGGGATTATTTCAATCTATTTTCTGCTCGAATTCAAATAATCAGTACTAACGATAAGTGTAGTTGGATATTAGTCTCAGAAGGACCTGATTGTGGAGATCAAGATCAAGTCAAGTCGGATCAAGTCGGGTCAGATGCCCGAAATACTAATTTTGATCCCAACCACAAGCCCCGCAATGCGATTTATGGACTTTGCATTCATGGTACTCGTACCTGTATCGAGGGCATTATACAGGCTCAAGGTAATAGGGTGAGGTGTAAATGTCCTAGCTGTTGTTGGGTTCAAAGTTTTGCCGAAATCGTGTGAAACACAACTTGATATTGTTTATTCAGATATGAAGGTGTCGACACACTGATTTCG
Organism: Haliotis asinina; assembly: GCF_037392515.1. Lineage (NCBI taxonomy): Eukaryota > Metazoa > Mollusca > Gastropoda > Lepetellida > Haliotidae > Haliotis > Haliotis asinina. The sequence continues at coordinate 42,622,943 of NC_090286.1, forward strand.
CTATTTGAAACGAAACACGTTTCAGTTTGGCGTTCGAGGTTTAACATTCAAGAATTGACTGTCGATTCCGGCTGGTCTCAACGTCCCTAAACCACATTATTTCCACTTCCTCGGAACCTTTTCTGCAATGACAAATAAGCTCCTAGTGCAGCAAGTTTCATAAGGTTCACCTGGGGTCCTTTCACTTTAACTGGTATTAGCTGATGCCGTCAGGATTATATCGGGTGTCCCCCAAAAAAGTGAACCAGTTATTGACACGTATTTTCCCATCGATAGATAAACCGAACTTATTGTAACGTTTCACAGAGTAACCTTAGGGTATCATCAACGAGTCTACAAAATATCTCAGAGATTGGTTGCAAATTATGTCAACATTGTCGAATTCAAAACAGCAAGCCAAAAAGTGTAACATCAAGGGGGAATTCACTTATATCAATCTATGTTCAATGTGCCCTCCATCTTTCTCTACAATTAAACAAAGCCGTACGTTTCTTTCAAGCAGAAATGCTTTTACGTATTTCTCCCATCGTTAACTCCCCTAAGACATAATTATCCTGTATTTTAACGCCCGCGCGGTCAATTTGTCTGTCACTCCTCGGTAAACTTTCTCTTTTACAGAGTCCCATATGGCACTGCAGTTTTTGGGCACGCTGTTTTGAATTTGACAATACTCGCATGAGTTCCAAGCAGTCTCCTAATCTCCTAGATATTCTGCATACATGATGATACTCTAGGGTTAATCTGTGAATTTTAAAAAATACATTTAATTTCTCTACCTCTACCGACAATACGGAAATACTTGTTAAATCAAACACCGGTTCACTTTGTGTGTGCGTGTGTGTGTGTGCGTGTGTGTGTGTGTGTGTGTTGGGGGGGGGGGGGGGGGGGGGGGGGAGGAGGGGGTGTTGCACCGCATACATATTCGGAGCCTAGCTTTAGTTTATGTCGACACTTGGGTCTTGAAATAAAATATACTTAATTTACATTTAATTTACGTTGGATATCGACATGTCAACTGAACTTCATGGATAATTCTCCACCGGTAGACTGGCCTGTCAATAATATATATCATTATAAATAATACCACTCACACCAAGTTAAGAACAACCACAATTGTAAAACTGTGATGTAACAACATATAACTACTCGTATGAAAACACTGAGTATTCTGTATGTTCCTTTGAGCAGTAAAAGTATGTACTTCATTAATTCAACAACAAATTTTCTTTTAAACTTTCATTGTCAAAGATCCGTCTAGTTAGTAAGTACTCGAAAAGAATCAAGGAGCCAAATATAATGGATAATACAATGTCACGCTCATCCAGTGGAACGGGTCGTGGTTTATACTGTCATCCACAGGTTTGTCTGACACACAGACTGTTTTTCACTCAGCAAACATATATTAATAGTCTTATCAAATCCAACAATGCAGATATTATATGTTCACCAGCCATACTGTTAAAAGATATGTCAGATATATTTTTGTGTACTGGTCTTGAAACTGATAAAAAACTGAAAATGAAGTGCCACTTAAACAATTGGGTATGTAAATATATATACACTAGAGATGTAGCATTCACCTAACGAAGGGGCAAGGAAACGGAATAGCCCAGAAACGTTGTGTATTCAATAAAGAAATTGTCATCCATAACATTTTGCCTCATACTTAATACCAATTTCTATATGCCTCTCAAGAAACGACTAAAATGTCCTTCTGTCCGTCTCCAAATGTTGTTTACAGATGCAGATTATCATAATTATCTAAATTTTTTGGTCTCATCTGTATAACCTTGAATATTGTAGTCATGACGGCGATCTGCAGACAGAGGAGTAGAGCTTTATGACTGAGGGTATGAACAGCTTGTTGAAAATATGGCACGAAAATATATGATATATTGATCTGGGTCTGGTTTCTAAATACCCGCAGATATATTTCGAGTGGTAATATATTTAAGGCAGCATAGGCCAGAGCACAATTAAGTTTATCCACCAAATGCTCCACAGCAGATGTCGCCACGGTGAGATGGAATTGTAACACCTTTCTTTGCAAACTATTGTGACGTCATCGGTTACCATGCCATAAATGATCACAATTTATTGAAGATGGCGCTTTGATAATAAAGACAAGCCTCACAATTAAAAATGCTTATCGACTCGGGCGAATATTTCATATGAAATAACATTCAGGTGAGAATGTTTTTTATTCACAAGAAATAATCAGATCCATGCGTTTTGACGTGACATCCTGATCATTGCTATACATAAACTCATGATAATTCGTTTCATACCTGTTGTTTTCACAGCTTTTTTACCCTATATACATAACGGCATCTGTATCAGCATATAATCAAGATAATTTTCTGGCGTTGAGGTTTCATACTTCATTTAAAAAAAATTATATTAAATTACAATTAATCTGTCATGAAATGTAATATACAAAGTAGTATCGTTGCATCCCCGTTCTCCTTGTAGTGATTGTGGCATAGTTTAAACGTACGTAATAATATCTAACGATGTCTAAAATTCATACTAAGATTTGTTTGCCATATGTTCTTATGGGAACGTCAAATTCATCTTTTAGGTCTCATGAGGCAAGGTCAAGAAGTCATACAGCATGTTCGACATGCTATTGAACATGACAAAATATACAAGAGTGTATATTGACTTTTCGTGTGTATTAATACGAGAGCGAGTAATAGATGCAGTGGCGTGTCTGATATTCTGTGTAGTCATGATCCATTAATACACCAATTGTAACTCCCGAATGGTTGAATTATGGAAATACATGTAATTACCAGAATGAAAACTCGATATATGCACACTTTGTATTTCTTCAAACACTTCAAGGGTTCATTGCTGATAGGTCCATTCATCTGAGCATGGATGACAAACATCTTTCAGTCTGTCGTGCCAATGCATGAAACAGCTCTGACCTAAATATCTCCTAGGGGGGTATTTGTCTATCCTGCCCTACCTACGTTCACTTACATCAAACAACTCAAAATGATGTTAAATAACAGTGTTCGGAGGGTAGCCCCGTACCCACATTCAAACTCCTTGTGGCGCGGCTCTGAAGCCATGTTTGTTCAATCAGCGGGTCTATTTGAATTATTCCTTACACGTCTTGATCGGGGAGAGAAAAACGAAATACAAGCACAAGCTCCTGTAAAAGATGGCTTATATTACAGCTGTTCTTGTCCCATTATGCCTGTATATAGCAAATATTTGTTCAGTGTGCCACCCATAGTATGGTTGTGCCAGCAGCCCTTTATTGATCTTCTTCCCGAGTTCTCCGGGATGGTTGGACATCGGGTCAGTCCTCAAACGCTTTCGTCCTCACGTTCCCCCTAAAATGCAAGACAAATAGTCCCTGTATGGCATGATTGATTATGATAACGATTCCACCGGCCCAGACCTCAAGTGAACACTCCTCAACGGTCAGGATTAGCTAGCAGACGACACCGCCCTCAGGCAGGTCCATGACCGCCGCCATCTTGAAATTCCGAAGACAGGGAGTGAAAATGAACATTAATGATGGACACGCCTCTTTAGTTTATTTTTTCTTGTGCATCCGCATGGTGCATGTGCTAAAGGATGACACTCATTTGTCTTCAAGTGGATATTATAAATTAGTTAAGACAGAAACGAGCCAGTGTGATACAGAATTATAACATGCTTGAGAATTTGCATTGAGAAATAAAGTTCATTACCTATAAATTCGGTAAAGCCTCATACGGTAACAAGATTTTGTTCTTTAAAATGATCTTCCAGTTCAGATGTATAGGAGGAAATGCAACACAGCGAATGTTCATGTATCTGAGTACAATCTGTAAGTTGTGAACATCTTTAATGAAATGACTAATTTTTCGAACAATATGTGAGTAAATATTTATTGTCACATAGGCAATATTGCACCCATGTCGTGACAATCGATAACAATTATTAATTACATTGTTTAATCAAGATAGAAACTAAAACCCTGTTCACGAAGAACAGTAAAAACAATAGTATATCGCAGATATTCATTTAACACTAATAGTTAAATCTAGAAAAGTTTAACTACTGAGGACAATACACTAAATGGACAGGCTATAAATTACCAACAACTGAAGGTAGATCACCATATTAGGGGCTATGGGGACTTACAGTACATTTGCTTCCTAGATGGGCCCTAGCTGGATTTACACCATCCCTTCAACTGTTAGCAATTTAGACACATCTAGCCATACTTTAAAAATACACATATGCTACGATTAAAACAGCTGTAATTTACTTTGAATGTTTAGGGACTTACGTACCCTATGAGGAGGACAATATTTTGCGGTACTGTAACCCACCTCGAGGATACAGCCACTAACAATCTTAGTTACTAATTCAAACTTCCAAAAATAAAATATTTATCTATTTACAAATCAGCTAACAAATCTAATTCCTTCAAAAATGCAATAATAAAATGAGAACTAACATTAATAAAAAGATCCTTCATAATTCGTCCTATGAAATATTTACAGTTTTCGAACAGACGTATTACTTCTTCTATCTTTAATCAAAGTGATTGCGCCCAGGTCATCGGAATGAGATTCATTTGCAGGAATAAGCAATATTTGATGTAGAAAAGGAACTAACTGTTCGAAATTCCGTAATGTATTCTGTAAACCTTTCTGTAACCATTTATCTCAGTGTTTTAGTGAAGCGCACAATGTAACATTACGTGAAACTACATTTTTCAACAGACTCAAGCTGAATTATATATATCCAGAATTTGAAGATTCGATAAAATTCCTGCTCCTCAACCCCCGAACTCTCCTTATATCCTGCATTATACCCAAAAACTAACCACGTCATCCTGACGATATACATATTCCTGTTAAGTTAGACCATTTCATATCGCCATCAATAAAAATATCCGCCCGTCCCAACCCGATTATAGAATGGTTATCGCCAAATTCCATGTTTCTTATCGATAGAGAGGAAACATAATCAGTTACTAGTTACTTGTAGAGTAACCGATATCAACACGGTCGAACAATTTAAATACACCAATCTGATCTACGTAATAATATCACTTAATTCCGTGGCCGTTTCAGAGAGGATGAAGATGATCCTGAAAATAAACGACAGCAATGAAATGCAAATATTAACATCTTATCATGAGCAAAGAAACATCGTCGTAAAAAAATGATGTCTGACAGAGTAATGAAAAGGTATGTTCTCTGATCATAGCCAAACGAACTAAAATGACTTTTTGTCAGAAGAAATACGGGCAATTTAGGGGTCTTTAGACCAGGATCCAATACTCTGAGGGAAGAACAAACATCTTGCTGTCAGCATTGGTAGCACCGATAACTTCAATGCCACCACACTGTGGAATTCCCATGGTTTTAAGAGTAAAATCCAAGCTCAGGGTTTCCCCATCCGATGAAGGAAATTGTCTGCGGTTCAACATATTGACTTTCCAAGAGGGCAGAAAAGCTCACGTGTCTGAAAACCAGTGCTTTGTAGGAAATCGACCTGACTGAACAAGCTTCCCTTGGCCTCAGCCTGATCTGATTGTGGAAGGCACACACAGTTCCCATGAGGCAGAGCACGCCATAAGTCCGCCAACGCTTGGTCACTTCAGCCTACATATTTCTGGTTTTACGATACTGCATACATGTTTTGCATATTCTGCATAAGAAGCATTTGAAGTGTGTCTGTTTTAAAAGTAGATGTAGGATTCATTTACCAAATTATGTGAAGTAAATAGTGAGTGAGTTTGGTTTAACGCCGCGTTTAGCAATATTCCAGCAATATCACGGCGAGGGACACCAGAAATAAAGCTTCACATACTGTACCCATGTGTGAAACCGACGAGCAAATAACCCATGGTGAAGGTTGCAGGTTGAAGAATCATCAATCATATTATTAATATTACAAAATTTATTCAACTCATTATGTTTTCGGTTACATTATCGACTAATAAATGCGTAATAAAACAGACTTTCATTTGTGTGTGATACAAAATAACAATGATATAATTAATGGTCCAAACAAAATAAAAGATTGTATTTTCGACATCAAAGAGTAATAAGACACTTAAATTCATACATTGGGGGGTGACCAGATACTGACAGAGATAAACTCAAATGCCACGGACATCAATAAATGAGAGGGCAGAACACAAAACACGAGGACATCAATCATAAGATATGTGAACCTTTCAATCATGCTACTAAGACGGTAACGCGAGGGTAAGCAGTCTTGAAAAATTAATACGCTTTGCCTTTAACCCCCACCAACAGAATACGACTACAGACTTAGGGTCAGAAGAGAGACGTATTGTGTTTCATGCATTAGTCGTAGACAAGGACTTCAACCCCGTGAAGTGTGGTCTTAGTTTCGTATTACAAACCACGTGGTTCTGACTAGACGCCATATTGATGCTCCGACGTCTATCTGCATTAAAGATCTGGTTTAGGCAGGGACTTCAACCTTCCAATATCAGTTTAGCAATGGAACGCAAACTCCAACGAACATAACACGTAAAAAGCAAAATTCGTGTGATTGACAATTAAATCAAAATGAAAAAAAAATATTTACAAGTTACCAGATCAACGATGGTGAAGTAAAACGTAGATAGGAAATAGCGATATGTGACTTTTCAGGGATGGCAATCCTTGTAAAAGGGTTTTAGATGGTTATATAAATCTGCCGATAATGAAAGGTTTGGTATTGTGAAATCAGTTTACATCGTGAAACGGTGAATGTGCATGTCAATTGTTTGAAAAAGGAGAAGTCAAGACGGCAGAGCATTTTAGTTATGAGTTGCATGATATTTCGATTCTCAGTTTGTCATCACTGAGCAGGTTTGCTGCTCCAAGGCCAAAACCCTTGGCCACAGCGTGTGCCTTCAACAATCAGAACAGGCAGAGGCCAGATAAGTTTTTGTTTTCAATCAGGTCGACTGCGTCGGTTTTGACAGAGAAGTCACGCCATGATGAACAGAAATCTTGTCCTCGTTCCTCTCAACTTACTTCTTCCACCGAAGACATGTTGTATGTGCGAGCCAAAAGGTGGCAATATGCGGCACAGCTGATAAGTCAAGTATCCTCAGCTATGCCAACATCTTGCCTAATCTGGACTCAGACTCTGAAGTAGTTCTTCACCCTTCCTCCCTCGCTGAGTTGGACAGTTACGTGTTTCTTGCCATGGTATCCATCCAGCTGTGGTAACGCCGAGCCCTGTGGGTTAGCATGTCCGTTAATACATTATACGACCTTCCCACGCTTATTGGGGTTAGATGTACATATATTGGGCTGTAGACATACCAGATACCTAGCTTCCATAGATGCTTAAAGCAAATTGTCTAACGAAGATCAAATTCAGCACGACCGTTATTCCAATCTCTAAAGTGCATCCGAAAAGGTTTAGTTCCTCCGACGTGCTGTATGAGGTACATCACAATTGATGGCCGCTACATCAACGGACTCCTGGAAGCTGTTCAAGGTGGGATGGTGAATGGAAAGCGTGCATAGATTTGGCAGCCATATATCATTATAAGTCTTATACTTCATCTTAGGTACTTATTGGGATTTTCTCTGAGATACATCGAATCACGTAAAATCCTTCCTACGACTGTGAATAATATGTTCATAGCGTACATACATATCGTATCTTCCCAGGTTACCATGAATTTCACGGAAAACAACGGTACACATCAGGAACAGGGGTTCCTTTCACGAAGTAACTTTTTCTAAGGTTAACCTTAACTCCCATGCTTTGACACTTCACTATGATCACCTTAATGCTATGTGAAAAGTGGCCTGAGAGAGGCTGCTACCGGCCGAAAAGGGTGTTTTACTTTTTAAAGGCAAAACTGCATTTCATAGTATTACAAACTAGCTGTGTTGGTTAGATTATTATGAACAGAATATAATCAATGCAAGCATTTAACCATCCCTTACTGCACAAATGTAGAAACGTATGTATCACTCAGAATACCTTGATATGGCACCATCTTTCCACGATCAGGTATTGCCAGGAAATTAAATTAATCTCCCAAATTTAGCATGACATGCAACAAAAGTTCAATTTCAGCATTGTCCGATTGGAAGATTAAAATAGAAACGATTGCAACCCTCTCAACCACAACCAGCATGTCCAGTCTGAGCGAGGCAAGGAGAACAGTTTATAACAAACCGGGCAATGTTACCTACTCTCTGCTGCATGCGACGCTGGATGGATCTCGCAGGGGAAATGAGGTGGATCACAAGCGTGCCCTCCCCTTATCTTGTCTGTGTTGACAAAGTAGTTATAATATCACAATGGACGCTCAGGACGCGGCTCACTCTACCCAGCATGTCTGGATATGTCTCCCTGTGTCCTACACGGTATCCGAAGAAATCCGATCCGGGCTGCCCAATCGTGCTCACCTTTCTGTAAATAATCGTATATTTCATTTGAATTTCGGTAACCGTTAATATAAATGGCTTCAAGTCTATGCTACATATATATGATCTTGAGCGGGAAATATATTTGATACAGTTTCATTACCTTACCTGAAGTACTCACTCGTCAACCACCAAACTGACATCGGTTATGTTTTGGTCGCCACTGGAGGTTTACATACACAATGGTTCTCACAATATCGATCACTTGATTGTTCGGTGCTGCCCAATTATTTACAACCTGTGATCATACAGCTTTCACATCGCGGAGTGCGGTTATGACAAAGCATGACAGGGACATGAATCCCATCAACATTCCTTAATCACTTGCCCGGATGACCACTTGGGAAGACTTAGTATGGCCTTAGCAACATTCTAGCTACATCACGACAGGGGGCACCAAAAGTGGAGTTTACTCATAGTGCCCATGTGGGGAATGGAACCTGTAACTACAGCGTGACGAGCGACCACTGGGCTAACCCACCGCTTCTGATAACTCTAATGAATATATACAGGTGTTTTAGTTGTACAATATTAACGAGACTTTCTCCAAACTAGCGAACGCTTTAACCGTTTGGCTACCCCACCACCCCTATTTCGAAAGACTAACACATGGCAATGTACATGTATCGGTAGCTGTGGCCTTATTTCATTGAGGATGCGAACCATCGCGATGTTTGATTGACATAACATGGAACACCGTAAGTGAACGATATTTACAACTGAGCTATTGTGTGGATCTGACAAAAAGCTTCCGCACAAAGGAACTACTGCAAAGACAGGATGACACAGTGGACTATTCATACTATTCAACAGCTGGTCATCTGTTAGTAGCTTCATACAGGGAAGTTAGCATTTAGATTACAAATACGACTATGCGAGAATACATTGACTACTCATGTGGATTCTATTGAAACGAGGCAATCACCCACGCAATCTCACTGTACAGAATCATGTCGAATCAGGATAAGTTCAACGCCTCTAATGCCTTCGTGATTGTAGTCTGTCAGACCCGTGTTAACATATTTAGCACAGTTCAATAGTATGGACAAAAGGCACGACAGTCGTACCTATCGGTCAGTTATTGATCCGTCCTTTGATAAAAGCAGTTCATGTCTGTTCTATTACACATTGGATCATATACACAAATACAGAAGCAGTTATTTACTGTTACCTACAAGGTATCAGAATGCTGTTGGATCCTACTCACTGGTTTAGTCACCCATACCGGCCCAATGTGCACATACTTTCGTATCCTGGCATGGGGAGGGGTATTCTGAGTGACACATGTGACCCTCCATGTACATTTCAGGTTGGCTTACAGCCTGGCTTACTGTGTGAAACTAGTTTCACTTGAAGGAATGATTTAGGTCATACTGTGTCCCATGTATCCTGTCTATAAATACATTTACTGTGTGATTCAGTTCAATAACATGGAGAGGGTTAATCATAGAACTCAAATCATTCGTACCTTACGACAGCACATAACATTTACTATGGTGAGAGATGTCATATACATCGTGGTTCATAAACCATCCTCTATTATATTATCTCATAGCGTCAGTCACTAGATTTTCTGGTCCATATCCCGGTTACAGACCACCCCGTACAGCTGAATGCAGTGTCCAACGCGCACCAACACAGTCCGAACTGTACAATCGACGTATCTCACGGGTGTGGATACGGTTTTGTTGCTTCCGTTTACACATCCGTACCGTAAACGTTTAAAATTATATCACAATCACATTTATTCCACTTGAAATAAGGATATAAAATCGATTAATTCACCAAAATTACGTCCACATGGAGTGATTACTTCGACTCAATAACCGAAAATCTTCGAGCAAAGTAGTCAGATGATAAACCGACACTTACACATACAATTTCCTTTCATCAATAACCTCAATTCAGTTTACCATATATAGCGCATTTAAACCGTTGCCTATAGCAACTGCATATCAATTTCGAAACTAAATCGATATGCATGCAATGGCACACAAGACCACTCTCTATACTGTACACGTATTCACTGCGTAAGGGGAAAGTAAATGTCACGTGCATGTCTAGGAACAACCAATGACAAAAGGGCCAATTACAGCGTCTGATGGAATCTCGTCCACCTGTTTACTGTCGTACCATGTCAATCCACCCTCCCCTACAGATCAATAGGATGCAGGGGCTAAATTATGCCCTCTTACTCCATACAAAATGCCTCGGCAAACAATCCAGTTTTAGACGGCAACTGTCATGGCTTGAATTTACTCGTCTATCGGATGTATCTGGGTTAAGCCGGAGATGTGCTACTTTCTGATTTGACGTGGATGCATGTCAGCAACCGCAAGTTATATATGCTTTATTCTGACAGTATATACTTTACTCTAACAGATAAATGTTGTTTCCACAATCAAAACTGCTTATGTATTTAATACGTTAATTACCATTATTATTTACTGTCATGGTACACTGACGTTAAGATCGTACTAATGGTAATTCAAATTTAATTATCAATTAACAATAAACTATCAGTACATTCTAGTGCAATACAAACTAAACATTAGACAAATAATGGGACGCTTTTGCAGACGCTAAAATCCTTTCTGCACAAAAAATGTGTTTGACAAGCTAGCTAGGTAAACAATATTTGTGCAAACACATTATCACTCCGGTGTATGGAAGCAGCAAAATGTATTCATACCAACACTTCTCGGGGTGGCCTGGCCTCCATCTAGCACTTGCTAGATATAAAACTCATCGTATCTCACGTTATGTTTATATTGAACAAGTTGAAGTGGGACATAAAATACAAACCATTCATCTCCATAGCACCGGCACATGTCACATAGACAAATGAACATCCATCCCGCCGTACGTTCCTCTTGCACTGTCGATCAAGTTCCGACATGACCACTTTCAAGAAGAGCAGTTTGAACTCGGTTCTTCGTTCAAGATCTACGCAGTGTTTGAGTTCAGCTATGGTGACGCTAACAGACATGACACCGGCGAATAAAGCCTGCTCCTCAATTAGATGGGAAAGAGGTGGAACAAATATTTATCTACGGATATTGGTCCATTCTGGACCAATGGTCCTACGATCCTTTCTCTCATTAGGGTCCCTAAACACGAAACAGAAGCCCGTATCGGGAGGATTTGGGACGGGTTTCGATCAATAAGAGAGAGAAAACATTTCAACAAAGATTAGTAGTCCCTGTTCCCTCAAAAGACTCGTTTCTGTTGTTCTCGGGTCCAAGCTTGTTTTAATGTGCTTGGTCAGATTGTCAGCCGCTTGGTATGGGTTGCTAAGTTTGAGATACTTACAGAGGATCGTGCTGGTTGTTCAGCTGATCTGTTAGGAACACACCTCTATGTAAATATGAAATATAGCCCACCTTGTGATATGATTCAACGTTGTAGGCGTGGTGGGTGGAGACTAATGGTTGACTATGACTCAACAGCATCCTCTTTGATGTCGTCTCAACAGTAACATCCACATGTACCACATCCTCATGAGAACTGATCATTGAGTTGGAAAAAACCTCTTTGTCAGTTGCCTTTGTCTCTCTTTCATGGTTGCGATTCTTCAATAATATCCGTGGTTGAAGAGCGAAAACCGGTTAGATAAGGCCATAAAGTTTGAGGAGTTGGACTTTATCGCAGTCTCTGTTAATGTGATTTTGACTCGACAGGAATGTGGAGGGTTATTTCAAGATTTGTATCGCACGCGACTCATGCACGTTGGTATTGGCGACACCTTTCCACGTCGTCAGCTGACGGACCTAAGAATGAATTGTTTTCAGTGGGCAAATCTTCGAGAGAGTTAGTTCTTCACAGACGACGGGTATCTTATCACCGTCGGTCATGAATTCACCTGATAACGGGGTAATGAACACTGAGGTTATAAACCCATAATAGAACGACTTGTTGTCAATACCCTTTGACATCGAGCCTTCCATACTGACGCTGAAGAAAGCGGGTAATGGTTAACGCATGTTTCTCTGTTGATCAATGTCTCATTGATGTGTAAATCTAGGAAATTTTTTTTCGGTTTCCTCGGAATATCACGACTTATTCTATGGCGATGTTTTGTGTTATCTTTACAATGTGAGGGAAATTAATTTAGTCATCTTGTTTGCTCTCCGGCCATTGTGGCTGATCATTAATGTTAAATGGAATTACGATTCACATCAATAGACGTTTGTCACAAAGAAAACAACTGATAATACATTCAAACGCATTACAAAGGGACACTCGCAAAATTACATAAGATGTTTGTTTTTGGTTGATTTTTTTGTGTGCATAAAATGAAATGACACAACTAAAAACGCTAGATGTATGAAACCACATTTTTTTACAAATTTAAGAAGTTGATGGATTAACGGTGTTCATATTTACTCCCACTCGTTAATGGTGTGTAGAGGTTATACATAGTGAGCGTTCCGGAACAACCTTCAACTGACATGGAAATGACCTCTCCTTCATCTGAAGTTTACACGCTCGTGAACATTACGCCACGAAAAGTGTGTACAACTAGATCAAATGTGGGCATGTTCAGTAATACCGCAAATAGCCTGCCCAGCATAGATCCTGATGAACTTAGTGCCTAGATACTATTGTACATATTAAGGGGTTTGGGGATAGGATGATCAGAGTCACGATAGTTTACTTGATCCAAAAGACTTGCCAAGCACCACTGTAGGAAAACATTTTCAGAATATGCACGCACAAAGATTTATGTCATGGAAGATGAATTTATTTTGTGTGTGGAAGTGTTACTAGGACAGTCTTCTAAATATCGTTACAGCTGATTACGAATAGTATGTATATTGACACTCTTAACACACTATTAAGTCTCTTACATATTGTCAATACGAGGTCAAATACATACGAGGCAATATATCGTGATTTACGTAAGTCATCGTGATTATAGATTGCCTTCAGCTACGAAAGGATGTATTTGTAATGTATTACTGCTAACATAAGGAAATCCTTTCAAACTTAATTGTCAACGTTAATCCGCCATTGATGGACTCCTTCGGTTTCCAGATGAAAAGACATATTGTTCGGCCTGGTCCTTATGGTCTGAGGACATCAGAACACGTTTGTTACCTTCGCCACACGTATTCACCATCGCTGTCCTTGTCAAATAATGCGTCTACAGAAGCTTTCACTTGCCCGACATAAAACAACATCATGATGCCCGGGGCTATCAGCACTTATTTACATAGTTCCTTCATAAATCATTGATTGTTCTGTTGCGAACCTTCGTCGGCAGTCTCCGCACAAAAACTTCGCTTCCTTCTAAGTCTTGAGGAGTTTCTATGACTCCGTGCTCTAACAAATAAAAACACTGCACTATTGTCCAGATTTTAATAGTAACCATAGCACCGACCCGAAATGTACACAAACGAAATCGACAACGACCATGTCAATCAATGACTGAGGGAGGCACGTCAGATCTCCATTTTTACAAGATGTAGAACGGAAAGCACAAATATTCCTTGTTTCTTGATAAATCACATTATTTCGTGGTAATGCATGAACTATCATGATTAATAAATTCCAGCATTACGCAGAACTTTAAAATTATCAACGAGTCGTTCAAATCCCTTCTCACAAGTCGGAATAAGTATTTTAAACATTACATTATGGTTATGTTGAATAGTTTTAGCAAAAAGCTATAAAACGCTTTGAATGTTCAATGACATGTGAGCAAGAATAGAGCTCATTGTATAGTTCCGAAGGTATGGACGTCACCTATGGAGGATAGCTATCTAAAACGTCATTACATCAGATAATCATGCAATCTGTATATCGTTTCTGCAATAAAGCATAATTTAGCGTGAAGAACGTCAATGGAACTTCTCCATGAGGTGAACGTAAAATTGTGATCATACTTACATTTTGTACACTTTTACTGTGGTAACCAGCGCATATTTACGTGGCGTTAATATCTAACCTCGTACTGTACATTTGTAGAATATACTAGTATACACAGAACAAACGAAGTTAGAGGTAAGGAATATTTATGGAATATTCATTTGAAATTGTTATTAGTTGTCACTTCAGAAATATATCCCTAACTTTCCTCGTTCAATGTTGTACAGCATGGACATATAATAACGTTTATGTTTAACCTTTCTTCATTTACTTACAATTACACAATAAACCGTTCATTTCTTCTAATATACTGGACAAAATAAGTTTGGGATATTGGTATTTTTATGAATATTGTATCATCGTATCAGTAAATTCAATTGCCTTTATTCATAATTTCAAAATTTACATAAAATCCCTAAATGCTTTTGTCCAGTACATATAGTTTGTCATATAATACAGTCTTAAAGCGACAATAATTGACAAGAAATATTTTGAAATTTACAACATTCTCATAAATCACGAGAAAATTTATATACTTAAATTTTACATTACAAACTAAGAACTGAGAAATATCACATCCCATTTGTCTTTTATTTCATTGAAATAACACATTTGTATTAATAGCAATGGTGAACACTTGATACTGTCCAGATAAATCTGTATTTTACACATCTTTAAATATTGGTTCACAAATTAACTACACAAACTATGGATATAACCTACATTTGACATTGACGTGTACATTTGATTGTTATAAACCGCTATGACATTAAAACCTGATGTTTCAGTTACGAAACGGCCAAATAAACGCTCTACTGAGAATAAAATTGCATTCCATTTGAAGTACGCCTGAAGTTATCTAAAGGCCGTCAAACATAGCGCTACGACATTGCGAGCAATACAACGGCTTCGAAGGGGAATGTAAGTGTGGCAACAATGAATGCAACTAACACGCGACGGGGCGTTCATTGTACAGGTGTATTTGCCTCAAATGCTAATTCAAACCTATCTTACCGAGCTGAAAGTTGCTTCACGAACCTATGTGTTCTTGATCAAAGCACTTACAATATGCATGAACATGTGCCGTGTTAGAAAAAAACAGCCGAATCTGTTTTGTCGGGTAATTTAATCGTAGTTGTTACAAATATACATAACAAAAATTCGTTAAAACACTTTGTTAAAATATTGGAATGAAAAGAAAATACCCCGGAAGAACTGTTTTCATTAAACATTCCAACAGATTTCAGGACAGATTTTCTTTTGTCACACATTCAGTTTGTCACGAAGAAATGGTCCAATTATTTTCAAAAAAATATTGTCCTAACAATGCTAAACTTACAAGTGTTTGAATGGCGTACATTCTGAGATAATGACGTCGGGTTTAGGCGTTTTATTGAAAAAGAACTATAAAGTTAAAAAACTGTAAATTTATTGACACGTATTATACAATCTGTCTTTATTTATGAATACAATAGATAGAAATGTTTTGTAAGTATGCCAAGCGTAGTAACACTCTGGTGACACCTATTAAAAACTAATCTATTTGCAAATTCGAAACTATTTTAAACGTGATATTTGTATAATTGTTTGTTTTAATACAATTTTCTTCAGACTGTATATTGTGAAATGCATGTCATACTGCAATTTGAAAGCTAGTATATCTAAAATGGCAAATTTGCCCTGTCAATTTTACACAAAATGCTGTTTGGGGTCAGATATCGATGACAGAGAATATGTCATTTTCAATGTCAGTTTATGTACAACTTACTGAGAATAATGACATAACAAATAGAGCTGCTACGATATTTGTAAAAACTCTGTTTCATTATCTGTTTCATATGTCAAAAGTCGAATCCGTTTCATTTCTAAATATATTGTGATGAATGTTGAACTTTAACTTCAACTCAACCATTCCTTGATGAAACTGAGCTCTTGTTAGAGTTCCAAACACCGAATAATAATCACTGTTCAACGTCAAACATTCCTTTCAAGTGTACGATTATTAACATTATGACATAAATATGTTGATTCTAATTTGATACCAACTCTATTTTAACAATTTAGAAACAAATCAAGTATATATATTTAAAACATAACGCATAATTCTAAACAAACGTTTTTCAAAGAGCACAATTACATATGTTTTAATTATTTTCTGCTGAGATCATCTAAGTGACGTTATGTTCAAGAACAAAATCCCTGGCAGATTTATCTGTCTCTGTTTACTGAAGAGGACCCCAAACAAGCGAAAGAGCCGTAAATAGGTTACGAGTAATAAAATTTGACAATCACTTACCATCGCTATCGGCGTCCGTCACTCAATGTCAGATCGGAACACTGCACCTTTGCAATAAACCAGGAATAAAATTGCATTTCCGGTGTTGGTATACGGCTTCGACTGTTGCTGCTTGCTCTGTCCAATTTTGCATCTGTCATCTGAATATTGAAGACAATGTTTTGTAGAATAATACGCCTTGGATGACAAAGTTCGAGATCGAAAGGATGCAGACGATTAAGAAGTGGCAGACGAGAATTGGAAGTGTCGTCTGGTTGTTTTAACGTCCCATGATGCCCCAGTGCGTATTGATGGACAGCCGGCTTATTAATCTGACAGTGATGAGTCAGATGGATCAGTTATAGTGTTTCTATCAATAGAATTGTAATTAAAACATGTTTCTTAGATCGTTGAAATGTGTTTATTAAAGAGATAAATGAGCAGAACTACCCATGATCTTCGAAAGGATTACAATATTTTAAATGGGCCAACAGCACAAATTCCAACAGTTATGCATTCGAAGAAAAGGAAAGTGGCATTTCTAAGATTTAATTGCTCAACTTTTTAACTGGGTTAACTGATCTACTGTACAAACGTGTTACCTTTCTCGAATCGGCTGAGGTTATGGGTTTGAAGCGAACATGCTAGATAATTTGCTATGCAACAACTCATACAGCCAATCACGTTGCAGAGCGTGGACAAGTCACATGATAATGAGGGATATCATGCTTTATTGATTCCACGGGCCACGAGGTGCATATACACATTACCCATAGTTTAAATTTTGATCATGTCACGCTATCATACGAAGCAGCATGAGTAATAAGTTGTCGCCGTCAATAAAATGAAATAAAAATGTCGAGGGACCTGTTATGTCACCTATACATGTAGACAGATCTATGTATATTTGCTCAAAGAGTTAATTGTTTGCGATCGATATATACATCAAACCCATTAACATTTAATATGTAATTTAAACATTCGGTACAGAAAAGTGTCTTGCAAAATAGTATTAGATGACATTGAATTGGGTATTTTACTAATTAAAGACCCCCCCCCCTCACATATACGTACCCACACGCGCACGCACACACACACGCACACACACTTTTAATCTGCATAATACCCAAAAATATAGTAATGGTCACCTGTTAGCTGGTAGATGTACATATCGTTCAACAATTAAAGGTTAATTTCGTGTATTGGTTTGCTGTACTCGTTGTCTACATTTATGATTAAAATTTGTACTTCATCTTGCTCAAATCCGTTTGACCTTTAGTACTGATTAAAATGTCTGTTTCAAATATCCGTCCAGGACATTGGCCTGAAGAGTGTACTTAAATGGGAAGGTTAAGCCCTCATAGCAAACGGAATATCAGAGTACGAGGTTTTATTGGACATCGGTGGTGTTCTGTATCAATTTAACAACTGCACTTCAACTCGCAACGACGTGTGGATGCTTTGAATTTGGTGAGAGCAGTCTATTCAAGAGTTCATCGTATTCAAATATTCACACAAAATGGGCACAATTTCGTAACGTCAAAACACCTTCCACATAATTAAATGTTCCCCAAAGACTATTTCAAAAGGTGTGTTTGCTAGGCCTCAACCCAGCAGGAGCTCTGCTCATAACGATAACGCTTCGGTCATTGAGCTTCGACAAGAGATTTTCATTTAACGCTACTCATATATTCATTGCCCTTTGTGGCAATATGGGACCATGGATATGTTGGCGGAAACGTTTCAACAATGTAGAACATCCACCCTCGTTCACACGACTGCCATCTCAGTGCATTGCTAACCTAAAACCGTTGTTCAGAACATACCTCGCTCAGGGGTCTTCCTCGTTTCCCAACAAGTGTACTGTGTCATGTTGTTGGCTCGAAGAACCCTTACAAGTACACATCCTTGAATATGTTTGAAAGAATCTGCGCGCTCCTCCCCAAGAGAAGTCCATTCAGCAGGAGCTGACACTTACACGCATGGTCGGAGATGTATTTGCTCGTAGTCTTGGATAAAGACTTGGTATAACGAACTAAAACATTTGACAATACGTCTCACACCTCCTGGGTGAACTGAAGTATTCTCTATGCTTCACTGACTTCAAGAAAGGATACGTTTACATCAGCCTTCGAATCACGGATGCCGTGCTCAGCTGAGGAATGTTGTTGAACAAATGAATGTTTGTTTCATGCTTGTAGGATACAGTATCAAAACAGATTTGTAGTATCATTTGCCCCTCTTGGAATTAATTGCTGTCAACATGAAAATCTGATCTGACATAACATACTTCCAAATATAAAGACTATTTTCGAACTTGTAACTGACGTGTTCTGAATCAGTGTTAAGGCTCAAAAGAGTGGTAGAAAGGTGTCACTTACCTTCTCTCGAGTCAGTAATAATGAACCTTAAACAAGACATCACCAGCGACGTAGCTTGTCTTCAGACAAATACATTGTGTATGAAAGACTGTTTTCATTTTCAAAATGGGATATTCCCGAAATAATTGGTCACCGTCCTTCAAAACGGAATTTACACAGTTACCAGTACGTGCTTGTAACGACATTTCACATCTATCCTCCTTATTGTGAAGCATTCTTCTACCACGTCCGATTGTCCCTCAAACAATTACGCCAAGACTTGGAGTCGTCTCCTCCTCGGTATTGGAACACTTCACAATTGAAGGTGGGAAAAAGGTGGCGGGAGTTGCCCCTCCAGCCTGGCGTCTCCACCCTGAATCTTCGCACAAACTCTCAGCCCTGGGTCCTGGACTTAACTCTGACCCGCTTTCAATAGGTGCTCTGTCGCAATGTACGCCGACAGAAGATATTGTATGTATAATTTCAACAGGTGTAGTATTTCAATATTTGGATATCTTCTCTATTCATAAAGAACCTCTTAACGTGTTAATAGTTGCCATGGCGGTACGTCTGATCAGCCAATCAGGGAGCAGCGTTCACCTGACACGGGGTTTTGGAATGAGGGTATGTTTAAATTAGAGATGGACTCAATTAAACTGTGCATATATTTCAACTTGAATAACACCGTCTGACCTATGGACGATACCGCTATGGTGATGGCAAATATAAGGAGGAATTCACGTGGTGTTGGATTTCAAAGAAGGTCGCGGCACATCTACAACTTCCCAGATGATTTCGAGAAAAAGTACAGACCGATTTCTTGTGTTACACATTCACGAAAGAAGATTGTACAATGGCACCGTACTGAATTAATGGAATACATGTAAATATTTTACACGTGTATTGACTTCTAGCAGTGCCTATTTTTCTTCTATTCCTGTTCACTTGCAATATTGACGATTTGGTAAACCACGATCTGATTACCGCATAGTTACCATGGTGTAACACCGACAGTGTCTTTAACAATAGTAATGGACGTACTTACATTGGTTTTACCAAACATGGTTGACTCTGCATCGCCACTAGGTACATGTAATTATTTACTCGCTATAGCTTAAGCAGATATGTCAGAACAGAACTCCTTGGCACACCACCTTCCATTAACTGTCGTACACATATATGAATAGGCTGTTAGTCTGCCGTCTATGCTTGTCCCCCACTCTAAAGGATCGGATGCTCCGGTCAGTCCTCCAGACCCTAGTGAATAAATTAATGAGAGGGCAAGTCTTTACTGCTTCAGCTCTAGACTTTGTTCGACCCGTGAAGGTCCCGGGGTAGAATAGTCCTTCAGCAACCAATGCTTGCCATGAAAGGCGACTATGCTTGTCGTAAGAGGCGACTAACGGGATCGGGTGGTCAGGCTCGCTGACTTGGTTGACACATGTCATCGGTTCCCAATTGCGCAGATCGATGCTCATGTTGTTGGTCACTGGATTGATTGGTCCAGACTCGATTATTTACAGACCGTCGCCGTATAGCTGTAATATTGCTGGGTGCTGCGTAAAACTAAACTCCCTCACTCACTAGACTTTGTTCTGGGCTCCAACTGGATTTCATTTGTTTATATTTTGTAGATATATGTTCTAAATATAATGAAATATGAAAAATATTTATGGGATTATATTTTTGTCAACGGGTCGTCCACCTCGGTTAGCTGGGTGAGTGCGTCTTGTCCTACTCCGACAACGTGAACTGTTTGCATTATATCAGTCAATGGTTTGTTCAGACTACGACTCAAGTTAGACGGCTGCAAGAAAGCTCGAGTTTTGTTAATTGATGCGATATTCTACAAACGAACAGGCAATGAAACAAAAAACCTATAGTTACATGCCAAAAAGGACAATAATCAGTTGGTATCAATCGGTATTTTAATATTCATTTCTAAACCTCAAATGATCATACAGATTCGTCCAACGAAACAGATTCCGACAAATGTAAAAGGAATTCATTGTTACAGCTTCTTAAGTAATGCCACGAATGTGTTTACTTTCAAGGCATTTATGCAACTTGAGCATGTGAATGTGAGGTATACTCTCGGCATGTCTCGGTGTACATTAAACACGCACCTGCATTCACTCCGGTAACGGTTCCTATGACGTTAATTATATGTGCTATCATTTCTGTTCACTTGATACCCGAGAGCTATATAACCCTTATCTAAATCATTAGTCAGGTAAATTATTGGTCAGGTAATTGATTATTGTATACTCTTGTCTAAATTATTGTCGGATACCCGATACCTGTATATCCTTATTTTAATTATTGTCGGATGGCCGATACCTATATATCCTTATTTAAATTACTGGTCGGATACCTGAATACGATTTTTAAATTATTGGTCAGGTAATTGATTATTTTATACTCTTGTCTAAATTACTGACGGATACCCGATACCTGTATATCCTTATTTAAATTACTGGTCGGATACCCGATACCTGTATATCCTTATTTTAATTAATGCTCGGGTAATTGGTCATTGTATGCCCGTGTCTAAATGATTGTCGGATACCCGATACATGTATATTCTATATTTGATTTAAAGGTCAGGCACCCGATACCTGTATACCCGTATACCGGTAAATTATTGGTCGCGTACCCAATACCTACACACCCTTATTTAAATGATTGGTTAGATACCTCATACCTATATACCTAACTTTTTTTTTCTTGTTGTTTTTGTTTTTTACTGATATCTACTTACTCTTAACTAAATAATTGGCACCTGTATACCCTTGTTAAAATCATTACCTTTCTTACTTATCGGTTGCAGATAATACGCGCGCCCCCTCTAATGCAGACTGAATGAGTAGTTTTTCCACCAAGTCTTTAGGTACATCAGGACGATCTATTGATGCATGTTTAATATCCCTATGTCATCATGATATTCGTAATTTATCATTTTACTTTATTTTGCATTACGCAAACAATGCGTTTATACAATATAATTTACTTAGAGTCATAAATACATATTCTCACATGGGTACAATGTTTGACGCCCATTTCTGGTGTCCCTCCGCCGTGGTGTTGCTAGAATATTGCTAAAAGCGGCGTGAAACCATACTCACCAACTCACTCTTAAATACATGCATTTTAATGCAATACCTATGCTTGATCGGGCAAACTACTGCAATGTTAGGACCACGATTACAAATTCAATTGTATGAATTTGAGGCTTAATCAATATTGACATGTCCTGAATAAAGGAACTATTTAATGTGAATATGTTCAGTGTAGCTGGAGTCTTTACTCATTTCCTGTTTCTTCATCTCCCAACCAGTTGTCCTTTTTCAGTTTGCCTGTATTCAATTTTAAAAGTAACTTCCAATCCCAGATGTATTTTACAGTGTCACTCGCCAGTATGCAATCACATATATTTAAACTGGCAAACATGGACCAACTTGTGATGAAAAGCAAGAGCTCAGCTCTACGTAAAGATGACGTTCAAGAGCTCAGCTGTACACGAAGATGCCGTCCACTCAACGGGTAACAGTTGCCTCATTCAATCAGCTGTAACAAACATTATGTAGACAGTAAGGATCCAAAACAAACAATGCCAAGCTTGTGAAACCAACTAAGAGTACGCGTCGCAAAACTGATAACCATTTTTGTCCCATTTACAAACATATTCTACAAAAAAATAATAAGATATCTTATAACAATCCACGGCAACAATGGGAATAATATGCACGTGTTCGGATCTAAGCGAGTAAAGTGATCATTTAACACAATGGGGCTTTAATGATGTGTGTCCTCCTTTTTGTTACATGAGGTTTCCAAACTATGTAAAACAGACCGCGTCCATACAATATAATCACAGTTCTGTTTTCTGGGATATTAGAATCAGGTAGTTTGTAAACATCATAATACACAAAGTTCAAGTTTATTCTATCATGAGACGACGACAATGACGACGACGACCACGACGATGATGATGATGATGATGATGATGATTATATGGGACGCATTTCTTGCACCAAAACCTGTTTGCAACGTGTATCGTCCTTGAGTGTTTAAACGGAGATCCAGTATGTCTTGATATATATGAAGATTTGATAGTCTGAGATGTTGCAGAATGATAACGTTATTAATTTAATCTTGGTTGTTTGAACTGTCGTTCCCACGCGTTTTATTGCAACAGTTCTACATGCAGTTACCTATTGAAATGGAAATACGCTGTATAAAATGCGTGTAAATGTATCGCAAACGAAAGAAATAAACATCAAGGCTCAATACAAATGAAATTTAACAAAATCTTCAGTAACATTAAAACCGTGTTCCTCTCTGAAGCTTAATGACAGAAGACCGTTCTCTGCCTTTAATCCTACGATCCCCCTCTTTCCGTAGCATCTCTACATACAACACGGGATGTTATTTCGGGACAATAATTGCCCGATGATATTTGCTGCTGGAGTTTGATTATCGTCTTTTCCTCTGCCTTCACTCTCATCTGTCCCACTGGATCAAATCCTGATACTCGGGAATAAACAGCTATTACGCAAGATAAGGAATTGTCCAAACGCTGTACTGTTTTCACTGAAAACAATATGTTGATGCTGAGGTTATGGACCGACTTGAACCCTATATTGAATTTATGAGTCAGTGTATACATACCCTGAAAGAGGGTGGTTTGGATATTAAATATGGTTCTGTCGGATTCATGACAGAAGTATGATATTATGTGGTCAGTATTACGTGATTTTAGACATTGATCGCAAAGCATTTATTTAGTTTTTAATTAATATTGTAAAAGTATTCAAATATCACATAATGGGAATTGTAATTAAATCTTGAAATACGTGAAGCTATCACACGTCTAAAAGCCCAACGTAAAGTCAAAGCGATATTCGAGAGAAGTACTGACAGAAATATCGATATAAGTTTTGCTTTATCATAGACCATCACGTAAAGGTCACATGCAACGTAAAACACAACTTTGCAGATTCTGATACCTTCCGGTGTGCTCTTACTGAAACAAATCATCAAAAATGTCAATTCAGCCTATGAAGTTGAAAAAAAACACGATGAAAGCCCGCAAAATCGGAATTCAAACGATTCACTAAATTTCCCCCAGCGATGGGGGGGAAGTGGTTTCAAAAGCTATGTTGCGCTGCGCCCATAACGCATGCGCAGTGAATAGGTTCGCGGAGCTTGAAACAGTATGCAGAGCTTAAAACAGTATGCATGGCCGGAGTTTGAGGTCGTGAGCAGTAGTCTAGTCTTGGTTGTGTACACAAACAAGTAAATAATCTACTCGTTACATGCAAAAACGTGTTGATTGTGATAAGCAGCCTCTGTCACAGAGAAAGCTCAATGTCTGGTTTATTGACACCTATATGTCTGCCTGCATGTCTGCTAAAGACAATATGCAATACGCAGCTTCAATCATTGACCACATATCAGATTACACGCCATAAACAAAATGAATTGATTTATAACTCGTGCACCCGAGTGCTGTCTCCGCCTCATAATTAGGCAGGTGTGATACCTGTACACATAACGTGTTTTTATGTCTGTGAGTTACAGACAAACTACATCCATTTTTCTCGGATGACTGGATCTGACGGAAACTGGTGCTAACTCTTGTCAGTTTCAAGTCCTGCTTTGTACTGCGACGAATGACAGTTTCCAGCCACGCAGTAGTTCACCATCTCTACTGAGATGATTTTTGATTGGATCGAATGCAAATTCAGAGAACATGTATTTATAAAACCCAACATCTCTATATACATTCTTTTTGGATACTTCTCCCAGTGTATATGATTTTGTTTGACAACGGTATATGAATCCATACTGAAACGACGCATCAAGTACAATAAAAGAAGTTGTTTTCCATAAAGAATCTTACTTTCTTGTGACTCGCCTTAGTTCTAAAATGGCCATCAAACCAGGGAGAGTCCACAACAGGGATAGGTTACTCGCTTGCTTTCTTTACCATTTGTACTAATTAACGCGTGCCTCGTCATGCTCCAACACACACAGTGACTCGGCTCATTCCCAGCGCAACTTCAGTTGTGTTTAATAGAACTTCAGCCACTTTATTGTATCACTCGGAATTTTACAACGAATAAATGAATTATAGTAAGAATTAAGAGCAAGAATTATATGAATGAATGCAATATAGGAAAAAGAATAGAAGAAAGAAGTACTTATGTGAATGAATGAAAGAATAAGTGATACACCGCGGCCTTCCCTCCTAAAAGATGTTAAAGAACGCAAAAGTATCGCGAGAACACGTGTTAACATCAGCTGTCCTCTTAAACAATCTACTTTGAGACATTTTGTTTACATTAATATTTAATTCAGATATCTTATTGCATGTGGGGAATGGAATGGACATTAACTAAATGTTAACTGATACTGTCACACTGTCTTCAAAAATAAAGTGTAAAAATGTCACAAAGCGTTCTAAAACACATTTCCAATTTCGTCAAATAATAAGATCAACAAGAAAGAAAGAAGTTATGGAACTATAACCCTCAAGCATCAATGGCCAATCAGATCAGATTGGCAATATGTTTTTTTTCTACGCACCTCAAATACACCTAACATTCTTTTTTAGATTATGAAACTATCACTATTACTTGCAAACCCATTTCATCCGATAGTATATTCCCCTCATATGAATTAAAGATGTATGTGAAAGATGTTTTTGAAGAAATAGCTAGAAACACTCAAACAATGGCGTGTAGCATTTCAATGGCAGATCGGCGAAATGTCATATTCTTCACACACCTCAATTACACCCTAACAATTTTTAAGTCATAAAACTGTCATTATTACTTGCAAATACCTTTCAACTAAAGGTATGCTTTCCTTCTAAAAATTAAACGAATGTGTGAAAGAAGTTTTTATGGGCACAATTTAGTCTATCTTTGCGGTGAATCGAGAATAGAAGCCAGTGAGCTATAACGTACCGACTTGAAACTTTACTACAAATCTACTGTCCTAATATGGCTACTAATACCAATTATTTGACTTAAACTGAAGTGACAAAATAGTTAACCTATCTTCTTCATGTAGGATTTCAGTTGTTACAACACTCAGCGAACTTAATCAGCTGTTGAAAATAAACCGGGCTCAATCTTATATACTACGCTGCCACCATATTGGCTACACTGGTTAACCGGTTACGTAACGACCCGAGACATACGTTCAGCGGCTTTTCGAGGAGATCCTTCTCCCCCTCTATACAGGCTCCCTGATTAAACAGATCATCTTTCTGTACACAAAATGAGCACTCAGAGTATCAGCAAATGAGCCAGCCAATCGGAAGCCGTCGTTACACTTGAGTGCACATCCAGCCGCTATGACTGGGTTTGGTCTCTCGAGGGCTTCGTTTCAAGGGAAGTAAGCCCAAGTACAAACGATTGCACTTTTGAATCGCGATTGTACGTTTATAATTTTTTTGTTTTTCAACAAGCAGCAATGTATGTTATATGTCATGAATAAGTGATAATTTGGTTTAATTATGTTCGATGTTTTGGTTGCATGTGACCTTTAAAGTTAAGTATGATTCTCAGTTGGATATGTTTGCTCATGAGATCAACCACGGGGGACGTGGAGTGAGTGTGTTTAGTTTTACGCCGCACTCAGCAATGGAGCGTGGAGTGACGTGGATCTTCCTGTGCTGCATATCAAGCTCGGCGGGTGTTGACGTAAGCCGCTTTCTTTTGCCTAATGTATATTAGAGAGGTCAACATTTGAGTTGATTGTGCACATGTCGGAGTAGGGTTTGGGTCGCAAATGAGTGCGTGTGCGTATTCTGTTCATGTTCACCATCACCTTCACCGAGGTACCAGGTGTTCGGATGAAAGGCTAACATTTTTATGTGTGTCTCGGAGTGCAACTGATAAATAAATGTTATGAAGCAAGTCCTGTATCAATCATTTTCAAGGTCAAACACATGTATAATATTTCTGCATCGTCACTGTATTATGCTGTTATAATTGATCGGTTGCAGTATCACTGAAAGGCGTACAAGAACAATTTATTATATTAGTTCGTGAAACAACCTAACCTTACATCACCTATGTTTTGGGTAATATAACGAGGACAGATTTCAACTGAAACTGGTTAACGTATTTCGAGCACCTGACATCATCACTAGTGGTGATTCATATGCACAACAGCAGAATGAACTCATTATTATTGAAGGGGCTTTTGATACTTTTACGATTTACGTGAAAACATCGCGACGCCGTTGCATAATGAAGTGATAATACCTATCATTAAAGTTTAACTGAACCGGCCTTGTACGTATGCTTAATGCTTCGGCTGCAAACATAGCGTTCGGGCACCCACCCACCTCTTTGGTTGTCATTGTTAGATCTTATATTGCTATTCGAGAAAGGGATTTTGTGGATATATTATGGATAGTTTCTTTTAGTAATATTATTTTGATAAACTGACATCTTCTCCCTCAACACTTATCGTGTCCTTTGTCGTGTCCTCGTGCCCACAGTTATCACCTGTCATGCCCAGGAAAAGCAATAACTTGTGATTTTCGTGATACTCAGCCCATTGCTATAATAGTTTTTTTACCTTTGTTACCAACATTAACAGAATAATAAAAAATACGCCCTTTAAATGACATCACTTAATGCATCGGGAATATTCAGCTGCGCGTGTTTAAAACGCTGTAAATGAATATATCACACAGCTGTGAAATGGATAGATAGAACTCTCGTTTTTGCCATGTACCCGAAATTGCATTTGAAAACGAGATGAACTTATTAAAAAATGTAGTCTACTGCTGAATTTTTATTTGCAAAGGATGTGTAACATGAAATATTCATTTCGTTAATTCGTTTCAGCAAAAACATTTAAACAGCAGTCAATGGTATTGGAAGTATCCGGATTGCAGAAGCATACAATTAGGATATATTAAAAGTAAAGTTTAAATTAAACATACTTTTATGTGATGGATGCAATGCATGGGCTAGATGGTCGTTGTAGGATTATCACTGGGGATGGGGTTGGCAAATATTGTATTGCAATACATAGTTACTCAGGTACTCATATTGCGATACGTATTGCGATCTGTTGAGAACTTATGTGTTTGATAGTGGCACTAATTGTTCGTGTCAATCCTATTTCTACATTATAACCCCTTAAAAAGTTATGTTGCGGTTCAGATCACAGCAATCTCAAAATTAGGTTGCATAGTCACGGGGTCAACATGTATATTCATTCTAATACAAATTATAGTATTACAATATGCCTTTAAGCCCTTGGATAACGAAGGAAAACATTGTTGTTAATGAAAGTATAATAGATTTTAATTTAAACCATAGGCATAATCACAAAACCCTATATCCAATACCAATATGCCGGTTCTCAGAAAAAAGATATTGCAATGTGTATCGTTTGAAAAGCGTATTGCGATATCCCGGTAATACTGCAGTCCTGATTTTCTCGTAACTAGAAGAACCAAGTGAATACACAGGCAGGCATTGAATCTCGCCTACAGCATTAGGGTAACCGAGTGGTTAAAGTGTTAGTTCGTCACCCCGACCCGGGTTCCATTCCATACATGGGTACTATGAGTGAAGCCAATTTCTAATGTGCCCCGCCGTGGTATTGCAAGAATAATGCCAAAAGCGGCGTAAAACCAAACTCACTCACACACTTTAAACCAAAGCATTTTAACCAGTTAAACAATTCAGGGCCTAGAAAATGTCTAGCTTTACAATAGTTTGATCAGGCAAATACTCACCATCACGTGATATACCGTATTGTAATATATCACGCACAATCATTGATATGCCTGGTTTTATTGAATAAAACGAGCGGTGGTTTTCTCCTTATTTCTTTCTTTGCTCCATGTTCTAAATACAACCATTTTATCTCTTAAACCTATCAAGAAGTCTACATCTAATTGTTCGCAAATATTCACATGTCCATAAATATTCTGGGCACCATCGTCTTTAATCTATAATCTAATAATAAATTTGTGCGGGGCTGTCATGTCCTTCTCATGTGACTACACTTTAGTATTGCGCAACGTACATACAATACCAGATCAATAGCCACATGCCCTCTCGTACAAATCCATGTATTTTCTTCAGTAAACTTGCCTAATTGGTCAGTAACGTTAACTGATGATAATGCTTGCAACAAATATAATTGGCCACCGAAGGTGCTCCGCCAACAAAAGGCAATGCCTTGACATGAATCTGATATGTACAATATATCGTGTCTATAGATTTCTCCTAAAAGTCCTCCGTTCTGGTCTTAAGTGATCGACAGTTGTGCCTTCATCGGCTTTTGTGGTAACTACATAATATAGAGCATCACACCAGTCGACCTCGCCCGCTGTACTTGAATCGATACGAGGAGAACCCTTGCTATTTACAATAGACACACATCCTGTATCATATTACAGTGAGACACCTGAAAACCATGGATGCAAAGTGTTTGTGGGTCACGTGGTTTCTGCGTTATTGATTAGGGGGCGGGGCATCAGGTGGTCTCTAGACGATGATATTTGTAGCGGTAGTCCTGCCCGTACGAGCGAGTTTTGCAATGTTTGTTCTCGGTCGTTCTAGTTTCGAAATACTGAAAATTGTGAGGGGACATGTGATATACATCAAAGATTAACCATTGTTTGGACATAACGTCATAACATGTTGAAACTCGTTGACTCAAATGGACTGTCAAGATGACAAAGTTAATTTTATCGTGATGCTATTTGGTATATTTGCAAAATGATGCTATCACAATCATATGTCTACATATTATTATTAATATGTTTTCATATTATTAATATGTTTTCATAAGAATGTCTGGTAAAGAAGAGCCGTCGGTAATTGATACTGAAGCTTTCGTTTTTATAAAAAATATTGATAACGGCAGTATTCGAGAATCTATTTTTCGTGATTTTTTGTTGAAAGTATGAATCATATAGTTACTGCCTCTGAATGTATTTACACAATAATATGTCCAGATGGTAACTAAAACACCAACCAATGTATAAGGGAAAAAAGTAGTCTATTTTTCCAAGACAAATGTTTTTTTTAAAAAACAAATGGCCAGTGTCGCGTAAGAATCAGCCAAGGACCTCCCAATTTCTTTCAGTCAGTGAGTTTACTGTATGTTACCATGATCTGTACGCATAAAAACAACCGTGTTGTCAGCCATCTTACTCTAGTTCTGGAGAAACATGGGTAGATCTTTCTCAGTTTCACTTAGTGACAGGTACGACTATCCCCAACTTCCATATGCAACGATGTTGTTTGATTAGTGTGTACACATGTAGTTCGAGACGCTGTCGCATCACAAAAAACATATGTCCAACCGAAGCTCTTATACATTATGTGGTTTTATCTGACTTCTAGTTATTGAGCAAGATAAATAAATAAATAAATAAATAAATAAATAAATAAATAAATAAATAAATAAATAAATACAGACTAGTCTGTAAACAAAAATCCTAAAATGGTCATATTAGTTCTAAACACTGAGAAGTTTAAACTAAGAGATTCGAATTCACTCAACAACATTTTAATGTGTTCGTGATTTATTTATTATTATCCCTTACCAAAGAATCAGACCGTCATAATTTGGTTATACAGAAAATATTTTTTTAAAAAAAAATATGCGGTTTCAAAATGTTTCAGTACATGAATATGCTGGGATATGGTCGGTAAATGTACAAAGACACACAAATGGTACCATCGCCTTTGGCAGGTTTTACATGTATATGACTGTGATATTTTTTAAGAATTTCACCTAATTTACAAAATATTTCGTTGTTTGAATGTGGTAGGCAATTCAACCACACCAAAGTCCCTGACCTCACCTCGGAATATAAAGGTTTATTAGTAATGGTATAGTCGATATTTCGTCATTTCCTGATATATCATATCAGACAAAACTTAGACACATATTATATACGAAACAAGGTTTGATGAATAAAAATTAAAATATGGATCGCAGATTTTGCTAATTTATGCTTATGCTTGAAGAGCATGATCAATTCAATGATCAAACCTAATCACCGGTGTGACTGTCGTTCAGTAGCACGAGGCGTTCTAAAATGTGCATTTAATCTGACAAGAATTGTCCAACACATTTGCACAGTTGTCGTGTAGTCAAACTTGAAATATAACGGTCGCACTACAGCCAGTGTAATGTTTAAACGCTGTGGGTATTTGGCCTGATGAGTTTAGGTTACAAAGTTCAAATATAAGTTCATGTACACACTTGAGACAGGAGAGAGGAGAGAACGAAGTCTTTTAACCATTTCAGTACATAGTGAGCGAATTAAGTAAGATGCCAACGCTTTGGGGTAAAGTATTCTTTTGCCGACGATTGATCACGAAATTTCATAAAATGTATCACGGTGTTTAATTTTATGTGTTTCTTATATAATGTATACCACACTCTGGCAGGTTGATGAAGATCAATCCTCGCCCGGATCTTCAAGGCTCCGTTCCTACAGTACAATACAGGATTGGGTAACACGCCATCTTCTGTTACATAGATTTGTTTCTGTTCAGCTATACATCACACAATTACAAGAATATATTCATAAAATTGTGTATTAAAATATTTTAACAGCGACTGAAATCTATAATCTTATGTATCTGTATGCACAAAGTATTGCGTATATAATTAGTTCCGAACTGAAAATCGTACAGTTTGGCTTTCGATGTGTTGTGAAATGAGATGCTGAAGAATATTCATATTTTAATATTCATGTTCACTGACACTTTCAATTAAGTTGTCAAGAATAAACGATGACGACCCACGAGTACTGTATGCTGGATTCAATAGACGTGCACGAGTTATTCAAGGACAGAAATCTGTGGAAAACAATACATGAGAGCCACACTGTTCCTGTCAGATCCGAAGCACTGTTGTACAACCTGAGGCGAGTTGTGGTGGTCGTGTCCTTGTGTTTCTGAGATTTAATGTCACTTGAGTATCTTTAGAATATTATACAGTATGCTAGCATTAACATGTGCAGGGACAGCATCAATGGGTTGTAGGGAACGAATGCTTATAATGTGCACCAGTGGATCGTTCCATACTCTGTTACTCTGTAGAGTAACACAATGTATTTAGAACGATGACACAAGCAATGTATTGATAGTATGGGTCAAATATGCATTTTAAGGCAAGGCTGTTCTGTTTGTTGTTTAAAAGGACCATGCCAAATCAAGTAGTGATTAACAGAGTGAGCTATGGCAAGC
The DNA here is from genome assembly GCF_037392515.1 of Haliotis asinina. Lineage (NCBI taxonomy): Eukaryota > Metazoa > Mollusca > Gastropoda > Lepetellida > Haliotidae > Haliotis > Haliotis asinina. Next base: position 42,655,134 of record NC_090286.1, read on the forward strand.
ATAGATGTAATACTTTAAAACAAGCTGAAGGCTAAGTTAAGTCAGTTTCAACCAATTACGTATGGTGTACATTATCATATAATAACACGTAACTGTAAATTTATTTATTTTAGTTGATGTTTCTGTCAAAGTCAACAATTTGACCAGAAATTCAACTGAAAACAAAAACCTCAAGGTTTTACTTTTGCACATGAACTATTTTTGTCAATGAGCGAGTTTAGTTTCACGCTGCACTCAGCAATATAACAACTATATGTTGATAATAATGTCTAGTATAACTTAAATAATTGAGTCTGGACCAGATAATCCTGTGATCAACACCTTGAACATCGATCTTTGCAAATGGGATACGTAGTCATGTGTCAGACATGTGTCAAGAGAACCTGACAACCCGATCCCATAAGTCGCTTCTTACAACAAGCATGGGTTACTGAAGATCACGTCTTATCCAGTCTATTCTAATCAAGAAAACTTACCTCATCTATCCGTGTCGGGCACATGAACGTGCATGGGCACTCTGTGTATTCAATTGATGTTCGGCGTTAAAATTGCGCCCACCTGCCCGTCATTATGCATGTTTGTACACACTCAGTGCAACGGTCAATGAGTACACAAAGGTGTATTTATAGTACATTGTGCTTTGTAATAAAACATTATACTCAGGCACATTTGTGTTGATTTCGTTTCATTAAATGGAATCCGTTATTAGATTTCAACAGAATTCTATATTGATTTTCGTCTTTCTTTATTATTCACGCCGACAATATGTTTACAAAGTATTCCTCAGAGGAGAAGGTGCATCATTTATTAAAACGGGAACGATTTTAACAGTTTGACATCACTGGCGAGTGTTCTGACAGTTAAATATACTTAAATCACTAGGATAGTCTGCGAGGGTGGTCCATATACTGGAATAATTGAATATATTGAACCTTATTTTATTAAAATGTAATCGAATTATAGAATATTTTTGCGTCCTATATTTTTCAATTGCGTTGACCTTATGATCACAAAAGACGGAAATGAATATTAGCAGAATTATAAACTTTCAAAGCTGATTAACATAGTTTAGTTGATAAATATTGTCAAAAAAACATGGAGCTCAGTTTCCGTGTTAATAATAATACATACTGAACGAATACTTTAAATCAATGATTTGAACATTTTGTCCACAATTAGCTTGCAGTTTTTCTGCGACTGCCAGAAACCTGTTTGCGCAGGACTGACATGCAGGAGTTGTCTCCCTTGAATAAGATGTTCGTTGACATTCGTGACGAGGTGATGCTGTTTCGTGATCTATCCATCTGACTGTAGATATAGATACTGAGGAAATGGGGGATAATGTTTTGGGGAAGATAAAATAGAGCTGTATAGGTTTTACTTAATCTTGGTGTAAACGGGGAAATAACGGATATTAATGGTATGCTATTCAGCATACGGCATGTACGGTCAGATAAGGCAACAACGTACTGAATTGTGTACTCATGTTTATTTAACTAAAAATAAAGTTTGATATGCTTCAGGTCTTTAACAATAATTAAATTATATTTTGCTCATATCTGTGTTACAGTCAGATTGTGAAATTAGTCATTTCATAAAATTTCACTTAATAACTTAATCTACTAAAGTGGATCACAAAATCACATATTTGAACTGTTAAAACTATTGCACTTCAGTTTGGTTTTGAAGCGTTTACGCCTGTTTGTTTGACACTTGCTGTGTCCAGAGCAGCCACATCTCACAAATCCCTGTCCACCATATATAAATGAAATTTCATGAAATGACTGAAGTATATTGACTGTTATTACACAAAATGACGTTGGCTGACCCTCTTAGTCATTTCGCGAAATCATTTCATAATCTGACTGTAAAATACACGACACCCAAATCAACGTTACATCCTGAGCAGAATACGTGCACGGCTTCTGTCTGCTAGCGATATCGTTGAAAGGTAGATGCTTTTCTTCGAAGCAGATTCTTTGAAGGGTATTTAGAAGTGGAATGCATAAGAAAGATTTGTGTATGTCAACTTCTTTATTGTGAATAGCACGACGTGTTGTGTTTGCCCCGAACGAAATGCCATCTACGACAAACTACACCCTGGATTATCTACCCTTGAAGCTCCGTGTACATCTTCACAATTGTGACGATCGACCTCTACTTCCACAACCTCTCCGCTGTTTTCCCCGTGAAGGCAATATCAGCATACCTCATAACTATACAAATTGTGACAAACAACTGACAGTCAAGTCCCAATGAACTCTCATTCTAATTTACTAACATCAACCTTTCAGAAAATTAACCCCCCTATCTTTACCTGTAAACATTCCCACTGCCCCTTGATACGATCATAATCCAGTCTTCAATCCAAGCACGAAATAGAGATGATGACGATGATGACGACGATGATGATGACGACGACGACGACCATGATGATGATGATGATGATGATGATGACGATGATGATGATGATGACGACGATGATGAAGATGATGATGATGACGACGATGACGATGACGACGATGACGACGACGATGATGATGACGATGATGATGACGATGATGATGATGATGATGATGATGATGATGATGATGATGATGATGATGATGACGACGATGATGACGGAGAGTCTAAATAACAGAATTTCTCTATTTCATGGTAACCTCCCATTACGCAGACAGACAGTTGTAGACGCTTAAATACAACATCATTTACGGCTCAGTGAACAGATTATCTCCTGCCTGTTAGCTACACTATAATGGAAAGGTCCAAACACAAACGCAGGAAAAAAACTCAGGGAGTATAATTTACTTTGAAAGATGTCCAAAAGGACATTAATTTGAATATTTATTGCTGCAATATACCATATTGCTGTATGTCACCCACACCTGAGATCGCAGAAGATCGGATCACCAGACGGATCCAGAAATCACCCAACACTGCCACCATTGTGACCATCGTACAGACGGCCACCCATGCCACATAACACAAACATCCCCAACCCCGACCATCCACCCCTACCTATGTCTACCATTGAAACTAACACGTTGTACGGTCTCAAACAACCAAAGCAGATGAAACGAATATTTAGACGGAACATCGACATCTGCTTCCCCGAACACCAAAGGTTGGTCGAGGAAGGTTCTTCGGTCGTAATGTCGGATCGTACACAGATCATGCAAACGTTGCCAGAACCACTGTAGTATTGGCCATCAAACAAAAACACACGACACAATCAGGAACTAACAGTTATTCAAGTAAATCGACTCCACATTTACAGGGACAAGTGTCACTTCATCCTTCAACAAGAACATTCACGTCCCTGGCGATGAGGTAGCATGGTGGTGAAAACGTTCGCATTGGTACTTCACAGACCTGGGTTGATTCTTTCCCTTGTCTTTGTACAACGATGACTGGATTGATCACTGGATTGTCTGGTCCAGACTCAAATATTAACAGTCCGTTGTCATACAGCTCGAATATTTATGAATGCACGTTAAAATGCACACAATCTTAGACGCTGTTCATTGACTTTCCAAGTGAAAATAACAAAGACCACGTCACTTTTTTTTCTTTCACGTTTCATGTGATGAATCCGAGGCAACACTGTTCACTGGGCGACAGCATTAGATATCTCCTGTCCCCTTTCTGCAAGGTCGGGGGTATTATATCTTGTTGTATATTCTGCAGCTGCGTAAAGATGATTTTTACATCTTGTTGTCGAACGCCACACTGACTGCTCTCAGTGATCTGTGATGTTATGTGTGTCAACCAAATCAGCGAGCCTGACAACCCGATCCCGAAACTGTGACCCACACGCACTGGTTCTTGAAGACCAATTCTCATTCGGATCTTCACGTGTGTTGTTTGAGAGACACACTGGTTGTTTATCACGTTAATAACAGTGCGTCGTCTACCACCTGACGCTTATCCACATAGATTCACCACATAGACACCATCTCTGTTGTGACCCACCGTGCTTAAAGCGGAGTAAAACTATACTCACTCACTCACGCACTCACTCATTCACAAGCTTGAATCCGCTGCACATGGCTCCGAGCCCACGATCAGAAGTGTCAGTCGGCAAATATCGTAAATCACGGTGCGCCATACTGTGGAGTCTTCCTGACGCGAGTAATGAAACCTCAGACATTTTGTCCACAGAGGCCTTACTGAATTTGGTAGTTTTGTTTTGTTAAAATCTGGATGACAGTAGGCGGACAGGTCATGTTATATCCAGACGTTAGCTGTATATTTTACGACTGCTTCAAGCAGCGAGATAGTCCAGACGTTGATACGGAATGTTTTTGCTTTCCTCTAACAACCAGGATTTTGGTATGACTGTAAAGAGATGCTCTACCTACCCACATGGTTGAAATGCCACAGCAGTTCTCTGTTACCCCACCGGCCCGCCCCAGTTTTGTGGTGGTTAGTCTCACAGTTACCAGTGCCAGTGCGTTTTAACACACCCACATGTCTTTATGCTTTCCCAGGGGAGTAGCTACCACTGTGAAAAATAGAACGGACTTACAGATGGTTTTGAAAATGAAAGTAGGGCAAGCTCTCGATACGATCTAAATATAAAACTTTGCAACCTACTGGGCTTGCACTGAAAAACTTGCCATGGCTTGCCACGTGCCTTAATATTTTGCCTCCTTCATTAAGATGACAGACCGTGGTGCAATGGTTGGGTGAGTGAGTTTAGCTTTACGCCACACTCAGCAATATTCCAGCTATAGGGCGGTGGTCTGTAAATAACCGACTCTGGAAAAGACAATCCAGTGATCAACAGCACGAGCATCAACCTGCACAAATGGTCAGGCCCGATGACATGTGTCAACCAAGTCAGCGGGCCTGACCAGCTGGTCCCGTTAGTCGTCTCTTACGACAAGCATAGTCGCCTTTTATGGCAGAAAGCGGCGTAAAATCTAGTCACTCACTCATTCACCATTTCCACTATGTCAACATTTATTTTCTTTTACTGATGGTTGTACGATGTAATGTTTAACAGACTCCCAGCAAGAGTCTCAGTATTATTCGTTACACTGCTACTCTGTGTCGCAGTATAGCATTGTACCAGAGTGGTATGAGACGGTTACCATTTGTTTAACTTTCATTGATAGGTTTTCATCTATAAAGAGGTTTATCTATATTATCGTTTTAGCCTTATGCATAGCCAGCAATGAAAAAAATAGGTTCTAAAACACCTCAGGTAAGCACTTGGCATGACGCTGATTGTGATATTTTGAAAAGGAAAGATGCAGATGTCTTAATAAGTTTAGGAAATGTAAGGACTCCTGGTCTTTAAATCAGTAGAAGATTTGTATTTGTGTAGGTATCAGGGAATGTGCAAACATATACAGAGTGAATACAAAAAAAGTAAACAACAAAATCTAGAAAACTGTATTAATAATTCTAAAGAATTTTGACATACATTGAAGTGAGTTAACGGGAAACCTAGCCAAAGAAATGAAATCTTAATTAATTAAGGGCATTTACCTCTATGATGAAATTTTAACCAGTGTCCAACATCTTAAACTTAATAATTCACCTGGAATGGACCAAACTATTTCTGAGTTTTTAAGTATTCAGCGGACTTGTTATTACCTCAGATAGAATTGATATTTAATGTGATATTTAAATGGATATTTCCCCAACTCTTGGTCTGTAGGCATCTCAAACTCTTGATTCATAAACAAGGCGACTTGTATAACACAGGTAACTATAGAGGCATTACTCTCTTGAGCGTATTTAGTAAGATATTTACACCCATTTTGAGCAAAATGGTTTTAAAAATGCTCAAAATATTGCATAGTATATATGAAAATGTAAAGATATGTGTCAGACATAGTAATGATTTGTCACACACTATTACTAGTCAACTTGGAGTGAGAAACGGCTGTATCTGCCTTTTCTGTTTTCCTTTTTCATCAACGAACTGGCCATCATGATCCAAGGAAACTGTGCAAATTCAGTTACACTCAGATGTATTTGAAATCTTTTTTATTATTCTCGCAGATGATATCATACTATTCTCTAGTACTATAGCTGGCTAAGAAAAACTGATAAATAATTTAGAAAATTACTGCAATCATTATAAAGTAAATGTTAATAAAACTACAAGCAAAATAGTTGTTTTAAAAACTGGTGGAAATTGGCAAAAAGTGGACAATGGTGTTACAAAGGCGATGCTATTCAACCAAGTAATTCTTATAAATATTTAGGAGTTAAGTTTACAAACCATTTTTCATGTTTCATACATAAAATGCATGCCTCATTGCAAGGTATAAAGATCTTAATAGGCATTATGAAATATATAAAAAGACTTGGTGACTTATCATACAACTCTTTTTCCAAGATTTATGCTAAAATATGTCCTATCCTTTTGTATGGCGCTGAGATATGGCGTCCGATGCCATAGAACAAGTCCATTTATATGCATGTAAGAAATATCTTCAGGTAAATATTAATACATGTACTTCAACAGTGTATGGCGAGTGTGGTAGATTTCCCTTATTGAAGCAAATATGAAAGTTATTAAACTTTGGTTAAAATTACTGAGTATAGCCAAAAATGTTATAATATACCCAACTTTATATATAATATATAAAGTTGGGGAACCTGAACTTTGAAGTTTGGTAGAAAGAAAACCCATTGAGGAACGTTAAAATGACATTCATTTTGTGTATGTAGCATCATTTCACGTTATCACCACACGCAAACACAATGCATGGGAAGCACGTGCACAACGTGGGAGCCTCATAGACGTGCATGAGGTGTCATCATGAATCTTGACGTGTTTCAAGCAGGTCGATAAATCACCATAGACCATTTTTCCGATAATATTGTGTATCTGTGCATGGCCAGTGTATTCAGGGTCAAATCACACACAACTGACTGAAAATTGTAAACCCGAAATTTTCATGTCATACTCCAGTCACCTAATGAGGGAGATAACTGAACGAGAAGCTTTGCTTTGAATAACATCATTGTGATGATGCATTCTCAATAAACCATTATTATTGTGTCAGCATTGATTCAATCCCATATATCTCCCAATTCCGACAATCGTACATTGAAAGTACAGATCCCCTCCTTTTTTTGAAGAGTATATGTGATGATTATTTATGATAAAAATGGGCAAAGAAAAATGGATCACAAGCGTAAACGTACGATTATTACATTTGGTAATGCATAGTATGAACAGCATATAAAATCTCACTCTCAACGACTTAAACATATGTACATACAGAACTACAATGAAATGTTATCTGTGTCTAGCAAATGTTTTACTACAAAATGATTAAACAATCTATCCACAAAGAACAGTCCCTGTCCGTGCTAAACGTAAGAAAATCCAGAATATGCCTTGCGGAACTCCGCTGTTCATCTCATGATCTGCTAATAGATTATATATGTTATCATATAGCTAGAATAGCTGTGTGTGGCTCCCTCAGTCACTCCTCTACTCTCACTTACCCTCAGACAAATCGTGAGGGTAATATCACCATCTGACAAGGTTTCATTTGAGATTCTGTTTTAAATCTTAAGGTGTCATATCTATATATATGTGACTATATCTGTACGTATGGTAAACATTCAGTTTCGATGGGAATTGGCGTTGTATTTCTTGGTAGGAGCACCGCACCATCGTGTGCGCTGTTCAAGGGAGGTTACTATGCTAAGCTTGTTGCTTTCCTTAATTGGAGTTACTTCCCTTTACATGTCTCCTGGGTTTTCACTGACTGACCCGCGTTAGTGCATTGCAGTAACTACAACAATAAACAAGGTATGTTGCCGATGTGACGACATACGTGTATACAGATGCCATTGATTAAGGCTTAGGTTACTGAGAACATTATGTATTGACTCCATTAGAATTATGTCAGTTGAGCCTTGACACGTTTTGTTTGCGAAACTGTCCATTCGAAGTCCACGGCCCACACGCAAAGGACGTATATTATGACGTAACAAGTGATTGATTTTATGATTTATGAACAGCTGAGAAGAAATAATGGATTTGTTGTATTCTGTAAATGTATGTTGTAATGACGGATGGTTGTTGCCAATAATTGCTGTACCTGAATGTTATGGGCTATATATTTCAGGTAGCATCCGTACAAGTGGCGTCCGATTAACTGGAATAATCGACAATTGATCGATCGCAATGACTAAACGACCATGCAATTGATCATGCATTAACAATATTTAACACAAGGTTGGTTTTGTCTGTAATATTTCATACACTACAAGCCCGTGCCAAATCTTGATTGTCTGTCTCACAGTTCCTGAACCATACTATTTTCACACACACACACACACACACACACACACACACACACACACACACACACACACACACACACACACACACACACACACACACACACACACACACACACACACACACACACACACACACACACACACACACACACACACACACACACACACATTTTACTGCTAAATGAAGCGAGTATAGATATCCCTGTGGTCTCCTTTGGGATGCTTTACAATTTAAATGGGTTTATTTGTTACAATCAAAATTATGTGTGAATGATATTGCCAAACTCGCCGTTTTATGTGTGTGACGTACATAGACATATAATCCCATAATCAGTTAGACAAACCAGCAGGTAGTGACAAAAGAACATCGATGGGGCCGCAGCGTCCCCATAAAATGTGCCGGTTTTGCCAGCCTAATCTCTCGATATACTCAGCCGCAGTGAGGGGACATGGATAATACAGTGTTTCTAAGACGCCATTATGACTCGTTCATGGGTTCAAATCATTCATAGTGTCCATTGCGTCAACAGCAGTGTTTGACTGTATGACTCGAATTACTCGGGGAAATCCTTCCGCAAGTCGCTGACATGCCTAATGTGGCTCACCTTTGACACAGACGCTCAGATTCCTTGCAGTTAGATTTCATCACACCTTCGACCCGATTTGAAGCCCATTTCTGGTGTCACCCGCCGTGATATTACAGGGCTATTGCTAAAAGCGGCGTAAAACTACACCCACTTACTGAACCACTCTTTAACCCAGAGAAAGTGAGTGAGTGCGTTAACCACTAGGCTACCCGGTTCTGACGAGCACGCGTTGAACGGCATACACGTGCATTTTAAACTTAAAGTATGTCATGTTATACATAATATCAAGTCCCTGAAATGAATATCATTTGCAAAAATAAGCACAATAACTGCAGCCAGGTGGCTTTATACTGAACATGCAATAAACTAAACATGCAAGGCTGTAGAAGGAACATTTTTTTTGGAACAAACAACTAAACGTCAGGTGCTTGTTGAAACGGACAAATTTCTGCTGTACAGTGCATGAGTGTCAAATTTATAGGCACTTTGAAAAATAGTAAAGAGTCGTCACTAAACTATGCTGCATTCCCGGATGGTGCAGGGTTTAATCACGTTATTTCTGAGTATCAGCAGGATTAACAATACTCCAGTTACACTGTACTTAAAACTGTTTAAGAGGAAAACTTGAGTTTGCACTGAAACAGATAATGCCATAAGATAAGATAAGATAAGACGGGAAGCTCTTTTTTGCATCAAAACGGTTTAAAAATTAATACGAACACAATTCACAAAATATACACAATGATTACATGCACAACATGAACGCTGGTTACACATATGTACACAATGAAACTGACATGGTTCAATACAGTTAACCTTTCGCCTCCCGCGGTATATAATCAACATGAACGCTGGTTACACATATGTACACAATGAAACTGACATGGTTCAATACAGTTAACCTTTCGCCTCCCGCGGTATATAATCAACATGAACGCTGGTTACACATATGTACACAATGAAACTGACATGGTTCAATACAGTTAACCTTTCGCCTCCCGCGATATATAATCAACATGAACGCTGGTTACACATATGTACACAATGAAACTGACATGGTTCAATACAGTTAACCTTTCGCCTCCCGCGGTATATAATCAACATGAACGCTGGTTACACATATGTACACAATGAAACTGACATGGTTCAATACAGTTAACCTTTCGCCTCCCGCGGTATATAATCAGTATGAATTAATACGGTTTCCGACATAAATATTCCAAGAAATAATTGACATGGTACCCGTACCACACCAGCTTCTATCTTAACTACATTAAGTATGATTATAATGGACTCAGTGGGGCCACTAGATTTAGTTCGATAAAAAAGCAGTTCGTTATACGCATATCGTGTTAAATTTCAAGCACGTCGCCTTGGAAACACAGTTGTCAATGTAAATCTTAATACAGTCTTTACATGTTTATGACACCGGCAGAACATTTCGCCTAATCAAAAATCATGACATTCCAAGATTTCAAACGCTTTGCTCGATTTGGACCCACAAGGACCGTACATACAGAAAATCTGATGATTGTGTTGTTGGCATATGCACGTGTTTCACTCTTTCAAAATAACGTTGTCCTAATTGTTTTTCACCTAAGTCCATGAATGAACTGAAAATTGATCTGTCAGGTTATTGACGTCGTGCACGAAGGTCCGTTCTGTACGTGCAACACGTGTGTGTCGCCATCACGCCCTGTGCCCCGTGTGACAAGAGACGTATCGTTTTACGTCACGGTGTTGTTTGTGCGCCCCTAACCTGTATTGTCTTAATTTATAATTACTTTATGATGACGGGGATTATTTCGGCTGATTGATGAGGGGAAAAATTACTATTTTTGAAACATATGATATATCTTTACCTAGAATGATTTTTTCGCTCATTTTCTGTAACATGCATTTTAGCTGCAAAATAGAATATAAATGTACATGTACATTTAATTGGAATGGAATTGAATTGCAGCTTGAATTGCGTGCTGCGTAGATTTTGTTCACTGAAGCATCAGTCATTACGAAGATTGTGGGTGGAGGAGTGGGGTGGTCAATCTACTTTTTGTAGCAATGGTACCGCTACCGTGGTGTGGTGGTTCTAGAGCGTTCGACGAGAGAGAGCAAAGTCGCGTGTTCAAGCCCCGGCCGCGTCATACCAAAAGACGTTAAATGTGGTAATTGTTGGTCCCGGCCTGGCGCTCGGTATACATGGGTGCAAGGAATGGTCGGCCCGGAGTCAGCATGATGTGTCTGAATGGGATATTCATGCATAACTGCGACATGGTATCTCAGTGAGCTAGCACTATAAAACCACCATAAGCCTGGGTTATAGTACAAGCAGCCACACATACACATGCATGCACGTCATCATGCATATTAACGAGCCAATGTCAACAAAGTTAAACCGTATTTTACCCGACCTCCAACTGGGTCTGGACATCTAGATCTAGTTTCAACTTCTACGCACGTGAATGACACTGAGTCATATTCTACACTTTTGAAAACAAAGGAGAGTGTTCTTACAGTCTGAATAAGGAAAGTTTATTATATAATTGGTTTGTTTTATTCATTGTGTATATAATGTGTCAATATATTAATACTAATACCCACTAAATGAATGTCATTGCTGAACTCGCTATTTCATGAAACAAGGGACGAAATATGACATGACGTCACCATAATGACATCTACCAAAGTTCACAGATGTCGCTCTAAAGAATGAAAGTTTGGTATTTAGATGATTTACTTTATCAAGTTTATTAATGCGCATGCACGTCGCCACATAAGAGAAATATGTGAGTGAGTTTAGTTTGGGGTCACGGGGGAACTCCCATAGGAATGCTGGCCTAAGGTTTTACTATTTAGATGAACACAGACCACAGGTATGGTGCTGAAAACGAGGAACCATTGACTGGTTATGGTGTAACCCCCTTTTAACAATATTCCAGCAAAATGTCACGGCGGGGACACCAGATATGGGCTCCATACACTGTACTCATTTGGGGAATCGAACCCGAATCTTCGGCGTGACAAGCGATCGCTTTACCCTCTGGGCTACCCCACCGCCCCTAAACGACGGATAATAACCAGGTCGAATCCGTTTTTCCAGAGACCATGGTTTCTGGTTATTCGAATCAACAGCGAAAGTCTGGCTGGTCCAAGAGACTTAGCTTTAACATCAACAGTTCTCACACTTCTGGACCGTATGCTCACATGTCTTGGAAGTAGCATCAGTGAGGAATATAGCAACCAGTCCTTGAACTAAAACATATTTGCTGTCAATGTTTTTGTTTTAATTTACATTTTCGTTCATTAATATGTTTATGTAAATCAGGATAAAAACGATTCATTCATTTTTCGTACGTTTTCACTCATTCATTCATTGTCAATGTAACTTTGTATTTTTATGTTTATAAGGAGATACAAAACATCCATACAAGTTTAAGTATATTTACTGACCGTTACAACAAGAGTCAAATACGTGGGTGACCACATGAATAGATCAAATATAAGTATCGTGTGCGTGTCCTATTGACAAACACTTTTTCACCTCTCACGGCTGAAAACAAACATCAACAATTTCGAGCGAAACCATAACACGCGTCACCCACCCACTCAAGTAGCACCTCATCCCTACCCCTTGTGGCATCACCCATCACAACAACGCTCATGGGATGTTTCTGGGGGGAAGAGTCACGAAAGTAAATATATCTGTAACCTGGTACGTTACCGACAGAGTCTTTGGATCACCTCGTCTCCCTATCGTCTGCTTGTCGCCGATAAGCGCACTTGACATTGGGCGACAATTCGCTTGGAGCAGACGGCAGTTTGACGTCATATGACGTCACTAAGACGGACGCCTGTTTCCTGTTGCGGAAATCTAGAACAATAGTTAGGAAACGTCTTCAGCTTTGTTGGGGAAGTGTTTAAATCTGTTGCCACACGGGACCTTTGATGTTGACCGTCGCAACGAGCAGAAACCCACCTGTAAACTCACCTGTAGTTAACCTGCGTTTTGCTCATACTAAACTTCCAAAGGAGATTAATTATTCATATTTTTCAAATACCAAACAAGCGAAATGAAAAACAACAAAAAACAAAAAAGAAAGCAAAAACAAAAAAATCACACAAAAAAACAAACAAACAAAAAACGGGTAGTCTAGTTTTAACCTCACAAGTCAACCCGAGCTCACGCTTTAAAGTTAGCTCGAGCCGAACTCAATCTTTGTACAATATTTAAGCTGAAAAAAGTTAGCCCGTGACCCATACGTAGTCTTTGTACAATGTGACCTTAAAACAGTCAGTCTGAGCTCAGGACTCAGTCTTTGTAGGATGTACAGTGTCTCATCCAATGTAAACAACAATCAGCCCCCAGCTAAATGCGTGTGAAACCAAGCGAAAGGGCTGTCTTTGCCAACTACAGTATGTATACCGCACAGCAAAAGAAACGCAACTCTGACTTTTTGACAAGCTTTTAAATATAAGACATAAACATAAACGCTTAATTTATAAGATTTCATTCTTCTTCGAAAATTACGACTCTGTTGCTGTTCAGTATACATACAGACGTCTGCCGAAGCCACTAACACTTAAACCCTTTAGGGAGCTAATTTCAGATTTTGTGTCATGTAAAATATTCACATACAAACGAACGTGTTTCTATAATCATTTTAGCGCACAGTGCATGGGCGAGGTTAGTTGCCAACAGCAGGCAATACCGTCCATTCGTACACTGAGCATGGTTTACTATCAGTACACGACACTAAAAGGAGTTCTAGTGGCAGTGACTAGTGCCACGCCCATTTCAGGTCTATCAGAGTAACTGTCTGTCGTTGACTGACAGTGTTGTTTTGCGTGCGTTTTGCGCAGAATTAGCTAAGATTGGCTAATGTTTGACGTAAGTGCGAAAGATTTAACTTGTGTTGACTGTTATGTAGCTGGACGTGGTTTTAAGCAGATCCTTATATATTTTTACATTTTATACCTCACAGGTGTATGATTCATATTGTTGTTCAGGATAGCACGATTGGCAGAAAATCAGAAGATAGAGATGACTCATGGCATGAGCGAACAGGTAGCCCCATGGTGCCTATGAGTCAGACGAACGGTAACATTCAGTGTAAATTAAAGCAAGGAGTTTACAGTCTTTAAATCTTATCACTGTTCATGTGGAGATTCGAACCAAGCGTTAGTGAGTGAGTGCGTGTGTGTGTGTGTGTGTGTGGGGGGGGGGGGGGGTGCACCAGAAATGGGCTCCACACATAGTACACACATGAGGAATAGCACCCGAGTTTAAGGCGGGACGAGCGAACCCTTCAACCACACGGCTACCTCACCGCCCCGAGCACAGTGTTAAAAGATGCAACCACAAAAACAGCAATCTCTATGAACGCTATGAACGGTAACAGTGAAAGAGACAGCAACTTGAGGCTATTTTTTATCGACATGTCAGTATGATACAGTTACATTGGACAAGCTTTGACAAGCACTTTTTGTCCTAACTGCGGTAAACTTAGGTTGATTCCTATTTCTACATGTGACTTTTTTTTTTGTCTTTTCAGAGGATTTGCAACAAAACACGTCATTGTACGAAATGTACAAGAATTGTATGTCGTGTTCTTGAGTGGAGGAAAACTAAATTTAATGACGCAACTTAGATAATCATTTAACTTCATTATGCGCGAAGTTGGCCTACGCATGCTAAACGCACTAGCGCCTGCCTGCCAAGGGGTCGTCGAGCGCACCTGTTACGTTTGAAGTTAATACAAAAACTAGATGTCACTTTGTCACCGCAAAACCGGAAAATGTCAGATTTATATACACCGCGGTAAACTTCATAGATAATTAGATCTATTGTCAAGTGAGTCATAGTAAGCCAGCCTGTCAGTAGCACTGAACGGGATAACCCGGAGTTAGTCATTACTAAGAAAATACCTATCGTCATCAGCTGTTCGCTCACGGAGACGAAATGTCGGTCAAGGACATATGTACGAAGCAACGCAAACAGAACGAGTACAGAAGCACGTCCCAGCAATGATTAACATACGGATGCTAACGAAATTGAAGTTTACAGAGAATGTTAAAATCATAACCATGTATCGACTGCTTCCCGTTAGTGTCACCGTCGATGACTCAGAGCCGACACAGGGGAAGCCCTCCAGTCCCGCATGACAGTCCTCGCCACAAATAGGTACATACGAGTCACACCACGCGCCGCGATGGAACATTCATTGACAGCTGCTGGTATTTCCGGTTGTGGAATGTGTTTTGAACATTGTACAGCAGTTGTTTACTGAAGTGAAAGTCTGGTATATGGCTCCCCTTAATGCGCTGCTATCTGCACAGTTTGGACTGGTCCGACTATACGCGCCGGTTTCGATAGATCAAACGTTAGCAGCTGTACTACAATGATTCATTGATCACCTTTTAAACTGTTGGCACAGATTTAGTATTATAAATTGTGTTAGAATGTTAAAAATGAAACTATGTTTTATGTAATGAGACGTTATAAAGCTGTCGCTTTATCTGGATCCGTACACGTAACGTCACAGCGGGTTACGTTTGGGTGCATAGTGAGTGAGTTTAGTTTTACGCCGTTTTTAGAAGTATACCAGCAATAGTACGACGTGGAACACCAGAAATGGGCTTCACACACTGTACCCATGTGGGGAATCTAACGCGGGTCTTTGGTGTGATGATGTAACGCTTTGACCACTAGGTTGCATCACTACCCTCTAGGTGCATAAGACTGCACTGAGCAACATCCATCTATATGACAACATCCATCTATATGACAACATCGATCTATATTACACTATCCCTCTATATGACAACATCCATCTATATGACAATATCCATCTATATGACAACATCCATCTATATGACAACATCCATTTATATGACAACATCCATCTATATTACAATATCCCTCTATATGACAATATCCATCTATATGACGGCAGTATGTAAATGATCGAGTCTGCACCAGGACACCTGTGAGTGATATCATGAGCATGTGGATACGATGACCTGTATTAAACATGTCGGCGAGAGTTAGTGCCTGGGGCTGGTTTCATGCGTTGTTTAGCAATATTCCAGTAATATCACGGCGCGGCATGCCAAAAATGGACTTCCCGCAGTGTACTCATCTGGAGATTCGAACCCGGGAACTCGGCATAACAAGCGAGCGCTTCAACCCCTAGGCCACCCCACCGTCCCCATGTTGGCTTGACAGAGCCCTGTCCCGTTAGTCTCTTACGACGAAATATGGGTTGCTGAGGACCATATCTAATGTAAGGGTTTGAATAATGTCGTATGGGGTCGTAGCATAGCAGTGTAGGAAGCATACGGTCACTGGTCTCAATACAGTAACATTGCAAAACGCATCAAATATGGATATTTGAATCTTTATTAAAATATATAACAACTGACAAAAAAGAATAACAAGGAAACCAAACATGAGCAAATTATGCATTATACTACCTTATATGACGAATAGAACAGAACGGGTTATCCATAGTGATGACTAATGCAGTGTTGATAGTGATGGTATATAGTCAGTCCTGCTGCACGGTGACTAAACGCTCTATTCTAGCTAAGATGAAAAGGAGTGACTCACCTCGAGCCCAGCAAGCTTAATGAAACCATGCATATCTCGACTCAAGGTCACACGACAAATGATTGAATTGACGAATTGTACGTTGTAATGTGCAGATATTGTAACGTGTACGTGACAAATGAGTGAGTAAGGTTTACGCCGCATTCGTCAATATTCCGGCTTTTGTAAATTATCAGGTCTGGACCTGACAATCCAGTGATCAATATGTGGCACATGGCACATATGATCATTGCTACGTGTTTATCGTCATTTCTGTGTCTTTAAAAGGGAAACATATTTTAGAAACCTGTTTTCGGGTGGGGTGAGAGTGGCAATGGATTTTGGTGGAGAGTTTAAAATAAGTGTTTCCTAAAATAGTCGGGAAAACGTAATAATGGTGCATAAAGGATTTTAATGCTGGACGATTCGGAAGAGGTCTGATGAACCGCATGGCTGGTTTGTTAAATACGGGATGGAAATTTTAAACCCGAGGTATAAACTGGTATTCCCAGTACCTGTAGTCCGATTTCATACAACACTGATATTTTAACATTTAATTGTATTCAAGATTCATATAATTGCTGGCAGCCACGAAATCAGTATTGTGCCGCTAGATTTCTAGTACTCTCCTCCTCCTCCTAATCTCTCTCTCTCTCTCTCTCTCTCTCTCTCTCTAGTCTTCATAACCACCAGTGGAGCAGGATCCGCGAACCTTTTCGCGAGCAGCACCTGTTGTTATCACCCATCCCATTAAACACGATTCTCTCAGTTTGCAAGATCGTGTTGCAGGAACTGTTCGTCAATAAGTATGTATATAAGACCTTGTGTCTCTCCACTCCCACCAAAACTTGGATGTCCACGAATAAATGCATTTTCACACATATTTCCCACTCTCCTCGATTTGATCCGGGATCGCTAGTTTGCGTGATGTGATGTGATAGTGTGATCACGCAGCGTATGTTTTTCTTTTATCTCTATCTTGCACACCTAAAAAACATGAAATACGTACTAAAGTTCAAAGCGGGAGCGTGTGAGTGGTGCCTTAGATGATAAACCACGCCCACCCAAAAACTCCACTCTGAACACATTATCGGTAATTACCACCACCGACAACAACTACGTAGACTTAAAAAATGTCCTTCCTACCTTTTATACAATTATACTACCCATCAAAAGTTTAGACTCACTTAAAGCACTCACTATATGTTATGAATAAAAAATTATGTATATGTTTGAACTGAAGATGAATTCAGATTTGCAGATGAATCATGTAGATGAATTGCATGAAGATCATGCACCAAATTGCATCAAATCAATAGCATATATGTAAACATCTGCGTTTTGGTGTAAAGTTTTGTTAAGAATTCGCCGATTTTCACTGCGTTTCATCATTTGTTGAATACATGACAGTGATCTTTTGACCATTTCGACTTTGTTTTAATGTACATCAGGTCATCTGTAAATATAGTGCATTTAAACAGTATGGAGTATTTGGCAAAATCTAGGTTAGAACAGCTGACTGAGGTAAGTGGCTACATTTACACTAGTGAGTCTAAACGTTTGATCGGACGACCAAGAAATAAGGGACAATGGGCGCTTCCGGGCTAGAACTGATCTTCACCGTACACACACTTCCGGGCTAGAACTGGTCTTCACCGTACTCACACTTAAGGGCTAGAACTGGTCTTCACCATACTCACACTTAAGGGCTAGAACTGATCTTCACCGTACTCACGCTTCCGGGCTAGAACTGGCCTTCATCGTCCACACACTTCCGGGCTAGAACTGGTCTTCACCGTACTCACACTTAAGGGCTAGAACTGGTCTTCATCATACTCACACTAAAGTGCTAGAACTGATCTTCCCCGTACTCACGCTTCCGGGCTAGAACTGGTCTTCATCGTCCACACACTTCCGGGCTAGAACTGGTCTTCACCGTACTCACACTTCCGGGCTAGAACTGGCCTTCACCATACTCACACTTAAGGGCTAGAACTGATCTTCACCGTACTCACGCTTCCGGGCTAGAACTGGCCTTCATCGTCCACACACTTCCGGGCTAGAACTGGTCTTCACCGTACTCACACTTAAGGGCTAGAACTGGTCTTCATCATACTCACACTAAAGTGCTAGAACTGATCTTCCCCGTACTCACGCTTCCGGGCTAGAACTGGTCTTCATCGTCCACACACTTCCGGGCTAGAACTGGTCTTCACCGTACTCACATTTAAGGGCTAGAACTGGTCTTCACCATACTCACACTTAAGGGCTAGAACTGATCTTCACCGTACTCACGCTTCCGGGCTAGAACTGGCCTTCATCGTACTCACACTTAAGGGCTAGAACTGATCTTCACCGTACTCACGCCTCCGGGCTAGAACTGGCCTTCATCGTACTCACACTTAAGGGCTAGAACTGATCTTCACCGTACTCACACTTCCGGGCTGGAGCTGATCATGAGCACCCTTGTTTAAAGCACCCCGCAGTATTCACCGATATGAATATGTAGCTAACCGAGTCTGGTCTGTCTAATTGGCAACACGAGCATCGATAGCATGCCCCAACCAAGCAATGGTTTCTTGTAAGTGTTGATGATGGGAAATCAGTGAAGATCTGGATTAGAACAGATCTTCAGTGACCAATGATTGTCGTAGCAGGAGACCAACGGGATCTGGTGATCTGACTCGCTGACGTGAATGACGCATGTCAGCATTTACCAGTTGCGCAGATCGATGCTAAGGCCGTTGATAACTGGATTGTCTGGTCAGGCTTGATTATATACAAACTACCGCCATATATCTGGAATATTGCAGAGTGCGGCGTAAAACTAAACTCATTCACCCACGACTAATGGGTCACGACTGTGTCGTTAGGTTCGCAGAATATTCAGACATTGTCGTCGCATAGCTGTAATACTACTGAGCGCAGAGTTAATAAATAAAATAAATAAATAAATACATCCGTACTTTAACATTTCAATACATTCATATCATGACTAATAATGTTTACAGTGACATAAAACACGTATCATTCACTCATGTCAGTCACAGGGGGGCCAGATCAGCACTTCGATCTCACACACCAAACTTCTTATATTGCAGGTATTATACTTTCATTCATGGTGAGAGCACTCGAAATCTAAGGAGTTGAGAGACTCACACTACCTTCTGGCGTCTCTGCCACTCTCAGATTTCCCAATGTTTGTGTTTGGACAAAACAGGAATGTGACGACCCTTCGTCGGGGTGTTTTGGGGTTTCATGTTGTAATCACTGTTCCAATACCTAACCCCTCGATTTGTCTCCTTGGGTGGGGACGTGTGATTCGAGGGTCGGGCGGGGCGACTGGGGGTTAGGAGTTTCTGACACCTCGCTACCAAGTCTTACATAAACCACTCTCCCTAAGGAACTTGCATTTCTGGGGATTCCACAAGCGACATGTTTTGGCAAAACAGGCTCTATCTAAGACTTGTTCGCATTGTGAGGCATTTCCTGCTGAATTTCCTCAGGGAGCTATATAGGTTGTAGAGTATCCCTGATTTCCTGAACGTTTTTTGCGAGAAGGCATGGGTCATGGTCCTAAAAAGTATTCTCTAGTGAAGAGTTGTTATCATTGACGGGTAATTCCACGTTGTCAATGCACAAATGCATTTTTTAGATTACCTGGCTAACGATTTAAGATTGGTGAGGCATGGATTATCCGAGTTCATAATTATATGTGTGTGCATGCGTGCGTGTACATATCTTTTACATATGTTAATGACCTTGTTAATCTTATGGATTTTAATGTGCGACTCCTTGAAGACAGTACTTCTTTATACACAAATACCCATGATCCCATCAACATGTCTATTGACCTCAGTTTGAGCAAATTAGTGGCAGGTTGAATCCAGAACTGGTTCAATGAGCATGGATATGATTTGACAACAGCTTTGTATGGCAATGTTGCAAAACATGTACAAGAAATAATAAACTTTATAGATACATAATCTTTGTTTTCATGATTTCTTGTACATATTTTTCATAATCATATAATTATGTTTCAAACATATTTATAAATGAGACAATCTGTTTCTGGGACTAAAGGTTATTGGAAGATATTCCAAGCACCCGGACAAATAAATATCAACCTATAAGTATTACTACAAAAATAGCAGAAAGCTTGTGACAAGTAATCTAGTATCCCTGCCTCAGTGTTAAACACATGGTCATTGTGGACCAGACTGTAGATTTGTCAAGGAAATATAGTGCTTGTGGAGCAAATGTAGTTTTTGGTTTGTATATAATACATATGCTCACAAATTTGGTCCAAGGTATATGTATCATAGAAGAGGGGTAGCCATAAATAGGAGTTCATGGGAATAGTTGTCATCATCAAAGGCATCCTGCCTAGTTTGTATCACGCTCGACAACCCACGAAGATCCGGGGTAGATTTTGTCTTCAGTAGCCCATGCTTGTCTCCACTCGTGAAGATCCGGGGTAGAATTGGGCGGCAGTAACCCATGCTTGTCTCCACCCGAGAGGATCCGGGTTAGAATTGGGCTTCAGTAACCCATGCTTGTCTCCACCTGTGAGGATCCGGGTTAGAATTTGTCTTCAGTAATCCATTACTTGTCTCCATCCGTGAAGATCCGGGTTAGAATTGGGCTTCAGTAACCCATGCTTGTCTCCACCCGTGAAGATCCGGGGTAGAATTGGGCTTCAGTAACCCATGCTTGTCTCCACCCGTGAAAATCCAGGTAAGAGTTGGTCTTCAGTAACCCATGCTTGTCTCCACCCGTGAAGATCCGGGGTAGAATTGGGCTTCAGTAACCCATGCTTGTCTCCACCCGTGAAGATCCGGGCTAGAATTGGGCTTCAGTAACCCATGCTTGTCTCCACCCGTGAAGATCCGGGTTAGAATTGGGCTTCAGTAACCCATGCTTGTCTCCACTCGTGAAGATCCGGGTTAGAATTGGGCTTCAGTAACCCATGCTTGTCTCCACTCGTGAGGATCCGGGATAGAATTGGGCGTCAGTAACCCATGCTTGTCTCCACCCGTGAAGATCCAGGTTAGAGTTGGTCTTCAGTAACCCATGCTTGTCTCCACCCGTGAAGATCCGGGTTAGAATTGGGCGTCAGTAACCCATGCTTGTCTCCACCCGTGAAGATCCGGGTTAGAATTGGGCTTCAGTAACCCATGCTTGTCTCCACCTGTGAGGATCCGGGTTAGAATTGGGCTTCAGTAACCCATGCTTGTCTCCACCCGTGAAGATCCGGGTTAGAATTGGGCTTCAGTAACCCATGCTTGTCTCCACCCGTGAAGATCCGGGTTAGAATTGGGCTTCAATAACCCATGCTTGTCTCCACCCGTGAAGATCCGGGTTAGAATTGGGCTTCAGTAACGCATGCTTGTCTCCACCCGTGAGGATCCGGGTTAGAATTGGGCTTCAGTAACCCATGCTTGTCTCCACCCGTGAAGATCCGGGTTAGAATGGGGCTTCAGTAGCCCATGCTTTTCTCCACCCGTGAAGATCCGGGTTAGAATTGGGCTTCAGTAACCCATGCTTGTCTCCACCCGTGAGGATCCGGGTTAGAATTGGGCTTCAGTAACCCATGCTTGTCTCCACCCGTGAAGATCCGGGGTAGAATTGGGCTTCAGTAATCCATGCTTGTCTCCACCCGTGAGGATCCGGGGTAGAATTGGGCTTCAATAACCCATGCTTGTCTCCACCCGTGAAGATCCGGGTTAGAATTGGGCTTCAGTAACGCATGCTTGTCTCCACCCGTGAGGATCCGGGTTAGAATTGGGCTTCAGTAACCCATGCTTGTCTCCACTCGTGAAGATCCGGGTTAGAATTGGGCTTCGGTAACCCATGCTTGTCTCCACCCGTGAAGATCCGGTTTAGAATTGGGCTTCAGTAACCCATGCTTGTCTCCACCCGTGAGGATCCGGGTTAGAATTGGGCTTCAATAACCCATGCTTGTCTCCACCCGTGAAGATCCGGGTTAGAATTGGGCTTCAGTAACGCATGCTTGTCTCCACCCGTGAGGATCCGGGTTAGAATTGGTCTTCAGTAACCCATGCTTGTCTCCACCCGTGAAGATCCGGTTTAGAATGGGGCTTCAGTAACCCATGCTTGTCTCCACTCGTGAAGATCCAGGTTAGAGTTGGTCTTCAGTAATCCATGCTTGTCTCCACCCGTGAAGATCCAGGTTAGAGTTGGTCTTCAGTAATCCATGCTTGTCTCCACCCGTGAAGATCCAGGTTAGAGTTGGTCTTCAGTAACCCATGCTTGTCTCCACCCGTGAAGATCCGGGTTAGAATTGGGCGTCAGTAACCCATGCTTGTCTCCACCCGTGAAGATCCAGGTTAGAGTTGGTCTTCAGTAACCCATGCTTGTCTCCACCCGTGAAGATCCGGGTTAGAATTGGTCTTCAGTAACCCATGCTTGTCTCCACCCGTGAAGATCCAGGTTAGAGTTGGTCTTCAGTAACCCATGCTTGTCTCCACCCGTGAAGATCCAGGTTAGAGTTGGTCTTCAGTAACCCATTCTTCTAAGAGTCAAGTAACGGCATAGGGTGGTCAGACTCGCTGACATGGTTGACACTTGTGACAAACAATAAACAAGAAGTTGCCATCCATATACTCGTGGTTTATCATGTGCTATACATACAGCTTATCAAAGGGCAAGTTTTCACGAAAATCTCTCTTCGTACAGATATCAGAGGTAACAAATTTCCTTTTTGGGTCACGGCAATTCATGTTTTAAATATTTGCACATTTAACTATTGGCTCTACATCAATACATTTCCAAGGCTTCAGGCAGTCTTTCCATTGTCTCCACCCCATGGTCTGTCTGTCACACCTTATGGGGTGTAGCTGGACAAAGCACCAGGTACTTGACCGTGAGGTAATGTACGTCAGTGTAGATAATGCAGCTTCTCCTTAGTAAATGTTATCTTACATAATGAAAGCCAGTAAAGGCTGGGAACTAATGAATTACATAAATTATTGTGAAAATAGTAAAATCAGAGATTATTTTCAATCCATCCATCACCACGAATGTACATGTACACTAGATGACAGACATCACCCCTCCAGCTTGCGATACTCCAGCTGACATCAGAATTTTACAAGAATCGAAGAAATATATTTATTACTCGTAATACAAAATATCTTATATAATCGATATATTTGTAAACAAAAAGTAGATTTGTATTTGCTTTATCATTTGTATCAGTGGGTGGTGAGTGGTTTTAGTTTTACGCGGCTTCTGGCAATATTCTAGCAATATCACGGCATCCGACACCAGAAACTGACTTCACACAATGTATCCATATGGGGAATCGAACCCGGGTCTTCGGTGTGACGAGCGAGCGCTTTAGCCATTATGTTAATGTATATGCGCCTTTATGTTTTAATCTTATATTTAGATATTTCATGCACATATTGTCTAGTGTGTGACACTGGCCATCTGCGCAGTGTTTGTATTTTTCTGTTCATTTACCACTGCCATTTTGACGTACATTCAGGTGCCATATAAAAAGACTATTTGGTCTGTCATCATGCCACCTCACCGCCCCAGCATCTGTGGGCCCCGCATTATCTACATCAAGTTAACCACCATGCTCTGTGACCAGACATTGCCACTTGGTTACGACATACTGCTCAGGGTATCATGTAAAGTGAGGTAAAACATACCAGCTTGTCATGAGACGCCGCTATCAATAATGAGTGAGTGAATTCGGTTTTATGCTGCTCGGAGCAATATTCAACCAATATCACCAGAACACCAGAAATGGACTTCACACATTGCATCCATGTTGGAATCGAACCCGGGTCTTCATCGTGACGAGCAAACACTTAAACCACTGGTGTACCCTTTCCATGTTCATAGGACATCTCTCGTACAAGCAGAGCTGTCTGCACATTCGGACTAAATCATGAACATGCTTTATCACAACTAAATAATGATGACGGTGGGTGCTCGGGATAAAGTGGGCGTGTCCTGTTCCTCCACTGCCACCGATCAACAGGAACACTGACGTGACTGTTACTACTTGTGGTAAATCAGGAGGGACAGCTACATCCATGTGGGTGATAAGTCCGAGCGTTCCCTTGTGAACGTTAAGGCGCCAATTTGATACAGACAATGAATATGCATTGTGTGGTAATCATCCTGCCTTCAATGATATGATCGTGTGATTCCTGTCAGTGGCGTTAACCCCCTTCACACGCTCACCCACGTGCAGGAAGTAAGAAGAGAGCGGAGATGTGATGTGGAAATTCCGCTATTACATTCTCTTGTCGCGTTTCTTGAAGTCTCGACATCTGTTGATTCAGCTTGAGCCTGTGATAAGTTATGGCTGACATTGCAAAAACACAATAGTATTACATTATTGCAGACACCCGTTATTCAAACATTAACGCACATTGGTGAGTGAGTGAGTGATGCTGGACTTAGCCCCTCTTAGTGACACTCCAACAACATGATCGCGTCAACAGAAATAAGGTTCACATCAATAGAGTAACCATCCTGGGAATCGAACCAGTGACTTCAACCTGATGAGTAATCACTTGAACAGCTTAAAAAAGGTACCAAACTGAGGATCCGGGTCATAACTTGCCCATGTGACTGAGTGAGTACGGTTTTACACTGATTATAGTATTCCAGCAATATCTGGACAGGGGACACCTAAATTGGGCTTCATAGTTTGTACCCATGTGGGGAATCGAACCCAGGTCTTCGGTGTGACGAGCGAACGCTTTAACCACTAGGCTACCCCAACGCCCCTAATCCATGTGGGTCAGTGTGATCACATGCTTGTTGTAAGTGACAACTAACTCGATCGGTAGGTGCGACAGTGACTTGGCTGATGCATGTTACCGTATCCCATTTGCTAATATTGATGCTCATGAAGTCCATCACTGGATTGTCTGGTGGACTTCGATTATTTACAGGCGAATGGAAAGTAGCTGGGATGTCGCATAAAAAACAACTAAAAGCAATAAATAAATAAATAAATAAATAAATAAATAAATAAATAAATAAATAAATAAATAAATAAATAAATAAATAAATAAATAAATAAGACACCTCACAATCAAGGAAAATCCTTCTGTCACAGGATACCACTGCAAGTTTTATCTTCATTTCCCTGAGGACCCGTGAAGGTCCCAGGGTAGATTAGGCCTTCAGCAAACCCACGCTTGCCACAAAAGGCGACTATGCTTGACGTAAGAGGCGACTAACGGGATCGGGTGGTCAGGCTCGCTGACTTGGTTGACACATGTCATCGGTTCCCAATTGCGCAGATCGATGTTCATGTTGTTGATCACTGTATTGTCTGGTCCAGACTCGATTATTTACAGACCGCCGCCATATAGCTGGAATATTGGTGAGTGAGGCGGAAAACTAAACTCACTCACTCACTCATTTCCCTGAGTCAACACTCCGAATTCCCTATAGCGATACAGCAGTGCGTATTTATTAAGGTGCAGCAAGACGCATCAGCACCGGCCCCACAATGGCATGAGACCAGACAGTCCACGCGAAAATCGGGTGGGCACACACCGGTGATTTTGCACAATAGTTTATCCGGAAACAGCCTCAACGCATGTGCCTCTTCCCGAATTCTCCCGAGAAAAGAAAACAATCATCACCAGCATTATCAACATCCATCCACCCATGGACACCGTCGTGAAGGGCCCGGCGATGTTTTGGCTTGTATACTTCGTATCTAGATGACCCCCTTAGATCAGGGCAATTATCTCAGTTGCCAACACATACTAATCTGGATTAATCAAAACAACGTGTAAGAATTGTGCGCCAGACATCGCAACCATACCGAACTGCGGGACAAAGTGCTCAACCACGTGGTCTTGCGTTACAATGTGGAGTCAAGTGTCGGTAACAGTCTGTGCCGAGCCTCATTCATGATCTTTGCTATGTAGATAGACTAAGTCCAAAGTCTATGAACTGCAGTGGTATTTTGCCTCGTCACCTAGAGCAGAGTATAAACACGTGTTACCTGTACGTACATTGGGTACCTACATGACAAAAATACTTTCGAACAATGTTTAGAATGTGTGTAACCCAACATCGATCAGTCAGTATCGATAAGCCCTAATCAGACAAAGCGGATTTACAAACACAGGGAGTGATTAGTGATTACCTTCACCATAAGGTCACGTCAAGTGCCCGCGTTATAACGGAGAGGAGGCACTTTGAGTTTAATTGTGTCACAGTTTGTGTCCTCAGTATTACGCAGAAACAATGTGACGATCATAAATCCAAAGTCGTTTCTGTAATGCTCATAGATCTATCAACATTTTACCTTGTGATAAATATTTGTTTAAAATAAATATAAAAGATTAAACATGAGATAAATATACTGCGGCTGATATTTTAAACTGTGACATGTTCTACTGACTATCACTCTGTTTTAAGTTCATAGAATGGCAACAAAAGACTTTTTGCAGTTTTTTATGCCACAGTACACAGACACTGTATTGCTTGGATGTCAATCATGTCACTATGAAGGCTTAACTACGGTCAAATCCAATAATCTACTACAGGGAGAACCCATGTTAAAAGCTTTTAAAAGCGAACTTGTTCAGTTAGTTATAGTTAGTTATAGTTAGTTATAGTTAGTTAGCTAACCGGAAGACATGATTTTTTCTACTATAGACTGAGAGAGTGACTCTAGCTTTACGCCGCACTCAGCAATATTCCAACCATATGGCAGCGGTCTGTAAATAATCGAGTATGGACCAGACAATCCAGTGACCAAAAGCATAAAAATCGACCTACGCTATAGGAATACGATGACGTGTCAACCACTGAATCTGACCACCCGATCCCGTTAGTCGTCTATTTTGAGCAGCTGGGGTTACTGAAGATCAATTCTAACCTACACCTTCACGCGTATACTACAGAGGGTGGATGTGTAACACTGTGCTGGAGCCAGCCATCTATGCAACAATAATCATGTATATTTTCTAAATCACCAGAAACGGAAACACCATGTTATCCGAATAGACAAGCTATGGGAGAATATATTTAAAACCTGTTGCGATAAGGAGCTATCAGGGTCATTTTGTACCATCGACGTACAAAATGGTTCGAGAAATCTGAATTCGAATTAACAAGGTCTCACTACATACTCGATCATACCCTGCGGATTTACTTGTTTTTGTTGTCTCTCACGCAGCGAGTTAACCAACACAGTTGTATAACAGATCTCCTCTTCTTAGGCAAGTCTAAATTTCACTTTCAGAAAGCAAAGAAACTCATTGTGCTGTCTGCTCTGTTATTTTATAACACTGCAGACAGCACAATGAATATAACAATATAATTGTGGAAGATACTTCCGTCCAAACACCATTTAATATTTTCATTACAGAGTCTATTGTTAAGGACAAATGTGTTTTGTACATTGCTTGTCCAGACAAAACAATGTATTATTGTACTTAACTTGCTATAGCGACAGAGGACTTCCTAGTTTGGCAGCTAAAAAGCCGATTTGAAAGTCGATAAAAGGCACGTCCTGGTTTTGTTTTCCACCAAAACGTTACAACACCTCAGAAGCACCAGAAACCCCGAGCGATCACGTAACCTAATAGTTCTGTTGCTTCATGAAGGACGTCAAACAAGCCGGATTTGCAAAACAGTTGATTATCATGAAAAAATATTCAAATCTACTAGCGGTCGGCCCGATGTCTTTGGTGGTTCTTTTTTAATAATGCCGGTCGTATTTCTGGGATACTTGTATTACTTGTTATATTCAGTGACTGTATGCTATGGTCAAGCCGAGCTGCTTAGTCATGCCGAACAATAACGTCTTCCATGTGCGTCCAACGTGTGGAGTCAGAAGTCTCCAGGGGACTGTTTACCTGCCATTTCATGTCACACATTTGGTAAATAATTCACAACAGGACATCATAGTTTTAAACCGCTTTTTGCAATATACTCAAGGAGTAGACTTCACACATTGTAACCATGTCTGATGCTCTATCACACCTTGCTGTTAAAATAGAGTACGACGTGTACTCCCCCTCCTCGCAGTGGTACTGCTGGAATAGTAGCTATACAGAAGGCGTTATAAAACCATGCTCACTCAGATGTCAATATTTGGGCGAGGCTTTGGTGATGCAATCAAGGAGGACGACCCAGAAATAAGGGGCAATGTAGCACACCCTTGAAACACATTTCTCATATCCCCCGGGTCAAAAAGTGGGACAGGCGCACAGTAGTGATTTACATGTTGCCCTCGTTTCGTTTTTACAGTACGAAAATTTATACTGTTTTAAGTCGGTCCGCCGTTTCTACGAATTAACAAGTCCCTATTGGCAGTTTCAGGTCAGAAGTAAACTTGGGTCGACTAACGACGAGAAATTGAAAAGTCTTTATCGGTCTCGAACGGCCAATGCTGCTTACAAGGCGAAAATCACTGTTTCATAAGTGCGCCAGGTGGGAATGGGCTCACAGAACTTAACGCGCATGGTAAACATGGCCAAATTCGAGATATGGCTTGGGCACGGGCTATTCCGAATATGATCATTATGAAACTGTTAGGTCACTGATAGGTTACCGTTTGTTTATGAACATATTTTCAGCGATGGGAAAGGGACAGAGAGATGACAAATCTTACATCCCTTAACCTGTGTTTCTGTGGAATCGTGGTATTTTATCAATCTACCGAGATGTGCCAGTAGGTGCCTATAGAAGTGGAACAGGAACTGCAGCTCCACTGACGCAGGAGACCATACGAAAGAACATGTTTTCAGATGAAATATACGTGTTTACTCGCAGACCTGTAACTCCTGACTCAGCGTGTGACGTACTCCTATGTGTTGAGGTTAGGGGGACGTTCCAGTGCAGATATTACGCAAAATATAGTACTCGCGTGACTCGCGAGAATTGTGCCTTGCTGGGTGGATAAATGTCGTTTTACGCGACACATAGGAACTGTACATTCATATCACGGCGATATTCACATGGACGAGTGTTGGTATAAAAGAAATATAAAAAAAATAATAAAAGAGCAATCTCTCAGAACCAGGGGAGGTGGGAGTGAGGGAGTGAGTGAGTTTAGTTTTACGCTGCTTTTTAGCAATATTCCAGCAATATCACGGCGGGGGACACCAGAAAATGGGCTTCACACATTGCACCCATATGGGGAATCGAACCCGGGTCTTCGGTGGGACGAGCGAACGCTTTAACCATTAGGCTACCCCACCGCCCTAGGGGAGGTGGGACAGCCTAGGGATTGAAGCGCTCGCTCGTCACGCCGAAGACTCGGGTTCGATTCCCCATGTGGGTACATTGTGTGATGTCCAATTCCGGGGCCCCTCGTTTTGATATTGTTGGAATATTGTTAGAAGCGGCGTAAAACCAGACTCACCCACCCCCTCTCAGAGCTAGCAAGTAGTCATTATGAAGCATGGACAAACATGAATGTGCCGATGAACAGTTTATGACAAGGAGTTGTTTTGTACAGCCTTTAGAGTTTCCTGGAACTGTCATTCTTCATAGCGAGCTATGCCTACATGCACCATCCAGTGATTATGCCTAAATGGATTTACTGGGTACGTGTTTCTTAAGAGGTCTGATTACACAAAATCGAGACAAGATGAAATATCTCGAAATAATTGGTGCCTCCTCAAATCCTGTGACAACACAGATCATTTAGGATCAGACATCTGATTTTGTGTCTTGTTATAGTCTATCCTGTTCATACCGCACAATTCAGCACTGTTAATACACAGCAAGTCATCTTTCAGCCATATATCTCAGATTATCTGTGATGTATACGCGAGAGTGTTTAGGAACGTCACAGAGCGGACATCCTCTCTTGTGTCTTATTAGTCCGTCCGTCTGTCTGTCTGTGTGTCGTCACATAACTTTAACTTATGAAACATCGGATCGTGTCTCTAATCAAAGCAACATTATTGACGGGCAAAGGTGCACGTGGCGCTACAACGTGTCCGGATAACCGTGTTACATGTTTTAACCAGGTGTTTATTATGCATTTCTTAATTGATCATTCCGTTCGCCACAGCAGCCCTGCCACATCAACATAGACTGTACCCCACAATGACTTGACACCGGTCAGGGTCTAACGTACGGCCCTACCCTTTTGACCTATTAGCTGAGACGGCAAAACCCGTTTCGTTCCTGGACAAAATAACGAGCCCTGGCCTGCCCCGACACCGACACTATCCGTGCAAGTACATCAAACGACAATATATATACAATCCCTCTTACAGAGCTTTTCCAAACAAAACAAGACCCATCCCAAGTTTTCCCTGTGACCTTCGCGTTATCGTCAGTAGGGCCTACTTCCGCCATCCGAGCCACCGTTTTCGACAAACCGCAGGTCTGTGCCGTGAAGCGACCTGCACCGAACAACCTTGCCAAGGAGAGAGAGTTCAACGCAATCGACACTCTCCCCAGTCACAGCATGCTGAATCTATCTGAAGGGCACATGTGGTTAGTGAAACATCAATCGATTTGATTTGATTGTTGGGAGGTTCATGATGGATAGCGAGGAAGTATTGCGGGCCGTTATACTGGTATTGGCACTGCCGCCTGCACACAGCAGCAGTTATTTCAAAACACTTTGTAAACCGTGACCTCGGTATACGGGATCGCTGTACATACACAACAATTAAGCCCAGTGCACCTTTCAGACATTTATCTCAGATTATCCATGATCTATGCGCGAGATGTCCAATGGAAGGCCCAAGAATGCATAGTGGCTGATTGTAAAGAGGACTGGTTG
The DNA here is from genome assembly GCF_037392515.1 of Haliotis asinina. NCBI lineage: Eukaryota > Metazoa > Mollusca > Gastropoda > Lepetellida > Haliotidae > Haliotis > Haliotis asinina. Next base: position 42,686,362 of record NC_090286.1, read on the forward strand.
AGAGGACCCCTTACCTGTATCCTACCATGATATAAACATGCAGCTGGACTATACTGGGGCACAAAACATGACTCACTCTGCGAGGTGGATTAGATGAGTTTCCGACACCTCAGCAGGTGCCCGTAACGTGATTCCAATGAAGTCAACCTGCAAATTGGCCAATGTAGCCTGCAGTGTGACCATTTATCTACAAACTGACCAATGTAACCTACAAGGTGACTAATGTAAATTAGAAAGTGATAAAATGTAACCTACAAATTGACGAAAGTAACCTACAATGTGCACAATGTAATCTACAATGTGCCTAATGTAACCTACAATATAGCCGGTGTAACCTACGAATTGACCAATGTAATCTGCAAACTGACCAAATCAAACCTACATACTGCCCAATGTAACCTACATACCTATGACCACGTGCTGAGGTGCGCGATATCATCATTTGACACGACACTGATTACAATAACGAGCCGTTCCACGTGTACCACTTTCACGCCCACTTGCGATCAACCGGACAGTCTGTATCTATTGCTGCTGCATTGATGATTTCATCTCCGTGTGACTGTATTGCAGGAGATGTGTACATCAGGGTAAATGTTGGGACATGGTTGCACATCGACGGTAAACTAACGTGTAGATGTTTATCTTATCTGACATTGAGCTAATTTTGTCGCGTGGGTGTCGGACATAATCGACAGCTGGGTAACCTATACATTTATCCGTTACTGGTTATTGCTTGAATAGAGTACATACAATCTTCTTATTTTTGCAGGGCTTTCTCGTGACCACTTAATGAGAGAAATACTAGTAAATGAGGGTGAGTGAGCATGCCTTTACCCAGCTTTCAGCAATATTCCAGCACTATCACGACGAGGGACACAAGTGATGGGCTTCACACATTATACTAAAGGCACGACTAAAAATTGTATACACATTCACTAGCATTGTCAATAATAATATATATACAGTTCATAGCCGCATCGAAACATGTCAGTGATTTAAAGGCATGTTAACCTGTAGTGAATGATAGCCAAAAGTGATGGAGGTAATAGACCGGTTTTGAAACCTGTGATCGCTGCAAGGTTACTGATAACGCCTTGAACAATAATCATTCATTCACTTTTAGACGTTGGTGAAGCTCATGAAGATACGCATGATGCTGATAAGCCTATCTGGAAACATTATAGAGGCTAACAGAGGTATGAAACCAGAGTTCTACGACTGGGCCACATACGGGGAGGGGGGGTCGTGATCGGGTTCACGATGTGATGCAAAGAAAAAATCTGAAGTTGTGCCACACTTCCGCCTTAACGCAGATACCCACACAAGAACGAACCGGGGTCTTGCTGCAGTCACAGAAGACGAGCTGTCTATAGACACTCACATCAAGTGGCTCCAACGGGAATGTTGGAAGGCCTCAAAAATTGACAGGGCCATTGTGGCCGTGAAATTGAACCTGACATTTTCTAACCATCACCAGAAAATCATAACTGACAAGATCCCTTTAGATGAAATACTGCAAATGTATCCATGGCTTCAAATCCCCGCCCCGTTTCACAGAACCCTCGCAAGTCTAAGATCTCGTAACTTTACTCGTAGCACCCGTAGCTCCTGTGTTACAGTATAGGAGGCACAATGGTTACGAGAAAACTTACGAGATCTTAGGCTCACAAGAGTTTAGTGATATCGGACCCAGGTATTTACTTTTGGTACTATTAAAAGTCGCATTGAGAGAGATATGTTTCTAGATTCTAGTGATTAGTGCACTTAGTCAATTTGACTGAAGTGCCAAGTCAACTTGACTAGCTATTTTTTTCAGTGTATAGAAACATTATCGAGGGGAACCGGGGTACGAAACCTGAGTTATACGATTGGTCCACATAGGTGCCACGTGATCAGGTTCGCGATTAATGTGATCAGATTCGCTGACTTGGTTGATGTATATTCTCATTTTCAAATTCCGATGCTCATTCTGTCAGTCACACGGTTGTCTGGTCCAGACGCAGAAAAAATCTCCGACAGCTGACCTACTGCTGAGCGCACACCAACAAAAAACAAAGCCAACACTATAGGAGATATCGAGTTTATGTTAATTGTAGCTAAAAGTAGACAGCAAAAACACATGGCCCTGGACGTCTGCACGTGGACATCTCCATGCGACTCAAAGGATGCAAGGGAAACCAAACACTCGTACATAGAGTAAACCTTCTCAAGAGCCAAAATAAATCCATCTGTCCGGTCGATTGGCAAACTCATCATCACAAAAAACAGTCTGCACACACAGAGGAAAGACGCAACACCTTGGAGATCAAGCCGTTATAACTAGCTTATGTGAGTGCAGGTTGCTCCATCGGATCTATTTTAACCCAAACTATCTATTTTTAACTGTTACCATTCCAACCGTAGGACTTTTCCACATGGCCTGTGCTGGAAATAGTGTCTATGATGACTAGATAAGACGTCGTGTAGGCAGAATATACCATGGTTCCGTTTGATCGGTTTGTTTTGTGTCATATATTACGCTGAAACGGGTATTCTTGTGCTACATGACTAATATTTTGGGTTTGAACGTCCGGGTCTCCATTTGACGTCACGCTGTATTTCGCCATTGTGGCCGTGTTCATTCTGTTACAATGAAGATTATTTGTAAGCATTTAACGTATTACAAAAGGTGTTTACTTGCTCTGTAGAGACCATATATGTGACTTCAGAATGGAGACAGATTGAGTTTAGCTCACCCACTCATTCTCTATTAATCTGTTTCAACTTTATGGTCGTCAAAATTTATTAGTGTACCTTTTTGGCGTGTAGGAAAAGGGAATTGTATTTAAGGGCACTTGAATGAAACAAGAAAACACTGAGCTACCAGCACTAAGACAGAAAAAAGTTTGAGATGCCATGGTTATTGAGATGATATTTCGGGTAGAGAGGTCAAAACTGCCACCCTTTACTCCAATCCAACCTCACTGTTTCTTCACTGCCGTTCACGTGGGCAGCTGAAAATGAATACATACATGTAAAACCACTCCTATAGCGAATGCGATGTTTGAAAAAAACACAACAAATCAGTAAAGTTAATAGCACACAATTACCTCGAGGTACGTGTGAAGCTAATTTCCGGTGTCCTTAGTCGTGATATTGCTGGAATATTGCTAAAGGTGACGTAAAACTCACTCCGTTTAACGTGACCCGTGAAGATCCGTGGTAGATAGAGGCCTTCAGCAACCCATGCTTGCCATGAAAAGAGACTGCTTGTCATAAGAGGCGATTAATGGGATCGGGTGGACAAGCTCGCTGACTTGCTTAACGCATGTCATCGGTTCCCAATTGCGCAGATCGATGCTCATGCCGTTGATCACTGGATTTTCTGTTCCAGACTCGATTATTTACAGACCGCCGTCATACAGCTGGAATATTTGCGTAAAACTAAACTCACTCACCCACACATTTAACGTTACGGATATTTCAAGCGACGGCATATGAAACAAACGTGATGAAGACTATAAACATGCAAATTTGGTACGTGTCATGTAAGAACAATCAATCAAGAACTGTGCATGCAAATTCTCTTGGTGTGTATCATATTAGGAGACACTGGCTACCTTATCTTCCAAGATCCCTGACCTAGAAATGTTGGCGGAATCACGCGATATACTAATATTCAAGTACTAGTGTATCACCATGTGAGTCACACACATCCCAGGTCCATCAGGCGATCTGCAAAACTTTCCTATCAACATTGTCTTGCGGTTCCACTGCTCCTGTAGCGGCTTCCAGCATGCTCAACAACAGATCGATAGAGAAAAATCGATCACCGTACGCTCCGAATATGGTCAGAGTCCCCATATGACTCAGTGGAATGCTGCCTGTTAGTGGGATTTTCTCGCTAGGTATATTCCATGAGTCAGTACATGTACGTTATGAGTCAAGGCTCATTTAGACACCATAATGATTATTAGTGCCAAACTCCAAACACTGCAGCCAGTGTATTCTTTGCAATGTACCTGCAGAGACTCCTTAACCAGTGGTTTGGTGCAAGGGTGTTGGCAGCGTGAAGAGTTTAAGGGCTAGGTTTACAGTGATGTAATACAATGGTGGTTGTGTGTTTGTGTCTCACAGCAGAACCAGGAACTGTGGCAGTTGATGGTATAGTTATTTGTATTTGTAATTGGCACGGGTATAATAACAACAATCATGTGACGATGATGATGATGATGATGATGACGATGACGACGACGACGACAACCTCTGGTGATCAGTGTAAGGATATAGTTGCTGTAGTTGCAGCATATGAAGCAGCAGCACCAACCGATTAACGCTATTTCTTTGAACATTTATGATTTTCACAGAAACGAACAAACACTTTTAAACTGAAATGAAGCTCCTGTGAGATGGGAGATTCCTGTACCTCACGAAATCTAGACTTGCTTCATTTAGGCATTTAGCACTGCAGAAAGGGTTGCATGGAAGAATAAATAATGTGGCTCAGACTACAGCAACAGCAGCAGCAGCAGCAGTAGTAGTAGTAGTAGTAGTAGTAGTAGTAGTAGTAGTAGTAGTTTCACGAGTGAAACTGTTGGAGTGACAGCGCTGTGGAGTTGGTAGTAGTTGTTGGTGTTTGGTTCAGACTACATCAGTAGTAGTAGTAGTAGTAGTAGTTGGTGTTTGGTTCAGACTACAGTAGTAGTAGTAGTAGTAGTAGTAGTAGTAGTAGTAGTTGGTGTTTGGTTCAGACTACAGTAGTAGTAGTAGTAGTAGTAGTAGTAGTAGTAGTAGTAGTAGTAGTAGTTGGTGTTTGGTTCAGACTACATCAGTAGCAGCAGCAGCAGCAGCAGCAGCAGCAGTAGTAGTAGTAGTAGTTTAACGAGTGAAGCTGTTGAAGTGACAGCGCTGTGGAGTTAGAAGTAGTCGCTAGACTAAGTGTTGAAGGCTAACGGAACCCCCGGGCAACCTCGCCCAGGCTATCTGGTGACCCACCTCCACGATATTGATAGGACTGGTTTCAATAAACTCAATCTGAAATTATAACCACTAACATAACAATATGTTGAGGCTTGATTGAATCAAATGGGTTGAGTTGTTGTGAGTTGTTTCCAAATAACATAACAATTGAATGACATCCATCTTGATAACAATGTGTTCAGATGTGGATTTATTAAGAAACTGTCGATCTAAGAAAATTTTAACAATACCAGTATATAGGCATCGGTGAAAAGGTGTCCTGTGAGTCAATTCACATTTTGGAATTCTTAAGAGATATCTCCCACAATCTGTCCTTTTAAATAAAGTGAAGTGATATTTATGAAAAAGGGGTTCTCAGTGAATCTGTATATTGACATCGTGTTGTATTATATAGTGATATAAATATTAACCATATCACTAATTTAAAACTGTTACTTTAGTTTGTGTATTTTTGTTATGATGGGGGCAGTTGTCGGGAGGTAGTTAGCCTAGACCCCCATTATACTAACATTCTAAGAGATAATACGTGAAAACAACTTGTAGATCTTAACTGATGTTACAACATCAAATATGTTTCTTTTCCCCATTTTCAATTGCACGTCTAACGTCGTCAGCACTGAAACATCACAAAGAGAATAATGATAACCCAGACAGGCGCCATACATTATTAAAGCAGTTGACACGATTTTAATCGATATCACCCTGACCTATAAATGACATAGGTCTAGACACATGATTTTTCTGTCGCTATTCCAACATTGACAGATTAACTCGATCCAAAACAAAACATTATGAGTGAATTACGCTTTGTTCCCAAACCGCCGACCCGGTAGATTATTCTGCTGAGTAAGAGGTTTTGAAATGTAAACCGGGCGGCGGAAGCGGCATGTTACGGCAGGTGTGTATGAGCGATCTACAGGCGCGATCGTGTTTGAGATTCACCCGACCTTGATCATTGCCCTACATTCCCACCCACACCACATGACATTGTGGGTGCGGCAGACAAGATGATCGCGGCTCGAGGCCTGTTGCTATTGCAACAGCGGATGTAGGACCTTCCTGTAAATGCTAGGAGCAAAGCTGGTGGTCTGCCATGCAGACCCATTAGCAAATATACCCAAGAAATCCCACGAAAGTCTAGTAAATATGGCAAGTCTAGATTTCAACAGCATCAGGATAAAATGAAGAAAACCTCATGGCTTCTTTTCATTGTTTTACTCTTTTTACTAGAATATTTTTTCTATAGACAATCTTCATTTCAGAACCTAGCTGTTGGTCTACATATAGTTGGTGGTAGTCTCTATAGTCTCTATGACCTTGGTATACATACACTAACGTTTAATCTCTGAATGTACTTAATCTGGATAGTTACAACTAAACCTATTTAAATTGAAAAGGGACCCCAGTGAGCAAAGAGATTCAGCACCTGGGGAAATCTAGACTTGCATCATTTAGAGCATTGCAGGTAGGACCAGGCGGTAAAGGAAAATGTGGTTCAGGGACCGTGAGACAGACAAGCATTCTAAGTGCGTCAGTCAGGTGTAATGAAAAATCGAATAATGTTTTATATCAGGATGTATTTACTAAATCGACTACTGATTCCTGCTCGTGTTTGTCCATGTGTACTATCCTGGATAAACCGACATAAGCCAACTGGCCTATTTCAAAGCATGGGCAGTTAGGATAATCTTGAGAGAAGTGAATGAATCATAATATCGATAATGTGAATGAAACGCAAGGGAAATGACAGATATAAAATATGTTACACCTGATGAAAATAAAAACACATTAGAAACGGATGAATTATACGAAAGCGCGTGTATAAGAAAATATGATACACGAAGAAGATGGTGTAAACAACACAACACGGGGCATTGTTTATATTTCACATAAGGTCCAGCTTAATGCCACATAAGACGTCAGAGATCACACTGAAAACCTTTGCAAAATATGAAACCGTCATTGTATGCAGATAAGGTGCTAATCTCACTGCATGCCAAAATGTGGAGACGTTGTTGAAACTGTCGCATGTTTTCCATCGTGGACGACCTCGAATGTAACTACGACGCGACAAGACACCCTTTGTCACTCAAAATCCACACGGCATTAACGTCCGCGCACATGACAGCGTGTTTTGCACATGGCGACAGTTGTCATACGCCCTCAAGTACGTCGAGACGACAGCTGCTGCGTTAGGTGCCATGCAACTCAGACCTGATATAACACAACGTTTTGTTCTGATCGAATCGTGTTGTCTCCGGGTATGTAAGGTTTGGGCACAAGAAACTAAATACATCTCTCAGCTGATTTATGTCATGTTTTATTTTCAGTTGAAAATAACTTCTACGATATCATATCTAAACGATTAAGTTGCCTAATAAACATTAAGCAGCACTGAAATTGTTTTAATCTTATTAATCGATATGTTTAAAAATTGATAGATTTACAGGAAACACATTTGAGAATGGTAATCTCAGAAGTGGGGTTTAAGGTGTTCAGGAATGCCCTTTGGTAGTATCGCGCAAGCACGTGTTTATGTTGCCGATTCCGAACAAATGTGGTTCTACTTTAGTTTGTCCACCGAGACACCAGTTTCACGGGGAACTAAATAAAGGTCATTATAACGCCCCATTGATTTCTTATAGTGAAACAAGAGGAAGTGGGAACACCTTGTTTAACGTAGTCACCCGACTTGGCCACGGTCCACTGAACCGACCAGTCCTTGTGTGATCCCGTAATACCAGGTAGGGAAAGCCCAGTAGCTTACAACGCCTTTTGCATGACTGAGCCCGGGATATCAAAGGAAGGAGCTCTCTCAGAAGACATTGTTGTCAAAAGACAAAGGAATGCTCGGCTAATGCCGTAACATGATAAAGGACTGTAAGCGGTGATAAAACGTGGACAGCAGCTGTGAGTCAGTGAGTATGTTTTACGCCGCTTTCAGCAATATTCCACGAAACGGACGAGGACACCAGAAATGGGCCTCACGCATTGTACCCATGTCGGAAATCGAACCCGGTCTTTCGACGAACGCTTTAACCACTAGTGAGTGAGTGAGTTTAGTCTTACGCCGTGTTTAGCAACATTCCAGCAATACCATGACCGGGGACACCAGAAATGGGCTTCACACATTGTGCCCATTAGGGGAATGGAACTCGGGTCTTCGGCGTGACGAGCGAACGCTTTAACCTCTATGATACCACACCGTCCCAGCAGATATGGTCACTGACAAGTATGTTCACATCTTCCAGTTTACTGGACATTCAAGAACCTACATCTGGCGAGCAGTGTTACCTGATATTTGTAACATATGTCATATTTGGGATTTCACTTTCTTAGTATTTCTGATATTTGTATTCATACAGCGACCGGCGGAAACTAGTTTCCGGTCTGTACCCGTTCAAGTCTTAAAAGGAATTCAAAACGTGTACGCTCACAGGAAACACTAGTCTACCTAAGAATTCCGTATTGTCGCATATACGTCATTCACGTGTGCGTTTAAGCCATGGGGATTGAAGGTCAGATGAGGTCCCAAACACCCTAAGCGGGACCTATCAACTTATGACCCGGGGGCTCGGGTATGGTGAACGCGTGCCTTGCAGTTGCAGCCAGCTGACCGTGTGTCATCGTATCGCGTTCACTACATTTCTCATAAGCATATGTTTGCACAGATTCGATTATTTATACACTTTCATTCCGAAGTCCAGAGTTTGATTCCCTACATGGATACAATGACGCCCATTTCTTGTGTCCCCGCCCTAACGTTGCTGGAACATTGTTAAAAGCGGTGTAAAACAACACTCACCCATTATCAAAGCACTTGGGACAAGCTTTAATAAGAACGGCAAGGCAGAAGGGAAGATGGTGGTATTCAGGGACTGACTGTGACCAGACAGGCAGCACACAGATTCAAGCTCATTAAACAGACGAAAGCACAGAAAACTAGCTTTAATAATCACACTAGGACACTTGACGGTCAAATAGATGTTCGGGGTGGCCAGTGTTAGGAAATACAAACATCTTCATAGTTACATGGAGTAATATTTATTAAGTAATGTTTAATCAATAAGGGTCCATTTTAAGCCACATTCGTTTTCGTAGCATTTACCCATGGAATTTACGTAAATTTCAAATTACATCGTTATTCATGCATATGCCTGATGCAACAGCTCAATCCACGAAAAGTCGAGAAGGGACCTTGTTTGGCGGTTAACCGTAAACACACGTCCACCTTCAAGCGTTCTCACACAAGGTTGTCGGTCGATAACCAGACTCACATACAGGTTCTGTATTACCTCAGGCACTTGAAACGTTTAGAAATATTATCATCGTGCAAATGAAAGCATACGATTGCAATATTCAGAAACGTGGGTGACGAAAGGGGTACGTGTTCTTACATACTGTTTTCCAATAAAAAATACGAGTGATTGAGTAACTGGTGCATACATCCTTGTATATTAAAGATGATATCTACAAAGGAAAGTTTTAATATCCGTGTATCATTAAAAAACACACATATATATACCCTCCATGAACCGCATGTGCACGTCCTTTCCAGGTAAACTAAAAATAGATTCTCGGGAAAACCGGCTATACACGGATTTCACGATCCTTGTGCAATGACCGACCTAAGCTAGCTATTACCGGTTCTGGACAGTTAGGTCACGTTCATGTGACCAATGTTTTATACACCGTACAGAAGAAGGCTTTGTCGTATGTGTACAGAATTACATTTACAAAATGATAACATTGTTCAAGATTTTCACAGGTTACAGAATGAATATGCAATGCAGTGAGGGTCTTGCGTCACGAGAGCAAATTTTAAAATTCTGCAGTACATTCACTCGCGATTCATGCTCAATATTTGATTTTCATATGGGTAAACATGAATAACGAAGACCTTTCGTGGGATCAACATCATGCAATATTTCAAACGTAGTCAAAACGAATGCCGTGGATCTTGAAGTGGCAGGAATTCCCTAGCCTCGTTCCGGAATAGCTGGCGCAAGAACCAACGTGTTAAATCGGTTGGGAGAATTTAGATGCGTGGCGATTTGTTTAAACAATCATGGGTCAGTGCAAGCATTTATTTGAAGTAAAATATTCCAGTTCTTTAGGGCACTTCAATGTGCTTCAATAACTGCACCATTAGCAACGAATATGGCATACTTTGACATATAATAAGGGAATAAAAGCACATGCGACATAGCAACCGGTTTCTAGGGAAGTATTTTCCTTACCTTTGACATCTGCTTCCAACCAATGGGAGGACCGCACGGACAGGCAACACCTTGCATTGAGCTAAAGACTGATACCACCAGTGTGTCAGCACATTCTTGTTGTGAATCTTCAGAGAGAAGGACGTGTGTGTATTTCATGCAGACTGTTGGATATACCTGTGCAGAAATTGGAGTACATTTAATCATGACACTTACAGAATACGATGATAACAACAAAATGCAGCAGAAGCCACAGTAAGTACTGTTTATTTTATCCAGGTGTTTCAGTTAAAGTGCTTTTGACATTGGACATTTGGCCACGTAATCATTGCAACGTTGCATCAGGTGAGAAGATGGGTACGAATTCAAAGTTCAGGTTTAAATACTAGAACCCACATTGAACTTGTATGCCACAGGGATAATTTTGCTGTAATTTTAGGAAGCTGGCATCGTGTTCTGAAATTTTGAGACTTTGACAGGTGTTCCTTGTTCTTTCCCGCGCGTTATGAGAGCCGTCTTTGCAATGTATTTTAAAAGCTTGGTGGTCACTAGTTGACAAGGCAGCGGGTGGAGTGTCATTAATCAGCAAAACTGTAAAAGCAGTTTTCAAAACGTGTCTTCAGAAAGCAATATTATATATGCATGATACCGTCAAAACGGATTTTGACATTAGATTAATTAGTTAAATACGATTCATGTGACATATAAGTAAAACAATAGTTTGCAAACTGTTGTCGGGATGTGTGCTGTGTGAAACGTTGGGCCGGCCCTAATCCAGACTCAGCGCGTGACTGGATGACGTCATCAGCGCTGAGTGTTTGTGTGTTGCAAGTGGTGATATACAAACACTGGCATTCACTACGAACAATGTTAGTATGTATGGGTATGTACGCCGATTACGATTATTTTACCACCAAAGTAGCTTTGTTGTGACATCAGCTGATAAGCTCATAGTTGGGCTCGCGCTCCGGTCAGGGGAAGCCCTGTCATGCAGGTCCTGATTACTCACGAGGCTATTTATAGACATGACTACGCACTTGCTATAGGACAGTGTTGAAAACGCATGTTGTCTTTCGTGTTGCAGGAATCAGCTGACAGTTGGCCACGCCCTCCGTGATACAATCTGGCAGGGCCTAGAGCAAGGAAGATTGACTTGCGGAATGTTCGAATGCGCAAAGCATTTGGAAATGTAAGTATCAAAGTTAACGATCAAGTTCAATTTGAATACTTTTATGTCATTTTGTATAAAGTAAAACTATTTTAGCAATTACAGTTTAATCCTTGCAGCTAGGTTATGAATGCAATGTCGTCATCATGAGATGCTTGTATCACTGCATAATTTGACTTTGCACTGTAGATGAAAGTGAAAAGAATTAGGGGAATCTGTTTATTAAGATTACACGTTCAAATAGATATTGCGCACTTTGTTATATTCATTCAAATTAATCAAACTTGTTATTTTTTCAGTAACTCTCACAACATCATGTTGTGTGTCCTGCCTGAAGACATGGTAGGAGACGTGTCAGTACATATTCATCACACTCTCATCGAGGCTTTCTGTATGGAAAACAACATCAGACTTGTCAGGGTATGTAGCTTTAATCTTTTTCCGCGTCTTTTGTAATTTTTATCAATAAGATGTTTTTCCTAAACAGGGTGTTGAAGACCCCTCGAATCTGTTTCATGTTTCTGTAATTAATTTTAATGGCATATTTACTAAGTATGAAAATATCTGATTCTAATTTGTTAGTGGTATAACAGTTTGACCAACTTGCTAAAAAGCTTGATTAGAAGTCGAAGTCATTTAAGGTAAATGGATAATCTCACTTTTGCCATCTGCCTTAAATTGTTTACCTCTGCTTTTGTTATGGCTCAGTAGAGACTCTAATCGTATTATCAACCAGGGACATTGTGCGTATGAAATTAGCGCCTAAAGCTTCTAATTGCAAAGCGGCAATGAGCTCCATGTATGTGTGTGTGTGTGTGTTTATGTCTTTGTGTCTATTGTGTCCATGAAACGATGGCACTAAAACATAACAAGCTGTTTGGGCGGAAAAAAACCAACATGTTTACCGAGCCCTGTGTGTGTTGCCATTTGGCTCAACGCTGCATACATATCTCACTTTAACAGGAATTTGATCTAACTTGTAGTTATGCGAGTCACCTACAAAATTTCACTGCGTCATCGTATGTCCTAGTTTGCCCTCTACCTACATAACCATTGGATCAGATTGGCGTTGCCACACTCATGAATATTTCATTTAAGGGCCAACCAATCGGATCTTCGCTTACAAACGCATTAGGAAGGAAATTCGGTCAGATAAACAATAACACGTGTTTTGCTCTAGATCGTTGAGAACGTGCATCACTGCACGCGACTGTAAAAGTCATCATGTTTGCATATTGTTTTACTCGGATTCCTTTGCTGTTGCTGTTCTTAAGACGCACATGCGTACATATATTTAGGAGATCATAGATTTGCCTTAAATGAAACGAGTCCATGATATGTCTAAATTGGTTCCAGTTGTCTTGTAGAGCAATGTGCCCAGATTTTGGTGGTTGTTACAACAGTTGCATTTTTATCCTTCAGGTCGACAGCGAAGACAAACTGGCTTCAGTTGTCAAGTATCGCCCAGGACAGAAAATGAACGACAACGACGTCGCTGCTGGAAGAGTTACGTACGACGATGCAGGCTGCGTCATCGTGGACTACCCCGAAGATGACCTCAGTCCTGCGGAAGTGGCCGTGACCACATTCTGCAAGTCTGTAGCTGGGATGGGTTATGGACCTGCGACCGTGGTGACAATACCCGCATGAACATGCCGGGTATAATATGGACATTCTAAGGTAATTATTCTCCCAGATGCAAGTTAGATATTTCCCAGACGTCTGTTGCTTGTTGTATCACTTGTGTAGTAAAACAAAATACAGAAAAACAGAACAGAACAAACAAACGGAAAACCACGCTAACTCATGACTGTTGAGTTGCAAAGCATGGGCAAGACCTCAATACTATCGATATATGAAGCTCTGCAACCTAGTGAGCTTACAGGAAAAAAAATGGCGCCCTACGTGCCTGGTTTACTGCATGTGGCATCCTTGATGTCAGCAAATCATAATTTCATTAGAATGGCTATTGTTATAAGATTCTTGTTTAACCTTTCCTGCTGTATAACAATTAAGCAAATGAAACCAGATAGCCAGAAGGTTGATATCATGAGCATCAATCTTAAAAGAGTTTAATTTTGCAGCTGTGAACACTTTGTTAAGTAGTGCTTTATGATATGGTATTCATGTTTCAGGGAAAACCACATCCCAAAAAATATCCGCAAAAAATGAAGAGATCTTCATGCCGGTGAGACATCTCAGATCTGCAACTGCATAGTTGGATCTATGTCTCAAACCGTAGATGGGTTGAAGTCATCTTCATCGCTACATATCCATTCTCTCATCAACACCCATTGGTCATGTAACATGATTCCGGACGAGAGACACGGATTGACTGGAAGCACTGGTTATCCAGCCACCATCCAGGTTCGCGTGGAGTGTTGTTAAACACAAGCATCCACGTCATCAACAAACACAAAGGAACCACTCTAAATGAACTGTGAATGAACATCGGAATTCGCTTGGATATCACCTGAACAGTGTTAAAAAACAACATTTCATGCCATTCATCTATGCAAAAAAACATAAAAGGAAAAAATGTGTGTATATAACATATAACAAAAAGTGACAATGTTTCGTCAAGGAATGACGAACAGTTCAATGCATCAAGGCATAGGAACGTGTGACTTTCTTCTGGGGTTATCTGCCCTTGAACGACCTGGTGAGGAAGGAGGGGTGCTGTGAAAGAGCTCAGAGAAGCTCGAACTTGCCGATCAGCTAACGGCTATACAAAATAACGGGACTCTGTGTATGCATTGTCCTGCTACATTAAGCAATAGACAGTTGTATGTCAGTTTATTATAGATCAATAGAGACTTACAGTTATGTTAAATACAGTAGCTACATTCTTTGACATTTGTAAAGTTAGATTGAGAAGTCTTTAATGTTATTGGCTATATGTTTTGTTATGTGTTACTAATGATGTTTCAGATATTTTGTTTAGATTTAGAAATAAAAAATGAAAAAGATTTTCTATTTTCATGTTGTTCTTAAGGATGAAGGTGAGAGCGAGTAAGTAGACTTTTACGCCGCTAAGAATAGCGATAGTCCGGTAAAATCCGGAATCACTGGATAAGGCACATTGCACACGTGGGGGAGCGAACCCACCTCAGACGTGATGGTCGAACGTCTTATCTACTGGCCTGCCACACAGCTCTGTGAGTGGTGGTCGATTTTCTCTTCAGCCAGCAGTCGTTTTCTTTTCGATGACATGAATTTTCATTTATTTTTGAGACCAGTCTGGAGTCAATACAGTGATCCTGTATTCACGATATATCGTGATGATATAACACTTATATCTGATGATATGTAAACGATTTTGTAGCATTAATATACACATATACAACACGTTTGTCAAACGTAACTGAAGGCAACTAATGAGGTCTCTTGCTCACAACCTCAGAGAGTGGTATTTTGCAGTCATTGTAAATATACCATGCCTACATCCTTCACGTACAGTGGAAGCTGACAAAACCGGCATGTGTCCAATCCGGCAAGTTGTCCCATCAGTGGCTCGTACATTTATCATCAGCCCTATAATCCAGAACATTGTCTAAACCGGATAAATTATTCAGTCCCAATGAGTGCCGGTTTAGACAGTTTCCACTGTATTTACATACACTGCATGGTATACACACAAAGATACCACCACGCCGAACTGAGAAACCATAGAGTCACCTTGCCTTACATAAACGTCACAGTAGTGGTCATTCATGTAGGTCATCCGTCGCACGCATCACTGATAGACCGCAGCAGATAGTTACGAAACGGTAATCCAAGTATAACGTTTCTGGTTCCCCATGGTAACTGGACTAGATTTGCCTAACGCACCTTATAAGGAATTGGAAATGAGTGTGGTTTTGCACCGCTTAGCAATATCCCAGGAATAGCACGACGGGGGCCCCAAAAATGGTGTACCCATGCGAGGAACTGAACCCTGACCCTTGACGTGACGAGCGAACCCCACCGCCTCTATAAGCAGTTGGACTGTAACTGGGGACGGTTTCACAAAACTTTCATAAGCCGAAGACGTCGTAACTTATGTCGTAGCATTCCTACTGTAAGCATCTAAACGGTACGAATGCAACGAAAATATTACGAGATCTGAGGCTTACGAAAGTTTGTGAAACAGGTCGTATAGTACAGGCCGTAGGTAATACACCTGTATAATATCAGCACCTAGCTAATGTGACAAAGGAAGAAAATGCAACTATTGTGATTTGGCAGGTAGTGTTGGTAGTTCCATTGCTGTTTTAGTGTAAATTACAACCTGTCAATGTCGAGGACAAGGTCTGTTCGCATTAGTATTTCACATGTTGTTCCGTGTCCTACCTTGTCTGCTTTGATTCTGTCTCAGTGCATGTCATGTTTGCAGCTGTGTTGATGGCAGTTGTGGAGAACGCATCCTATACATCAAGACCTTAGTAATCCAGACGTGTTGAAGGAATGTTGGATTCCACCTCGTTAATCTGGACCTTTGAATGTAAACAATGTACTACAAGTATTTCTTATCAGGAATTTTCGAGGTAACATTTTAGCAAGCCTCAGTGCTAGTTTTCTGGCCAACATCAAAACTTCGGGTTTTTTATGTCAATGAATCCCGTGGACTTCAGTTGACAATCATTCCAAATTGACTACCAGGGGAGACTGAAGTAAGTTTTCTAAAAGTTGAAACTTGACAGATTTGTGTGAAGAGACAAACAAGTGTCATTCCTAATATTTCTGCTTCGGAAGCAAAAGCTGCACTACATACTAGTTTGGTTGTCACTGTATACACGCAGAAGATATGGGAAAAGTGACGTTCGATGATTACCAGAAAATTAAACTGCGTTTCCACAGCTCAAGTTTGTCAAGACATGTTGGCAGATTAAAAATATCCCCGGGAATAGCACAAAACAGACCCCCACCATGCTATTTTCGACCTCGGAGGGCAGTGATTATTTAACAAAAATAGATGTCGATAGAAGGTGACAAATAACTTAAAATACTGCTTTGAACACATCATGAATGAAGACGCCTTAATAGGCAAAGACATGGGACGCGTTCAATTCCATATCGGGTATAAACATGACACAGATACGAAACACACCAGTTATCACGCACCCGTATATGTAATGTCCATATACCGAGATTATAGTTCAACCCCATACAAGGCAAACATGTATATGTAACCAACCATACATGGGCATAGTGACCCTTAGATCAGAGTTACCTCCCTTCCGCCACTTCTCTGTCACGTTGATGCTTCTGCACGTGTTCAGCATCGTGACCTTGTCGCAATTTTATGTAATAAACAGTTACCGACATTAATGCATTTTGTAACGCAGCAGAGGTATAACAGTTTTATACTAAGCAGACGTTTTTATATTTTCTTGCACTATTTAAAGAAAGCGGGATAGTTCACCCGCATCAGTATATAGGCCAAATGCTATAGATTTCGTGTGTTCAATGGATCGAGCATAACAGGCATAGCTGTACCTGCAGGTAAATGAATACCATATGAAATGCAGTTACCTCATCTGAATACACATACATAATTTTGTTGCACCAACATCTACATTCTTTTTTTTAAATGAGGCCTGAAACGTTTGAAATCTTTTACTTATCTCTTCAATGAGCATATTTCACTTCAGAAACTGTATCACAAACATGATCATAAAATATAATGAAAAGGAGTCAAGACACTTTCCTCTCTTTTTGAAACTGTGGAAATCTAGACTTGCCACAAATTCTAGACTTGCGTGGGCGATCTCAATTGTATTTGTTTCAAAATCTGCTTGATAGATTTCCTTTACTTGTAAAAACATACTTAATTTCAAAACCATCAATGACCATACTCTCCAAATACTGTTAATAGCAATGTATGCTGTGGACGATAAGAACTTGTAATCTTAATGTGACTCTTAATGTGTGAGCTTAATCTTAATGTGAATAACTGAAACGAATAAGAACTGAACTAATAAGAGTAAAAGTATTGCCATGATCATCACTCACAGGGAAGCACGCCTGATAATGTGATGTTGGCACGGGTAATTCATGTTTGTGTTTTAAATTGGATCTGGGCATAATCACATCCTTGAAATACTCAAAAACACCAGTAGAAAGAGCATGTGCAAGTTGTGGATGCAGCTATAGGAGTTTAGTCTATTTTTGTTCGTTTGTTCCTATTTTATTTAATTATAATTATCAGACAACACGTCCTTGTTTTCGTGTTATTATTTCTTGTTTTGATAGTCCCCGTACTAACGTGATTTCTGCAAAAATATCGTTTACATATACTTAGCCGTCAAGGATAAAGTAATTTTCTTCACAATGTCATTGTGATTGAGGTGCTGATGTAATTAGGGCTTTAGTGGGAAGGTGCGGAATCGTTGATGACACAAGACACTCGGCCACGTGGAGAAGTGTGGTTTACACGACATGGCAACGTGTACCAATGTCTTTGAGCGTTACCTGGAGATGATGTACACCGTTAAAAAGTAAGGGTTATTTGATTTACAAGACCGATCAAGTGCAAATGATGAAGCCAAGTAGGAAACAGATAATGAAGAGAAATTTAGGGAAAATGTGACATTACTCCATTCCTTGGATATGTTTCATCTGTATGGATAAATATCACTTTTTCTCATGTGCATTACGGAATATCCCCGACATTTTGTAATGGAATAGGTACATTTAACAACAGTGAGGGAGTGATTATTTATTTATTTATTTATTTATTTATTTATTTATTTATTTATTTATTTATTTATTTATTTATTTATTTATTTATTTATTTATTTATTTTTCATTCACCAGCCCGTTGAGCTGCGGATCTTAGACACTGACCACTTGTGAAGGTCCATGAGTTGGTCATGGTGACCAGTAATTAATGGTATTCAAACACAGCCCAGCTACTGCATCGCCTTGTACATTGGTCCAGCCTTGTCCTATCTGCCTCCAGTATACAGATAGCAGATACTGTTTGGGGTTTCCCTGTGTAAATTGGCCCCTATAGTCCCGACCAAATAAATCAGCGCCTGATATACTGGGTTATAAAAGAAACTTCACAAAATGTAATTTTTGAAAATAATGAATAAAATTTTTCTCTGACGATACATCTATGTATCCGAATTGGGATCCCTATCGTACGACTCAAGAAAAACGTTAGCAAAACCCCACTCAAACCCATCCATTCGTCGTGCAAGATAAATCAGGTTTGTACGTGCAGTCGGTCACGGGATTTTCGCATCGAAGTTTTCTCCATTTGCACGTGTTTGCATTGACCTCTAGAATTGAAACACAGTTCTAACGGTTCTTTAAATGCCACGATTGTCAAATGTGCAACGTGAACGTGTCGTTTGCATGTTGCACGCGGGAAGATCAGTTACTGACGCCGCAAGAGCAATGGGATGCAGCCCTCGTACTGTGTATGACTTTAAAGGTCGTCTACAACAAACTGGCACCACTTCTGATTGCCCAAGGTCGGGTCGTACTCGTCTGACGTCACGCGCAAAAGACCGCCAAATCGTACTACATCACCTACGTGACGGATTTCTGCCGGCTACACGAACCTGGGCTGAGAGAGATGTTCAGAGGTCGACTGTCCTCACAGACCATTCGAAATCGGTTGCGGGCTGTCAATCTCCATTCTCGACGTCCATATCTTGGACCAATACTAACGCCGTTTCATCAACGTCAACGTCTGCTGTGGCCCAACGTCACCTCCGATGGACCCAGAGAGACTGGAATCGAGTCGTCTTTAGCGATGAATCCAGGTTTACCCTCAGATTCGCGGACGGCGGGCATGGAGGCTGGAGATGACGTTGTGAACGGTATGCCCAATGTTGTGTACGGAAAGTCGACTGATTCGGGGGCCGGAAGTTGCATGGTGTGGGGTGCATTCTGTGGGAACAACCGTTCCCGACTTCTAGTCATCCGTGGAAACCTCGTACTGTGACTATGTGTCCCAGTCCACCCAGTTGTGATTGGGTACCTTGTAAGGATGGGAAAGCTACATTAACTTAGTGCGCCTAGTGGCTGCAACAGCTGTGTGATCCCTTGGGATGTTCAGATTGACATCCTGTGATCGAGGGAAAATATACCAGTGCCTTGAGCATGCTCTAGTTGCATGGATATGTGCGCTAAATTAATATACTGACTATAATTCAGAACCTGAGGAAATCTCTCTTGTTTCATTTAGAGCTTAAACAAATATATAGGGAAATAATGTGGTTTAGAGCCTGTGAGATAGACTACTGTCAGAACTGTCAACATCACCTCACTACCTGCATCGTCAACAGGGACGGTCGCATCCCATCCACATATATCAATTATATACGGAGTCAAAAAAGAAACTTCACATTCTTTCTTCAGGGCACTATAAAAGAACAGGATGTGGTAAGATGGTTAAATTGTTATTATTTCATTGTTGAGATCTGTGTGATATACTCGATACACTGACAGTGCCACAATCAGTGCCATTAGGCTACACCGCCGTTCCAAAGCATGGGTATACAGAATGTCAAGTCACAAGAATAAAAATTCGAGATTTCTCAGTTCAATTGTGTGTGTGTGTGTGTGTGTGTGTGTGTGTGTGTGTGTGTGTGTGTGTGTGTGTGTGTGTGTGTGTGTGTGTGTGTGTGTGTGTGTGTGTGTGTGTGTGTGTGTGTGTGTGTGTGTGTGTGTTCCATGAATGGAACGCGTTCAGGAATGAGCACCTGATCGCGGTACGCAGCAGCTGAGGGTTGTGTACTGTACACTAGGGGTTGTGACAATACTGAAAGAGAATGCACACAAAGTTGACACTAAGCCTTTTACACCCGTTCACAGGTGAATCTCCCAACTCGCTGGGGCTCCATTTCAATACATAGATGGGTTCATTTGTTAGCATCAGAAAAATATACACTCAGAGACTAAGCGTTAGTCTATTCCTGCAGAAGAAATGGTAATGGTGACTGTAATGTTATCTAAAATAATAATAAATAAAAAAAATAAAAATTAAAAAAACAACAGAAAATATAACACTTATGGATTTTGAAATAATGCTGTGACAATACTAATAGATACAGCTGCACAACTGGCTGTCAGGTAGCCGAATGGTTAAAGCGTTCACTCGTCAGGCCGAATTCGAACTCTCGGATACCAGTCTCGACAGTATACAGCGTGTGAAGTTCATGTATGGTGTCCCCCGTCGTCATATTGCAATCAGAATTATCACCCGCTGTTTGCCAACCTAACCGGAGACCTCCCGACCATGTCCGTTTCACAACGACAACTACACAACTAAACGTGAAGGTCCGGGTTAGAATCCATCTTCAGTAAGCCATGCTTGTCGTAAGAGGTGACTAACGACATTGGGTGGTCAGGCTTGCTGACATGGTTGACACATGTCATCGATTCAGAACTGCGCAGATCGATGGTCATGATGTTCATCACTCCATTGTCTGGTCGAGACTCGATTACTTTCTGACCGTTGCCATATAGCTGGAATATTGCTGAGTGCGGCGTAAAGCTAAATTCACTCACTCAGAGCGACAACATTAGCTAACTAGTTGTTGTTCATCGTGTCAGTCACTTCACCCTGCAGCTGCAACTAAAATAGCTCCTAGTGACGCTTATTATAACACAGACAATGCCTGGCGAAGACGGTGGTAGCATGGAGCGAGCTATTTTCAGAGCTAACGGGATATATATAGACACAGCACTTGCCGTGGTTGCAAGTGACGGGAGGCGAATCTGATGAGTGATGTGGGGGAGTATATATCCTTTCACAGACGCTCGGGAGACTTCAGATGTCAGAGATGTCTTAATCTGAGGGGATAGCTGACGTCTAAACAAAAGCGGCGGTCTTCATATTTTGTGCTGATACTTTAGTATCTGTAAAATATGTTCATTTCACTGACTAGTTGTGAGTCAAAGCAGATACCGTGTGGGTAGGGTTTATTTTGGGAACAATCAAATTGAAAAGAAATAATCACCACGTGTTTTCGTAGCATGTACTACAGGTGTTTATGTTTGTACGTTTGTGTGATTTTGTAAATATTATTCAACAGCAAGGACCCTGTCGCCTGTGGCTCAAAACAACATAATAATTGCAGCAAAACATCTTATTATTTGCTATTTCGATGAAAACAAGACATCTGCACAATTGTTAAGCAATTACTCGGAGGACCTCGCAACACAGGCGAGTGAGTTTCTTCAGTTTCTTCACTATGTCATCTTGATTTAATTGGCGGCAATGAGAGATCTAACTGTTGATTCCCCACGTGTCTTGTCTATGTCCTGTCACCTTCGTATCTGACCGATGATTTAAGGCACCCGGGCGTCACTGTAGACGTCATTTCATTACGCCAGACGTCAACCATTGTGCGAAACAATCTTGTCGCTAACGTGATGCTAAATGCCAGGATTTAGCATGACAACCGCGACGCTACGGTTGTTTTTAGCAATATTGCGCGGGGGACACCAGAAATGGGCTTCACACATTGAACCCTCGTGGGAAATCAAACTCGGGTCTTCAGCGTGACAAGCGAACGCTTATTAACCACTAGGCTACCCCGCCTTCCCATTTATATGAGGGTGTGTCAGCATTATCAGGGGAGAACTACCCAAGTGATGCAGGCCATAGGACGCTTATCACTCAAACACCCGAAAAATCCGGATTAGAATATATAGGTCTTCAGTAATATTAGGAATGGGTTAAAATCTCATAATCGATGACTAGTTCAATACAACCGATCAATTATCGAACATAACTGGTTAGCATCATTTATCGAATTCTTTGGTTATGTTTTTCATGTACACGAAAAAAAAATTAAAATAAACATTCCGGCTTTTTTAAATCAAATTCCTAAACATGACTAGCACGTTAAGGACATAAATTTCCTGGAGTCTTTGAAACAAATTCACTCATGCCTTGGACCAAGCTTCTTGTGCTTATCAAATGTATCAGACAAAACCAACCTTGTGAAAAATGTTGAGAAACATGCTATGAGAAAAGATGATTATATGATATCATTGCTACCAATTTCCGATTATTTCAATTAATCGGACCACCACTAGTCTTCAGGAACCCATGCTTGTAAAATGCGTCCAACTGGAAAGGGTGATCGGGCTCGCTGACTTGGTTGACACATGTCACCGTATCCCAGTTGCGTAGGTCGATGTTCATACCGTTGATCACTGGGTTTCCGTATAGCTGAAATATTGCTGAGTGCGGCTTTAAACAACAACCAAATCAACCAAATTTAAGAAATCCAAGAGAGCAGATGCGATGGTGACAAACACTGAAATGTTATTATTGCCAGTTCAAAAACATACGCATTCAAAAACATAATTCGGAAACACGTTCAATGTAGAGAATGATTGTAGTTTTTGTTAATGAATACGTTTTATATGTATTTTTTTCCCGAGATCAGTAGGTGTTACATCCATATGTGACATTTACCTGCTACAGTTGTCCACAGTCGCCCCGCCCTGTCTTTCATTCACGTGTTTAGAAGGACGTTGCGTCAAAACATTGTGCGTTGTTGACAAAGCTATGACGTGTAACACGGCTCACATACGGAATATCGATTCGTGTCGTTACTAAATATACCAAGAGTATATAAGCCACAAGACGCAAGTCGTGCTATTATCTCTCTTCTATTTCACAGGCGTGTATGTTTAACGGTAAACAAGGGAACACGTATCGGCTGTTCAGCTGTATCAGCTAAGAATGGTTAGGGCTCACTACTCATTAGACTTGAAGATATCATAGACACATACCATAACACGTAGGATATTAAGAAATTACTGCTGGTCTTCATCATCTGCCCTGTCCCACCCACCCTCCCCGGGTTCGAGTCCCAGCATGGGTACAAAGTGTGAAGCCCATTTTTAGTCTGCCCCACGCAGTATTGCTAGAACAATGCTGAACGCAACTGTAGCGTCGCGGTTGCCATGCTAAATCGTGGCATTTAGAATCACATTAGCGAGAACAATGAAATGACGTGTACAGCGACGCTCGGGTACCCTAAGTGATCGATCAGATACGAAGGTGAAGGGTCAACACACATAGACCAGTCACGTGGGGATCAACTGTTAGATCTTTCATTGCGCCAGTGCGCTCAAATATTGTATTTTTAACTTGTTAACGTAAAATTTCTGTCTTCTTTAGGTGAGCTACAGTCTCGTGGGTCCAAGTCGTTAGTTTGATGAGCTTTTTGTGATGTTTGAACATGTATGGGGGAAGGTGATGTCAATGTGTTTGTCATCTTGATTTAACTGGGTTTAGGTCCGTAGCCTCGTAGTTTCAAAGAAGCAGAGTATGTCAAATTTAAGACTGGCGGACAACGGACCGACGCGTGAAATATTCGTTTTTATGAATTATACTCGAAACGAGAGACGGAGGGACTGTAAAAGTCTGTTCCTTTATCCCGGGATACGTATGTAGAATTGTGAACATAATTCACGATGGCGGATTTGAAGTTTTGACTGACACTTATATCCTAGTGCTTAAGTTTCGGTGCAGCATCTGGGGTTGTGTCAAGGAGACGTGTACACGTGGCGCCTATTGACGTGGAAAGTGCTCAGTGGCATGAGGAGAAGAAGGTGTCTTGTGGAGTCTTGTGACATACCAGTAACACATGCCTGTGTTAATCCTCTTTGCAGCTGATCCACAGATGTAACTTGTAGTGTTCTCTTATCGGGGTATAACTGAACAAGTGCAAGGTGTGTAAAGCGCTAAGCCTTGTTTTGTTGAACCAAACGTAAGATTTCAACCTAAAACTATTGGGAGATGTCTTATGAACATTGAAAGTGTTTTGTCACTTTGAGTCATTATTTAGGGCGAAGGGTAGATCAGTGGTTTAAGTGTTCGCTCGTCACAACTAAGGCCCAGGTTCAAATCTAAATATGGGTGCAATGTTTGTACAATCGCCCTCCGTGATATTGCTGGGATATCACTAAAAGCGCCGTAAACCCTAACTTACTTAATAATTCAAATATATATACGTATATATAAGTGTGTCTGTATATATGCATGTGTGTGTGTATGTATATATAGCGCCGACATTCTCAGCATATATGTGAAAATAGATATGGTATCATAAAAACAGACAACATAAAAATGTGTTTCTCACTTCCACACTCTTAAATGCTTAGATAGGAACCTCTCCCGGAGTGAATTCTTAAAAGATTTGATACACGTAGAAAACATGTCACAGCACGAACCTAGCAATAAGCTGTATAAAAGGATATTTAATAATAATGTTTGTTAGTGTGAAAGAAAACTGTGCTACAAATTAAATATAGATGTCTGTATTTCACCTTAGCATTAATTATTCCAAACCCTGAGACTGTCAGTAGGTATATATTGTCATTGGGTATTGTCCTACTCCCCTCTTGAAGACACATCGGCACACACAACTGTTGTCAACTGTTGACAAATGTAATAACTGTGCTCGATACTTCCCTGCCAGTTGATATACCTGCAACACACGCATACGCAGAGAGAGAGAGAGACAGAGAGAATGACAGAGAGACAGACAGATATACAGACAGATACACTTTGTATAGTTTCTGTATGGCCTTTTCTAGATGACAAAAATACATCTTTACACCTCCATACGAATTAAGAATCAAGAACCTTACCACTCACTGTTTCTCCTTTTTTTCTTTTTTTTTTTACCTATGAACCAGCATTACAGTCAAGCACGATGTACAGTTGCTGTCGTTTCTATAGTGACGACACCCAGCTGTGTCAGACCCCTGTGGACAGCTGCTCTGACTGACCGGGTCAACTGTCACCTAACCAGTGTCCCTAACAGTACACATCCTTAATCACTGGCCTGCCAGACACAGCTGCGCGTCCAAAGGGCGCTGGAAGGGTATAAAGTCGTTACCAATAAATTTGTATAGAGCGACATTGCTAGTCAATTGTATGAGTTTCAAACGTTCCTATTGGAAGAATGGGCAATGCATACGTTTTTGTAGTCTGTCGGTTTAGGGCTGTGCCAACACATTACCATCCGCCGTGAGTTTAGGGCTGTGCCAACACACTGCCATCCGCCGTGAGTTTAGGGCTGTGCCAACACATTGCCATCCGCCGTGAGTTTAGGGCTGTGCCAACACATTGCCATCCGCCGTGAGTTTAGGGCTGTGCCAACACACTGCCATCCGCCGTGAGTTTAGGGCTGTGCCAACACATTGCCATCAGCCGTAATATTGCCGAGATATTACTAAAAGCGGCGTAAAACTAAACCCAATCACTCACATAAAACATGAACACTGCATAAAGCTGCGTTGAACACTCACCTGTGGTGCGAGATCGGCCGAGCAATTGCATATCAGCTGTGCTAATGTCGTAATTGTTTTCATCGAAATGTTAGATCATCATTAGACGTAAAACTAAACTCACTCACTGAATAAATTATTACGGCAGGCTGGAATACGACACTTCCTCACTCATGCAATACACCCACAACAGATGCGCCGTTCCACAAAATGATCTTGGCACAGTTATAATCACAAGCCTAACACATTAACACACAGTTTCGACATTTGCAGCGGTAAGAGCAGTTTGTAGAACGCCACCCGGGACATTAATGCCGCGTTTTGCATGAGTGATAGTGCACTTTAGCAAGCATCAAAGAGTATTACTGACAAGCTGATTAATGATATGTGTGTGTTTAAGATTATTTTTAATCTGTTGATACTTATTCATCAAACATATTATAACAATTATGTACAGTTTTAGGATAAGGTTCTGAAAATCATTGCTTTTGGTATATCTGTAATCTTGCTGAATTGTAAATTCAAAGGTTGAAAACACGGGACATACAGAGGTCGCCTTGTTATCCCAGTTCGTGACTCGTGACTCGTGACATATCAAATGAAATTATGAATGAACAGGAACAATTTGACATTTTTCTCAAACATGTATCCGAAACGGTCTTAGAATACTATTTAAATAAACCTGCGCAGTGCCGATTTGCTTTGCATACCAACTACATTTCGAGTCATGTTAATTAGTGTGTGATGTATGCAACATGTCTATCTTACACACTGGATGGATACACTCAGTGCATTTTCCATTGTTCAAAGTCGTCAGAGACAATATTTTTTGGACAAATATTGGACAATAGCAATAAATTTTATGAAATGGAAAAATATATTCGCAGCATGCAGGTTGTAACAAACTGGGCGAGTTCTTCCTCCATGGTGGCCGAAACGACCCGCAACATCTGTTAGGGTTGCCTTTGTCATATCAAGTTCAGGGTGCAAATGCTGAAAATCGCATGCCCCGCATCTCTCTGTGAAGAGACCAATCAGACGAGTTCATTTGCGACAGGTGTGACCCCGGCACGTTCTCAGCACGCGCGGACCTAGCAACGGCCCCCGGGAATTTTTGCTCCAGCTCAGTGACAGAAATCGTCCTAGCAACCGACCACCGGTTACTGTTAGCGACCAAAATAACCATTACCCATCGGACAAAGAACTAAGCAAACATGGTTAAAATTAGTAACATTGAATATGTTTGTACAGTAGGCTACACAGTATTCAGTTAAAATGAACAACAGTAAAGAAACAACTAAACGCGGTTTATTGAAAGTTTGACGTTAAAGGCTGACAAAGCAATATATATTTGCACAGTTCGAAAATATATAATGCGTTAAATTGATAACTAAGACCTTCGTTGCACATAAGGAATTAATCTTAATGGCATTATAATATGTGAAGAATGCATAAACAGATATGTATACTAATACAAGTGAAATAATTTGGAGACATGCTGAAACAAACGTACGTGGGGTTTTTGACCTTCTATTTACATATGTGCAAATACACATGTGGGTTTTCTTGATTTATTGTCACTTAATCCTGGGATCGTTGCCTCAACACTGACACTTTGATGGATAGAAATTATTTTATCGTATTCATTTACATACGCACGTGCTGCATACATGTATATCGTTCCACGAAGCAAGGCCGAGTTGGGAAGTCACAAGACATATATTATAGTACCATATGCCCGCAGTCGTATAAAAATCTTGCAATAACTGGACAACTTCCCAAAACAGAGCATATACATAGTCTGATTACTGAACGAAATCATCACCATACCACATCAGCACATTTGAAAACCCGAATACTTCTACAAAAGTAATTATATTAAACACAAGTTGTTGCATGAAATAAATAAAAATCTGACACACCTCGGGCTAGGATGCCCCATGCATACATTAAAAACCATGCATACATTAAAAATAGTCGAAAGAGATCTGCACAGTAGATGGGAGACACCCATGTAGTTTTGATGGGGGACATGGATCGCTACATTCGTTTATTCTACCCAGGCGGTGTTAATCTACAGAGAGAGAGAGAGGGGGGGGAGACAGAGACACAGAGAGAGACACAGAGAGGGACACACAGAGAGACAGAGAGAGTGAGAGAGAGGGGCACAGAGTGAGACATACAGAGAGAGAGAGAGGGAGACAGAGACACAGACACAGAGAGAGAGAGACAGAGAGAGAGAGAGAGAGAGAGGCACAGAGAGTGAGACACAGACACACACACAAACACACACAAAAACACACACACACACACACACACACACACACACACACACACACACACACACACACACACACACACACACATACACACACACACAAATAGTCTCGCCGGAGACTCAATTACCAATCTGTCGCGGCAAACTAGCTTCGAAAAAATCTGTCACGAAAGTGAACTCAATAATCCTGTTTGTAAGCAGTTGTACACATAGTCATGTAGATAAAGGAAATTACGAAAGCAATATATAACTGAACTCTTTCAAGTGTAATAATACCTGTACCAGTATGTAACACAGGTAAATAGATACGATTCGACCGTCATATAATTTGACAAGTTAAAGTGTATGTGCTAGTACTGTGTTTGACGTCAGAGGTTGTCAGCGCGTGTACTGAGCGTGTCCGATTGAGCTAAACATTCTATGCAACTCACGTTTAATGCTCAGATAATGTTCATGGTAATATAAAACGTCAGCGCTTGGAAATATTCAGCCTCGATTATCAACTAAATCTGAAGTTGCAAATGAATTAAATGAAAATGAAATACACGAATCACTGTAAATTAAAAATGTCATTGATGACACCGTGTGTTCACACTAGAGGTAATGACGTCATGTGCTCACACTGGAGTTAATGACACCATATGCATGTGCTCACTCTAGCGCGAAAGACGCCATGTGCACTAGAAGTAGTGATATGCAACAGTTGCAATATTTAACTACCGTCTTATAATATAATCACTTGATAAAAGAGTAAAAAACAACTATGCTCTTCCTTCTTTCAGTGGCATTTTAGAAGCTGGGAAGCACAAGATTGGCAAACTTCATGGATAACAACTTCTTTATTATATGGGTGCAGCGTTTTGACACTGATTCTTGATATAAATTTAGTAATGTCTCGTAATAAATTTAAAAGAAGTTGTTGTCCATAAAGTTTATCATTTTATATTCTTCTGATTCTATTTAACCTGCCGTACAAACCCGGAAACAACGGCCCAATTCAGGTTATGCAAATGAGGAGAGTGGGCGTAATTTTTGTATAGTATTGTTATTTCAGATACATTGGTCTACTTTTGCTCTTGTTCCTCTTGTTCAGCATCAGTACCATGTTCTTGCTTTAATAGTTAGCACTGCTTCTGAAATGTGCATTGGTGAAGTTGTGTATAATTATGTCGTTGCTGATTTCATGACTGTTACCACAAACTGTCTTTGTTGCTGTTAGTGCATATGACTCTTTCAAGTGCTTGCGGTGTCAGTACTTGTTCATTAGCTTCGAGATCTTGATAAACATTAACATTAACACCATGTGTCACCGCTGCTCCTGTTACTTCGTCTTCCTTTACTTCACCTATTACGTTAACACCTACTGCTGCTATTGTTACTTCGTCCTTTACTTCACCTATTACGTTAACACCTACTGCTACTTGTGTTTTTTCTTTCTCCCTAACCACCTTCGTTACGTTACTGTCGCTGCTATGCTGCTCCTACCCCTTACAATACTTCTCTTGTAAATTTAATAACTACTGCTGTTTTTGTTACCTCTTCCTTTACTTCTCCTATTACGTTAACACCTACTTCTGCTTTTGTTACTTCGTCCTTTACTTCACCTACTACGTTAACACCTACTTCTGCTTTTGCTACTTCTTCCTTTACTTCACCTATTACGTTAACACCTACTGCTACTTGTGTTTTTTCTTTCTCCCTAACCACCTTCGTTACGTTACTGTCGCTGCTATGCTGCTACTACCCCTTACAATACTTCTCTTGTAAATTTAATAACTACTGCTGCTTTTGTTACCTCTTCCTTTACTTCACCTATTACGTTAACACCTACTTCTGTTTTGTTACTTCTTCCTTTACTTCACCTATTACGTTAACACCTACTTCTGTTTTGTTACTTCGTCCTTTACTTCACCTATTACGTTAACACGTACGTCTTCTTCTGTTACCTCTTCCTTTACTTCACCTATTACGTTAACACCTACTGCTGCTATTGTTACTTCTTCCTTTTCTTCTCCTCGTACGTCAACACCTACTTTTGCTATTGTTACTTCTTCCTTTACTTTTCCTATTGCGTCAACACGTACTGCTGGTATTGTTACTTCTTCTTCTACTACTACTTGGCTATACTTCTTCCTGGTAACAACTGGCACGACTGTCCACCATTTCTAATGCCCTAGTGTAATGCTAACTCCCTGCTTATCGAGCTGTACCCAGTCTCCCTCAAACCCCTTCTTTATACTCTTTGCAGTTCTGACTTGCCCGTATCGTAGTGTCAAAGCCCCAAATGATACAGGTCTCGAAATTCCGAATGTTCTAAATCTCCTACGTCATCTGGGGCCTTGTCAAGTCTGAAGTTGCAAATTCCGACTTGCTTGTCTCTGTCGAATCACACCTTTTCAGAGACTAAGGGTTGGTCCACAATATTACCCATATACCCGGCAGCAAGAATAAGCCAAAGAAACACATTAGACATGAGGTGCCAAGCCCACCTCACCCAAACCCTATAAAAAATCTCATTGCTGCAACAGCCGCTCTGTTAACAAACTGATTTTATTTATTTATTTATTTATTTATTTATTTATTTATTTATTTATTTATTTATTTATTTATTTATTTATTTATTTATTTATTTATTTATTTATTTATTTATTTATTTATTTATTTTGAATGAATGAATGAATGAATGCTAAAACAACCACTACATTACAAAACAAACTACCAATGTCCATGTGAGTTATGTGCGTGACATCATGCATGTATTCCCGACAATTACCTGGCGTAAAAAGGGTGGCTGACTTCGAATTGCCTGACGCATTTTAAATACCGATAAACACGACCAGGAAATTAACATCCGGATGTTGAAACTCATCCCCCAGTATTCCATGACTGACAAACTGGATGTGAAAGTAGGGCTTGTATTTTTTTCCAGAAATAAAGTTGTCTTAAAACAGAGTTCGAGTTAGCCTTATTACCTGTGAGTTCGTTAATCCAGATTTTGTACTTCGGTCTGGATTAACGAGGGTGTATTTAACCAGGCCACACGATAGTGCCTGATCAGATGCGTGAGAATGATTAATGTTTAAGGCAAAGCAGGAACAGCACCTCCTGTAAAATGGGATTTTCTCAAAATCTAAATTAAAGATAATGTTGTAACAGCATCAAAGCGTTTGCTAAGGAGTTAACATGATTGCGATGGTTTTGTCGCTTGTATTCGTTTGCCACACGGTTTTCAGCAATCTATTGCCATTATTAGTTCTCCGTCGTTTGAATACAAAACCCTTCGCCTCCCAATGTCACGAACATGGAGAAATGTTTGAGCTGTCTGGGACAACGTGGACATTTTTAACACAGTTCAAATGACGCGCATACCAACAGAAACCTGTTTCTGTTAAGGAACACTCTAACCAGAAGGGCGCTCAAGTTTAAAATGAACCGGAATGGGTTGACAGAGGGAGCGATTTGATTGGTAGATGAGATCAGGTGTGCTAAAAATAGAACGTATATATACCAGCACATGGCGCGCCGATAACAACATTGATTTCTGGTGGGTAGAGGTGGCACGTCTCCGCCTATAATGCCTACACACTGTTGGTGTACACATACACGCTTACGAAATCCACGTGGGTCAAAGATGGGGCGGTTGCGAAAAATGACGCATACAAGAGAATAACGCCCGACCACGTGAGGGCCAGTGAGACAAATTCATATGGGGCGTGTGGGATATTACTTGCAATAGTGATATCAGAAGTGATGTTAACTGGGGTTTGATTAGTTTCATTCAGTACAACTGCACTTAGGCTCTAGTCATGTCTCTGAACACGAGGGAGTGTGTATGTGTGTGATTGTCTTCCAATTAATTTCTCTGTATGTGTGCGTGTGTGTGAGAGAGGGAGAGTTGGGGAGAGGGGGAGGGGAGATGTGTGTGTGTGTGTGTGTGGGGGGGGGGTCGTTCACAACCGATTGTCCATCGGACATTCCCGATGCTGCTCCTTACAATCATGGGTTCATTGTGTCACCCGTTGATTATTCCCCACTTCAATTCAGCTATCAGTATCACAATCATAACATCTCTCACGATGTAAATAGCTCAATCAACATTTTGGGGACAGGGGAGGAAATTAATCGTACGTTTGTACCATTCAAGACGACCACCATGTCCAACTCTTACGTTGCGTAATTCCCACGTTATACATGGTGTCTTCTCGCTTCAGCGGACGCCACAACGGTGGCCGGTGTTCGCCCTCCTAACATTGTAAAATGAAGGCCAGATGTCCGACCAGCTGTCTGTCCCACCACTGACCAGGGTCGCCAGGGATTTGAGCCAGTCCGTTCCGGACGTCCTTGACCTACCTGTGAACATCCAGAAAGCAATTAAGGGTCAGCGGCTGTCATTTCTTGCGTAAGTGGACATCGTGTAACTGGTGTGAGGCTGGTTTGACGATGAACGTGGCATGCTGACGCCCAGTTCGATATAAAGCTAACAGACATAATATTTAATGGGCTTTTAATGAGGAAATTACACTTACAGACATACAAATGTTTCAGGGTTCAATGTTGCCACAGTGATGCACTGAGCGTCGAACGGAATCAATGGGCGAAAGTGTGGGCGATGTTAATTTTAATTCACTTTCAACGCCATTCACAGTTATAATTCGCAACAGTTCATACTTGTTTCCATTTTGTGACATTTTAGGACTGTACCATGCCCAGACCACCTTATCCAGGCGCGACAATGCTGCAATATTGCTAACGCAGCGTAAAACCATACTTACTCACGAAACCTAACAATCAGTCTTGCATAACATAATCACATCAAATAATTAGTTCTCGGTACTAAACAGACATCCGTTAAACACCCAGGTTCAGTAACCAATGCTTGTCGTATGAGGCGACTAACGGGATCGGGTGGCCAGGCAGGTAGACAAATGTCATCGTATGCCCATAGTATAGGTCCATGCTCATGTTAACAATCACTGGATTGTCTGGTCCAGAGTGGATTATTTACAGACCGCCGCCATATAGGTCATCACACACAGACAGACAGACAGACAGACAGACAGACAGAGAGAGAGAGAGAGAGAGAGAGAGGGAGGGGTGGTCAAGCTCGTCGACTTGTGCCTGGATTTACACACCGTCGCCTTACTGCTGGAATACTGCTTAGTGAGGCGTTGAACAACAAACGATTAATGTATGTATACAATCGACAATGGGTGAGTGAGTGAGTCTAGTTTTAACGCCGCGTTTAGTAATACTCCACATCACGGGTGGGGACACCAGGAAATGAGTTTCACACACTTTACCTTTGTGGGGAATCGAAAAATGTCTTCCGTTAACGAACGCCTTGACCCCTCGGCTGCCCCACTTCCCCTCCACGAATAAACACCAAAATGACAAGACAGATTATTTCTTTCAGTGTTTATTGTATTTTCAACACAAAAAAACCCCGTTAGGATCAATCATTTCCACTTGCCGCACACGTATGTGGGGGGAACTGCCTTTGTTTAAA
Source organism: Haliotis asinina (assembly GCF_037392515.1). NCBI lineage: Eukaryota > Metazoa > Mollusca > Gastropoda > Lepetellida > Haliotidae > Haliotis > Haliotis asinina. The sequence goes on from NC_090286.1 coordinate 42,719,751, forward strand.
TAAGCGTACGTATAACATAGTGAACGTTTTGTATCGATGAATGATGTTATTTATATATTAGATGGGTGAGAGCATGTCTGCAATCATATCTAATTGTCCACAAATCCGATTAGAGAGTGAATCCGCGCCAACAGGACAACGCCATGCCACCGGTATTTTGTGTGACCTTGACCGGAATGTTGTCTGTTTCTTCGTCTCCATCGCGTGCGCGATGGATCCGTCCTTCCCATCATGCAGCTGTCGTCTGTTCTGGAAATCGCTGGTAGCTGATTTCAGTGAGATGATGGTTTCAATGTGGCTTCAGGCCAACGATCTGGGTCCTGAAAAAGGGTTTGAAGAGACATCGTTTATACAGATTCCACAAACACAGTCTCTAGTCAACAATACGATAGCAGATCTGTTTGCACTGAGTTTGCAAATAAAGAGAATTTCCAATCCTAAGGAAAGTCAATGATGGCGACTTACAAACACAACTGCCCCAGTGAACAAGTGTACACAAGATTCTTTTCAACAGAAACAAGTCTCAATTCAAGCCGTGTTTGGTTTAACGGTTTCCACATAGCTGAAACCAATCATGTCGTTCTTCAAAGACACCAGGGCAGCTTAACATAGTACGCTTTGACATGTATATGTAGGTCAAGTTACAAAAGAACTGCTTACGATTCCCGAAATTCATTAGATTTTAATGATAATCAATAGATATGTGAGGACAGTCACTGACCATCTAAAGAGTGTAATATACTCGAGAATGTATTATTCTGGGCCTAGATATTCGAAGCTCTCTTAGCGTTAAGATAGCTGTAAGTGTCATACATTTTGATTAACTTGCGACTATCATAGAGGCAAGGGAGCGTGGAAAATGTGGGCCCAGGCTAAGGTAGTTTCGAAAATCTAGGTCCTGGCTAGCTATTCTCGAAACGTTCGTAGCGCTACGAACTTCTTAAGCCCATTCTTAAGACATTGGCTACGATCAATGTTAAGAATTCTTAGGGCTACGAACGCTTCGAGAATAAGGGACCAGGGTAGCTATTTTCGAAAGGTTCGTAGCTCTACGAACTTCTTAAGCCCATTATTAACACATTGGCTACGATAAAAGTTAAGAATTCTTAGGGCTACGAACGTTTCCAGAATAAGGGCCCTGGTCCAGTTCATCAAAGTGATCGCAGCACTGAGACAGTCGTAAGTCAATGATAAAGTATGGGAGTTACGATCATCTTGGCGCTACGATCGATTTGAGAAGCTGGTCCCAGTATCATATTTACAAGCGTTTTCTTCCAAATTAGACATACCATTTGGATATTGCTGTAAACTCATATCATTCCGGGAATTCTATAACAGGTTTAGGATAGGTGTCGCTTAGCATGACATTGTTGTGGAACTCTATCACGTCCTCGTCATTTGAACTGAGACCATTTTTTGGATACTGTAACAAAAGAAATGCATAATTAATTCAACGACATCTGTCACTGGCTGTTAGCAGCGTTGAAAGTAGTGGTGATGAATGATTATATATTTGTCAATGTTCTCTCCTTGCCATAAACGTTACTTCACCAAGATGACGTATTGTCGATGTCGGAAAATAAATATCACCAGTGATTTCTTATTGTGGGCGTGCAGGAAAGAATATTTATCTCCCAAACGTACAGACTAGGTTCAGACACCATGTCTCCTCTAGAAAACACTTCCACGGGAACTAAGTGATCATAATGTTCGGAATTTTTCAGCAGTGACACGTTGATGACTATATACATGTCTGTCAGTCTCCTGCCAAGAGTGACTCATTGTCATTCTCAAGGTAGGTTTTCTGAAACATTTGCACAAACTTCCACCATCTCTTATCTAAAAGGTTCACTTGCGACTCAAAAAGAGTCAACGAAAATAATCAACGTACCTCCAAGAGAACGCAGCTTGAATCTATCCCGGTGTTATTATTAACTATGGACGTGGCAATGTTTCCGGTGTCAGTCTCCTTCTTGTCTCCCCTTCCTTCAAGGACAAGTCCAAGGGAACACTGCTTCTCGACCTAGGGAAGAAAACCTTTAGTGTCAACCCATGGTTTCATATTTAAGGACACAAACCCTTATCTGGCACATCTAGAGTGCGTACTCTCGTAACTGTGTCGTTTTATAAATATGCATGTTTTAAATCTAGACATTTCATTAATTATCCCCTATAAGCACAGACAGAGTGAAGGGCAACATTTCATTTGATCAAAAAACACAAAGGACTATAGAGGTTCCACCAGTTCCATTTCAGTCATCATCGTGTTCTGAACAGAAAATAAAACGCAAGTTTCGAAAATATTAAATCTCATGAAAGTAAGCATGTCTATTAATGGTGCATTTCTTTTGCTGTTCAGGGTACTATTTTAACAACATCACCAATTTCTGTTCTTTCGCATTCCACCATATTGAGCTAGAATATACATGTATCAATATGCACAGTGAAACAGTATTTGACGCCCATGAAAGTGTAGTTTAAAAAGATACCAAATCCGATTGTTTTCATACCTTTAACAGTTTGATTTCATTCTCCCAACAGAAAGCTTCGATGAGTGTATGCTGAATGTCTACGGTGACGTCATGCTGTCCACTAACTCCCGGTAGTACACACAGCATCACGTTGTCAGGATTACTAGAAAGAAAAAATGAAAACAGTTGAATATCCTTCTTAAGCAAAATGCATAAGATTTACAGACGTGCTTTACTGATACATGCCATGTGCTTCATAGATAAAAAACAGGCCACATGTAAAAAAGAATTAAGAAACTTTAAAGTGGAATAAGACATAAATTATGCAATGTACTAACCTTTCGTGTAGTGTACATCCAATATATGCATATTAAAACATACCGCTTCTAATGCAAACACTGGGCATGCAATATCTGGGTGCCGTTGTAGAAAATAACCTTAATTAGTGCTCAGACCACATTAAGTCTATGTTAAGATATGGGAGTTACGATAACCGTAGTGCTAAGATCGCTTTGCACAACGCTACCCTGACATTGGGCTGTCAAACTCATAGTAAAACTAACACGTCCATGAAAACGATGCGTAGTCTAAAATACGTAGCAAGTCAAAATTTCCACATTTTTGTTTTAAATGTGTTCATCTCATAGACAAAATGTTACTCCCTTTTGATATATACTAGCAATAAATTTATACTTACCATTTCAAAAGTTTGGCACATTCGAAAAGGCCGGAAGTCAATCGGTTGCCTTCCATTGCCTGCCAGATACTCTCCCGTAAAGCAGCACCAACATTCATCTTTTTCCTGCGGATAAATAAACAATGCCATGGACGGATACAATTGCTGTGGCTAATTGCCGATATGTATAAATTCGGCCATGATTCATCACCTAACATTAACAAGGATTCGTTGTCGTGAATCATACCTCTGTGTCAACATCATAAGTCCTTACCACATCATCATTGCAAAGTTTTCCTCACAATCTTGTCAAGTGTTTGGAGATTAATCTCTGTTTGGGTATTAAACTCTGTTTAGGCTCAGGTGGAGATTAACGGAAAATGCGCGCTCAATAGCTGGTTGGATTCATCAAGTGTTATCGTGTTGTTTACTCAGCGCTAAGGGATATCCCCGTTTCCATTGGCGATATGACGTCACATTGCAAACCCCACGGCCGAGAGATTCCTCCTAGCGCTACAGGCTGACTGGCTTCTGTGCACAGTTAAAATGATAGTGTGGTATATTTGGAGATGACCGATTCCCTTTCGAATCAATATGACTGCATTCAACAGATTATCACGACAGGAGCGTGACCTGTGACCTCTCATCCTGCTGCGTGACTCGCACAAGATCACACACCATGCATGAGCTGACGAAACACCGTATCATGTGATTTGCCTCGAGACTAAATCTGAGAACTTGCGTCAGATTTTAAATAGTCTTAGAACAAGAACGCCTGCACAATAACTTCATGCACAAATGCCTTTCCATAGAACAACCAAACTCCAATAAACGAATAAAGTCAGCTGACCAAGGAGAGCCATAAATCATTAATTATCCACATAACCCGAGGCGCTCTTCCAGCAAGGCTACAGCAGAAATAGCGCAATATTGATGCAGATTTAGGCTGCAAGAAGCAAGCTGTTCTCCCCTGTAAATAAAACTAATTGCGTAATTAACCTGTCCTCCATGACCCGAGGGTCATTAGTTTGCCAGACGTGAGATGCAGAAGTAAGATTATAAGCAGGTACTATTCGTCTGCAACTGACTAGCCGCATCCAGCCCAACCCTCCTAACAACGTAACAAGGCGCAACACACTGTAACGTTGTTGCATAAGCAGCAGGCTACAGATGTTTGCACTGACATCATGAATGAAATTTTCTCGACAAAACTCCTATGAACGCTGCAGAATGTCTAGATAACGTCATAATTACATATTTGCATTTGGAATGTGGTCTAAAGTTTGCATGTGAAATTTGCACGGGACGTATATTGCTTGCTTCTTTGTCCTGCTCTGCGTCTGTTGCTCGGAGTTGCACTATCCACCAGCTACAGCCGATCAATCCTGAAGCTAAGAAATATATTTGCACTTACGATTTTGCTTGCAGTGACGAATCTTTCATTAATTCCGGCAAAGTCATCGTCCAGCTTCTGCAAATGAAACAAAGAGAAAACTTCTGGTACAAGCAGTCCACGTCTCGACAGGCTCACAGCTGACTTGCAGTAGCCTTTGCGCTATAGTCGATCCCAGTCTACCTGGGGGCGAGGCGCGATGTAACGAGCTCTCCTATTGGCTGAGGGCTGACTCGTTTGTCGCTGAACACTAAGGCAGGCTAGCGTGTTTAGTCTTTGTTCGTAACCAACGAAGTTTTCTCGAGAGATAGCAACAACCACGACAGATGGTGTCCCCGTCACAGTTCACACCTTTCAACATTCAATCAGTACTTTAACCACAAAAGGTCAAATTAACATTATTTTATTTTTTTTAAAAGTATGCATTGTCCACAATGCAAATTAAAACAAACAATTACATATTGCAAGCAAGGTACCATGCATTATCTGAAAATCTACATTTGCATCGATAATGTAATATTTGATTACCATATCAATTTTCATTTGGGTGACAGACTTTTATCAAAGGTTGACCTACAATATTCTAGCACGTTAAGATTAACACAATACAACTGCTGAAATATCGTGCTATCGATTGACGAAAGAAAGTTTTGCTTTTTGTATGCGTTAAATGCTAAGTTCTGTCTAACAGTTACTGCTGAAACTCGCCTGCTGCAGACAAAATTGCAGATTCGTCCTGAACGACGCAGATAGGGCTCATGTTACCAACGTCAGTGTTACATACTATAGTATTTCACCTGTAAGCTCTGTCATTAAGATGAATAAATGATCAGAATATTTTTTCGTTACTATTTCTTTGGCAAAATTACAGAACTGCCTAACTACTTTTCGGATCAATATGTAAAACCAGGGTCATTATATCACGTGACAACCTCTCTTTAGATGCTGCAAGTAGGAATAACCGACGCAAGAATGAGAAACACATGCATTGTTAGACAATACAGTCTATGTAATAGATATGTTTGTAATTTATGAATAATATGTAAAGGATGCATTAGAATGAAATACTTGAATGATAGACAGATAACATAAAAGGATATAATACCCGAATTTAATAAATCGATAAAATGTATCTTTCAAGCGTGACCCGTGTATTTTTCAAGCTTGACTCCAGCAACCCATGCTTGTCACGAAAGGTGACAATGCTTGTCTAACGGGATCGAGTGGTCAGGCTCGCTGACTTGGTTGACACATCGTTTCATTGTCATCGGTTCCCAGATGAGCAGGTCGATGCTCCTACTGCTAGTCACTGGATTGTCTGGCCCAGACTCGGTTATTTACAGACCGCCGCTATGTAGCTGGAATATTGATGACTGCTGTGTAAAACTAAACTCAGACAGTCAGTCAGTCTATCAAGAGTATAATGTCGATGATATAACGAATTAAGCCATTACAGTATATATGGCTACATATTAAAACAAAATGTAGATCACAGAACACACAGTTCAGCGATGCCTACACACAGCATCCACAACATATACTGGTAATTAAGTACTACTAGTCTATAAGGTCTTTTCTCGGACATGACTAAACTGCATGAAGTATCTCCGCTCCAGGCACGCCCTGTTCAAGTTATATTTCGTGACACTCATCTGTAAGAGAGTCACGTCTCATATCTGGTCAGGCCAGAATTCGCGCAAACCATCTTGACAAGGTACAGATTTATTGATTTATTGATTTATTTATTTATTTATTTATTTATTTATTTATTTATTTATTTATTTATCATGTGTGTAAGTTGGTTCTTGTCAGCCGTTCTTATACAACCCCAGCATTGTGTCTTATGCAACTAAGCAATCGAATGCAGCTACGGTAGATAAGAAAATAAATGCAAGCGTATAAATCTTATGAAAGATGTTATGGTCGTTTATGAGATTTTCGTTCTAGATCTTATATATAAAACGCAGCATATATTATTACCTTCGCTCAGCTAATCAGGTCAGGTATGATCGAACTGTGTCATTGTGAACACATGTGACCCAGTTGGCCGCACACTTTTAGATAAAGAGGTCAAGCCAGGTCAGAAGGAACGCATATCTACAATCTCAGTCATTCACCTCACCCATAATCCATCCTCAGCCCGAGAAAGCATAGCAGCATGGCCTTTTATATGGTCATTAAAAGGGAGGTAACCGCTATTGGCTTTACACTTCGTATAGCTAAACATGCTTTGGTCTGTTTCCAGTAGCGGTGAGCACTCACCTCCTCAAGGCCACTGAAACCACTGACCATTGCTGGTCAGAAGTGTCTGTTTGTACTTTTGATGCCCAAACACTGCTCTTTCCGTACATATTTGAAGCGAATTATTTCCACTCCATTATAAAACGTCTCAATGTTTGCAATTGTTAGGAATGATAAGCGATATAAATCATTAATATGCATATTCTAACACACGATTTGAACAATGTGTGCGTGACTCTGTGCCCATATACATTATATTAGATTCTATTATGAGGTATCTGATTATTAATATCAGAATCGAGATACGGTTTTCCTGCTAATAACCAAAATGCCCCTGGTGTGTTTATATAGTTGTCCAACTTACCAGCTCTGTCTAGAAAGATTGGTAAATAAAACTTTTTCCTATGCCTTTTATCTGTTATGTTTTTTCTGGAAATATCACCCGGTGCTTGGTGTTACGGGTAGAGCAGGACGTGCTGGTGTGTCCGAAATAACCACTGGTCCACCATCCCATGGCTAGTAAATATCCAGTCGGACCAGTATATATCTCCCCAGTTTCTGGCCCGACCGGCAAGTGGAGTCTTTTCGCAAATATAATATTTTGCTTAGTTTCTTCTATGTTTCTACTCAGTTTCTAAAACGTCTTGCTTGAGAATTATTTTGTGGGCAAGTAACTTTCAGGTACAGCTAGTCCGACTGTGCAGCACAATTTGGAAACCGTTCCGCGCACTACCATCACCCAGCCCCCGCGTCACTGGCAGTTGTGCTTGACTTTTGCACGTAGTGGAATGTATGTATGTTTCGACGAAGCATGTGTATTCTCTGACGGTATACATTTATCCATTCAGACCTTGTTATATTTAGGAGATAAACCTACTGTGTTGGAAAATCAGAGATATATAACGAAATTATAATAGTTCTAAATTTGATATAAAACCGAACGCGTAGCGTGAGGTGTTCAATACAAAACTTAGAGCTATTAAAATTTCGTTATATACCTCTGATTTTCCAACACGTTACGTTTATCTCCATTCTACCATAAACGCGTTATTCAGATTTTAAACACATACATAATGCTTCGGAAAATCAGAGGTATACTTGTATAACGTGAATATGTACCTCTGAATGACTCTGAATGATTAACCAATCACAATTAATCCAGTGTTTACGGAAGTCATGGTAGTTTTCAAAATACTCCTTGTGGTTGTTTCCAGTAATTATTCTGTTTCTGAACTTCGAAAAATTTCACCTCAGTGGCCTAGTGGTTACAGTGTTCGCTCGTTGCGCCGACTGTGGTCCGATTCCCGATAAAGGTGCTGATGTGTGAAGCCTACTTTTGGTGTCCACCGCCGTGCTAAAGCTAACCTCACTCAAATGCATGGTGGATCCGTCCTACAATATGCAAATGCTGGATATGTAAAAACGCGTTATCATTTAAAATGAATCAAAAATAGACTCATGCATCCTCATTCAGGGAAGTCAATCAACAATAAAACTGGGGCTGTAATGAGGAAGCTACCGTGCCCCCTGGTGACGTACAGCGGGGCTAGTGGCTACATCTGGTTGTGGTGGCAGAATGCTGACGCTGTAGGGGTCAGTAGCGAGGCACGGGCCGTCATAATGAATATGCCACCAGTATTTACCTGAACTGAATTGATAATTGGTACGTGCTGCAATACTGCTGGTAATGAGGAGTTGGTTGATGACGTTGTGTTTGCTTCAGTGGTGCATGCTCCCTCCCTCCCCCCCTCTCTCTCTCTCTCTCTCTATCTCTCTCTCTCTCTCTCTGTGAATACTCTTCTCCCCCTCTCCCAATCTCGAGGGGCGGATACTGCTTTCTGGGGGAGTGCGCACCCCTGCTCACCCTTGTACACCCTTGCACGCCCTTGCACACACGCACACTCACACACACACACACACACACACTCACACACTCACACACACACACACACACACACACACACACACACACACACACACACACACACACACACACACACACCTGAACCTCATTATTTCCCTTACTGCCTAGCCCTCCCTGCAATGCTAAAAGACTCACTGAAGCAAGTCTAGAATCCCCAGGTTCTGAATCTCTGGTCTCACTGGGTCTCCTTTTTACTATCAAAATAAAATATATTCAGAGACTAAACATTAGTCTCACCAAGTCTGGATCCGCATCTAATATAACCCGCTGGGCCCCTCCCCCACCCCGCCCTCTAGCTTCACCACTCCCAGTGGTTCCCTTCCTCTCTCCTCATCCCTCTCATTCAGTCCCTCTCCCTCTCTCATCTAAAGAAGTCAGGAGAGTGCTACTATACAGGATAACTGTCAACATGTGTGCCAGCACAACTGTAATCAATTCTGACCCAACTCAATGGGACGGAAGTGTTAACTTTGTACAGCCGCATCGTGAAGATGAAGGGTGGTCATCTATGGTATACATTTGTCAAGGTTACAAGCATGTTATCTGACCACATAATGAACTGACCCGCAATTGACCTGTTATAACACACTTTAAGACGATTCATTCACCTCTGTCAGTGAACATATCTGCCTGCTAACTAACCCTAACACATTTGGATTAACAGGAAATTGTCCTCAGGCTCAATTTATTCAAACTGGGGTTTATCTGCCTGCAGTCTACTCTGTGTTCATGGACCGCATAAGCGTTAAGATGTCTCCAAACACGTTTTATGGTCAACACATTACACAGTCATATAGTCGACATTGTGGGATGAACTGAAATTGACATGAAGGTTCACTGCACGGCCAGTGAATGACGATTGTAATTCTGTATTTGGGCCCTGTTAACAGCTAAACTAGCCCTTTCTGCGGATAAGTAAGTTAGTCGCGCTGTCACGGTGTAATTGACCGCTACGTAGCACTGCTCTTGTACTGATCGAGATGTATTTATAACAGTTACTATATACTAGTCTGTAATGTTTGGTATCTCTAACAAGACCTATCTGTAGGGTGACGCCATTGTGAGTAAACAGTTTCATGGGACGGTTTAAGACTCAGGGAAGAACACACACAAAGTTGAAGACACACAGAGTAAAAAAATATATGCTGAAAAAGCAGTGTGAATGAGTGAATTACGTTTTACGCCGCTTTTAGCAATTTTCCTGCACTAGCACGGCGGGGACACCAGAAAATGGGTTTCGCACATTGTACCCATGTGGGGAATCGAACCCGAGTCTCCGGAGTGACGAGTGAACGCTTTAAACCACTAGGTTACCCCACCGCCCCAGTGGTGGACGACGTAAGGGAAATGGGATAGGAGAAATACAGACTTACGTCAGTTTTCGAAGGGGCGTAGTCTTTGGTGGAACGCGGATTTTAATGTTCATGCATATTTAATGCCTTTACCTGCACAACATAGAAACCTAGCTGGCGTTTTGAGTGATAAGCCAACTCGCGGACTGATTGCAATGATAAAGGCTGGAAGATTGAGACTGACATGCCCACGCCACATTAAATATGCATCACAAAGTCTCTGTATGATATAACCCCTGCATTCTACAGATGACGGACCCCAATGCAGCATGTAACAAGACACCTCAGGAACTACCCCGGGCGCTCCTGCATCTCTGGAATCCTGAAGTAAGTGGTCGACACAACAGAATTCGAAGCTGACAAATTTACCACAGCGTGCATTTGAATAAATGAGTATGGTTTTAGGCCGTTTCTGGCAATATTCCAGCAATATTACTGCTGGGGACACCACAAATGGGCTTCACACATTATACTCGAGTGGGAATCGAACCCGGGTCTCCGGCTTGACGAGCGAACTCTTTAACTACTAGGCTACCCCATTTCTTGAATGTGAATTCCATGTCAATGTAAAGTAAATGTAATTGAGAATTACATGTCGAAGTACATAGATTCAAAATAATTATAGAGCTTTGGAACGTTGCAGCGAGATAGTCCATTGGCTAGTGCGCTCGTTTCACACGAGAGTGTCTGGATTTATCTCCGACACGTATACCACACACGCACTGAGTTCCTGTAAGCTGTGATAATTACAAATCTATCATTACCAAATTATGCATTGCTACCCTCCACTCGGACAAATCAGGACGGCATGATAATATAATGATATACTAAGAAATACAGTGTATTTATTCAAGGACACTTCAACCATTTCAGTGTGTGAAAAATCGATTTGTAGCAAATGTAGCAAATACATGGTTTAAAATATTTAAACATAATTTAAACTAAAATGTCGCGACAATCTTGTTAGCATAACAGTTCACCTATTTACTTGACGTCTGCATGGATGTGCGTGGCTATATACAACTGTAAATTACATACCTACATATATACTTTCCCGGGCAACTCTTTGTCACAGCGGCCGAGCTCCTAGAGACTTCGTGAGGCGTCGTCATGCGACGCCTAGTATTGTGTCACTGTGCCCCAGGAGAAACTAACAGACTGAAATCTAAACATAAGGTGATAAATCACTAGGTTGTTACCTGCACGTGTATGTAAATTTTCACTCGGTTGAATTTTTTCATGCGACTACATTTTTTACGCATGCAGTGCAATTAGTTTTATTAAGTAAGGTTTCACGCTTTCATTTTTAGAACTGTCTTCTTTAAAAGATATGCTGAAGCATGATGGAGCCCAGAAACCCTGTCATTAACTAGCTTTGTTTAAATCGTACCGCGACCGATCGTTGACGTACTTTTTTCATGACGTCACTCCATCTGATTGATATTAGAGCATATACTTCCTTATCAATATGTGAGATGTCACTAAGCTCTGATAAAATCGGAATCACACTTCGGGTTATAAATGGGGTGGTGGGGTAACCTTATGGTTGAACCATCCGCCCTTGACGCTGAACACCCGGGTTCTATTCCCCACATGGATGCAATGTGGGAAGCCCGTGATATTGATAGAATATTGCCCAAACCATATCATACTCATCCACTCAGGTTAGAAACGTTGTCTCTAAGGATGAAATGGATACTGCTGTCTCAGCACTTTTCAAGATTATTCAAAACAGGCTGTGATTCAAAACGACAATCATTAAAATGTTTTTGTTGAGATCAGGTAACCAGAAAAAAGCAGATCTCAATGCAGAAACTATACTCATTATAAATATGCATCACATATGCATTGTCTGCAGCATAAATGAGGGGTACTGAGAGGTAATTCCTCGGTACACTTTTCTCTACGCTTAATCAAAGCTAGGGTATTGCATTACTTTGTACTGAAGCTAATTCGTGAAATAATACACACAAGTAAAAGATTTGTACATACAAAACCTCAACCATAGGGAAAACAGCCTCAATTGTTCGCCGAAACAGATTATGTTGAGCTTGCAGGTAATATGCGTAAAGTATGAACTGTTTTACGTTTTAAATATTTATACTCTTTCGAGTGAAAACTTTTAATCCAACAAATATATACAACTGCACAAGAGACAGTGTGCGGTCGACAAAACATACCGCTTATCACTGAGCATATGAGCTGGCAACGGTAAATTCCATATCTACCTTATCAAAATGTTGGACTGCCAGTACACCTGTAATTGGTTTCGTAACACCTGTTCGGGAGTCATTGCAGGTCACTTTGACCCGTAAGCTGACGGAGCCTTGTTTCGAAGAGAATATACTTACATACGTGCCTTCGGACGAATAGAACAATTTGCTTTCCTGGTTTGTTTAGTTCAAACGCCCAACAGCGCATGCGCATAGCACACACTCTGCATACCTCAATTAGGTCTCGGTGAAATAGACTTAGAAAGTAGGACATGCTACAAAAGTAGCTTATTCATTATAATGCTCTACATCCTTGTTCCCGCTCGTGTAAAACATGCACGAATACAATCTGCCTTGGCGAAATGCATTTTTTTCACATTGTTGTGAAAAACGTGTTCAAGCAAATCTTTACCATCACGAATGGACACACGATTATTTAGAGAAAATTTACATTTACTTTACGCCTTTCAGTACGAACTGAAGCATAAAATTCGAGATTTGTATATGTTTGATCATCAACAATGAGTTGTTTTCAACATTTGACGTTGTATGTATATTTGAACGAACAATTGTGTTTAGAAGTAACCGTAGCATGCAGGAATGCATTTGTATGCATTCAGTGTACATCTGTTAAACAATGTATTTTTACACAGATCGTATATACGTGTATTATGGTGGTTTAGTAACGTATATATTACTCAGATCGTATATGGCTTTATATTCAGTTAGGGTACCTTGAAGCTGAATGTAATATGTGCAATCCATGTGCTATCTTACAGATTCCTTATGTTTTCATGAACATGCATGCATTCTCAGACGAGAACTGCAATGCAAATATTTGCATTTACATGTGCACTTACGTTAAACTCAACATCGCCAAATAAATCAAAAGAATGCTAGTTATTCAATTTATGTATGTGCAGATGTACCAGTACTGTAATTCAATGTCATGCGATAAAATATGTGCATTATGCATGTATGTTGAGCATGCATTATTAACCAACAGTATGCACTAAATAATATCCCTGCTCAAAGTCTACAACAGCAATATTCAACACTGGTCAACACTGGACACAAAATAGCAGTCTGTTTCAACGTCACACCTGTATTACAAAGTAAACAGTTACCTGTAGTCCTCACAGACCCTGAGCCATATTGTTTTCACTACAGCCTAGACCTCTCTGCAATGGTAGTGCTCTAAACGAAACCTAGATTTCTTCAGGTTAAGGTTCTCTGAATCTCTAATCTCCTTGGGGCTCATTTACAGTTTAAATGGGTTTGTTTCTTACTATCAAAACTATCTATATTCAGAGACTATAAGCGTTAGTCAAAGTTTTCTGTTATTCGAGGGCTTATTATATGATAAACTGAATGCCTGACAATCACATATACCACTGATTATATACACAGATCTGATTTCAATGTTAATCGGGTCTGTCGCAGTCATCTGATCACATGTTTATATCAATCAGTCATTCCCACATGTCGCTTAGAGAAGACGGACTGTGTAATACACTTCATCGAGTTTCAAGAGGCGCTCCCTCGCTAATGATAACTGTATCAAGGAGTCCGTCAGACTGGGGCAACACAGTGAACTAATTCACTGGGAGAGGACGAACTACATTGATCGTGACGAGCAGGGTGCAAGCATGTCGATATGGGCGGGGCAGAACTCTCCCGAGATGTTTGCGTCGAATCCACAGGCGATGGGGCAGGAGTGGGGTGGGTTGTCCAACTGCATGTAATATAGCAGCTTCATGCTACCATATGTGTTACGCGTGCTCAATAGGTGTGCATACGTGTGCACTGCATAGCGTGACCCATATACATGCGGTGTGGTTCTGTGGCAGTTAATGTGGGTCACGCTTGCTTTCAGTGAGAAAAATATATGTGTCAAATGATACTGCGTACTAGGTGTAGGGGTTTTTAGGGCGTATCACGTTTTGATGGGAATGTATGTATTGATCTGTAATATGACAATGATTGATGATTGTCTGTATGGGAAAAATTTAATAAGCAGAACTATCAGGATTTGCGTCATAATTGTAATCAGCGTCTGAATATTCCCACTCGATTCGTTTTTAAGTTAAGTAATTAGCTGCCAGGTAGTCATGTCGGGAACTATCCTGGCTTCAGAATGAAGCATTTAATTTGGATCTCACTGGTGTATCATGACATTTACATGTGAACTAATTGGACATTTAGTGTATCAAGTTTTCAAGACGTAAAGAGGTGGCCAGATGACTCTAATGATTAACGTAGGTGTTCTGTCCGTCGGTATACTGGAGGATATAACAGCTAAATAAGACGTATATTGTCTCATGGAATTTACTGAATGGTTCAATATTTGGCATTAAATAAATATACTGTTAGGAACAGGATATATGTTCATAAACACTACTTTCAGTGATTGGTTGACTGATTGAGTGAATAAGTGAGTGAGTGAGTGAGTGGGTGATGCAGGTGAAAAGAGGGTGCATGGTATAGCCCAGGGACTCACTCACTCACTCACTGACTCTGTTATATCGACTCAGATGACATATCCTGTGCCTATCAGTATGTGCTATGGAGGGCCAGACACCGAACAACTCAGTTAATGCCATCAGACAATAGATATAGGATACACATAGAGGTTAAGCTTTAGCAGTGTCACAAATACTCATTGCCGACTTTCTCACGTTGAAGAGCCCTTGAGGCTCTTATGCTCAAACTACTAAAGAGTTTTATCTGCCTAGCGATAATTAACCAATGGTGTGGTATGACAAGCCTATTTCAGCGTTCCTAGTGTTCGGGCTGGTGTACTGACCTGCCGATGTCCGAGAATAGAACTGGCCCAGTGAACTTCACCACGCTGTGCCAGGCTGCCGAGTTCCTTCATTTGTTGACCTACAACAGTTTCCGCATGGCCAGTGGCTGCTCTTTGGTCAAGCTGGGTTCACCTGAAGCCCGGGCGTGTTTTTAAAATTGACAGGTGAAAGAGATGAAAGTGCGATACTCAAGGCCATTGTCAAAAGTCCTGAATACGATTAAGGTTATATTTGAATCCACATGTTTTGTCAAGTATGGAAGTGTTTTCGGAAAGAGAGTTGACCCTATTTGGTACAGATCGATGTCGCATTATGTAACGAAGAATTCTGGGGCACATGACCAACTTCTCGGATTTGAAAAGGATCTACGATGATTGCATGTGACAGGAATTCAGGAGACTGTTTTTGAGAACATATCTCCAGACTTGTCCATAATCTGTTGATTCAAGATATGCAAAGTCAGTATGCAAGATGCTCAATCTTGAGTTGCATCAAGACTACCTCTGCTTGGTTGTACAAGGATAGGGGAAGTCATGCATAGATCGTTAAGTGCCACTAGAATACATGGTCCACAATTTGTACGTTCAGGAAGCTGATAATGGTTACTGAATACAGCACCTGTGCAGCTTTAAGTTTGAATAGCTACACAGCTTCTGAAATTTGTTCTCCAGTAGATCATTTGATCTGAATGAAAAATATGATAATGTGTACATTCTTCATGAGTTAATTCCATCCATGGATTTATACCACACACATCATGAGGCGCCAGAAGGTTAACTGTAACAAACCATTTCATCCCACCGGGTCCCCATAAACTGCTGTGTGAATGTGGTCAGATTTAAAAGACCCACCGTGTTAAAATATATGTGTGAGATGGGATCAGTAATAATGTTCCAAATGTTAGGTTGAAATGGCGGATAGGTACAGGTTGTTTATGTCGAAACGCAGAACGTCTTATCTTTATGTTATCTGTGTTAGCACACTGATGCAATACCAAGGTGGCAGTAATAGTGTCATGCAACAGGGGGTTTGATCAACCACAATACTTTAACACTTTGTGAATTATTAAGGCATTGTGGTAGTCCCAGTCTTAGAAGACATGTGGCGTATGTCTCACAATTCTGTCTGGAAACAACCAACTCTAAATCTATTCAGAGAATAATGTGCACAGTTTCACCAGAATCCTGATTGCATGTAAAAGGATTAACAGCTCCAGTTTATCAGAAATCTGTTAGATTTTAAATAAATACGCAAAAATCCATTTTCATCTTGAGAAAACGGAATTCTAAGCGTTTATTTGTGGTTATATATTTTTCAGTCACTGACATCATGTTCCGCACGTTAATTTGCAACGAATTCGTGTCACTACCAAAAATGCTTTTTTAAAACCCTATATTCAAACAAAGCGAATCTCCACTAGGTGACAGTTTGTATATTGTAAGCCTGACAAGACACCGTCTCGTGTAAAGAAGAAGCGCATCGTGATTCTTACACAACTTCCGGATGATGTGTTCTACTGCGCATGCGCGTTGAGAGCTGCGAGCTGTCATGGTGCAGTGACCTTACGATGAGAGGTTAGAACCGAAATATCACGTAGCAGTCCTACTTAGCGCTGGTGACCTTACAAAAAGTCTGTTCTCCTTACAACAACCTCCCAGTCTAAACGCAGTCCACAGGGCAATATTCGAGCGGACAAGCAAGCTTGAGATCCTGTAATTCAGTTTCTTGCCATAAAACACTGACAGAGAGAAAAAGAAAAGGCCAGTGTGAGAACACAGAGTCAATACTTTAATTGATAAATTAGCAAGTTCACTTCCAGGATTTATTTCTGTACCATGCATTCAAAGAAAAGCCCATAGGTGTAACACGTACCAGACATTTGGGAATGTTGCTGTAAGAAAGCTTACACGGGCGTGTGTATGTGTGTCCGTTTGTGAGTGCGTGTGCGTGTGCGTGTGTGTGTGAGGGCCTGTGTGAGTGCGTGTATGTGTGTCCATGCCCACGTGCTTCACCAGTCTCAAGTCACCACTAAAGCTACACATTATACGTCATGGTTGACATCTTTCCTCCATAGGGGGTGGGGTAGCCCAGCGGTTAAAGCCTTACCTCGTCACGCTGAAGGCTAGGGTTCGATTCGTCACATGGGTACAGTGCGTGAAGTCCTTTTCTGGTGTCCCCGCCGTGATATTGCTGGAATATTGATAAAGGCGACGTAAAACTCACTCACTCACTCACTCACTCACTCACTCACATACACCCAAAACAAAACGTTTTTCCGACTCAACGAAGCAAAACATTCACTTAATTTTTTTTCAGAGAGGCATTTGGGACTCTTTGAGGATCGACACAAACTCTTACGTTATTTTTCATCAGTAAAATGCACTCACCATATGTACCATACGATGGTACAGTTCATATTGAAAAGCACAGATTCAACAACACTTCCTCTGAGAACACCGATGGTGCGATGAAAAAGAAGTAGAAGAAGAGGTATTGCACAATATGTCTTCATTTCATGGGGTTCCACGTAGTCTGTGTGATTGCCCTGCACTCCTTATGTTATTTATCAATGGCTGTTGTAATCATATGTGACAAGTGTATCGTTTCGGTACCGATCATCTGTGAGATGGCATGAAGGAAATGTTTACTTTACTAACTGAGATGTGGATTCTAGGATGCATATATACACGACACTCTAAACAGCGTCATAACAACGCTTTGATGTACAAAAAAAACAAACAATCTGTTAAAAGATTCTAGGAGCGTAGCTGCTCCCCTGCCCCCAGTGCTGCCAACGGCCCTGCATTGTCATGACTTCTGTAAATGATGAGAATCAGTGAAAACTGACAAATTCTAAACAAAGCTTAGCTGTTGACATGCACAATATTTGCACACGCCTTTAAGCAATATAATGCATGATCCTCGTGAAATTCATCTGCATAATGTTTGTAAGTTGTCTCCTCAAAGGTAGTGGAGAAATCTATTTCGATGTAACCATATACATTATACAAAGCATATAAATGCTTTAATTGAGGCCAAACTTGTGGTGGATAGTACAGATTTCGTGCCCATTCAGTGTGTTCTGAACGATAAAATATCTGGCACGCTGTGTATCGTCAATGCACCCTCGTCTGTTCTCACTACAGTGGATGCGGCGTCTTACACAAATTGGTTAGTCCGTTGTCGAACTTTTCAACCTGATTTGTGCAAACGGGGGGTCGTTAATCTAGCTGGTCAAACATGCATGGTGTTTCAAAATGGCGGCCGAACCTGGCCAGGACCTCAGACCAACAAGCAGTACTATCAGAAAGAGACTATATATATCTGGGAGACAGTATACCTGGCACTGTTTCGACCCTAACTATTAAAAGTAAAAACACAATGAAGATGCTTTCAGGCTGAAACAAGTGCGTGTAAATGCTGCAAAGCACTTTACTGAAAGAGTTACATGCACTCCGAAGTCCAAGGTCACTCAGGGTGACGTTTCTATACTGCGCTTGCTGCAGCGAAGGCGATTGCTGCCAAGTACTTTTTGTAATCGCCGTGGGGACACTCGGGAATAGAAAGATGATTAAACCGGTAAACATTGAAGAGAACAATAACAACATTTGTTTCTCACGTGTCCGAGGAGTGTGGTTGATGAAAAAGGAATTTGGCAATCATCAGGACTTATACATTGCAATAGCGTCATGGTGTTTAAACCGAGTACTTTTCTGTAAAAAAATCAGAAGTGTAGAAAATATCCTTTGAGGATATCACTATGATGTATGTTTAGAAATGTATTTTGATGTCGATTTGTAAAGGTTTTTCATAATCAATATTTTTTTAGGACCGATTTTTGTTTTTGCAGAATTTAAAGAAGTATTGATCAAACGGGTCCTCTGTAAAGCTAATGGTGTTAATGATATTAGCAAATGGCAAACGGCCAGGTTGAATGCCAGCCTGTACATGAGACAACCAGTATCCCTGTATGACATATGTCGATAAAAGTATTGTTACCCAATGTGTTTTAGTATTTTTCACGGAAACATAAGTAAAGCTGCTTTATAAATTTTTTATCATGTTTAGGCGTTCACGCAAATCGGCCATGACAGTGAACAGGGAGAGCGACAGCACCCAAGCCTCTGAAATCTTTGTAGAAAGAATCTCCTTTGTTCGAGGTTTTCTGCTCCTTTTTAGCGTTAGCTATGGCTGACAATTGAACAGTGCTGGGCCATATGGTGGTCTAGGACACATGGTTAGACAGCCACGTGAAAAGTCCTTGGGTCCGTGGAATGTCTCGTCTTTATTATAGCATTTTTGAGCAAGTGGGTGATTGAGTATGTTTGTTAACGCCTCATCAGGGGCTTCCAAGTTGCACAAAACTGTTGTAGCGTTGCAATCGCTTTGAGGAACGGGGTCCCGGTCTTTGCTGTTACCAATATGTTAACAACCTATTACAGCATTCAGTGGTCGATTGTGAGTCACAATTTGTGACATTACAGTTACCAAATACAATGATCATAAAAGGAATAACTATATTCCACAGGAGATATACCCAGACTGCCCTGTGGAAATCCAGTTTTGAATAACAATGACAAGTTCCAGTTAAAATATGAAGGGTTTAATGTGACATTTCTGTTCAGAATGACCTATCAGATAGGCGTCATGGCCAAGTGGACAGAGGTCCTGTCCATACAGTTAATGGTTTGATTCCCAATTCTTTAAATGCTGATCTTTTCCGTGTCAAGTTATCTGAAGGCGAGACTTGCCTTTGTGGTGCTCCCGTGGAAGATTCCAATAATTTCTTTTTAAGATGTACAAGTATGTCAGCTGCCGGTTTGATTTGATAGACTTTGAAATCCTAAAACTTGAGATATTAAAACCATTCTCTATGGCAGGGTTAGCCTTCCACAAACTATAAATGAAAATACTTTTGGTCACGTCCATAAATTCATTGTATTTAGTATGCATTTCAAATGATGTGTAGTATGTTTGGCCTCATTGTTCATCACATGTAATTTTTCCATAAGGTGAATGACTTGTGCTTAAACAATATGCACAGATGGAGTTATCCGCCGCATATGCACGATGGCATGTAAGTGCAATAATTTTGAACGCCTCGTGTAACCTCATTTCACCTGTGCTCACCTGAGGCAATACTCAATTCACGTGCATCCCCACCACCCAGTGGTGACCCCATGGGTATCCCATGCGGATATCATTCAGGGTGTCTGTGGGCACTGGGGTGTGTCGGGCACTGAGGGGGTCCCGTACAGAGACGTCGGGATAGGTAGACAGGTAACAGATGGGAGGCGAGTGTGAGGCTTGGTTGAATGTGTGGACGTTAGTGGAGCGTCATCTTTAAAATTTTTAATTTTTTTCAGGAATATACTCTATTCTAGTATTAAGAAACGAGTGAACTAACTGACGTTTAGCCACCTTGTGCTGTACCCTTTGTACTATTCGGGGGAAGTCACAAAGGGCATTGGGCCTCTGTTGCAGATGACGTTTGAGGACACTTTAGAACACAAAGCGGTGTGGTCTGTCTCACAGTCCCTGAACCACATTATTTCCCCTTACACCCAAACCCTTTCTGCAATTCTAAGCCCTAGATGAAGCAAGTTAGATTTCCCCAGTTTCCCTGGTGCCATTTTTCGATTTAAAGTGAAGTATTTGATCCCATCAAAACTTCATAAAAACCCAGGGAAGAGGCGTTAGACTACAGTTTTGGTTCGGCTTAGGCGTACAAGACATTGTGTCTGCCTGTTGTCTTGTGTTTCTTCCATAGTACACATTAAAATATTGGAGGGCGGGGTAGCCTAGTGGTTTAAGCGTTCGCTCGTCACGCCAAAGACCCGGGTTCGATTCCCGGCTACAGTCTGTCAAGCCAGATTCTGTTGTCCCCGTCGTGATATTGCTGGAATATTGTTAAAAGCGGCGTTAAACCAAACTCATTCAGTAAAATGTTGTCTGTAGTCACGTGGTTCCCCTACTGCCGTAAACAGAATTTTCTCATTCTGTAGCAAAAATATACATGCAATTTATACTCAAGAATAGGAAACAAGTATTCGTGACCTATATATTTCCCAAAGTGTAATAAAAGACAATATCAATACTTGCTCCTAGTTTCACTCCAGTTTGTAACCACGCATTATAACAGTTGCGTAATGTACCTGCCTCTCATTCATATGAATATCACACTTTTCATACACAGTATGACCATAAATGGCAACATCAATTAAAGTCATGCAATATCAAGAGCTAGCATGGCGTGAAATACCCCGAGGACAATGTTTTAATACATGTTCCATGTTTCCGTAGCTGCCTGTGTTCCGGCAATGTGCCATGTCTGTAGCCGAAGATAAAAGTGTCATGCTGGTCTCCAGCTCATATCAGGTGCTGCTGTGCAGTTATCCTGGTGTATTGGCGAGTCAGGTACGGATTGGTGCGTCAATGTACTACAAGTATGACATGGAAGATTCGCATGTCCTTATATGTACAAAACTGTCTAAAAGTGCACATTACCATTTAAAATGGAGAAGACAAGCCGTTTCCTCAAGTTTCCTCAAGTGCAGGTCGTATGGTGCGTATCGTTTGCATAAGTTGAAATGGGAAAGAATACCAGTAACCCATTATTCGTTGATTCAAAACTTGTATTTTGAAATAAATACATAGTATATTCGTCTTTGAAGTGGATACAGGAGCTACAACAGGACATGCAACAGCGAGTGAGCAATATTCCAGCTATATGGCGGTGGTCTGTAAATAATCGAGTCTGGACCAGACAATCCAGTGACCAGCAACAGGTGCATCGATCTGCACAATTGGGAACCTGACCACCCGATCCTGTTAGTCGGCTATTGCGACAAGCATAGGTTGCATATTCTACCCCGAATATTCGTTGGTACCCCGTTCCAAGAAGACTAACTGGTCTTTTGTGATCTATTAATTAGTAAACGTTCCCCTTGTTGTGAAGTGGCGGTGGGCTAGCCTAGTGCCTAAAGCTTTCGATTATCACGGTGAAAACCAGGGTTTGATCCCCACATGGGTACAGTGTGTAAAGAACATTACTGGTGTGAAAGTGTTGGAATTTTACTATAATCGGAGTGAAACTAAACTCACTCACTCAATTTGTCATGAAAATAAGTTAAATGAAGGTAGTCGGTTAAGGTTGCGCCGAGTCACTGGTTTGTCTGGTCCAGACTCAAATCATCACAGGAAGAATCAATTCTGCTCAGCGATAAGACAAGTAACAATCACAGCTGCTAACAGAGCAATGAGAACACCGACTGTAGGGCATATGCTATGTAAGAGTGAGTGGGTGAGTGAGTGAGTATGGTTTTACGCCGATTTTAGCAATATTCCAGAAACATCACGGTGGGGGACACCAGAAATGTTCTTCGGCGTGATGATCGAACGTTTTGACCACTAGACTCCACCGCCCTTATGTTATATAATACAAATAACACCGAGACCATGGGATTGAATTTGTAATGAACATCACGAACTCCAAACTGGCATATGTCGCCCCTAAATGCATATGTGTCAATCATCTCCGGATCAAGGCCACAAGGCGCCCGTTTGTCTCCTGTAATCGTGATATATTATTAGGACAAGTTCTTTTCTACGGGTTTTAGATCATCTTCTATATTAATAAATAAAGTGAAACGATGTCATATAAATGTAATTCAATTGAGGAATAATCATGAAGCGTCATTTATTTATTTAGTATGTGCCTCTACTATGCCACTGTAACGGACAGAACAGCGTGGTTTGCTTCCAAACTCTCTGTGGGACGAAACGTTGTCTTTAACTGTGGCTTTGTGTATGGGTATGTTCTAGAGAGACAAGGGTCGGTGGGGTAGCATATTGGTTAAAGTGTTCGCTTGTCACGCCGCAGACCCGGGTTCGATTCCCCACATGGGCATATGGGCCCAGTCTGTTTCTCGTTCATCCGCCGTGATATTGCTGGAATATTGCTAAACGCGGCGTGAAACTAAACGCATTCATTCACTCACTCACTCACTCACTCACTCTTGATCTGATTAGGTTTGAAGTCCAGTCACTGGAAAAGGTTACATACCCGTGTCTGGAGGTCATATCATCACCGGTTTTTTTATCGACAAGAATAGGATACTGAGGGCTACAATGAATTCTCACGGGTAGAAACGTCAGATGTGCAACAGTGACAGGCAGGGTCAAGAAATAGGTCACGGGGGTGGGGTTGGATTGCGAAAATTGGAAATATTATCTGCGTTCATGCATGCGACACAATAAAGTCTTTATCTTTACAGAAAGCTGATATTGAGGCAGCGAATAAAGGACAAGCGGTATGATTTAGTGAGTGAGTGAGTGAGTGAGTGAGTGAGTTAAGTTTTACCATGCTTTCGGCAATATTCCAGAAATATCAAGGCTGGGGACAGCAGAAATAGGCCTCACACACTGTACCCATGTGGGGAATCGAACTCGGGCCATCAGCGTCACGAGCGAACGGTGGCTACTCCACCGCCACTTCAGGACAAAGGGGACGTTTACTGATTAATGGATCTCAAAAGACCAGTTAGTATTCTTGGAACGGGCTACCCGTGAAGATCCGGGGTAGAATGGGTCTACCCAACCACCTCTTATAAAAACGATAGGTGTTCAGAAAACTAATTACGTTTGTTACGATTCACGAAAAAATGACAGGAGACACGCCAATCGTATTTCGAAATGCTATGAACATCATTTATGAACGAGGTAGGTTATAGCTTGTCATTTGTTGTAGCACATTACACATTGTAACATATCCACGCCCTCATCATGTATAGTTTTGCCCAAACCTATTTTTCCCAGGGAGCTTTAAGAAAGGATTTACTTCTCCCGAGTAAACCACAGTACTCGACATGATTGTTTTTCCTGTCACATGTGGTTAAACAAATATTCTCCATCAAACTCCTGCACAAAAGACGTCAGGTTTTGACCAAGCGTGTTTCAAATGAATAAAAACGAAATGACAATGTTGACATTCTTAAAAAATATAAATTATGAGGTAAGAATTCATGTTGATGCAAGTTGCGGGACAAATTCAAACTTGCCACGCACACAAAGGCGCGCTCGCTTATGCCCTGTTTCTTTTTTCAAACAACCCGATAGTAAACCGCAGTCAACGGACCGTGGCAAACGATGTCGTCCTTAGATGGTGCGTGCTACGATACCATCGCCGCCCTTTACTGCCCTCTTTGAAAATCTCACGGGAACAATGTGTATTACGTGAAAAGACTTATAGTAACTTTTTCGGACAATGCGCTTAAAAAACGGCAGATTGATACTGAAACACAGGAATAACAAAAACAAAATTGTTGTTATTACATACTAATCGCGAGATGTATAAGAGGTAGGATGTAATGATGGCTGACAGGGCCTTATACAAGATCGATTGTTCGTCAATTGCTGAAGCAGTTTTCTTTGTTGAAAGTTTCTTTTCAAACACGTATGAGTACAATGTTCAACACAAATGGAATTCTTCATCACTGGTAATAAACATATAAGTCCTATATGACTAACAACCCCAAAATCATAATGTACATATACATATCAAATACATTCACTGATTTGAGCAATCAAAAGGTTTATTGAGTTGATATGGTTTTACGCCGCATGTGGCCATATTCCACCAATATCACTAAGCGGGACACCAAAAAGTACCTTCACACGTTGTACCAGGTTGTGGATTCGAATCCGAGCATTCGACGTAACAAGCGAACGCTTTAACCACTAGGCTAACTACCCCTCCCATTACATAATGAAGTCCATACTATTCTCAAACTGGATCAGGCCATTCAACCTACTCTGTATAAAAGAAAAAAACATTTCCTCCAGGAATCCATCCCTTTATTTGTCCGTAGGGGGAAAGACCAAATGTTTATATGAAGCTTGGGATTAGATAGGAGACGTATTTGCTGCATCAACTTGAGACCAAGATGTACACACTTGTGACAACAATGGTAGTTGTGTGACGGTCGGGGACATGAGATGATTATTTGAAGCCTCCCCTAGAGGGGGATGTTGGTTGTTGTTGTTGAGAGGCCGTACCCCCGAGCATGGTGGAAATGGGGAGTATACGGAACAGGACTGTCAGTGGTGTTGTGTTTGAAGTAGATGCTATTGTTACTTATAAAAGACTTGTTGCCTATCTCGAAGCACCGGCAAATAGTAGGGGTTCTTGGTTACAATATGATCCCCGAAACCTTCGTTCATCGCCGCTACATATTATA
Source organism: Haliotis asinina (assembly GCF_037392515.1). NCBI lineage: Eukaryota > Metazoa > Mollusca > Gastropoda > Lepetellida > Haliotidae > Haliotis > Haliotis asinina. Next base: position 42,745,066 of record NC_090286.1, read on the forward strand.
CTACTCATCAAAGGTTTAGACTCACTTTAAGCACTCGCTATTGGTTTCATGTATACGTGGCATTACATGAAAGATGAATTTCTTCACCTATTTGGGGTAACCAACTGCAAACCTTATGCAGATGAATTACATCATCAATCAAATTGTGAATTGTGCAACTGCGTTTTGGTGCACAGTTTTGATAAAACTTCGCCAGTTTTATCATGTATTGAATGGATGACAATAATCATTCAACATTACAAATTTGTCGTGAAAAAACTTCATTGTGCTTCTCATCTGCTCACACGGATAATTGTTGAATGGTGACAGTAATGTTTACCATTATAAACATGCATGCGACAGTTCCTTTCGTCGCCACTGCCCTTTGTCTCGTTTGTACGTTAATACGTCCTGCTGGTAGAGGTGCTGGGTTTAGGGGATGGGGGTGTGGGACAATTAACTTTCTTAGGCGAAGGTGGAAACGCTCGTTAGAGTTAGCATTTTAGTATTTAGTCCATCGTTGCCATGGTGATTGTAGGGTTGCCATGTGAATTCGAATCCAAAGGGTTATTTTAGGGCGTGTAAAGGAATATACTCCCTGTTACTGATCTGCACGTTCAGACAATAGATAAATAGACAAAATGTAACCTCGTAATTAAATCTTCACTCAACGCGCCGAAGATCCGGGTTCGATTCCCCGATGAGAGTATTGTGTGAAGACCATTCCTTGTGTCCTCCGCCGTGATATTGCCGAAATAGTACTAGAAGTGGCATAAAACCTCACTCAACCTCTCATTCACTCTGATAGTTCCTGTCAGCCGTTTTCTGTTGCGAGAAGCTGCATGTGTAACAGTGCATGAATCTGTTACCCGCCCAAGCGTTATTGGGTAAACTGGTGCAAACTATATTTCACTGACACCAAACTAAGCGAATGAATGAATGAATAAAATGATGAAACGAACAAACGAAACATGAGATGAAATTACTGAAAGTTTGTCTCAAGCTGTTGTGTTCGCACTACAAATGTCAAGCACATACATTTCAGCCACATGTGGCTGGCTACAATCCCTTGCATGGTGGGCACATGCACTTTTATTGAAGTTGTTACAGAGGTTCGTTCACAGCGCGAGTACAGTTATTGACATGTCACAAAAGGCAGTTGAAGACCACGTAGTGAAACAAACAACAGATGTTGCAGGTTATGAATGAAGTGTGTATTGATCTATAGCTCTGACAGACGAAATTGACAAGGACTAATTATTTTGTTTTGCAACGATTCAGAAGGTAATGGTCTACTTAAACATTGATCTTAGTATCTCCGCCCCTGATCGGCGTTTAACAGGAATGGGTTTAGTTTTACGCCGCATTTAGCAATATTCCAGCAATATCACGATGGGAAACATCAGAAATTGTTTCACATATTGTACTTGTGTGGGGAAACGATACTGGAAGAACGAACGCCTACACCATTAAGCCATCCGACCGCCCCTGGTTAACGGGAACCCCTTGATATCCCATAAGTTGGTTTGTGTTTGGTAATTTATATAATACTACATTGTGTCTACGACCACGTGTCTGTGAGTGTGACCAAACAATCCAGGTGTATTATATGACTTAAGCAATTTTTAGCAATAGTTCAGCAATATTACGGCAGCGGAAACCAATAATGGGCTTCAAAAATTATTAATCATATGACGAGCGATCGCATTAACCACGGAGCTACCCCACCGCCAATGCAAGAACCTTTCCAACCAGCCCATTTAGTCGCCTCTTAACCCCAGAACACTAAAAATGGAGTTGTTTTCGGCCAAGTATAAAACCGGAACACTGTTACCCTTGGCAATGTCTACATGTTAGCTACCAGTCTCAGACATTATTGCGCCGTCCATTTGAAACAGACCCGTGAAGGTACCGGGGTAGATTAGGCCTTCAGCAATCCATGCTTGCCATAAAAGCCGACTATGCTTGTCGTAAGAGGCGACTAACGGGATCGGGTGGCCAGGTTAGCTCACTTGGTTGACACATGTTATCAGTTCCCAGTAGCGCAGATCGATGCTCATGTTGTTGATCACTGGATTGTCTGGTCCAGACTCGATTATTTACAGACCGTCGCCATACAGCTGGAATATTGCTGAGCGCGGCGTAAAACTAAACTCACTCACCGATTTGAAACACTAAGACTCAAACTAAGTATTCTTACGATTTGAAAGCAGGGCTATAAATAGTAACTGAATGTGGTTTTACGCCGCTTTGGGAATATTCCAGCAACACTGAGGCAGGGAACACGGGATATAGGCTTCACGCATTGCATCCGTATTGGGTACACGCTGAACCCGGTCTTAGGCCAGTGACGAGCGGACACTTAACTACTAATCTACGCCCCGTGAAGGTCCCGGGGTAGAATAGGCCTTCAGCAACCCATGCTTGCCATAAAAGGCGACTATGCTTGTCGTAAGAGGCGACTAACGGGATCGGGTGGTCAGGTTCGCTGACTTGATTGGCACGTCATCGGTTCCCAATTGTGCAGATCGATGCTCATGTTGCTGATCACTGGATTGTCTGGTCCAGACTCGATTATTTACAGACCGCCGCCATATAGCTGGAATATTGCTGAGTGCGGCGTAAAACTAAACTCACTCACACTCACTAATCTACTCCATCGCCCCGAATGTATATTAAGCCTATTGGCCACATACGCATGCGCACACTTCAGCTCACCGACTCATCCAGTCGACTAAGCAGGTTATCAGATAAGAACAATAAAGATTCTAAATTCTTCATTTATTCAACATAATAACACTTTATCCAACCAAAACAAACACGAAAAGGCATTGTATGTACAAGAAATAAAGAACATTTAAACACTAATAATGATGTCAACTGTTAACATTAATTAGCATAATGTCATTAAGGATGAATGTGGCATGAACGTGTCCGTTAATCTCGTCAGCATTCTCCACATCTCTCTTGATGCGAGTTGCGAATATAGACATTCACAGTCATACACTGAGATAGGTGGCTTATGCAAAAGGCCCGCCAGTCTTTGTTATAAATCTGGTCGCCCAAATCAAGGTTTATCTGCACCAGGACAGCACCAACAATCGTGTTGGTCTGCATACGAGTCAATGCACAGACGGTTGTTTCGAATCTGCTGCTGGCGCCATTCCTCTTGGTGTTATCTGATTGGATGATCAACCCTGAACTTGCATCTGACTGACTGGTGCACCTCGGTCGCCATGACGACTTGGCCGGTGATGACCAAATGGTGACTGATTATCTCTTTAACCAGGTTTGGGATTACCTTTAAAGGATAAAAATAGACGATAAAAAACAATGTCCTTCCAATATTGCATTTTGTCACATATGCATTCAAATGAAAACTATTCTTTTTTTAAATCATATTAAAAAAATCTGCACCCGGATTATTTAAATCCGTCTGCAGCTGGCACCCTTTGTCAGCAAATCAACGCACCTGGTGTGTAAGTGAAGCAAAGATGGGTGATGCAGATTTCAAACTGGCAGTTCGATTACAGGCTTCGGGTAAACATCATTATTGATGACGTCAGCGACGTAGTCCGTCAATAAAACGTCCTCCGGAGAGGTTGCACCTTTCGCGAACTGAAAACAAGAGAACACAAGTCAGTAACAGCAACATACAACAAGTTTAATGGCAATTCAAATCTATATCTGTTTGACAAATTCGGTATTGCAACTAAGTCATTGAACATAATGCAGGACTTAGCACCTTAATCATAGATGATTAAAAGACATCTACAAAACGACATTACAAAACTCCAATGATGGTACCACATTAAAAGCGCTCTCCAGCAAATAAGCTTATGACTGATGCTTACCTCAATCAGAAGACAGCTGACATCGGTTGAGTGACATCTGACAATGTCACCATTGTTGTTTGCATCTTCATTTGATAATGTCTTGGCAAGTTTTTCTTCGCTGTCAACCTGCAAAACCAAGTTCAGATATTTATAGCAATGTCCTTCTCAACATTTTAAAAAAAACAAAATGCCAAAATTTAGGCACTGCTGAACAAAGTATCATATGATTCAATATCGCTTCGAATTGCCGTGTTACATTCAAAATATGGAACACGTTATCAGTGTGACATCTCAAGTAACTACTTATGTCACACCAGGATACAGGAAGTAATGATAAACAGTTTCAAGGAAGATCCAATTCGATGACGTCACAAGTGCTCTATTGTCTGTACACATCCTTGTTAAATGGAAACCCAAGTTAGCAGAACTCCGACAAAGGGTAATATAAAAATTAATCGCCCAAATACCGCTCTTTGTATTAGGTATTACTTTTAACAAAACATAATTCAATCTGCAAATATCACAATTCAATTAATTTGTGACAAAGTTTCGTATTTACCTTAATAAGTGGGATGTCATTCTCCCAACAAAACGCCTCAATGAGGGTGTGTTGGATGTCCAGTGTGACGTCATGCTGTCCATTCGCCTCGGGCAGCACACATAGCATCACGTTGTCAGGGTTACAGCGGAGGAGCTTGGCACATTCCATAACACCACTTGTGACCCGGTTGGTCCTGTGGGCTTGGACCAAAGCTTTGCACAATGCGTCTCCAATGTCAACAAGTTTCCTGCAAAATAACAACAGTGGGTTAGCACAGTGGCGTGAGAAGGCAGTTTCGAAACTCGGTTAGTCACGATTCGTCTAAGGTATAATCATCAGCATGAGTCACTTGCCAAGGCTCATGCGATCCACAACATAGCAGATAGGCTTCTGCAAAAGTCTATCCTTATGATGAAATAAAGTTGCTTGGTTTCATCTGATGCCACGTGAGGCGTAGTGAGCTGGTGACGTTTCATAATAAAGGAAAACCAGATGACAGCGTGGAGCGAACACCATCAGCAAATCTCGCTGACGTCACGCCAAGTCACGCGTTGTTTCAGTCAGCTGGTCAGTCAGGCTGCCATCTCACGACTCGGTATTTGTTTATCTGAGATAGCTGACAAGCAAGAATTGACACCAAAATGCAAATCATAAGGTGGACACAGTCTTACAAGTGCACACGAGCATTAAGAAGAACTTGTCAGCAGTTTTCGCAAGGTTTCGTCGTTCAAACCACGGTAATCTGTTGCTGAAGGTGGGAACACCCAGTTTACAAATATCGCTGGAGCATTGTTAACATGTATCTCTCCGAGTCGCCTTAGTGCAGCAGACTTAGACAAATATATGAGCACCACCCTTCCCAAATTCGATCGGATTGGGGATGTGTCACGGGCGTTTCCCTAACAATGTCACCGCCTAAGTCCTAAGTTCGAATAAACATCAGGTGAGTAACATTAAGATGCAAATAAACAGCGAATGCACAAGGCGCCAGTCAGTTCATGCCAGAATTATTAAATTACGTTCAGATATGCCTACAACACGACATTAAACCTTAGTCCGAGTTAGTGCGATCGGAGCATGACAACAGCTGGTTGCGCGCTCACAATGTACTCAGTAGGACAAGTCAAAGCAATATTTAAACAAATATCAAATGCTATATTAATAAATACTTACTTATTTGAACTGCAGGTGTCCATGTCTCTGAATACTGTCCAAGTCATTATTCAAAGGTAAATCCGAACAAAGAAATTCAAACAAAGAAAACGATTTCTCGCAGCGACGATCCTTCCTGTAAGGCTGAAAACGCTCAACTGACGATTCGCTGTCTGACTGGTAGGTTATAACGTGCGGGAGCGAGTTGAGGCAACTCGTCGCTGATTGGCTGAGATGTGTGTGTTCTGTTATAGTCGGTCACGCACTCAAACTAGTGCGTCCTTATGTTCTTTGATATACCTTGTACAGATCCTTTGTGCACTCGTCACTGTGCGACAGCTAGGTACGAAAGATCAACAGTCGTTTTGTGCACCAAAACATGTATTTTAATCCAGAAATCCCTAATTGACCTTATGTAATATTTATAGGTCATGCAAAAGGGAAATTCCGTTTGAATCGTGGGGAAATGTGACTTACTGGTTATACTTTCTCCGTCACATGGCATTCAAAAATAAGTACACGTCCTATACTTCGTTTTGACTTAACGCTTCGGCGTGTAAGAATATCACACACACATGGTGGGGAATAACAGATATTGCAGCATGAATGACAGGACACATTTGGTATTGGCAGGTGTAATGTTGTTTACGACCAACATAATGTAATGCCTATAATTATAACAGGCAGAATGGAACTTCCCACTTTTCATATTGTAAAAATTCATACTAGGATTTCCAGCGGCAAATGTTCAACTTTTGTATTTACCTCTTTTTACTATACGTAGTTATGATGATACTCAAGTGCCGTGCCCATCATGTTTAAGAAATGTCTTGGTTGAGAAGGTGCCAGAAGTATCAAAATGTTAATGTGCATTAATTTAACATTTCTTCATTGCGATTTTTGGTATTGGCAGTAATATTTGTCATGCGAGATACACAGACTTGCTATTGCACAGTGCCGGGCAGTCTTGTGGTTATGTTGTTCTCTCGTCACGCCAAAGGCGCGGGTTCGATTTCCCATATGAGTACAAAGTGTGAAGCCAGTTCTTGTGCACCCCGTCGTAATATTGTTGGATTTTGGGTAAAAAAATGTGTACATCCCTACTCACTCACTCACTCACTCACTCACTCCAACACAATGCCGCAACACTGAGAGATACATCGATCTGTGCCTCGACACTTCTTTACCAGGCGGTGGTCAAGAGGATAGAGTGTCTACCTAGGGAGCGGAAAGTCTGTGGGTTGATCCTTGGTCGCATCATTCCAAAAGATGGTGCACTTCCGGAGATGATCATTAAAGCCATAAAACAAGGAATGGGCGGGTCAAGTCGGTCTACTGTGTTAGGTTTTGATTATCTTTGTTGTTAAACGTCGCTCTTAACAAAATTCCAGCTGTATGGCCGATGTGTGAAAATAATCGAGTGTAGATTGTTATGCTGTGGCATGGTATCTCAGTGGGCTAGCACAATAAAATCAGCTGTTTAAGCAACCACAGAGTGCATGCACTTAAGTGCAACAGCCATGAAAGCGACGCTAAACCCTAATTCATCTCACCTCGTCAGGCAAGGAAACGCATGGGTTAAAATGTGAGACGCAAGTATAAGGGGAGGCAACTCCTACTTGCAATGTCTGATGAGGAAAGAACGAAAGTAGGATTTCTGTAGATCTGAAAATAGTGTTGCGTTTACGAGACTCCACATAGAGGGAAGAGGGAAGTGCCCTCTCCAGGGGAACTTGATTTTCCCGAAAAGCGTGAAGACGGCATAAGGAAATTACAGATGCGGGAAAATCGGAGTTTGTCATTGTGGAAGCATTGCCAACGATGTCTGCGCCCAGGAACAGTTTTTGTCACCGGCGTTATAATACAGTTTCACAAACAACGGACAAGGTACAATTGTAAATTCAAAAAGAATTCAAATTACAACCCTTCCCAAACAAGCACCGAGCTGAAAGACAAGAATCAGTCTCTGACAAATATTCTGATTTACAGCTGTTACATAATTTTCATGTTTCGCGATTGCTTACTGAAACAGCTTTGCTTTCGGTGTATCGAACTGTCTTCGGTGTTTTGACACTACCAGTATTTTGTGTAGACTAACGCTTAGCCCCTGAATACATATAATTTGGTAGAAACAAATACACCCATTTAAATTGCAAAGGAACCCCAGTAAGGTGAAAGATTCGGAACCCGTGGAAATCTAGACTTGTTTCATTTAAGGCTTAAGCGGTGTAGGGAGGGCAACACAGGAGGGGAAATGATGTGGTTCAGGGACTGTGAGACTTCTGTTCCAAACAGAATACATCTACGTTGGGACGCGCAGCCAGCTGTGCGATGTAACCGACAGACCGACCCCAGTCAACACATGACGAAACGATAACTGGTATTGGTGTCGGGTTCAGCGGTAATGGGCTGCACCAGGCAACGGCAGGTACAGAGTGTTACAGTACCCACGTGGCCACAGTGTATGATAACAGACAGCGCAGGTTTCCGCTCTCTCGTTAACACTGCGGAGATATTGGTGGTAGTCTGTATCACTGTCTCTGAACCACATTATTTTCACTCCTGACCAGCTCTTTGCTATGCTAAAGCCCCAAATGAAGCAAGTCTAGATTTTCTCAGGTTCAGTGTCTCCGAATCGTTGGTCTTCCTAGGACTCCATTTCAGTTTATACCGGTTTGTTTGTAAGAAGCAAAACTGTGTTTATTCAGAAATTGAGTGATAGTCTAATACTGGTGATGGCCCCACTCGCCTTAATTCACTGTATAGGGAGATGCATCCAGTGACATTAGACTGCAGAAACCTCTGATCGCGGGTTCGAATCTCAATGTTGCATTGTTTGTTCGCTTAGATTTAGGTCCGTCAGCTCCACTGTCTTTTTGTGGTTTTCACCGCAGTGGTAAAGATCTACGACCTGCAGTGACCGTGGGGTAGCCTAATGGTTAGGGTGTCCGCTCATCACGCCAAAGATCCGCGGATTCGATTCCCAACATGGCACGGTGTGAAGGCCACTTTTTAAAATTCCACCACCCCGCTCTATTGCTGGAATATTGCTTAAAGCGGCGTAAAGTAAGTTATACTCACTCATTCTACGACCTGCTTAACTTCGTGTTGTCCACTGCATCAGTTCAGGGGCATGCTGTTATGCAACTGAAAGCCGTGAAGATCCGGATTAGATTGATCTTCAGCAACCCGTGTTAGGCGACTAACGGAATCGTGTGGTCAGGCTCACAGACTTGGTTCACACATCATCGGTTCACAATCGCACAGATCGATGCTTATGATGTTGATCACTGGCTTGTCTGGTCCAAACTCGATGATTTACAGACCGCCGCCAAATAGCTGGTATATTACTGAGTGCGGTGCCAGTTGTCTCTAAATGTGACCACTCATCCTTCGCGTCATACTGGAACAAGTACAGGTTCAGGTGTTCCCCGATAGTTCTGGAATATTGCTAAAAGCGGCGTAAAACAATAATCACTCGCTTGCTCATTCACTGGCTGCACGTAGGGGACATACTTTCTAATACGTTCACAATTTAATTTAAAGCAATCAAACCCAATCACTCATCCACTGAATCTATCACCAGTGTGATACGAGCCGATTATTGAGTATTTATGTGATTAAATCAGCCACTGGTTTGTCTAGTCCAGACTCGACCGTTTACAGGCAAACTCAAGCAAGACGACAGCCCACTCACTCCGTAATGTACTCATGGTAACGAATAAGGGAACGCCGGAAAGTACACGCATCCCTTTAGTCTTTTCCAGGTTTGTTCACTGTTTTCACTGTGGGTGAAACTCTGGAAAAGATTAGAGGAACTCTTGTTCCCTTATTTGTTTCCATGAGTATCTGTGGAGGATCGGCTAATCAACATGGTTTGTTACGATAGCCTTTAGCAACACAGTTACATGCTCCAGAAATGTGTCGAACAATATTCCAGTTCAGATCACACTTTTATGTACATGCCATAGTGATCAATTCATGTGATTTTGTCTCCGTGGTAAAAGCGCACGCCAGCAGAGCGGAAGGTCGCGGGTTCGATCATCGTCATACCAAAAGACATTAAGATATGGTACCTGTTGCGTCTGAGTGGAATATGCATGCTTATCTGCTGTAAGGTATCTCCGTGAGCTAGCACAAAAGCCAGCTTAAGTCTGGGCTAGTACAAGTAGCACCCACCCCAACCCCTCTCAACACACACACACACACACACACACACACACACACACACACACACACACACACACACACACACACACACACACGTGCATGTCGTCATATGGCATTCTAAAGTGCGACGTTAAACCCCATTTAACCTAACCTCCCACTTAAGTGGGAGACGATGTCATGCACTTACGGAGCTGTCTCACAGTCCCCCAACCGCATTATTTTCCCCTCTGCTAAACCCTCACTCACTGAACAGGTGGTACAATGCAGGAAAGCGCGACTGTTAAAATTTTTAAAATCATCAACATTGACAAGGAGCCTGAGAGCCTAATCAAATCTAGACATGCTTAGACTGTCGTACAGACTGAAGCAAATATATCCAAGAAAGCCCACGCGAGCCTAGAAAATGTTGCTAGATTTCCTTAGCTTCAGGCAGGGCTCCAGTTCATTATTATTATTTTTTTCTTTTTCTTTTTTGCTATGAACTTTTTTTCAGTTAAATATGTACATTTCAGAGACTAGTTGTTTGTCTCAGACATGCTTCATGTTGGGGTATAGCACTGCAGAAAGTAAGTGAATGGGTTGAGGATTACGAATCATTCAGCAATCTTCCAGCAATATCACGGAGGGGGGCCCCAGGACTGGGCTTCATACGTTGTGGCCATGTGGGGAATAGGACCCGGATCTTAGGCGAGACGAGCGAACGCTTTCACCACAAGGCTACCCCACCGCCCCTCTTGTAGAAAGGACTGACCGGATAGGGAAGTAATGCCTTCAGGGACTCTGAGACAGACTGGGGGAAATATTATAGTTCAGGAACTGGGATCAGGTGAGAAAAATGGCGTTCGCCTCACATGATATTTCTCTCTCTCTCTCTCTCTCTCTCTCTCTCTCTCTCTCCCTCTCTCTCTCTCTCTCTCTCTCTCTCTCTCTCTCTCACAGATCGTGTAAAATCGTGACGACTTGCTAAGGTACGCCATATTGTCACGATGCGTCACCCCCACATTATCAGGATCTCATCCGTTATAGTTTAATATCTCCCAGCCGTGTTACAGCGTGAAGTAATACGATCATCATCACAGCAATACTCCGTCTAGGTGTACAGCGTCCGTGATGGAGATTTACACGTGGTCATGTTGTTTTAGTTTGATCACGATCGAAAAGTGTCTCGGTGTGTCAGTCGCTTTTATTTATATTGATATTTTCATACGTATACACGATTGTTTGTCTGTACGCAAATTAATACTGGGAGAGATACGGCATGAAAGTGTAATGGATTTACCAATAGGTAATATCATACTGTACTGTCAGTTTACGATTTACCTCTTGAATGAATAAACAATTTCCGCCACATCACCCTGAAGATCCGGGTTCGATTCCGCACATGGGCAAAATGTGTAAAGCCTATTTCCGGTGTCCTTCGTCGTGCTCAAAGCGGCGTAAATCTAAACTCACACACATACATACGTAAGTGCGTGCGTGCGTGCGTGCGTGCGTGCGTGCGTGCGTGCATCCATACATACACACGTGCGTGCGTGCGTGCATGCGTCCGCCCGTCCGTCCATACATAGATACATATACACGCACGTACGTCCGTCCGTCCGTCCACCAAAACACATGCATACGTACGTGTGTGTGTGTGTGTGTGTGTTTGTTTGTTTGTGATAGCCCAGTAAAAGTTCACATAAAACTGTTACTAGCCATTAACCGAGAATAATGAGAATAATGTCGGATGTTTAAATACGGGATGAGAGTGGAGGCCCAAAATTGTTTTCTCAGTCAAGTGGACTAAAATGTCCTACCACAGAAGCTACCATCTCTTATTCAACACACTTGACTCACATACATCAATTGCTGCATGTGACATCAACAACTGCCACATCACTGCGTCAGTCGTGGATGATGAGATTACTTGAAGATTCTCAGACCTGTCTTCTTCTACACATAAATACATAAAATCTAAAAATACATATCGAATATGACATAAATACTCCTCGCAAAACCCATCCTCTACGTGTTAAGAACAGTGTAGCATCAAACACGTGGAGCAAAGCGGGAACCGGTCAGTATTGGGGACAGCAGACACACAAATCATCTTTGATAGGATTCTCAACAAGGTCAAGGTATCTACTCGGTGTAACACGTGGGTCTGCGACATATGCTCATTCCAGTCCGACCTTGCATACCAATCAGTTGTTAAGTACTCTTTGGTATTTCAGGATCGGCTCAAACAGGCAATGCAACACGCCCATAATTCGGCTGTTGTGTTTGGACTTGCTACCTCTTTATTGGCTGTCGGTATTCATCAAACCAATATAATTACTAGACTAACAGCTAGTCTCTGAAATGAACCTATTTTACTGAAAAAACGTTCATAGTGAAAAAAAAAATAATATAATGAAATGGAGCCCTGAGACTTTCTTCATTTCCTGAAGCTATGGAAATCTAGACTTGCCACATTTCCTAGACTTGTGAGGACTTTCTTGGATATATAATTTTTTATACTTCAGGGTCTGTACGACAGACTATATAATTACAGACGTTTCTGTTTTCCCGTTTTGGCAACGAATGTGTTTGTTGGTGTATCCGTTCTTGATTATACATTATGTAAAACGGCTTTGCTTTGTTTTGTACAGTCAGCCCAAGTGTATTAAGAACGGTTGACTACTGGTTGACTAGCAACGGAGGTACAACATAATTATGTTATAACGATGTATTTTGACTTGTGGCGTTATACCGAAATTGAACTAGCTGAATGTTCACATGAAAAGCATTCTTCTCCAAACACTAAACATTCCATGTTATGGCATCGGAGGGAAGATTACAATGTTCTGAAAACACCCCCCTCACCGCCCCAGAATCCCGTTCACCAAGGTGCGTGCAGTGAGGAATCCCGGTGCTGATGATGAGGAAGAACATGTGTATCCTGCACAATCAGCAGCACTTGGCATTGACCGGGATTCTTCCGGGAAGAAGGAGCGGTCATTCTATAATCGGTTCATCAGTGTATGACTGGATTGTTGGGCGTGACCGATATATGTCACGTGAGATTTGTCAAATCATGTTTTGTGTTGTCGCGTGATCCATGCAATTGTACCTGTACAGGTACACATTCCTCGAAAGTGCCGGCACCTAAAACAATGATGTTGTTCAAAGGCACCAGGTTCTTTGGAACAGCCGAGTCTTTTCCTCATGTTGGAATATGGGATACTCGGCGCGGTGGGGGTGCCAAGTGGGTAAAGCGTTAGTTCATCCTGCCGATTCGATTCCCCACATGGGTACAGTGTGTGATGCCTATTTCTGGTCGTGATGTTGCTGAATATTGCTGAAAGCGGCATAAAACTAAACTCACACCGATACTCAGTGAGTTGTTGTATGTGGTCTAGACTGGACCTGCCTTAGCAAAACTCCTGTCATTAATTATTAGATGTTGAAGTTTTGCGCACATTTAGTCTTTTGCAAGTACTGCGTGAAATAGTATGGCTTTATGTCGACTTTTGCATTATATAAGCTCCACGCACCGAACCTGTACGTATCACTGGCGTATTCGACGTATGATATAGCATGTTTAAAGTCAGCTTACCTGGCGGGTAACTCACTGCATGAAACGAACGAAATATTACTTTACATGTAAAGTATTATATCTTTTTCTCTATGGGTCCATTCTTTATGTTTGGTAGACTATTAATAGCACGTTTATAGTCTTTAAATGTTTCCAATTAACTCATTAAGTAACTATTTACTCCGCGATGACTTGGAAGCACTCCTCCAGCTAAAGGGTCATACAAAGAGGTAGCATTCGCACTTACACGACATGAACCCAGTGCCCCAGAAGAACTGGTGAATTGGAAACCGTTACATCACCCCAAACAACTTGGTAACAGAGCAATGGAAGCTGTACCAACTGACGCCGAAGTCCAGCCACGCGACGCAGTAAGAACCATGGCCAGCAGTGCGTTCGCTTTTCAAGCTCCGTTGGCTTTAAAAGCCATCATAGATAAAAACAAAGAAATGCCAATCTGATGACAGCAGTAATTAAATTGTTTTGCGGCAGGTTTCCTCGCACTGTACTCAATAACCCTATCGAGTGTATATTTATAGATCACTACATCGATCTGGAAATGGGACAGAGCTAAACGGTAGTATGGACAACGCTAGCTAGGAGAGCTCCTTCAGCTGACACTGACGGATCATATAGGTGTGTCGGATATAGGTTTTCACAGCAATGGCCATTAAATGTCCCCTGTTTCTAATGCCAGAAAGTGTATATTTTGCTTAAAAGATACAAAGCCTTCAACCGTTGGTTATTTTCTTTGCGTAACCAGTACTTCTTCAACTAAAGACCTATATAAATTGTATGATAGTGTCTGCAATGTTTTACCAATATCCGTTCACAGAGTGAGTGGGTTTAGTTTTACTTTTAGCAAATCTGAAACACCGTCACGGTGAGGAACCCATATGTAGAATCAACCCCGAGTCTTCAGGGTGTCGCGCGAACGCTTTAAGCGCTAGGCTACCTCACCGCCCTAGATGTAAAGAGACATTTTATATAATGACAGAATACAATGAATAGAAAATGTAAACGAAATATGTGATACCCGGTGTGATATAGGCATTACTATTTCAATGGATAATCAGTACATGCTTGACTGTATTGATCATTGAGCTAAGCAGCTGCCAGCTGTGATCTGCAAAGTGATTAGACTAACGTCTCTGAGTTGAGGGAAGAAAATGTTGGCACTAGTCAAGATGCTGCTCTAGACAGCCATGTCAGTCATGTTTATACAATGAAACCTGACCCCAGAAGTGAGTACGTTTTGTTGCAGATAGTTATAGGTCTAACCTGTCCCACAGTTTTTGAACCACATTATTTTCCCTAGACCTCCTTGCAGTGCTATAACCCTAAATGAATCAAATCTACATTTCCTCCGGTTCCTGCCATCAAAATTGTATATCAGATCCTGAACCTGAGGAAATCTATACTTTTCTCCTATAGGGTTTTGCCACTGTAGATATAGGGCTTGGTGGCAGGAGAAATAGTATGGTTGGGGGACAGCGATACAAACCGGTCAGTCTCTGAAAAAATAAGATTTTTATTGTAACAAATAAGCCCATTTATATTGGAAATTAACCCCAGGGAAATCAGAGGAAATTTAGACTTGCTTCGCTTAGAGCTTATCATTGCAGTGAGGGCCAAGTTGAAGGGAATATCATATGGTTCAGGGGCTTTTAGGCAGACTAAGGCTGGGCAGCGCATTGTTCTAGGCAGTTTGGAATCAGATTTCATACCATCAAACGTGGCACCGACCCTGACCACTTGATCCACAGTGCCACCACACTTCACCCTTCCTGTACGTGCAGGCGTAACGTCCCACCTACATACGCCGCAATAATAAGGTAAACGCCAGCTCACCGAGGGTGTTCGATCCACCGTCCCAGGACAACGTGGGACGGAGCTGTGTCGTAAACAGTCTGACCTACATGCCAGTCGCAGTGTTAACATAGGTCAAGTTACTGCTCATGGGGAGAAATGGCTGGAAGCACTTGTTTGTGTTCAGTTCCTGGAAGTGACAGTCTGCGACGATTATGTTGACCATATGATCTTGTTATTGGGCCCCCGATTCACGGCAAAACAATGTAATATGAACCTACTCAACAAAACAAATTCAACAATACTTCCGACAGGCTTCTGACATTTCCAAAGCACAACAAACAATTCTCACTTGTCACGATGGAAAATGATTGCCTCAAAAACAACAAGGTTGTTGTTTTGTATAGACAAATGTATTTTGTGGGTAATCAGTGGGTAACTGTTGCAGGGTTCATTAAAGTCCAATCACCAGTAACGACATAACCTTCAAGGTAAATACTGTTGCATGACAATGAATGGTATGGATTAACTACTTCAGTAGTTACAACACAGCGTTTCTGGGCTATTTCTTGCCCCTTCATCGGGTGAATGACGTAATGTGATAACGAGCAAAATATATAGTACATACAGGAGGCCAGTGAGGTAGTGTTGCAGACTGATGTGCAGAGATCAGGGGGATTATGTGATCCACACCATTCGTTGTCATGTTATTTATCAACTGCTAAATGCCAATCAACGTAGATACATGTATTGTTATCATAATTTTTCAAGTCTGTTTAAGCAGGTCTATTTTCGTTTGTGGTTGTTTGTACGGATATATCACGTAAACAATAATAATTAATATATGTTCGGCAGCAGCAACTGGTTTATAGCGTAATTTGTTTTCCTTTAAAGATCACGTTTGTCCCCGACAGTCGCCTTAATATTCCCCGTAATTATGTATGCTTTTGTTGTACGAATACGGTATATCTCACGATCATCGTTCGGAGTAACACGCATGCAGCCCATTTGCGAAACACCTATTCGACAGAAATAAAAGCAGTTAAATATTGACAGATACCTTCCAAAATGGTGGATTGAATAAAATCAATAAAGCACATTTCTCAAACTCAGTTCATCAGTTGCCGTAGATGATCACCGAGCGGATGGACGCTCTAACCCCCATTATCCACCGTTAATCGTCCCCCGGGGCCCACCCACTAGCCCAATCTTACACCTCCCTGTTTTCCCCACCCTAATCTTATAAATGCTTCGACGTTTGAGTACTCCCCCACACCGAACAGTGATGACCTTGTTATTGACTGTCTGCCCTCTCCCACACAACTGGAGGCAAGATCGATCGCCGTATTTATTCCGTAGAACTGCCTAGAATCATTGCCACTGTGGCAGGCTCAAGTTTAATTTGATTAACGCTCAAACAGGGCCGTTGAGAGAACAGGCGGGAAACATACATGGATTTTCAGTGTGGCTTTTAACATGTGTTGTTTTCGCAACACAATTCGTGTCGATATCGGGCTCAGGAACTGGGTCGAGTTGCGTAAGTAGGTCACGGTTTGGGAACGGAGGAGTGAGTGGATGAAGACACCACTAGCTTCCAGAACAAAACACACGCCCAACGTGTAGGGCTTTGTGAGGAGGATAGCGTTTTCACAAATCGGAGGAAACCATTCGTTTAAATGTGTTGGAAATAAACGTGACCGTCGAGTAGTAGGTCTCTATATAAATGGCGCAGTTTGTTTTCGTCGTGAAACGCGCAATTTTTCTACACTGACAATCGCCTGCGTTTCAGTCGGCAACAACAGCATGTCAATGTGTCATTTCCTGAATCAATTCTGTCACGATTCTGTTAATATATTTTGTGAAAATAACAAACTAAAAATATACAAAAACGGTGTTTTTAAAATGAATATCGATGCAACAATTTAACAAGTGCCCGTGTCTCTTTGTCAAACTCTCGTATGACCGCCCTGCATATCACTTTCTGTAGTATACATTAAACGTCTTCAAAATGCACCAGCAATATAACTTTATGTTGGAAACATTTGAGTTATTCATTCATATGCAGTTGGCAAGCGCAATCGGCGTTGGCAAGGTAGATATGGGGCTTGTGACATCAAAGACACGGAATCCATTCCCTAAATGAGTTGAAATCCCAAATTCAGCTCGTGTCCATGACAGGGCAACATCAGTCATGTGTATAAAGACCTTTGATTATATAAACAATGTGCGTTATATACACCTGCTGACGCTGTCATCGTATCCCTGTAGCATTGATCGATGCTTATGCTGGACTGTCTCCTCTACATTATATACAGACCACTGCCAATAGCTGGGATATTGCTGCGTGCGGCATAAAACTAAACGCACTCACCTCCACTGACGGCCATCCCAGCAGGGCGAAGTGCCTCAGCGATGGTCTGTGTTAAACTTTAAGGTATGGGAGTTGCGAGTGTATTGATTTTGAGATGAGGGTGTAGGGTTAAGCCTCTTCGTATTCATGGATAACCAACTCTCAAGTCTCAACAATAGTTAAATCCGGAACTTACTCACGGTTACAACAAGGTTCCCACATACAGTTTGAAATTAGTTGACTTAATGAAGCATTCGAGATGTAGAAGTTTTGAAACTCAAGCATAATGTACGCGAATCATAGATTAAAGTTATTTGAAACGTTAGGTAAAATTGTCATTGCGACTAATATATGTTTTTTTCTGCAGACAAACCTTCTGGTATAACACACATCCTGACGCAATCCGCGTTGCTTCCTTTTAACCGCAAACTTCCGCTCATAACGTCCAAAATTAGAGTTATACGCCCTTGATACTCAAATTACTGTGATCCACAAGACTCATCCGCCTTAATAAAACTCTATGTCTCTGAATAACCGATTCCAATACAGTTATCACCTTTAAGCTAGGATCGCTCGGTGCAACTGCGCCCAGTCTGAACCTAAACATATGACAGCATACCTATAAGTGTGTTCCGATTATAACATCTTTACTTCATAGACACATACAAACGCTCAGTCTCTGAATATTTATAATTTTCAAAGTAACAAATAATCTCATTTGAATTGAAAAAGAGCTAAGTGAGATGACGGATTCATAACTTGAGTAGATCTAGACTTGCCTCATTAAGAGCATTGCAGAAAGGATCTGGCAGAAGGGAAAATAATGTATTTTATGGACTGTGAGACAGACCAACACATACGCACAGGTTACTGGATTGTATAATATAGTAAAAATCGCTGTTTGCAGTTTTACCCCTTGGCGTACAAGGATCCGCAGGTGGAAAATTCGATTCAAATGATTCAACCATATGGCTTGTATTAGTTAACGGATCATGCATTGTTAACTGAGAAAAACAAACAAGACGTTCCAGCTGATTTTATCCGGTATAATTTTCAACTGAAAATGACTATTAAATTATCGGGACTTTGGCACAAATGCAGAAAATTAAAACGTGATAGGGGTCATGTGGCTGCAAAATCATCTCTTAAACCGGATTTAATTGAACCATTAAATAGCTTACAGTACCCAGCTAATGACGATTTCGAAGAAACTGTTGCACGAACGACTGATGGTTTAATAAACATAATCTTATTTCACACAAATTCATTCAATGTTTAATTTCATGAAAAAACAAACTCGGTATATTTGTCTTTTGTCTCAAGCTGCGACCCACTGAAATACAGTGATGTCAAATCAACTCATGAGTACGCCCACGTGTTTTCAAGCCATTCATTGTATCATCCGCTATAAAACCTAAATAATGAATATCATCTAGATGGAATCTCCTTATGTTCTAAGTGGGGATGCAATGAGAGGTTTGTTTTCGACGATAGTCTCTATGAATGTTTATCCATGTCTTGACACTGTAATAAGTGAGTATATGCAACAGTTGTACGAGATCCGACCGGGCCACCTGCATCAGTCACTTTGACTTAATATCAAGGCCGACTGTATCGTCCATCGCTGGCGAATGACACAGGCCCTGTTAAATGCCAATTCAGCAGTGACTGAGGATTGGTAACGCTCGAGCGTTATGGGTATTGATCGAGTGTTTCTGAAAGGTCGGCCCAACTATTAACGTGCGATCCAGAAATAGCTCCATGCCGTGTTAAAAATATCTTACGTTCATGTATTAAATTAAACCGCAAAGACACAAATAGATCTGCCCACGTGCGTCAAGCTCCGCATCGCTTGTTGTTGCAGTTCATACGCTGACGGAGGAGAGACACAGTGAGAGAGGCAATGAGAACATACTGAAACAGGAGGCTTCAAGGAGACATACGAGCGGAGAAGGCAGACAAGACAGAGAGACAGACAGATTTACACGGACGGTCGAGCAGAGACAGCCATATAGGCTAAAGACACGAGACACTCGACTAAACAGACACGCACAGTCTGTGTATATATACATATATATACATTTAGTAAAATAATCAGACCGAAATACAGATGGTCTGATTAATGACGGCATGCAGAGGTCATGCAGAAAGTGTCGGTGAGGGACAGACTTTCACAAAACAAGACACAGAACAAATAAACAAAGTGACAGATGGAGAGGACAACAGACCGACAGAGACTCTCATACTCTTTCTCTCACACACACTCACACACATTCACACACACCCATGCGTGACATAAGATTGGTTGTGTTTCTTCCGATATTGCTGTTCGTACTGCAACCCGGAAGTGAATAACACGTACCGCGTCCGTAATTCGGAGTTTATCGAAAGTCCTGATTTCAAACTACATGTGCCCAAGACACCCGGAATATACGAGGGGATGTCAATAAGCTTTGAGCCTTGAGCATTTTTCATACCAGGTGTCACAGCCTATGGTACGACATTGAACGTTGGGGTGTAGCTGATGTGATATATAAGTTTTGGTATCCTACTCTCAGAAGTTATTGAACAGCTCACGTTGACAGAAAGAGACCCCCCTCACGGCAGTGAAAATGAATAGAATTGAGTATAGAGCTGTAATTATGTTTTTAGTTCTTGAAGGAAACTCGGCGAAGAACATTGAAGAAAGGCTTTCAGCAGTTTATAAGAAGTCTTCCCCTTCATCTGCTGTCATCAAACACATGTTGAAAAATAAATGAGATTCATACCAATATTTTGTGTTTTTTAATGCAAGGCTCAAAACGTATTGACATCCCCTCGTACATATCCAGTGATTTACGGAATATGTGATTGTCTAATTATTTTCAAAAGACATAACCAATGTTTGATGTACTCAGAATGTTACTTTTGATCAAGAGAGTGTATCCGTTGAAACACTGAAATCAATGACGGAAGATATTTATCTGAATTCTTTCAAAGGAGAGACGAAACAAGCTTGTTTGCCACCACCCCTATCGATATGTTTTTGAGCAAAATATTTTCAAGTCTAAGACCCCGTTCATGCACCAAAATTGCACACATGTGCAAAAATACACACATATGTATATTTACACACATGCGGAAAATGGGTCCATGAACGCAATTGCACATATATGCAAAACTGCACAGTGAGCAAATTTGCATCAAGTCAGGGGTAGGTGCAAAAGTATTTTTGCACATAAGTTTTTCTGCTCAGCGTGCATTTTCGGTGCATGATCATCAACGGGTCCAATGATTGGTATATGGCACCCATCAATGGCGCCACCACAGTTTGGAAATCCCCAAACTTCCTTGTACCCTTGTACAACTTTTTTCAGCGCATCGCCTTCCGGAAACGTAACTACCATTGGCCTTAACTTCTCCACAATAACTTCATAGACGTTGTGGACACATGTTGCAGTTGTAGACTTTCTGACACCAAACAGGTTGCCAATAGTCTTGTACTCCTTGATGCCAGTCAGTAGATAGTTAGTGCAACTTGATGGCGCACATCCAGTGGATATCTGTTTGGTGTCTTCTGTAGGCCATCGTGAAGTTCATTGCAGATATAGCTAAAAGTGTCTTCATTCATACGAAAATTGTCTACCAATTGTCTATTATCAAATGTGCCCTCCACAATATCCTCCCACCAAGCCCTGCTTTTTCAAGTCTGTACCTTGATCTTGCCTTTCCTTGGCTTACAGTTAATGTAACTGCAAGTATGTATGGAAAATATCTTCTTTTTCTTCTCTGAATATCATGCAGTGTGTGAATGTTCAATGCTACTTGTTAAATGACAAATTTGGCTAGTGTGTCCTTTAAATGCTCACCTAAAATAGATTTTCTGTGGTGCATGAACGCATAGCAAATAAGAAATGCACATACCCATGCATTTTTACCTATATGTAAAAATGCACAGGGTGTAAAAAGATGGTGCATAAACGGGGTCTAAGGTAATATTTTCAATATTACTTTCAGAACTTATTAACAGTTTCCCCCAGCCCTTCCCACCCGTACACGTGGAAGAGCAAGGTATTCAAAACTCCACACAGCGTTTCCCCTGCTGCACCCATCCCTATACTAGTATGAGCGATGGTTTGTTGGCATTGCCTACCCTGTTGGGTGCACACATCTGAAGCTAACGCCGCTACTAACCAGATTAGTCATCACAATACACCTTATAGTGATCTTACCGCTGGCAAACCTAGAAGGTTAAGCTAAAATTATGATTGACAATAAAAAGCGTACTTATTTACACACGCGCGTTAAACACCATGATGCTGGTTTCATGCATAACAAGCGCCTGTGATGGCTATAAAAAGAACAAATCCATTCTTGTGCTAAATGTAATTCATCACGACTTTGATCTCGTGCCCTGAGGCTAAGAAAGAAAAAAAAATATAGGTACAATGTGTTCTCGCGTACTGTGCTACCTTCATGTACCAGGACAGCGCATATTATTCTACCAAGAGGCTTGGCACTGCAAGTACTTATCTGTTGTGGAGATATGATCACGTGGAGGAAAAGGAAACATGCGGTTCATCAGGGAGTACACCGTGTCTTCGTACATAAACATTGTCGGGACGTGTTTGTATTTGTTGATTGGTTGGTTAGTTTAACGCCACACAAAATCCAGATGTTTTGGGTCAGTTACTAAATAACCAAATCTGGGTTGGTGTCATGAGCATAAAATACATGCAGTAAATTAAGTGAGTTTAGTTTTATGCCGCACTCAGCACTATTCCAGCCATATGGTCTGGAAATAAGCGAAGCTGGACCAGATAATCCAGTGATCAATAACATGAGCATCGAGCTCAGCAAATGGGACTCGGTGACATGGATCAACAAAGTCAGCGAGTCTGACCATCCGACTCCATTATCGATTCTGACGTCCAGACGAACTTTCCCGTTGTTACGTATATCACAACTCGCGTGGAAAACAACCAAGGATGGTCTGAAAGTAATCGATGATCCAAAAACGAAACAAAGATGACCACACACTCCCGTTGTTGATTCTTACCACATGCACGGATTGAAAACTAGAAGAAATGTTCAAATCGGGAACTTCCTGGGGGCCTGTCATTACAATTGATTATAAAATGCCATCCGTTTATATTCCCTTTACAGCGCGATAAATCTACAAACTGTTTTTGTCACATTTAGTTCAATTAACATCCGGATGAGCTTAGTTTCGAGTTGTTACAGACTTCCAAACTCCCGTATGATACAACCAGGGATGGTCTAAAAGTGATCGATGATCCAAAAACGAAACAAGGATGTCTATTTCTGGAGTGGCGTCTATTGTCACATGCAACACACTACAGAGGTGCTGTTTCAGAGATAGCCCGGTGGCAAGACATTTTTTTCATCTGTCGTTTGATCCAAAGAGCAGTATAAAGAAACACTGACCCTGTTACAGAGATGCAGAAATAATTCGCTAGTGTTTTCAAGTACGTTCAGAAAAGGTAATGTCGGACCTTCCTTTGGCCCTGAGGCCAAGTGACGGTGGGTTGTAACCTCAATGGCGAGCATAACCTATTTTTATAGGCGAAAACTCCAGAAATACTCCGCCTTGGGAACCGTCATCTCGATGATGCCTTATTGCCCAATAGGAGGTAATATTTCATTCAGACGAGCTGTGTCCCTGTACTGATAGCTGGGATTGTTAATGAAGGTGGTCTGTCCTTGTTATCCCCCGCAATACGCTTTGTGGGGGAGGGAATGTGGGTACTAAAATGCACTCCGTCCGTGCACATTTATCTTTTCCGGAGCAGAACTTAAAAGCCGTTCAATATCTCTTCTCCAAACTTGGTATATAGATAGATCTAGTGGTGTACTGGTGCCGTTTTGGTAGTTTTGGAATTCTGAATAATATATTTTTTGCGTTTCATGGCAACAAGTTTGACTTCTACTTAAATTGGTTATAGTGCTCTTTTCTGGAGCAGAACTCTGAAACCGTTCGCTACTTCTTCACCAAACTTGGCACATAGATTGGTCTAGTGGTGTACGCATAACTAGTAGACATATTCATGAAGGATATTGATTTTGATATTGATATTGATGACTTTGTCTTCTTATATTTTGTTCCTTGTTGTGAATGCGATAATGTATTAAGTGGCGCAAACGCAAAATCGCGCACAAATGGAATATAATACTGACTGGTTTTTATATTGCTTCCTTTCACACCGACCATCAATATAGTTTCTTATTTCACAGTTGTTTTTTTACAAAGCAGGATAGTGGCCACTTAATCGACTCGCAGATTCTTGTCCCTTGACGAAGGTAAAATCCAGCGATCATATTTCATGGTCATTTATGATACTGTCGGGACATATGTTGTATCATGTTGATAGAAACATATAGCACCATCTAAACTGAAAAAGAAATAAACAGTAACCAAGGAGGTTGAGTTAAATCTAGTATTGCTTCATTTTTACAGCCTTCGTTTGTCACAATGACGTCAACAAGTTCAACACAGTTTTAAATGGACATATTTCCGTCGTGCCGTTCGATTCGGAAACATGACACTATGAAAAATAGAATTCTGTCGAGGCAATTCCAGTAGTGCACATATTCTAACCAGGTAAATGCTGTGTCACTGTGACCCAGGAGATTTTTGGTGGGACGACTGCGGTTTGGCAAGAAGACCCTCTGGGCGTCGTTCAGAACATCGCCGTTCTCTAAATTATTTATAAATACACTCAAACAAATAACGTAATGCGACTGTTGCCTCAGAATCGACCTCCTATCGTTTCAGGAAGGGTTTCTAGTCCTCAGCTTTGGGTAAAGGTAGAGAAAGTGTGTTAAAAATTGCAATGGCTTTCCTGTGCAAACCTTGTTGACGGATGAATGGTCGTGGACAACCAGATGTCGATCGTGGTATGGTTTTTTTCGAAAGCTAATTCGACGGGACCAAGAATTGCCCGTGTCAAATGTGTCGAGCCCAGAAGGAAGGGTGTAAAGGGTCCGACAAAATGGAACTTAAATAGCACTAGAGGCTTTGGAAGGTATTTCGAACAGGAAAACTGAGATGAGTAAAAAGCACCAAGTGTTTCAGAAATATGTATATGAAACCCAGGTACCTGACGGTTGTTTGTCTTTTAACGAGGTTCTTGACTATATATCTGAGAACTTTCCAGTCAATTGAAATTTGAACGGTACTTGTGCCAGGGAACTGTTACTATGCGTATAATAGACCAGAGAGTCGCATTCGGTGAAAATGGTATGAGTAGTGAGTGAATTTAGCTTTACGCAGCTTTTAGCAATATTTCAGCAATATCACGGCGTCGGACATCAGAAATGGGCTTCACACATTGTACCCATGTGTCGAATCGAACCCTTACTTTGAAACCCATGAACAAGGATATAATGTTTGATTCATTGTTGTTTAACAGTTAAAGAAAATACTCAGATTTTTTCAAGTCATGGGGTCTCTAGAGTAATTACACATGTTGTTTGTCTGGAGTGAGAGGAGGTCTTGGCTCAGTGTGGCGTCTTGAGGTGTGGCAGGGGAGGAGGTTCTCATGAACTGATATTATTAAACACTAGTGACAGCTAGAGATCAGCTGATAACTACAAGCCCTGTGGTGACATGTGAATTCAGTTGACTGGTATAGACCCTGAAGCTGTGGAAAAATCTACACTTGTCACATTTTCTAAACTTGTGTAGACTTTCTCGGATTTATTTGCTACTGGGTCTGTATGACAGACTAGTCATTACCGCGTACTGCGTTAGACAACAAACAGTAAGCCAAACTGAACAGTGTTATACACAATGCTATAGAATTATAGACAGGTGATGAGGTCAATGCCTGTGCCTAGATTCTCAAAGTTCTTTTAACGCTAAGATAGCCGTAAGTTAGTGTTAACGTATGGCACTTAAGACTATCTTACCGCTAAGAGAGCTTCGAAAATCTAAGCCCAGTTTTATGGACCCGCGAAAAGTAATACTGACCGACGACGAAGTCGAAGGGATCGGATGGTCAGGTTCATTGACTTGGCTGATCCATGTGATGGTATTACAATGCACGTAAATTGATGGTCAATCATGACAGTCACTGGATTGGCTGGTCCGGAACACGATTACTCCGTGTGAAGCACACACACACACACACACACACACACACACACACACACACACACACACACACACACACACACACACACACACACACACACACACACACACGAACAGAAGTAGACGAAAATACTGCGATTGAACACTTTTCCTCGTGGCTAAGGACTGTAGGGGTTACACAAATATATCAAACGATATACACCCAATTTCAACAGATGAAAACATGACATCTTAACAATGACGAATTTGAAAATTCACAAGAGTTCGTGTATCCTTCTGCAAAACATCGTGACCACTTTTCTGAGAAATTAAAGTATGGATTGTCGTTGCCCTAAATGTACTTTTCAGTTGAACACTTTTAGTAGCTGCTCAAAATATTGATACTTCATTATATATCAATATTTGTGAGTAAACATATTGAATTGAATTCAGTGTATTCACTGAATATGCATGATTTCAAAGAAAGACTGGGTCTCCATTTAGAAAGGTTCATGGCGTCATTTCAATTGCGTACTGAATTCTGGTTTCATACTGAGTTTTGGATGATTCTATCGAGAGGGGAAAGATGCTGTGATTAATGTTATCGGTTCCCAGTTGGGCAGATCGATGCCCATGCTATTGATCACTGGATTGTCTGGGCCCGATTCCATTATTTAGACCGCCGCCATATACCTGGAATATTGCTGTGTGCGGCGTAAAACGAAACTCACTCACTCTCAATGGTATGACAGATGCACCGGAGTGTGAAGTGTGTGCTACATTCTAGCCTAGACCACAAGGTATGTTTGTCTCATGTCTATGTTATCGAGTAGTTTTCAGTCAGACAGGATCTTAAATATCCAGGTCAAAAACAATTCTCTGCATTCCAAGTGCACAGGGGTGGTTGTTTGGTTTTTGTTTGTTGCTGTTTGTTTGTTGCTGTTTGATGTTGTTTTTAGTTCAGTCTGTAGGCACCTTACAGATGGGAGTTTTGTAGGAGAAATGTTGAATTGGACAGCTATTTGCACTGCTTCGTTAAACTGTTAACTGTGTTTTGACAGATTTAAGCCAGCGGCCTTACTGGTATGCGGGCCGAGAAGCATGTCACGCAGGACATCGGAAACCCAGAGTGGCTTGTTTGCATCATGAAAAAAATCCCTTAGATCCTGCATGAATTCTCCAAACTGCTTCGACACAATGTATGTATGTCAAACGGTTGTGGTTTTCTATTTCAATATATATTTATGTACTTTAGTGGAGTGAAGAGAGAAAGGGAGGTAATCTCATTATTTTATTTTTTATTTATTTTGTTTTATTTTTTATTTACTTTGTTATTTTTTTGTTGTTGCTTTCTTGTATGTATATATATATATATGTGTGTGTGTGTGTGTGTGTGTGTGTGTGTGTGTGTGTGTGTGTGTAGAGAGAGAGAGAGAGAGGGGGTGGGGAGGAGGGAGACCATGGTGTTAGTTGCATTATTATGTTATTATGTGTTTTTGTGTCGATGTTGTTTACGCTGAAAACGAAGGCCACTTTGGTAAGTGATCCGAGTCATAGGCCAAATAAACAGGGACAAACAGGTGTATCTTCTTATATCAATTCTATTTTAGCTGAGGTAACCAACCACTCGTTCACTATTCCAACACCGGTGTTTTGACAGCGCATATACAATAAACTAACCTACTTCGAATTAGATAATGATTTATTACCCTGGCTGATTGCATGGATACTTATCCTTTAAAATGGTTGATACATAAAAGGGTTTATACAGGATCTTGTTTGACGTACGCTTAGTCTCTGAACATATCTTATTTTGATAGTAACAGACCCATTTAAACTGAAAAGGAGCCCAGTGAGTTGCGAGATTCAGGACCTTGGGTAATAAAGACTTGCTTCATGTAGGGTTTTAGCATTGCATGGGGGCAAGGCAGTAAAGAAGAGATGTGGCCCGGGGACTGTGAGATAGACTACGAACAAAGGGTTGATAGCATGAACATCCCCTATGATACATTGATATATTGATACAAAGCCATATTCTACATAAGAATGAAGATTTTTATGGATATCAACTTCTTTATGAGAGAACACAACGTTTCGGAGTTAATGCTTACTCCTTCATCAGGTGAAGAAGGAGTAAGCATTAACTCCGAAACGTTGTGAAGAAGGAGTAAGCATTAACTCCGAAACGTTGTGTTCTCTCATAAAGAAGTTGATATCCATAAAAATCTTCATTCTTATGTATTTTCACTTCTAAATGACATTCAAAGACTTCATATTCTCCATGTCCACGTAATCCACAGGTTAGTGGACAGACAGGCAGATTGTTTCTTTGAGGATCGCCTTGAGCATACAATAATTCCAGGTCATGCATATAAACTAATGCACAAGCCGCTCTAGACTAACAGCTAGTATGAAATGAAAATATTTACGAATAAAACAGCTCATAATAAAGATAGAAGCATAATGAAAAGGAACCTGTCTTTCTTCATTTCCTGAAACTGTGGAGATATGCCACACATTCTGGACTTGCATGGGCTTTCTTGTATATATTTGTTTCATGGTCCGTATGACAGACAAAATCCATTCCAATGAGACTTACACGCCACTGAAAAAAAACCTGTTAAGAAGTAATATGTTATAAGAAGCATGGTTGTAAATCTTCTCTTACAAAATTCGTGGCGCTCCCTCTTGGCCTAGTCTGTCGTACAGACCCTGAAGTATATATATCCAAGAACGCCCACGCAAGTCTAGAAAATGTGGCAAGTCTAGATTTCCTTAGCTTCAGGCTCCATTTCATTATATTAAATTTTTTTTCACTATGAACGGGTTTTTTTTCAGTAAAATAAGTTCATTTCAGAGACTAGTTGTTAGTCTACTCTTGGCCACGCTCCACTGACTGACACAAGTCAGCTGGTCTCGATAATCCAACGAAACAGGTTCCGTTTGTCGTAAAAGGCTAGGTATCTATCAGCTAAGGCCCAGCAAAATGTTACTAGAATGGATCTCTGTCAATCACCCGTGAAAGAAATAAGTATCACAATACCTTTAGGAGGATTAAAGATTTAGGAAATATTGTTTTTGAGATGCTTCACAGTAGTACAATACATCTTAATGTACACAACACATCTTGAAGAATTGAACTGCCTGTCATAAGTACGACCTGCACTTGACACTCACACTCACATAGTTTGCATGTAAGAGTGCTGTTTGTTTGTTTGTTTGTTTTTGGTTTTGGTTTTGGTTTTGTTTTTTGTTGTTTTTTTTGTTTTTTTGTTTTTGTTTTGTTTTTTTGGGGGGTGGGGGGGTGGGTTTGTTTTTGTTTTATTTTTTGGGGTTTTTTTGTTTTGTTTTTTGTTGTTGTTTTTTTTTTCTTTTTTTTTTTTGTTTTGTTGTTTTTGTTTGTTTTTTTTGGGTGGGTGTGTGTTTGTTTTTGTTTTTTGGAGGGGGGGTTCAGGGTTTTTTTCTTTTGCTTTAGCTAAAAACACATCGAATACCTGCAGTAAATGAAACGGGTGAGTGAAAATTACTGAATGACGCCAGTAATGAGGAATTGGAATCGGTTTGTGTTAACTCTATGCATCTGGATACATTAAACGTTTTACAGATGTAACAGTGTTCAGTATGAAGTACTGCGCCTTTGACGTGAATCCGTATACATATAAACTCGGATGATCAGCCGTATCCAATTTATTTCATAATTCATGAACTGACCGAATACATAACGGCTTGTAAACTAACCCAAACTGGAAAATGGCGGTAATTATGCTTGTTTATGTTCACCGACATCCACGTTTGATAACGGTCACCGTTAAATGCGAAGGTTTGTTTTTCTAGGTCAAGCGGCAGTGTTTAACAAATGACGCAACTAGCGCGAAGATTGCCACGGCCTCTGATACGCGACCTGGGCATGGTAAACTAGTGTTTTTGGTCTCATGCGCGGAATGTTTACGTTAACGTATCTTTTCAGACAGGATACAAGTACGTACGTGAGGAATTAGGTGAGTCGGAGAATTACCTCCCTTGGCCGTAGATATTCGTGTCAGTAACGACTGAGTAAGATGTGGGCCTGGGACGAGGCGACTGGTAACCTGTTGCATACACTGATATCTCCATACATCGGCCAAAGTCCACCGAACCAGTTGGGGACAGTTGCGAGACAGATAAGCTAGTTGTTCAAGCAACAGGACATTTGTTTACAAACAACGCAGAAACCCCGATCAGAGGAGTGAGTGAGTGAGCTGAGTTTTACGCCGCACTTAGCAATATTCCAGCTATGTTGCGACGGTCTGTCAATCCAGCGATCAACAGCATGAGCATCGATCTGCGCAGCTGGGAATCAATGACCTGTGTTGACCACGTCACCGAATGACCATCCGACCGCGTTTGTCGCCTCTTACGACAAGCATGGTCGCCTTTTATGGCAAGCATGGGTTGCTGAAGACCTATTCTAACCCGAAATCTTCACGGGTCCAACATCCTCTGCAGTAAATATAGTTTGCCAAATCACGGCGCCTATGTTAAAGTCGTAATATGTCATGAAAAGGAGTCCGGAGACTTTGAGTTTCTTCATTCTTAGAAACTGTGGAAGGACATTATACCACACGCGCTCCTGGATATATCTGTCTCGGGGTCTCTGTCGAGACTAACATTTGAAAAGAGATTTTAAAGGAAAAAACTCTTAGTAAATTATTATCATAAAACATAGGGAAAAGGAGGCTTATTCTAGAGTTATGACACGTTCTAGACTTGAATTGGCTTTCTTGGATATATTTGTCTTAGGGTATGTATGGGAATTTTAAACTATATCTAAATCTATGAGCTTTCAGTTTCGTTGCATACTAACCATATGCTGTCTTCTTCCTCCCCTAAGAGGTTGGGATAGCCTTGTGATTAAAGCTTTCATTCGTCACGCCAAAGACCCAGGTTCAATTCCCCACATGGGTACAATGTATGAAGCCCATTTCTGGTGTCCCCCGCCATCACATTGCTGGAGTATTGCTCAAACGGCGTAAAACCATACTCACTCACTCACTCACTCACTCATCTAAGCACAACAGCGCAACGAACCACAGTTAGTTCAGTTTAGTTTTACACCGCTTTTAGCAGAACTCCAGCGATATCACGGCGGGGGACAACAGAAATGGGCTTCACACATTGTACCCATGTGGGGAATAGAACCCGGGTCTTCGGTGTGACGAGCGACCGCTTTAATCACTAGGCTACCCCACCGTCCCCAATAGATGAGAGCAAAATGAACGATAATAGATGAGAGCAAACTGAACGATAAATTAAAGAATTTTAAGCCCAAGACTCACATAAACAGGATGTGTATGCTGACGAAATAAAACTAAATGTCAGCTTAATGATATTGAGAAGAGATGAGTGGAAGAAGGGTATATTTACTATCATATTGTGTTTACAGTATATCTCAGGTCAGGTGACCTTACGTGATACATATTAATGTATTTGCTTGTGAAGTCCTGTAAACAGCAGTGTGGGTAGTGCAAACAAAACACATTTACCAATAAAATAGCGATTTTCGAGAGCATCGCCTACAGTCACGATATCATTATTGATGCTATTCCTGGACACTTTTCAAATACTCTGAACTGTTTTCTGTTTAAAAACCTGACAAAAGGGGTATTAGAGATATTCCATTAGGGATATGACATTAGAAGATATAAATGGCATCACAGCTACTTATTAATGGAAAGAGCAAGAACCTCATGGAAAAAATATAAATGTACGTAATTTTATGCAACGCGTCTTCTGGGCGTTCGATTGCTAGTATTTGTGAGCTCAAAGTCAGCCGAGATCACCACATTTCCGTCAACTAAAGTTGACTAGTGGTGCTGGACAACCTCTAGTCTGTCGGATAATTCTCTCTCATTTCCAGTTTAAACGGGATTATTTGTTACTATCAAAATTATAAATATTCAGAGATTAAGATAACAAGTGCATTTGGTTATAAAACAAACTGGTTGACAGGAGATGGAGAAACAAAAGGGATGTGTAACTGTAACACACAACAAAGAAAGGTTAACAAGTGTTCCATAGCTTAACAACGCTGTCATTGTACCGTTTCTATTTACCGCGCGAAAAAAACATAAATGTTAAAAATAACACATCAAAAGAACAAAGTACAGAAACACAGAGCTGCTTATATGAACAACTGAAAGTTGAAATATCCTGACGCCATCCTAATGCATGAATACCATCAATGCCTATTTATATAGAAGAACAGCTTAGTCTTTGAATAAATAAAATTTTAACACAACTACCTTTATAGGAGTGGCGTCCCAGCTGTCGTATGAAAGCTCACTCAGCGTGTTAGTCTGTCTCGCAGTCACTGAACTACATAATTTTCCCTTCTCTGCCTAGCACCACAAACAAAATTACAGCTGAAAGACGGCGAGTCTGGACCAGACAATCCAGTGATCAACGGCATGAACATTGATCTAGGCAAATACTATACGATGACATCTGTCAACCAGATCAACGAGCTTTACCACCCGAGCCTGTGGCCTCTTACTTTAAACATGGGATGCTGAATTCTGAGTTAAACTAAAGTAAAACAAATTAGTAAGGAACCATAAAATACAGTCTACCTTCTTCGGAGATTTCTCGGCTCCGTCCCGTGATTTGTCGGTCGCGTCCTGAAACTCACACATCAAAACTTGGCGTCACTCGAAGGAGCACCCGTCTCGCTAAACTACCGATATCGCTGCAGTTGTTTCGCGAGTGGGCTGCGTTTGTTTACATTTGAGATGCAATTCCTCCATATTTGCCGTAATTCCTTCTATTACTTAGGGGGGCTGAAAATATATTTAACATTAGTTAAACCTTTGCAGTGTTATAAACTCCCCCAAAGTTTCAGCCGGACAACTGGGCTGGTACTCTCAAAAGACTGGTGGGAATCATGTCAGTCCAGAATTTTCTTCATTAAGAACAATACTAAGAAGGTAAATACGAGGAGGGAAACTGGTGAATGTTTTCAAATCAAGTCTTTAGTCCTTATACTCAAACTCAGATTCGTCCATCGGGTGTGCATCTTTCTAAAACTGCCCGTCCGGCCGCGAAACAGACCATCTCGGACTGTCGGACATGCGGAAGTTTGCAACGCTGACCTTTGTCAACGCATTCGAACACCTATGCCATCGAACACATGAAGATGCCCCAACATCTGGAATTCTCACCCAGTACATAAGAACAATGTTTGAACATAATTAACTAGGTCTCGATATTATTTTGATAGGTCGCACGAATTTTAATAATCAAGTTGGTTTAGTGTGGACAGCTGGGTCGGTGGAATCCTGTCAATTTGATGAAAAACGTGTGCTAGATACATAGGTGTTGACATGACGCCACACAAAGGGCGCACTGTACAATGCGAAAAATGTGACACTCTGGCCTGTATGTACCTACATGTAACAGTGACCTGTAGCATAGCTGAACAATGCCTTGAGGGCTGCATTGAGCAGTGAGTTTTGTTATAGTGGTTCGAGAAACTATTTCAGACTGATTACTCATTGTGTCCAGCCAATCCCTATTTTGACAGCTATTCAGCAGTAGATTCCTGTGTGGAAATAGAGTGAGTGAGTAGGTGAGTTTAGTTTTACGCCGTACTCCAGCTATATGGTCTGGAAATAAGACAGTCTGTACCAGACAATCCAGTGATCAACAACATGAGCATCGATCTTCTCAATTGGGATACGAAGAAGTGTCAAAATAGTCAGCGAGCCATCCTCAGTCGCCACTAACAGCAAACACGGCTTACCGAAGATCATTTGTAACTCGGATCTTCACAGGTTTGTGGAAAGAGATATACAATAAGTCGACGTACGTAGATTCAGATCTGTTGAAGAGGACTGTTTCAGTTGTTAACAACCCTTTTTTCTCATTGCATTCTTATACATCTCTAGATCCTTGCCGTGGTATGGTCGCAAGGGCGTCGGAGTTGGGTGGATCGGCCCAATCCGCGTCATACCGAGAGACGTTTAAGGGAGGTACTTATTCTTACCTCGCCCGTCCCTCGGCGCGCCCACACATGCAAGCATACAAATATTTACAAGCCTGGTAGAGTAGGTCGATTCCAGGGTTGGCATCTTGAATAATGGTTCTTTAGTCTGATCATACCTGGGAGCTGATCTTCCTTTAAGCTCCCGAAACATAACAGTGCCAACCAACAGTTACCCACACCCATCCACAACCTCCAACAACACCTGCCAACGACAACATCTACCCACACACATCAACATCTACCCCCACACACAACCACCACACTAACGCCCACCCAGTCTCAACCACACCATTCTCCATTCAGCGTCACCATCGAACCCAAGCTACACAAATCCACCCAAAGGGGTGGATACAGTTTTCTCAGAAAGGGGATGTGGGTGCACACTCTTGAAGAAGGGGTGTCAGCATGTCGGTAACCATCTTTCCCTGCGAGCTGTCGGTCTCACAATCCCTGAGACCAAATTAGTCTCCTTTCTACAATGCCAATGCAGAAGTTGAAGAAAATCTAGATTTCCACAGGTTGTGAATCTCCGATCTCAAAGACTCAGATTAGTCTAGACTAGAAGATACTGAGAAGTATACTGCACCTGGTGAAAGCTACCACGGGTTACCCATTTCACCTTATAGTTAAGTACTCAATTACACCACGTTACATAACTTTGTTACATAACTGAATGTCAGCACACTTACCACTTGTCAGTGCATATCACCAAACCGAGATGTACATATCTCAGTATTTCATGAAAACATGTGCACTTCTGTACAGACTGCAAGTCAACGCGTACAAGTTCACAACAATTACATGTAACACCCCGCATGCACGCGTTGATGTTGAGCATTTCACGCCGACTGTAATCTCTTCCTAATACATTTCACCATGTAGATTTCAGTCCATCAGCCCAGCAGGTTCAAACATCTGCGTTGGGGAATATTAACGAACATTTGTGAGGTAAAGCCAGGCAATAAAATCAATTAGATGAGATAACAGCAACACACAAGGACTTTGGTATCAGTCGTGGTTTGGCGTGGTCAGGATACAATTCAGACTCATGTCTCCACGCGTGAGTAGAGCGTCAGACTCATGGCGCGGCTTTCTTCAGGTGTTCTTGCTCTTAAAATACGTGCGTTCGTCATGCACTGTCTGTACTAGAGGCCTGAAGCTCGTTCACAGGGTTACCTAGACTTGCACAAGTTCCTAAGGTGATGATTAATAGCAGTAAGTGCTAATTTCTAAAACAACAGGAGTAAAAAAGAAAACACTGTCTCTCCTGTAGATGGCGGCCGTTGAGTCCTCGAGTCTATACTTGCCTCTGAGGATGACCATATTAACTGGATATATATTTTCGAAATAAAGTGTTATTTTTTATTGCAAATTGTGAAAATACGCATGCTATTGCTTATGACTACCTCATCGAGGGTTTTGTCAATCTTAATTATTTTTTTAATTTGTGGAGATGGTATAGTATATAGTTTCTGTGTTGTGTCTTCGTGTGTCTGGTTCCCATGTTTCAACACTGAGTTTGCCCAACTGCCTGAGGCGCATTTAGACGAAACAACGTGGCTTCATATCATCATCATCATCATCATCATCATCATCACCATCATCACTGTTCCATCATGCATCGCCCGTCCATCAGTTTCCTCCATTGTCGCCGTCGTCGCCATCATCATCATTAAATGGTGGCTTTGATAGATGCACTGAAGTTATCATCGTTGCGACATACATGATGAACGTACTGGTGATGAAGTGACAATGGTCACGATGTCTGTGGCTGATAATGAGAGCGAGTGATTCAATGCTTGATTTCACAATCATTATTGCAAGTTAGGAATATTTTAGCGTGATTAACCTATATTTCTACTGCCAGTACAGTACAATGAATCAATATTATCATTTCTTCACCGTTATCACCCACACAACTGCTGTCGACAGCAGGGCGACCAGTAAAACAGCTTCATAGCCAAGTGCAGTCGGGCATGTGGATGTAATATTAGAATATCTACATGCTGCTCAGCTGCTGCGCTAAAGTGTTAACTGGTCGAGTACAGAATACACGTGCATGTGAGGTGCTGAATGTGCAAGATGTTACTCAGGGAAATACCATCAGACAATCCCCTGTATTCTTTTGTTGTATCACCTCTCTGACCGCCCCAGTGCGAGTGCGTGTACTTATTGATGCCGTGGGTTTAGAATAGACCAAGGCCATAGTTGTTTAAACATACGTGGATCACGGGGGTAGGGTTGGGCAAGTTGGGTTTCACTCCGCTTTTAGCAATGTTCCAGCACTACCAGTACTGGGGACATAATTACAGAATTGGCTTCACACTTTGCACCAATAGAGAAAACTGAACTGGGGTCTGCGTTGAGATGGGTTTTGAGTTTTACGTCATATAGGCATACTGGTGTCTTCAGTGTGACACGCTTAACTATAACCACCCCCGTGGATTGGGGATAGAAATTCTGATTGTGTTGTAGCGGCGAATGATTTTCTGTGGACCTTGATGTTTCAGCAATTTTGGAGCGATATCACGGTAGGGAGACACCATGAAAGGGCTTCACACATTGTACCCTTGTGTGGAATCGAACCCGAGTTCACAGCGTTACGAGCGAACGCTGTAAGCATTAGACTACACGGACATTTTAATCTACTTTTCCAGTCTTCACAACAAAGGACATAAACCTAAGAATCGTCACCACCCCTAAGTTAATTTGTCCAGAAAATGAAAGACGGGTGTATTATTTAAGTGGAAGAAGCATCCTCACCTTGACCCCTCACCCCTCACCCCTCACCCCTCACCCCTCACCCCTCACCCATCCTGCCTTTCGTCTTCTTGTCGTTGTTGTTTTTTTTCGCCGGTTCTATTGCAGTAACCTTGGATTATCATATTTTAGATGAAATACGAATCATTAAGTTAATGCGGTATTCTACGTTTCAATCAACACTATCCCAGGTGTGTAACAGCTGTCTGGAAGTGGTCCGGTGAGACCGGTGTTTGGACATCACAACACGCTGGTAACTGAAGTATTTATTTGAAATGATGATTTATTACGGCTGAAAATGATATATATCAGTCAAGCAAATTCAAGTTAATTTATCATGTTTAATGTTTACTAATGCAGAACGCAGAGGTCTGCATTAATTCCGCAATACAAGGTCAATGTATGTAAATGTTTGATCGTCATTCTCGAAATCGGTGAGTATATAACACATACGACTTCATGGAAAACAAGGTTCTTTATTGCCTAGAGCTGCGTTTCGAATCGAATATATACCAATCATCACCTGGTTGTCGTCCCTTTGAACTTATTAGCTGAATGAAAATCCTAGAAACGCTGCTCTGCATAATAAACAAGATAACCAGCTGTTATCGATAACCAGCATGCTTCTTTATTATACAAATTTTTAGTATACAAATCTGGCCCGAGTCGACGAGAGATTAATACCATGAGCACCATCCAAGTTTGATAGCACAGTCAACACTCGATTCCCAATAAACCTGAGTTTGAGATTATCATGTCTACTCCTGGCCCACTGCGATAGTTAGATGCTTCAATATTTCCTTCAACATTCGGGCTGATGGGGTGGCTTAGCATTTCTCGTCACGCAGATGACCCGGGTTCGATTTCCCACATAAGCACAATGCGTGAAGCCCATTTCTGGTGTCCCCCGCCGTCATATTGCTGGAAAAGTGTAAAAGGCGGCGTAAAACTGAACTCACTCACTCCTCAAACATCAAGCCGACAAGCGTGCTATAGTTGAAATACTGATCAGAGTGGCGTTAATCGATTTATCTTTCTTCCTCATTATAAACCGACCATTGGAATTGTTAATCTACTAATACGAGAATTACAGAAGAAAAGCTAGATTAACCTAACGGAATGTCACCAGCATTTAGTAATCAGCCCCCGAGGATCCGAGATATTAATATGAAACAGACATTTTGTTTGCTCCCATTGTGCAGTACAAAGTACAAGTACTGAATACAGCTCCTTCGGTCATATTTCCTCGTCAAGGCCTATTCTACCATGAGGTCAGTAAATACTGGATTGTGATTGGTTAATCAAAGTCATTCAGAAGTATATAATCATGTTATATACCTCTGATTTTACAACACAGTAGGTTTATCTCCTAAGTATAGTCTGACTGCTGGTCTTTGGTGGTTGAGTAGGGACTGTTACGGTACAAATGATCGAGTATCAGGAAAAGTATTTCTTGGGTTCGAATCCCAGGTTTGTTGGGATTAAATTCATTTATTTGGCAATGTTTTCCCAGTGCCGTCTGTTTCCATGCTAAACAGTTACCAATGCATAATTACTGTTGCTATTGTCTCTTACTGACACACCCGTGAAGATCCGGGTTAGAATTGATCTTCAATAACCCATGCTTCTATTACTGAGGTGACTAATGACATCAACAGGTCAAACTCACTGACTTGGTTCACACATGTCATTGTATCCCATTTGTGTAGATCGATGTTTATGCTGTTCATTACTGGATTGTCTCGATTATTTACAGACCGCCGTCATTTAGCTCGAATATTGCTGAGTGCGGCGCAAAAGCATAAAGGAGCCATTCTGATCATATGATCATAAGTGATCTCAGGATGACAGTAACACTGTACAGTTCTGACTGTCTCACCAGGTGTCCTACACAGCTGCACAATTCCATCAGCTGGGCAGTGTCAGCCATGTCATCGCGATGATCGATATACATACTAATCTACTGACATAATTACATGTATTTCGAAACATGTGTGAAATTGTGATGATGCTGAGGGGAATATAATAATGATATATTTTGAAATCCTAACTACTGACTGACTGAGTGTGGTCTTACACCTGCTTTAGCAATATACCATGGCATTGTTTCCATGTGGGGAATCGAACACGGGTCTTCGGCGTGACGGGCGAACGCTTTAACCAGTGGGCTACCCCACCACCCTTTGACCGGAGTTTGACATCGCAAGCGGAGTTTAGACTGCGAGATTGGACCTTGAAACGTCAATCGCTATGGGCTGTGTCTATGTACCATGCTTGACTTTGGGGACTTTTTCATTCTGTGAATGCGAATAAGTGAAGCCACATCCAACCTTACAATAAAGCAGATCCTCGATTATTTACAGGTAGCATCAAACTAAATTCACTCCCTCAACAAACTAATGTGCCCACTGATGGACTGATGGACCAGTGTCAACTGACACAAATGCATCTTAGTGCTCTGAGCCATGGCGTGTTAGTCTAGTGGCGAGCGTTTGCTCGTCACACTGAAGACCTGGGTTCGATTTCAACAACTTCGAAATTCACATAACCTGACGACAAAAGGCACCAGAAAAGAGAATGATGTGCTAGAAACGAAGCCTTTCGGAACGGTAGCTCTACTAACAGTAATTTTCGAAAGCAGAAGTACTCTTTATTTCATTTGACTTTACAGTTTCCATATTCGAAATTGTAAACATATCCATTGTTACACATGGTACTTAACGGCACAAAATTCCCTCTCGAGCAATAAAGCAGTATCTTATGATATATCCAAGACAAACTCGGTGAAGATGGAAACACAGCAAGCTACATCCACGTGGATTAAAGTAATCTTCTTTCAAAGCAACACCTCCCAAACAGATATACATAATGATTTTGCCTGGATAGATGCAATACTCTTGCACTCTGTAACAGCATGGAGGCGCCGCTATAGTGGCCGAGCCAACACAGTGACACAACACGGTGTTGGAAGACAGCTTTAGGCGCCGACAGACATATCTTGCAAGACATCTCTAAACACAAGGGGCCGAGAACGTGACATGAGACTTAACTTCTACGATCGGGGACTTAGTAGCGACAACACTTGGCGCGTTTAAAGTATACGTGAAAATATGGAGTTTAAGAAGATCATCCTTGTAATTAAAAATAAGGTCATGAGACTCAGAGCTGAACAGCTCAAGAACTGTGTCAGTTCTTTACTTGAGAAAAAATGTGTACAATTTGGCGATACACTCTGGAAACTTAAAGGTCACATGCAACTTAAAACACAACTTTGCAGATTCTGATACCTTTCTGTATGCACTTACCGAAACAAATCATCAAAAATGCCAATTCTGCCTACAAAGTTGAAAAAACGCTATTAAAAGAAGCCGGAGCCGAAATCGGAGTTCAAAAGATTCACTATTTTTTCCCCAGCGCTGATGGAAAAAAGTGGTTTCAACACCTCTGCTGCGCTGCGCCCATACGCTTGCGCAGTGAATAGGTTCGCGGAGCTTGAAACAGTATGCCTGCCCGGAGCATGATGTCGTGAGCAGTAGTCTAATCTTGGTTGTGTACACAAACAAGTAAATAATCTACTCGTTACCTTTGAAAAACATGTTGATTGTGATAAGCAGCCTGTGTCACAGACAAAATTCAAATCTATCTGGCTTGTACGCCATACACAGAGACGTGGCTAAGTGTATCGGCAGATGAGAGAGCCAATGAAAAAGAACCATTGTCTCGTGGATAGTTAATGAAATGTATGCGTATCGTTTTTGCTTTGACGACAGGCAAAGAAATTTAGCTTGGAACTAGCCGTTAGTAAGTTCAGTATATATACGTATGGTGTAGTTAGCGACATCAGATTGTACACATGGATCTTAACACTCAAAAATGGGCTAAGTGATATTCGAACAAACTTCAAATGTTTTTGGTGTATTCAAGTGAAAATATAAAAACCGGGTTTTACTCAAAGAGGACACGACATGTTTTGCCGTTGCAACTCATTAAGGGTCACATGCAACCAATAAACTTAATTAAACACAATTATCACTTTTTCGTGATACATAAATGGATTGCTGATTGAGAAAAAACAAATAAACAAAATAAATAAAGTGCAATACTTTGGACTTGGGTTTATCTCCCTCGAAACGAAGCATCCGCAATACCGAACCCAGTTAGAGCCAGTGGGTGTGCACTCAAGTGTAATGAAGTCTTCTCGTTGACCATTGGATCATTTCCGGCTTAACCAGCTCTTTGTTTACGGCGTATAAGCCTGGTACAAGTCCAAATTGCATGTGGTCAGTGATTAAAGTTGTGCATTGCATACTGTCATTAGCAGTTAGGCAGGCAGACATATGGGTGTCAATAACCAGACATTGAGTTTTCTCTGTGACAGAGTGTGATTATGATAATCAACAAGTTTTCGTTTATGCAAGGTGTAGACTATTTACTTGTTTGTGTACACAACACAGATTAGACTACTGCTCACGACTTCATACTCAGGGTAGAC
The DNA here is from genome assembly GCF_037392515.1 of Haliotis asinina. NCBI lineage: Eukaryota > Metazoa > Mollusca > Gastropoda > Lepetellida > Haliotidae > Haliotis > Haliotis asinina. The sequence goes on from NC_090286.1 coordinate 42,785,808, forward strand.
GTACTGTTTCAAGCTCCGCAAACCTATTCACTGCGCATGCGGTACGAGCGCAACGCAGCATGGCTGTAGTGACCACTTTTCTCCAAAACTCTGAGGAAAAATTAGCGAATCGTTTGAACAGCGTTTTCGAGTGTTTTTTTTCATCGCGTTTTTTCCAACTCTATAAGTAATGATTTGTTTCGGTAAGTGTATACCGAAAGTGTATCAGAATCTACAAAGTTGTGTTTTACGTTGCATGTGACCTTTAAATGTTTCATCACATTGAAGTCGAGTTTTTCACAGTAACATTCAAATTCACTCACGCCCAGGTCTTGAAGCTAATTACCAATATGAAAACTAGTTCAATAAGAAAAACGATTGATTCGAAGTGAGAAGCACACTAACCCAGTCACAGGCCAGCTGAAGAACACTTTGACAACAGGCTGCGTCACCTCTGACCTACTTGTTAGACACACATTCAAGCAGGCACATGTGTCGCACGTGTGGTCAGAATGTCTATGTCCATGACGACTGGTTTTTGTTTGTTTGTTTGTTTGTTTTGTTTTGTTTTTACGCCAATTTCGATGGAAGGCACCATAAATGGCCTTCCCAAATCTCTGTCGGCAAAACATGGAATCAAACTCATTGTGCCGCTTAACCATTAGACTACAGTGCTACTAACTCCCCTGACGATCAGATACTTAGAAGTCCAGGAGACTGCATATGACAGACATTCATTATCCAGGAGGGGTGGTGGGTAGTCTGGTGGCTGAAGCGTCAATTCATCACGCCAAAAGACCCGGGTTCGATTCCCCACGTGGGTAAAATATGTACAACCCATTTATGTTGTCCCCTGCTGAAATATTGCAGGAATTTTGGTGAAAGCATCGCAAAACCATGCTCACTCATCCTCACTCACTCACTCACTCACTCACTCACTCACTCACTCACTCATGCGTTGCATTATGTCCAGCTTAGCAACCTTTCGAAAATAGAATGATTGGTGTGTGACTATTGACCAGGAACACCAGCAGGATTTAGACGTCTTAAACTGTGTGGACATGTATATTACACACACGCTCTATTATTTCCCACATCCACGGGACTAGTTCCGCACCCATTCTGACGATGATGTATCACCAATCTGCAGCTTTCTGACATATGTACAAGCGTTTGGGGTAAACCACACTGTGCTGGCAGTGCAACCTTGATGCTCGCTGCACCCATTCACCTCTGTTGGGCAAAAACGTAAAAAGAGGAGGTACATATAAGTATGACAAAGGTCGCCGACTACACTCAACCTCACCGATGTGTTCCACACAACGTAACTGGCACAACAAAACGACGAAGGGTTGGGTTCATCCGGTACGATAATCCTGCGTCGACTCCTTCGAAGTACCCTTAATGCGAGGCTCTACTGAATGAGCCCAACTAGATTAAGTAATTAAATACTTTAAAGGGGACACTCTAGATGAGGGTGCACGGCAGAACACCTGTCTTTTATAGGTACAATTTGTTCTTTTTATATGTGCAGTCTAGAAATTGCGATTTAAAATAATAACTGAAGACTCAGGCAAGTCTAGGTCTGCGGCTGAACGAGTGTTTTCGGTTCAGTGGTCTTGGAGTACAGCGCCGCAGGCAATCCGTCTTAATCTTTCGGATCATCAGTGTTTTACGTTAGACAACAAAGCGGTTCATTGACCTGACTCCTCCGCTCACTCCTGTTGCCTTACAAATAACGCCTACAGTGATTGGAGGGGTGATCGAACCTTTCATCGATACAGTACGTTGGGTACGAGGGATGACTTTTTTCAATGGGAAACATGACTGTGATAATTACTGGGCAGGAATATTGAGTCACGGCTTTCGTGTAAGCTACTTCTTCTCACGCGAGAGTGCTTGTCGCGTTAGATTTCCGCTTGTGCAAGGCAGCAAATATCGTTTTGCTCTTTGAGACCGTTAATTTGATGTCCGTGGGGTTGGGTGCAGGTTAGGCGGGAGTGGTTCTTTTTTATGCCAAAACGTTTTGTCAAAGCAACAAATCTCATTTTCTGATAAAACAACTGTCTGCTTGTATCAGTGTGATTAAAATGATATTTGTCATAAAAGAAAATCATTATTCGTTTTTGGAAAGATCAAGAGCATTCGAATTGCTGAGTTTGCTGTAATTTTGGGAATAAGGGGAGACTACTTTACACTTGAGACTGGTGTCCAGTCTAGGTCTAGACTGTGTAATCAGTAGGGACTTAAAACTCAGACGCTGCGTCTGTGTCTCATTAACCCATTTGTTGATATTCAGTATATTGAATTAGCAGACAAGGTGGTCGTGAATGTCTTCAGTTCAACTTACCAATCCAGCCATTTGGCCCAGTTCAAGCCTCAAGCCTCAAGCCTCAAGCCTCAAGCCTCAAGCCTCAAGCCTCAAATTTGTTCTGTAACATGACAACTTGACAAAGTCTTTGTATGAATTCGATTTCCAATCCTTCTCTGTAGCCATATATATATATATATTAGCTTTTCCGTCCATGCCTTGTGCGTCATTGTTTCCATATGTATGAGTGAGTGAGTATGGTTTTACCTCGCTCTCAGCAATACTCTAGCATCATCACGGACATCAGAAATGGGCTTCACACACTGTACCCAGGGAAATCGAACCCGGGTCCACGGCGTGACGAGTGATTGCATGAACCACTAGGCTAGACACACACCCCACACTCCACCTCTCGCCCAATATGTATGAAAACCCAAGAACACCCGGATTGTCGTTGAAAGGCGTATAACGGGATCGGGGTTGATGCATGTCAAATTTCAACAGCGTAGATCGATGTTCATGATAACAGTCACAGGATTGTCTGGCTCAGAACACACACGTTGTTAAGACACAACCTACACGTCGCTAAACTGACAAAACGTTACTTCCTATATGCCAGTCCTACATTCCAGACTTACATAACAAGTAGTTTCTTGTTACTTGTGCGGGCCTTGCCTTTATTGTTTCCGGCGGAAGTAGAATAGTGTTGGTACCACATACACGAATGGGGACACGGGTGTGTTGTGTCGCCTGAAATACGACATCTTTGTAATTTTCTCAAGGGTGAGCAAACCTTTGCAGGGGTGCGAACTGACTGTGCATTAGTCTTGGCAGGGGTTAAGGAGCAAAATCAAGGAGTGGTAGTAGTAACTGCAGCAGCTGTAATAGATTTGATAGGTGCACACATTTTAGTGGTGGTAGTAGCAGCCGTAGAAGTAATTGTAGTAGCAGCAACAGTAGTAGTAGCAGCAGAGCAAGACGGGGGAGGAGCGAGTCAATCATAATACGTATTACAGCTTGCAAAAACAAATTTAGTAGTAGCTACTGGCTACTTAGTTCAACGCCGCATTCAACGAGATTCCAGTTATAGCTCACGTGTGAGATTCCTATCGCAGATTGTGAGCGTGCAATGATGACGATGACGATGATGATGACTACGACCCCGATGATGATGATAAAAACGACAATGATTATGATGATGATGAAAACGATGATGATGAACTAACTATTATTACCCCGATCACGGGAGCAGCTTGCAGCTGTAAGTGCAAATGTGGTCCCTAAGGAAAATCCGGGCGGACAACGTAGAGTCCAACCCAAATTACATTTTAAAGTGCAAGGACGTTTTGCATTCACACCGCCTCCTCCAATTTACTTATACCATAGTGGCAGACAAATTTTATATAACCTGATTGAGCGTGGGCATGACCGTAGTCACAAAAACGTGCAGGTGTCAAATTTCGATAGGCTGCGTCAATACCGCTGAAATAACTGCATATGAAGACGTAGGCGGGTTGGTGTGCGTCGTTCTGCTTGCTGTCGTGAAGAGTTTCGCCTGATTAACCTATCATGCATTACGTGCATAATTGCTTTCAGGTGCATAAAGGCATATGTTGCATCATTGTCAATAATATCGAGATTACTCATATCGTAAATCTCTTGAGTTATGGATTGAATGTTCTTAGAGCAATCTGTCCACATAAGCAATCCCCTACATTTTCTCTTAAACGTTTTCTTTTCAAGTGTCGCACATGGCGTGCAGAAAGTGCTGTGAACTTTTCCCGACCGCCACCTCTCTCGAACTGGTGCCACTTTTGTTGGGCATGAAAAGAAATTAGATAAGGGAGGGTCCTCTCGTGTTTCTAAAGAAGGCACCGAAACCCCGGCTAAACTCCCAAGTTTATTGTTCCATCAAAGTTTGTCACCTCTCCACCTGTCGCCATTCGTGACAAAAGAAGCCACGCGCCTTCTCCCAACCTGTTCCATCGGAATCTCCTCCCAACAAAAGAAACAGTCGTGCGAGCGTCGTTCGTGTTTTCTCTCACCCCTACCCGACAATTACGGAGTTCAATTACAACAAAAGCACTGTACCTCCACGCGCCCGGGTGTCTGTGACCGACCAATGAAATTCGTCTCTGTTTGGAGCAGGTGCGTGCTGGGCACGCGACCGTGGAGCGACCCCTAGTGGCCGAGAGGTAGGGTAGTCACATTTGTCAACAATTAAGCCAGATAAAGCACGCAATAAGATACCGTTAAATCAGAATTGGCTCCTCATCCAACAATGACTTAAATACACAGTCACTGATAACCCGCATTTGGAGCTATTATTTTCAGTTTTTAGATTTGCATCTTGATCGAGTTCCAGGAAGTTTATTTAAATTAAACGGTAAACAATTCATTCAAAGAAATTGCAGCTACATAGCATCGTGCATGCATGCGGTAACCTGTTTGGCTAAAAGTGCAAATGTGGGTTACTAGTGAATTTATTCCTTCAACCAACTGAGAAACGAGTAACTTTCCGCAGAGGTTACTCAAGTCATATCTTCTTACGCGGGAAGATATGAGTTGAGTAACCTCTGTGGGCAGAGAATGTTTAGAAACGTAACCCACTTTAACCCAGGTTCAGTATTGTATTTCTTGATTTATTCTGTTACTACAGAGGACAGTGGGGTAGCCAAGTAGTGAAAGCGGTCGCTCGTCACCCTGAATACCCTGGTTCGATTCCCCAATTGGGTAGTGTATGTGAAGTCCTTATCTGGTGTCCTCCAGTTTGATATTGCTGGAATCTTGCTAAAATCGGCGCAACACTTAACTCACTCTTAATATAGAAGCCCACGCAGAGCAAGAGCAATGACCACATTTAACATCTATTTTTTAAAGTGTGCTGGGTTCGAGCCCCGACCTAACCCGGCAGTGGCGACATCCACAGGTAGGGTCACCAGTATAAAGAATGCCAGTACAGCCCGTTTGTTGCCACAGTAGTAGATCCTACAGCTAACCAAGACTGAAACAGTAAAACCTGTGCTACAACCTCTCTGATTCTTGGGTCAGTGGGAAAGGTAGCATACTTGTGATAGCGTTTCGTGGATCGAATTTACAAGGGTTTCCTCATCAGGATCAAGTGTAGACAATGTATTTGTTATTTTAACGCACTCAGCAATATTCCATCATCCCCCCCCCCCCCCATCCCAACAGGATGCTTTATTAAAATAGTTGTATCTGCGGTTGCTGACAATTATTTCTAGTTGGCAAGTGATGTTTTATCAACTATTATTACGAAATAATAATGCTCTATAATTTGTTTTATCCATATGTACATTTATGCAAGCCCTTATACAACGCATTCTTTGTCCCCGTCAAATTTGGACGTTGACCTTCCATTGCACTTCCACGTCCTACGAACATACGTCAAGTCGCTCCTAGATAGTAATCGACGGAAAATGAAACCAACCAATCAAAGACGCCGTAGCATCTTTCCAGCCAATGAGCGTACGTGACCCATCCGTACGTCATAGCTTAACTTCCCCAAGGCGTGAAACCAAGGGTACGTGGTCCTCGCTGTGGGATTTATGTACCGGGAATGACAAGGCAATTTTCGCCTGTTGCTTATGTAGTGACACAAACTGACGTAAGCAACCAGGCAAGCGTGAACACAAGGGACTTGCAAGCAAGTCATTCGCCTCCACCTCCCCACTTCTTAATGATGTTGGAGTGGACTCTCACAACGCAATATTGTCGAGTATTTGTTTACCTATTAGATCGGTATCTCTTTTTACGTCATGAAGATATGAGTCTAACGGTCCGGTGATTACGTCTACGTATATTTTTCGTATGAATAAAGAATAACATTATCGACAGCCGTCACAGTTTGTTATCTATTCAAGTTCATTTGGTGGTTGATAATTTTCTTCGAGTCAGTAGCATAGCTTCTGTATTGAAGATTATGTGCCGGCAGTTATTTTCATGTTTATTTTAAGTTGCAACCATACCCAATACTCTCCCTCATCCTGTTCATAGGGTTTGATCTAAAATGGTTTATTGTTTGAGATCTCGGGATTTTCTTCCCACATCAAGCCGACGCGCCATGATTTGACCAGAATAGCGTTCAAAGCGGTCTTATACATCCAATTCACTCACTTACTCAGTAATCTGGGGTGGGATGAGGAAAGTTGAAGTAATTTTTTTGTTTGTTTGTTTTCAACACTTTGCCAGCTGTATGACGACGGTCTGTAAATAATCGAATCTGGGCCAAACAATCCAATGACCAACAATACGAGCATCAATGAATGCAATTGAGATACGATGATATGTGTCACGCCAGTCAGTGAGGCTGACCCCCAGATCTCGTGGCAGTAACGATACATCAAACTATCGATGGAAATGCAATTGTTGTTTCTCTGATAGCAATTAATCGATTGTCACACAATTAATGAAAAGTGTGTGTGACTAACGATAGACTTCCGTTGATAAATGCGAAGCGCAAACACAGGATGTTTGGGGTGGACACTTACAGCGTCATTGAGTTCATGTTTTAACTGTTTACTTGAAGTTTCTTGTCAGTTGTTAAAAGTGACGGAAACTACTTCAGCTTGTTTTTGTTTCATATGAACTATACATTCATTTTTTAAATGACTACAAATGAGACAAGTCAAGGAGAAAAGCACCATTGCAATAGTTGGCCGCAGTATGATATCGCAATCTCAATGCAACATGTAAGTGCTTTTGGACACAGTTTCCGTGTTCTCACGAAACACAGCTAAACAAGAGCAAATTATACACATTTACATGAACCAAGATTTTTAAGATCACATATACTCTACAGTAGGCTACAAATACATAATCACTTGCTGACATTCTTATAAATGAAACCCCGCCATTAAAACTACTCATTCACTTAAACTGACCTTTTTTACAACAGTACACAATTCTCTCTCGCGAATGAAATATCAACCAATCAGAGAGGCGCGTCTTCGTGACGTAATATGAGGTATACATATGTGGTTGCTGTAGTATTTGGTTTGACGTGGCCGGGGATCGAACCCGCGACCTTCCACAATGGCCGGTGGACGCTCTAACCATGGAGGTGGTTAAAACAAAATAGTCACCCCTACTAAATTCACTCACTCACTCCTGTTTTGAACAACAGTTTCATGGAGACCTTTGCTGGTCTAGACAGGATGCTCCGTGGCACTGTATGCTCGCTTCATTCTGTCAGATGCTGCATGACATCTCTTACCAAGCCGCCATATCATTTAGCGAGCCCTGACGTAAAATTTGCGACGTAAGACAAAGAAACGTTCATAAAGTATGACACTTCGTTAAATTGTATTCCAAATGCGAAACTGGAGAACTGGTTTACACCGATTATGCAGGCATTTGTAAACATTCAATAACATTAGAAAAACACATACACGCCAAACTTATAATTTTACCTTGTTTGCTGAGCTCAGGTGCAAATTTTTATTCAATTAACTCATTTCATAAATCAAGACCTACGGTTATTTAGGTGAACTTTTGCAGCGCTCAATGACAGGCACGCGAGTGACAGGTGTGGATTTCGTGCTATAGACACGCTCACCTGTTGACAAGCTGTCAGTACATAGTATGTGTCGTGGATCTGAAAAAGCAGCGAGTCTATTCAAAACCACCCACTGTACTCACAATGACAACCGACATGTGGCATATATGTTTGCATATAACTGTCAGTTTGGGGTAATATTTCTTACCAAGGCTGTACTTATAGGCAGGTGTTGTTTACGAGGTCTATACTTTTCAGATTAAGTGTACCTTGTACCGTACAGTACCTTGTACCATTTGTGGATCCTAACAAGCTCTAAACACGGGAACAGCGTTTAAGCAAGCGCTATTAATCTTTGTCTAGAGCTTTACATGTGTTTATATTAATGTCGCTTTTTGTTTGTTTTGTACTTCTAGCCATCTGTGCAGTCGCAAGGCAGACAGTACATGTTTCTCACCTCCACATATATCAGTGGAACATTAAATGTAACAATGGGCGTCCCAAGAAAACATTGCACATTCTCCATGGAATCACAGAACACCATTTAACAGTTAATTTATGGCGGTAGGGTACTATAGTGGTTAAAGCGTTCGCGCGAAGACCCATGTTCGAAACCCCCATGGGTACAACGTCTGTAGCCTATTTCTTTACATTGCTAACAGGGGCGTAAAACCTTAATACAAAGTCACTCAAATTTAAGTGATGGCCAATGGTTTGCTGCACGTCTTGCTCACAACCAGCTTGCTGATGTTAAAATTGATATTATCTGTGAAATGTGTATTCAGACAAAGGGGTTTTTTAAAGTGAAATCAGCAACGGAAAGACATTTGCGGACGTCAGAGAAGACAATCAAACCCTGAGGTGTTCTGACTGTTTTCGGATTGGAGATGGCATGGCAATTTTCCGAATAGTGCATCATATACAAACCAGCTCTCTTTCAATAAACCACCTGTGCTGTTGTCACGGGTGGCTAATGTTTGGATGATATGTCCCGGTATGACATCTTTTTTATCGCTAACAAAGCGACAAAGGTCCCGTGTTAGACCAGAGCGGGTATGATTTACGCATCTGTCGGAACATACTGTTTGAACCTACATCTGTGTTTTAGGAAACAGGTGGGTGAAAAGTTGCAGATTCACGATGAGTGATGTAGGCTTGCCTGCCCAGGTACACATACATGAAATGTTGGTAGTTACTGTAGTTTACTCGACTGTGACATTTCACTAAATAAACAGTTCATGTTAAAAGGCATAGACCAGATGATGCAACTGGCGCTCACATATTACTTTTCTTTGTTGCGTTCAAATTAAATCATCCAGGAGGAGGTACCAGTTTAAAATCCATAAACCCTATTCGTTGAGGTATAGTGATATAGTGAACTCAATTTCTGGTGTCCCATGGCATGAAATGTACATCGTGAATATCGATAAATACCATGGAAAACCAAAGCCACTCGCTCCTTATTTTGTGAAGTGGTGGATAGGCTGGATGTTTAAACGGTTAACTGCGTCAACTCGCCACCGGATCCATTTTCCGAAAGGAACGTGGCATCTGCACGATTTCTTGGTCATCGTCGTTATAGAATATTATAAAGGGTGGCATATAACAAGATTCAACCATATCCTAATGCGATATGTGACCTGCTGGCTCGGAGAGCTATTCACAGTCCAATGTCCTCGGTGCTTTTTTGGGTCAGCAGGTGTAAGTCCTGGACATTGAATTACAGTAGCATCAACAGAGACTTAACACGACCACCACCAGCCCCGGCCCAGCATACTGTAAACAGCAGACCAAGTCACGGTCGTAGGCACATACTAACAGCGCTTTGTGGCGCTGTCCGGGCATCACGTTGTACGCGGGTCGAATGAAGGCGTGAAATACCTACCGGGCTGAGCTTGTCTGTACATGACAAAGCTACACGGCAGGTGATGTTCAGACAGATTGTGTTGTCTCTTCAAAGGATGGAGATAAACTTTGTCGCTCATTTCCTTTGTGTCCCCAAACCCAGCACCTGCTTCATTTTGTATCCGTTTTATGTTTCACAGCCTAACATTGGTGCAAGTCTATTTATCACATCTTTCACCGAGAACATGGACAGTGTTTGTACATGTGGAATACATGAATGTATTTATCTCGAACATCATGTAATGGTTAATTGTTATGTGATCACTTCTACACGAGAAACCCGCATTGTTACATAAACGTCTTAGGCCCAAAAAATTTTAAACGAACTGCCGTTAGTCATGTGTATTCCAGATTCTCTTGACTGAAAAAGGGGGTGCATTTATTTTAACAAATGTTGGATTCTCTTGGATTCATGTATATGATCATGAGCTCCGTGGTGGCTCAGTAGGTAACGTGTTCGTCATACCGAAGGCCCGACGCAAATCTATTATGTGTGGAAGCAACGTCTGGTGGTACCTGTGATACTCCGGAATAGCTTCCTAAAGGTGATAGAACAGCACACTTACTCACTCATTCGCCCGAGTCCACTCACTCACTGACTCTAGAACATGACTGATAGAAAGTATCCTTAAAGTTTGTTCATTTCATAAGGAAGGCTGCAAGTTAAGTGCAATACGACAATAGAGCCGAAGAGTTTTGAACATGGTGGATTGAGCTAAATTCGTCTCTCAAAGAAAGACAATCTTCAGCGTCAACGTTAATTTATGATTAACAAAAAAACGCAATAACTTGATATTGCGTTATATGTCAGCATATGGCGTGAACTGAAAATATGGCTTAAAACTGTGGATGAAGATCTTAGTTTTAAAAATTCCCAGGACACTACTGTTTCAGAATCCATGATCACTGTCCAGTTCGCAGGTGAAATCACGGAAAAGCCGACACAACAGGCATATATGACGTCATGGCGTTGTACCGTTTCCATTCAGGGCATTTAAAATGACAAGAAAGTTCAAAGTAAAATGGCAGAATGTTGAAGATATATGAAAAACAATCATCATTAAAGTTTCATTACTGATTCTTTGATATGTCTATCAAAACTGGAAACTTCACCGATTACATCTATCATCACCGTGGTCGTCCTGTGAAGGTTGCTAAGCAATGAAACCTCTCCTTAATTTTCGTTACGTCAATATAAATTGTATATGCTTCATCTGTATCAGTGACTAAAGCTGTATTGTATTTCACGCCTTGAACATAATTACCGGGCTGCTACAAAGCGACAATATCCTTTGTGTGATACAATACAGGAGCGATGTGCAATAAATAGTTTTATTCAATTATTTACCGATGTGTATTAAATGTCACTGCAAAATCGCAAGTATTCAATAGTTAACCGGTTGCATAGTCTGTTGTACAGACACCGAAACAAATATGTCCAAGAAAGCCCATGCAAGTCTAGAACATGTGGCATGACTAGATTACCACAGGGTTCCTTTTAATTATATTTTATTTTTTTCTACATGAACTTTATTGGTAAAATATGTTCATTTTAGAAACTAGGTGTTAGTTCACCGGAATGATTTCATGTCAACTATCATTGACTTAACCGTGAAAGGTTAGTACAAACCTTTGGTTTTTTTAAATAAAATTGTTGGTTCAATCAAGTGTCGTGGTATCTGGCTTAGCGAGTATGGTTTTGCATAGCTTCATACTTATATTCCAGCAATATCACGGAAGGGGGTATCAGAAATAGATATGGACTTCGCACATTGCACCCATGTGGGGATTTGAACCTGCGTCTTTGTCGTGACATGCAAACACTTTAACCACTAGGCTACCCCAACGCCTCTGATGGTAGATGGAAAATACGAGCGACGTTTACAAATGACCATATGTGTGGGCTTGTTGTGCTTTGTGAAGAAAGCATGTTATTGTTTTCTTTAATTCATTCAGTATATATAGATATCGCAAAACAAACATATTATGATTATATCTACCTTTCGACTAATCTTACAAACAAACTGACGTTTTATATTGTTGTCGTACCAGAATACAGGTAATACATTTCAGCGAAAACACTTATGTAAATTACCTTCGTTTGGACAAAACGCGCAGTACAAATAATATGGTTTTTTTACACAACGTAAAAGAGACATCGTGTGACGCTATGATAGACATACTTGGCACAATAGATGACTACATTTACTTACAGAATATATAACATATATAGACAAACTTTAATAGTTATAGCTTTTCAAGTGCGCTGCCTCACCTTCACCGCTCCCGTATCCAATTTTACCTTTACAATCAATGAACCTTTGATCGATTCGCGTGTGCTTTACATAGATATGTAAAAAGACACGCAGGCATATTTGCAATGACTCTTCTTGTTATAACTATCACTTAAAAGAGATATCGATTTGTCATTTCCATTGCTATAGCCTATAGCGCTTGCGTCTTTCGTGAGATTGACGGAAGAAGGTCCTCGTGATGGTGACCGCGGATCTGCGTAAATAGGAGAAAGCTGTCGTCCATGTCGCATGCAGCGTTGACGTAGGGTGACAACTTGCAGCGTCACTAATCCTTTGTTTCTGGGAGAGTTTCAGCCGGATGAGGGTAATATGGTTCCAAATGAATCTATTCAGCGAGTTAATGAATAATGCCATCCTACAAATGTATATTTAGCATTGTTTCTAAATATGGCCACCCTCATTAAATTTGTTGGATGTATATTTCGGTACTAAGTAATGATTACGCACAGACAGAATTTAATATCAAAATGCATCACCGAAAGGCATGTACTGAAATGGAACTACTGTATTTTCGGGTATGAATTGATTGTCATATTTCGAGTGTGGTGCCACTGTATTCGAGCGTGATGTTTATGCATGGAAGGTCAGATTTCACCTAATCACGAAGGCCACGATAATGTGAGATAGCTTTTAATTCATTCTTCCGTGATGTCGGTAAACACAAATAGTAGACAAACCTTGGTGCCGGTTATATGATACAGGCGTATATAACATGTATCAGGGGTTTGCGCATGGGTACTTCAAAGTGTCGTTTCATGGCGACTTCCCTGTAGATATTTGTTAAGATTGTTCTTAAAAAAGAGTTCAGCATAAATATGTCCTCAGGGGAAGTATCTGCCCCAATACCTTCCGTAATAATTCTCAGGAGATCCTACTGGAACAAAAGAAGAAATTGAAATTCATCACATTTATATCTAAAAAAAAACTTCCTCCTCCAAGCGTCCATGAACCTGGAGTGGAGGTTTCAAGTTACTCGAAATCTCAGGAGGAAACTTTTATATCTTCTCTGGGAAGAGTTCCCCGTGTCGCTGCAGGTCACACGCCACTTCCGGGTACGACATCGTACAATGGTAGCCCTTACAGTTACAGCCGAAGTACACCCCAGTGGTACTCGTTGGTTGAATACTAAGATCAAATATTGCAGTATCGTTAGAGCGTTACACATATCATGTTACACAATATGCGACTTGGCAGTTATGCTCATTAGCTGTCTATGCAAGTCGTGCACTTCTGTGCGTTGCGTTCGGGTTGTTAGTATGTAGGTAGGAAGGGAAATGAACGCGTCAAAACCTTTTCCTTAATCACGATAAAACTGCATTGTCAACATGTGCGATTCCAACACATTCATATAAATTCTGTCTCTATTAATCATGTTCAATTATTGATGATACCAGGTGTTCGCGAAAATGTTAGCAAAAAAGCATGCTCATTCGTAGACTATTGTCGACAGGAGGCTGGAGTTGCATGTAGATTCATCTGAGGAAAACGTCCTATTTTCTTGATGGCGTGAATGCAGTTTTATGTCAGAGGTAATAAATCTAAACCATAACATGTCTACCCTCTATTTCATCTCGTCTATCCAGCATCACAACTTACCCGTGACGAACCCGGGTAGAATCGGTCTCCAGCAACACAACCTCGTGTTTGGACATAGTTAACGCATGGTTTAACCAAACTCAGGAATACGGTAACTGTGGCAACCAAATAAACGAGCATGGCCACCCGATCCTGTTTGTAGCTTCGCACGGCAGGCATGGGTTCTGAAGACGAATTCTTACCCGAATGTTCACGGATGGATACTAGCCTGAGTTGCCAAATACCAATTCCAAGTCGGATATTCACGGGTGGAGACAAGCATGGGTTGCTGAAGACCAGTTGTAACCCGGATCTTCACGGGTGGAGACAAGCATGGGTTGCTGAAGACCAGTTCTAACCCTGATCTTCAAGGGTGGAGACAAGCATGGGTTGCTAAAGACAAATTCTAACCCGGATCTTCGCGGGTTGAGACAAGGGTGGGTTGCTGAAGACAAATCAAATTCTAACCCGGATCTTCACGGGTGGAGACAAGCATGGGTTGCTGGAGACCAGTTCTAACCCGGATTTTCAAGGGTTTAGGAATACAGTAGACATGGTATTGAAAAAAAGAATGTCGTCCTTTTTCGGTTGTTCCATTTGCGTGAAGTGTACGACTTAAGCATTTCTTCCCGTTTTCTCATTAGACTGTCAGGACATCCCTGTTTCACACATATCCGGTTTAAACTGTTTTTATCCAGAATGGAGAGATCAGAAACACCACGAAAAGGAAAAGGTCCTCATAAAATCGACTTCCTTGAAAAAAGATGCATTACAGAGGTGGTCCGGTATATGGAGGTTTCTTGAGTAACAGGGTCCGAACGTGCTTCGGTGGTTCATAGAGAAAACTCATTCACGATCTCAAAGCTTTTTGTTTGGTTTTTGTCTGTTTTGTTAACATGTTACTTCCAAACACAAACATACAGAGGTGTCAAGTCAAGATCAGCTTTTGTCAGTTTCAATTTAAAGCGACACCGTCAGGATAAGAGTGGGTGAGTTAGTTTAGTTTTACACCGCACTCAGCAGTATTCCTGATTTGTGTGTATGGCGGCGATTTGTAAATTATCGAGTCTGCACCAGGCAATCCAGTGATCAACAGCAAGATCATCGATCTAGGTTATGGGGTTACGTGACATGGGTCAACCATGTGAGCGAGCCTGACCACCCGATCCCGTTAGTCGCCTGTTACGGCAAGCATGGGTTACTGAAGATACAGTCATGACCACCCGATCCCGTTAGTCGCCTGTTACGGCAAGCATGGGTTACTGAAGATACAGTCATGACCACCCGATCCCGTTAGTCGCCTGTTACGGCAAGCATGGGTTACTGAAGATACAGTCATGACCACCCGATCCCGTTAGTCGCCTGTTACGACAAGCATGGGTTACTGAAGATACAGTCATGACTACCCGATCCCGTTAGTCGCCTGTTACGACAAGCATGGGTTACTGAAGATACAGTCATGACTACCCGATCCCGTTAGTCGCCTGTTACGACAAGCATGGGTTACTGAAGATCAATTTCATCTTCTATGTTTATCGTCATGCGAACATCATTATGTATAACGGATGAAACAGGATTTACAACTTGATGAACAAAACAAAGTATCAAAGCTGCGATAAAGCCTGTTTGCAGCAATCATGACATCGTGTTCTCGTGGTTTACCCAACACTCAGATTCTCGTCGACATCGTACAAATGCCAAGGTCGTCAGTAAAACACTGGTGTGTCGCGATTGGAGATGCTGTTGAGGGTTGTCACTACTTCCGGGTTGTGTTTGTTTCTTACGCTACTGATTAAGAGATGAATTATTACGAGTCTTGTCTCAGATAAGGCGACAGAAACATCCTGCGATATGTACATTAACGTTTATGTTTCAGCTGTCTAGATTATTAAAACATCTGTTCCGGCGATGTGTTTCTACATTTCCGTGCCTATTGGCAACTACAGTGAAACATGGCACTGATGGTTACAGAGAGCATGCCGAGCTGTACCCTCCCATGAAACCCAAACCCCAAATCTATCATTTTGTTTTAAATTGTGTCGGTTTTTTCTTCCATTTTTAGTGTTTCGGTGTCTTGAGATGTATTAGTCTGGTTCCAAATTCAGGCGCTTCTGTTTATTTAGTACTTTTCATAACGCGTACGAGGAAGGTGTTGTGACAAGGCAATACAGCTGACCCACGCATCGTTCACAGTTACAGTGATCCCCGTGGGTGGTCGCTGTCGATAGCAATCAATCAATAGGGTGTAATTCATTTCATGAAGGACAATTCAAACCTGTGCAGTATGACACACAGATAACACGATACAACACGACACAACCAATATACCAGTCACGTTCAATGCCCGGGGATGGGCCCGTGCCGTGGGGTGTCTTCAACGGGGGTGAGCCATGCCTTGAGAAGTGTTACAGTGTGACACTAGTATGGGTTGTGGTACATAGCTGAAGGGGCTATCACAAGGAAGTTGAGGGGAAACTTCCTACACCATACTGTAGTGAACAATTCCCGAGAGAGTCATCGCTTATATCTGGTGCATGCGTCGATCATATTATCTATGACAAAAGACGCGAGAAGAATAAATTATTGGTCTTCAGCAACCAATGCTTGTCTCCACCCGTGGAGATCCGGGGTAGAAGTGATCTTCAGCAACCCATGCTTATCGTAAGAGGCGGTTAACAGATCGGGTGGTCAGGCTCGCTGACTTGGTTGACACGTGTTATCGTATCCGAATTGCGCAAATCGATGTTCATGCGGTTGATCACTAGATCATTTGGCCCAGACTCGATTAATATCAAACCGCCGCCATAGAACCGGAGTGTTATGCGTGCGACGTTAAAAGGCCAACCAACCGGTATTGGAAAGTACAGTACTCTCACTTCGTCACGAACTCTGGCCGAGAAATAATCTAAAGATATATCATTCAGTTCACAGGATTTAACTTGTCTGGGATAACGAGTGTCCAAGGCGCCCATCTAAGTACCTAGAAGTACTATTGGCACAGACAAACGTTTGTAGAGTCTCAGGTCGTGAGTGAGTGAGGGACACGCACGTTTATGCCGCTCTCAGCAATATCCCAGTAGTATCACAAACGACAAAAATCGGTCGGGTATATTATATCGCAACATTCGAAGACCGCAGCCATTTAACTGGATTATTGCTGAGCACGGTGCTAAACAACAAACCAGCCAACCATCAATAATGAAAACTGGGTGTTCGGTGTGACAAGCGAGTGTCTCAGCCACTAGGCTACCCACAAGACAACCTCATCAATACAACAATTTTAGATTGAGGTTCTTGGTTCGTTGTTAAACGGCTCACTCAGCAATATTCCAGCTATATTTGCGTCAGCATCCTATGTAGTCATGGCGCTGACAGGTTTCATCTTTGTAATTCAAGTCCTTTTAAATATAAAACGCCAACGTTTACATTAATAAACGACTGACAGCATAAAGAAACAACCTTGCAACAGATGAAAACAGGTTTTTCATGTCAGTCGATAGCACATTTCATCAGTAAATTTAAGAAAATTAAATATTTCAGACGACTGATAAAGGCCGATTTCACAACTTAACCTAAAATCAGAAAGATAAGCGAATTTTAGTTTGAAACATTCTAATCTATTTACACTTATGGTGTGTTTCTTCAGCCGTACCTGACACAAACTGTTTTCGGGCCTCGGTGTTTAAAGAACCCACATCGGAGACCGGGTTCGATTCCAAGCATTGTCTCTTTTGTCAATTCTTCGAACCTATGGAGTGGAATGATATGCCACAACAAAAATGGTGTACCCCTTCACGCTCCTGTGTGGATCTTGTTCACGATTGTTTTTACCAGTTTGCAGCAAATTAAAAACAAGAACAGCTTTTACCCGCATTAAATTAACGAATCTCTTGTGTAACTGTGCAAAGAGTTTCATATCACTAACGGAGGTACTGATACTGTCGCTGTTGTAATTTTTACGTGTCTGTATTGTATATTTCATGTAGAGGTAGTTTTAATGGATGACAGAATGTAAATCGCCGACGGTTATTGTTTTTGTATGGGAAATTGTTTGTGGTAGCACTTTTATTCCGTCAGTCTTGGTTCATCCTAACACTTCCAGGAGACTTCCAGTTCATATGAATGCTTGATTAACCGTTTACCAAAAAAAACAATGGACTTATCTCCCCTTAGGTGCTCATTTTCTCGCAGATGCCACGGACCCCTTAGGGCAGATCACCAGGATAGATAAACATGCAATTGTTTAACACATACCCGGTATCCCACGCTGATGGTATTTAAATTCAGATAATTTGATGACGTAAAATCAGATAAGGTAACAACTGAAGGTTTGACACTAATCGTGTCGTCATAAATCTGACACTTTCCCAGAAAAATCCGTGCCATTTCAAACATTAGATCTTACGTTACCGTAGTATTTGATTCATTCACTAGTAAGAAGAAATAGGATATAAGATCAGACATTCTTCCTAGAATCGGTGACATGTACATTACATCCATCACACTGTCAGTTCCTTCCTGATTTAACTGCTGTAGGCGACCTAATAGGACATGTGTCACCACGTATGCTCTCGGAGAACAACGCGTCTCGTTCACCATGGCAATGTGTACGATGACTGACTCTTCATTAGCAGTGGTTACACAAGACAGCGAAATACCATCGCAAAGAAAGTCATTTGGTGAATTGGTTTCTCCTTTGAATTAGAATCTGAAAATTTACTCCAAATGCATATGGCAAAAGAGTGAGTGAGTGAGTGAGTGAGTGAGTGTTTACACCACTTAACACTTCCATAACCAACTGATTTTTACCAAGTCAGAGCTGAGTTAACACTTGTTTAACGCTTGCAACAATAGAATCATTCTGTCGTGTGGTAGCTGTGAAAACACTTGCTAGATGAGTATCCAAAAGCGGAGTAAAACTAAATTCATTCACTCACTCTAACAGCTGCGAAATTTACACTGACCAAATACGGACACTCCTCTTTCCGGAAATCTATAGTTACGATGTAGAGAACCGTATTCTAGCAGTTAAGAACTCAGTGCAGTCCTGCACAGGGTTACACTAGCACAAGCGCGTTACACTCAACTGGATTCGTTAATCCAGACATTTCACACCGATTAACGAGGTGCACGTTATCTGTATTAAGTTCCAAGGCATCTGATTGTCCGGTCCAATAGGACCATACGAACCCAAATGTAATCTTTTACACTAATGACCACCATTGTATTCTTCGTGGTCTCGGTTTACATATCGGCTTACCGCATGGGCGTCAACCGGACAGAACCCATGCTTACGGATTAATTAGCTTAATTAATAACACTAAGTGTCTCTTAATGAGCATAACAGTTTGGTTGCCTCGAGGTCTGATACTAGCCCATTGTCTGTCGTGCCCCATGATGCATAATGCAGTCTTGATACAGTATGAATTGATCGTTATTGTGCGATACTTTCAAAACGTGATTCCCCTTAAATGCCATCGTTAGAGAGTCTTTGTTCTGTGGGTTGAAATACTTGCAAAACAGGTTTTTGTTTTTTGTGCATATCAAGAGCAGCTTAGTGAAACAGGCTTAGATAGACGGCTTTAAGATATAGTGGTGTTAATGGCTGGTCATCTACTAAAGAGAACATTCGCTGATGTTGTTATCGTTGTACTATATGTTCATTTTGAATCAAAGCGAACAAGGTAATATTGTCCTATATTGCTGAAAGTGTTTCATGTACCTCATCCATAACAACCACGGTTCATACAACCACGGTGCAAAGAATCCGTATCGAAATGACGCAGCAATATCTTATGACATGTTCGTTCCACTTCCCCGATCTCCAACGAGAAGGTAAACCTTCAAAGCTAAAAATCCTATGACAGGTATGATATTTTATGGATAACAATTTGCTTATTAAGATACGATGTTTCTTTAGCAACGGTATCAGAGTATATACCGAAATGTTTCATTATGGTCAATAAAGAAGTTGTTATCCACAAAGCAGCACACCAGTCCATTCTTATTATTCATCAACTTCTAAAATCATAATCAAACGGAACTAATATCAAACATATAGTTGTTCCTTCCGGTGTGTTTTCGTATGGACCTAACTTCCCAAAACAAATAAATATCCGAGTTTTGGTAGGCTCGTTATCAGGAAACAGATGTGTTTTGTTTAATTAGCTTCGTTGTGACCTAGTATTTCAGAAGCCTCGATGCTGCCTGGTTTGTGATATCCTTATGTATAATTTGCTCAGCGATGACTATTATAGTTTGACTGGGGTCGCACCTTCAGCATATGACTGCGTGATGGACGTATACCCCTTTGGTATGCGTTGTCGAAGCTAGGTATTGTTTGCTTCTCGCAATTCAGCAGAAGTGCATGCCATGTTGTTGTTAACAGTCCCTCTTGAGTGAATGAGTAAGTGAGTGAGCGAGTTTAGTTTTACAGCGCTTTTTAGCAACATTCCAGCCATATCACGACGGGGGACACCAGAAAATGGGCTTCACACATTGTACCCATGTGGGGAAGCGAACCCGGGCCTTCGGCGTGACGAGTGAACAACAGTCCCTCTTCGTTCGCAACATTATCAAACATGCTGACCTTGCAGTCGTGTATGCTCCAAGAGAGAAGCAACATGTGTGATTGTTGAAAGTATGAATTGGTTCCAGAAAGTAGACATTGTATCTTTTGAGCTCCCAAAGAGTAATAAACGCGTCGAGATTGCTCCATGAGAGTAATAAACGTGTCGAGATTGCTCCCAAAAAGTAAGAACATCCCATGCTGTTGAAATGTTGACAGTTACTGTATCGTGCGTACTAGACACTATAACCTGTGTGGACTCAGGTAGTAGTCGCTGTGCTCTGTATGCTCCCAGAAAGTTTACAGTGTGTCGTCTTTGCTCTTAGGAATTGGGAATTAGGAATTAGGCAAAGCGTCGTGTGTACGCTTTCGGAAAGTATCAATGTATTACGACATCCAGATGTTAAGTGTCTGGGTCAACCCAAAACTAACGCAAAGACCATGAAATCTTACCAGACTCGCCTCTAAAACCTGAAGCTCTTTTTACATGTGGATTAGAACAGACTTGGTTTTGACTTTTTATCATCTGGTTTCGATTTCATAAAAGGCATACATTCAATGGTGTCGAACTACAACCATCTTGAATGTCTGCTGAGGTAATCCGCGGACGAGAGCATAGCTGTGCAGAGTTAAGCAAACTGATTGATGCATCGAAGCCGATTTGCGATATAGGTAATTGTCTGTTGTCCGTTACTCAAAATTGAGAGGAGGTATAATTACATTTTGTGACAGTGCACGTGACTGATAGCGAGCGTCAGCGAGTCAAGTTTCAGGTTTTGAAATTAAGAGAATCCAAATTCATTTTCAAACGTGTATGTGCAGTATATCATCATATTACGATCTATGCCATACTACGATAGCCGTGAACAGGCTCTTTATGAGATCTTCAAATCAATTGTTATGAGGTAAGTGAGTGAGTGAGTGCGTTGAGATTTAACGTCAACAGGCCAATATTTCGAACTAGCTAAACACAAAAAAATCAGATTGTTTTCATCATTTTTATTTTAAACTATCAACTACGTAAAACAGACACGAGTTATCGATGTCCACAATGAACACAAAGCAATCCTTTCTTCGTAAAGGATTGATGGTGATTCGAAAGATGGATATAAACATTGTTCATTGTAAGAGCAGTTCAATATGTCGTCACAGTCAATCACTAATCCTCCAACGATGAAAACTGTGGCACGTCCATATTAGGAGTTCCCGTTACAAAGGAAATACTTGGTTAAAGCCCGCTAACACTACGGGGAAGTCTTTTCCCGCCGCCTACAGTCGGGCTTTACAAGCAGACGACACATGGTATCACGTGACTTGTCTGGGACAGCTGCACGAAGCTGTGACCCTTCACCTGGTTCTGGTCACCCACGGATTGTGTGGTCGCCCACGGCGAGGTGGCAGCGTCTACGCAGTGACCTGGAAAAGCGAAGAGAAAAGGTTATAGTAAATACCAAATGACTCGGCATTTGACAAGGCTGGTATGATGTGGGTTGGCTAAAGACAGGTTTCATACTGTTGCATTTTAGAATATTACAAAGCTTCAGCAAAGCACGCTGACATAAGATGTGAAATCAAAGAATCGAACAAGTTGTTGATGTTGCATAATGCACACACCACGTGTTATGTCGTTAAATTAAAATAAAATACAGGCTTGAAATGAGTCAGGCATTAACTCGTAGTGGGTTCATGATTCACTAAAGATGATTCTAATTACCTAGTCAGTCTTTGAAGTGACATCGTTTTCTCGGTGATCGATGACCCTCTCATGGTCAGGCCGGCTCTTCAACTGGTCAGTCAACCGCCAGCGCCTGCGGCAGTGCAACAGTTAGCTCCTAACAGGCAGGTGAATCATGAGTGTGGGCGCTGCCCTTGGCCGACCCTCCCTCTTCTTGGTTTGACCCGTCAGCATCCGATGTCCACCTTGCAGCAGATGGTCATAACTTCTTGATGACCCCTGAGGAGGTTCTGCTGACCCCTGGTCACTACAGTGGATGATTCATTATAGTACTGTCGATCTTATGTCATACGTCATCCCCCACCCTCTCGTCCAGTGCGGTTGTCACCATTTTCTGTACCTCGAGGTACCGGAAAGGGTTGGAATTCCCTGTCCTTGAGGATGTAGAGAATCGTATTCTGGCAGTTAAGAACTCAGTGCAGTGCTGCACAGAGTTTCAGTTCATTCAGGGAGTCGGATGACTGGTCTTGGATAAACGTCGCTAAACATCACGTGATCAATGTATTGGGACACCCGTTCCATCTCAGGGCTTAGGTCTCCAGAAGGAAACTGAAAAAAAATATAAATTCATATAAATTTCGAGTAAAGTCCATCATAAAAGTATATTATGAACCTTCGAAAAATGTATTAATGACCATAATGCATAAATTATCTACATTTCCGATGATCATAATGAAACATGCTTACCTGTATAAGAGCACAGGACGAGGGCCCGCATACTGCATCATTTGCAGCCTTGACGCCCAGAACAGCAGCTAATTTGTCGGCGCTGTCAACCTGCAATGGAACATAAACACGTTTATGTCATTGGTTAACCTCAACAGCCTTGACATTAGTCGCCATTAACATCCGGGTAGAGTAAACCGTTGTATTTCATTGACAAACAGGACACAGGATACTATCTCTTCCAAGAATTGTTTACGGCCAGATAACCAACACATCTAGATGACCTACTTAATGTTTATGTAACGGTTTTACTTCACAGCAAGGTCGTTACATGTCTTGCATGTTAAATATGTCTCAAATGTTTAATAGCATTAAAACTAGTGATTAATATTAATTAGTAATTATAAATGATAAAACATGACTACATACCTTAATCATCTGAATGTCGTTTTCCCAGCAAAAGGCTTGTATCAGTGTTTGTTGAATGTGCACTGTGACGTCACAGTGGTCACTCGCGTCAGGTAAGATACACAGCATTACACTGTCAGGGTTGTGGGTCAGCAGGTCGGCGCACTGGAAGACTCCATGGGTAGCTTGACCAGTCTCCACAGCATCACGAACTATACTTGCAAGATCACAGCCAATCCCTTTCACTGGAGTTCTGGAAAACAATAATACCAAATTAATACACAATTAAGTTTTTAAAATTTAAATAGCTTAATATTGCAGAATTTTACATTATACGATAGCCACTTTTGTTATAGGCATAACTTGAAAGTACTATGATAAATAGATTATTTGCTAATATAACAATTTTTACATTATTTAATGTTCTCTTTATCAAAGGGTGGTAAAACATAATTCACTTCAATTCATTTGTTGCAAACGTCTCTTTCATCGAGATAAAAGGGAGTGTCTAGACGGTGGAATCTGGGGCATCACAAATATTTGCCTGTGGAAACTGCACTGAGAAAACTTTGAGGGGAATTCCTCCCAGCCGCGCCTGTCTATGTCCTGACTCAGACTGCAGACCGCTGATTGTATTGATCGCCAGAGGAATTCCCCCTCAATAAACAACTAGTGGCTATATCATGGCTGTGAGATTCCGTAAACATGTTGACAATCGTATGGTATGTGCTTCAGAACCACTGTTTATTTGCTAAGGCTAAGTCACAAGTTAGATCCCATGATTCGAAAGTGAGTTAGATTGCGCGTGACGAATCATAAGACACCGCCCGTGACAAGTCGGTCACACGGTGTGCTAGTCAGCCTCAACCGCCCTCCAGTCAGCTGGCTCTCGGTAACATCTGCCCTGGCAGATAACGCACCATCAGCGTTAACAAAATTACTTTCCGAACGAAATTTCAACATACATCTGCAGTAAATTCATGCTTAAAATTCGATATACTAAAACATTACTCAAAAAGACAACTTTTGGCTTGACTCCCGGTATGATGCACGCGTGTATATTTCAAAGCAATGCAAATATTGTTCCTCTGGGTCCCCGGTGCAAAATGAGCAATATTGTCGAATAAAGTTAACGTCACGACCTAGACTTTGCCAAGGCAGAAAACATATATAAATATCTGCGGTGATTAATCCATGACTAAGCCGAGGTAAACATGCAAACAAGTCCCATTCCTGTTCGAAATGAGTTGAAACTAATATTAAGTGAAGAAGAACGATTTCTACTCACTTTTCACATTTCTCGGAATCCTTAGAAAGTGATGGACGTTTTCTAAGTTCCAGTTCACTTCTGTATAAGTCAATACTCTCCGGAGCACAAGGTAAATCCTCAGAAATAAGTGGAGCCATTGTAACACGGTCCTCTCTCAACGACAGCTAGCGCTAAACTGAACCGAGAGCGTGTCGAGCCCACTCATGTACTAACAAAGAGGGGCTTTCCAGGAAGGCTGACGCTGATTGGTCAATCGCCGCACTCAGTTCCGTCTTGTGTCAGGTCAGATCACTACGTTCAAGTTCGCTACAGACAAAGTAAGGTTACATCTTATAGTCTCGGTGCGAGATCGTTGACTAAAACCCGTTCAACAAAGGCTCTGGAAAGTACTTAGATGACTGTACGGGTGGTTCAAATGAAGGAAATTAAACTGAAACGAACGCAGCACGTGGTGTACGCGATCACGAGTGCTCTAGACTCGCCACCAAGTATATATGTAATGGGCGTGTTGTTTTTGCATTAGACAAGGAAGCTCGCACACATCATGAAAAAAACATCGGTTGGATTACATGTGTTTTTAACTATGATCCCACCTCGCCGTAAAGAAAACAAATTGTGAATTTGTATGAAAACATTGTTGAGTGTTTGTATTTCGAAAGATCCCTAGGATCGACTGCTACCATTGTAGTTGTTTTTGTTCAGACAGTAACGTTTCATTGGCATCTCACACGCTAACTTCCAAAGTACATATTTTAGCAAATTGTTTATTCTGTACACGAGTGACTTCGGCGGACAAATAACAGTGGGTTAAATACCTGTATACGGATTAGATGTACAAGGTTTCAATTCTCATGTATATCTTACTGCAGCAACAGCGAATGAACGCTCTGGGTAACTGTGTAAAATGCTCGCTGTATGAAACATTAGCTGCTTGCAATTCATTGTTTCTCACATTTAAATAACGACATTTGTGCTGGCATAAACTGCACGAGCATTTGTACATAAGTATCACAAACGCCCCCTCATTCGCATCTTATGTAAAGGTATAGCATATATTTTGTATGGATACGGAAAGATAGGGGACAACTTCTGAATGTTTTAAGTCATTCTGTCTGCATGTACGGTGCCCTTTAATGTGTTTGTGTATAGGTGTAGGGAATGCATGGTGACTTTGACGAGGCGCCCGTGAAGATCCGGGCAAGAAATGGCCTTCAGTTACCCATGCTTGTCATACGTGGCGACTAACGGGATCGGGTGGTCAGGCTCGCTGACTGGGTGGACACATGTCATCGTACCCCATTTGCGTAGACTTATGCTCATGTTTGTTATCACTGGATTGTCTGATCCAGACTATTTACAGGATGAAGCCATGTAATTTGAATATTGCTGAGTGCAGCGTAAAACAAAACTCACTCGCTTCGATGAGCCAATGTATCAAGCTATCCATAGCCTGAACGTGTGGAAATTTGCTTCATTTAGCCCTGCAGCATTGAAGGGAGGACTAGACTGTAGAGGAAATAATATGTTTCGGGAAGTGTGAGGCAGACTAACAGCACACATATATTTCAACCTGACGCATACAATTGATTTAAATAAAGTTATAAAAACATGACGATGCATGTCTGTATGTATGGTAAACAGTGTTAACTGTAGTATACAGATATGACGCCCGCATATGAATATAGAATACTGAACAGAAAAAGAAACGCAAATGTTTTTAAAAAAGACATAAACCTGAATGCTTACTTTTTATGAGATTTCATTTTGTCGAAACTTGCGTTTTTTGGCCCTCAGTATCTGTGATTTTTTTTGTAAACCATGTGGAGACTATAGGTACAGATATTCAAAATAATACATATTTGTGTCCCGCATACGTGCACTCGGATGCCTATCAACATCGGTTTGTGTTATAGTAATACAATACACATATATCCTGCATTGTTGTGTGTGTTAATCTGCATGTATTTTCGATAAGGAAGAAAGTTTATTGCCGCGTTTTTATTGTTTATTTTAGTAAGCAATATCACACCTCCCTGTAGTCTTATTTTTTAAACTTTCTAAACCATTTTATTTAAGTTGGTTTAAATTCCTACCTCAGCGAAGTTCATATCAAATGTATTTTATTTCATATGGGACTGGCAAAAGGATTATGGATAACAATTAGGACTTTTAAAGACTTCAACAACAACAAAAAATATGTCAAAGGTGTTACTAAAGTAAATTTAGAACCCTTAAACCCCTATACAATCTAAAGGTTAAACCGTGAGGTTCACTGTCATTGTCAAAGTTGTCCTATATATCTAAGCATATATGCTCTAAGCATTGGGGATCTTGTCTGTCAAGACAATTCCTTTGTTAGATATTTTTGCCGAATCACCAAGCTTTAGTGTCTGTGTGCTTTGTTGCCGAAGGTTCAAGGTATGGCACTATTAGCGTGCTGATGTCGAAACGGCATTGGACCTTGTACACAACGGCGGCGATTATAATCCGGATCACAAATAAGCTCGTCGGACCAAACCAAATCAGTGTGGGCAGTGAAAAGTTTGGGAATCCAGGGGATTATGGCTGTGACTTCTTTCATTGATGTTTTGAGATAAATGTGTGTGGGTTGTTAAACTGTCTGTATTCGTTTGAGTTTTAATGTATTATTGGCCTCCTCGAGAAAAGCATATGTTACAAAAAATAGCTTTTTGCCATTATTAACAAGATATCTCAAGAGAAGCATACTATAGGCGTACCAAACAATGTTTACTTCTGTAATTCTCTAACCACTTCCAGTTAAATGTACATACAACGATAACACGCAAATGTCGATAGAGTCATACGGAGGAGCCTTAAACAGATTCATCCACAAGTGACAAGGGGTATATGTCTCTCCCTCTGTCCATCATGGATAACCGCTGAAGTGTTAACAAAAACAAAAACAAAAGTATACAATTTATAGGAAAATATGTTATTCATATTTATCGCAAAATAACAAAAGCGGTGTTTAATTATCATTTATATATAATACCAGAGACCATAGTATCACGGCTGATATTGTGAGTGAGGTGTATCTTACGCCGCCTTTAGCAATATTCCAGCAATATCACGAAGGGGGACTCCAGAAATGGGCTTCACTCACTGTACTATGTCGGGAATCGAATCCGCGTCTTCTGCGAGACGAGCGAACGCTTTAACCACTTGGTTACCCTTACCACCCTCTATATTGTGATATTTATTACTTTATAATGAAAACTGTACCAACTCTTAATCGTCTCTGAGTACTTCCAAGGAAAACGTCAAATAGATGGTTGAGTGAGTGATGTGACATGTGTCAACCAAGTCAGCGAGTCTGACCACCTGATCCCGTTAGTTGCCCGATAGACAGAAAAATGAACCATGTAATCTGCATTTGTTTTCATCTTTTCCTTTATGTGTTTCTCAACTACAAAACAAGTCACAGCACCGATTCTTTATCTGGTTCACTGACAACGCTGTTGATTTTGTTGACAGTAGCCATATTCATTTACATTCAGTAATAGTTCACGGCGTTTCCGATTTTTACCACAAACACGATCTTTCCTTCTCACCCTGATCAGGACTTCAATAATATTCATATGATTCAGGGTCTCAGTGACACAAACAACACAAAGACCCATGGCCTTTCAAGCCTACTTGCGCAACACGCAACAATCCGAGGAAGCCCCCTGCTTCCGCAGGTGCATCGACGGGAGTCACGATCAGAAGAGTGGTCTAACATTTTGCCGCGCTGAGTTCGGTTTCATCGTGATATTTGTGATGAATGAGTGAGTTTGGTTTTACGTTGCTTTCAGCAATATTCCACTTATATCACGGAGGGGCACACCAGAAAAGGACTTAACACATTGTACTCGTCTGGGGATTCGAACCAGTGTCTTCGGCATGACGGGTGAACGCTTTAAAAACTAGGCTTACCCATTGCCCCTCTTCATGTGTTGAAATGATTATTATACCGTGATGTATGTTTCCTTCACGTGTATTGATTTTCTAAAATCTGAAAGTGGAAACAAATGCCACGCTTAAAACACATATAATTATTCTGTATATTTCCAGGACGTGGCCATTGACACGTGCACTTATACGCGTGTACAGGCCCATTTGGTTTCCACGCTGAAATTAGCATTGTGAAGCGGCTCTCAACATGAGCCACATTTGGCGTTGCTTGTATAGGTGGTGGGGTGGTGGATAGTCTAGTGGTTGGAACGTTGGCTCTTCCTGCCGAAGACGCGGGTTCGAATCCCCACATCGGGTCCAGTGCTTGAAGCCCATTTTTGATATTGCTGGAACATTGCTAAAAGTGGAGTAAACCAAACATTTCCAGTCAGTCAGTACTTGTATAGGTGTGTATTTTTTTCAGAGTGTTAATTATTTGTAGGAGCGAGTGGTTAGCCAAGTTGTTAAAGCGTTCGTTCGTCGCTCCGAATACCTATGTTCGATTCCCCACGTGTGTAATATGAGAAGCTCTTTTCTAATGTACCAATCAAGATTTGAATAGCGTTTTCTTTTCTTATGCAAGTTCTGACTGGATGTTTCCGAACTGTGAGATAATTTGAACAAAAGATACCGTGAAACTTATCTACCAACGCCTAAAACATATAAAGCCCTAATTGTCGTATGTGGGGAGGGATAGCATCACATGGAGTGACGTCTGTTTGTATTTTCCCTGGAAATCTGACGAAGGAACGATATGCTGACATCTCAAACGATCACCTCCTTCCAACACTACAGGTCGAAACTGTATGAAGATAATTGGATTTTTCAGCATAATAATGACCCAAATACGCTGCGGGCTAAACCAAAAAGTGGTTGTCGGACAAACCTGTTCCAGTTTTAGACAAGCCAGCTACAGTCCATGCAGATCTTAGCACAATTGGCGATGTGTGGGGACTGATTAAAGATAAAATAAACCAAAAAGGACTTAGTAATATTGAGAATTGAAGAAAGAAGTAGACGAATATTGGGATGCGCTGCCACACGAATTCCTACAAACTTCGATCGGTAGTGTACCTAGGCGCATTCAGTTGTATATTGTAGGGCAAGGAGGTCTCGCAAAGTACCGAAAAGACACTTAGACTAAAACAGAATCATTTAAGTAACACGTCTATGGTTTATATGCATGTATTAGATATTTGCCGAAACAACTTTCGCAATAATTCTGGGAATTCTTTAAGCAACCAAATGTTCCTGTTACGCAAAATACGTTTGATAAGTATCATAAATTGTCCGCAAATAACTCTCGATAAACTGCCATTGAGAAAGCAACAGGGGTGGGCGCACGCTGGAATCACGCCACAAAAGCCGGCGTGGTTACGGTAACGATACGATAATTACAGTTCGATCGTTTGAAGGGGCCGAGTCACGAGACAATTAAGTCCACCCGTGCTGTATTTTCATAGCGGGTGGCGAACGTGATATGACGGCAATATATCGCTAAGGAGAACCCAGGCATCATGCCGTGCTGGGGTATTCCAGAGAAGAGGGAGGTCAAGGAACACCCGTGGTTTGTTTCCGTTCAAAGCCTCATATCTTCTTCCGCTAGTGGCTCCTCTGAGAGGACCAGCTTAGCAGGGGGCGAAACCGTCCGTTATTTATACGCAATAGAATGTGACATCGTGAAATATTTGGACCTCACACCAGGATGTATTCATGATCATTCGATATATCTTTGGAACAGGGTTGTTATTTAAAAAATTCGTCAGTGTAAATATTTTTCCACACCCGCAAACATTCACATTCAGTGTTGTATTAAGAAGTGTAAAATAAAGTATTTACTGTTTTGTCACCATGAACTTGATAATATCTGATTTCTTAAGCGAAAAGTATCCGTCGACAGGTGTTCACATAAGTCTTATCTAAAACGGATAGGTTTCCGGGAGGGGCTTGAAAACGTCTTTAAATTAACTGTGTCTTAGTTAAGAAGACTCAGAGTTCCATATGCATATTACCCAACAAAGGTTTAGACTCAGTTAAAGCATTTATTATGTTTGTTGTTGTTTTTCATTTAGGCGCGCGCGCGTGCGTGCGTGCGTGCGTGCGTGCGTGCGTGCGTGCGTGCGTGCGTGCGTGCGTGCGTGCGTGCGTGCGTGCGTGCGTGTGTGGTTACATCGAAGATGAATTACTTGGGGAACAACACCTGCCAACTTTACGTATATAAAATGTACGAGGATTATTCATCAAATTACTGAGACGCTTGAGCAAATATCGTGCCTGTGAACAGCCTACATTTGGGTGTAAAGTTTTGTTAAGAATTCGCCAATTTTCACGAATTTCCTCACTTATTGAACTCATGGCAATAATCTTTTCAACATTATGAATATTTTCTACAATATATCAGTTCATGTGTAAACAGTACCCTTAAACAGTATCGACAATTTTGCAAAATCTACTTAGTATAGCTGACAGTAAAAAGTGGGCACATTTACTCCAGTGAGTCTCAACATTTGGTGGGCAGTATACAACAAAATTTGTCATCTTTATGGGAAACATGTATTTACAAATACCTTAAAACCCGAAAAGGAGGCCCAAACAATTTCAAGGGAGCGATGGAGTAGCCTAGTGGTTAAAGCCACGCCGAAGATCGGGGTTCGATTCCTCACATGGGTACAATGAATGAAGCTCTTTTCTGGTGTCCCCTTACGTGCCACTGCTGGGATATCGCTGAAAGCGGCATAAAACTCAACTCACTCGCTCTTAATTGCATGGGCTGTGGCATTACGAGGACGAGAGACTCGCTCCTCGAAGACTTGTGTGATAAGCCCTTAGATATATAGTAAGTCTATCCTTTAAATAGGATTGTAAGTGTCTGATAGGAGGACAATGTGTTCTTTTTGTTCACATCTTTTTTTTAGAAAGTATAATGTAAACTGTTCGAGACGTGCAAATCTAACTTTAGTCGTTCACATGGGGATCGAACCTATTATGTATACATTTGCTTCTTCTTTGTGGCATGTTATCTTCACAAACATGTTATCTTCACAAACATGTTATCTTCACAAACATGTTATCTTCACAAACATGTTATTTTCACAAACATGTTATCTTCACAAACATGTTATTTTCACAAACATGTTATCTTCACAAACATGTTATTTTCACAAACATGCTATCTTCTGGCTCATAAACTGCACTTGAGCGTATAAATGGTTGTCAGACGCTGGGTTCAATTAAATTGTGTCAGTTGAATATTTGCTGACACGGCGGAAACCCAGCTGTCGGTGAGCGAGTATATCAGTTTTCGCTGTGCATGGCGCGCGGCTATTAATGGACGGAGACACACAATATGTAGTCTTGTCTCACAGCCTCACCACCATTTTTTCCCCGTCCACAAACAGTTTTTGTGGCAAGTAATGATTTTCCTTCCGATTCCGAACCTTCAGTCTTTCTAGGACTCCTTTTCAGTTTGTATGGTGTAATTTGTTTCTATCAAAATTACATATGTTCAGTGACAAGACGTGAGTAGACAAAACGTGCTCCCATGTGAAGAGACTAAAGACCGAGTTGAATAAAAATGTCTCTTAGTGTCCACTGTCTGAAGACGGGTGTACCTTCAGGTTCTCTAGGATATGAAAACTCAAAAACATCCTACCGGAAATCTTAGCCTCATACCAATCTCACCTGTCGAGCAAAAATGAAAAACGCGAGTATACCACTATCCGAATACACAATAAACAAAAGGCCCGTTCCTCGGAAGGAGTTTTTTTTATGCAAGAGAATGCACAACTCATCACGGTTGATAAATGTCAGTGACACATGCTTACAATTGCTCCCCGACGTGTGATAATGTATACAGGTGACGTAAATCTGATCTAAACGTGCAACCGTGTATGATAAAGTCAGTGTTCAGTACATCGCAGCATGCACTTTTGATTCAGAACAGTAGGGTGCTAAGTTTGTGTAGGCCAGGGAGAATAGAAGACGCTGTAGATTATCCCCTTATAGACTAACGCTTAGTCTCTGAATATATATACTTTTGATAGTAACCATTAACCCATTTAAATTGAAAAGGAGCCCAAGGAAGGCCAGAGAGTCAGAACCTGAACCGGGGGAAATCTAGCGGTGCAGGGAAGGCTCTGAAATTGGGGGAATGATTTGGTTCAGGCCCAATGGCAGTCTGTCCTACAGACCCAGAAGTATATATATCCAAGAAAGCCCACGCAAGTCTAGAAAATGTGGCAGTCTAGATTACCACGCTCAGGGCTCCATTTCACTGTATTATTTTTTTTTCACTATGAACGTTTTTTCAGTAAAATATGTTAATTTCAGAGACTAGCTGTTAGTCTAGCCTAGTGGTGTCAAGTTACAATCGCTTGAACATTGTTTCTTGGTCTGCCAGCTCATTGGCCTAAGTGAGTTTAGTTTTACATCGTGTTTTTGTCAATTCTCCGGCAATATCACAGCGGGGGATACCAAGAATGGGCTCCAAACACCGCACCCATGAGAGGAATCGAACCTGGATCTTTGGTATCATATTTTGACAACGTATAGCCTGTGATTTCAGAATATAACGCATTAAAGATCTGATGGAACCGCAGTCACTTAGCGGATGTAGTAGTAGTAGTAGTAGTAGTAGTAGTAGTAGTAGTAGTAGTAGTAGTAGTAGTTGTTGTTGTTGTTGTTGTTGTTGTTGTTGTTGTTGTTGTTCAGCTATTTGACTATCTATAGACTATCTAAACACGTTTGAATATGTACGTTCAAACTAACATTTCCTGTTGAACACCACTTATCTGCCCAAGGCATTTCGACCCTTATTCAACAATATTCTAAGAAATTTTTGTGGTTTGAATCGCCACACTGGAGGTTGAAAGGCACCATACGATGTATATGAAACAATTTCCGGAACACAACTCAAAGCAGTCGGTTCAAAATGTGACAATGACAAGAGCATCAATGTGTAGTCACCCTGTATCAAGGACGCTTAGCCAAGTGCAATACCCACAATGCAGTGGCATGCTAACTATTTCCGTCATGCGTGGAATGTTGGGTATGGGGGTGTCAATGACTTGAGTGATGGTCTTTGTGTTCACTATATGACATACACCATATGCGGCGATATCCCGAGATATGCTTATCAGGATATATGTCACGTGATACGGTCCAAGGCACGAGTGAGCAACGGGGTATTATTGAAACATGATATTCTCGTTTCAAGTCACGTCGTAACTAGCGGAGACAAGCATGGGCCTTCCTGTGTGATACCGAGCCCGCTGTTGCTTGTTACAAAACTTACTCTCTCTCTTCACGACTACACGAATCATTGAGTCACCGATATGAAGATAAAAGTATGAACGACCATGTTTAGTCGTCTCCGTGGCAACATTGCCTGTGCTGAATGTGTGTAGGTGTTAGACACTGTTTTCACGTACTGTTGTATTTTTGACTCGAAAACATCCCTTTTCGGACGATAAGTACCATGATAATGAACATACCTTTGTGTGAGCTCAAAAATTATTCACGGTGTCACAACAGTCTGTCTCATATTCTCACAACTCATTTTCGGTTTTAATGGGCTTATTTTTACAGACAGCGTTAATCGAACTCATATAACTTTAAAAATTCGTTATATGCTAGTAAACTACAGTTGCATGTGGAAAAGTGTATGATCTTTAATCATACTTAACAGTATTCAGAAATACAAAGGGGAACACCAGAACTCACACACTGTACCCATATAGGGAATCGAAACCTGGACTTGTGGAAAAGCAAATGGTTGAACCATCACCGTGTATGAGAATGATAATACACTAGCCAGTAATGACTAAAGGCAGAATAGACTATTTAATGGGGAATCGTAAATATGCTGGACAAAAATAGTTAGAGATATATGTAAAGTTTGAAATTATGAAGAATGATCTATTTACTCGTCGTCATATTAGCAAAGGATTCATAAGTACGAAGTGAAACCTTATTTCACTTCTTCTATAGATGCTAATGTCAGAAAAAGGGAAACAACAACACCATATTTCAAAACTTTCATAAAAAATTTCGTGCCCTTATGGCACTGTCTGTATTTCCTTCATAAAACATACGTTTAATGGTTGTTATTATGTAGGTAATACCTACTTTATTGTGGGTTAAATGGACACCGATAGATGACCCAACTGTTGGCTCGTTTCTTGGCTCATATGCTGTATTCACAAGGAAATGGAAAAATTAAAGCATGGTAGATTCATCTGTTCGGGCATGTTGGAAATGCGAGAGAACAGTGTAATTAATGACCAATACCCCGTTTGAACTGAAATCGTTATTTCAACGTAGCCATGTTTGATAACTAGTTATAACAAATGTAACACCATCTGCTGTGATGCATGTTACGTAAAATATCTTACCCCAATGACGTCAAGGATGCAGCAACAGATATGAATTAAATACCCTGTTATGAGGTGTTATACCGACGCCGTTCCCAACGAGTATACAGGGTCCTCGAGTACATGCTCGCTGTCTGCAAGATAACGTCAAGCACTGTCAAGCACAATGACGTCATCCCGCAGCGCTCAGCACTGGTCTTGTAATATTACGTCACTAAGACAGCGGTCGCTAATTAGTAATGGAGATTTTATTCTTTATTTAGAAGTCATTAGCTGGCTTTGATGTACGTGTATCCAGATAGATTATGTGTTTTATGGTCAAGCTAAAACTGAAGTCCTAAAGCTGGGCATTTTAGTCATACGATAAACAAATAAACAAGTATTCTGTTAATGGGGACGTTGAGGTTGAGTCCTATTTCAAAAATTGTTTCATCACGTCGGAGATCAGATTTGATTTCCTATATATGACTACAATTTCCTACATTCCTATCATGTTCTACGATAATACAATTACCGACATACATCCACACCTACATACCCGAGAAAGTTAGAATATTCTTCAGTAACCCATGTTTGCCGTTAAAGGCAATTAAAGGGAGTGGGTGGTCCGACTCGCTGACTTGATTAACACGTCATCGGTTCCCATTTGCGCAGATCGATACTCATGCATTTGATCACTGGATTGTCTGGCCCAGACTCGATTATTGACAGAGCGTCGCCATATACCTGGACTATTGCTGAGTGCGACGTGAAACTAAACTCACTTACTTAATTTACTGCAGGTATCAGGTATCCAATGCTCAGGACATCAACCCAGATTTGGTTATTTAATAACTGACCCAAAACAGCTTGGATTTTGTTCAGCCTAAAACTAAACTCACTCACCCACTTACATGCCTACCAGTTACCTACATGCCTACTTATTACCTACACGCCTACAATTACCTACATGCCTACTAATTACCTACCTGACGTATGGATGAGACAATGTGAAAGGCACTCTATATATAACGCTTGACTGTGGCACCTCTCTCAATAACTGATTTTAGATAAAATCTTTCATCTTCATAGTTTTTAATCAATCTCCAATTATCAGCTACATATCAAACATATTTTGAAAAAAAGATAATACGTAGATTTATAGTGCATCAAACAACTCCGGCCTGTTCTCGTCGCGATTGTTTCATCAGTCAAAACCGTTAAAATGCAGTTGTCCTTGTCTTTATGCATTACAATACCCTTGCAAGAAAACTGAATTTCAAAGACGTTCTTATTATGTGTTAAGTAAAGAGAACATTCCTTGGCTTCATTGAGCTTTAGCACACTAACACAGTAACCGTGTGATTGAGGTCACATACATCATTTCTCTGTGAGTTACAGATGTCAAAATATCTGACAAATTACCTTGATTTGTGGTGACTGATATGTACCTTTTTACCTTCACTGTGACGTCAGACACAACGTATAGTGACGCAAAGGATACCGCCGTTCACACCCTCGCGGCCAGACTCTTTCTCGCATACTCCACTGTCGAGCGTTAAAATTTAAACCATGTTCAGTAACAGTGGTTCTTTGTAGAACTGAACTGGTTCTTTGGAGAGTGAAAGCTGCCAGCAGATATTTGTTTAACGTCTGTGTCACGCTGCACGTCGAGAAAGTTTTCGCTTAAATGTTGCAGTCTTATCGTGTGATTGTTGCCAGGTTGCTTGTGATGTTCATCGGCGAAGCTATGACGTCTTTTCCACAAGTCGCCCGGTGATTACCTCATCTGAAGGGGAATACTGTGTAATGGTGGCGTTGAAAATGTCGTGCATTGCGTTTTAGTGTTCGTTTGTTGTTTAACGTCGGCAATAATCCAGCTATTTGACTGGCACACACGTTCTTTCTGTAAAAAAGGTTTTTAATACAATAAACTTCAAGACATCTGGACATCTTTGAGTGAGTTCGGATAATATTTGTTTGTTGTGTAACTCCAGCAAGACTCGAGCTAAATGACGGCTGTCTGTAAATAATCGAGCTTAGACGAGACAATTCAGCCACTCATTAAAATCGTGGGCATTGACGTATGCAGTTGCACGCACCACCCCACCCCGTTAGACACGCTTCACGACAAGCATGGGTAGCGGTAGACCAGCTATAACTCAGATCTCCAGGGGTAGTAGCCCGTGCTCTAGATGATGTGGAATTACTAACGGCAAACTCACGACTTCGTATCGACGGTCGCAGCAGCAGTAGTGTGTCTCGAGTGAGTGAGTGAGTTCAGGTTTTCGCCACATTCAGCATTATCCCAGCTATATGGCGACGCTCTGTAAATAATCGAGTCTGGACCAGACAATCCAGTGACCTACAACATGAGCATCGATCTGCGCAGTTGGGAACCGATGGCGTGCCAACCAAGCCAGCGAGTCTGACCACCCGATCCCGTTAGTCGCCTCTTGCGACAAGCATAGTCGCCTCTTGAGGCAAGCATGGGTTGCCTAAGACCTATTCTACCCCGGGATCTTCACGGGTCCGAGTATTTCATACCCGTAATAAGGCTTATAGCTATTTCAATCATCGCTATAATAAACCCTGTCCTACATAGCCGTCAACGTTTTAAATGCAACCTGTAATCCTGTCAAACCGCACACCAGACCCCGAAATCATGTCAGCTAAACGTGATAAACCCATATACAACTGCTATCGCTGAGAATGCAACTGCTGTTTTTAGTCGATTTCGAAGGAGTCGTAAACAGATGTCAAAGATAGTAATAGTAGATAAAGAATTTATTGCGACAGTGTCATCTGGTGTAGTGGCAGCAGTAGTAGTAGTAGCAGCAGCAGCAGTAGTAGTAGTAGTAGTGATGGTTGTGGTGGTGGTGCCTAGTAGTAGTAGTAGTAGTAGTGATGGTTGTGGTGGTGGTGCCTAGTAGTAGTAGTAGTAGTAGTAGTGATGGTTGTGGTGGTGGTGCCTAGTAGTAGTAGTAGTAGTGATGGTTGTGGTGGTGGTGCGTAGTAGTAGTAGTAGTAGTAGTGATGGTTGTGGTGGTGGTGCCTAGTAGTAGTAGTAGTTGTGGTGGTGGTGCGTAGTAGTAATAGTAGTGATGGTTGTGGTGGTGGTGCCTAGTAGTAGTAGTAGTAGTAGTGATGGTTGTGGTGGTGGTGCCTAGTAGTAGTAGTAGTAGTGATGGTTGTGGTGGTGGTGCGTAGTAGTAGTAGTAGTAGTAGTAGTGATGGTTGTGGTGGTGGTGCGTAGTAGTAGTAGTAGTAGTAGTAGTGATGGTTGTGGTGGTGGTGAGTAGTAGTAGTAGTAGTAGTGATGGTTGTGGTGGTGGTGCGTAGTAGTAGTAGTGATGGTTGTGGTGGTGGTGCCTAGTAGTAGTAGTAGTAGTAGTGATGGTTGTGGTGGTGGTGCCTAGTAGTAGTAGTAGTAGTGATGGTTGTGGTGGTGGTGCGTAGTAGTAGTAGTAGTAGTAGTAGTGATGGTTGTGGTGGTGGTGCGTAGTAGTAGTAGTAGTAGTAGTAGTGATGGTTGTGGTGGTGGTGAGTAGTAGTAGTAGTAGTGATGGTTGTGGTGGTGGTGCGTAGTAGTAGTAGTAGTAGTAGTAGTAGTAGTAGTAGTAGTAGTAGTAGTAGTAGTAGTAGTAGTAGTAGTAGTAGTAGTAGTAGTGGGTGATTATGATAATTGCTGTAATAACAAAGAGACTTTGATAATCTACGATTACATTTTTCTTGATATATCACGGGTTGAAAACATGCAGAGCCTTCTTGTCACGATGGATTATACACAATCAGCGAGGATCCCGATCCGTGGCACAACCCATCCATTCCAGGAATTAATGACTTGAAAATATTGAAGTCCTACTAACAGTGGGCATCACAACAGGGTTAACTTCAGTGGCATAAACCCGAGCCTTACCAGCAAGCGGTTCGTGCAGCAGTTCCCTAGTCTGCCATACAGATATATAAATAAATATGTAAATATATCCATGAAGCTCCACGTATGTTTAGAAAATGTGGAAAGTCTAGATTTCCAGAGCTTCTGAAAACGAAGAAAGTCTCAAGTCTCCTTTTCAGTCAATTTTTACTATGAGCCTTTTTCTGTAGAATGTGTTCATTTCTGGGACTAGTTGTCTGTCTCACAGGACCCGCTATGAGTCTATATAGCGGAGGAATAGGGTTGCTCTCATAAGTTTGGACATGCACTTTGAATATGCGTGCATTTTTTATGCAAATAACACGCTGATATTTGAAACATTTCTGCGATTATCGCTTTAAGTGAGTGTTAAAACCAACATAAAATATTTACAAGGCAGTGCCTATATAGTTTCAAAATATTCGGCTCTGGATCAGAATGATTTAAACCTATTCGGCTCAGTGCTTGCGTGGTCTGGGTTTAACAAACATCGAATGTTCCATTGCACGTTTCACAAACACTGATATCGATTACAAAGAAATCTACATAAAATAACTTCTTCGCCATGGTGTCATTGTTTTATAAGAGAGTTTATCATGCATAAAAAATCTGAACGTCAATAAGTCATTCTTTTGATCGCTGCAGTGTTTTTGAATGCGTTAGATGTTTGTCGTTAAAGCGGCTTCTTCTTGTCTGGGTCGAGTAAGAAGTGGAGGTTTAAACACTGGCGTTTGCTGTCAGTGGCATGACAAAAGCTGCAAACATGGGAATTTTTGTCTTTCCAAATCTGTAACCAGAATTGATGAAATGTTTTAACTACTTTAAAAAGTCTGTCCTTTGTAAAGGGGTCAAAAGCTTGTCATTAATTTGAAAGAAGGTAAGTTTATAAGTAAATGGAGCTGTATTCATTTATCTTCTTGTAAATCTATCTGTTTACTTTAGTTGTGGTGAAAAGCTCTTTTCTAATACTATATCGAAATATTTTCGACGGAAGATTATCATCGAAATGGTTGAAATCACGTTCACTGGCTACACCCGTTGTATTAATGCTTTGTCGGGTGTTGTTTGTCGTGAAAATCGATTTATGGTTATTTAAATATGATCTTCTCATAGAAATCAAAATCACTATAGCTACAAATTAAATTTGAGTGTGTTTGCGACATATGGACTCCTCACAAGTCCAACAAGCTGTTTCCACGCTCATCACAACACTTTCCAATGTGGACTACGCTACTGAGCAGCTTGGGTGTGTTTTGCATATGCCAATAAAAAAGACCTTCGAATTACCAAGCTTCAGATTTGAGTGCGCGATATCCTTTTAACGGTAAATGTGGTTGTTCGTTGATCAGTGATCACGTATGATTTCTTTGTTGGCACTTCGCTCGACGCGTTCTAAATGTACACGACAGCAGGTGCGCTGGCCTCACGCCGCACGGACTTCACGTGCTCCACGCATCTGTCGTCCCATAGTAACAGGGATGACCGTTCATTTACACCTACTTCAGTTATGTCCCCTGTTACTGATTACTGATCGTCTGAAGTACAGAAGATGTATTTTGATTATTCTGGTTGGGTGTCACTTAATGAATATTTTAGAAACGACCTTAGGATTTCATTGTTCGTCAGACATAGTATGGGAATATGATTTAAAGGTTAGTTAAGGTCACATTCCCACCAAGCGTCCACGTGTTACAACTGAACCCCCTGATTAACTGTGTTATGAAGGTGTTGCAACCTAGACACGTTATACGTTTACTGGTTTCAACAACAAAGGACAACGATGGTGAAGGACGTTTTTAAATGCATGTCAAATCACATAATGTCTCGACTGTTGATGCAAATTGTTTCAATGAAACAGTATTGGTTACGTCTGTTATACCTTTCAAACAAGTATACATGTACCTGGCGCATGGAAGCCTATATAACTGCGCTTTTGTGTGATTAGTGATCGGAATCTTTTCACGTCTTGTAAAATTTGAAGCATTTATAGCTCTGTAGATTCCCTTGGCCTCCGAAGGTAAAGTGAGTCTTTGTCTCCGTATTTAATATATTTTCATAATTTCTCAACTTCTCTCTATCGTCTTTTTTAATTTTTGCGACTATGTATTAGTCTAAGGGTTTCTGGATATCAGCGGTTGTGAGAAACATGAGGATTGCTAAAACAAAAACGCCAGAGATGTCTATTGCAAGCCGCCTACAAAACAACGATTCTAATCAGTGTTAGGGTGAATACATACCGTCCTCCGTGAATATATTTGTTCATTGCTTGATCTGTTTGCGATCTACATTCATTTGCATACTTAACCAGACCAAGGAATGTTGTAAACAACGACATTTTTAAAGATGAGAAACATTTCTTGTGTTGGTCTATTTAACAGAAACAAACGGTGTTCTTACTGCGATTTATTTACATGATTGTACAAGGCGCGGTCAGACAAGCTGTTCCTAGTTCAATCAGACATTCAGGTTTATTGGCAATCTACTTACTGAATCACCAAGCAACACATCGGGGTATTACGCAGCTCACTGACTGACTGACTGACTGAGTCTATTTTTACGCCGCACTCAGTAGTATTCCGGCTATATGGTGGCGAGCCGGAACCAGAAAATCCAGTGATCAACAACACGAGCAGTGATCTACGCAAATTGGAACCGATGACATGTGTCAGCAAGCCTGACTACCCGATCCCGTTAGTCGGCTCTTACATGCCATTTGTGGAATTCATATACGAAACTAGACCACTATATCCCCCATGCCTCAGCTTGTCGCCCCATGCCACAGAAGCCATTGTAATAACCTTCCACATCTTAATCAAATGCGCATGTCCAAGACATCTTCCATGATGGAATCCAGCTTTACATATTTGGGACCGTGAGTTATAGCGGCGATGACGGTGTGTTAACTGTTGACAAAAAGTGTTCCCAGCAATGGGGACGTTCTGTTTGGTCAGTCCTGAGCTACGTGTACATTATGTTTGTTGCTGTGATTGACAGGTGAAGGATGCCTCAAGTCACATTCTTCGTTTCTCAAGTCGGTGACCTTGACTGTTTGATCTATTCAAGGTATCTGTTTTTCAGACGCCATTGCAATAAAATAGTCTGAGGCAAATTGTTTGACATGTATTTTATTTGTTAAAGTTTTTCCATTGATGAAGTGTTTTAGTTATGTCGGGGAATTTTATTGTTTGTATTTGTTATTTGTGTTGTGAACTCCTTGGCCTAAGTCAATACGCATGCAATATGGAGGTTGACATTTGTTACGGTTTTCAGATGACTGAGAGAATCCAACGGATTATGCGATCAACATTTTAACATGTCGATCTCACTTCGTCTGCATGTTAGAACAATATGGATGATATAAATGATATCTGAATTAACAATTGTTTTCTTTATCTAAAAATATTTATACAATTCGGTTAATAGTGTTATGCACAGCTGAACCTCAGTTAACCGGAAACTGTATATTGCGGACGTGTACTGTCAGCTGCATACGCACTGTATAACGTGACTTCCTTGGCGGCTATTAATCCTGAATTCAAATTGATGATACTCTGGACGCTTTCCTGGGGAGAGGCGATGGGGTAGCCTTGTGGTTACAGTGTTCGCTTGTCACGCCGAAGATCTGGGTTTCACGTCCCACATGGGTATGATGTGTGAAGCCCATTTCTGGTGTCCCCCACCGTGATATTGCTGGAATATTGCCACAAGCGACGTAAAACTAAACTCACTCATTTTCCTTGGGACCGGATCCTGGATCTTCACGGCTTCTTTTGATATGGTGCGGCCGGGGATCGAACAGCCGTCATTCCACTCTCAGACCAAACACTCTGTACGTTACACCAATAAAGTGGCCTTACTAACATGAGATTGACTCGGCATGCTTGTTCTTGACAACACGACAAGCATGTAGTTTATTGCTTTATCCCTCAACAACATCCGGCATTTAAATTTCACATTATGTTTTCTTACATAATATCTGGATTAACAAGCTCACGTGCAGAAACTGACAAGAATAATGTCTATTACCCCAGAAATCCAACTCTAGCAGCATCCGCCGACAACAGCGAAACGAGCTTGAAAATGTTCACATGGCTCCATTAACGCTGATGGCTTCTCAGAGAATCTTTGCTACATGCACTGTGGACCGTCTTAGATGGTGTGCTGCTAAATGCATGACAAGTAAATGTGTTTTCAGTATAATTATATCCACAGCTCTTTGGTATTTACCTTCTATAGGCAAACAAACCGTTCCTCATATGGCATTCTGACCCGGGAAGATCCGAGTTAGAATTGATCTTTATAAACCCGTGCTTGTCTACAACGTGAAGATCCGGGCTAGAACTGATCGTCAGCAGCCAATGTTTGTCTTCAGAGGCGACTAACGGTATTAGTTGGTCAGGCATGTTGGTCTGGCATGTCTTTGAAGCAGTTCTTTCCATACAAAGAAGTGATTTCGTCATTGAAGCATCCCTTTCCAAACAATTATGTGGTGTCTTCTTTGAAGCAGACATTCCTTTGAAGCAATAAACACTTCAATAAATCAGACATCACTCCCTTAAGCACGCCATCGACCATCATCTATAGCCATTCCCTGGATGTCTTCAGCAGTAATTCTGCTTCAACAGGAACTGCGTCAAATGTCCTTCCTGAAAAAAAGTTTAAGTTTAAAGTGTGTGACATCTTGACTCATGAGTTTCTAGGTCTTCAGACCTGCCCCACGACGTAGCACATGTGATACGTGAGTGAGTCTGTTGCCTCTGTTTACTCAGCAGCACATGGGTACCCGGTGAGAAAAGTCTATTAATCTCCCAGCGGCTCACAGACAGCTTTGGTTATCTGGGGTAATAATGAGCAGGATATCAAGCCGGAAAAGGCACGTTATAAATATTACAATTATTACTTT
Source organism: Haliotis asinina (assembly GCF_037392515.1). Lineage (NCBI taxonomy): Eukaryota > Metazoa > Mollusca > Gastropoda > Lepetellida > Haliotidae > Haliotis > Haliotis asinina. The sequence continues at coordinate 42,829,181 of NC_090286.1, forward strand.
TCTTTACCAGCGACTTACAACCGAAAAATACTCATAACTGTTGTTGTAAGAATTCCACATAACACCGACATACACACAATAATGAGACGACCCCTAATATGTGTTTGTATGTACCTGATTAGGAATCGTCCTCTGGTGTGTCAAGGCGAGACGTCCCGGGACGCGAACAGCCTTTGTCTTCCCCTCTGGCGACAGGGTGACCGGAGCGGGCTCTTAGCGGCTGGATACTGCAACACGAGGGATTATTTTTTATCATTTGTATTTACCCCCTGCAGTGCCGTTCAAGTATAGGATGTGGTGTTCATTGTAAGTACAATGGAAGCTGTTAAAAGCGGCATCTGACCAATCCGGCAAGTTGTCAACACCGGCATAAAATCTCAGCCCCATCCAAACATTTACCATCAGCTCTACAATCCATCACTTTGTCTAAACCGGATTATTTCTTCAGTCCCAATGAGTGCCGGTTTTCACAGTTTCCACTGTACTAATATTTAGTTACAGTCTCATTGTGATTGGGGCGGTGGGCTCGTCACACCGAAGACCCGGGATCAATTTCCAACAAGGGTACAACGTGTGAAGCTCCTTTCTGTGTCCCCTGCCGTGCTATTGCTGGAAACGTCGTTCTACGCAAAAGGTTTCACTGTATACAGAACGGTTTCAATCGATGTAAAGGTTTCACTCTTTCAGAAGGGATTAACTCCACATAAAAGGTTTCACACTGAACAGAAGTTTCACCCAATACAGCGTTACGTCTGTGGAGAAGGGTTCCACTCTATACACAAAGTTTCCCTCGTGTCAGAAGGGTTTCACTTTATACAAGGACTGTATCTCTACACAGAAGGGTTTCGCTCTATACAAGGACTGTATCTCTACACAGAAAGGTTTCGCTCTATACAAGGACTGTATCTCTACACAGAAAGGTTTCACTCTATACAAGGACTGCATCTCTACACAGAAGGGTTTCGCTCTATATAACAGCTTTATCTCTACACAGAAGAGTTTCACTCTATACAAGGACAGTATCTCTACACAGAAGGGTTTCGCTCTATATAACAGCTTTATCTCTACACAGATAGGTTTCACTCTACACAAAAGGTTTCACTCCTAACAGAAGGCTTAACGCTGTACAGAATGGTTTAACTTTATACAAAAGGTTTAACTCGGTAGGGTTTTATTCTGTGCCACCGAAGGCTTCAATCTTCACAGAATGATAAGAGTATACATACCTGTATTAGGATACAGCTCATATCAAATACATCCTCTTCTTCTCCCGTAGCGCTGTGGGTACCGTTTCTTGACACCCATAGTGTACTGAAAAGTTTGTCTGTGTTTTCAACCTGAAAGACAAAAAACAGTGTACTGTCTATGTGAGCGAGGACGTACCCAGGGCAATACATGCAATCACTCTGCAGTGCGATTACGTGAACTGGATGGTCAAAATGGACGATGGCTGTGGATTTTTATTTTTATGGAAGATCTACGGTTTGGTCTGCATTCCAGTGACATCATGGCACGTTAGCTTCGTCAGGGAGAAAAGTCCGAAGGATTCCGGTCTTAGGCATGGCTTGACGTTTAACAACTTGGTGAAACCCAACGAGCACCAGAGCCCCTTTTCACAAATCTACTTTAGCGTTGTCGTGAGTCTATGTATAGGATTTACAATAATCGTAGCGCTACGACATCTTAGTGAAACGGGGCCCAGTATTCTGCTGTCCCACGTAATGAAGGCGAACCAGGATTCGAACCCATGGGTTCCTTGCACCGTCCTATTTGGTCGAACAAGGGACCAAATTGTTCAGAATCGCAAGCCTGACACTGAGACGCATGAACATAGGTTTGAAGCTTAATACAGCAGAGGGTTGATGCGCTACATCCCAATATCAAATTTTCAAGATTAGACTCGTGGTGACGACAAACTTTAGTGACCAAAACTTTTTCGTCTCCCTTCGCCGCTATCCTTTATGATATTTGTGCCGTTTCGCGAATCTGTGGCTTCCGTTTTTGGATGGTAAGTGTATATCTGGTGTTCCAGGCTGTGATATTGCGGGAAATTTGCTAAAAGCCGCGTAACACTAAACTCATTCACAAATTGGAGCTTTGTCCGCATTCATGGGTATCAATACAAGCCATCTGAGAATAATGCTTCTCAGTCAGTCAAACATGTTTACCACCAAAGTTTGTTTCTTTTCCAAGTTAGGGCTTTCATCGCCATTTTTCACTATTCCGGGAATAACAGCTGCGGTTGTGTGACGTGGGATCTGACGTCGCGTTCAAAGTTATTACGCTGAATCGGTTTGTACTACTATGGACTGATTCCAGTTTGTTTGTTTTTTTTAGCCCACCGAGACACTGTCGCACTTGAACATGGACGCCACTCTCAGATACATTATACTGTCTCCGAACCAACCCGTACTATCCGTGAAGAGCCGGGTAGGAATTGGTCTTCAGCAACGCATAGTAAGAGGCGACTAACGGGGTCGGGTGGTCAGGCTTGCTGCCATGGTCGACACGCGTCATCATATGCCCACTGATCATGTTAACATCATTGGATTGTCTGGTTCATACTCGATTATTTACAGATCGCCGCAATACAACTGAAATATTGCTTAGTGTGGTAATAAACCACTAACACACCTGTATCCCTTTTTTATTTATTATTTTATATGACGCGACCGGGATTGACCCACAGACCCTTTATTTCCGAACGTGCACTCTACCCATTAGACGATGTTGCTGATATATGTAGACTAATCTTGGGACGGTAAGAACGGTTGCGGTTCGAATCCCGATCTTCTACATCACAGTACGTTGGTGCACTAATTAAACACAATCAATCCCCCCAGACAACAATGGTTTTGTAGTCATATATAACCTCACGAGTAGAATGTTCACCTTTATGAGCTGGATGTCATTCTCCCAACAAAACGCCTCAATGAGGGTGTGTTGGATGTCCAGTGTGACATCATGCTGTCCATTGGCCTCGGGCAACACGCATAGCATCACGTTGTCTGGGTTACAGCTGAGGAGCTGGGCACACTCCATAACACCACTTGTTACTCTGTGTGTCAATATCGCCTCTTTCAAAACAGGAGTCAAGGGGGGCTTGGTCGGAGTTAGGGCACTGCAATAATCAGCAACATACATGTTAACCGGAATACAGAAAAAAAACTGCTACACCAGGAATGATATATGCACATAAAATCTAATATTAAAATAATGTATTCAAAGAAATATATTATATGCTCAAAATGGACGGAAATTACTCATGTAAGTCCATCAATAATAAAATATCATTAATGAGTATGAATCCCAGGACAATTTAAATGCGCTAAACAAACAACTTGCCAGTGAACTTGGAAGCCTATACCAAGCATGTTATCAAGCAGTCGTGGTCTATCTTACCCCTAATTTTACATCGGTATACTTTATACCTTGCAGGAGAAAGGTTTAAAGGTCAGGTGCTTCTGACATACTTTGCCTTTGTGCTTATACCAATGAAAAGACACAATTATTCCACGTAGTAATAACTGATCTCTCTGTGTGTGTATTATTATAAATACTGGGGTTCTGGAACACTGAACAGCATGTGGTCCCTGTATGTTGTATTGGCAACATCAATCATTTTGTCAAACATGGTTGTACCGAACCTAATTGTGCTGTGTTGTCTTGAAGTGTAAGCTTTTTATCTGCGTATTGTTTATATATTTCTAAATTTAGAAACAAAAATGGCATTATCCTCAAAACTAATAACAAAACGTCTGGTCAAAGTCTCTTAAATAATAACAGTATATTTACCTGGCTGGGTATCCGTACGAATTCGTAAGCATCCTCGTTGTCGACAGGAACGTTAATTATGTGTAAAACTGGCCACGGATGTGTTGAATGTCCTGCCTTCTCGGAAGATTAGACATAAACACTTCACTTGTACCCATGACGCAAAAAGGGTGCGACAAGCTCTTACGTGACCTCTCATCCGTTAACACACCCAGTCATGTGATCTACCCGGCACGCGTCTTCCATGTGGCGTGATTAGCAACTTGACCTAGTTGACGGTATGACCGGATGTTGTCTTTTTGCTGATTTCTAATCCCAAAACACAGCGTATGAAAGAAAGATGTGTTGATTAAAGCACAGGGGTTTGTATTACAAAAGGTCATTTTATATAGTGCAAAGATCCTGTTGGTGACAGTACATACATTGATGGCAGATTTTAGCGTTATAAGCCCCTGTGAATTAACGCTATGAAAACTACATAACATTTCTTCGACTTGGCATTTGGATTTACATGTGTTCTTCATGCCAAAACAACGCTGAAATTCACATGCACTCACATACTATACAGGCACATGATATTCACATGAACTCACATACTATACAGGCACATGATATTCACATGCACTCACATACTATACAGGCACATGATATTCACATGCACTCACATACTATACAAGCACATGATATTCACATGCACTCACATACTATACAGGCACATGATATTCACATGCACTCACATACTATACAGGCACATGATATTCACATGCACTCATATACTATACAAACACATGATATTCACATGAACTCACATACTATACAGGCACATGATATTCACATCCTTTCACATACTATACAAACGCGTGATATTCACATGCGCTCACAAACTATACAGACACATGACACTCACATGAACTCACACACTATACAGGCACATGATCTTCACATGCACTCACATACAATACAGACACATGATATTCACATGCACTCACATACAATACAGACACATGATATTCACATGAACTCACACACTATACAGGCACATGATCTTCACATGCTCTCACATACTATACAGGCACATGATATTCACATGCACTCACATACAATACAGACACATGATATTCACATAAACTCACATACTATACAGACACATGAACTCACATACTATACAGACACATGAACTCACATCCTATACAGACACATGAACTCACATACTATACAGGCACATGATATTCACATGCATTCACATACTATACAGACACATGCTATTCACGTGCACTCACATACTATACAGGCACATGACATTCACATGCACTCACAAACTATACAGGCACATGATATTCACATGCACTCACATACAATACAGACACATGATATTCACATGAACTCACACACTATACAGGCACATGATATTCACATGCTCTCACATACTATACAGACACATGATATTCACATGAACTCGCATACTATACAGGCACATGACATTCACATGCACTCACAAACTATACAGGCACATGATATTCACATGCACTCACATACAATACAGACACATGATATTCACATGCACTCACACACTATACAGGCACATGTTATTCACATGCTCTCACATACTATACAAACACGTGATATTCACATGCACTCACATACTATACAGGCACATGATATTCACATGCACTCACATACTATACAAACACATGATATTCACATCCTCTCACATACTATACAGACACATGATATTCACATGCACTCACGTACTAGACACATTATATTCACATGAACTCATATACTATACAAACACATGCTATTCACATGCATTCACATGACCTCACATACTATACAAACACATGATATTCACATGCACTCACATACTATACGGGCACATGATATTCACATGCACTCACGCACAAGACACATTATATTCACATGCACTCATATACTATACAAACACATGATATTCACATGAACTCACATACAATACAGGCACATCATATTCACATAAACTCACATACTATACAGGCACATGCTAACACATGCACTCAAATACTATACAGACACATAATATTCACATGCACTCACATACTATACAGGCACATAATATTCACATGCACTCACAAACTATACAGGCACATAATATTCACATGCACTCACATACTATACAGACACATAATATTCACATGCACTCACAAACTATACAGGCACATAATATTCACATGCACTCACATACTATACAGGCACATGATATTCACATGCACTCACATAATATACAGACACATGCTATTCACATGAACTCGCATACTATACAAACATGATGTTTACATGCATTCACGTACTATACAGGCACATGATATTCACATGAACTCACATACTATACAGACACGTGATATTCACATGAAATCGCATACTATACAGACAAGCGATGTTTACATGCCTAATGCTTAGTGCCTAAAACAAACTGAAACAAACATACATACACACACACACACACACACACACACACACACACACACACACACACACACACACATGCACAACTGATTGTACTAAATAAACCCAAGTGAACTGAAAGGGCGCCCCAGGGATTCAGAACCTGAGGAAATCTAATCTTGCTTCATTTAGAGGTTTAGTATTGCAGTAAGGGCTGTAGGCCGCGGGGACTGCGAGACAGAATATTACTGTCGAGGTAACGGAATATTCTGAGGAAATATTCCGCAAATGCAACATCTGGTAATCTATGTAAGCAGAAACGTGATAGATACGGGAAGAGTGTTTCAACCATATCACGGTGTGACAGCTTGATGCGAGCCATATACTTTTCAGTCAAAATGATCATCGGATTCTGGTAGACATAAGGGACGTAACTGTGCCCCATACGATTACATCACAAAATACAATGCAGCCGACGGCTAGTATCACTGCTGTTTCGATACTGTTGAGGCGATACTGACACATAATAATTTTCTGAAAATACGTCCCGTTTTCCCTGTTTGACTCACGAGAGTTTCACCTGTAGGAGGAAGACTTTAAAGTTACCATAGCAACAATGGTATTATTATCTCTTGCTTCGGTGATTGGTCAGATAGATAAAGTCAATAATCCTGGGAAAGTCTGCATGTTTGGAACATGATACAGTTTCATGTGGTTTTTGACGGGGTTTTCCTCACTATTGTTTCTGCAATATGATGGAAGTAATTGAGTAAATGAATGTTGTTTCACACCAGTATGGACAATCTCAAATCAGTAATATTTTGCTATTTCTTCTGTTTAACAGGCTATGCGACAATGAATGATGTGTGTTGACTTTGAACGAGAGATTTGTTTCAAACTGGTTTCTTTTCCCTCAAGAGCTATACTAATATGACTGTAAACCTCAAGGTGCATGATGTATGGGGTACCAGATTTCAACATGAAGGGTTGAGTGAATATGATTTTTAACATGCTATATATAGGATTACAGTTCCATAACGATTCTTGTATTCGGGGATGGTGGTGTGGTGGTTGGGGGTGAGTCCCATCCGGGATTCGAACCCCACACCCTCAGAGTCAGGCACCTAATCGCCAGCACAAAAGGTCAGCCGCCTCACCCGCTCTGCCACCGCGACATCAACACAGAGAATCGTTTTACGGGTGTTTTGTTAAACATTTTTAGCATTTTTGAATGGAAGATAATCACTACTGTTTGGCAAAGTTTAGCTATATGTGTGCATTTGATATCACTTTTGATGTGATGTTGGCCTTAAACACGTGTGTGCATTTGATATCACTTTTGATGTGATGTTGGCCTTAAACACGTGTGTGCATTTGATATCACTTTTGATGTGATGTTGGCCTTAAACACGTGTGTGCATTTGATATCACTTTTGATGTGATGTTGGCCTTAAACACGTACACGATCAAGCATCATCATTGAACAATATTCCAGCAGTATTACAGAGGGAGACTCAAGAAACAGGCTTCACACATTGTACCCACGTGGGAAATGGAACGCGAGACCTCGGCGTGACGAGCGAGCACTTTAACCTCTGGGCTACCTCAGACATGAACGAGGAGGTACGGTTCTCGTGAAAGTCAAGCGCTTTGCAACGTTCCATAGGTGAGTTTCAAGATGGTGACACACTTTCTTAACCTCCCAACTCAACCTGATTCAACATTCGACTGTGACGTATCCAGCTGATCTTGAAGTGGGTGGGTGTTTGTATACAAACACGTGGGAAAGGCTCACAGCGCCGAGCAGTGACACCGTGGGAGCGACAAGTCACGAATGACAAGTGCCCACCCGTATTCAGCCTTATATATATGTGCTCTAAAAATAACCGTGTTGGCTATTTTTGGCACAACGACAAGCCAGAACGGTACACCTGAATTGTGTATATACTGACGTCATATAGTTTCCAAACGACACGAAGACACGAGGTAAAATTAAAGTGCAGACCACATTATTACAATATAAACAAGTTGTCACGACTTGCTTAAAATAGTTGTTTAAGTAGACTTAATTGTACCGGAACATCTGTATTCGGGTATTAATGGGAGGCCTTGGGGATAATTTCATGATAGGTGTAACGTAGACATGTTTGTTGAATTTGTCGATTTGATTATAAAGGGTTTGTTTGGAACCAAGAAAGGACATTGTTTGGGAACCAAGAAGGGGCATTGTTGTGTCTGGCTCGAAATCGGAGAAAAGCAATTTAAAAGGAAATGTATAGCAGAAAGTTCATATTTTGTTATGTACAATATAACAGTAGACGATTACCAGTGTTATGTACAGACAGCACCATTGTTCCACGTGCTGCCTGCATTTCAACATCAAAGTAAATGCTAAACGTGGACACCGGTCCGGTGGGATCCTTAGGGGCGATTGATGCAGCTTTTTGAGGAAAGGGGTGGGGGTGGTACACATTATTGAGAAAGTAGGGTGTGTGTGTGTGCGTGCGCGCGCGCAACCCCCCTCTGGATCCGCCTATGTAATCTTCCATTGGAGAAATGTTTCGAATCTGGAAACTTAAGCATCGAAGTGTTCTTAAGTATCCTGAGGACAGAATGTCAATAGATGTGCAAAATTTGCGCAAGTAAATCATCTTGAATATGACATTATCTTTCTGTTACAATTCGAGGCACAACTATGAATAATATACTGTATCGTGACAAAGTTGGGATTACTTGGACAGAACAACCTGAGAGTGAATCGAAGCTGGACATAGTGCACAAATGTAATTATACTTGAATAAGGAAACTCTTGTTATCGACGGTTTTGTTCTACAGATACCGAGAGGCGTTACATTCGAGACATGCGTAGCGTATCTGTTTCGAAACGTTGTGACCTTGTATAATAAAGAAGTTGAACCATAAAGCACTTTTAGTTTGATTCCTCCAACTTCTAAATGCCTTTGAAACAACTTATGCGTAGCGTAGTTCGAGGTGGGAGGGTGATCTAATGCGGACAATACGGTGTATAGGATTTATAATAGAAAGAAAAAGCGTCAAACGAATACGTTCAGTCATTCACGGGTGTTAGTACATGTGGGACAAAGGAGGTGATGTATGAATGACTTGTAGAAACAGGTATAGGCGTGGTTGGTTCAGAGGCCATGGATGTAATGGCTGAGGTAATCAGCCGGGAAAGTGAATGACGGCGACAAAAAACAGCATTAGATATTTAGGAATTCCTACTACAACGTGTTCATTACTCACTTAACATGTTTGTGTACAGCTGTTACTGTACATTGGCGTCGCATAGTGACATTATCAAGATAAATGGCCTACGCAATGCAAACGTGTTTAAATTTGCAAACACTGTGGCCCTCCAATGATTATAAAAAGGTTTCTGGGCAAGACTTTGAACCCTGTGGCAAAGATTAAAAGTGCGTTTCTTGCGAAGCTGCTACCAGCAATATTCAACTAACGCCAGGAGTGTTGAAGAAGCCTTATGGGCAAAGGGAGATAACCGACACTAACCGCGCCGCTTTTAGCCCGATCGCGAGACGTAGGCAAGTACCCAATCAGGCGAGAGTAGAGAGTTTATTTCTTTGAGAGAGACATGTGTAGGGTGGGGTAGGGTGACGCTCCTACTGGCCAAACATACAAAACAATGTATGCTTTCTCGATCTGGATGTCTCATTGTGCTTATCTTTTGAACTGGCAAATACTGGTCTCCATGCAGAACAGCAATTTCTGTTATTTTGATTATATAAAGGCGAAAATCACACAAATACATACAGCTAGAACTGTCTCAGTTAGCCATGAAAGTAATTTCATTCGCCCTAGAGATCAAAATAGCTAAGAACTATATCAGTTGGCTACTGTGATGACAATAGGTGTTCGCACAGTCTAACTGTGGAGATACAAGCAGGAAACAAATCGATTAAGTATAAGTTTAACAGATCCCCCAAATTCGTGTCTGAATTTCTACTTTTCTCGTGCTTTCACAACTTTTCAACTTTTCTACATACACACACACACACACACACACACACACACACGAGCAAATGATTTTGGTTTTCGCGACTGGAAATACTGACAGGCATTTCATGTCGCCTATGATCAAAGGGAGATAATCCAAACTTTTCGCTATTGTTTTTCGGTTTGCAAAACGAAACGCTGGCGTTTTATTCTATTACATACAACAGAGCCTTGCGTCATTATAACTGTAAATGTCATTATTCTACTATGTTTAGTTCATAATTACGTTTTTTTTATTCTTGTTGTCGGATGAGAAAAATATTTTTATTGTTATCAAGCTTAATTGGAAACGGAAATCGGGTTTGGTGCATAGGTAGATCATTACATTTGTTTTCAGGTTCCCCAGCGATGAACTGGGCATATGTATTTATATCTGTTGTCCGTGGCTGTCATTGTTCAACAAAGATAAAATGGATGAGAGACATTACCCCTTGCCAAAGCTGAAGTTTATACCAGTTCACCAGCTCGCCTCTTAACTTGAAAAATACATTCACACTGGCGAATACAATGAATGCACTGAATTTGCTTATCAGTGCGCGCTATTTTAAAAAGGCTTCTTCTTCAACTCAAGACATGAATAAGCAAATTCTGTGCGTACAATGTATTGGCACCATCATGGTTTATCATTTATTTGTATTTGTTCAGAGATGTACTTCTCAGAGCTTTTCATTGGATCACTTGCGGGTAGCAATACTGGGTTTAGTAATAACTCGAACCATTATTCCACAGGAAAATATCTAACTGGAAAAACGATGCCGTGTTTGATACAACCACTAGACTATCCCATAGCCAGTTTGCCTTCATTTGAAATTCATGTAAAACGCATTTCGCAAAAAGCACTGTTAAAAATAATTCCTTATCAGCATCATTCATCCGCTATAGCTTCATAACCAAATACTGCACGGTCCATTTGGATCACCTCTGGAAATTAAATAAGAGTTTAGGGTTTCTTTATTATTCCCACAAAATCTCGCTTTGGGCAGGATATGATAAATGATCTGCCCTCCTAGTCTAAAGCTCCTGAAACGGAGATGGGATTCAACTGTGCACGTATGCGTGCTACTTGCACATTACATCACATTGCCCTTTAATATCAGTGACCATTTGGACCATATCGAGCTGTTAAATATTGACTCAGGGTCAAGTACCTTGGGGAATCAGCTGTCTGTAGCAGTAGAGTTCAAGTGTCAGACCTTTACCACTAAGCATGGGACCACACACTATCAAGCATCACTCCTCATGTGATGTGATTCATAGTAAGCTGCTATTACAGTACTGTTTTTCTCCAATGGAGGCAGGGGAATTACTTGCGCTCAGATGGGTGATTGAGGTTAGTTTTACACATCATCCCGCAATTTTCAAGCTATATTGGTGGCGTTCTGAAATTAATAGTCTGGACATGACAACCCAGTGATCAACAGACTGAGCAGTATCTTCAACACTGGGATATGATGGCGAGCTTTTTTGTATCACCCTTACCCATTAGTTGCCTCTTACTAAAGATCAGTTTCAACCCAACCGTCATGGGTCTGCACTTAGAGATTATGATATGAAAAGTCTCGCTATATATCCTGTAGCCCATTCATTACCATCAAATAACAATAGTAAATATTTCAGACTGCAGCTTTGTTAAATAGACAGAAATTTTATTAACATAGCTGTGTCACACCATGTGCCTGACCAATAGTAGTGGTTGAGAATAAATCTGTTGATTAAGTGAGTGAGTTTAGTTGTACGCCACACTCTGCAATATTCCAGGAATATAGCAGTGGACTGTAAGTGTCTGGACCAAAAATCCAATGATCAATAGCATGATCATCGATCTAATCAACTGGGATACGATGACATCTCAACCAAGCAAACGAGCTTGATCACACAATCCATCAAGTTGCCTCCTACAAGAAGCATGGCTTACTGAAGATCAAAGTTTGACCCAGATTTCACCAGTAAGATATGTTGATAAAATAAAATAACCACGTGGAATGAGGTTTCCTTGTTTATTATCCGTCATGTACACATCTATGCGTCAGCAATGGTAACCTCGACCTCTACACCTGGCTCGATGCTGATGGAGGTGATCTGCTTCACGATCTCAGAGGGACTGTGCAGATCGATGATTCGCTTGTGGATCCTCATTTGGTAGCGACTCCATGTCTTGGACCCCTCACCACAGGGGGTCTTCCTGGTCGTGATCCTCAACACCTTGGTTGGCATACGCACTGGCCCCTTCACCTTCAGCTGCTTTTCTTTGGCACCCTTGATGAGGTCAGCACACACTAGAAACAATGACACAACAATATTGATTAACATCATTGTATCTCTGAGTTCTAATACAGATTTTTCAAATCTTTAAGCTGCAAATATTTTATAAATTATATCTTTCTTCACAGAAATTATATTTCACAGTTTCCATCTATATTTTTATCTACGCCTGTGCAGTCTTGTCAATGCAAATTCAACATGTCACAGTTTTCACAAGCCCTAGTATAAGCAGCCAATTGAAACAAACCAGAGAATTTACTCTGTTCTGGTCAAAAACAAAACATGCTAACCAAATAATTGAACAGGGCAACCCCATCCTGTAAGCCAACTCCATAATCCCATCGCCTGAGACAAGTCAGTTATCATTTCGGGCAATCAAATAATGGCACCTTGGTTGTCCTTGGGCTACTAGATAATTTCTGCTTACGGTTTCAAACTGACGATAAACTTGTATTTCATTTCATATCTGCTCAAAATGTGGCTAATAAATTTCACAATGATAAAGTAGGGATATCTTTCTTTGTTATTGATCACTTTTCGATAAACAGTCCAGTAAACATTAACATCAAATACCATGTTGATTTATTCTTACATTACTTCATCATGATGCATAATTATATTACAAAAACAGGGCAAGTGGAAAATTAGTCAAGATAAGTTACTTTCGAAAAGCTTCTTGCCTTGTGGCAAGAGGCTTTTGAAACAAAAGGTGCATAGGTGATGAGGACCCTTCCCAATCCCATCTTGGCATTCCCAAAGGTCTATCTCCATTAAAGAAAGATAACTAGTTCAATACCCTTCTCAAGACTCTTTACATTCCTGCTAGTTAGAGTGATCCGGATCCTGTGGATAGGGGCCTCTTCTGCTGGGGCCTTCGTGTCCTTGTAAGACTGAAATTAAATATCAAGAATTATTACTAGATAAAGAAGCTATACGATACCAATTGTTTGAGGCTGATGTACAGTTAATATAAAACAAGTGAGAGAGTGTGAGTTTAGTTTTAAGCTGCTTTTAGCAAGATTCCTGTAATATCATGGGGGTGGGCTAAGGGGTGACACAAGAAATGGGATTGCGACATTTGATCTTTAGTATGAGTGAGTTTAGTTTTACGTCACACTCAGCAATATTCCAGCTATATGGTGGCGGTCTGTAAATAATCGAATCTGGACCAGACAATCCAGTGACCAACAACATGAGCATCAATCTGCACAACCGGGAACTGATGACATGTCAACCACGTCAGCAAGCCTGACCACACGATCCCTTTAGTGACCTCTTACAACAAGCATAGTCCCCTTTTATGGCAAGCATGGGATGCTGAAGGCCTATTCTACCCCAGGATCTTCACAGGTGTCTTCAGAATGAAAAGTGAACACTCAACCACTCATCAAGAACAAAATATCAGAACAGAAAGTCTGATCCCAACTGAATACCCAGCAAATTAAGCTGAAGCAAAATAATCTCTCAAATTTACTGATCAAGATAACTTTGTGATTCCATTATTATTACGTTGACTATTACAACAGTTGACCATGGTCATAACCATGACTGGAAATGAGCGCATAGTATCCCTTTAAAACATCATCGTCTTTCGAACTGAGAAGCTTCATAATGTTACTATTATACAATCATTTTCTTGGCAAAGAACTTTTCAAGAACTATGACCTCCCAAAGTAACTATTTTTAGGTGTTTTATTTCAGGCAGGATCGAGTATCAGGAAAATAATTTCCTTTGCTAGTATTGAAGTAATACAAGCGTGAATAGTTCTCGTAGTTATATCTTGATTAACTTCATATACTGTTAGCGCTGTAAGGGACAAAAGGTGCGCGGATGATGGTGGGGTATGATTCAAGGGAGGCAACCATAAACATATTCAGTTACCTGACCACAATGTGTTATTATTTCCATGGACTTTTGCTCTGAGAGTTTGAATAAGAGTAGAAATTTACTCTAGAATATGATCATACCATGTTTTAAGATTATATCTGGCCGACTTAATCAAAGATGCAAACTTTGAACAGCGGTGAGCCAGAACACAATCCTGACTGCACGAGGTTCAGAGAGAAAGAGCGAACGCATGCGCGGACGGAAGTGACAGTGACTGGACGATTTGGAGGGGTGTTAGGTTAGAGATGAGGACACGAAGAGACGAATAGTCTCTCATTCATCTGAAATACGGTGAACTATCTTATCTCTGTTCAAATAGTTTATGTCAATATAATTTTTAAACGTTTCCTGATGTTATTGTTGTCATTAAGAAACGTATGATAATACTGACACCCCTACGAATAAGTGAGCAAGTAATGTTTTTATTTCCAACGGGGAACGCACATATAGTATTATCTTTTGACATAAATACTTTGAAAAACGTAGATCATGCGTATGTAAAATATTGCGACAAAGGAAAATAGTCCTAGAAATTACAGAACCAACCAGTCAGGAAACCGGTAGCTGTGTTATTTGTTGTTATATAATACTTTGCCGTGGGCGCAAGAGCAACGTGGAAGATAACCCAGGTCCAGATTTAATACAGCCTCCCAAACGTGACGTCACGGAGTCCACGTTTGTAGCAAGATGGCGGCGCTGGTAAGTCGGTTGTCATGTTTTGGAAACAGTATTTTTGCAGGAGTGTGGGAAATAATACATTATTCAATTGCCATAATAACTGTAAATAGAAACTTAAGCGTTTGAATGCACGGTCCTGCCTGGGATAAATGGAGACGGGAACATCATTAGATTCTGAAATGTCAAGTCGGAAGTAGCGAGACAACCTCAAATTGTAGTACATGTCGAAGCCGGTTTCCGAGCGGTTTGATTTCTGTTTCTGCAATTCTAGTCAATATGCGTCGTCCAAATATTTCTCTCTCATATGTAACAGTTATAATGTACATGTTCAGAGCTCACTGATTTCCTTATGTTAGCTGTCTTGCTCAGTTTATCTTGTGGGTTGAAGTGACTAACCATCCTCACCGAATTTATATTATGTTTTTGTAACTTTGTCATCATCATTCAATAAGACACAATGTCGGATTTCATTGGGCATGGTGGTGATGGAGACAAAAAAGGATTTGGTGCGATTATAGAGTGCGTTCGTCACCAGATTATGTAGCTATTTTACCACGATGTTTACCCTGTTGCACAGTATTTTTTCCTCTATTATCAGAGGGTTATGGTTCGGGTGGTGAGTGTAAGATGTTTTATTCAGATGAAACAGACAGGGCCAGTACCTCGTGGTGGTTTAAATTGTCATGATTATGCATGAAATAATTGACCTCAGGTCTTTATTTTATGCTCCAAACAAAACAGCAAAAGCAACAATCTAACTGCTGTGCTTCAGTCATGTTTTTTAGTGGAGGAATCTGTTTATATAGTCCAGATAATATCTCTAAAACCTACTTGTAAGAATGATTTGAGATGTGGTTGGTCTAGTACAGTCAAAAACGTTTGGCAGAGATTACAGTTTATTTTCAGAAGTTTCAGGCTTAAGCCAGGAGTTTGTTTAGCATGTACAATGAGTCACATCATGTACCTTTGTACAGTAGAAACTACCACTGCAGATTATTTGTAATGCTTACAAAAAAACAAAAAAAAAGAATGTGCCATGATTAAGTGTTTTTATTTACATGTTGAATTTAAGAGGAGAAATTGTCACCAAAATTCAAACTTGCCACCTTACCACATACTGCAGGGAAGATAGCATCAGTTCAAGATGTTGCGTATGTTGGTCAGTTAGTGATTTATCTTACATATCTCACATGAAATGCAGACAGACTGGATATTATGTGACTGAGGATTGACTGTTACTCAATAATAGACTAGACTAGATACTAGATACAAAGTTTCAATAGTGGATGATCACACTTTCTGATCAGCCCCAGATGAAGTTATATTGTGAAGTTCACATGTGTTTTACAACTGAACTTTTGGTTGATCAAATGTCAGTTTAAAGAGCATTTGATTTACAAGGATTGTATTTTATTCAGTTTGTTATAAGCAAACCATAGAAGTTAAACGTCTTACTTGTATCAGGGTAAGGGACTTGGTTTGAGGCGGGAATCATGCCCTATACACTCTAATGCAAAACTCTGTGCAATGTGCAATTGCATATTCCCCTCTCATACACCACTCCTCCGACCTTGACTTTTGCAGAAACCTTAGCATTTTATGTCATACGATTCAGTATCATAATGCTTTGTTCATGCTGACAGACAGCAAATGGTTTTAACCTTTTTCATTAAAGCACTGTTTGGAAATGTTTTATTCATCAGTTATTTTTCACTGCCACTCCCATGCTAAAGTTAATTGATCACAATAAATCTAACATAAAACATTTCCTTTCTTCCAGAGCATGTCTGTAGGAAGTGCAGTAATCTTCCTGTTGACCATATCCTCTGTTTCAAGCTTCTATGTGCCTGGGGTTGCACCAGTGGAGTTCAAGAAAGGAGATGTTGTAGATGTCAAGGTAATGGTGTCAGATACCTGTGAATTGATGTTTGTTTGATTCAACTTTGATCGTTGGTGGTTACTTGTATGCTTTTGGATGTTCAGACTCGATACTTGTCCTTGTAGCCCGCTTTAATAAATCGATGCTCATGATGTCAATCACTGACATTTAGCTGGAATATTGCTGAGTGTAATGTGAAACAACAAATGAGAATGTATTTACTATATTCGATTTTAGGCAGCAAATTGATGATTAGAACTGGGTAAGAAAATTGTACACATTGTATAAACATTTGTTTAGAAGTCTATTTAGTTTTAAGTCACAATAGGAAAAACATCTGATAGATAACAAACTGCTTGAAAGCATTCTCAAGCAATGACCACATCAAGATTTGTAGCACTCTTTTGTTTTACAGATAATGATAATTTTGTTTACACTTATTTGACAATAATAAGCACCATGGTGACCAGAATGAACAGTAATTTGCAAAACTTAACAAGTCCAAATATATGAAACATGCAACAGAAACATGTTTATATATATTTGCATTATCATGATTATTAATCAGTGCGAAACTTGTGGGAATGTTTTGCAGAAAGTTTGCGTTAAACATTTGTTAAAAATTACAGAATTAGAATCAAAATCCTTTTCCTTTCATGAAAACAAAAGCAATGTTAGGTAAGGAAGTTTATGCACTCCATCTTAGAGTTCAAAAGACACTGTTTAGTGGAATGGTCACAGTTGAAAAGGAAGCACTTAATGTTTCATGTTACTCAAATTACTGTAGTGATTGAGTGAGTGAGTTTAGTTTTACGCCGCACTCAGCAAATTTCCAGCTACAGTCGAACCCTGTTGTGTCGAACTCGTCGGGACCAAGGGAAAAGTTCGACTTATCCGAGTGTTCAACACATCCGTCAGCATTGAAAGGACCAAGAACCAACACAACCACGGTGCTTAACACATCGTTATTTCGCAGTAGGATACACATACGAACAATATATCTTTGCAATAAACGTTCAGTTTTGTTTTCAATTGCTGCTAGATGTTTTGCAGTCACATGCTTCCGATAATGAACCTTCAAGTTGTGTATTATTCCCTGATCCATTGGCTGTGTTTTACTGGTGGTATTGGGGGGCAAAAAGATGAGTTGAATGTTTGTAAGCCCAGTTACGTTTGGATGTGCAGGGCAGTTATCAACAACTAAGACAATTTTGTGAGCATTACGTCGCATTTTCCTGTCCAGATTACATAACCAATTTCGGAATAAGTCAGAATTCATCCACGCTTTCCTATTCGCATGATATTCAGTTGGCAATTTCTTCACATTTTTGAAACAACGTGGATTTGCAGATTTACGTATTGTAAGAAGTGGAAGCTTGTCTGTACCTGACATGTTGGCACCTACCAGGACAGTGATTCTCTCCTTACTGCGTTTGCCACCGTGGCATTTCACACCCTTAAATTCGAGTGTTTTGTCAGGCATCAAGCGATAAAAGAGACCAGTCTCATCAACATTGTAAATGTCATCTTCGGCGTGTATTTTCAAGGAAATCACATGACCGCTAACATAGACTGTCACATGACAACAACATGCGCCATTGTTTGTTTAGAGATATCCTGTCGGTCCGTGATCAACGTGTCACTGGTAACAACTTAATTATGGTTCATTGTTTGAGTAAAGTTCAGTTGGTAAGTGTGCTGACAATGTGTGTATAGATGCGTAGTTAAACATGTCACTTGATTGTTGAGTCCGTTAATCGTTACTTTTGATCTTATGAGGATGACTTCCGATTGCGCGACTGCAGTTTTCAGTTGCAACAACCAGCTTTGACAGTTCGAGACAAAAGGGTAAATTTGTACTTGTTAGAGCCTTTGGGGACCCTAAAATGAGTTCGACACAACCGGGAATTCGACACATCTAGTTCGACACATCAGGGTAAAAATAATGATAAATATAAGGAAATCGGCAGGGACCGAGATGTCAGTTCGACACATCCGAGAATTCGTCTCAACCGAGTTCGAGACAATGGGGTTCGACTGTATATGGCGGCGCTCTGTAAATAATTGATCTGGACCAGACAATCCAGTGACCAACAACATGATCATCGATCTGCGCAATTGGGAACCGATGGCATGTGTCAACCAAGTCAGCGAGCTTGACCACCCGATCCCGTTAGTCGCCTCTAACAAGCATGGTCACCTTTTATGACAAGCATGGGTTGCTGAAGGCCTTTCCTACCCCGGGACCTTCACGGGTCCAAATTACTGTAAAAGAACATGGATAAGTTGGACTAGCGCAGAGTATGCGATTAAGAGAAGTATTTAGTGCACAGCATTGAGCAAACCCATTTGGTTTGTGAAAGATAGAGCAAATGTAGGCTAGTGCACGTGCAGTGCATGATGATGAAATTGATTCTGCATGTAGCTGCCCACACCTTGTTCATAAGACTCCAGTGGTTGGTGTAGAAAGTCTGTGATACACTATACTTGATTGTGTACAATCTGGGATCCCTTTGCTCACAATGGTGGCACTCATATATGCTAATACAGGGCAGTCGTCAGGTCAGTGCTCAGCTTACCCATGTTTGCCCGTAGGTTTGCTTGTTTCACATGATTGTATTATGTTTCTTGTGTACACCACTTGAGCATGTTCAAGAGTCTTCTCTTTGAAAGAGTTTACTTTCTTCTGACAGTCTGTACTGTTAACTCAATGTGCTGATTCCAGGCTGTGAAGCTGACCAGTGTGAGGACTCAGCTACCATATGAATACTACTCCCTGCCATTCTGTCCACCACCTAATGGCATCACCCACAAGGCAGAGAACCTGGGTAAGTGGTAGGAAAATAGTATAAATCATGTACAGAGTTCTCTTCTCATAAGTTATGCATTTCAGGGTGATGGGGATGCCTTGAATATGAACACAGTGTTTGTGTCAGGGCAATTCTTTTTATGTTGAAGTCAGCAGTGTTACATGTACAGCTGTGTCTCAGACATTCTCTTCCCACAGAAGTTACTCCTGTCAAATCTTCTGTGTACCCTGTTCTAGTACAGCCACGTTTCCTGTTTCTCATAGAATTTCCCTAGCAACCAAAAATCGCAATACAAATTATCTTCCTTCTTTCTGTCCAATCTGATCAGGTGTTACAACTTAGATACAACATGGAGGCAGCCATGGAGTTAGTTGATCAACTTGCAAAGGGTAGATTTGATATTTCATGTTTCCCTGAAAAGCAGAAACTAGCACATTATAGAGTGCACAAATCAATCGACAGTATGTTTTTTCGTTGATGTGACACTTAGACATTTAATGACTAGCTTGTCCGTTGTCAACAAGGTGGAGTAGAGATGCCATTGACCTGCTGTTAAATGACTTGGTTCCATCGGGACGCAAAATGTTTGTGCATCATGCTGGGGAAGAGGTTCTAGGTTTCCCAAAGCATACAGAAATTAATGAGGCTTTGCAAATTATTACTTTTGAAACGTTGCTTATTCTACCACTAAATCACAACCAATCACAAATCTAGAAAACTTGCACCATGAAAGAGACATATTAAAGGGGCACTGATGCAGAGCAATTTCCGTGGACTGGTGGTTTCTTGTGTTATTGTTTTTCTCCTATGAGTACGTAGGAAGATATGCATCTCAGAAGAAAATAGTCAAATTTGAACCAACTATCCAGTGGCATGACAGGTGTTTTACTTACCCATTTGGTGTGAGAACACTCATCCACGCACTGCAGATGGACATGGTCGTCATCATGGTCATAAGTGGCGACAACTGCCCGTGTTATTGCTGAAATATTGAAGAATATGGCTTTAAACACTAAACGCCCAATGTATATGTTTTGAAATTTTATGTGATATGTTGTGTCATCTGATGTTCAGGTGAAGTCTTGCGAGGAGATCGAATCGTCAACACACCATATAGAGTATGTATTGCTTTGATTTCTTCTGTTATCCTGTTCTGTTTGACTTAAGCCATCTGTTTCTACGTCTGTGCAAAATATCATTTCCAGAACAGAAATCACAGTGATGTTTGATATGATGCATTAAGACATGATCATGATTTTGACATCCTATAATAATTTTCACCCAGGTAAACATGGCCCAGAATATCTCATGTGAGACACTGTGTAACCACCCCAGTAGTCCAACCAAACCTCTGCAGATCAGTCAGAGCGGAGCAGCTGATTTCATTGACAGGATCAAGCATGACTACTTCGTCCATCTGTAAGTATCATGTTCACTCACTTCACCAATCAAAGTTGTTTGGTTGGTTTGATATTTAATGCAACACTAAGCAATACGTCGGCTACATGACAGCAGTCTGTAAATAATCGAGTCTGGATCAGGCAGTCCAGAGGTGAACATCATGACCATCATTCTGCTCTCGTGGGTCAACCAGGTCAGTGAGTTTGAACATCCTGTTACTGAAGTTACTGAAGATCAATTCTAACCCAAATCTCTATGGGTACCTTGTGATTAAGGCAGTGTTGTAGCCTGCTGGCTAAAGTCACACTGAAAACCCAGATTAGACTCCCCACAGGGGTTCAGTGTGTGAAGCCCATTTCTGATGTGTCCCTACGGTGATATTGCTGGAATATTACTAAAAGTGGAGAAAAGCTACACTTACTTGCTCAGCATGTCATTGGGTCTTATGAAGCTAACCTATTGTAATACATACAAAAACCTAGATAGATAATTTAATGTCACGTTCACCCTCGAGCTTTAGCCGCTTGTCAGTGTCTCAGATTGAGTTCACACTGTTTGGCATAGCAAGCTCATCTGATAATGGCTCATGTGATGGCACTAAAATCTGAAAATGTTACTGTGTGGGCTAAGTAGTCTCAAATGTCATCTTATTGCAAGTAAGACATGCAGTCATTGACAAATCTTGTTCATTTTGAACGTCTGGGTTTTTTTAAGCATGTCATGTCCAGCAGTTTATTAAACAATTTTTTTTTCTTCATTAGTTGTCGCCTGACTAATTACTTAGTGTATTTTCCACCCCGTTATGTGATGTAGTGACGTATGATTCGCCTTATCATTACAGAATTGTTGATAATCTCCCATGCGCAACCAAATTTGAACTGCTCGACAGCAAAGAAGTTCAGTATGAGCACGGCTACAAGCTTGGATATGAAACTGGAAATGAGGTAATTACTGTATCCATATTATATAAAAAATCTTTAGGACGCTCCATTCTTTCAGTGTTCTACAGGTAACTTGTCTTGTCAGAGTAATAGGAAGGAATTGGTGATCTTTCCTTCTCTTGAGTTTTGCATATATTTCAAATGAGTGCATTTTCATACATCAGCTGATTACTGCCCAAACAAAGGATGAGTTAATTAACCGCTATTGAAATTTGCGTATTTATGGATGATAAATTTTTTGTAGGTGTACCTGAATAACCATCTGCGTCTTATCCTCAAGTATCACACAGATGATGAGTGAGTACCCTTCTCTGTGGACACAGCATAACATCAGTAATGAGTGTATTCTGTATAATACTTACATCAGCTAATCTCATAGATAAGCCAACCCATAACTTAGCAACCCCTCAATCTTTGTTCACCTTTTCGTTGTGATCATTTATCGGTAATAGTATCAACAAGTCCATACTGAATTATGCAAGTTTGTCCACTGAAAGTCATATTTCTTGTTACTGGACGATCACATGGCAACAAACTGTTGTCACAGTAGAAAATGTGAGATTGTGAGACCTCGTCAGGGACAGGTCAAGTTGTTCCATGTGTAATAACTATATTTGGTGGCAATACACCAAAGTGCTGTTGCTTATAACTTTAGTTATCATTATGGATATTTTAGGTGTTTTTACATTTAGTGGCAAAAGCTACAGTGCTAGAATATATTTCTTTTGGTAAAATATTAGGTTCAGAGACTATACTTGCCCGATTACTATATCAGAATTCATTTGGTTATGTTATTGGTTACGTTTAATGTTACCACTTCACTGGTTCATCGGGGAGAGATGCTGAGCTGATGGCTATTTTCAACACTGTATATGATTCAAATAAGCACAGTAATCTTAATCCCTGCATATAAGACAATGCAGAGTTGCAACTAATTATGAGGGAAGATGTAAATAATCTTGTTTAGTGAATTTTATTCTTTTTCATAGAGATCCTCCTGAGGGTACTTATAAGCATTTAAATGTTCTTTAAATTCTCGCGACAGTTGTAACTATATTTTTTCAATAAAATATATACAAAACAAAAAACATCGTTTTTGTCTTGTGAGACCACCCCTACAGGGCCCCTGGCCCCGTGACAGCCAAGAGCAGGTAACTCTTCAGACTATAGCCTCCAGCAAAACACTTCCTTTTCTGTCGCCCGCCTATGCAGACATGCTTCAGCCTTCAGAGATTCTTGCTTACCAAAGACAAAGACAAGTACTAAGATGAGTACCACAGAGGCTCAAACTGTATGTATGGTTTCTTTATTAGATGCATGGGGGCGCATTAGGAATCATTTTTTACAGTTTACTTGTCAAAATGTTGTAACTTTTGCCGTCCCTGTTGGTAGCCACGTGGTTAGCATAATGGTGGAAGGCAACCCTTTTTTCCCGCCAAAACTTTTCAGTTTTATGGCGGTCTTTTTTAAAGTAAGCTTGTGTTAGCTATACTTTTATGTACTTTATTCATATTATCTCCATATTTACTACTATTTTTTATAAAAAATATGTCGTAAACTATGGTGTAGTGGCACTTAGCTTTTACCTTAACTACGTAGGTGGTTTTAGTTTTAGCTTTGCGCCCATGCATGTCTTGTTTTATTTGTTGTTTATTATCCAACACTAGGAGGTTATTTGTTGCCTTGCAGTTTAAATCCTGCTCAACATGCAAATCCTCCATTCCGGCTAAAGACCTGCATGATGTATGTCTAAGGTGCCTAGTGGAATGTCATCACGACGATCAGTCTTGTGATGTGTGCGCGGGTTTTACCCCTCAGACCAGAAAGTCTAGACTCGCGGACTTCTTGTTCTATTCCAACCTACTTAAGGCGGGGGGGATATCTGGGCTCAGGACCCTCCATCTAAGCGCTCCCACAAAAAGAAAGGCGCAGCTTCCTCTTCGGAGGGGTCGGTTAAGAAGGCCAGGATGTCTAGGGACCCTTCCCCTTCTCCTGCCGCTGTATCCTCAGCACCTACCCCTACTTCACAAGCACCATTAATCTCTGTTGATTCAATTAATGCCTTGTTTCAGCAACAGATGTCTTCGGTACAATCAATGATAGATTCGGCGCTGTCTGGTTTCTGAAAGGAACTGGACGCCCGATCTTCATTGAGCGGCCATGGTGGTTCAGTTGAGGGAGGCCGCGGCCCGGGCTTAGGCTCGGAGAACGCTCCTCCCTCTGGGCAGCCGTCCTGCGCTTCGGGCGTTCAGGCGGATGTGCCTAGGGCAGTCGGCCCCCGCTTGTCCCGTGGGGCAAGTGGGGCAACGACGCCCAATGTCGGCGGCTTGACCTCGGTCAGCACGCCTATTACCACGATGGGCAGGCAGCCTAGTGCTGCCCAGCCGCTGGGGACATCGACATCCTATCCATTTCCTGGGCTCTTGGGTCACCCTCCGGTGGGGGGGCTTGCCCCAGTTGCCCAGGCGACCTAGTTCGGGCTCTGGCAGGGGCGAACCTAGCGGCTCGGCCCTTCTCAGTCTCTCTGCTCCTTCGAGTTCCGTGTTGGTAGCGCCCTCGACAGGCTCGCTTTACGGCGAAGGTTCCCTGTCTGAGGAGCGTGAGGAGATGGATATCGAGGAGGGGAGGAGTGCGAGTCGGAGGTCACATACTCGTTCGGTTCGTCCCTCAAACAGGTTAGAGAGAAAATTGCCGAGGTCTTACCTCAGGTTTCTATTCCTGTGTCGGAGCCCGACCCATTGGCGTTTCGGCTCCCCGGGGAGGCGTTCGCGCCTACTAAGGTCGCCGAGGCGAGGTTGCGTCTGCTCCCATCGCTGGTCGGGGAGGTAGTGAATCCGCTCCTTTCGGGTACCCGGTCGCGCTTTGATCTCCCGGAGATTAGCCGCCGGTATCAACTGGATGAGGATTCGGTGGTGGATGAGTGTGTGTAAGACTCGGTCACCCTGGGGGGGTCCTCCTCCTCTTCCTTGGCCTCGGCCTGGCAGGGCCAGCGGCTGCCGCCCTTCTCCAGCGCTAAGGTCCGCCTATCGTTCCTTTGAGGAGCAATATAGGTGTGCGGCCCAGCAGCTGGGAGTAGTGGTCCATTCGGCTTACCTTTCTGCTTTGCAGGGGCAGCTGTTGGATCATGGGAGCACTGCTGACGACTCTCCGTCGGCAGTGTTGGGCCGGCAGCTTACGGACGTGCGCTCTCATCTGGCGAGGGACAGCATTAGGTGCTATGCTAGCCAGATGATGGGGGCCGTCATGGGGTTGCGTCGGCTATGGCTATCTGTAGCCAGGTACTCTCCCGCTACCCAGCAGGCACTCCTGTGTCTGCCCTACAGGTTGGGATCTTCCCTCTTCCCTGGGGCACTACAGGTTGTGCGGGAGGCCGCAGAGGCTGTTAGCACTTTCAAGGACTCTAAGCCCTTGTTAGAGCAATCCTCCTCGTCTCACCAACGGCCTCCCACTCTTGCTTCAGCTTACCCTTCGGCGCCGGCGAAGGAAGGTGCTAAGTGGACTGCTCCGCTGCAGCACAAACGTAGCAAGAGGGCGAAAGGCAAAGGCAAGGGGCCTGTGTTGCAGCAGTCGCAGCAACAGCAGCCTTTTCGGGGCAAAGGGAAGCCTGCCCCGGCTTCCCGTTAAACATTTGCCCAGAGCCTTTGGTGTCCCCCACACAAGCAGGCGGAGAACTGCCGAATGTGGGGTACATTGCCTTGCGCCAGAAGTCCCTGTAGGCGGCAGGCTGTCACTATTCCTTTCAGAATGACAGGCAGCCACTTCAAATCCCAGGGTCCTGTCCACAGTCAGGGATGGCAATATGCCCCAGTGGAAGCGAGACCCTCCATGCTTCTCAGGGATTCGGCACACGCCGCTGTCGTTCTCCCGGGAAAAAGCAGAGGTCCTCCGTGCCGAGGTCCAGTCGTTACTGGACAAGGCTGCCATCGAGATGGTTCCGGAAGGTCAACAAGAAGACGGGTTTTATTCCAAGTACTTCCTTGTGACCTAGAAGGACGGAGGGTTCAGACTTGAATCTCAAGGGGCTGAACAAGTTCATAGAGGTTCCGTTCTTCAGGATGGAGACACTGCGGTCAGTGATCTCTTCCGTAGAGACAGGGGATTGGCTCACGTCAATCGATCTCAAGGACCCTTACCTCCATGTTCCGATACACTCCGAGTTCAAGAAATACTTTCGGTTTTCGTTCGACGGGAAGGGTTATCAGTTTCGGGTTCTACCCATCGGCATCTCCACAGCGCCGAGGGTGTTCACCAAACTTATGTTGGTTCCGGCTCAGCTAGCCAGGTCACAGGGCAGGTGTTGTCATCCGTACCTGGACGATTGGCTTTTGAGGGCCCTCGGGTTCCTGTTATCACACGATGCCACACACCAAGTGATGGACATCCTGTTGAAGCTCGGCTGGATCATCAATCTCAAGAAATCAGACCTGACCCCCACGCAGGATCTGGTGTTCTTGGGGGCACGGTTCAATACGGCTCAGGGGATTGTTTCCCTAGCCCCAGACCGCATCGTCAAAGTTCAGAGAACTGTATTTCAGTTTTTTGAGTTCCCCAGAGCCACAGCAAGAACTTGGCTTCATTTGCATGGCACTATGGCGGCTACAGTGGACGTGGTCTGGCGTGCGAGGTTGAGGATGCGACCCATTCAACAGGCGTTAGCCCAGTTGTGGTCCCATTTGGAGAGCTACGAGACTATTCTCGAGACTCCCGCTTGGTTGATTCCTCACCTGCAGTGGTGGACGGAAGTCGGAAATCTGTCCAGGGGGATCCCCTTAGAGACACCGACACCTTCCCTCTCGATTCAGACGGACGCCTCCCTCACAGGCTGGGGGGCGTCCTGGGCGAACTATCGGTCTCGGGTCGTTGGGCTGAGGACGAAGTTACCCTACACATCAATGTGTTGGAATTGAGAGCAGTCCGCCGGGTGTTTGAGAGCTTCGTGGAGTCAGTGCGGGGTCAAGTGGTTCGCCTAGCGATGGACAACCAGACCGCTATGACGTATATCCTGAAGCAAGGCGGCACAGTGTCTCCGTCCCTCCTTCAGGAGGCGTGGCAGTTTCTGATTTGGTGCGACCAGTTCGACATTCAGGTACTCCCTGTTTATCTCCCGGGCATAGACAACGTCCGCGCAGATGCGCTATCGAGACGTATACTAGCCCCACACGAGTGGATGCTGCATAAGGGGATATTTGGGATTATTTCCCAGTTGTTCGGGTCGTTCCAGGTAGATCTGTTTGCCTCTGGGGCGACGAACCAGATTCCTGTGTTTTGCTCAAGGATACCGGATCCGAGAGCGATAGCCAACGACGCCTTTCTGCTCGATTGGACAGAGTACTTTGGGCGTTCCCACCAGTGCCTCTGATCTCACGAGTCCTCTCGCAGCTGACCGCACAACCGGCTCGGCTACTTGTGCTTCTAGCACCGCTTTGGTCGGCTCAAAGCTGGTTTCCGGTAATTCTCAGGTTTCTGGCTCAGCCTCCTGTACTATTACCCTTTCGACCGGACTTACTATCCCAGAACGGAGCGCCACACCCCAATCCCAGGATTCAGTGGGTGGCTTGGCCGCTGTCCGGAGTCGCCTCCATGCGAGAGGAATTCCTGCACCAGTTGCAGAAAATTCTGGCTTCGCGGAGGGATTCGACGAACGTTCAATATGAGGATAGATGGGCCTGTTTTGCGCGCTGGTGTGTCGACAGGGGGATTCTCGATCCCTTTTCTGCAGATCTAGTATCTGTGTTGGAGTTTCTGCAATCTAAACTGGAAGCCCGTCTGGCCGCTTCTACAGTTAGTGGTTACTCCACGGCAATCTCTGCCTTCCACATTCCTGTCGATGGTGCATTATTGGGGCAGCACCCTCTAGTTCAGCGCTTCCTTGCAGGCGTGGACAGAATCCGTCCGTCTGTCCGGCGGATTAGTCCCCCGTGGGACTTGCCAGTCGTTCTTGATTGGCTGTCCGGTCCTCTTTTTCACAACCTGTCAGCTCTGTCCCTCCAGCTGTTGACATGGAAGACTGCTTTTCTTGTGGCGGTAACCTCTGGCAGGCGGGTAGGTGACATACACGCTATGTCCGCCAACCCTGAATTAACAGTGTTTCACAAAGACAGAGTGAGCATTCGATTGCCAGATACTTACCGTCCTAAGAGAGATAGCACCTTTCACGTTACGGTGCCTATTGAGTTTCCTGCTTTCACGCACCCTTCACCGCCCGATACCTCTCTTCGACGTGAGCACGTCTTAGATGTCCGTAAGACCCTTAAGGCTTATATCAAACGAACAAAAGACATTAGGAAGAATGATCAATTGTTCTGCTGTTATGGTGGTGGCAAGGCTGGCCTTCCGGCGAACAAGCAGACCATATCTAGGTGGCTTGTCTCTGCCATTTGTATGGGATACACCTCAAAAGGTCGTACGCCTCCTGAGGGTTTGAAAGCTCATTCGGTTAGGGCTGTGGCGACGTCTAAGGCATATGCGTCTGCCTTGCCCATTGAGGAGATCTGCTCCGCTGCTATTTGGAGCCGACCGAGCACGTTCATCCGTCATTATCAGTTCGACAGACTGTCAAGCGAGCGTGCTCGGTTTGGCCAGTGAGTTCTCACCAGTGGGCAGGGCACCTTACGACTTTCTCATAGAAATGTAGGGTTAGACCGTGTAATAGCCTGGCCCTGGTCCGCACCCCAGCTGCAAGGCATAGAAGGTCACGTGACCAGGTAAGTTTGATTCCTTGTTACTTTCAGTTCAGAGCAGACAGAATTCCTCTCCCTTTTGGAGTCTGTCTTATGCTTATAAGTACCCCAAGGAGGATCTCTATGAAAAAGAATCAAACAAACCTGTAGAGGTTGCAGATTCTTTGAATAGAGTCCTCCTTGGGGTAAGGCCACCCACCTCCCCACATTCTGTCTGTATTGCTTACAGAACGGAAGTGTTTTGCTGGAGGCTATAGTCTGAAGAGTTACCTGCTCTTGGCTGTCACGGGGCCAGGGGCCCTGTAGGGGTGGTCTCACAAGACAAAAACGATGTTTTTTGTTTTGTATATATTTTATTGAAAAAATATAGTTACAACTGTCGCGAGAATTTAAAGAACATTTAAATGCTTATAAGTACCCCAAGGAGGACTCTATTCAAAGAATCTGCACCTCTACAGGTTTGTTCGAATTTCAATTTTAATCTTTACTTTTCTTTTGTTCATTCAAACCAATACATTGTTGTTTTCTTATCCCAGGAAAAAAAGTTTGACCAAACTCTGACCCATAGATAACAGACCCCCTTCTTGCTTCACGCGCGCACACACACACACTCACATACACTCACACACTCACACACTCACACACACTCACACACAACAGACCGACCGACCGACCGACCGAAAGTTTGGCGAATCCACAGTAATATACAGTAGTCTTCTCTATAAGCGCTGTACAACACCAGTAATGAATAAGTATCCAATACCCTTCGCTTTAGACTCTTGTTTTGTTCATTGTCAATAGTGCACCCCTTTTCTTTTTCAGCATTGTATTCAGAGTGGTTGCTTTTGAAGTGGAACCAAGGAGGTAAGAATATAATAGCTTGTCTTAAAGTTTTGGATGGACAATGTGCAGAAACACAGATTTCATCATGGGTCATTGTCCACCCTGGCAGTGCCTGGATCTGCTGATCATGGGTTACAACAATCTTCCTTGTAATATGTACTTACTCTGTGCTAGCCTCTGTGCACAGTTCTAACCCTCTCAACAAATAAAGCTGGTTGCTCCATGCGGCGTAAACCTTCTCACTCACTCACTCACTCACCTCAAGAAACATACGGTTCCTGTACAAAATATCAAAAACATATATATGCAGATATATGAAATGGTACTGACATGGCACAATGCCCAAAAAGTTTCTCCACATACATGTCTACCATGTGCCTGTTAATTTCATCACCGAAAAGATGTGTTTGTTTTTTTTTTTACATAAATTTCAAATGTATTAGAACAAATAATATTAGAAAGACAAGGGTCGTTACTCAGAGCAGTTCCATTTGTGCTGAAAGATCTGTATCCACATTGTGGAAAAGACAGTTGGTAAACACCTTCTGATTGAATTGATCTTTGTGGTGTGTATGTGTGGACAGGTGTGCTGGTGATACACCTTCTTGACAGTTTCAATTTAAGAGGAAGTCCAGCCTTCCATGAGTGAATAATGCAGTAGTGCAAGTCACATTACTTTGCCGAGGCTGCAAATGGTACTGCCAACTATAACTATTGCATACCAAATTTGAGTTCCTTGAGATACAATATACATGGCTATTGCTGTGTCAAATTAACACCATCAACATAGTGTCTGATCTTCTGATAAATCCAACAAATTTGCGGACAGTCCGGTGTCTACAGAAGTATACAGCCTCATGTCCCCATGTCCTACTATATATTTCACAATGACTTTGACTGAATTTATACTATGTGACATGTCACAGTTGTTTTTGCTGTTTGTAGATTTTACGTTTGTCCATAATTTCGGTGCCAACTGATGGCAATTATAAGATGTTAAATAATGTTAAATTTGAATTGTGTGTTTAATTTTTATTCAATTCGTCCTGTGAATTTTCCGTGGGTCAGACAGACGCCTGAAACTTAAAGGACCCAATGTTCTGTTACTTTGAAACACTATTCGTGAACACAGCATGGTCATTCCCTACTGTGCATCAATCACTTAATTGCAATATTGTATTCATGAATAATTATTCATATTCGTTACCCAATATTTGTGAAACAACATATTTGCCACGTCTGTGTTCGTTACATCCCTAGCAATCATATGACCTATCCTTGACCATGCTTTGGATAGTTTATAGTCCGCACCAACCAGTTATATGTTAAGATATATGTTAGTTATATGTTTAGTCGTGTCTTTGTCCTTTCAGTATCAATAATGGAGAATTAAGTGTTGATGACAAGGGTGTCTGTAAGCAGAAGAACCTGGACAGAAAACCTGCCCCTCAGAAAATCAATGCCCAAGGTATGTTTTGACTGCTTTGAAAGAAATAATTATTACTGGATACTACACTGTACGTGCATACCTAACAGAATTGGTTGGTTGGTTGGTTGGTTGGTATTTCTCCTCTTAAAGTCTCTTGGTTGTAGAGGACTGATTGATCATGAAACAGTTGTTGACTTAGGTTACTTGTCACACTTTCAACAACTGTTGCCTCTACTATTTGCACACCCACTGACTAGGCCGGTAGTTCATGTTCCATGTTGATTACTTTTGTATTACATGTTTCTAAATGAAAATAGATCTGAATACTAGGTATATTCTTCTTCGTTGCTTGTCCATCAGTGACTGTATCAGTAAAAATGTAGCTTTTAGTTT
This sequence comes from Haliotis asinina, assembly GCF_037392515.1. NCBI lineage: Eukaryota > Metazoa > Mollusca > Gastropoda > Lepetellida > Haliotidae > Haliotis > Haliotis asinina. Next base: position 42,860,612 of record NC_090286.1, read on the forward strand.
GTGAGAAGTTCAAGTTTTGATTTCATTGTGCAAAAGCTATTGCTGTTACTCGGCCATTTGTATTCATGTTGGGGTTAATAATTTGACCTTAAATGTTTGAGTTGACAATAATTAGTGGTCCTGTCTGTACTTCGCTGGTCCAAAATAGCATTTGTGGATTAACATCACTATCAATACCAAAATCCACATGCCATCAGAACCAATGCAAACTTGAAGCATGCTAAGCAAAGCAAAGTTATCATTTAGAGGGCCTCATGAATTTTTTTTAGCCAGGGCCCACAGGACTTGTGTAAAATTGGCACATTGGTTAATCATTTTGCAATCATCAACGTTACCAGATACTTCTCAAACTAAACTTTCTCACAGAAATATTTCTTAACTAGATGATGGACACCCATGCTGAATGTTTGATTTGGGACTTGCAGTCGTACATTTGTTATATGTAAAGTACGTGCAGAAGTAGAAAAAATACAAATAGCACAAGTTGAAATTACTCACTTTGGCCTAAATGGGCATTGCGTAAGAGGTTATCCAGAAAATCATTTTTACTCATAAAATCGGGCAAAACTTCCCCAAAAAGTACAAATGGGAGCTGGAAATCTTACATCAGACTATAGATAGCAATAGGGTCACTCAGCCAGGTATGCCACCAGGCATGAATTGCATCTGCTGCTTTTAGACACAAGGGTACATCACAAAGATAATTGGTGCTTTTCCAACATCAGACTATAGATAGCAATAGGGTCACTCAGCCAGGTATGCCACCTGGCATGAATTGCATCTGCTGCTTTTAGACACAAGGGTACATCACAAAGATAATTGGTGCTTTTCCATGGGTGTGGAATATGTCTTGTCAATTAATTAACATGTACATGTTTCTCTTTCATAAGGTTAATGTTGACATATGTAAAAGAGAGTGATGCCCATAGAAAAGCTTAAATGAGCCATCATATTAAATGTCTCAAAATACATGTGTGGCATGATCACAGGAAGATCAACAGGACTGGATGTTATTATCCCCTGTAACACATTTTGTGCGGTCTGTTAAAATGCACTCTGTCTGTGCATCCGTGCACATTTGTCTTTTCCGGAGCAGAACTTCAAAACCGTTCTTTATTTCTTCACCAAACATGGCACATAGATTGGTCTGGTTGTGTACTGATGCCTTTGGGTAGTTCTGAATTTCTGGATAAAATGTATTTCTGCATTTCCAAAAGCAACATGTTCGACTTTTACTGAATTTGATGGTAGTGTTCTTTTCCAGAGCAGAACTGTAAAACCTTTCAGTATTTCTTCATCAAACTTGGCACATAGATTGGTCTGGTGTTGTTCTGGTGTTTTTTGGTAGGGTTGGAATTCTGACTAAAATATATGAGTACTCGCCTTCCACTTTGCCAAAACATTTGACGTCATCATAAGTATTAGACATATTCATGAAGATTATTTTGCCATTGTGGGGGATATTGATGACATGTCTTTTGACATGTCTTTTACTTTGCCAGTTTAATCCCCCCAAAAGACTATCCTTTCTTAGCTGATATTGCTATCCCCAAGTGAGGGTGAGATTTCATGGTAGCTACATCTGAATAGTTTTAGTACTAAAGTTATATTCCATGTCAGCTATCATTTATAATGATATGATGTCTAATTTTAAAATGGGCTTTTGAAAAATGTCCTTTATAATACAATGTTATCAGACACTAATTTGCATAAAATCATGATCTGTTCCAAATAAGTTGCTTTTGACTTAAGAAAAAAAACCCATTGCTCATTTCTGCAATAATCAATCCTGAGGAAGATCCTTTTTTTACATTTCTTATCTCCCTTCCACTGAGACTGTAGATAGGATGAACATGGTGTAACAGATATTTCAGTTTTATGTGTTGAAAAGGCTTTTTTCTGTTTCTGACAGTACTTAAGTACCATGTTCAGTGTGTGTATTTTGCAGAATCTTCTTGTAAATCTTTTGTGTTTTGTGCAGAGATCCCCTATGAATAAACTATCGCCATGAAAACCAGTGATGACTAGAGTTTCAGAGATAGATATCAGGGGCCCCTTTCACAAAATTCTTGTAAGCCTAAGGTCTTGTAACTTTTCTCATAGCATTCCTACTTCCTATTTTACAGTACAGGAGGTACGATGCTACGAGAAAAGCTACGAGATCTTAGGCTTACGAGAGTTTCATGAAACGGGCCCCAGATTGCTGACCCAATAACTGTTGAGTTCAGCAGATTATCAAAAGAACATCTACTCTGCTTGTCTAAAGACACATCTTCCATTTTGAGAAACTTGTGGGAGATAAAGTAGATTGTTGCTGAAACATTTTTTGTGATGTTTTGGAATTATACACGTTGTAAAGCCAGACCAATTTTATTTCTTGTTTTATACAGATGTGTCTGTCCGTCCCACATCCACTTCATAATTTGCCAGAAACAAAATACTTTGAGTATTTAAAAGGAATATAATTTTGATTAGTGATTTTATATCATTATGTTTTCCCCTCCTGTCTTTAGGTTTTCTGAGTATAAAAATACATAAAACAAGAAAAAAATGGGTCTGGGCCTAACTTTGAATTTCCATCCCTGCATATCTGGTGTTCTACACTGTGAATATGACTTGTCCTGAAATATTTGAGTCGTTATTTTACACAACTCTGTTTCAGGTGTGACAGATGTGCTGTTCACATATGAGGTGAACTGGGTTAAGAGTGAGATCCGTTGGGCCTCCCGCTGGGACACCTACTTGTCCATGAGTGATGTCCAGATTCACTGGTTCTCTATCGTCAACTCTGTCGTCGTTGTCTTCTTCCTCTCAGGTTAGCCATCTTGCATGTGACCTTGACCCATTTCATTTTGAAATGAAATGAGTAGGATAGACTTAACTGGGTTACTTTACTGGAGGGGCATTTGAGTACCCTAGAGATTAAAGCGTTGGATCGTCACATTGAAAACATGGGTTCATACCCAACTTGGGTACTGTGAATCCCATTTCTGGTGTACCCACCATGATATTTGCTAAGAATTATTGCTAAAAGGGATGTAAAACTCACTCGCACACTGCTTTAACTGACATTATGGGAAAAGGTGATATTTATTGATGACAACTACTGCAATGTGAGGAAAATTACATTCAGGTCTAATCAGGTGGCTGACACAATTTTGCAGTGTTGCCATGGGGATTTTAGAGTTGACTCTATCTTCATGGTCCCAGTTTGGCTTGGTTTGGTTGTTGAAGACCAGTTATAACCCGAATCCTCTGGTTGATGGTGGTGACTCATTAGCATCGTAGTAATGGGTATGAGTCACAGACACTGTCATAGAACAACATTCAGCAGTGACTCAAGTTGAAAAGTGAACTTTCCTCCACCATTGCCATCCTCGGTATTTCCAGGGTATACGTCCGATAAATCTCAAGTATACCCTAGACGCATCTATGGTTCAGCCCAATAATTTTGTTACCTCCCTTGGCTGACTTTTTATCCAGTCAGGTGTCAACACTGAGAAGTTGTGTGTACCAATCACAACTCACTTTCGCGTTTGAAATTTAAATGATTAAAATTGGCTATACAAATCATGCAGAGGAACTCTGAAAGAGGTAGGAGTTCTTGCATATATTTTTTAAAGTTTCAGACCTGACAATTTGTATTATTTTCACAAAATCTGAGTCACACTGCGAACATACCTTCATGGCTGCGACCACTGTCTTTGTTGACACTGATAAACTTGGTTGTAACCGTGGCTTAGCTGATTGGCTACTGTGAGAATGCGGAGCTAGCAAACGGAGGTAATAGGATTATCTGGTAGTAGATGTATCAAGGGTATAGTGGAGATTTATCAGAACATATACAGTGGAGATATCGAGGATGACCAGTGCGGCTAAAATAAGATTCAAGAAGGATAAGTAGCATTTCCTGGTAGACTTCAAGTTGTAACAAGATGGTTTCTCTGTTAAGGATAAAGTTTACAGAATGGTGAAATATTGAAAATATGAGATAATATCTGTCCTATGCTGTGTATTTACATGTGAAAATAATGTTGCATAGTGTTTGAAGAAACTTATTCAGTATTTTCCAGTCATCATTTGCAATTAGACCAAAATATATCTGCCTGTCTCAGAAAATCCTATGTTGCCTTGGATACATCATTCTCTTCCCACAGAAGTTACCCAGGTCACATCTTACCATGTAGCCTCTGTTCTAATACGTCCATATTTCCTGGCTCTTGTACAAGCCGCTGGCAGCAAAATATCGCAAAACATATGATCTCCTTTCTTTCTATCCAGTCAGAACACCAGTTACACATCCTTTGATCCAACATAGCTGCCACCATGGAGCTACATGATCAATATGCGAAGGATGGATTCGGTATTGCTTGTATAATTGAAAATCAGAAACTAGCAGTAAAAAGTGTAGAAATAGCAGTAGAAATATCCTCCCTCTCCCGATGACTTACATATACACACAAGACATTTAATGGCAAGCTTGTCCGTGGTCAGCAAGGGCAGTGAGACACCATTGATCCACCTTGACAGAGGCTCTAGTATTCCTGAAACAAACAGAAATTATAGAGACTTTTGAATGGTCACTTTTCAAACAACATCTCTGATTGCACAAGTTAATCTGATTGCAACCAATCATGAATCCTGAACGCTCGCACCATGAAGGGCCACATTAGAACACAGGTTACAAAGAAAGATATGGCTTGAGTAACCCCTGTGAGTGGAGAATGTGTATACAAATCATGCAGAAATGATGACCACTGACATTATTATTCACTCAGGTATCCTGACAATGATCATGGTCCGTACCCTACGTCGTGACATTGCAAAATACAATAAAGATGAAGACGTGGTAAGTTTATCTCTATGGTATCATTTTCCCTATATGTAACAGTTTCCAAATGGTACAAAGCAAGTCCCACTGACTAATATTATTCCTTATGATTCTAAGATGTAATTGATTTCAAGTCTTAAAAATATGTCATTAGCTGTAGTGTTTTCCTCATTACCAAGGCAAGGGGGCAGCTTAGTGATTATAGGGTTCGCTTTTCATGCCAAAAACCCTGGTTCAATTCACCTCATTGTGTACAATGTGGGGCGTGATATTGCTGGAATATTGCTAAAAGTTGTGTAGAACATTGCTCACTCACTCACTCAAGCAAGCACCCACCCTGATGTCGAAAGTTCAAAGTCAGATGCCAGGAACAGGATATTTTCCATCACTGGAATTTCTGCAGCGTAAAGGGGACTAAAGTCTGTTTACCCATTTTCAGGATGAGACCATTGAGGAAACTGGTTGGAAGCTTGTCCATGGTGATGTGTTCCGCCCTCCACGGAAGTCCAAGATCCTCGCAGCTCTGGTCGGCTCGGGCATGCAGATTTTCTTTATGGCCCTTATCACTATATGTGAGTAGAGATGCATGAGTTAAAAACTTGTCCTTGCAGGATCATGGCTATCTGTTGTCCTTTTTAAGAACCAGGTTTTATGTTGGTAATTCACGTTCTATGTAGGGCATCTGCTTAGATAATATACCGTAGATAACAATCAAAAGACGAGACAAGAAGTGTTAATAATTCGTTGATAACACTGGAATGTTGATGCATTCCTGAATGGAAAGGAAGTAACTCCTTTCAGCAGAATATATATCCAATACTGTCATTGGATGACTTCTCCATCAATCCCAAGCAAATCTCACTTTTGCAATATTTTGTTGCAGTATTTGGTGTTTTACTGGGTAACTCTAAAGTAGGTTCCAAGTCCTCAAATGTTGAATGGTTGTGTCAGATCGATTTTGATCATTGTATTTGTTCCAGTTTTTGCCATGCTCGGAATGTTGTCTCCAGCCTCACGAGGAGCTCTCATGACTGCTGCCATCTTCCTGTTTATGTTCTCAGGGTAAGTATTTTATTAAACTCTTAGCAGATCGATTATTTTTATGTTGGCCTTTTTCAACTTTTCCTTACTTTATATTTCATGTAGGATCAGCATTTGTTTCATTATCTTTCAGTTTGTTTGCTGGCTATTTCTCAGCCCGTATCTACAAAACCTTGAAAGGTCTCCAGTGGAAACAAGCTGCACTACAGGTAAGTCGATCAGTATGTGAGTTTCACAGAGAAAGTAAGGATGAATACAGTCATCCAGTGTATAATATGACTCATCAATTTCATTTCATCTGATAAGATGAATTGTTACTTCAATGACAACATTATATTAGCCTTATATGAGATTACTATTACAATCAGCGGGCCCTACTTAGAATAGAATGGTATATCAGGGATTGGGAAAGGCAGGGGCCATGTGCCATTTAATTCTTTACGTTTACTATTGATACAAGGGCAGCAGCCCTTTCTAAATTCAGAAAATGACTAATAATCCTGACAATGGACCAATAGCTTGAATATTACTGAGTAGGGTTTTAACAACCAAACACATCAGCTGACATGGTTCCTCTTCAGACTGGCTTGCTGTTCCCTGGAGTTGTGTTCGGCATCTGTTTCCTTCTCAACTTCTTCATCTGGGGCAAGCACTCGTCTGGTGCTGTGCCATTCACTACTATGATTGCACTGCTGTGTATGTGGTTTGGAATTGCTCTACCGCTTGTGTTCCTGGGATACTACTTCGGATACCGCAAACAGGTGAGCTAGGCACATGATGTTTGATGGATAGGTGCAGGTGGTGTTATACAGTGTCAAGATTTTGTTGCTTTCAAGAATTTTGATTAGTTGTGATGGTGAATGCTTTTCTGCTTTACTGAAAAGTTGAAATTGTACTTTTATTTAGGGGTTGTGGGGTAGCCTAATGGTTAATGTGTTCACTCATCATACCGAACACTTGGGTACAATGTGTGAAGCCCATTTCTGGTGTCCCCTGCTGTGATATTGCTGGAAAATTGCTAAAAGCAGCATAAAACCATACTAACTCTGTATTCTTTTATTCTAGTGTGAATGTGGCTTTGTGAAAAATAAGTTATTCATAGAATGTACTACTCAAAGCAGTTAAGGGCCACCTGATTCTGTTATATTACTGGAGTTTCTTTGTTGTGACGACCCGTGAAGGTACCGGGGTAGAATAGGCCTTCTGCAACCCATGCTTGCCGTAAAAGGCGACTATGCTTGACGTAAGAAGTGACTAACGGGATCAAGTAGTCAGGCTTGCTGACTTGGTTGGCACATGTCATTGGTTCCCATTTGCGCAGATCCATGCTCATGTTGTTGATCACTGGAATGTCTGGTCCAGACTCGATTATTTACAGATCGTCGCCATATAGCTGGAATATTGCTGAGTGCAGCTTAAAACTAAACTCACTCACTCTTCGTTGTGACATTTCTGCTTCGTCTTTATTCTAGTCTTGTTTCTAAATGATTTGTCTGGAATTGCTAGAAAGACAGTGACCATGACATGTGACATTTGCAGCCCTATGAGCATCCTGTTCGAACCAACCAGATCCCCAGACAGGTGCCGGAACAGACCTGGTACATGAACTCCTTTCTTGGGTACGTATCATCGTCTTTGAACTCTTTAACTCTTGCTTAGTTTGATGTTTGAACATTATTCATGTTTAGTTTGTAGCCCATTGTAGCCCTTCTTTTCCCCAAGCAAATAGCGACTATGTTACAAGGGAAATTTGGAGTGGGAGTAGGGACAGGGGTAGAGTATATGACAGCAGGAATGCAAAGGACACAAGTCAGTTTGACTAGTATTATAGAACCTGATGTCTTGTAACATGGTTACACATTTTCTTGATTTTCAACTATTCAACGTTTCATGTGACACTCAGTCATTATGGTTCAGTCTCAGTATGACACCACTTCTATTTGCAGTACCCTGATGGCTGGCATCCTGCCCTTCGGGGCTATGTTCATTGAACTCTTCTTCATCTTCACTGTGAGTATACCATTATGGTAGGGATACACATATTGCACTGTCAAGTAGTTGTAGGTATGCCTACTACTGCTTGTATCAGTTCAGAACATTTTGAGATATTAATGTGTATAAATATGTGGAAATTAATGGAAGATGTTTATCCCATGATTGTAATTCTTTACATATTTCTATTGGACCACTACTTGTTTTGACAAAACATCTATGTTGTTATAATCAATATCAAGAACCGGTTTTCAGTAACCTGTGCTTGTCATAAGAGGCATCTAACGGACCATGTGGTCACATGTTGACACATGTCATTGTATCCAAATGGCATAGATCGATGTTCATGCAGTTGATCACAGTGTAATCTGGTCCAGATTTGATTATTTATAGACTGCTGCCTTATGTCTTGAATATTGCTTAGTGCAGCATTAAACAACAAACAAATATGATACCTGAGTAATATGCGTACCCCTGACATCAGAAAACTATGAGTTTTCTATAGAGAAAAATGCTTTTGCAGTTAAGCTTGGATTCTTTGTTGCAGGCCATCTGGGAAAACCAGTTCTACTACCTGTTTGGTTTTCTTTTCATTGTGTTCATCATTCTCATCGTCTCTGTTTCACAAATCTCCATCGTCATGGTCTACTTTCAACTGTGTGGTGAGGTAGGCATTTCTTTATTCAACTTTCATAACAGTGGTTTAATGTTAAATTGCATATTTAAGTTGTGATTTGTTGACATGGTATTTCAGGTGTGACTTTGTATTCTTATAAATATCATCTTCTGTTAATAAATATTCTCCATTTGTATGTGACTATTGCTCCCTCTGTAGGGAGGCTTGTTAGTCAGCTTATTTGCCATTAATAGCAGCTGATCTTGAAAGTCTTATAGTGTACTTATAGTGAGCATTGCACTCTCCACCGACATTTATGTTGGTCTTCCACTGGGGCATCAGTGATGGGACACAAGGGTTCACTCATGTCTAACTCCATGTACCCAGGACCCTCATCAGATAAAATAAATAATGGTCCTTGAATTGTTGTGTTATGCAGCATATCTTATTCAAGTACAATATGAATTATTTGTTTTACGTAACATCTATTCTGTTATTTTGTACTCTGACTGGATCTCTCTTTGCAGGACTACCACTGGTGGTGGAGATCCTATATTGTGTCTGGAGGCTCTGCTGTGTACATCTTTGCATACTCTGTTTTCTATTTCATAACTAAGGTAAGTGTTAGACTCTTATCCAGAAGGGGGCGGTTGGGTAGCCCAGTGGTTAAACATTTGCTTGTCACATCTAGAAACTGAGTTTGATTCACCTCATAGGTGCAGTGTGTGAATCCAATTCTAGTGTAATCTGTCATGATATTGCTGAAATAGTGCTAAAAGGTGTGTAGAACAGTACCCACTCTTCATGACTGCCTGATTGTTTAGAACTCAATATTTTTTCTACTCGCTTCTTTGTACTATTCAGAATTTGATTGGATATTTGCTTTTACATTTCAGCTTGAGATCACAGAGTTCATCCCTACACTGTTGTACTTTGGCTACACTGGGATCATTGTGCTCACGTTCTGGGTGCTGACAGGCACAATTGGCTTCTATGCAGCGTACTGGTTCATCCGCAAGATATACGCTGCCATCAAGATAGATTAAGGGTTGTAATTTTAGGTGTGTTCCGACTTTGAATGAGGTTATGTGTGGTCACGAGTGAGAGACGTAATCTTTCAGTGTATTCAATAAGGAAAGAGGTGTTGACTCTCATACGTAAGGGGGTATTTTACTGTGGTGATGTTACTAAGGTATTTTTATTGGATACTGGAATGTACATGAAGATATTGTGTTCTTCAGAGCAAGATTATTCCCAATATGAAACTGTTGTGTAATTTCTGGAAAATAATCCTGATATCCTTGAAAAGCTGTCTTCAACTCACTCCCAGACCTCTATCTTTAAGGTATTTTGTGAGGTAATTTTGATGATAAATCAACAAAGTTCATTCTATCTATTTGAATGGTTGACTGATAATAGTTTTCATTTCTAGAGAAATATGTTAGTACAGGTAGCGAATATTTGGACCATTTTGTGAACAAATATCTTACAGTAATGAATCTTGAATCAGCTTGTGTAATTAATGTTTATATTGTATTATAAAACAGTCAGACATACTGTGTACATATCCGTGTATATATAAACGTTTCATTAGCAGATCAATATTTCATTGTGATTTACAAGAAAGTGCTTACATTTATATATTGTATTCCATTAACAGTTTGGGAGAAAAACTTAACATACAGAAACCATGATGAGGTTTGTTTATTGTAATTTTGTGAAAATGGTGTTGCATGGAAGCTTCAGCCCCATCATTCCAAGTATTTTATACTTATTCTCTGAATGAAATAGGAATTCATGGAGGTGAAGTTGTGTAGGATACAAGTTATCTGCATCATCGGCGAAAGCTAATGTCAGATCGTTCAGAAAACATGCAGACTGTTCTATTGTTTTCTAGTTGTACTCTCATGGAAAGAACTTAGTATCACTAAACAGCCAGTCAATCCTAAATGATTCGACAATGTCGTGAACAAATTGTTACTTGTAAGCCTGTAAAGCTTTGTGTAATGTTTTCAGAGAACCAATCATTCTGTATTTGCTTTTGGGTTTGTTTTCTGTTTTCTGGGTATATGTGAAACTGTTTCGCGCTCTGACTTTTAAGGATGCATTTACGAAGTCTCTGACCATGCTTTGCGAAGATGGTTCAGATGATGTTTTGAAGACAGTGACATCATTTATATTAATGGCTTTAGTCTCTTTTCATGTGTGTTGTGGGTGAAAATATTTAAAGACAAGTTATAATTCAATATTGATGTATTTATTTATCTCCTTGAGGTTCTTCCAGGATCTTTTCTTTTTTCTATATGGTACATGTTGATTCATCACATAAATTTCCCTTTGTTAGAATTATTCTCTAGCTGCTTCTTATGGTGTAAGCATTTCTTAAGAATATGCATAATTTTACAAGTTCGCTCCAAGTATGTAAGAAGACCACCTGTTGTCAGCTGCCATAGCAACGCATCACATTCTGCATAGCAAGTTGATTCAAACTCATGATGCATCACTATCATTATTTATGTTCATCTTGTTTACAAATGTTATGTGTACGTAGCTATGTTTGTTTGTTATGTTTCATAAACTTTTAAACCTTTTGTTTCATACTTCAGTTTGTTAGTGGATAGCGATTGTAACCTTGTTCCAAGCCAGTCAGAAGCTCACAGTCAACAAGCTTTGTGCTGGCGTTCAGAACTTGTCTTGCTTTAAATCACTTCGTTAAAACTGCTTCTCCAAGAAAGTTTTATTAGAATCAAATATTCATTGTAGTCCACAACAGATCATCCTCAATATCTCCAGCGTATACGTTCTGATAAGTCTCCATTGGACACATCTGTGGGTCAGCCCGATAATTTTATTACCTCCCTTTGCTGGCTCCGCATTCTCACAACATCCAATCGTTATAACTGAGCTTGCCAGTGTCAACAAAGGTAGCGGTTGCAACTGTGAAGGTTTGCTCGCAGTGCGACTCAGATTTTAGGAAAGTCATGCAAATTCATACAGGTCCGAAACTATAAAACAACATATCCTTCTACCTCTTCAGAGAACCTGGTATGGTTTCTGTTGCCAAGTATAATCGGTTAGATAATTTAAAAAAAGAAAGTGAGTTGTGATTGGTACACTCAACTTCCCAGCGTAGACACTTGATTGGTTAAAAAGACAGCCAAGGTAGGTAATAAATTTATCTGGCAGAGCAGTGGATGCGTCCTGGGTATAGTGGAGACTTATCGGAATGTATATCCTGGAGATATTGAGGAAGACAATAGATAGAAAATCATTTTGTGAAATTCTGAAAATATGCAGACAATTTTTTTTTCCTTTGAGTTTGCACGCAAGGTTATTATAAACTACCCAAAATAAGTTCTAGCACATAAATAATTGAAAAGCTGTTTGGTATGATTCCCACAACATAGATCTACTGGTGTTCTTGAAGTTCTGTTGAATAATGTACAATGGAATAAATCTAAACTGGCACTCTTTGGGTCCAAATGCTGGTGTTGAGAATTTTCCTTTCCATCCGCTTGACTGTTCAAACCATCTTGACACAGTGCGCGACTGACAAATGGAGATACGATTTTTTTATGTAACATGTGTCACTCTCCAATTTACCTCATCTACATGGGCCTAATTTTTGTCCATATTCCTTTTATCAGGCAACATCATTGAGCTTAATGCTGATGGTACTCTATGGTGCTGTTATACACATTCAGCCTATCAACGAGCGAGCTGAGACTCTGGATGCTGGTTTAGAGAGCATTCAGTACTGTACAAACAGTCAAATGGGTGGCCTTTGTTCCACAATACGGAATAGACTGCCACTTGTTCAGAGGGAGTGTAAATGATCATAAAATAACTAGCTTGTCTCGGAACGAAATTATAGTGCTGACTTTTGAGAGCATACAAGGTTGGAGAGCTGTCAGTTTAGAGAGCTTCCACAGTACATGCAGATGACAGTAAAGGACATGTAAGTGCATGTTTCATTAATACTGTAAACTTAAATATAGAATTATGTTCAGATTTCATGATGGTTTGTGGGTGTGGAATTGTCCCTTTATGAGGTCATTGATTAAATCAAGTTTGCCCTCAGTCCATTAATGGTCCATTAATTTTAGCAACTGTCGCTTTCCTAGTGTATATTGGTGAATTCAGCTTGAAGACAAGGTATGATAGACATACAGTATTTAGATAGATCAGGGCCTCATTTCACAAAGCTCTCGTAAGGCTAAGGTCTCGTAACTTTTCTCGTAGCATCTGTACCTGACATACTGTAACATAGGAGGTGCAAAGGCTACGAGAAAAGTTACGAGACCTTAGGCTTACGAGAGTTTTGTGAAACGGGGCCCTGGTAGACAACAAGCACATCCATTCATTAAAGCATGACATGAGTTGAATTACATACTTACTATGATTATACTTTAGAAAAGTGTTTTGTAGTTATCTGTGGACAATGAAGATTAACATCCTTATAGGGTTGTCACAGTTACTGAATTAGGCAAGACAGACATGTTTTGGTTTTTTTTTTCAGTTCATAAGGATAAAGATTAAGTTCAGTTTCAAACCATGATAAATTGTTCAGCCAGTAAGCAGTGATGATGTACGTGAGTGTGTTGATGTGATAAACCATTATCTCAATGACAGCATTGCATGTGTTGTATATTTTGATTGTCAAGTGATTTGACTAATTTAAGGGATATTCATTTTACGACACAGAAATCTGACTTCTGAAATGTAATGTGTTTGTAAATAGAAATAACCAATCATCATTGTTTGTGATATTGTTGCCTGTGAAGTAAGCATTACTGCCTTTTCCGGTAAGCAGTTTTGGAAAGATGAAGGCATTGACATTTCATAAGACAGTACTTAAATTCATAAATCTGTTAAAGCTTTAATTTGCTGTTTGAAGACTGTTGCAAACCTCACACAAATATTAAAACTGTATTTGTGAGATGTTGATTAGTTCAGTAATCTACCGAAAATGATGCCTGTGCAGATCTGCACCCTGTGAGCCTTGGCAGCCATGTTGGAGGATGTCGTAGCACCCCTATATGTTCAGTTCTGTGTTGAAGTTTAGTAGAAGTTTACATTTCATTCTCTGTAAGTATGTATGTATGCGTGGCAGGAGCATGTTTATACAGTCCACCTGTCTGTGGAAACTAACACTGTATATATTTGAAGGTTTCACTTTGAGGATGTATTATCTTTGCAACTGTTTCCTTGGTTTAGGGAACATGATTGGCAACTTGAGGGAAATAAACTTGTATTTTCTAAAAGAAATCTCTGTTGTGTGCTAAATTTGTTGTAGTATTTCAGGGTCCTGTTTCACAATGCTCTTGTAAGCCTATGATCTCGTAACTTTTCTCATAGCATTCATATCTCCTTTCCTGTAACATAGGATGTAGGAATGCTATGAGAAAAGTTACAAGGTCATAGGCCTACGAGAGCTTTGTGAAATGGGACTCAGGTCTGTAAATTGTCCTGTCAGAACCAGTGGATGATATCATGAGTATCAAAAACAAAGGGGATAAGCCAAGACTATCACATTAATTTGACTTTAGTGATTTTTTTCTTGAACTAGGCATCAGTAAGGGGGTCCCTGTAGACATCTTTGCGAGTACCAAAATTAATTCTGGGACTGAAAATACATGAGTTCGTTCCCTTAAGAGATTTGTTCCATTTAGGAATACGACCAGGAACAGTGTGAAAAAAACATTATGCTGGACATGAGGTCCCTGGCTTCTAAAAATAATCAGAACCACTGAATTATAAGTTTGCAGTGGTCCTGGAAGTCCACACGTTAACCACTGACATTTTACTCTTCTCAACATCAACCTCGACCTCAGACAAGTCTGCTCTACTCTGGTGAGTGAGTTTAGTTTTACGCCACACTCAGCAATATTCCAGCTATATGGCAGCGATCTGTAAATAAACGAGTCTGGACCAGACAATCCAGTGACCAACAACATGAGCATCGATCTGCGCAAGTGGGAACCGATGACATATGTCAACCAAGTCAACGAGCCTGACCACCCGATCCTGTTAGTTGCCTCTTACATCAAGCACAGTCACCTTTTATGGCAAGCATGGGTTGCTGAAGGCCTATTCTACCCCGGGACCTTCACATGTCTGCTCTACTCTGGAATTCAAACTAGATTATCATACAACTCAACAGTGTTTATTCATACTTACACATGATCCATTACAACAGGGACACTAGTTTGAGCCCTTCTCATCAATTTTAGTTTACCAAAACAATTTTTATACATATGACCCTGGAATATATTGGAAATGTGCCAACAAAGCACAGGGATGTGGGTTACAAATCTACAATCAAGAGTTAATCCATTCTCTTCCCACAGAAGTTACTCCTGTCATATATTCCTACGTAACCTCTGTTCTAAGACGGCCTTTTCATGGTGCGAGTGTTCAAGACTCGTGATTGGAGGTATTCAGATTTAGTTGTGCAATTAGTGACATAGTTTCAAGAGTGATCATTCGCAAGATCTCGGTAATTTCTGAATGCATCGGGAAAACTTGCCACTACCAGTTTTTGTTTCTACATACACATCCTGGCGATTGATCCCTGCACTCTCTATTGCCAGTTTCTGATTTTCAGTTAACATACTGAATCTTTCCGTCACATGTTAATGAACCAACTCCATGGGGGCCGCCATATTGGAGCAAAGTCTACTAAATGTATGTTCTGATAGGATAGTAACAAGGGAGATAGTTCCTGTTGTGATTTTTTGCCGCAAGGGGAATTCTCGATGACCGGGAAATATGGCCGTATTAGAACAGAGGTCACGTAGGAAGATATGATAGGAGTAACCTCTGTGGGAAGAGAATGATCTGGCATTAATCTGGAGTTCAAACTCATGCGAATTCATCAAAGGGACAATACTCTGCAAGTGAGTTGCAGCTTCAAACAGGGCATAAGAACTGTTACAAGTAGTCGAAGAATGTCTGGTGCTCCCCTAACTTGCATTTGTGTCATGTACAGTGATATGGGGCCAGTATAAAACTGAAGAAAAATACCTGTACATCGGAACATATACCTATATATACTGTTATAGACATAATATTACTGGCAATAACTGAGGTTTGTACATTGTAAACATTCATAACATGTCCAGGTCAACACAATTCATTCAGAGTGAGTGAGTGAGTTTAGTTTTACGCTGCACTCAGCAATATTCCAGCTATATTATGGGCAGCAGTCTGTTAATAATCGAGTCTGGGCGAGACAATCCAGTGACCAACAACATGAGCATCGATCTGCTCAAGTGGGAACCGATGACATATGTCAACCAAGTCAGCGAGTCTGACCACCCGATCCCGTTAGTCACCTCTTACGACAAACACAGTCACCTTTTATGGCAAGGATGGGTTGCTGAAGGCCTATTCTACCTCGGGACGTTCACGGGTCTAATTCATTCAGAGATATTTACCAAATCTTTAATTTGACTGCCTTGTAAATAAATAAATAAATAAAAAGGAATCTTACAATAACAAAATTTCACATGATCTGTCTGTCTGAAATAAAAAATACTGTAAGATATATTTGGGGTCCTTAAGCTGTCTTCACATACAATGCAAAAGAGCGACTAAACTTTCTTCATTTTCAGACTGAAACCAAGAAAGTCTCAACTTGCTAAAACCAAAAGTTTTTTAAATTTGCTTGGGAGATTCAGATATTGTTGTTTCAAGGTCTCTAAAAAAGACTTCACTGAGGTCATAACATGAGTGTTTCTGTCTATGCATGCCTATGCTGGTAATGGCATTTGTGTAAGCCCTGACTCAATGAAAGTCCAGGTAAATCTGTACCAGACAAATGCTAGTTGTAACATGACTGCTCTCTGTTTTCAGTCCAAGATGTTACATCATCTCTGCTTAATGCCACAGGTCTGTCTTGTAACCATGGTAGCAGGATCATCAGAGAAGTGACTTGGTCATGTATGGGCCTTCCAGCTCGTAGCCAATCTTTCGGTAATAGTTCCTCGTACCTACACCTGTGGAGAGCATATGACAATATTTAGTTTCTTTAATATGATTACTCCAGTTGTCATCACTAAACAAGGTTCTTCAGAGAGTAAAAATCAACCTAAATTTGTGGAACGACAGAATGAGCGAGTGAGTGAGTATGGTTCTACACTGTTTTTATCGATATTTATATCATATCAGGAAACTGTGGAATTAGGGTCCACATGATGTAACCATATGGGCGATCAAGCCCAAGTCTTCAACACACAAGCTAATACAAACATAGGCCTACTCCACCACTCCTGCCATAAACAAAATCTGTAGTGTATCTCACACTCTGCAGGATTATTTTCATCCTGGCCTTCTTATATTCTACGTCGCGCTCTTAAAGGTCACATGCAACCAAAAAATCAAAAATCAAACATAATTAAAACACAATTATCACTTACTCATGACATATGATATACACTGCTGCTTGTAAAAAAACAAATAAACAAAATTATAAGCGTACAATCGCGATTCAAAAATGCAATATTCTGTACTTGGGCTTACCTATTCATTGTGCATGCATCGTGAGCGCAGCATAGCGCAGCTGTTGAAACCACTTTTCCCCCAGCACTGCGCCCCAGCACTGTCCCCCAGCACAGGGGGAAATTTAGTGAAGCGTTTGAACTCTGATTTCGCGGGATTTTTTTCATCACGTTTTCATATATAACTTCATAGGTTGAATTGGCATTTTCGATGATTTGTTTCAGTAAGTGCATACCGAAAGGTATCAGTGAGTGAGTGAGTTTAGTTTACGCCGCACTCAGCAACATTCCAGCTATGTGGCACCGGTCTGTAAATGATTGAGTCTGGACCAGAGAATCTAGTGATCAACAACATGACCATCAATCTGCGCAATTAGGAACCCATGACGTGTGTCAACCAAGTCAGTGAGCCTGACCACCAAATCCCGTTAGTCGCCTCTTACAACAAGCATGGTTGCCTTTTATGGCAAGCATGGGTTGCTGAAGGCCTATTCTACCCTGGGACCTTCACAGGTCCCAAAAGGTATCAGAATCTGCAAAGTTGTGTTTTACGTTGCATGTGACCTTGAAGTTGCTATGATTTACTTTGTAATTTTCGTCATCACTGATACTATACAGTTTGTTTTCTCTTTTTGTAACTTTCCTGGAATACTGCCAAGTATATTTGTGTAGGATAAAGCACAACTCCAAGGTTATGGTTGGGAAAGTAAGACTTGAGACCGGTAGTGCTTGAGATCTACTTCACTCCACCTGATGGTCACGGGCTTACTTTCCCAACCCGAACCGAGGAGGAGCGCTTTATCCTAAATAAAGACTGGCACTGATGGATAATTAGATGATCATGTAATGAAGCTAGGTAACAGTAAGTGAAGTGCTAGAAAAATCAGTTTAATGACAGTAGGCCAAACTATAAATAGATAATTTAACCCTGGCATCTTTGTTGGCACTGGGGCGATGAGGTAGAGTGACCATTAATAACCTGGGTTAGCAGTTTCATTCCTGCTAGAAAAACATTTGCACTTTGAACTTGATCTTTGTCGATATTTTTCAGTTGATTTCAAACTCTTACAGATCATCTGAATTTGAATGTTGATGTTGAAATAGAGTTAGGGGAAAGAAAAAGTACAAAAAGTAAAACTGGGAAATAAGTCTTTTCTTACAAATAGTAAGACCTGGGAGCAAACTGAAAATGTGGTTAATCCAGGAAAAGAAGCTATGTCTAAAATATTTTGAGACCCACCATTCAGGTTTATATGTAAACAGACAAACATAGCCTGTACCTGTTTTATCCATAACATAAGCAGACTGGTGTAAGAACTGTCATGTTTACACACCTGAGATAACAGCAATCTTGTGTGAGCCATGTTCATCTCGAGCGATCCTCTCTGCTTCTTCCATCAACAGCATGCCAAACCCCTATAGCAGTAGAGTTGGCATCATCATCATCATCATCATCATCATCATCATCATCATCATCATCATCACAGGAAGTACACACATTACTGGCCTGACCACTGAAATCAATCAACTCATCTCTCTCAAGAAACAGAGAGCTGCTGACCTATTCTTATCTTGGACCCGAGAGGATGTTCACAGGAAGTACACGTGTTACTGACCTGGTGCTGGAACTTGGTTGGGTCCCGGGCATTGACCGGCACCACACTGCCATAAACATGAAGCTCTCGCACAATAGAACAGCCACCCTTCAGTTCTGCACGGAATGTTTCCTCAGAACACTTGCGCAGCCGAAGTAAGCCAATCAGAATATCCTGTTCCGGGTCCTCATATGACAGGAATGTCTCCCAGCCTCCATTAGCAACATAGTCTCTGCGTATCAGCTCCGCCTGAAAACCAGGATTTGACATGTTATAGGGGATCTTGGAAGTATCAGGAGATTTGATTCATATCATTCAAATTTAAACTCAGATTTTGCGTATAGACGACCAATGTCTGTATTTCACAAAACAACTGCAATGTCTGGAGTTTGGGCATAAGATAAGTTTAGTCTGAGTTGTGGCTTCTGAAGTCTGCAGATCCTGATGACAATTTTGTTTATTTCAAGCACTGCCTTCCATTGCCTTCCTTTCACTCACCTCATATGGCTTCACTTTGTGGTGTATTTCTTGAATGCCAACTTCCCGAGTACGCACATCCCGACACTGGGTACCAAGGTCCTTCATCCGTGCCAGCGCCAACTCTCGGAGATTGCCATGTTCCACACCGGACGTGACTAGCGGCATGGGGATGTCCCTGTGTGCGTGAGGATAGTGTTATTACTCAATCCAATGTTGATTTCTACAAAATTTCACATTGTGATCCAACAGCCCTAGGTTGTCTGTGATCAAGTGCTACAGCCTCCATCTGCTCTACCTTTCATAAAACAAATGGGTTTGCTCATTGCCGTGCACCACGTAATTCTTGTAAATACGTTCTCTGCACTGGTCCAACCTATCTTTGTTTGCCAGTGCCCTTAACATATATTCAAATGTCCAAAGTTCAAGCGTATTCCCTATTTTCTCCATGATTATTACACACATACAGAAGCCTCCATACCTCTGCACTCTGTACACTCTTGTCCACGGTGGCACCAGGGCGAGGATCCTGGCAATCAGGTCAATGAGTACACTTGGGGGATAACTCTTGTATCGACCTGTCTTCCACAATTCATACAGACCTGTAAAAAAATGCAGATCATACAGTTCATATATCACATATTGATACTGGTTTTACATCCTGCTACACTACTTCTGGGCCTAGATTTTCGAAGCTGTCTTCACGCTACGATAGTCTCAAGTTAATGTTAATCTATGGCGCCTACGACTATCTTAGCGCTAAGACACCTTTGAAAATTTAAGACAAGGGCCGAGACTTTACAAGTTCTCTTAGAGCTAAGATGGTTGTTAATGGTTAAGGTTAATGTATCGCACTTACACAAATTACGCCCCGAGCCACAAAATAATATCATCTTATACCACTTCACTTACTGGACAGCCATCTCAACTATTAAGCTCCCTATGCATCAAAACACTATCTGGCCACTTGCATTATAACAGTGTTTGTAGTTATACCAAAATGTTGCTCATATCAATAATAAAGAAGCTGCATATCCATAGAATTCTCCCCACTGCAAGTCGTAAACATATTCATTTGCTGTTAACAAACATTATTTCAAATAGCTTTTGTAGAATTTCAGCTATCCGCAAAGTAACATCCTTGCAATGCCATGTTTGTATAGCAAGAGACAAAATATATTTTGGTTACTATCTCACCTGTGCCTCGGATAACAAGGGTGGGGTATATCTTCAAACCATCAGGGCGAAAAGCTGGATTTTCAAAGAATTCCTGAAACAGCATAAAATCCAGAACAAAAATCATCATTATCACTGATGCGACTATTTTTATAACTTTCTTTTTATTATTTTTTTTTCAGCAGCATTTAGAAGCAGTAAGAAAGAGTTCTTTGGCTGGAGTGAGTGAGTTTAGTTTTAGGCCACTTTTAGCCATATTCCAACAAGATCATTAGAGAACACCAGAAATGGGCATAACATATTGTTCCCATGTGGTCTCAGGTCTCGGGTCTCAGGTCTCGGGTCTCGGGTCTTCAGCATGATGAGCAAAGTCTTAAACAACTAAGCTTTCCATTGCCCAGTCTGGCTAGGATCTTTCACTGTTCTTAACACTGCGCTCATGACTGACTTCTTTCAGAGATAAACCCTATATTACTCTATTAACTCACAATGAACTGCTCTATATCTCTCTCCCATCCCACATTGGGTAGATCCGGCATCATGTGAACAACCACTTTAAACCCAGCATCCTTCGACATCTGGAACGACTCACACACTGCCCGCACTGTGTGACCCCTGGACATAAAAAAATTATACGTTTTATGTACAGTGAGATCCCAGATATCCGGATACTTTCGCTTTTCGAAAATCATCCTGATAACTAAATATCCAGATATCCGGATTTCTGTCATCCAAGCTTTAATGTTGACAGCAAGCATACACTCTTGGTCAAAATCAGTTCAAAACCAGTATGGTCATTCTGATTTGCCAATTACAATTCACTCAGCGGCCTACTTTTCACCTTCAATACTCTGCTGATCGGTCATTAATCTGGATTAGCAGACCTTGTCTCATGTCAAAACATGTGGGAGACTTGCGCTTCCCTTCACACGATCAGCAGTAGATCAAAGGTTCATGCGGATAAGCGAGTCAATTTTGCGTTTATTTCATGAGTTTGTTTGTAAAATATACCGTCCAGAAACAGAAACCAAATATTCATTATAGGCAGTCACTTTTATAGCATTAGTTTTACGCTGCACTCAGCAATATTCCAGCTATATGGCGGCGGTCTGTAAACAAATCGTGTCTGGACCAGACAATCCAGTGATCAACAACATGACCATCAATCTGCGCAATTGGGAACCGATGAGCCAACCAAGTCAGTGAGCCTGACCACCCGATCCCGTTAGTCGCCTCTTACGACAAGCATAGTCGCCTTTCATGGCAAGCATGGGTTGCTGAAGGCCTATTCTCCCCCGGGACCTTCACAGGTCTGTATCTCAAGAACTATTCTCAGTTCTATTTCTTAGATTGTAATTACAACTAGGACCACTGAACAACATTTGCAGTTGATAATGACTCAAAAATTCAATTAAAGACAAAGTATATCACTCTACTATAAATAGACATATTGTTATCTTTCAACAAACACAAAACTGATTTTCACAATCTGTCAAGCATACATTCAAATGTAATCACATATACAGTGGAAGCTGTCTAAACAGGCACTCACTGGGACTGAAGAAATAATCCGGTTTAAACAAAGTGATGGAATGTAGAGCTGATGGTAAATGAACAAGCCATGGATGGTCTGTATGACGATGTTGACAACTTGCCGGATTGGACAGATGCCGTTTTTGACAGCTTCCACTGTATGTGTGTTAAGTGGTACACTCAGCATCATTATTGAGAGATCATGCATGTAATAATATGCAAAAGTAATGAAAACTGTCACAATTTCTTCTGTAAGGGTGCAATTCAGTTTCATCTGAAATGTGCCATTTTATACTTTGACAGTTGCTTGTTACAGAAGGCACAAGCATTGGCTAAACCACTCTTTGCCTTCAGGAAAGAGTTTAGATAGCTTTTTCTCTTTTAAGTCTTGTCATTTTCAAAGTTTTAATTGTCATTGTCCATCTTTCCAAGCAGTCCCTCACCTGTTGGTATCCCTGGCAACATCTTCATATACACTCTGAACACCAATCTCCAGTCTGGTGCACCCATACTTTAACATATCACTGTAACACAGCATACACATCATGACCAACCTTTCCTGTGGGTACCATAGTCAGTATATTTAGCCAGGGTCAGCCTACAGACGGTCTTAGGAAAATCCATAGTCTTTAAAAGATGTGGAGGGGGAAAGTATTTTGAAAACAGGAGGATGTTTCCCTGCTGTGACCATTTATTCAATTAAAGAGGACAATTGAAAAATGTAGTTTTCTTTTTATAAGAAGCAGAAGGGCGTACTGCCCTGCTCCACAACTGATTACGGACATACAGTTATGGCAGGTAGGATCACCTCAATGACTTAGGTCCAAAACCATTAGGCTAAATACAAAAAGTGAATGTTTCTCAGGCATCGGTGCATCACTTTTATCTGTGCGCGTAACAATTTTTTACTGCCATTTGAAAAAATAATTTTGACTTGGTCACATCCCAATCATTCAGTGGTCCACTATAAGAATGAGTGTCTGCAAGGATGTGTGTTACTGAATCTACAACTCATTAACATGTGCTAAACTTCCCAAGCTGTACTTCTGAGAAAAACAAATGTGTTCCTCTCGCGGGACTTATTTTGCTGATCAAAAATTAACAAAAAGTCCTACTGTCCTATCCATGCAACTAGCTCAAGCACATGGGTTTTGAGGTAATGTGAAAAAAACCCACATATATTTGATCATGTGCTCAAGCCTCGTGACTTTCTGATCTGATGACAAGTCTCACCTTAAATGCTTCTTAAGGCAATAATCAGGTCTTGTTTCAATAGTGATACCAATACATTTTGTCTTGCTCTTCTCTGAGTATCTATAAAACAGAAGAAACTTAATTCGAAACATTTTCACAGTGGAGAACACTCAAGTCAAAGTGATGCATCATTCCTTTCATTATATTGTGAAAGGGAGGTAACTCTAACAAGTTGTGGAAACTTTGAAACCATACAAAGTTGCTCTTACATCATTACACAATGGATGTTTGAAACCATTACTCATAGGAAGGAAGAGGGCTATAGAGTCAAATGCAAACAAATATTTGTCCTACAAATACTTTCTGGACTAGTTGAGCAGGACAACAAATTCTTCTTTTAACTTACTTGACAGCTTCATCCACCGAACTACTTGTGTGGCCTGATAACGCATCATGGAGATTTCGGATAAAGTAGTCCCGGTATTCATCGGAGAGACACATGAAAGTCCCGCCCATCACGATAAACTCCACCTTGTCTACACTGTGTCCAAGCTGCTTCAACTATGTATAGAACAATCTGTTAGCCAACATCGTCCGTTGTACAGAAAATTGTTGGATTAACAAGGATGTCGGATTAAATAACTGAGACTGAGTTAATGTTTATTCAATTTGTTACCAACAAAAGTGTTGGATAAAGCAATTGTCCGATTAACGGGACTTGACTGTATTGTATTTTTCAGTTTCAAAATACAATGAATACACAACTCATGACTTCCCCATCCTTTCGAGGTACCAATTCACAGCTGGGTGGACTTGGACACATTGTCACATGGCTATGTTGTGTGAAGCCCACTTCTTGTCTCCCCTGCCATGATATTGCTGGAATAGTGCTAAAATCAGTGTAAGACTGAACTCACTCACTAGTAATCCACAGCCAATTTTCCAGTACTAACACTTGCTACAACAACTACCTGAGCAACTGCTACTTCTCTACAATCCCAACACCTACATTATCAGACTGTGAGTGACTGAGTACATCTAGGTTTACGCTGCACTCAGCAATATTCCAGCTAGATGGCAGCAGTCAGGTAATAATCGCATCTGGACAAAACAATCATGTGATTAACAGCATGAGCATCGATCTTGGAATACTATGACATGTGGCGCCTAAGAGCTCGCCTCTTTGATAAGACAAAAATTGAAAATTTGAACTATAAATTGAACACTTATAACACTTGTGCTATCTCACTGAACCATCCAAGAATGGGAGCGGTAGGGAATGTTCAGTCAGGGGACTCAGGGAGAGCAGAAATTTTTATTTAAAGCTTGTTTCCACTTCATGGTCAACATTTGAGAGAGAGAGTACAATACATGAGATAGGAGAAGTTTAAAAATTAAATTCACACTGCAACTGTCACTATACATTTTAGCTCACCTGTTCCACTCGATGACGTGTCTGTAGATAAGGGTTATATCTTGCTCGTATTGCTCTCATGGACGTTGGCTGAAACAACAAAGTGAATTTGATCATCTAACCAGCTATGGGCACACAGCAATATGTAAT
Source organism: Haliotis asinina (assembly GCF_037392515.1). Classification (NCBI taxonomy): domain Eukaryota; kingdom Metazoa; phylum Mollusca; class Gastropoda; order Lepetellida; family Haliotidae; genus Haliotis; species Haliotis asinina. The sequence goes on from NC_090286.1 coordinate 42,885,132, forward strand.
GCTGCTGCAGTTTTCAAGTCAAACAAATTCCAGTCACATCATTGCAGTTGTAAAATGTAATTTTCTGAATAAAATCAGTATTTTATACTTATTTTGACTCCTGACTCATTATGCTTACCTCCTCCCCATATGCGAAGATGGTGGAACACTTGAAATCCCTTGAATCCAGCTGAAGCATCTGTACAATACACTCACCCACTGAAAGCCTCCCTTTCCCGCCAATACGGTCACATGATCAACCATGCTTGTCACTCTCTCCGAATATTCTCATATGCCCAACACGAGAATTATTGTGAATTCAGTGTGCCTGAGAGGGCCAGTTGCCAGGTCTTGACACCATGAGTCAGGATAAGTATAAAATATCAATCTTATTCAGAAAATTACATATACTTCCTTATCCTCAGACTTATAATAATTACAGAATCTCATTGAAATGGCGGTGGGTCAGGCCAAGCTGGATTCTGTTGAATGCAACGTAAGTACATCCAGTACTCCCCACTTGGGAACCATAGTCTTGTTCTTCCAACATTCATCTGTGAGATGGTTGATCACATCCAGTCAAACTTGTCTTCTCATGAAGCATTCGTTGACTGGAACATAATGACATATAGATCAGCTAGCATCCTGCTAGTGTCTAATGCAACTGTATGTCAAGATTTCTATCTAGACCAGACCCTTTTTCACTATCTTCCTTAAGAGTACAGGGTCAAAATCACTCATGCTTGCCTGTTCTAGACATGTGCATGGACTCTCAACCATTTTACTCCACAGAGCATCTTTCAATCTACAAGTCATGTGATAAAAAGTGAGATTTTAGATATACATTGTACTAGTGTCTTCCTCCAACTAGCTATCTATAGCAACTCTTCCTCCATGATGTCTTCATCATAGAGTTGTCACCTTTCTTCATGTACACATATACACTTTAGAAGTACAGGGTCATCATTACTCATGATAAAAAGGGAGTTAACTCAGTGTCTTTGTGGAATCATTACTTGTTTTGCTACAACAATTGGCCCAAACTGGTGTACACCTGAAATTTCCTCCATGGCTATGTCTCATGCCGAAGGTGTTTGAGTACAGTTGCCGAGTAAATTTTAGAGTAAATCTACGATCATTGAAGGACAGGATGAGTTGATGCTGATACTTCGTCAGAGTACAGAGGGCAGTACATAAGTTGTCCAGTACCATACATTTTGGCATAATTAGAGGTCAAGATGTCAAAGTCATCATTGGTCATCTTGTAGGTGAAGGCATCGTTTAAATCCTTCAGTGGTGAAGCGAGGTCTAGGGCAGTCATGATCCAGGATGTAATCTCTAAGGCCGAGATGACTTCTTTTTCCTCTGATGTAGGCCAGCGACATGTATCCCTGTCCGATGAGTCATGCCTATTCTTCCGCAAATTTATTCACGAGTGGTCCAAAGGGTTTGTTGAACATCATCCATGTGTCAGAATGATCTTCATCCACACTGCGTTGAGATGATAGAGCTGATGGTTATGATCTTTGTGAACGAAGGCGTTTACATGCTGCATCCTCTTCATCTGACAGAACTATAGTAGCTGCCAAACCGTCACACGGCGCGACTGTAGTAGATGATGACTGACGATTTCTTTCCTCTTCAAACTGACGCCCCATAATGTTTAGTGGTGAACTGTTGTATGAAGAGGCAAGAAGCAACTGTAGATGCGCAGAAGATGCATCCAACGTGTTGAGTGTAGATGCCATGGATGTCTGAGTTGATATCAGACTCTCTGAAGATTGCAGCATTGTTTCCAATGCAGTTGATGAAAGTCTGGCAGACACTGAATGTTGAGCTATCTTGCTGATTTCTGTACCTCAGAGAGTAGGAGCGGAGGCTTGTCATAGGAAACTCGTTCATCAAGTGGGACAATGTCATTGCTCAAGGACTGCATAGAAGTGCTGGTCCATTGTCTCCACAACGATCTATTCATTGAAGTCTTAGTCTTGGAGGATGTAGATGACTTCAGTTTCTTCGTTGAGATGACATAGATTCTGACGACAACCTCTTCTGTCACTTGGACGTAGACCTGCACATGGAGTCCTCATCTGACGATGATTGCGAATGCCTATGACATCTCTGACGATCAAAGGATGCATTCAGTGAATCCTTGTGACTGTATTGGGATACTTGAGTGTGTGCACTCACTGAGTCGATGCAGGTTGCGAGGAGATGATACAGCCAATGGCAATGATTTCCGTGAACCGGAGCATGCATACAATGCCCACTCTTCATCCAACGGACCTATTGCAGCCGATGAACCATCACATAGGGCAACTGTAGTTGTAGCTGCTGACTGGCATTTCCATTCCTCTTCAAAACAGTAATCCATCAGATTCATCACCTGAGTGGTGAACTGTTACATGAAGCCTCAGGAATAAAATCTCAGGCTGATAGGGGCCTATTCTAACCTGGCTCTTCACAGGGAGATAAGCACATATTGATATGGATATTGATATTGATCTCACCTCATATCCTGTGTATGACTGTGTGGAGTATTCAAAGTCTGAGTCTGGTCCACCTGGACAATATCTGAAAAGCAACATCACACACTGTCAGGCCTCCAGATAATTTTTCAACATCAGGAGGTTGTACTCCTTACTTTTTCAATATGCAAAAACATAAGAGTATACTTAAAGCTCTAAATGGAATGTAATGGCTATCAGTGTTTCATATATTCACCACAACATTGCTACTGTTGTGTAAACAGGTCAATAAACAACAAAACAATACTTTTACAAATAAATATCCCCGGTACATCTGTAAACGATTCAAGACCCTAAACCATTGTTGTGGTTCATATCTGCTATGTTTTCTAAATTTTGATTTGTTGCATTGCGCATATTTTACATCTGTACATACACTAACATCTCCCTTCTCTGGAGCCCTGCACTGTCCTTTATACAGCATATAAACTACCTGCTCTAGTACATGCTCCCATTATAACAAAAATACTAAGTGTGCCTCAAAAAATTCAGACAAAGAAATATCTTAAAGTGTTATTCCAGCATTCAGAAAACAATTTGGGCAAAATAAACACACAAATCTTTCACTATTTTCAGGTATAAACAAAAACATGCATTAGGGGTCCCAATCATACAATGTCAGATGCTCTTAGGCTTTTAAGTTTTTATTGAAAGTCTCAAGTTCATGCTGTCTGCTTATAGTTTGAATGTGGTTCTCAAAAACTGAAAGATAACAAGTTAGGTAGTTGGGCCGAAGTAAATGTTTTGCACTTTGTGACTTACACACAGATGTTCCCTGTCATGGCGATATGAGGACAGCGGTGAGGTTTACACATCACAGCAACCACAGCAATCTACAACAGCAACATTTGTATCCATCACACAAGCAACAGCGTTGCAACAGATGTGTTATCATGATACATGAAAAATCTTCATGCAAAGTTTGAGATGCCAATATGAAAGCATGACACTTGTGCTTCACCAGGATCACATGAAACACAGTTACATAACATAAACTTCATAGACGTTTATTAGATGGTTTATGAACAGTGTTTACGAAGATGTGCTACTTACACCACTCGCCGTCCTGACTGGCTTTGCCTTCAGTTTAGGTAACAAAACCTGCAATAACAGGGACATGATTGATCCAAAAAGATAAATTTATGAATTAAAACTTTTTGCACTGCAGTCTAGAATCTTGTGTATGAGTGGTTTGTTGTGTGCATGTCTGATGTGAGTGCATGTCTGTCAGAACCTGTGTCTGTAAGGATCTGTGTCTGTAAGGATCTGTGTCTGCATCTGTCAGTCTGGGTCTGTATCTGGGCCTTTCAAGGTCTGTGTCTGCAATGGACTGTATGTTAGGGTCTGTGTTTGGATCTGTGTCTGTCAGGATCTGTATCTGTGTCTGTCTGGGTCTGTATCTTGGACTGTCAGGGTCTATGTGTGCCGGTCATGGTCTGTGTCTGTTACTAGTACTAGGGTCTGTGTCTGTCTGGATCTATGTCATGGTCTGTGTTCCTGTGTCTGCATCTGTGAGGGTCTGTGTCTGTTGTGTCTGTCAGAGTCTGTGTCTGTTAAGGTCTGTGTCTGTCAGGGTCAGTGTGTCTTGTAAGATCTGAGTCTGTTACTCGTGTTAGGGTTGTGTTTTGTTGTGTCTGTTTGGGTCTGAGTCTGTCTGCATCTGTGTCTGTCAGGGTCTGTGTCTGTTAAGGTCTGTGTTTGTCAGAGTCTGGGTCTGCCAGGATTTGTGTTTGTCAGGGTCTGTATCTGGGCCTGCCAGGGTCTGTGTGTCTTTTATGGTCTGTGACTGTTACTAGTGTTAGGGTCTGTGTTTGTCTGGATCAGGGTCAAGGTCTGGGTCTCTAGAGTCTTGGTCAGAGTCTGTCAGAGTCTGTCAGGGTCTGTGTCTGCATCTCTGTGTGTTCACTTTTTACTGAGCAGACTTCATGTCAGGTAAGGTTTTAGAGTTTCATCCCCTTAACACTAAGCACCATTCATCAAGGACAATGCTTGAACTGTTTCTGTCAGATGACTTCACCTGGGGACTAGGCCACAAAATTTCTGCTCTCCTGCCAAGAAACTCATTGAATATTACCCATAGAGATTTTGTAGGCATAAGTAAAAATCATCTCACACTCCTTATAGAGTTTTATAATAGTATCTCACTTCTACAACAAAAATGCTAAATTGTGAACAATGAAGGATCGCCTCCAAAACATATCTGCTAATTCATTTTTATCAAATAATAACTTACCTTTTTATGCTCATGTGGTACTGCAGCGATGATATCTACAAGACGTGGCTGACTTGATAACCCATACTTACTGGAGATCTGGGTCTTCACTCTGATGAAATATCAACACACAAACAGGTGAGTTTACTTTACACAACATTTTGCAATATTCCAGCAATATCACAGCAGGGGACACATGAAATTGGCGTCACACATTATCCAGCCTCACGTAAGAATAGCGAAGTTTAATTGGTTTGATTGACTCTGATAAAATATCATGTACACCCGTCACAATGTGCGAGCAGGGAGTACAAAAGTCGCATCATCCTGCAAAGTGAAGGGAGAAAAACAGGCATCGAAAAGCCTTTAGTAATGTGCGGTGCATAGAGGTCAATCGATCAGCTGGCGTCAACATGGCAGCTGGGAAAGTTTGCCACAACAACTTAGAATGAAACTGAAGCAATAAACAAGTCAATTCGATGTGTATTGTTTTCTTTTGATTTAGCAAAAACATTTGGCTAGATAAATGTGTTATCACATCATGTCTCGGGAAATACAGGGTTTTATCTCTCCCTATTAAGGTCTTATTCCGCAACCCAGGTCTTTGGTATAACAAGTGAATATTTTAACCACAATAACCCACCACCCAACAGAGCTTGAGGAAAGCTTTGAACATCATAGAGGAAGTCATACATAAAACTTGGGTTAAAACAATCATCGGAGTGGGTGAATGAGTTTTGTTGAACCATGCTTTTACTAATATTCAAGCAATATCACTTCAGGGGACAACAGAAATGAGCTTCACACACTGCGTCCATGTGGGTCGGGAAGATAAGGGTTGTCTATTCTTATATAACTGTACATTATTTTTTCATTACGTCACATCATCTGCACAGTCACATACTTGTTGAGATTGATATCTTTGCCCTCCTGATGAGCTTTGATCAGCTGATTGATAATCTCTGTGACTGTCATCACCATCAGTTCCTCACGGGAAACATTCGGCACTGCAACCATGGCAACAGAAAAATGGTCATCATCATGATTATATTTCCTTAGTCAACTTTTGAGATGCTAAAACTAAATCAATGTCCAATCGATCATGGAACACAGATATCTCAGCCCAAAGGTACATGAAAATGTTTCACAAAACTTAATTTACTCAATTCTAAGGATAATGAGTAATGACAACATTATTTATGTGACGTTAGAAAGACTTTTGGATTGATGGTCTGAGCATCTAAGTTTTTCTTCACCCATACAAGTGTTTCTGTTGAGATTTTATATTTCCTAAAAAAAACCACAAAAAGCATTATACATATGTTGCCAGATGTATATCCCAATCAATTACATATATCTTACTTCATTCCTCTTTGCTTATTTACGAGTGCTTCTTCGCTCACTCTTACTCTGGTTGTAATACCAGTAGTGTCTCATGCTTTACCTGCTCTGTGACATAGGCATCTCCATATTTGCCACTTCATGTCACGCCTCAGCATTTATAATGGTAGCATTTATAATAATATTTAATACAGCTATAATAAAGGCATTGGGTTGCATGAGGTTACTAATTAAAGACCAGCACCAGCACGTAAGTAAGTGTGAGTGATGTCTACTTCCTTATTAATTTGTACATAATATTCAAAGTGCAATATTACATAAAACGCTATAACGGCCGTATTATAAATGCTAAAGTTCATGCAATCTTGATATTTGTGACTTCATGTCACGCTACGGTCAAGGTGAGTTGTTTCACCCCTCACACATACACCATCTCATACTGATGTCGTATTTTACACAATAAAGAGCTTTTAATCAACTACACGCCTCAATTCACTCTATCAGCGAACCAGAACCAGCGACACATATATCATTAGAACCACTGTTGGCAAACGCAGGTCATCATGATGAATGGAACAGATAACTATATTAATGACAATGCTTGAAAAGTTTCTTTCTAATATGAGGATAATTACAGCGCTGTCTAGATACAGTGTAAACAATCTGCTGATCATAAGGTTCTACATTGTTCACATGCTAAATAGTCCAGCATGGAGGTTGCCTTGAGCCTTACTAATGCACGTGAAAGCAGTGTGGTGGAATATCTTTAAAAAATACCAATTTGGAAAGATGACAACAATGACAACATACCCTCACTGGCCTGGGGCTTCAGTATCAGGCGCTGTCATATTAAATCTAAAATAGTTTGCCTTCGTAAGCACTGTCCAGTGTTCTGGCATCAACGGTCAAACCATATCTTTTGTCCTTTTGCACTATACATTGTTTCAAGCCAATTAACAATGAAATACTTGCCCTTCTTTCTGTTCTTTACCATGATGAGGTTGACGTTTCTACGTCTACACACAACCAGGTGATTATTACAGCTACCTTGCGTGCACACATGTGAAACGACCTTCACCTTAAATCATAACATAAAGCTAGACAGATTGGTTTCGAATATTTGCGATTTTTTGCGCAATAAGATGCAACTATTTAAATGATAATTTCAAAGATTCAAAACAACAGTTTCTGTTTATATTTATGACTGGCAGCATAAGCATAAATAACGATCGCAAATAATATTATCGGACACCTGTTTATTGATAACCAAGTACTTCCGGGTCAAAGGAGACTCTTTTACGTTCGTGACTTCGGACAAATGACTCAACAGCTGGCTAGGATTTGACAGGGGTGACATTTCCGATCGATATGGAACATTTCTAAACAGCACATCGCCACCATGTATTGTTTACAGTGGTTAATACCCGTCCTCCTCATCCCGAAGCCGCTGAACCCGGCTTTCATCTACAACCATGCAATGTTTATTGTTTTGTATTTGACAAGTTTCTTTCTGGTAAGAAAACCGTGCACGATATGCAGCATCGTGTTCCTGGCGGCGGTGTCGCTCATCTGCTACAACTGTGTCGGCAACTGCATCCTGTGGCGGTGTGCTGACGACGAGTGCGACGGTGCAGAATGTCGAGACTGAATGAAGTGAATTCCAGAGAAGATTCCCATGGGAGAATGGATTGTGCTGTGAATGACAGGACAGGGAAGAAAGGCGTTCGAGCTGTGAATCAACATGTACATACACATTTGGCAGTGCATCTGTCTGTTTCTCTTTTACAGAATTAACTAACTGTGTAAGTGTACATCAGTTAGTTCATCTGGTAATGGTGAGTGTGTTTTCAACAAATTGCTGGTTTCAACAGCTGACAATATCACCTTGGATAAATTTCAAAGTATTCAGATGGGTGAGGTAATTTCTATTTAACGGATTGAAGAGATGACAGCTGTATGATCAAATGGTTATTATGATATTCTTTCCAAACCAGCATTGAATGGACTGTGCAATACATTATAAATCACAACATTTCTTTCATAACAAACTTCATCACAACTCAGTGTCAAATTCAAGTGAAGAAACAGCAAGAATGACTTGCTTTAATGCATGTACTTACATGCAGATTCCTACAATCACAGATGGAACCAAGAGGTGAAGTAAGAAGAAAATGAAAGTGTTTCAGTGCTATTTTGTGGACAGAATATATTAAAGTATTGAAGATTTTATTCTTGTATTTGTTTGTGCTGACAATTTGTTTTAAATGACATTATCAGCCTCTGTGTGGATACCAAAGATGAAGAATGCTGCTGATGGCAGTTGAACACACAATATGCAAAGTTGGGGTGTTGTGTTTGGATGACTTCATGCAGACAACGTGGCCTTGTTCACTAAACATCTTAGTTGTTCTCAGCCTGATGATTCCATGACTCTGTATTATTTCTGTCCATCATAGTCATGAACCCAGACCATCACCACATGACAAGAATGTATGTGAACATTAAATCAAATGTATGTACAAATGTACCATGTGTTATGACATATGGTGGCTTCTTTAAAATGACTGTAATGGCATAATATGTAAACCAGTTATGTATAACCACTTTGATATGCTTGCTAAGCAGGTTTCCATTTTTTTCATAGAACTACAGCATTACTAAATTCTTATAATTTTAACTGTTGAATTAGCAGGTTCTAAATGTATGACACTGAGGAGTAGCTGAGAACATTTGGGAAGGCAGAGAGTTGGCTTGTGATGTACATAATGTGAGATTGACTCAACAACCAAAAATGTTTATCCTGTATATTTGTGTTGTTGCCTGTTGAGAATGTTCGAAATATTTCAGAGAGTGCCTACTATGCTTCCTTTTACATTTCTAAAATGGCAGAGTTGCATCCCTTCGGCATGCAAGGGCCCTTTGACCACAAATTTCTGATTCAAGGTTGCTACCATTAAGATTCTGTTACGATGTAACATTTTATCAGCACCATACCAATGTTCATTGAGTTATAATAATATGGTAGACATGTTAAACAAAATTTAAAGGCTTTAAAGTTTGGGCGTTATCAAGCTTTATGAGTGAGACTTGACTGAAACTATATCAAAATTACAGGTAAGCTCAACTTACATCGTTTAGAAAACTGGTCTTGTTTTGAAGATGTGCAATATGTGCAAGATGACTTTCAGGCATGTTAAAAATATGTTTTTGTGTGTAGTAAGTATATTCATGATTTAATGATAATATAAGGTTATATGTGTTGTTATAAGGTTACTGTGATATTAAGCAGTAATGAAACCGTGATATTGCATCATCTTCAACCAGGTGTTATTTCTCTTGTGGTGTTCTTTATGTGGCAGGATGGTAGCCTTGTGGTTAAAGTGTTGGCTCGTCATGCCAGAAACCCAAGTTTGATTTCCCACATGGGTACAATGTTTGAAGCCTATATCTGGTGTTCCCTGCTATGATATTGTTAGAATGTTGCTAAAAGCGACATAAAACCATATTCATTCATTCATTATCTTGTAGCATTGGAACTATATTTGAACCTTCCACATTCTTACAAGTTTCATGGATAGAGCGTCTGCCTGGAGAGTGGAGTGTTGTGGCACAGTCCCTATCTGTGTCATTCCAAAAGCCAGCATAAGATGGTACTTGTTATTTTCCTGCCTGATGCTCAATATTAAGGGGATAAAACCAGAACTGGTTTGCTCATGGTGAGTGTTCTGCTTTTGTCAGAGAGACAAGAGAGACTGGTTTGGAATTAGAGTGCAAGAGAGGCTGGGCTTAAAGGGCAAAAGAGACTGGTTTAGACTTTTGGGGCAAGGAAGACTGGTTGGGGCTTAGGGGCCAATACAGACTGGTTCAGACTTAAGGGGCAAGAGAGACTGGTTTGGACATAGGGGGCAAGAGAGACTGTCCCAGACTTAAGGAGCAAGAGAGTCCGGTAAGGACTTAAAAAGCAAGAGAGATTGGTTTGGGCAACCATGATGGATGCTGTCACAAAGTAGTTTGATCACACAGAAAGTTCAGTAGTCATTCACTGTAATGCAAATCAGCAGCAGTTTGTGGATTGTTTTAATTCATTTCTGCATGTATATTTTGGTAAAAGCAAGGGCTTAGCATGTGAATCTTTGTGAAGCAAAGAAATGTTATCTTTTTGATATAAGTTTTTTTGTTGTAACCTGGATTGATAAGTATCTATATACAACTATGTCAAGCGGATTGCCATGATATCTACATGTTTTATCATGCTAATTATTGCACAAACTTGTAAAGTCCTAAATTTTACAAATCTGTTTTTGTGTTATCAGTTACCTTGTTACTATGGTTACAAATGAGATATGACTGGTGACTTGTTGGTTCATGATAATATTTTTTGGGCACAGTGAGACTGGAAGTGCAAACACAAGTTTGAGTGTGGTATTGATATGTCATGCATGAGCTGACAGAAACTTTTCCCATGTATATACTGCATAAAAGAAGTTAAGGAACACCCATTTCTTTCATATCAGCACAGGGAAACATGGCAAAGAATCAGGTTTTCAACTTCTTTTGAGCTGTATATAACCAATGATATATGACCATGACATGAAAGAAGACCAAGATAATGCTATAAGATAATGATTATCACACAGTATGATAAATAGGTGAGCACTTCATCCTCTTAGCTTCATTTATAGCCTGATTGAAATTATTGAAATTCTCCTGAAAATAGATGTAAAAAAAGTAAAGAGAAAGAAACTAAGTAAAGTGAGTGGTTGCAATGATGATGTATTGGTGCATGGATCCAGGGTATTTATTATTGCAGGATGGATAAATTACCCTGGATAAATGAAGATGGATATTGAATTATGAAGTGCTATTTTGTAAAGTATGAAATTTCCCCAAGATATGTGTGTATGTGTGGGTGTGTGTGGGTGCGTGCGTGCGTGCATGCATGCGTGCATTGAATATGGCTTAGCTGGCACTCTATTCCTTCAAGTTCCATGCTTTTTCTGTGGTGTTTACATTGACAGTTTATGCATTCATTTGTGACAATGTGTTAATTTAATTACACTTTAATTCTGTCTGTCTCGTTGTGCATGGTGAAATACCAATCATCATAATGCCCATACTCAATTATTTACAGACCGCAGCCATCTAGCTGGAATATTGCTGAGTGTGGCATAAAACTAAACTCCCTCACTCACTCATCATAATGCCAGGGTGTTGGGATGGTCTAGTGGTTAAAGAGTTAACTTGTCACACTGGAAACCTGGGTTCAATTCCCAACATGGGTACAACAAGCCATGCCGTGTTTGGCTGTGTGGTGTCAAGATGAACAGTTGCCAGTTAGCGGAGAATATATCATGATTATCTAATAATCACTCAGTCTGCAGTCAGTTTAGGATTGTGTCCCTTTGTTGTGTCAGTCAACTTCTTGTTGGTTTGAATCCCTGGTATGACATGATTGTTGCGGTGTGCCTGCACCATACCCTTTCTTACTGGTTTCAGGAATGTTGTAAACATTGACACCTGTATTATTTTTGCATTATTAAAAGATTCATCCCACACAAAGTTGCCACACTTTGATATGACTAAAATAAGGTGTTGGGAAAGTGTCACTAGACTCCATGTTGGTGGGGGACAGTGGGCAAGCTGAAATCTTGGGTTCAATTCACCACATGGGTACAATGTGTGAAGCCCATATCTGGTGTCCCACCATGGTATTGCTGGAATATTGCTAGGAGCACTGTAAATCTAAACTCACTCACTCACTCTGCATGTTTTGAGTATTTCAGTACTCTCTGCTACGATATGAATATATTATTGAAAAGTTAGATCATGATACGAAACAGTACAATGTCATGATGTTTGTTAGATATATTAAGGGGACATGTATTATTGCTAGAAAGTTCATTGCAAAGAGCCATTTTGTGTCAGTTTATAGGGATCTCAGTTTAGAGGTCTCAAGTTACTATTTCATTTATGAATATGGCTATTGAATTATGATGGAATTCATTTATATTATATCGATGATGGCATATGTCTCAAAACATGAAAGATATGGAATTTTGTGTAACATTTCAACCATGATATCAAAATAAGTATTGTATAACGATGCATATTGTTTTTCACTTCACCCATTTAACTTACCTATGAAATCAGCTAATCCAGGGGTGGAAATCGTTCAGAATCCAGTTCAGCGTGTTTTTCTGTCGAGCAAGCAAATTTGTATATCATGCTGTACTGGTGTCTAGTTGACTTTCCAGTCTTAATTACTGAATTATGGTGTTATTTTAAAAATCAACCAAAAAATCAGACAGTTTAGTGGAAAAATTATCAGGACAAGGTATTTTTTATGTGCCACTGCACCTGAGTATACTGGCAATTTTAAAGTTATTTCCATCCCTGTAGTCTACAGTTCAAAGCCCAGCTTTACTGTATAATGGTGTATTTGGTTAAATTATACTTCCACTAGTCAGGCTGAATGATACACTATGTCAAAAGATTTAACACCTAACAGTTTTCCAGTACTAATATAATGAGCGGTTTTGTTTCATGATTTAAGCTGAAAGTCTGAGACTTTTTAGACTGAAATACAATTCAGAGCAATGTCAAACCATACCTTCTTGTAAACATGAGACACCCAAGGGATATATAACATAGGAAAAAACTGTTTTGGAGTACATCATCCTGAGAGAGTCTTCATTCAGATGAGTCTGGTATCACTTGGGAACAATAAGTTCCTGTTTAATGCTAACTACTGGGCATAATCAAACCAATCTAGTCATTGAACAAACTTAGTAATAGGGACAGTGGCATTGCATGTATTGTATGTTTCAGCGGTTCCTGTATGAGAGCGTTTAATGAAAATCCAAAGCTGAGGTTTAGAAACAAAGCCTTTTCTATAGTTCTGTAAGGTAAATTTGTTAGATTCATCAGTGACAGATGTGTTCTCTCTTCTCCATGGCAGATCGAAAGTATGTATGTTCTTATAGGCCATCACTGATGCGATCTGGTACCTTATCACCTGATGTAACCTGGTACTTTATCACTCAATACAACCTGGTGCTTTATCACTCGGTATGGCAGGTACTTCATCACTCAGTACAACCTGGTACATTTTCATCTGATGACCTGGTACTTCATCACTTGATATACCTTGGTACTACGTCACTTGATATACCTTGGTACTACGTCACTTGATATACCTTGGTACTACGTCACTTGATATACCTTGGTACTACATCACTTGATATCACCTGCTACTTTATGACTCTGGGCATCCTGGTATTTTATCACAGTGTACCACCTGGTCATTTATCACTTGGTACAACCTGGTACTCTGTCACTGAGTATGACATGATACATTCTGTCCTGATGACCTTGTGCTTCGTGAGTGAAGTGAGCAATTTAAATTCCAGTCCTAAATCCAATGACCTCTGCATATCCAGTACTCTTAACACATTACTGTCCTGGCGAAGATTGAGCGAGAGACAGGCAAAGATTGAGCGAGAGACAGATTACCTAGCTTAGTATTTATACATCAATCACAAGTGCACAGGGAGTTAATTTGAATTTGTTTGATCTGGGTTTTGAATTTTTTTAAATAACCAGTGAATGTATTGTTTGGTAACGTTTGCCTCTTTGATCTGAGGTTACTCAGGTTTTAGAGAACTCTTTTTTGGATGCAATTACCAAGTGCTTTGTAAATTACAGTAAAAGGATTGATGACATCAGTGAGGGTCTTGTTTGATGTGTTACAATGGAAGTAGTGTAAGATAATCTTGTAGTTTCAGTTTATTTGAAAGAATATTCAGTGTGTCTATTATACACAGATTACTTATTAGCGGTAGGGTACTAATTAGTTCAGAAATCTTATATGCACTGTATTTCTTGTTATTGATAGAATTTTTTGAGAATACATTTTTTTTCATTTAATTCCGAAGTTCAAGGTGTATAATGAGAGTGGGGAAATGTACATGTGAAACTGCAACTTTAACACTTTTTTCTCTTTGTTTTGTCTGTGCACACTGCAAACAGTTTACCAATAAAACTATTGTTTAGAGCTCTTACATTAACAAAGGTTTGCTTCGGCGTCCTATCTTATTTGTCAATGAGTTTTATTGATATTTAACTGTAACCAGATAACATGTGTTCTTGAAATTTAAATTCATATTAAATTCGTAGTTACATGAAATAATCATGTGTTCCTCAACTTATTTTGAGTAATATACCTAATACCAATACAATGTAATAGGAACAGTGTTTTCAGTGTAGGGTTCCGTCTTGCGGGTTGACCAAACATTTGAATGTTTATTACTAGCTCACTCAATAATTTGTGTCAAATAAGTTGTTTTACACAGAGGTGTGTTATTATAAATTGTTAACCTGGATTGACCAAGAAACAAGATATGTCATTGTCATTACATCAAGTTGTTTACATGTTCATGATAAATGACCCGGTATTTTACTTTTCATACTTCATATCATGATGAATTCATTGTCAGTTTGGTGCCAAAAGAGGGTTACTAGTATATATCATAGGGACAACTTTGAGATGATAGTATATATTGAATCACTGACTGCATAGCATCTCCATCTGTAAAACATTTCTTGTTTCCATGGTGCAATACTGCCAAAGATATGTAAAATTGTCAGTCTCTCTTCTATATTTTACCTACAGGAATAATTGTGTACGGTATGTGATGGGTGAAATCATGGTTTGTTATTCACCATCAAGTGTTGTCATGGTGATCATAGATACAAAAAGTTTTATTTTTCTTGCTTTCCCATTTTTATTCTTCATAAAACCAAAGTGTTTTTGAACACTTTGAACACTTATGCTTTACAGAGATTGTGAATTAGAAGCATCCGGTCATTAAATCTGTAGGTCTATTATTTTAGAGGCTTATCATGTTCCTATGTTTTCAGCCTCCACATTTCACTGATTAGAGTTATCTCCCTTTGCTGGACACTCTAAGTGCTCAGTTCATGGTCTTGTAGACCCCAGCCATGGGTTTTGCTCAGTTCCATGAACAATTTGGGTCCTTCATTCCTCTGTAAGCTGAAATATGGTATGAGAAAATAATAATGAAAAAGAAATAAAGTGATTAAAAAAAATAAATAATACTGTTCAAACTGGCATTAAACTTACGCAATCAAATGTTTCATAAAAATCATCCATGATATTTTTGGGTCATCTCATTCTAAAGAAGCTTGGGGCAGTTGTTAATGTATAAGCTCATCGTAACAAAGTCCAAGGTTTGAGTCCAGTGCTGTAATATTGTTGCCTGTCTGTGTGATGAGCTCCAGTTTGCCATCATATTGTTGATCCATTTGCTTCATGCTGTTTTAGTCTCCATTGAATCGATGTTTATGGTCATATTAAATATGTCCCACCAGATACTGTATCAAACTGTAAAAGTCAGTTTAAGGTCATTTCAGAGTATATATTTCAAAGTTCAATATTTTATGCAAAAGTGTATTTAGTCTGCAAAAGAAATTTGACCGAAGGTAATATTCAAGGCGATGTACTTATGCCTGTTACTTACGCTCAGCTTTGCCCTGCTGTTATTGGGTATTGAAACATTGACATATCATGTTGAGAGGACTGTGTCTATATGTATATAGTGAACCTGTTATGCTGTGTACAGTTTCTTATGTGTCTCTAGATAGAGGAATGTTATGGGGATGAATTAAAATACTTTTAGACATCCTTTTTTATTGTTGTTTGTCCAGAACTCTCTTCCAAGAAGTCAGGGACAGGGACTCTGTCCACATAGCATGTGTAGCAAGGTAAGGGAGTGACATAGTACTGAGTTACGATGGATTGTAATGTTACAAATGCTTTGTGCATCAGGACCAAGATTTGTAATGGCCTGTTGGCCCAATGTCAGTGGGCCACGTTTTTGCTGATTAAGTAATTTCCAACTGTTCGATGGCATCTGGTTGATCCAGAGGAGCTGTGTTGTTTAGCTCCTAATCTAACACAATAAATTACCTGTTAATTCATGGTTTATGGCTAGTGGGGGTGGTGATGATATATTTTATTCAGAAGCATGTGTAATGTGAATGACACCCCACCAGAAAATTTATCTACACAGTAAGTGCTACTCGATGTGACCTATGTCATCACTCAATGTGACCTTGTATTTCACCACTCATTGTGACATTGTGCTTCATCACCTGATGTGACCAAATATTTCATCGCTTGATGTGACTCAATACGTCATCACTTGTTGTAACCTAGTGCTTCACATTCAGTGTGACCTTGCACTTCATCAGTTGATGCAACCCACTCAGTATGATCTTGTACTTCATCACTCAAGATGACCTAATGCTTCATCACTCAATGCAATGTAGTGCTCCATCACCTTATACGACCTTGTACGTAATCATGCGATACGACCTAGTACTTATCACCTGATGACCTTGTAGTCCATCACTGATATGACCTGGCATGTTATCATCTGGCATGACCTGTATTTTTATAACTTGGTATGACCTGGTACTTTATCACCTGATACAACTTAGTACTTTATCACTTAGTACGATCTGGTACTGTATCACTCCATACGTCTTGCTACTGTATCATTTGCCATGACCTAGTACTTTATCTCTTGGTTCAACCTGGTACTTTATCATCTGATATGATCTGGTACTTTATCATCTGATATGATCTGGTACTTTATCATCTGATACTACCTGTTTTTTATCTTTTGCCACGATCTGGTACTTTATCATCTGATATGACCTGGTACTTTATCATCTGATATGACCTGGTACTTTATCATCTGATATGACCTGGTACTTTATCATCTGATATGACCTGGTACTTTATCATCTGATATGATCTGGTACTTTATCATCTGATATGACCTGGTACTTTATCATCTGATATGATCTGGTACTTTATCATCTGATATGATCTGGTACTTTATCATCTGATACTACCTGTTTTTTATCTTTTGCCACGATCTGGTACTTTATCATCTGATATGACCTGGTACTTTATCATCTGATATGACCTGGTACTTTATCATCTGATATGATCTGGTACTTTATCATCTGATATGACCTGGTACTTTATCATCTGATATGACCTGGTACTTTATCGTCTGATACTACCTGTTTTTTATCTTTTGCCACGATCTGGTACTTTATCATCTGATATGACCTGGTACTTTATCATCTGATATGATCTGGTACATTTTAACTTTGTACGACCTGGTACGTTGTTAACTGATATGACCTGTATCACTTGATGACTATGTGTGGATTAAAGTATAGAATAGATTCCCTGTAACCTCTGCTTGACGAAGAGACAAAATACATTCAGTTGTTAGATGTTGATTGCTGCTCAAAATGTAGAGCACTGGATTGTGTGGTCCAGGCTTGATCATACACATATCGCATCAAATAGCTGGTATACTCCTGAGAGCGGCTTTATCCTGCAGTCAAAATCACTGCCTCGTGATAGTCGACTTAGGAGATATAGGAATGATCATGTGAACACTGAGATAGTTGGTATTTAGTAAGGACAACATATATCATTCAATGACACACCAAAAATATAATTAACATACAAATATGAATTGATGTTATACCCGAACGTGTCATAACAGCTAAAGCTAAAAGTAGAACAAACAAGATGGCGATCAATTTGATACACATATCGAAGTTGTATTTTGGACTTCAAGTTTCAGATTAACTCTTCAAGAACAGTTTTCCAACAACTGAAGGTCACCTGTCATGGCTGGTGTCCTACCTAACACCACTGGCAGTAGCAGGTCCTGTCACAACTAGTACCTCACGATATCCACTGACAACTGAGCGTTATCACAACCAGTACCTCACGATATCCACTGACAACTGAGTGTTGTCACAACCAGTACCTCACGATACCCACTGACAACTGAAAGTGTTGTCACAACCAGTACCTCAGTGATATCCACTGACAACTGAGTGTTGTCACAACCAGTACCTCAGTGATATCCACGGACAACAGGGGCGGTGGGATAGCCTTATGGTTAAAGCATTCACTCGTTACACAATAGACCTTGGTTCGATTCCCCACATGGATACAATTTGTTAAACCCATTTCTAGTGTGCCCCACTAATATTGCTGGAATGTTGCTAAAAGCGGCATAAAACCATACTCAGTCAGTCAGCCCCCTAACAACTTCAAGCCCTAGCTGACGGTCAGTGCCTGACCCGCATCCAGCAATAACAGAAGGCCACACAGTGTTGATCGCCCATCGTTATTCACGTCGTTACATGGACATACCATGGTACGAAAAAAACTGAACTGACAAATTGCAGGCAGTGTCAGTAGATAAAGGTGACAGTTCTTGGATCTTGGATATGCTCAGGCAACATTAATAAATGTGCAAAAAGATGACTTTTGGAAGCTCTCGTAAAATCCCAAACGCCATCATTTTGGGTTTTTTATCAACACCTACACGATTGCATATACTACATGGCATTATTCATATTATAGAATTCGCATGGGAATAATATATTAACTGGAGATCTATACCAGACTTCATTAGTTCACCGAAAAAGATGTGTATTGGTTTATTTTTACAGCGATTTTATTGCATAAACAATAAAAAATAAGAGATACGGGATACGATGACATACAGTGTATATTAAAACATACAAACCTTTGAACAATGTGTAGATATTTAGTCAGCATATATGATTTGCATGAAATTACAAGCAGAGGCTAAAAGGAAAGACGGGTCAGCAGCTGAAAACAGGTGATTTTATCATCCGAATCTTTATATGAGATATGAATATCCATGTATAACTGTATGTGTGTCGTGTACACATTTGCGCACGCGCGCGTGTGTTTTAAGTGTTGTAAATCAGGACGACCATATACAGATTGTTTTTTTATTATCCCTGTGTAAATTAATCAGTTTTCTTTATATAAAAGGGGCGGCGGGGTAGCCTAGTGGTTACAGTGTCTGCTTGTCATACTGAAGACCCCGGTTCGATTCCCCGCATGGGTACAATGTGTGAAACCCATTTCTGTTGTCCCCGCCCTAATATTGCCGAAAGATTGCTAAATGAGGATAAAACTAGATTCATTTTTAAACTGATTCCGCTGAACTATAAAGACAAAATGACGTAGAGAGTTATAAGAACGAATCACCCGGAAGCAGTCCGCTAAAAGGCAAGCTTATCTTGCCTCACATGTAGCACCCACCATTCAGACGGTTTGCATAAAAAGGTCAGTGTTTCATCGTGCATAAACCATATGTCATATGATAGCGGCGTCTTGAGTCTTGACCGAACAATCCAGTTTCTAAATACCAGCCAGACAATCCAGTGACACGATATAAATAATACATACCAATTATTTATAATACATGTATTGTTAAATAAATGGTACGCCATACACTACCAAACTACTGATAGATCACAGTAAAGCAGATGCATCTGAATAAAATGTATGTGTTATAGCACAGGACACCGTCCATAGATTATTCAGTAGAGCGTGACCCGGTGGCGTGTTATACGATCTTGGCATGTGTTGTGACGTTTCTGCTACGTTCACTGATTAAGGCAAGATTCTTGAACAGTGTCACTTTGGGACAAAGGCCGAGATATGTTCCTCAGGGGTCGAAAATACTTCCTCACCCTGCAAGACACGCATAGGTATATTCAATAATGTGAACGATTCAACCGTTACATATTTTGCACCCTTCACAAATTGTGTTAGGTAGTCCAGGTCCCTTCAATGAAGTTGATCTGAAATGACGTTTAATGTGCCGATCTGCGCGCATGGTTGCCCAATGTTTGGCCGAGCAAATGTAAGTTATAAGATATGACTTTTCGCTTTCGTCATATGACAAAATCTGTTCAGTGATGGCTGCACCAGTTCTGTTTGTAATGACACCACTCGTGCGGAACAAACGACCCTGAACAGTACAGCGTATGAACTCTACATTCCTACGAAAATACAGGTTTTATGAAGTTTACATTGTTGAACAAGCCACGACAGCCTTTCTTAGGCGTGTATAGGACTACACACATTCAGGATGTACTTCAAGCGATGTTAACGCTCATGTTCACATCGTATGTTCCCATACCTTAACATAGATTTATGACAGTTGTATCAATATGGTGTTGCTGCACAAAGCGATCTTAGCGCTAAGATGACCGCAAACGTCCATGCCTTAACACAGCCATAGAATTTATTTTGTACAATGACACCATTGGATTGTTTGCGAAAGGATACAACACAAGTCAATAAAGATTATGTCGAGTAAACGGGAAAAGGGTAAAAGGCTGAGTATTGCGATTGTGAACAATAAATGGTTCTGTGACTGGCGAGAAAACAATGATGCGATAACCCAGTGTATAGCCATGAAGAAAGAGGATCATTGTGAAACCATGTAATATTGGTAAAATATCCAAAATGAGTATTCCAAGTTATTTGTTGCATATAAAACAGCGAGGTCCCCAGCTGCCTCTAGAGTTCCATATCGTAAAAGATAATATGTTAAATGCCTCATATAAATATTGCGTGTACTTGAAAACATGAAGATCGCCCCTTCTAAACTAAACCCGACAGTCAGTCATGTAGCTGGAGTAGATTTAGATCATCACCTATTCTGTCTTGTCCTTGAGGAAAGTCATCAATGTCCATCGATTCCCGGTCCATCTGAGTGAGTTGTTCCATGTTGTCTGAGTCTTGGGAAGCTAACCTTTCGTCCTCAGCTGCATTCAGGATCTGCTGGATCTGCCCTTGGCTGGGTGTATTGGGTATTTGACGCTGGCTGGGTATATTCGTGATCTGTTCTTGACTGGGTATATTAGTGATCTGCCCTTGATTACGTAAATTTGACATCTGCTGCTGACGACGTTCCCTGGCCCAAAGATGTTTCTTCAACTCAAAAAGATACGACCCATGTCCCTTCGTCCCGCCGAACACAACGACAAGGCAGTGTTCATATTTATAGGCGACGAATATTCTGTCTCTATTGGGAGACGTCCCAACCAATGTCCTCGAGTTGCCCTGGAAACACGTGTAGAAGTTGTTGTCCATGTGGATCTTGGTGACCGTCCGCGCAGGGTCCAAGATGCTCCTGACCAATGCCTGGCCCTCCTCCATGGACACCTGAAGGTCCTCCGTCACGGCTAGAGGCTGACCATCCTCAGCCAGCACTGCTACTTTCTGTATCTTGTGGGTCGTCGCCAGCATGTGCTTGATGAACTCAGGCCAAGTCATGGCGGCTGAAATGAGAACACGACTGATGACATCACACGTAAGGTAAGACAGGAGTTCACAAATGGAACTGACACATTACAAATAAGTTCGACCTATCCAATTCCAGTGACTCAGAGGTGAGTAGGTAGGTATGTATAAAGGTATGTGTGGCAGTGTGTGTGCATCCTTGCGCGCACGAAGGGGGATTATGTGTGTGTGTGTGGTGTGTTGTGCACAAACGCGAGGGGTTGTATTAACGTTATGCACGTGGCATATTCGTAACAATATGCGCACGTGGTATATCATGCATATTAGCTACATGGTGCACGTGGAATAATATTGGCACCTTGCATGTTACATACATGGAATGTTATAAACCGTATACGTGTGACGCACGTGGTATATCGTGAACAGTAGAAATGCTTTGCAATGGAATAATGTTGACACCTTGCATGTGACATACGTGGCATGTTATGAACATTATACGTCTGGCGCACGTTGTATGTAATGAACGCGGTGCACGTGGAATAATACCGACACCTTGCATGTTACATGTTGCATGTCGCACGCGGTATATCATGCATATTAGATATATGGTGCACGTGGAATAATATTGACACAATGCATATGATATACGTGTCATGTCATAAACATTATACGCGTGGCGTACCTGGTATATCGTGAACATTAGATACGTGGAATAATATTGTGCTAGGACGATGAAGGACTGTAAGATAACAAGGGAGGAGAGTAGGAAAAGATTAAGTTAATAAGCGTTGATTTGTGACTAGCAATGGGCAAATGGAAACCACAAGAAATCATTTGCATCCACTGGTAATAAGCAATAATTATTGCATTCCATTGTGAAGTTTAGAACTTTGCTATTTATTGCTTTCCTCTTTATTCTCCTTATCAACAGAGTACTTCACGCCGTATTTGAACTTAGAATTATTTCAGGAATGCGTTATTGAGAAAATGGATTCATTTTGAAACCTAAAGGGTTAAGCACAGTTTAAGTGATGTGACCCCAGTTTATAAGTTCACGAGACCATGTGATACCTCACAATAGAGGTAAAGACACGGAACAGGCATTCGATTGCTATCGTTTGCGCGACCTGAGTCAACAGAGGTAACTATACCTCAGGCAGCTAGGGTTCACGTGATCGAAGAATAGTTAATAAGCTTCATTCAAGGAGAACCTTACGGATGCATCAGACATCGTCTAATATATCCTGATGGCCAAAGACATCGTGATGGGGAAATATATCATGATATCATGATGACCTAAGACATCGTGATGGTCTAACATATCCTGATGGCTAAAGACATCGTGATGGTGAAATATATCATGATATCATGATGGTAAAAAAATGTCAAGGTCTAATATATCACGATGGCCAAAGACATCGTGATGGTGAAATATATCATGATGGCCTAAGATGTTGTGATGGTCTAATATATCGTTATGGCCAAAGACATCGTGATGGTGAAATATATTATGGTGGAGTAAGATATCGTAGATCTAATGGTCAAATATATCATGATGGTAAAAAAATGTCATGGTCTAATATATCACGATGGCCAAAGACATTGTGATGGTGAAATACATCATGATGTCATGATGACCTAAGACATCGTGATGGTGAAATATATCATGATGGCCTAAGATGTTGTGGTGGTCTAATATATCGTTATGGCCAAAGACATCGTGATGGTGAAATATATCCTGATGGCCCAAGACATCGTGATGGTCTAACATATCCTGATGGCCAAAGACATCGTGATGGTGAAATGTATCATGATGACCTAAAACATCGTTATGGTCTAACATATCCTGATGGCCAAAGACATCGTGATGGTGAAATATATCATGATGGCCTAAGACATCGTGATAGTCTAACATATCATGATGGCCAAAGACATCGTGATGGTGAAATATATCATTATGACCTAAGACATCGTGATGATTTAACATATCATGATGACCAAAGACATTGTGATGGTAAAATGTATCATGCTGGCCTAAGACATTGTGATGGTGAAATATATCATGATATCATGCTGGCCTAAGACATTGTGATGGTGAAATATATCATGATTACCTAGGACATCGTGATGGTCTAACATATCCTGATGGCCAAAGACATCGTGATGGTGAAATGTATCATGATGACCTAAAGCATCGTGATGGTCTATCATATCCTGATGGCCAAAGACATCGTGATGGTGAAATATATCATGATGGCCTAAGACATCGTGATGGTCTAACATATCCTGATGGCTAAAGACATCGTGATGGTGAAATATATCATGATGGCCTAAGACATCATGATGGTCTAACATATCCTGATGGCCAAAGACACCGTGATGGGGAAATGTATCATGATGACCTAAAACATCGTTATGGTCTAACATATCCTGATGGCTAAAGACATCGTGATGGTGAAATGTATCATGATGACCTAAGACATCGTGATGGTCTAACATATCCTAATGGCCAAAGACATCGTGATGGTGAAATGTATCATGATGACCTAAGACATCGTGATGGTCTAACATATCCTGATGGCCAAAGACATGGTGATGGTGAAATATATCATGATGACCTAAGACATCGTGATGGTCTATCATATCCTGATGGCCAAAGACATCGTGATGGGGAAATGTATCATGATGACCTAAGACATCGTGATGGTCTAACATATCCTGATGGCCAAAGACATCGTGATGGGGAAATGTATCATGATGACCTAAGACATCGTGATGATTTAACATATCATGATGACCAAAGACATGGTGATGGTGAAATATATCATGATGACCCAAGACATCGGGATGGTCTAACATATCCTGATGGCCAAAGACATCGTGATGGGGAAATGTATCATGATGTCCTAAGACATCGTGATGGTCTAACATATCCTGATGGCCAAAGACATCGTGATGGGGAAATATATCATGATTACCTAGGACATCGTGATGGTCTAACATATCCTGATGGCCAAAGACATCGTGATGGGGAAATGTATCATGATGACCTAAAACATCGTGATGGTCTAACATATCCTGATGGCCAAAGACATCGTGATGGTGAAATATATCATGATGGCCTAAGACATCGTGATGGTCTAACATATCCTGATGGCCTAACATATCCTGATGGCCAAAGACATCGTGATGGGGAAATGTATCATGATGACCTAAAACATCGTGATGGTCTAACATATCCTGATGGCCAAAGACATCGTGATGGTGAAATATATCATGATGGCCTAAGACATCGTGATGGTCTAACATATCCTGATGGCCAAAGACACCGTGATGGTGAAATGTATCATGATGGCCTAAGATGTTGTGATGGTTTAACATATCGTATGGCCAAAGACATTGTGATGGTGAAATATATTATGGTGGACTATGATATCGTAGATCTAATGGTCAAATATATCATGATTGTAAAAATGTCATGGTCTAATATATCACGGTGTTGTTAGATATGATGGGGGTCTGAGATATCATGATGGCCTAACATGTCATGATAACCTAGTATACCATGGTGGTCTTATATATCATGATGGCCTTTAATGGCCTAATAGCCTAATAAATCATGCATGTCATTGTGGCCTAATAAGTCATGATGATGCAAACATGGCCTAATATATCATGACGACCTAATGTATCATGATGGTCTAAGATATCACGATGGTCTAATATATCAATAAGGCTTTAGATATCATGATGTCTTTAATATCCTGATGGTCTTAGTGTTATGATTCAGGACTATGGCTGGATTTTCATTGCTTGACAAAACGGCCGTTGTACCTTTTTATTTAATGCATGTAAAGATCATCCAAAATCATCCCAAAACTGCAAAGAATTCATATCAATAATAGATTCTGAACATTATTTTCTGACGTATATCATAATACAATGCCAAGTTAATTATAAACGTTCTAAGAACGAATTTATTCAAGATTCAATCAATAAATGAACATGCTTTATCGTTGACGTCAGTAAGATGGTGTCAACACGATTACCGCATCCCAATAGATAAGAGCAACTTAAGTAAATCAGCTGACATGTATTGACATCAGGGACCCGTGGAGATGTGGAATAGAAATGGTCTTCAGCAGCCCATGCTTGTAAGAGGCGACTAACGGTACTAGGGTCGGGTGGTCAGGCCGCTGACTTGGTTGACATTCGTCATCATTTCCAAAATGCGTAGATCGACACTCGTGAAGACAATCTCTGGATTATCTGATCCAGATTCGATTACATACAGACAGCTGTCATATAGCTGGAACGCCGCTGAGTACACGTGAACCAGACTAAGCATTGGTCAAACAAGGTGTTCTGCTTTGGTCAACATAGGTTGCCATCTGTTTTTCCACCTGTGGTATTGTTAGGGCCAACTCAGGCAAGGGCGAGTGACAAATGTCCTGTTTGTAACACGAATAGCACAACACGACAATTAAGTGGTCAGTGTAGAATATATGCCTTTCACTGGCTGAGGTCAGCTGGGACGATTCACCCCACGACAGTCTCGATCACATCAGTGTTCTTCATTCCGATCACGCGTGTAAATACTACTAAAATGTGTCCTTACACAAATTAGATCTAGGTTTGTCGTGTTACATCTCACGTGTGTTGGTAGTGTTGCGAAGTTGATATATTGACCTTTGATTTAAGCAAACACAACTTTCTGTTTTCGTCTGCGTACGCGTGTGTGTGTGCGTCTGCACTGACTGTTGGTGTAGCTTTAGACTTACGTAATTTATAAAAAAAAACTTCATGACAAATATAAATAAATAAATGAGAATTTCCATAGCGCCTTATCCATTGTCGTGTACTCAAAACGCTGTGCATGGCAACGATGACATGTCAATCTGGATAACATTTTTTTAAAGACATGTGTCTTCAAATGTGGTTTGAAACTCTCAAAAGATGGGCAAGTTTTCCTGTCAGTTGACAAAGCATTCCAGGGAGTAGTGACAGTTTTTGAAATAACGGTTTTTGTCCGAAAACCTTGAGCTTCCATCTTTATGTCTGAAGACGATTGTGTTGTTCAGATGCCAAGTAACAGCGTCTTACTTTTCTTGATGTTTGCACGCACTAAATATTGAGAATAAATATTTCTACAACCATAGCAAGTAACACTAAATTACACCGACCGATGTATCAATATAAGTAAAGAATCGCACAGAGACACATTGTTGGCAGGATCAAATGTATGTATATGGGACATAGTCACATGACATACGTCCTCACGTGATATCAGCATGACGTCAGGATATACGATACCCATGTAACGACAAGTCTCATGTCCATGTGCAGATATACTATAAATGAACATTACCGACACTTAAGTCTCTATACATACATGTTACAGGGAGAAATGAAACGTTAAGTATCGAAGTATCATGTGATTATATAATCTGTGGCAAGATGGGTTACACCAGTTTGGCTACTCTTATGTGTATTGAAATATCACAACGTATTATTTGGCATGTGAAAAGCAAAGTGCGAAAATAACACGTATTTCATTTATATCAATTAAATTCCTTACATGGTACAGTCTTATTTATAGCATCCTGTTATAGAACCTCAACCATCATGTCATGAAGTTAGAACTGATCTTCAGTAAGCAATGCTTGTCGTAAGAGGGTAGGGTGATCAAGATCGCTGACTTGGTTGACACATGTCATCGTATGGCTCATGCTATTAATCACTGGATTGTTTGATCCAGACTCGATTATTTACAGATTGTTGTCATCGAATAGTGCTGAGTGTGGGCTCTGAACGATTTCTGTTGATGCACTGAAGAACACTGTGCCTAACTCCAGCTACGTTTCTCTAAAAAAACCTAGACCAGAAAATCCAGTGATCAACAGCATGAACATCGGTCTACGCATATGGTATACGATGACATGTGTCAACCAAGTCAGTGAGCCTCAACACCGGATCCCGTTAGTCTCCTCTTGCGACAATCATGGTTTACTGAAGACCAGATCTTACCCGGATCTTCACGGGTATAGAGAACATGAACTTACCTAGGGTTAATGGTTAAACGTGTACGTCCAGTCACTACACGCTGAGAGTACCCGCAAGACAGATACACAGCATGTGATACTGCATCACTCCCCATTCTATCACACTGAAGTTACCCGTGTATGTACGGGCATGTAATGATATCCACAATACATCCGTATTAACCTGTGACTAAAATGTACACACGTTATTAAAATGCACGAGTACGGCTTACTCAACTAAAGCCAGTGTTGTCATTGATCTATGTTTGTATTTAACAATCCCTATTTTAGGGAACGTCATCGCCAGTGCTTGCCCTTATATATTCTTTATTCGTCAGTTTGAGCGTAACTGGGTGACTGAGCCTGCTGAACGGCTATATGCTTATCGTCCTGTTCAATGATGTGCTTAGAAGGGTAAACGATTAAGTCGTACTATGCGTTCTGTTGGTGACTTGGTGGCAACGTTATTCTAGAAACCTATAATACACTTTACATGGACTATATTCCAGCAATATCACGGCGGGGTCACGCACCTGGGATTCACACTGTACCCATGCATGGGGGAATCGAATTCGGTCTTCGGCGTAACGAGCGAACGCTTTTAACGACTAGGCTGCCCCGTCGCCCTACCGCTTCGAGAACCGACCTTACTCATGCGTTATGGTGACGTTAATAAGTTGAATATACATTTGGCTGACGCTTTTATTGAATAGATAAGCACCACTGAATTTACCTATAACTTAATTATTTAATTGTAATAAAAGCATGATTACTGAGAGTTTAAGTAACATGACAAGCGTCCAACAAAAGACATTTACATCAGCAATGTAACTTGCATCTCTCTTCTCTCGCACATTGAGAGCAGTGAGTTTGGTTTTACGCCGCTTTTAGCATTATTTCAGCAATATCACGGCGGGGTCACCAGAACTGGGATTCACACGCTGTAGCCATAGGGGAATCGAACTCGGGCAAAAGCTCTAACCAATAGGCTAACCCACCACCGCACTTAGAGAGTGAGGGAGTATGGATTTACCCCGATTTTAACCATACTCCAGTAATATACCACAAACAGGCTTCACGTGTTGTACAGATAGGTTCAATCCTGAGTGAGTGAGTTGAGTTTTACGCCGCATTCAGCACTATTCCAGCTATATGGCGACGGTCGGTAAATAATCCAGCCTGGACCAGACAATCCAGTGATCAACAACATGAGCATTAATCTGCACAAGTGGGAACCGGTGACCTGTGTCAACCAAGTCAGCGAGTGACCACACGATCCCGTGGGTCAATCCCGAGTCTTCGACTTATCGAGTGAATGCTTCAACCAGAAGGTTACTCCCTTTGGGTCTCTAGGTATAGGCCTAGTAAGATAACAATTCTAGATAATATACACGGTATATGTTTGTGGACGTGTGTATACACACAGGCGTACAAGACTCCTTACCGTGTAGACCTTTCACCATCTAATACCTGTAATTCTAGCATATAATATTACACCATAAGATATTAACTTCCGTAATTGGTTTCGTTGTCAACATGAAATACGATTTATGGTCAGAGAGAGTAGGAAACGTTTCCCATTAATTTAATTGCATATCTCGAGTTACCTCAAGTAACATTACCTAAATGAATATGGGCGTATTACCTGCATGAAATAATAAACGAGCCATATTGCAGTTAAGGACAACCAATTATTCATTGAACACGCACGCGCACCTCACAGGGAGCTTCACACATTAATCAGAAATTATCTATCCCAGTCGTGACATATATTTACTGAGGAGTATATTAATAATGGTTTCTAGCATTCAGCTCACACATTATATCTTTTGATTAATACGTCCAGTCTATTTACCGGACCCGACAAACAGACCGATATATCATGGTCCCATTTGTGGCATAAATTATTGCATTAGTTATGCATGTCTGTATTTTAAAATCTACGTTTGGACATAACATGGCAAAAAAAAAATTTAAAATGCGAAAAAACATATTTTACCTGTTTCTTTAAATACCTTACACTCGCATGGCTAGATTATCAATTATGTGTCTGTGGTTGGCATATTGTGAGATAAATCTAATTGGACCCGTGAAGGTCCGGGTTAAAATATGCCTTCAGCAACCCATGCTTGTAGGACAGGTGCATTAGACACAAACAATAGGTAACATTGGAAAAATATAGTAGAAAGCTGAATTTTTCAGGAAAGCTTCAGAATATCATTGCCATGCTCAAGATACAAAGTTCTGCAAATCCTGCAAATACCATATGGCATAATTAGTGACAAAATATATGTGTGTATAATCATTATAATGATTTTGGCGGCCATCTTGAAATTGAAAATACCACAAGGTAGATTTTGCAGAGCTTTGTACTTTGCACACGGCAATGATGTTCTGAAGCTTTCCTGAAAAATTCAGCTTTTCCAATCCCATGTCTGATGCTCCTGGTCTATTGCCGTGACAGGCGACTAACGGTGGCTCACTGATTTGGTTGACACATGTCATTGGTTCTCAATTGCGCAGATCGATGCTCAAGTTGTTGGTCACTGGATTGTCTGGTCCAGACTCGAATAATTACAGACCGCCGCTATATGGCTGGAATATTGCTCACTCATTCACTGATTGGTTGTATGAAATGATTGAAGTTAGTTTTACGCCGCACGCAGCAATATTCCTGCTGTATGAAGGGGATGTATGGAGGCATTGAGGTTCATTCTAGCATGGGACTAATAAGCATTATTTAACGTTTAACATATACAATAAAACTGGTCAAACAGTTTTTATATGATTTATGAAATATCGCAATATGTATTTCATACACAGCGTGTTTGTGATGAGACAATGAATTGACATCATGACAAACTAAAATAACTTTTGAACGAGACGTTTAATCCCATCGCTCTATCCTTATTCTATTCTGAATTCCAGTGTATGATAAATGATACATGACTGTATGCAAAATACCAGTGTATGATAAATGATACATGACTGTATGCATGAAAAATACCTGTGTATGATAAATACAGCCTTCTTTACCATACGTAGTTGTATTCTGAATTCAACATAGTTTTATGCACATTACTGAAAGCTGAAAACCAGTGTCTGATAAACACAGCATAGTATGCTTATACGTGTTTGTATGCTGAATACCAGTGTATGATAAATTCAGTGTAATATGCCATACTTCCCTGTATGCTGAATACCAGTGTATGATAAATTCAGTGTAATATGCCATACTTCCCTGTATGCTGAATACCAGTGTATGATAAATTCAGTGTAATATGCCATACTTCCCTGTATGCTGAATACCAGTGTATGATAAATTCAGCACAATATTCTATACGTGACTGTATGCAGAATACCATGTATGATAAATACAGCCTACTTTATTATACGTGACTAGCTGTATGCTGAATATCAGTGTATGATAAATGTAGCCTACTTTATTATACGTGACTAGCTGTATGCTGAATATCAGTGTATGATAAATACAGCCTACTTTATTATACGTGACTAGCTGTATGCTGAATATCAGTGTATGATAAATACAGCCTACTTTATTATACGTGACTAGCTGTATGCTGAATATCAGTGTATGATAAATGTAGCCTACTTTATTGCAGGCCTGGAGGATTAAACAAGACATTAGAAAAATATAGTAGAAAGCTGATTTTTTTTCAGGAAAGCTGCAGAACATCATTGCCATGTGCCATACATATTCAGAAAATTCTGCCGTGTGGCATTTTCAAAGTGGCCTCCACTTTCAAGATGGCCGCCAAAATCATTAAAGTGGTTATGCAAACAGATATTTTGTCAGTAATTATGCAATGTGATATATCAAAGGAAAGCTCATCTCAGAGGGATTCTAAATATATTGATATCATGCCTTGTGGCATTTTCAAAAAAGAAATCTACATATTTTACTTTTAACAGCACACATAAGTAAGACAATTAATTATGGCATGATAACCACACATTGGTACCAGACATCAAAATGGCTAATTAACACAGCTGATGTCACCAAATTGATAGTAAATCACAATGTAATATCAACATGATCATTTTAAGTTAGTAACGCTGGAAACTCACTGCATAGCGTGATGAATACATCATGACATGCTATACGTGACTGCAGTATAACTTACCTAGTTGTGGAATCTGGCTCTCCATGTTATCGACAGTACGTCACCGTCTGACAGTTCAGGCGTCACTCGGTAGGCTTGGGAGGCGAGAGCTCCCTTACTGAGACGCCAAGCAGGACTACTGACCCTCAAGAGGTGACCCGTACAACCTGTGTTGACAGAGAAGTTATGTCGATAACTTAACACACATTAGCATATCCAAGATAATAGGCTTCATTACAAGTCACGTACAACATTTACAGATCAAGACTGGCATCTGAGTAATCATCACACCGTTGACGAAGGGTATCGTGTATATGTGGGTCACCAGCTAGGAGAGTTATAACAAAATAGGTATCTGCTTAAAAACTGGACTTGACATAAATATTATCAAGACGTTAATATTCCGAAAACATTCACCAAAATAAACTTACGCCCTAAACACAACTATGATGTCAGTATCAAGCTCATCACCACCGAATATCAAGTTCACGTTGCAACGCGTGTAGACACCACCAGTCATGGGAGCATACTTTCTTTTGTCTAGTAGTTTCAGCGTCTAAAATTATTGGGTTAATTGTTAAATAAATCATTAAATGTCAATATAGTAGTGCAATACGTGTTGCATTACAACGATATGCCGGTCAGACTGACATCCAATGATCGAGGGGAAAACAACATCGCCTATATAAATATCCTATAATTATATTTTCTTGCATTGTTCACCTTAATCTGCAAAACATAACAATAATGTAAGTCACGACAGAAGTCACAATATTTATCATGGTGTATACGCGCCGTACTTGCTTTAACAGAAAACGTAAACACACAAACAACGAACGTTACAATGATATTGCCTCAGGGAAAGGATTGTTGTCTGAAGGCTGGCAATTCAGAATATCTGTATGTAGAACATGTACTCACCTCTCTATGTGTCTTGAAGTGAAATCTGTGTCTGCACCGTCAACTAGAGTCCTCTGTCCTGTGCCCAAACTTTCAAACAGTATCTACCTCTTACATCACAGAAAAGGTATGTCAGTGCGAATAAAGTTTATTGTCAGCGTTTCGGTTCGAATGATTCTGTTCTGCACAAGGTGGTTAGTTAGCTGAGACGTAGGAACGAGTAGTTCAGGCAACCGTGAAGTCGTGCACGTAAACAACGTCGGCCGTGCTAACAGTTAGCCTGTATATGACACAGCTGTACGTTGTCTTTGTCCCAGCCTTGGTAATCACATCCCAGGTGTTATGAAGGAACAAAGGACAGGTGCATGTCCGTCGGACGCTGGCAGCAGACGGTGTGTTCTGCATCCGCACGTGCCACTGATGTCAGTTCTCGCGATATTCAGTTACGATCCCGTACTCGGGCGGGAGGAATGTTGCCTAAAAATAAAACAAGTAGATCGGCATGTTAACCTATTTGTCTCTAGCCGAGATATACGTACTGTATATATGGCGTTCCGAGCGCTGAGACGAGCGCTTGGTGGTTGACTCGGCAAGCCGGGACCCTGTCAAATTGAAATTAAGGACCCATAAGGGTGAAAGGGTTCTTACTAACTTAAGAGATAGTTTACTTCATAAATACTGTGTCAGCGACAAATGACCCTCAAGTAGGAAATAAAGCGTGTTTATCAGTGTTATTCATTTAAAAGTAACTGCTTTTATTAATTACATTTAACTTTGATAAAAGTATATTTGATATAATATGTTGAAAAGAGTGATCGGTCTTCAGACTCTTTTGTCTAAACTGACATATGATAACAGACATTCTAATATGCGTTCAGTCGTAAACAAAGAGGTCCTGAAATTTTATCTCCTTTGCAAACTGATGCAACGGAATCTAGGCAGTGATCATCGACGGCATATGAACGGCTTGGGAAAATGCTTCATAAAATTTAGAGCATTCAAAAGTCACATACCTAACGGGGCCATGTTAGTTCACTTTAGATCTTCAAATGTTGAGATTCAACCTAATCCTCGTAATATAAAAGCATTTTAACATGATTTATTTTTACTTACGTATGAATAGAGAAATACGTTACTCTGTCGTTTTGGAATCTTGTATTTTTGTGTGTTGTGTTTTTCCTTTTCTTTTCTTTTCTTTGGGGTGGAGTCGCTTTTGGGGTGGGTGGGGACAGGTTGTATAATATGTGATCTACTCAAAATGGCGAGGCTGATTGTTCTCTGATGAAGATATAATGACATGTTTGTCATAACCCGAATGACATAGATGACAAGCTTGTCCAAAACACAGATTAAAGTCAACGCACACGTGGGAAAACCTTTGTTAATAAACTGAAAATGTGAAAACAGGGAGAATAATTGCACATAATGGAAGCCAATTTTCTTCTTGTCTGAACTTTAGCATACGTTTAAAACAACTGTGGAGTTAAGTCACTGTCAGCTGATTACCAGAACAGTTATCATTAAGTTATCTCACTAATTGCCCGATGATATCATCATTCTGACATATTGGAAAACAAATTAAAATGAGGTGTGAGAGAGGGGGGATTGGGAGGAGAGAGGGAGGTGAAGATAGATGTACAAACCATGTAAGCCAAATAATTCATATTTCTATCAGATGCTTAGGGACCGTTCATAATGTATGCCTGGCGAAGGGTGTGTGCGTGTGTGTGTGTGTGTGTGGGGGGGGGGGGGGGGTGTTAGTAATTTTGTACATATATATTAACGATGTATGCTTAAGTATACTCAAGTATGCAGCCAACAATTATGTAGACCCCTTACATATTGGACTGTTTATCTCACTATATATATTTAATGATTTTCCCATATATTACAGATATTACTTTAATTATAAAACTCTATACAAATTTGCATTTTCACCATTTGCATATTTAGACACATACACAAATTAGAAACAACATCCTCGTCTGCACTCTTATACGCATTTCATTTTTTGGAAAATCTACCTCAAGAGAACCTTCACACTAAAGTGCTGGGACCAAACTAGTGATTGAGAGTTGGAAGAACTATTTCGACAGCAAACTACGTTACCGAGTCTGGCGATTGACGTTGTCAAAATAGACTATACTTTATTAACACGAAAGTCGATGTTGCGCAATCCATTATCTTACAAGTCCATCTGTGAGCTGATAGGTGAAAGGGGTTAAAGGTGTTACGTGTTACGTGTTACGGGTCACTGTTGTCACGGGCAATATTTCCACCATCTGTTCCACACCCTCTTAGATCACTTCCTTCCTCCCAAGCTGAGAGAGTTCAGATTTCACAGCATGTTGTGTCGTGTTACTTGATCGTTGTTGCATCTGCAACACCGTGCTACATCCTCTCTTAATATAAAAGGATTGTATTCGTCGACAGATATTCCTATAATCGTGAAACAGTTAACTCAGAGAAACTGGATCGTTAGTTTTGCTGGTACAGTTGGTAGTAAAGTTGAGATATGATGACGCGTAACGGTAAAGATTTTACAGGTGCTTCTCACATTTTCAACACGTTGTATTAGAAACAAACACTGATAGTGAGTTTCGTTTTATGCCGCTTTTGGCACTATTGACACCGGAATGACACTGGAATGACACCGGAATTGGGCTTCACATAGTGTACCAATATGGAAAATGGAACCCTGGTTTCCGGCTTGACGAGCGAACGCTTCAATTGCCAGGCTACCCTATCGAACCTCGAGACAACAGAGAAACCATGGGGATACATCGGCATTTGATAATCAGACGAGTAGCAACTTACTTGTAAGTCATTTCTTCGCGTAAGCTTGATAGGTTGCAAACCTTTATATTTAGATAGTATTGAGGGCCTTTAGCAAAAACATGTGTAAGTCCGGACCTTTCTATAACTATAGCTGCTCCGCTGATAATGAATTTTAGAATTATCCCCCCAGAAGCAAGTATTTTGCTATTCACTGCACTAAATGCATCAAGGAAGTTGTCAAGTTTACATACGATGCAATCCTTCCAGGAACGCCCTTTTGGGTGGTTGTTTTTATCAGACGACTTCCGGTAACGGAAATACAGAAACCGACCCTATCGCAACGATTCAGCCAGATTATCATCTAGAGATCTCATTAGTAAATTATCCGCTGACGAGAGGTCGTTCCCCCAGGCAGATGTGCCCGCCAACACTGGCAACAGCATCCACAGCATCAATATCTCTCCCATGAGCCAGTTAAAGTTAATGCTGGTATCTCCGAGACTCGACTATTGGAACTTCCATTTGACTATCAGTAATTTTTGACGTTTCTCATTTCCACTCGTCCACGGAGAAAAATACGAAGACTGGCGAAAAATACGAACAAATATAACAATATTTTTTTAATGTTTTTTTTTTTTAGTAATTGTGTACCTTGTTTTATGAAACTGTGTAATTTAGATCACTTGGTACTATTCTTGAAATCAATCAATCAATAGATCTTCCAGCAAAATGTAGATGGATAATACCTTATATTATATCGAATTTTGAAACGTAATCGGGCCTAATGGGACACAAAGAAAATATGTACAACACTGCACTGAGGAGTTTTGCATTTGGCCATAGTTTTGAAAGAGTGAGTCTAGTGTTATGCCAATTTTAACAATATTCAAGCAATATGACGGCTTGGGACACCGGAAATGGGCTTCACACATTGTACCCATGAGTGAAACTGAACTCGGGTCTTTAGCGTGCTGGGCAGACGCTTTAACCATTAAGCTACCCCACCGTCCCGCCACGATTGAAATAGTCCATATGTTGGCAACTGAGTTTGCAATCTCAAATGTATTCAATTATTTCACTGTTGCGCATCAAGACAAACGTTCACGCTATGGAGGATGAGCAGAGGTCATCGAACCGTATAATTTTCATTTACACACGACCTCGCCCCTTGTCCTCTTAGACGAAGATAAAACTCTTCATACCTGTAACAGTAAATGTGTCACTGAAGAAGTGACTGTCACTAAGGCCAACGCAGCATACCCAGAGAACCAGAATACTCAAGAAAGTGAGTAATAGGACGGCTCTATCTTCCCTGCATTTCGAATTCAAATCTGTTGATTGCTCTAACGTGATGATTCCGTTCATTTCCGTTTCTAACAGTTCAAGAGAATAAAAACTACAGTATTTTAGGTAAGAAATACTGTAGTTTTTATTCTCTTGAACTCTACAAACTATTATTGGTTTACTTCAGTGGGTAGTAAATAACTGGACCGTTTAAATGCACTCTACAATGGATGGTTTACACATTAGATAATATTTGCACTGTTGCTTTCCTACTTTTTGTTGCGGTTGTTAGAGTTAGTGAGTGAGTGAGTGAGTGAGTTGATTTCAGGTACCCAGCGCACCCTGACTATTACGGGTCGTGAAATCAGACATATCATGATCGTTTTCGTAAATGAATACAGGTATGTAGAGTATAAATTGTGATTTTGTAAATGAAAACTTAGTTTTACAAAAGGTCATAAATTCATATTAACGTCGTATTAAGATCGCTCGTCATGCTGAACACCCTCTTTCGATTCCCCACATGGTCACAATGTGTGTAGTGTCCCTCATTTCCGGTGACCCCCCGCTGTGATGTTGCTGTAACATTGCTATCAGCATCGCAAAACGGCAAATCAGATATAGGTTTCGTATACCAAAAGATAGCGGCTTAACGATGATTAGTGGGAGTAGACTCCCCACAACAGAGAGAGAGAAAAAAAAGAAGTAAATTATCCCTCTCGTGTTATTGAAATGCTAAGCTGAAATTAAAATCGCTCTGCCAAATTAGTAAGATTTCCTTTAAAAACATCAATTCTGACGTAACACTTACTGTTTACAAGCTTAATATATAGAAACAGAAGGAGGTTGACTCTCAAATAACGGAAGAATAGATTGAATTTATTTCCTCCTAATTAAATGAGGACAAATTGCCATAGGCATTTTAATAGCAGTATAATTGTTTTTCTTAATTTTTGGCTAAATTCGTGATAATCCACTTGGTTTACCTTCCACTTTCCTATTTCCTCTTTATTTTGTCCTTATTATTTAATAATGTAATAGCTATTATGAACACACGATGCTATATTCACAAAATGGTCAAATGTAGCACATGGTATATGTGGGATTTACTTTCTTGGTAAAGTACGTTCACTAGTACTTGTGTTGGGTTCAGACCCATCCGGGATTCGAACCCACACCCTCAGAGTCAGGCACCTAATCGCCAGCACAAAAAGCCAGCAGTCTTATCCTCCATAAAATGGAAGTCGGACAACTGGCAGTCTGACCACGGACTTTATGTGCCGTGGTTGCTTAATGGGTTAGACTTGACTTCATGTGTTTTACTGAAAAAATGTAATCCCAAATGTATGTGTTAAATAGTGTATGTCATGTTTTTCTCAGGATATGGCTGAATCAGTGCCGATGTGAACTTCAATCCCCTCACTTACTGCTACAAGCACCGAAACCATTACTTCACTAGGACTGTATATCGACATATAACAAATTACTGCATAGCACAGGGGCTTGTATCGCTTACAAACAGTGTTAGAAAGACATAAAGGTGTTTAGATTCTATCCTAGTACCATCCTTGTATATTGTACTGGGTAAAGTCTATACGCCTATATGTCTTTTTAACACCGTTTCTAAGATACATTGAAGCACCCGTGGGCTGAACATTTCAAAGCCATTGGCATTCTCTTTTGGATTTGGCGTGCTCCAAGGTCATAACAGCATGTATACAGTTAGCCTTATGGTTAAAGCATTGCCCTGGTATGTCGAATACGCGGGTTCAATTCCCTGTCTATGAACAGACTGTGCCAGGTTAATGCCTCGCCCGTGATCTGTTACAAATAATGACGAGTTACTCACCCCATTCTTATATTGCCATGTTTCATTCCAGGGTAAGGCATGGCAAGGTAGCAAACTATACATAGTTACCTAAAACTATAAGCTACAAATGTCCACTCATTCGGTGTCCATTGTCAATAAATTAACGAAGAGCTATAAACCTCGAGGACAATATAGCATATGCACAAAACAAGTAACACATCATCACGAGATCCATTACCTGCTGGACCAGCGAACAACGTGTTTATATTTCCGAACACCTCAGTGTTAATTTTGAACTGTTTGTAGCATGGATACCTGTAGTACCAAAGTTAGGCAATTATAGTCAATACAGAAAAAGCACTCCTTACACGATGTACCAAATAAAATCCCACAGTTCGGCATTCCCAGCGGGTAACATAGAAAATGTGCTTGTTGGCGGCTCAGAAAACGATATTCATACATGAGGAAAGATAAATAAAGGATGCTAGACGATGTCACGTGTAATATCATGTTTATGCAATGAGTGAATGATTTGGTATCTAACGAACAAAAGCGAGTCTTGGCTCCGGACAACATTATCGACAAGTCTTTGAATGTCATTTAGAAGTGAAAATACATAAGAATGAAGATTTTTATGGATATCAACTTCTTTATGAGAGAACACAACGTTTCGGAGTTAATGCTTACTCCTTCATCAGGTGATTGAGAAAGGGATACAGAGGTGTATTTATATGTACAGGTAAAACAATAACAAAGTAACAAGTGGAATGAGTTAACGAAAGCTAGTATAAACAAGCACTGATAGGAAGCCGATAGTTAAGATAACAATGATGGAAGCCAATGGTAATGCATTACAGTTGATTGGATATGTTTACATAACATGATTTGGGATAAGGATGGAAGCCAATGGTGATACATTACGCATGATAGGATGATGTACATAACACACGATAGGGGGTGAGCATGTTTACATGAGGGTTGGTGATGTACAAACACAAGTATGTACTCGGGTAGATAGGCTATACATGAATTACATAGATAGAATGTACACAGGTAGATGAGATTAATTTATCAATAAGTCCCAGGCACTTGGTAGGTACACTCCTTGGTCGCGGTTGATGGCTGGTTTCTGTCTCCGGATCTCGATGGCCTCTTGCAGTTTCCTTTGGCGCCAGTTGTTGTTGTTGGTAGATAGTATCCTAGTGTCCTCCCATCGAATTGAGTGTTCAGGGTTCTTGAGAATGTGTTCAGAGATGGCCGATTTCTGGTCGAGTTTCCTGACTGAGGTCTGATGTTCCTTCATTCTGGTGTTGATTGGTCTCAGCGTTTCTCCAATGTATAGGTCGCCAGCAAAGGTCCACTTGGCAAAGATGGCAAGTCCTACATCAGCGACTCTTCATCCTTTGTCAACCAGCTGAAAGAATCCAACCCCACAGGCACCATGGTCAGCTACGACGTCGTGGACCTCTTCACCAACATCCCACTAGAAGAAGCCCTGGACATCCTTCGCAGCAAGTTAGCCAACCGGATAGATGACTTGGACACCCAGCTCACCATAGACAGCATCATCAACCTCGCCCGCAGCTGCTTTGACACCTCCTACTTCACATTCAATGGTAAGATATACAAGCAGATCCACGGTCTCCCCATGGGCTCACCTCTTTCTCCTCTCATTACAGAAATCTTCATGACCTCCTTCGAGGAAGCAGCCCTCTCCACAGCTCCGTTCCAGCCCCTCTGTTGGTACCGCAAAGTCGACGACACCTTCACCACCATCGCCTATGACAACGACCCCAATGAGCTCCTCAACCACCTCAACGACCAAC
Organism: Haliotis asinina; assembly: GCF_037392515.1. Taxonomy (NCBI): domain Eukaryota; kingdom Metazoa; phylum Mollusca; class Gastropoda; order Lepetellida; family Haliotidae; genus Haliotis; species Haliotis asinina. The sequence continues at coordinate 42,925,151 of NC_090286.1, forward strand.
ATCCAAGAATCAAGTTCACCATGGAGACTGAGACCAACCAACACCTGCCCTTCCTTGATGTATCCCTCCACACCACAGACGATGGACTTAGAACCTCAGTTTACCGCAAGCCGACGCACACCGACCAGTACATCCACTACAACTCCTGCCACCACCCTCAGATCAAGCAAGCTATCATCGCCACCCTTATCAGACGTGCCAAAGCCCTCTGCCACCCCGATGCCCTAAACAATGAACTGGACCACCTCAGAAAGACATTCACCACACTCAACGGTTACCCTCCCCCAGCTCGTCACAGCCTCCATCAACAAGACCCTTAAGGACCGAGAACCCCGCCCCAAACCTTCTCCATCACCCATCAGAGTAACCATACCCTACCTTGGCCCCATCAGTCATCAAATATCACGCCTCATCAAGACCAAAGCCAGCATCGATGTCACCTTCTCCAGTGGCAAGACCATCAAGACCTACCTAAAAGCCAACGGTAAAGGATCCAGCTGTGAACACCCTAACCCGAGAGGATGCATCTACCAGATCCCTTGCAACTGTGGCGACCTATACATTGGAGAAACGCTGAGACCAATCAACACCAGAATGAAGGAACATCAGACCTCAGTCAGGAAACTCGACCAGAAATCGGCCATCTCTGAACACATTCTCAAGAACCCTGAACACTCAATTCGATGGGAGGACACTAGGATACTATCTACCAACAACAACAACTGGCGCCAAAGGAAACTGCAAGAGGCCATCGAGATCCGGAGACAGAAACCAGCCATCAACCGCGACCAAGGAGTGTACCTACCAAGTGCCTGGGACTTATTGATAAATTAATCTCATCTACCTGTGTACATTCTATCTATGTAATTCATGTATAGCCTATCTACCCGAGTACATACTTGTGTTTGTACATCACCAACCCTCATGTAAACATGCTCACCCCCTATCGTGTGTTATGTACATCATCCTATCATGCGTAATGTATCACCATTGGCTTCCATCCTTATCCCCAATCATGTTATGTAAACATATCCAATCAACTGTAATGCATTACCATTGGCTTCCATCATTGTTATCTTAACTATCGGCTTCCTATCAGTGCTTGTTTATACTAGCTTTCGTTAACTCATTCCACTTGTTACTTTGTTATTGTTTTACCTGTACATATAAATACACCTCTGTATCTCTTTCTCAATCACCTGATGAAGGAGTAAGCATTAACTCCGAAACGTTGTGTTCTCTCATAAAGAAGTTGATATCCATAAAAATCTTCATTCTTAAACATTATCGACAGTATTATCGATGTCATTCGAATGATATTGTGAATCATATAATTGGGATGACGTTACGATGCAAATGACGTAAGAATAGAAAGTTGTTGACGTCATTCGAATATTATCGTAAGCCGAAAGTCGTAGTAAATGCATTGTTAGCAAGCGGTGTCCTAAAGGAGAAGGAAACTGCAGGTAAAAATGAAAAGATTCGTATCGTAAAATCACAATGGCACACGTGATTATATTATATATTCCATGTCTTGCTACCAGTAAAATACTCCTCCTTGTGTTGTCCTCTTGGCGTGAGATTGTGTAGGACGTCATTAGACTGTGGTCGTTAGTAAAGACAGTACTTGGATTTACACTTACTCAGCTGTACGAGTGATTTATGGGCATTGTAAACAGTTGAAGAAGTTATAACAGTCGCCAGAGGTCTCCTTATACATCTACTCAGGTGTAGGAGTGAGACACATTTGTTTTACGCCGCTTTTAGCAATATTCCAGCATCATCACTGTGGAGGACACCAGACGTGGGCTTCACACATTGCACACATGTGGGGAATCGAACCCGGATCTTCGGCGTGACGAGCAAACGATTTAACCACGAGGCTCCAACCGCCCTTAGGTGAAGGAGATAAATTGAACAACTGAATTCATCATTGACAAAGAAATCGAAATAAACCAATCAAAAGGTTTGTTTGAAATCAATATTTGATATCACACTGGCAAATACTATTGATTCTTAGACTGATATTTGAATAATTTATAGCCCTTCGTCGTGAATAGTCCCGATTTTCTAGCTTTTAATTTAATATTCATTTGGTTTAACCAGTCATGAAACGACACACGCACTATCGATTGTGTTACAAGGACAGGTAGAATACCCTATTGTTGGTAACATAAAATTGATCCAACACACGTTAGACGTCGAGACACAACTGTGGTGTCATGATAATTTCAGTATTTCTTGTAGACAGCGTGTTGTAATCTGATATTACCGATCCCCGTGTTCATAAGATTGTGTGTTTTCGATTCCCTTTCGGTGTCAAGGAATATCTCTCAAAGCAAGACAGTTCCGCAACACAACCCAAACAACGTGCTCGTACACGATAAATGGATATACAATCTATTGATTACTTTGCTAACGATTATATTGCTAAGCAACGATAAAGCAAAGGTGAATTACTTGGTCGTATAAAAACGCTCGAACCAAGTAAACTATTTATAAAACACTTTAATCCAGCGTAAACTGATAATTGCGATAAGAACAACGAGTTGTTGTTTCTCCGCGCGAGAGCTTGCCACGTGATTAGAGAACACCCGGAACTAGGCTAATAAGTATGGCTCGGCTCGGGCATCGGTGGGAGACAGTTTTTGCGGTCATTTTGACTCTCCTGGGCGTGTGCAGGGGGTCAGACGGTGTCTGTAGACAGAGCAGTGATGGGGTGGAGTGCGATGGTGAAGATGGGTACAAGCTAACTCGTCTAGACGGTGGCAAGGTGAGCGGCAATTGTTGTTTACGCTCTATTGACAGGGATTCCATATTGCCGTTAAACGAAACAAATCCATGTTTTTGGCGTGTGTTTTGGCACTGAAGGCGGAAACGTGCAAAAGGCGGAAATGTATAAGTGGCTCATCGGATACATCGTAACGATTGCTTAGAAACGGTGATGATGATGTGATATGCAACTGAAAACATTTAAGTTTTAACGATGGACTTTTCAGAGACAATCAATATACACAGTGATGCGAAGTTTTCTTTAACTGGTCAGGTGAAAGTCTGCAATGACCTTTTAAACAATTGAATATATGTCGTTTCGAGACACCAGGTTAGCCATTTACCAAATTGTTTGCTGTACATGGATGAGGCCTGAAACTTAGAACTTCGAATTTCGAAGATTTCAAGAGATTCAATTATTGGCCCATCTGTAGAAGTGGTATGTAAATGTTGTATTTTTGTACATCTACAAAAATGCAGAATTAACATCAAAGGGTGTGTCATAGGAGGATGGTTATAGCTTTTTAGTAATTTGTTCACAAATACCGTCCCTTTGAAGTCGTATTTTCTTCATGCAAAAGTGGTTATTTTATGACACTTCACATAAAATGACAACCGGCCAATGTTGCTTCCATTCAATGTTATTCAAAGAATTTATTGACTTTTATAATTAGATTTGTTCTAAAGTATAAATAATCCCATCCACGATGCAATAAAAGGTACAAAGAAGACTTTAAAATATAATACAGAAGGAAGTTTCATATGCATGCACCATGTTTGCTTGCCTATTTGTCAACAATGCCTTTCTCTTTCAGTTATGTACTATAGATACTGATCCTCCACTGTATTGATATAAACACATGGATGCCCTTCACTCAGCTTTTGTTAGGGACATCGTCATCATCGTCATCATCATCATCATCATCATTGCCACCCTAATCATTTGTCTTGCACAGGAGTCTTTGAACTGTATATCTAATTTTATTGTTGTACCATTGGAATGAAGCACCACAGTTAAGGATGTTCATGATGGAAACAAGTTGTAAATCATAACAGAATGGATAATATTAGGGGATGTTCATTTTTCATATGTTGATCATTTGGGAAATACCAGGTCACAATCTTTTTTGATCATGAAAAACCACTAACAGTTAATCAGTAATCTCACTGTTGGTTTTAGTTTTAAATGTGACTTATGTATTTACAAGGATTGTGCTACATACACTCACTGGGAAAAGTGGACAATTTTGTCTGTAGTCAGATAATGGACTGCCATGGTGAAGTGGATAGAGTACTTGCCTTGATACCTGAAGATCAGGGTTCAGTCCTTGGCATTGTCAAACTGGAACATGTGAAAAGATGGTGTATGTTGTTAACCAGTCTTGCAGGCCTTAAAACAAGGATTTGTTGGCTCATCAGTATACAATGTTTGAGTTGGGAATGCGTGTCATCTTAGTGATGAAAAGGGTATTAGCCAGAACTAGTTCACAGACACAAGCACCTGTGCATGAATGTCAGTCAGTATATGACTGAATAATGATAATAATAAACCATTCTGAAACACTGAGGCAATAAATCAATTACAGGTTGGCCCAGCTTATCGGCTGACCAGACAAAATATACTGCAGTTGCATATCAAATTACATGTGTCAGAGCAGCACACAAAGTATATGATCTAGACTACCAGATGTCACACTTCCATATTTGGGGATACAGCATTGGCTTAGATGGCTGAGGGGGATACATGTAGATAGCTGACTATGTGTACTGACGATTAGGTGCATGACTTTGAAAGTGTGGGTTCGAATCCTGGATGGGATGATCCAAAGAAGTACTTGAATTTATACTCTTTGAATTAAAAAATGTTATCCTGAAAATAACAAAAACTACATTTAGCCACATTCAGAAAGATATTGTGTGTTTATTTGAGGATACCTACATTTCCAGGTGGGTGACGTAAAGGAGGTGACACTGGATGGCAGGACATTCATCTTGAAGACCCTCAGTTTAAAACCCTTGCTGTTTGGTGAGGATCGAATCAACACAAAAACACAATGTTGAAAAAGATACATATTTTCATTACAAATCTATTCACAATAATGTATTATAGGGATTTACAGCTTCTTAATTATTTACAACACTCTACAACTGCCTAGTATTTTATTGCCAAGCAGCTGTTTTTGAAAAACATTGAATTTAAAATGTCAGAAAAATCTGATGCCAGCCCTGAGGCTGAAATCATCAACATGGCTGACTGCTATAAGTACTTTAAACTGTTGTTAAGGCAGGCCAAGGTAAACCTTTGCCTTATGGGTCATTGAGCTACACTGACAAATTTCTATACCTGTTGAACATGTTTTAAAGTTTTGTAAGTGAAAGCTCTCTGTACCACAGAAATTCCTGACTTCTTAACGGCAGAGGAATGTGACCACTTTGTCTCCTTGGCCAAGACTGAGGGTCTGGAGAACAGTCAGACCACTACAGGGGGTGGAAGTGCCCCCCCACAGTTCCAGATCCTTGACAGCAATGGGGACAAGAAACTAACAGTTGATGAGGTAACGACACTGTTTCAGACTTCAGAATTTAACATATGAACTTTATTCTTCTTCTGATAACATGTTGATATTAACAGAACTAATTAAACTCATTATTCTTAACTATCAGATCTAATTTTATTTTTCATTTGTTTTGCAATAACATGGAATAACATTAAAATGTGAACATATCTGTTGGTTGAAGCGTGTAATGAGGTATGTGTTTTTCTGTTTGTAACTTGTATAAATGACATAGGAGAGTATCAAGGTCGCCATATAGAAACAAGTGAAATCAAATTTGACACAAACATGATAAACAATTAAATTTGAATGATATGCACACTGGTTCATTGTGTGTGTTTTTCAACTAGCAATTAAATCTGTTTTTGATTGTATTGTGGACAATCTTCATGATCCTAAAGAGTTTTATGCAATGTTATTTCTGTATGAATCAGTAAATCCAGATATTCTTTTCAATTTTTGTAAATATCTTTTAAACAATATTGAGAAGTCAGTTTAAAAAGTTTCCCACTTTGTAACTCAAATCCAGCGTTTTACAGTACAAATTTGAAGAGAACACACATGTAATGAAACAGTACATTTAAGCTGAATTACTTGCTGTTATAAATATATTTTAAACATTATTTACAACATGACAGATGGATCCCAAAATAAATAAATTAATTGATCAGGTCTTTTCTGAGTATGAACTAAACCAATATGTGGTAAAAATTAAAATGAAAATATTTGTTTTCACATCAGAAACATTGGTAAATGACCTATGTCTACATGTGCAGTAGTATACAAATGTTTTAGAAACGAGTTGAATTTGTGGTCAGCTATTGAACACCTGATCATGGGTTCTGAATTGTTGGAGTGTGACTCTTATTGTGGCAAATATAGTTTATTACGTTCAACATTGGTGTTTGTTAATTTGATAGATATTAATTGAACTGTCTCATTCATTTCAGATGCGGCTAACCATTGAGAATGGTTTTGACATATATCCTGACAACGAAGATGTGTTACAGCTGTAAGTGTGTATGTGTGTGTATCTCCATGAAGTATGCCTGCATTGAGGTAGCAAAGTGGTTAAGGTGTTTGCACATCATGTGAAAGACGAGGGATTGATTCCAACATGAGTGAAATGCATGGGGATATTTTCTGGCTTAGAACCCAACTCACTCATTATAGTTTTTTTATTCCATTCCCACTGGATGAGTGACATATGCATGTATTTTTTCATATTCATGTGTTTCCTTCTTACTGACAAGCTGGTTTGCAGACTATCTCCAAACTCCCTGAGAACCTCACTCATTACTCACTCATTCACTCACTTACTCCCTCACTCACATGCAGGTGTTAACTTAGGAGTTATTCCAGCCTTATACTATGCCTAAGAGAAACTCACATACTGTGTCAAGGCTTTAAATAGAAGAAGACATATACATCAATGCTCAATTTCACAAGATTTCCTTCTTCAGTATATAAGAAACATGTTTGAGTCCAGAGACTGACAACATAATGTGTGCCTCTCCAAGAATTTTAAAAGGTCCCATTGATAGGTATTTGCATTGGCTATATATAATCAAGGCTGATACAGCTTTTTGAGAAAGGGGGAGTGTACACTATGGAGAAAAGGTGGGATGCAGACTTCATTTTCATCCAAGTTTCAATCGTCATAAAACAAAATTTCAGTACAAAAGGTGTGTGTCGGTTATAGTTGGGATGGGTGGTGCACACCCCTGCTACCCCCTGTGGATCTGCCTATGGTATTTATTTTTGTTCACAATTAACCAAATGTTTATTTCTGTTTAAATCCTCAGTTATGCTGATACCAAATTGGATCGTAATGGCGACGGTAAGTTTGTGACTAGAGATGTACAATACAGTGAGGTCACAATTAGTCTCTGAAAATATATACCTTTGATAGGAACTACATTTGATTGATGAGGATCCCCAGTGAGTATGGATATTTGGAACTGCTAACACTGAAAAAAGACTAGCTTCATTTACAGTAGACTAACAGCTAGTCTCTGAAATGAACATATTTTACTGAAAAAACGTCCATAGTGAACAAAAGATAATATAATGAAATGGAGCCCTGAGACTTTCTTCATTTTCCTGAAGCTATGGAAATCTAGACTTGCCACATTTTCTAGACTTGCGTGGGCTTTCTTGGATATTTATACTTCAGGGTCTGTACAACAGACTACGTTTACAGCTGCAGATAGGGTTTGGCAGATGGAAACTTGAAGTGGTTCAGAGACTCTGAGATGAAGGTTTCAATACAATGTGCTTATTTTATAGGTTATTACTCTTTCGTTTTGAAGGTGAATCTCAACCATGAATCATTTGTGTTTACATTTTGGAGATAGTAGAAAGGATATTGCAGACAAGACACATGTAGATAGGAATAAACTGTTTATATTCTACCATTTAGAGCCAACTCATTGTTTTCTTCCATCTGTATTGAAAACCAGACATTTTTCAACTTGAAAATGGAGTGTTAATTATGACGTGGAAACATGCATTTGTAGCATTCAAATAAATTGACTTCTTTCCAAGTATTCAAAACTGCCTTCTTTAGTACTGAAAAATGTCTAATTTCAAGCAGCTCCTTTGTTTGAGGTGTCACAAATCATTATGGAGTTGAATCATCCAGTCGGATCCTTTTGCCAGAACAGTGTGACCATGTTTCTAGAACTGTCCACATCATGCTTGTCCTCCAGGCTTTAAGGTCATGAAGGTCTGGAACCTGCACAACTATGGGTATTCCTGCCACATACAACACTGAGATGTAATTGAAGTATTGTGGAAATCAAACTCACTCACTCCTCTCTATTCTAGGTCTGATCACGCCAGACGAGATGGAGGCTTTGACCCCAGGCGGTTTCAAGAAATATTTGTCAGATTTTATCGAGAAACAACCTGAAAAACACTCTCGCTTTAGCAACCAGGTCTGGCTCTATCCGGACAAATCATCAGATACAGTATTCAAAGCTGTCCAAGAGAGGTGTGTGCTTGTCTCGGGTTTTGGATGCAATTATTTATACATTATGTAATCTTTACAATCTAGTTTTGTATTTCAAGATACCTCATAATGGCCTACATCTTGTATGTTTATCAAATTCTCTTAATAATATGACATAATTTGAAAATACCTTTCTGTCGAAGGTATGGGGAAGGAAACTTTTTAAAATTATTGTTTATTTATTGTAAACATATGATCGAGAGTTTGAGTCCCAGATTTGGCCTGTTTATTATCTATGGTTGTATGCAAAATAATTGTGGTCAATGTCAAAGACGTAAGTCATATTGACCAGACATGCCATGCTATACCTAAAAATACTGTTCAAATTTGTGTTAAACTTCTATTTCCAAAAGATTTTTAATTTTCAGAGTTTCCATGGTGACAGAACTTCCTATAGAACTGGTCCGTATGAGTGACTTTCAGGTAAATCAAAGGGGGACAACCCTGCCATTGCACTTGGGTTATTAGATAAGCTTACCGACAAGGTGTTACCCAACTTGCACGATGGATCCATGTGTGTTTATGTCAGGACAGTTTTACCATTCTGCTTGTTTATAAAAGCTTTGTCATGACATCCATTGCAGCTGTTAAGTATAGTATTCCCAGAAATTATTGAGAATTATGTTGCGTCCTGTAACTCATTACGTTTATTAACGTCTGGCGTTTTACTTACATAAACATGTTAAAACATCATCCTTTTACAGTCTCAGTCTTGTTTTAGTATTTTGTTAGACCTCCTCGCTCAGCAATGCATGCCTGAATACGCCGAGGCACACTACCCATCAAAGTTTGTAGGTAATCGTGTGACAGGGTATCCCAATATTGGACCACCTCGGCCTTCATATCTTCAATATTTCTCAGTCCCTTTTGGTTTATTCTGTCCTTCATGACTCCACACACATTCTCAATTGGGTTTAGGTCTGGGCTGTAACTGGGCCAGTCTAAAACTTGAACATTTTCGCCCGACAACCACTGTTTTGTGTAGCGCGCAGTGTGTTTTGGGTCATTATCATGCTGGAAAATCCAATCATCTTCATACAATGTTTGTGCTGTCGGAAGAAGGTGACCATTTAGAATGTCAACGTATCTTTCTTTTGTCAAGTTTCCTGTGAAAACACACAATGGTGTCACTCCGCGAGCCGATTTGCCATCCCACATGTGAAACTTCGGGCTATGTTTTGGTCGCTGGTAGATAGGTTTGACAGTATCTTTGGTCCAAATTTTCACACAGTTAGGGAAAAGCCAAACAGAACTTTCATCCGAAAAGAAAACATTATCCCAATCTTGATTTTCATGAGCCCGACACCAGTTTAAACGTTTTTCCTTTTGTGCATCTTTCATCAACGGCAAGGGAATTCCACGTTTTTTCACCCAATTAAGTCTCTGTAATTCCTGCCTAACTGTTTCATTGCATACCTGAGGACTTCCTCTGCTAATCATGTCATTTCTGATGTTCTCAACACTTTTCAATTTGCCCCTACTCACAATCTGCCCAAGTCTTCGGCGATCCACAACACTGAATTTCCTAGGCCGACCTGCCCCTGCTTTGTGCTCTATCCCGGTTCCTGTTTGAATATTCTTCAAAGTTCTGTAAACTGTAGACAGAGGAATACCATGTCTACAAGCTAACACTTTAGCATCAGCCTCACCCCTTTCAAAATCATCTAGAATGAGCTTTCTTTTCTCTCTTGCTGTATATTCTGCCATGTCAACACAGGAAGCCGTCTGCTCAGACAAGGGAGATAACTCTTGACGTAATGAGCTGCCTTCTAAGCCTTCAAGAGTTGTCTCCCTTATTTAGTATGCTTAGTGCATAGTGAAAGCCCTTTTTCCAATCTTAGCATCATTAGAAAAAAACAAAGATTTTCTCAATAATTTCTGGGAACACTGTATTAATCTTGGTTGTTGACCTTGATGTGTACACAATCAGGTGAGGCAATGGGTTCCATAATCCGAGCTTTACACTCCATGCAGTGGTGGCTGAATATCTTTCCACCATCGTCAGGGAGCTGAAATTGACAGGGAGGAATATTGTGTGTGCTGAGGTTTGTTATATATCACTTGAGACCCATTAAGATCTGGGTTGGAATCTTTCTTCAGCAACCTATGCTTGCCCTATACTAGGAAGAACAGGCATCATGTGGTCAGACTTGACTGTAACATGTCTTGGTGTGTAAATCAATGCTCATACTGCTGATCACTGGATTATCTGGTCCTGACTTTATTTACAGGCCACCGTCATATACCTGGAATATTGCTGAGAGCAGTGTTAAACAACAAACCAATAAACCATAAGACATGAAAAGTTTTCAGCAGATTTTCAAGATTTTTCTTTCATTTTGATTGTTTTTTAGATAGATGTAAATCTGTAGCAAAAGACCCCCAACTAGGTGTTCAGTCTTTTTTCTGCTTTGCTGTTCTCATGTCTGAACCGTATTTCATGACTGACCATGGGTGTGGGTAGTCCGGTTGGTGTCCACTTAGTACCGACATCTGAGTATTGTTGATGAAGGAATACATTCGTGTCCATGCAGGTCGTCCAGTATGATGTCAAAGGCCACTACAATGCTCATCACGACTCCTCCAAACTGAGCTCCACTGTGCCGTGCTGTAAGCGGTTCGATAGACGGAAGTGTCGGATATGCAGGTTAGACGACTGTTGGAGTAAATCCAATATATACCACACAACGTTTTGTATTATTCGATAAAATAACTTATTTCCTTCCATATATCATGTTTGTCAGCACAAATAATTTGCTGGTTTTAATTTATGGCCTGAACAAAAATGCTTTGACTTCCTACATCAAACAAATGAATTGAACATCTTGGACAAGAGGCCGAAACAAGGACCCATCCCATTAAAAGAAATATGACAAGCCATTAACAGTGACTTCTATCTGAAATTATTTGCTACAAACGTGTTGTTACAGGTTCATGACAGTTCTGTTTTACCTCAATGACGTGGAGGAGGGTGGGGAAACCGCCTTCCTTGTTGCTGACAATGAAACCGTTCACAATGATGTGAGTAACTAAACCTGATGTATCAATAAGAAAAAGTAACTTGTGAAGTTAAGAGACATTGGCAGACATCAACCACCAAAAACACCATACACACGGTAAGTTACCTTCGTGTGACCTTGACCTCATTAAATGGCCATTAGCACCTGATCAAGACCTGGCTAGCTATTCTGTTCTACATTCGTAGCCCTACAAACTACTTAGGCCTATTCGTAACACATTGGAATCAAAGTTACAAATTCTTAGGGCTACGAACATTTTGCGAATAAGAGCCCAGACAATGAAATGTGCCATGAACTACATACTGCATCATAGTTTATCTATCTCATAGAAACAAATCAATTTTTCAGGCTGTGACACTGAGTATGAATCTCAATATTGCATATTACATTTTATTGCTGTTCTAGAAATTACATGGTTTAGAAATTGTAGCGACAGCCATATCGAGCCTTAACTTTGCAATCGCATATACACTGGTCTGCTTAATTGTGACATTGAAAAAAAAAATTTTACTGGAACTGTTAATCTTCTGGAAAACTGAATTTTGTCAGATGGAAAACTTCAGGACCTATATTAGCTGCCCAAACCAAACATTTGAACTAAAAGATGATGATTGACTTCATGTGTTACAGGTTTTGAGGGAGAGTAATAAAGTGAATCTTTACCGTCGATGTGCAGACGCACGTCTCAGGGTCAAACCTGGCAAGGGCAAGGCTGTCATGTGGTACAACCATTTTGTGAAGGAAGATAATCAGTGGTTAGGGGAGCAGGATGACTTTGGCATACATGGCGGCTGTGCAGTGTTGTCAGGAGAAAAGTGGATTGGTAACTTCTGGATAAAAGTTACCGATGATAAGGATGAAGATACAAAGAGAATGTTGAAACTTAAGTATTAAATGTAAATACAATTTGTTTAAAAAGATGACAGACTGGGTATAATTTTATGCCACCTTTAGCGATATTCTAGCAATATCAAGGAGGGGGAAATGGGCTTCACACACTGTACCCATGTGGGGAATCAAACTCGGTTCTTTGGCATGACAAGCAAATACTTTAAACACTAGGCTACCATGCCGCCCCTTAAAAGGTGACACATGGAATATTGTAACATATCCTTTAAAACAATATTGACATTTTTAGTTACAACCTGGGCCTTTGTTGCAATAGTGTCATGACTGATGATGCTATTTTAGGCAGTATACACTCACTTACTTCAAGAAGGGTTGTTAACCATCCTTGACCTTATGGATTACTTCGCAAGGAAAATGTTACACAAAAATATTCCATCTTAGAGAAATGCAAAGCAAATGATTTATCTTTTTAAAATTATACTAGTCAACATGGGGGGAAATTACTAATCCCAGATATTATTACTTTGTCATTGAGGGGCTTTGTTTTATGTAAGGCTTTACCTGTATATTTTCTTTCATCTTACATATTATATCCTATTAATTTGATGTTTGAGAAGACTGAGTACCTTGTTGCTCTCGGGTTTCTTTTGGATTTCGGTAGCTAGCAATATCCTTAAGACCTTGGTCAGATAAACTAATGGTCGACATCGTGAGCATTGTTCAAACTGCAGTTGACAACCCCAGCCTAATCTCATCCCATGATCCCATTTGCTCTGCTCTTACGTCAAGCAACAGTGTCAGGGACAAGACTGTTCTGGCTTTGTTGCATGCATCTCGTGAAAGCAGGGATGGCAGCAAGTCAAAGTGACTACAGCTGAAAATCAGCTGCAGGCATGTGGCCCCCATCAGGGTCCAGGATTGACTGAAATGCACTTAAATCTGCAGATTTCTGCAGATTCACAGAAAATTGCCATTCCTGTAAAATGCAACTAACAGGATTGAATAGTCAGGCTCACTTCCTTGGCTGATTCATGTCATTATATTATATTTGCATGATACTAATAATGTTTATCACTGGATTGTCTAGTCCAGACTCAAATATTTACAGACCTTTGTATAGCTGGAATTTTGATTAGTGTGGTGTTAAACAACAAGCTAACAACCATGATGTCTTTATCTAACTTAGTTGACTGAAGGGGTATACTAGACAAAACACTCTTGAATATTGGAAACCCTCACAATCGAGGCCTTATGTCTTAAAAATCAAGGCAAGTGAAAAACTTAGTCAGGACAAGTGTGGCATGTGACTTTTAAAAAAATCCTGATCCATTGCAAGTAATCCTACCAGGGTAGTTTCTTATGTGAATATGTGAAAACCAGAGGTAAGCATAAAGAGAGGCCAGTCATAGTTTCTGTTACTTGTTTTGTTCTACTTGTTTGTTTGTTGGAGGGTAATGTTTACATTTGTTGATGTTTCTTCACTTTATATTTTTTATAAAGACTGCTATCTAAAGATAAACTTTTAACTACTGGTTAATGACTCCCTTTTCCTTTCGTCCCAGCAAAGACAATTCCGTGTGACTGATTCAGGTTTAACAGCTCTGTCGCCTTGATGACAGAGCATAGCCAAGCAAGATGATGTACAAGATGGTGACTGCTTTGGTGGACCCGTGGATTGGTGCAGACAAACCTGGAAATATAATCTGGAAAAATTGGGATTCAAACCCACGATGACGTTTCTGGCACAAAATATGCCGCATCTTACATGACCAAGCACCAATGTCCTATGATCAAGGTTAATAGTATGCCAGTGTTATAATCTCACTAGTGATGACTTGTTAATAGTAAACTGGTGTAGCATTTGTTTGTTAATTTTTGAAACAATGAATTCGAAATCAACAGACAATAATGGAAGATGCTCTGTTGGAACTGATTCACAGCTTAAAAAGGACAGCTACAACTGATGTGGCAAAAGTTTTCAGAATCAATCAGCCTACCCTTTATACAATCCGGTGTATAGATTTTTTATTTAGATTTTTTAGCGCTAAGATAGTTTTAAGTGCCATACATTAACTTTGAATTAAAAATCTAAGCCCAGGTAAAGAGCATGTCTAGAGAGTTCATATCATGGTCAAAGGTCACATGAAGTGGAGAAACAGAATCTGTTTAACCAACAAGTTTGACATAAAATACATCACACAAGTAGCAAGATGAAAAGTTCTGAACATTTTTAATTAATGATTATAAAAGTATCGTACATTTAATTGCATGTAAAATTACAACCAATCTGAATACTGATACATACAGGATTGACAATACAAATACATGGACATAAACAATGCATCTTGAAGGCCACAATAACTTATTCATTAGACACTCGTGGTGTACCGTCACCTCCCATTTCTTATGTTAAAGGCTGACTCCATTTATCTGTAACGAAAGTGTGTATTTTGATCAAGATATATTTACCCAATTAGTTCTTCACAGAAGTTGTAAAAACTTGAATACATGACAATTCAACGATAACAATTTCTTTTTATGGTGTCAATTAATCAAGTGACAGTTGTTATTTTATACAACTCAGCCATGATTAAGGTATTAAGGTGTCTAGTTAAGGGCTGAATAAGATTTATTGTTTTGAAGTGTTGTCATACAAATAGAATCTGATGCCAATTAAACAAAAGTACATCATTCACTAAAATTTTGTCTACCAGTTTTGTAACAGGACACTAAATTCCAGCATCTCTAACAATTACTGAATCGTATAAAATGCTCAGTATGCTATGTTCGATAGCCGCCTTGATCCAAGAAAGCTACATGCTGTTCTGTGTTGATACAGCCTCTGGCTATATTTTCATGGCGAGAAATGAATGATAGTATAAGTAACATGCTGTTCGAGAAGAAAACACATTTCTCAGGCACAACTGACTCAAAAATGAAGAGGGGAGGGAAGTAACGAAAGTGATGAGTGAGACTTGCTTTCTCTCCTACAAAGATTACCAACAAGCACAATTAGGGACGCACTACACTCAGTGTAGTCTTCATACTTATTACTCACTGAAGATACAGCAGCATAATATTTTTACGGCAATATTACACTAATGTAATGCCGCTTCACGTATGACATCAAAATGGTTCAAAGTTGTGATGTCACAATGCTAACGTTGCTGTACCAATTTTATTTGACCTTGCTTGACTTGCGGAAAGCTGAGAGTCCTCACACTGTAGGCAATTTCACCACAGTTTCTGTCAATTTATGTTGTTAAGTAATAAATAGAATACTAAACTCGCGTCCATGAAATGCCATTTTTATTAAACTCATTAAAGATTTACTATAAAACTCACTTTCTCTCCTTTGATACCAAATCATTAACTTGTTCAATAAAAATGGTATTACACAGGTCGTTTAGTATCCCCTGTATATTATATGATGTGGGATATTCTTAAATAAACTTCATTTAGCATCAACCATGACTGACAAATAATTTTGAAGTGATGCTCTGATGCCCTCAAAACCTGTTTCTTTTGTATTGGTTTAATAAAACTAAATACATGTAGTCTGTGAAGGACTGGAAAATACTGTCAAAATCCATGTACATTATTGATATACAAAACAATTTAACAAAACAATGGAAACAAATTAGTATGGTTTGTGCGTGCATGAGTGAATGCATGCTTGTATGCAGGTTTGGTCATTTAGTTAGCTTCAACGTCTCCCACCATGCCCAACCAAGGATATAAAAAGAGTTAATGAATATCTATGCGAGTGTGGTTTTCGCCACTTTTAGCAATATTACAGCAATTTCAGGGCAGGGGACACCAGAAATGGGATTCACATATGGTATCTATGTGGGGAATCAAATCAGGGTCATCAGCATGATGAGTGAACACTTAACCACCAAGCTAACCCACAGCCCCAGTTCATGAATAATATGGACCACAGACATAAACTACAAAATCAAACATGTATGTTTAATGATTTTCAGGCATGTGCATGCACTAACAGTGATATTTCATAGATTTATTGTAAATGTATTCAATTAATATCACCGATCAAAATCCATGCAAATATAAAATATATGTGTACTTGTTTACCATTAAGATAACATATCCCGTGTGTCACAAAGACACAATTTGTACATAAGAAATGTACAAATTTCTTAATTCCATTCTCATGTTTTTCAAAAACCTATATTTACATCCATGATTCAAATTCTATGTATGCCCATGGTGAACTCGTAATTGTTTATACAGTAGGTTCTTGCTACAAGATCAAGTACATGTTCTGTCTCTGCTCATCTCATTCGTAGTACACAGTAGCAATGTCGAAAAACTTGGTGTCGGTAGTCCTGTTGATGGTATGGTTCACATGTTTCACGAATCGGAGAGTTTCCTTGTCTCTGTACACAAGTGCCAGTGAGTTGTCCGACGGACAAACGGTCAGAAGCTGTAAGTATAATGTACTGGGCTGTTTAATAAATGCCTGTGAATATTCATATATAAGTAAAAAGAGTGGCCAGTAATATTTCCTCACGTCATGTTCAATTTACGGCAAGTATAAACAGAACCAAACGTTACCATGCACTACCATATCTGTACATCCATATTCAAGCCATGGTTGCTTCAGTCTAGTAATCATGCAGTTCAGAGAAACATGTTAGAGCTACCACGTTTGAGTGAAAGGGTATGGTTTTGTGCTGGATTTAGCTATATCACAACAACCTCAAGATGGGAAACCAGAAATGTGCTTCACACAATATACCCATGTAGGGAATCAAAACCAGGTCTTTGGCATGAAGTACCCTTAAATCACTAGGCTACAGTTTTTGATCTCTTGATTCCTAATCTTGTCTTCAATGTAAATCTAAGTATGATGATAATCAAGACACAAGAGAAGAGTGTCTTAAACAGCATTCATCAAACAAGATTTCAGTGCGTTAGAAGACAGCAGGAACAAACAGACTTTAACGACAGGGCTGGTATGTGTAGACAAACTATGACCACAACCAGGATAAATCATGGATTCAAACCCACTCTGAGTCCAAGCAGCAGCATTTACAGCATTGTGCCACCTATGACTATTTTAGAACGTGTGTCTGGGCTAAGTATTATCTTAACAACTTCTGTACTACAGTAATAAAGCTTGTAATGTAAGTATCGTGATCTGACTGCATCAAGTCCTACCTCTTCATCTTCTCCCTTAGCTATGTAAGTCGTGTAGCCACCGTTGTCAGAATCCCAGTCTGAAACAATGAACATGATTAATTTCATTTTTTGGCTGTATTAGACATAAATGTTCCTACCATTTGCGTGCATTTGAAAATCATATGTACTCTGAATAAAATATTAAGACTAAAATATGAAATTTGTTTGTCTGAGTGGAACTGTTTCAAACCAAACCTCAACACACACAAAACATCCAGCACCTCAATGCACCTGGATAAGGGGACACTGATACATCACGGAAAGGTCATGAAGATGCTTTGATGCTCAGTGACCACATGTACACCATTTACATATATAGATATTATTACACAAACAAGTATGTTATACAACTTCTACAAAACGAGTGTGAAATTTTGTAGTGAGTGAGTTTAGTTTTGCGCCGCACTCCGCAATATTCCAGCAATATGGCGGCGGTCTGTAAATAATCGAGTCTGGACCAGACAAACCAGTGACCAATAACATGAGCATCGATCTGTGCAATTGGGAACGGATGACGTGTCAACCAAGTCAGCGAGTCTGACCACCCAATCCTGTTAGTCGCCTCTCACGACAAGCATAGTCGCCTTTTATGGCAAGCATGGGTTGCTGAAGGCCTAATCTACCCCGGGGCCTTCACGGGTGGGGAAATTTTGTACGTCACATGATACACTTGCTAGAGTGTAAGAATGTCTGCCTTCTTTTCCCTTCTTTTCTTCCTCCTTTTCTTCTTCCCTTCTTTTCATGTACATCTGTGCCGCAAAAAATGGTAAGCAAGTGCGACAGCCCTCTCCACTCTCATGTTTAATGACATCTCATGTGACAAAGCAACGGTTGCTAGACAAATGTGATATGTGCATGTGATATATATAACATTGGTCATGTTCACTGTGTTAAATATTGTCTAAAGTGTGTGAGCCAGAAGGGCTACATATGCCTGAAAGTTGCTAGCCCACAAAATAATTCTTTAGCTCGAAATTTAATGAAAAAAATTAGCAAAATATTGAAAAAAATAAATACCATACAAAAGAAATTACTCCATGAAAATTCAGAAGTGGGGCCGGTGACTGTAAAGATTTACTGGCCCTACTCGACTTTTACTAGCTATGGGCTGGCAGGCCAGAGGCAGTTTCACACATTGGCCATGTTTCACCATATGAGTAATATACACACATACTAAGTACACATCAATAGTGTTTTGACTACAGATACTGGGGGAAATAACCATTGGTTTGTTGTATAGAGATGTCATATTACGTCTAGACTTTCTGGACAGTCATGGTGTATCATGAAACCTGACCACAGACCATTGACCCAGACCCTGCCCTCCCATAAATAGTGGTTACTAAACAAACTTGCGTGTAATAACAATTTTATTAAATGATTTGGTATCAAATGAGCTAAAGCAAGTTTGATACTCAATTTTTCATGAGTTTTATAAAAATGTTATTTTATTTAGGATTTGTAGCATTCTGTTTATTTTTGATAAATTGATAGAAACTGCCCACAGAGTGATGACTCTCATATCAATTTTCAGCAAGTCAAGAAAGGTCTAATACCACTGCAACAGACGCATTAGCATTGTGACGTCATAACTGTAAACATTATGATGTCATGTATCTATATGTGTAACATTGCTGTAAAAATATTACACTGCTGTTTCTTCCAAGGGCGAGTAATAAGAATGAATAATTGACCAACCATCATGGGGATATTATCCATAATGACTGTCATCTCAAACATTGATTTTTCACACATCTCTATTGGTCTTGTTTATTTGCACACTCACAGTACACTACAGTGTGTCCTGTTGTTTGTCATCTTACTAACCAGTAGCTATCAGGGTTGAGAGACTACCTTAATTACTTACCTGGACATCCGAAATACATGAAGGCATCGAGGGCATACTCGGAGCCCTCGCTGTCTGTGTCATGAATAAGGGTGTAGCTGCCATGACGCCACTGTCGTACCACACTCCGGCACTGAGGATTGCCCCCGAACTCTAAAAAGTTAAACACCACTTGTGATTATATATCATGTTCAACAACTATAATTTAGTCTAAAGTCTAACCCTTGGCATGTGCGTTTGTAGTCCTAATGTAATATATCTACTGAATATCATGCCACAAGGGAAAAAGCAGTGTATAAAATAAGCCAACAAGAAGATAAAGTTGTCATTATCCCCTGCAATGGCAAAATACTCTTCGTGAATATGTCTACAAGATATAATTGTGTCAAATGTTTTGGCATGTGTATGGCAAAGTGGAAGGACAATATTGAAAGATTTTTAAGTTCTGCTCCAGAAAGGAGCAATACCACCACCTTCAGTTGAAGCCAACCTTGCTGCCAAAACTATAAAACTATTTTAATCAGAATACTAACTAACAAAAGGCACAGTTCACCACTAGATATACACATGTATTAGATTTGGTGAAGAAACACTGAGCTTTTTAAAAGTTCTGCTACAGAAAAGAGCACTACCACCAATTTCAGTCAAACTTGGTGCCATGAAGACAGCAAAAATCTTTTATTCACAATTTCAAAACTATTAAAAGGCACCAGTACATCACCAGACCATTAAATGTGCCAGGTTTGGTGAAGAAATAGCGAATAGTCTAAAAGTTCTGCTCCTTGTTGCCATGGAAATGCCAAAATTTTTTATATGCAATTCTGAATTCCAAACCTTCCAAAAGGCACCAGTACACCACCAGACCGATCTTTGTGCCAAATTTGGTGAAGAAATATTGAACAGTTTTAAAGATCTACTCCAGAAAAGATAAATTTGCATGGATGGATGCATGGACGTGACGTCTATATCTGTATTTAATGAAATACGAACTAAGATCTGATTTTACACATGTACAAAGCATACACGCGTAAGTCGGTACCTATACTTGGAGAACAGGTGAAATGTCCAACAACACTCTTTGTCTTTGTACTCTACAACATGCACATGTTGAGAAGTGTGGAAAATATTCCAAGTGATCAAAGTTAGTCATCATGCCACAAAGATCACTTGATGAAACAGCATTCATCAGACCGGCACAACAGAATACCTTTACTCTGGCTGGCTGTTCCGTTGGAGGTGTCTGCTGCCTCTTCATCATCATCAGACGATGGCGCCAACTCATGAAGTTTGAGTCCTGTCAGGTTGGAGAGAATAAGGAACATGGCATCGGACTGAAGGAAGTTGACACACTTTGACAGGACCTCTGGCATATCCCCATCATTGCATGAATCATAATTTCTGAAACACATTTTCATCACTCTGAGTCTATAACACAAAAAAAGCAAGAGTTAACATAAATTCATAAATGAAAACAGCGCTTCATCTAGCATACTTTGACATAGACACGTACACTGATATTGTGAGGAGTGAGTGAGAATGGTTTCACACTGATTTTAGCAATATTCCAGCAATATCATGGCAGGGACACTTGAAATGGGCTTCACACCTTGTAACAAGTGTGACAAGCTAATCCTCATTTCAGAGGCTCATGAAACACACATGGGAACTGGTGTATTGTGTGCATTTACTATACAGATCATGGTACATGCCCTACCTTTTGTTGGGAGGCCCCTGTGTGGACCAGGACACGCCCTCATCACTCATTGCCTGCAGAACCATCTTGTACTTGTCATCCTGCACATCAGAACAAATCCCTTGCTGCATTTGATCTAGTGCTTTGCTGCATCTGATTTGGGCCATTACTGCTTTTAATCTTGTCCTTTACTGCATCTGATCTTGTACTTTACTGTATTTGATCTCTTCCCTTACCGTAATTTGATCTTTTACTGTATTTCATCATGTTCTTTACTATATTTGATCCAGTCCTTTACTGTGTTTGATCTAACCCTTTACTGCATCTGCTCTAGTCCTTCACTCTAGTCCTTTACTTCATCTGATCTCGTACTTTACCATATTTGATCTCTTCCTTCACTGTATATAATCTAGTCCTTTACGCTATCTGATCCTATTCTTTCCTCTGATTCTTTTACTCTGATTCCATCATTTATCTGATCCTTTGCTCTATCCTGATTCCATCCTTTACTCTATCCTGATTCCATCCTTTACTCTATCCTGATTCCATCCTTTACTCTATCCTGATTCCATCCTTTGCTCTATCTGATTCTATCCTTTACTCTATCAGAACACATCCTTCCCGTCCCCGTGTCCTATACATAATTTGCTGTTATTTGCCAATGACTGGTAGGAACAAATGATAATACCTTCAAAAGGTCAACCAATGAATACGACAACTCTCATGAAAGTCAATTCCTTCAGCTGAGGTGTGATGATTTGATGGACCCTTCAGTTTGACATACAAACAGTTTCTATAACAAATTCTATTGCCTGCCTCTATGATACCTGGAGAAAATCCTTCAGTTCAATCTCGGAATCATTCTCAAACTTCTCCTTTATATCAGCCTGAATCTCCGGGTTGAGGTAGATTGGGTTGATCCAGCTGTAGAGGTCATCCTCCTGTAACCATGGTTTCAAGTTGACCATAAAACTATCCTATATATAGGACTATACACATATAGTATGCCAGCAAGTATGCATTGTGATATTAATCCATTAATTTGATGTATAAACAAAGCACATGCTTCACACAGACAGGCAGATAGATAGTTTTTAATTAGTAATATTAGCCAGCTGGCCAATGTTACAATTGTTGTTACAACACTATTATTGACACATGGTAAAGAAAACAGAAAAATTATATTTAAACACTATTTCAAACATTCTTGGAGCAGATGCATTTTATAAAATTGGTTAATGCTTTCACAGTACATCTTTGTGAATTCAACAAATTTATTATCTGGGATTTACATACATATTTACCACAGAGAAATTCTGGACATTGTAGCAAAATATGAAATTCATCCTGAACTTGTCCGCTGTTACAATGGTTACATAAAGTGTTCTGTCTTTCAGAATCTTTACTTCATCTGGTTGCATTCCCATTCAAATCATGTAGAGAAATTTCATTAAGTATAGAAAAATGGGAATGCTAAAAGTGATGTTTATCATGTACAGGTCCTTTGTGACAACAAAATTATGTTGTGATCTCAGTAGGCAGATGGGCGGCATGAAAACCGAATGAACATTTATCATGACCTAATTTTCAGTCTTCTAAACAATGACAAAATGTTTACTTACATCTATATTGTTTGGTGTGATAAGAGGGGGTAGGGTCTCCACGTAGGGTTTACATCTGGGTATACCAGGACCATGGTACCAGCCACTTACAGACAGTCGGCACTTGCTCTTTGACAGAATCTCTGCTACCTGTAGTAATTGAGTGACAGGTATAACATGATAACTGTCATAATATATGATAATGATAGTATTCACACATCATCTTTGATTCCGATCCACAATCACACATCCTCAAACTTCAAAGAGACAGAACTTAGACCCAAACCTTTAGCATCTCAGACTAAAAGATTATGTACTACAAACAAAGTTTACAGTCAATGTCAGATTTGGCCTTAAAAAGTTATTGAAAGCTCTTAAATATTTCCAAAGTATTGAAAGCTCTTAAATATTCCCAAAGTCAAAAGGTACAAGTTTGCAGTCAATGTCAGATTGGGCCTTCCACAGTTATTGAAAGCTCTTAAATATTTCCAAAGTATTGAAAGCTCTTAAATATTCCCAAAGTCAAAAGGTACAGGGCGAAAAAGATAATCATGACTAGGCCTAACTAAAAACCGGCTGACTACAAGCATTTATACATTAGCAAGTAGAGATAATTTTGGCTGAGTAAACACCTCTAAATAAAATGAGTTCAGTAGTATGACAGTAGTGAGTGAGTGAGTGTGGGTTTACATCGCTTCTAGCAATATTTCAGCGATATCATGGTGGGTCACAACAAATGGGCTTCACACAGTATACCCATGTGGCGAATCGAACCTGGATCTTCTGCATGACGAGTGGACACTTTAACCAATGTGTTACCCCACCTAAAAAGACAGTAACAAGAGTATGTTTGATCACTTTAGCAAACCAAGATGATGGAACAAAATTTGTCTTCTAATTGGAAGGCCTAAATTCCAATGGCCACATCTGTGTGTGCCTAGAGGCTCACTAGAAGAAAATCCATCCTCATCCAGCCCCAAGTAGAGGATTTTACCTTGAGTTGTCACTCACCTGATGAAAGGACACCTCTGTCACCTCAAAGAAAACCATACAGTTTCTCTGTGGGCAAACAGACTTCACAACCTTGTTTGGTTGCCCATGCTCTGAAACATAATCATGAAAACTAACTATCAGCTGCTGTTTGAGAAATATTCCTTTTAAAAACACCATGTAATATGCAGGTTGGCATAATCAGTCCCTTCATGGTATATATTTACAGTGAATAAGGGTTTATGCCATTTTTAGAAGCATTAAGAGAATTATCCAGGACTCAAGATTATGGTCATCTCAGGGAAAAATCAATGTCACAAGTCCAAAACACTCCAAATAGATAACCAATATGGTAACTTCTTGAAATAAATATGCTCTGCTTATGTATTTATGAACTCATTTTCACACAATAGAGAGTACTTCCCATGCTTGTTCGGCTAAGTTTTTCTTTTTTTATGAACTCAAGTTGCCTTGATACTTCAAAAACCTCAGACCATACTGAGCTCATATCAGTTCTGTGAAGATCTGAGCTAGAATTAGTCTTAAGCAAATCATGCTTGAGACATTGGTCATGGTCTAGAGTTCAATTCATTTACCATATTTATTTGCAGATGACAGTGGGTGTTGTATGAACATTACTATTATCTCCCAATTGTATAGATTGATGCTCATGACTGGATTGTCCGGTCAAGACCTCATTATTTACATACTGTGGCCATAAAACTCCAATATTGCTGAGAGCAATGATTAGCGACAAACAAAAAATTGATCAAACATGATGGTAAGTAAAGTACAATGATATAGAAACTGTGTGTCTGGTTCCCCTAACTATTTGTATGATTCTGGTTCAACTTAAGTGATCAGTGACAACATGACAATGACAACTGACATTCAGCACGATGAGCAAACACCTTATCCATTTGGCTATCACACATCATAATGTAGCCCCTATCATATAGCTGGCAAATTGCTGAGTGGAACTTTCAACACAAAACTCCAAAGCAAAAATACAAGCAAGTGATGGAGCTGTCATCTTACCATCCACATCAAAGAGATCAAGCATGCCGCCATCAGCTTCCCCCCAGCTGTCAGGAACCAGGTAAAAGATGAAGGCGATCCTTCGTCCCTCCAGCTCATCGTCATGGCACAACAGCACATCTGCGTTTGTATAAGATATCGGTATGAGGAGACAACTAGAGTGGCATCACATGCTCTGATCAAGACTCACTTCCTTCTTTGGGCAGCTTTGAGTAACAATGGTCATGACACATTAGCAATAGTCAAGTTTCATCATGGATGCCAGGAACAGGCTGGGCAAGCAAACCCAAGGAAAAGTTTGCCAGGAGTTTTGGTGGTTTGAGACACTAAATATTTTTTATCTGATTATTATCTGTCAATGCTTTATAAAAAAACCCCATAAGACCTATCCCTAATCATTAGTTCATCTCTACCAAGAATCAGCATCCTGTTGTTAAACTCCATGTACATACACCATGTGCACAGTTGTCTTTTCTTCCACAAAGCCTGAAACTACAAAATTCAAAACTTCCCCAAATTACATTCAATTCATTTGTTAAACGTGGTAGTCCTAAACTAACTGACTGTGTCATACCTGTGTATTTATACTGAGAGCAGAATAGGTCAACAGTTGATGTGAGTGGAATATCTGTGACCTCTCCAAGCCATCCATGGAAATCTTCATACAGTAGTTTTCTGGAGTGTAGGTGGAAATGTAGGTAGGAGGGAATGTGACTAATAACAAATGTGAATACCATAGATAGCAGAGTTGACCCACACATTTCCATATTTCAAACTTTTACCTCACTTTCATCTCACATTTACCATGTTCACCAACAACAATAAAGTAGAGCTGAATACATAGCAAAATAAACGTCATTCACTATGATAAAGCAGTCCAAGTAAACTTAGTCTCAGTACTTTTCGTTACACTCCACTACTGAGTCTAACAAAACCCAGTAGGTGGTCGCATCAGATAACCTTTGAGCGACCTATCACCATCCAATAAACTGCAAGAAAGCCGAACAGATTTAACCAATCAGACAACGGCTACTGTTAAGGGTATGGCGAGACTTAAAAACAATCGCTAGTCATTGACACGTATCCCTCAATAAACGAAAATCTGCGTAAAACACAGATATTTGACTTGCAGTGTACATGCGTAAGGCTTTCTGATGACACGGTTACCGTTAGCTAATATTTACGTAAGCTGACATCCTTGAATATTGACAAAGAAGCTATTTTCAGCGCCTGTTTACACACTGTTGGCAGTAAATGATGCATGCTTAATGTGCAATACCCAGTAGCGATTTTATGGAAAATAGCATTTGGAATCATTCAGGTACACATCTTTCCATGGTATAAGTTCACACAGTATGGCCAAATGTCCAGTTTTGCGATTTGGTAAGCTGTGTTCTGACTGGTCAATCTCAAAGGTTACCTAACACGACCTCCTACAAGGTTTTGTTAGACTCAGTAGTAGCGTCAAACAAAAAAGTGCTGAGACGAAGTTTGCATAGACTATATGATAAAGTGTTTTAATAAGCATGATCAGTCAATGACTAAGTTATTCATTTAAACACTAAAACAAAGAGCCCATCAACATTACAACTATTCTGTCATCTTCTGACAATTTTATACAACAATGTAACCTCATGATATGCTTGCAAATCAATAATAAGTGACTCACTTGAGACATGCTATGCTTGGGGAAGATATCTTTCTCAGATCTGAACTCTGAAGTAACAAACATTTATAGTTTAGACACAACACATACACACATCAAATCAGGAAAATCATAGAGGATTTTCATCCTGAAAAGTCATTTTTCAAAATACATTAAACATATAAATAATCATACAAGCTTCGTACGATCATGAAGTTAACAAATCAAGGTATCAGTAGTCACGACCCCAATGTGTTGGAGCATCACAAAACTTCATGCTTTAATACAATAATACAACATTTGTGTTGCAAGGTTATCTTGGACACAATAAAATGTCAAAAGTATACTGAATAACTTATCTCTTTCTCTGATTATCCTTATCAAAAGTTGAGTAGCATACAAGAATGGTTTTGCTCAGCATCTTGACAAGAGAAGTGATGAGTTTTCATGCATTGTATCTTCAGTCATCTCACTACCATATTGACTTTACATCAATGCAGTGTTTGGGGTGTAACTACTGCAGTTTGGCATGAAATGCATGTGGACTCGGTCTTTTTTCAAATAGCCAATGACCTGTAACAGTGGCAGTGTTGGGGCAGAAAGGTAAATGCACGTGCAGTTCATGATAGTTACCTGTTCACTGCACAGTGATAGATTGTTTGGATCACTAACATTGACTACTTCTAACTGTCATCATGAAAGTTTATTCAGATGATGCTAAACGTTCATTCAGAAAGGTGTTTAATTTTTTTAAAAAGAGCAAATGTAGCAAACCGATTCATAAGGTGTCGGATTACAAGAAATGCACTTTTGCTCTTGGCAAGAAAAAGAATATCCTGCTAAAAATTGTGAGAAATAAACCAACAATCAATAAACAAAACCTTGTACAAAATGGTAAGCATCCGAA
This sequence comes from Haliotis asinina, assembly GCF_037392515.1. Taxonomy (NCBI): domain Eukaryota; kingdom Metazoa; phylum Mollusca; class Gastropoda; order Lepetellida; family Haliotidae; genus Haliotis; species Haliotis asinina. The sequence goes on from NC_090286.1 coordinate 42,952,285, forward strand.
GTTGGATTCTTTTGACATTAGGGTCAGCAGAGATGTCATTCGCCGGATATTTGCTAGAAATGAACCTGTGACACCTCTGCATGTTACAGGTCATTGGCTCCCTCCCTCTGCAAGCTGTCAGCATTCTGCTGTTTATTTTGTTGACAGTTACACAGACAGATTCTTTCACACAAATGCATAAAATCAGTGATTTACAATGTGATTAGGTTGTCTGACAAATATCCATTTGTAAAGTTTGAGATAGATTGGATCATTGGACGAAGAGTTATTTCTGAAAAAAAACAGGTCCACATGCATTTCATGCCAAACTATAGTAAAAGAAACATCTTTTACCATGGCTACTAACCTGTTTGAATTTATATAGGTCATTGTTTTTCTCTGCAAAAGGCACTGCCAGAAGTTCAGCTTCAAGATCTTCCAAGAAGCTGCTTTCTTGGATGAAGTCTGGTAGTAAACAGTGTGTAAAGGGCAACTGGTTCACACAAGACCCACTGTCATCTGCAAATAAACATGATAAATGAACTGAACTCTAGATCATGAAGCTTGAGGCGATATCGTTGTCACAGATTAATATCACCATTTGTTCTGTTTGTAGCCGACATGTCAGCAATGCCTGAGGATTTAAACATAACATAAACATAACATTACCAACAGTGATGATGAAAAATCTCTTTTCACAATCACACTTGTTACATATTCTCAAGTTACTACAAGGTTTGACTCACTTTTTGCATTTAGCTTAGAGTGACTTTAGTTTTAGCAATATGTCAGCAATATCATGGCGGGAGCGTCACACAATGTACCCATGTGTGGAATCAATCCAGGTCGTCAGCATGACAAGAAAACGCTTTAACAACTAGGCTACACTACTGGCACTCATATGGATAAAACATTGATGATTTAAGTACTGCATGATTTTTTAAAGTTTGTGGTTTTGTGGGTATAACAATTTTATTATTCTCATCCAATGTGCATAGTGCAGGTAAAAATGTATTAACATTATTAAATTTATTGGACATTTAATTTCGCTTTTAAAAGATCATAAGATTTTACGTAAAGATGGCATGGACGACATTAGTTCAGCTATAGTCTGTCTGGCTCAAAAGTGGATCGATAAATTGTAGTCTAGCTGGAAAACTAATAAATTTAACATACTCAATGAAACGCTGATCATAATCAGAATATCATACCAACTCTGTGAGAAGGCATGGAGACAGAACAGCACAGGTTAATGAATAAATAAATTTCTCATACCACGCTTAGCTTGCTCAAGTAGCACGACATGATATTTCATCACATATACCGGTATATGGTCTCTGTATAAACTAATGGTGTACCTTGAGGACTTGTTGCAATCATAACTAAGTCGAACACATGGACTCTTGCTCTCTAGCTCATTCAATGCGTTTGGAGCATTTCACTTGGCACTATCCACCCAATTCGATTAATATTTCATTTTCTATAAGTCTTCACCCCATCTAAAAAATACATTGTATTTCATAAAACGTTCTCACCATCTGTCACAGACTGCTTCAGGCTAAAGGCATCTTTAAATCTTGATTTCAGACTTGTCACTTTGGGGTTTATTTGCACATCCTCTGCATTTGGTGGTCTTTGTCGTTTAGTGACAACTTCACCATCGGACACCTGTGGTCGCTTACCACTCATTGTGAAAAAGTGTACACGGTGGACCTATGGGCAACACAAGAAAACGTCTACATGATCTGTAAAACCGACGCGCTATTACTATCAGCGTACCCCGCCAAAACACGTGCATTTGTTGACGGAAGTGTCCGTTTTCCGTTATAGTCGTAATAGTTTCAAAACGACGCTGTGGGTTACATCGTTCATATATATACAGGTCTTCTCGAATTTAAAGTTATAATTGATTAACCTATTGGATCATGTGTTATAATTTTAAACCTGTAAAAGCATTCACTTGTTTACGACATATCAACGCCGTTTCAATCTGTTTCCGGTTTGAAAAAGCATGATTCGAAGAGAAACCTGAGTGCAAAAGTTTTTCCACATCGAATGCCACTACAATGGTAAAATGATGACTGTGTTACCTTCAGTCGTAGTGTAACACATTAGTTATTCATGTTTTGAAAACACAACAATTTTAATCATGGTTTCCTTGATAACAAATGTTCTAAATTGGGGGGTTTGTTAATTGAAAAATTCAATACGTTTGTTTAATTTCATGTTTTTATTTAAACTAAAGGGGTTAACTCTAGTTTTTAGTTTAATTCTAATTAGCCCGTTTAATCGCCGGAAGCATAATATCTTCATCCATCCAACATCATGCAACAAACTGTTTCGGAAATTGCAATCCGGGGAAATCCCCTTCGATTCTCACATTTGATTGTGCTTACAAAAACCTTTCATCTTACAAAGTCGTATTTGTGAGCACGTGTACGTATAGTTTTTGCAACGATAACGTTAACTTAGTCTTCTCAAAACAGCGAACACTTTTGATGTTTTAGGCAAACTGCACACTATATAACAATTACTACTGTCATCCACGCTTTATCTCATAAGCCCTACATTTGTGTGTTTGTTGTCATTCACGTAATCCCATTTAAGAGTCTATTTCATTTTAAGTGTTGTTAAAAAGATGTTCTCTCATTTTTTTTAGCTGCCCTTATCACTTCTAAGAACTGCTGTCAACCACCCGATGGTAAGTGTATGCATGGTGTATTAGTATCCATGTGGCAAAACGTAACAGGCACAGTGTTAGCACTAATTTGCTCTGTCTGCATACTTTGATTCACACTTTACTGATTAAGGTACAACAGGGTGGACTAGTGGATAAAGCCTTTACTCATCAGACCAAAGACACTGGGTCGACATTCGTGCAACGTCTACATGGTGTAAGACCCCATCATGATATTGTTGGAATATCGCTAAAAGGGACATAAAATTAAACTCACTCACTTCACTAGTAATACTACAGTATCAAACTATTGCTATACACTCTTATTCATCACTTACTAAACTTTTGTCATTAGTGTTTCAAAATAAAACACTAATGAGTGTTTTTGATTCACATGCAAAACACTGATATTGCTAGAATATTGCTAAAAGTGATGTAAAACTAGACTCACTCATCACACTGATAAATGCCATCTTCATGATTCCATCCCATATTGAGCACTTCAGTTTTCTCACCACCATTAGGGTTAGTTGTGTCAGGGTTTTACCCTAACCCCAAGTCATGCTTGTTCTGTAGGTTTCTCCCTTTTGTGATCTAGATCCTTTCAAAGTTAGCCGTGAGGTAGGGTATGGGTTGGTTTCTCAATGATCTCATTTCTTATAACAAATTCATCCTGAGTAATATGAGAAAAAAAACTTTTATTGTATCCAGATCCTCCTTTCACAGAGAATAATTGCATAAAGCTAAACATTTACGTGCTGCTACCTTGTTTGAAGATCACTTATCTTAAAGTGTTACCATGATGAAGCTTATTGCAGATTTACTCATTATCTGGATTATCTTAACATTTCAAGCAGTCAGTATACATTCAATTCTCCATGTGGGGCATTTTAAATCTGACATACTTCATGAAAAATAGTGCAGTACTTTCATATTCCATGCTCATAGTAATTAGCAGGATTCGTTCATGAACACATGACATGTTTTATTTACGAGAACGTCTGTATATTCTTTATCACAGCATTTTAGTGGTAATTCTTGCTCTTTTATCAGTTGAATATATTCATATCATCAAGCTCCTACATACCTTTTGGAGCCATGACGTAGCTTTGTGGTGAGAGCATGCTCTCATCACACTGATGACTTGGGTTCAATTCCCCACATTGGTACAATGTGTACAATTCCTGGTATCTGCCATCATGATATTGCTGAAATATTGCTAAAGGCGACGTAAAACAATACTCACTCACTGTACATGTCTTTCAAAAATGTCATGACTAGTTTATATGAGAATCACACTATCTTCAATAGGTCTTAAGGTCTTAAATTTAAGTCTGAAAGCAAATATTTATTAATGCCTATTGACAATCATGAAACAAAAATTTAACCTCTTAAACCTACATCACTTTGCATTAAATTGACGTAGTATAACTGAAATACTGTTTAAAGCAGCTTTGAACCCTCACTCACCCAATGAATCATGTTAATGTCAAAAGTTGTATTTTTGCTTCTTTTCAGCTGGTTGAGTTGAAGAATGGTGAAACATACAATGGACATCTTGTCAGCTGTGATAACTGGATGAACATAAACTTGAGGGAGGTTATCTGCACATCTCGGGTAAATACAGGCAGAAAAAGTTCATGTAACGAACGACAGTTGATGAAATGACATCAATCTCTCTAATTCAATTACTTGTATCGAATCAAATAGTGATAACTGTTATTGAAAATCAAATTCCAGATTTGATGAATCAAACCAAGTCATTGAGGCCCTAGTATAAATATGCATAGGACTGGGCCCAGTCTATATGATGTCTGTTAGTCTGTATCATTTTATACATGGCACAGTGTCTGAGTGTGGTCATGGAGCTTACACAGTCTCAGCAATCTTATCCTCAGTACTTTTCGTTACACTCCACTACTGAGTCTAACAAAACCTTATAGGAGGTCATTGGTCGCTCAAAGGTTACCTGACGCAACCTTCTACTAGGTTTTGTTAGACTCAGTGGTGGAGTGTAACGAAATACACTGAGACTAAATTTACTTAGATTGGAAGCTTACACTATAATCATGGAAAAAATCTGATATTAGTCCAGACTCATGTACACAGTACAAACAGCACACACTCACTGTAGAAGTTTCACAACCAGGAATTTAACGTTGAACCCCTTGTCACCTCCCTTCCCTCACCTGTTATCTTGTGTCATGATATTTCAGGATGGTGATAGATTCTGGAGGATGCCAGAGTGCTACATTCGAGGAAGTACAATCAAGTATCTCAGAATTCCTGATGAGGTCATTGACATGGTGAAGGAAGAAGTCATCCAGAAGAACAAAGGTCGTGGAGACATGCGAGGGAGGGGAGGTCAGCGTGGGAGAGGTAGAGGTAGGTTGTCTTCTTTATGCATGCATCAAAGGTTACCAACCCTGGTCAGTGAAGACCACCCTACATCCCCATTCATGTCGTATTGGTTGTAATAATATGATAATTGGATGTTTATCAATAATGTGATGAAACTGGTGTTCTTCTGTTCAATTGTGTTTGAAAATCCTGGGAAATGTAAAACTTTAGGAGACACACCACGTCAGAGTATTTGGATCTATTTTGACTCTGTGAGCTAGCTAGATCCTTATGGTTACTCCTGTATGTCATTATTTATGTTTCGCTGAAGTGGTGTCTACAACCCAATTTACTTTGGACTTTCCTACCACATTAAGCTTATACACCATCATATTGCTGCAGTACTGTTCGTTGAGATGTGAATCTCACTCACTCACCTTCCCATGTACTTGCTCACTCACTCAAACCATGGAGATGCGGGTTAGAATTGATGTTCAGTAACCCATGCTTGTTGTAAGAGGCAACTAACAGGATCAAGCGGTCATGTTCGCTTACTTGGTTGATTGTATCCCAACAGCTTAGATCGATGCTGATGCTGTTGATCACTGGATTGTCTGGTCCAACTTGATTATTTACAAACCACCGCCATATAGCTGTAATATTTGTGGGTGCAGCGTAAAACTAAACTCGCTCACATACTTAGTTGTAAGATAACCTCATGATCAATGTCATTTTGCTGACTGATTGTGTTTCATTCAGGTGCATTCTCAGCTGGAGGACGAGGAGGTCGTGGTGGAGGTCGAGGAGGCGGTGGAGGTCAGCAGAAGCCAGGGAAAGGTCGCGGCAACTGAGACACAAAGTCTGAGAAAGGGGATCTCCCCTAACACAGGATATGTGCCAGGCAGTTACCTCCCTTTTGTATGCTGTGAATTTGACAATGAGAAGCAGGTTGAATGTGGATGTGATGGAGTGGCAGGAAACAGTACCACAAAAGTGTTTGGACTGACATGGTCCTCCATGTTTGTTAGTTTAGTAATCAAAGGCTGAGATGACGGCCAGGCTGACATACAAAAACCTTCTTGGAATGATCAGATTATTTTCTAAATTTGACAATATGAAAGGTTGTTCTTGTATTGAGTATACTTCTGGAGTTTCATTTGAGAGCATGTACTGGCTAGCACCATCCTCAAGGGAATTATCAACATTCAGTGCGCAAGGCATTAGCCTTGAGACATGGACTGCCTAGTTGTATTTTCAGATACATCACCAGTGAAGAATATCATGTGAAAATTTAACATTTTTAGTCTCATTAAGTTGGTGACTATTTTCGTTTGTTTATTTCATTGTTGCATGTGAATCATATTTCTTCCTCTGCTGCAGTTTTGGCAGAACAAAAGCTTTTACATAACTGGTTCACGTTCAAACTACCTCCTGATATTTGGTTAGATACAGATTAAGGGAGTTATGGTAGTTGCCATGGTTACTCAGTTTAGTGCTATTTTGTTTCGCATTGTAGCAGATTGTTTAATATTGTAACTGATATCTCTGTACTTATTTCAGGAAACTAAGTATGGCTGTTAAGTCTGTCTTGATTTTAATGTGATACTGTTTTTTTTTTTCATCTCTTAAGACATTCACTTTGACATTTTCCACATTGTGTATGACGGATGCATATCATCATAGATTTTCATTGTCTTCATACTATGTACAGTGTGTGGCTGTTTCTTTATCCTGGTTAGATACAGGTGAGAAACTGAAGGTGTCTGCGGTGTTCCTCACTGGGTTACAACTGCGTTTACATTTGTTTGTAACTTTATCCAATAAATATCATTTTCCACCATCTTTCACTTGCAGAATACTTTTAAATTTTGGTACAAGATTTACCAAAAGTGTTATGTGGATGGGTTTTTTCGGTAACTTCCCTCTGTGGCACTTGACTCGCAATCACTGATGTCATTGGCTACAGAAGGATATTGAGGCAAGGCCACAGGTACACAGACATGAGACCTCACCTGAGAAATCAGAAAATATGTATATGAAACTTACTTTTGGGTCTCTTCTGCGGATTTCTTATGCATTTTCATAACAACCGCTTACGTTATGGTATCACTCTGCCAATCAGGGTCAATCAAATACCATGTGACTGACCTGACACCTTATCAGTCATGTCTAACTGCACACGAGTGCGGCACAGGGACACAAAACAACCATAGGCCACCGTGTGAAATTTCATCTAGGTCAGTTAAAATCTCATAGGCCACAGTGGGAAGTGTCAAAGAGGTACAAAGCCATTTTTTTCCCTGCCTTTCGCCAATCTGGGAGCATGTGTGGTACCATTCACAAGGGTTTGTATCCATTTTGCCATGTTAGGTTCTATGTGTGCCGGCATTATACCTGTGTCACAGCAGTGGATGGTATAAATTGTTTGTGCTGATTCCCAAATCGAAACTAATTAGTTAACTGGGAATCACTACACGTTTCTATGATGAATACTTCTCATCTTCTGGTCAGCCACCATCTCAAATGAAAAACTGTACAATTACATGGATAACGGTCCACTGTCCCTCGAGATCCAGGCGAGAAAATGGTGTTGGATCGGTCATGTCTGGAGGATGCACCCAGATTCCTTACCAAGGACTGCTGTGTGATGGACACCATCAGTAAGTACTAGTAAGTAAGTAAACAAAAGAAGTAGGCGTGAAAACAACACAGCTGTGTGATGTAATCAATAGTTGTATTCTAAAATCACTTTAGTTCACAAGTCAGTACAGGGGTATCACTATGGCAGGATGAAGCAGAAGGCAATACAAATGCAAAGATGATATATTTCAAGCACAGTGATCATAGCAATGAAGAGAATGGCAGTAACATGCACTTCTTGGCAACAGTAATCCAGCTTGCATCAAGGCCTGTGTTGGATAAGATACTGGTCAAAACGTTGCACACCACTGTCCCCACTTACTGAGTGAGCATGGTTCAATTCCACTTTTAGCAATATTCCAGCAATTTCACGGTCGGGGACACCAGAAATCGGTGTCACACATTGTACTTATGAGAGGAATTGAACCTCGGTCTTCAGGTCTTCAGGGTGACTAGTGAACGCTCTATCCAATAGGCTACCCTATCCCCCCCACCTTACTGAGTCTACAAGAACAACATATTGCTATTCACATGAGTGTGTAAGGCAGTAGCCTTTACACAATCCCAGCCACGACAGGCTTCAGCATAGACCGAAGAACCCCTATTAATATCTCAAAAGAACAACCCAATTGGTATACAAACTTCAGGTTTTGTGTAGGTGTGTCTGCAGCCGTCTCACTTCGTTTTTGATCACGGCAGATCAGAGCAAGAATGAAGGATTGCTTTGATCAAAGGATTCTGCAGAAAAATTTTCATGTTATTTTAGTAAATCTGTCATGGCGGGGATGTTGATCGTTTAAAATCATGTACCTATACACTTTGTTGCGAAGTGGTCTGGCTCGGAGAATACAACCTTACTCGGGACTGATAAAACCCCGTGTATTTCCCGAGACACGATGTGGTAACGCATTTATCTAGCTGAATGTTTTCAATAAATCAAAACAATACAACACTCATCGAATCGACTTGTGTTTATATACATTAGATGCCACTGTTTGACCTTAGTGCACCGCACGCTTTCCTCACTTTGCGTCGTCACCCAGGCGTAGCGGGGTGATATGACTTTCGTAGCGGGAGTACACGACTTTTATACTCCCGCTCGCGGATCGTGATGGATGTACATGGTATTTTATCAGAGTCACGTGGACCAATCAAAACTCGACATGAGGCTAGATAATCGAGCCTGTCCCATACAACACAGTGATAAACAGAGTTAGCATAGATCTACGGAACTGGGGCAGATGTCGCCTCTTACGACAAGCGTGGGTTGCTGAATCTTCACAGGTCTTGTTGCGAAGAATACATTAAGACTAAACTTGACATTTTCTGACGAACAGTGCCAGATATAATATAAAAACGTAAGGACAAACAGTTCTTTTTCATTTCGTTGCATTTTGGTTCTTTGTTTTAGTCAATTTGATACAAAATTCTCATCACATGTAATGAAAACGAGACAACGCTAGTCAACCATCTGATGCGTTCGTAAAATCATGAGTTCGTCCTGACAAGCATTTACCAACTTTGTTGAAGCATTGTAAACATATATATCAAATTACATTTTAAAATAAAGTTCTTCAACTGTCGTAAACTTTAAAGATATGACTATGTAGTGAGGTATTAAACTGTGTGTTTGATATCCAGGTCAACGTTGACTATTGACGATCAACTTAACGGGCGAAAAACCCCATGATAATGCAACACGTTCACACGATACCGAGGGAAAAGAAAGGGATAACATGACAGCACAAGTGTTCTTTTATTTTTTCCAGGTATCTTCACAAGCTTTGTTTCGCATGGTTTGTGACGAAACCTGGAAAAAATTGGCAATACTTGTGCTTTCACGTGATCCCTTATTTATTTCCCTCAGTATATGATCAGAATCCTGTTTACAGCTTTCCCAAGGAATAGTTTACACAACAGTGTCACGTGTAAAAATTACATTTTTGTGCGGTAAATCTGTCCTAATATGATTCCTCAATACTATTCCATTACTGATAAACCCCAGGGAAGTAGACTTGCACGAATGAGTTTGGTTTAACGCAGCTTTTAGCAATATTTCGGCAATATTCACGGTGGAAGACACTAGAAATGTGCTTTACACATTGTACCCATCGAACGCGGGTCACTTGCAGAAGTCTCTAAAGTAATAATTAATAGTGGGTGGAAATGGTAATTTCTAAAAATATAGAAATACACATATCCCTAACAGACTGACGTCTTTTGGCTGTTCTATCCTTTAACCTTAGACTTGCCTCTCCAACGGCCCGAATAGCTATACATCCATTAGCTTGGCACTTGGTACAACCTAGAGTAATTTTCATTGTGGGACTGTTGGTTTTTTAAAACCGCCACTCAGCGACACTTCATTAAGTTATAGAAATTATAAGTCTATAAATAATCTATTTTAAGCCAGACAAACCAGTGGTTGACATCATAAGTAATGATTCACGTCTTTTGGGTAGGATAGCACAGCCAGCCAAGTCACCAGCCAGATGGGTCAAGTCGACTCTTTCGATAAAAACAGGCTGTCGCCAGAGAATTAGCAAGTCAGCATGTCTGTGCTGGGACAAGCGATCCAAGGAAGCAACTGATTTCAGTAGCTCTAGCATCTCTAGAAAGAATGAGTGAGTTTAGTTTTACGACGCTTTTAGCAATATTCCCTCGATATCACGGCGAGGGACTCCAGAAATGGACTTCACATATTATATCCGTGTGGTGAATCGAACCCCGGTATGGGCACGAGCCAACGCTTTAACCACTTGGCTAACCCCACCGCCCCAGCTCCAGAATGAACACAAGTGAGCTGTTCCGAGTGCAGAATAATAGAGGCTGGGTGGTTAATGAAATCTTTCTGAGCTCCACAGGATTTTCTGTTTTCATACGGGGTTCAACGTATCGAAGTTTATCTGTGTGCTTGTACTATGGAATAGTCTAAATCCAGTGGTAAACCAAGCCGAAAAGTTTTGAGAAAGCAGACACGTGACTGGCCCCAAGTACGCATGACGTGACATCCCGTAAAGAAAGCAGATCTTAGGGCGGAAGAGATATGGTAACAGATAGAATTTTAATGAGACTGAAGGGTAAATATAACCAACGGATAAAATGCAGTTCACAAGAGCTTGATTAAGTGTGGCAGCATCTGATATCACAGCCTTTTGACTGGACTTGCCAATTTGTGGGTGGTCTGTTATACCGCACCCTGCACATAACACTACTGCACACACTTCCTCCGTGTCAAGTAAGCCTGACTCCCGCTCGTTAAACCAGGTTCATTCTATTACTCTTCGTTTCGTGAGGATAATGTGCGAATGAAAAGGTGCATGTATTCATGATCATTTAAACATATATTTGTAGAAAAATGTCTTAGCAAAATCGACCGAACTCGTTATGCTTTTCAAGTTCTTGTCTGGTGTTTTATTGATATTTTGAGAAGACGCTACAGAATAGTCAAAAGAACACCATTTAAAGAACATCTGTTTACATAATCATAAATTCATAGTGTTAATGTTAAGATCCCTCAAGTTTTAACAAATATTATAAAGCCCAGAGAAAATACGCAATGTCTCATGGGGTTTGTTTCGGGAGTTCAACCATTTCATTGAAACCTTAAAAATTCAATTGACTCTCTCCTGTTTTTATGCGGACGTGGGGCGGTTAATGCAGTACCCTCTTTATCTAGCCATATCGGGCACCTGAGGCCGATAACATGTTTCTTGATAAAAAAAGTTTCGGTTCAAATATGGCGTCGACCACAGAGGTCACTTCCCGCGTAATAAGGAGAGGCCCTGACCCCTGTGGTAATGGCGCGAAACCAGGCGTGAGGGGAAAGCCGTTAAAACCTCGTTGCAAAGGGTCTGATAGATCCTGTGATGCTCAAACGGGGCTAAAGCACGGTTTTCAAGAAACATGCTGCGATAGCATGTTGGGAAATATGAAAGGAATTCGATAACTAGCAATGTGTTTATGGCCTCTGATTAGATTCACGGGACGTATAATTAATTGAATTCCAAAATGAGCTTTAGGATAAAAATCGATAAAATAAGTATGAGATAGATTCTGACTCTCTACTCCATACTGTTATGTAGCCTCGTGACATATATTGCGCGATTCGCTTCACTAAGATTCATAAATGGCGTATTATTGTAACATGTAATGATGGATTAAAAACTATACGGGAACAGAGGACGATATCAAACTGAAGCCACATTTAATGATATGGCTGTCTTTATGACAGTCCGGTACTAGTCATATGCGTGGTATTTACTTTGTTCGTATTGAATACTGTGGAATACGAACCGCTAAAGAACCTTTCTGAGGTCGACGTACGATTGAAACTTTATGGTATTTGGACACTGAGTACTTCCACGTGTCAACCTAATTACAAGAACGGGGATCAGATGTACAGAGTACGTGGTATAATTTGCAAGCAAACCAATTAAGTCTTGGTAGCACGAAGAGCCGCCAATATCGCATGTCCAAAAGTCCGTTGATGCAATCAGCCATATTCACACATCATGCGACTGACTTAAGGCTTGAGTTACACTTGAATCCCCACACCTCTGCATATTTTCTTCTTTTTTTATGTTTATTTATTTATTCATTTTTTAATGTTTATTTATTCATTTACTTACTACTTTATTTTTTCATTTTGTGTGAGAGAGAGTATGTGTGTGCACGCGTGTCTGTGAGCGCGCGCGTGTGTCTTGATCGTTTGTGCAAGCGCTCTTCCAGGGGTGGGGGACTGCGCTGGGTATGTGGAGGGATTGCCTCTACTCTATACAAACAGTCATTTTGTTCGGTATGCTAGTCTCACTCATTTTATTCACTCACAGCTACTCTTTGTTGTAAGACCCGCGAAGATCCGGGTTAGAATTTGATTTTCAGTAACCCTTGCTTGTCGTAAGAGGCGACTAACGGGATCAGTTGGTCAGGTTCACTGACTTGATTGACACGTCTTCGTATCCCAGTTCAGAAGACCGATGCTCATGATGTTGATCACTGGGCTGCCTGGTCCACACTCGATTGTTTGCAGACAGCCGTCATATAGCTGGAATACTGAGAGTGGCGTTAAACTACAGACAAACAAAACATGTTTAAAATACATTGCTACAGATTTAACAGTAATATGTTTGTTGGATGTCAAGTAATTTATCTTTTTCCATTGTCTTTGTGTTTCCTGTTCAAATTAGATAGAAACCTAAGTCTAAAAGTAATATTGATTAACTAACAGAATCAATAACTTTAGTTCTCATACCTCTATTGACATCTGCAGAGAGATTAAAATTCACAAATGACTCGTTATCTCGTAATATAATTTGTAACAATCATAATGTTTCAGACAATATCAGGAGGACACATGTTAGTTCGGGTTTTACTATATTATACCTAATGGTTTTGGTATAAATGTAGCTAAAACATTATCCCCCCCTCCCGATGTATTTTGTGAAAAACATGCAAAGGAAAATCGGTAATTAAATAACACTCTTCTTACATTTCTTCACCAATGTATTTGAAACTTGAAAGAACTGACGTAAACTTTCTTTATGTCTATATAACCATCGCTCTTTCCGGCACCTTTTTGTTAAAGGTGATCCGAGCCTCGGCTATTTTGTGTAAAAATAAATTGGTTCAATGAAGACTAGGGAAAGAAATGAATTTGTATCCACATGACCTCTACTGTGCTTGAAATGTAAATGTCTGCCCCCCAAAAGGTAAAAAGCTGTGGTGCTGAAGCAGATGAACGTCTTTCTAATCCATTTTTTTAAATTTTTAAAAAATAAAAACACGAGATGTGTTCTTGAAGTACAGACAAAGCGTCAGTACTGGGTTAAGGTGGTTTGAATTACTGAAAAATCAAATGTAATAAAATCAAGTAAGAGGTATACTTTCTTATACTTGTCAGGTTCTATATATCCATTTTGACGATGATTATAATGAAACAAACAATAATTGTTATGCGGTGATTTTATATATAGAAGACAGTGTGTGTGTGTGTGTGTGTGTGTGTGTGTGTGTGTGTGTGTGTGTGTGTGTGTGTGTGTGTGTGTGTGTGTGTGTGTGTGTGTGTGTGTGTGTGTGTGTGTGTGTGTGTGTGTGTAAATATGTATGTGTACGTGCGTGCATGCGTGTTTTGTGAGGCAAAAATCATATGGCAGACAAGTATACTGGTATAATGGCATATCTACATCACGGTGTACATGTACATGTACATGAGGTTTTGTTAACAGTAATTTGCAAATAGATATACTCATGGTTCTACTGCATGTTCACTGGCGTTCATGTGTAGCCAATGTGCTGATCACTACTTGTCTCGTAAAGTGTGAACTTTAAATTTGAGAAAGGAAAACAAACGACATGTGTATATTGTAGAATATCTTAAACTGCTTTTTCGTTCATTTATACAAACAATTGCACCTGTCTTTGTAACATGAAACGAAAAGAAAGCGGAATATTTCTTATTCTATTCTGTTAAAGTCGTGAAACAATAAACAAATGAAATAAGCGCACTCGGTTCCCCCAAACCTCCACGCCCGTTTCTCTAACAAAAATTCATTTTGTTCGAACTCAGTATAAAGTTTAGGGTTTGTTAATAAGCGCACCCTGGCCGACCTTTGCTCTCCTTGCTGTGGAAGAGTGCTGACCTCTTCACTCATTTCATTATGAGAATCGGCGCTGGGCATTGTCCAAAATGAAAAAATAATACCGAACGTTTTTATGTTTAGCGTTTCAGTATAGTGTTTGTACACGGCATACAATGACTAGGGAGGTCCCATGTTATTTAAGTTAAGTTGTAAAACGCGACGGAAAGAAAACGCCACACTGTGGTATTCCGAAATAAACGGCAGGCACAGCATACAGGTGACGTCGGGTCGCAATACGTTGGTATAGGCTGTTTAGCTTTGTATTGTACTCAACGAACTCACAAAAAGTGATTTAATTTACACTTTCTAACAATGCTCACATACGCCCTTTTCGGGTTTGGTAAAGGTTAGAATAGAAGTAAACTTCATTTCATTGATATGGGCTTATAGTTTCATTGAAAGTGTCTTAATATGTAATATGTTTTTTAACCTATGGCGTTATATCTTGGAAATATCAATCTGAAATTCATGTTTTCTGAACATTCATTATGCATTATCTGAAGGGAGTTTCAAAGCGTTGCTTTTGTAGCGATGGCGATACTAAAGGTTTTATTAAATTCTTGTCCACCGAGAGATCACCAGTTTAATGGTTGGGCGTACGTTCAAGCCAAGATACACATATTGAAGTAAGTGAGTATGATTTTAGGCCGTCTTGGACAACAATGCAGCAACAGTGTGTGAGATCTGTTTTACGACACCTTTTAGCAATATTCCAGCAATGTTCACGGCGGTGACACCAGAAATGGGATTCACACGTTGTGCCCATGTGGGGAATCAAACCCGGGACGAGCGATCGCTTTAACCACTTGGCTACCCCGGAAGATATGGGGCGCCAGATATCGGCTTCACACATTATACCCATGTGGGGAAGTGCTCCTATGTCCTCGCGTGAGGAGCGACACTTTAATCAGAAGGATATCTCGCCGCCCTGAAGTTACATAACAGTATCATGATCATAATAGCATGAGTGAGTGAGTTTTGTTTTAGGCCGCTTTTCGTAATATTCCAGTTGTATTTCGAAGGAGGCCACCAGAATGGGCTTCATACGGTGTACTCATATGGGTCTACCCCACCGCCCCATATAGTATGACATCTCACAATCCCAAATCAGTTTACTGACGTCACAGCGAGCTTGACCACCCGATCCCGTTAGTGGCCTGTTAAACACGACAATCATGAGCTGCTTAAGACCAGTTCTAACCCCGATGTTCACGATAGGTGCTAGTAGCGGTCCTTAGGCTCGGAGGCGACTGGACACCACAAAATGACCCACAGTTTTTGTTTTCTGCAGGTCATTCTGTCCGACAGCCTTTCCATCCCCAATAACTAAAGACTACTATTTTTGCTAGAATACCATTCAGTATTTTTGTCTCGGTTAGTATAAAGCCAACACATTTTGATCAGGACCAACAGCATGAATGGTTCTGGGTCTAGATTTTCGAACCTCCTTTAAAGCTAAGATTGTCGTAAGTTAATGTTAGTGTATGGCACTTACGATTACCTTAGCGCTAAGAGAGTTTCGAAAATATAGGTCCTGGCTCCTTAGGACCTGCAACATTCTAGGGTTAAGTGGCCGGCAAGTACCTGTGAGCAGCTGTCACTGGCTATATTATAGCCCCACAGTTGAAGTCCAAGTCCCCCACAAGGCCTCCCTGTACTCATTACATATGACAACCTGCATGGTGACCGCATGACATCGTACTCGGAGCGAATGGACAGGCACGAATGCTCTCAAAAAATGGTTCCCTGGTTGATATTGTCATATATAGTCCACTGTGTCACGCGATAAACCGATATCATATAGTTTCAAGACGTATCCTTGATGCTATTATTGGCAGTCCTAATATCTTTGTTTCAAAGCTTTGAAAAACACATTCTCTCTCCCCGCGCACGCAGTTACAGTATGATGATGTCAATATGTTTTGACATTAACCTTACACTTAGCTTCTCTGTGAGGGTATGTTTAGTTGGCACTTCAGAAGTACATGGGTCACCTGTGTATTTATTATTATTTTTTATTTTTCTATTTATTTATTTTCTATATTTATTGTATATATACATAAAATGACATGCAAACAAGTCAACGAACTTGAGCACTTGATCCCGTTAGTGGCCTTTGAGCATGGGTTACTGAAGATCAGTTCGAACCCGGGTCTTCCCGGGTTTCCCATTAGAGCTAGTTGGAGTAGTGGTAGTAGTAGCGTAGTAACTGCACCAGCGGCGGCGACAGCAGCAGTAGCAGTGCTAGATTCACACCCGACACCAATTACAATGTCTAGACTGGAAGCAGACCATGGACAACCATCGCCTGTGACCTATCAACACCACCACAACCACCGATGGGAGGTGACGCAATAGTTCCTCGTTACTTGTGAGTAAACTTTTATTTTAAATTAGGGATCATCGTGTCTGCTCTACTGACACTCTGGAATAACACTGGCCGTAATTACCCCGTATTGTAGTAAAGTTAAACATACGTCCTACTGTATAACTGTTTAGTGTGCTTCGATAAGGCCTCAACATGTGTCAAGGATGATTAGTTCCACGTGGAATTAGTTCCGCCCGGAACAAATATTGCCAGTGTAAATCTATCGTGGAAAACATTTCATGGTAAAATCTATCACATGGTGAGAAATCACCAAGGCAAAAATAATACAAAGGAACCATATCTGACAACGGGATCACAGGAGCAGGTGCTCTTCGAAATATGCACCTGCTAGCCACACCCCGTATAGAAGTACACAAGAAATCTCATATAAACCTAACTTTCTCATTTGGTTATATGTGTTCATGAAAATCACATCTCTATCCAATACCAACTGAAGAAATCTCATCGTAGGTTTCTGTGTTATCCTCGAATGGCAGCAGCATTCCTCGTGTGGCGTACAGTTATATGTATTTCTCCATTTATTACAGTGGAGCTTCCATAATTTCCTTTGATCTGATTCTACAGATGTATTTGTATTTTCCGGGAGTCCATTTGGCTGCTGGGCGGTAGGGACCTCGGTGGTGGTTAAACCGTTCGCTCGTGGTTAAAGCATTCGATTCCCTACACTGGTACAGTGGGGAAAACACATTTCCGGTGTCCCCAACTCGTAATATTGCTTAAAGCGGTATCAACCTAAACTCATTCACTCATAGTCTGTCAGTAAGAGCATTTCTTACATCAGAATCATGACGACCCATAGGATCCTGACAATTAAAGGGATGCAGCCCTGGAGTGAACAAACAATTTGCTAACAGTCACTACTCTCTAATTTCCGTATCATTTCATATCAATTTTCTCATACCAGGTTCAATTCTACTGACAAGCCACTGTTGGCTACTACTCACTCACTACTTTCCTTGTAATGTCGTCGCAGGAAACCGGGAAGCCTCGACGGTGGAAGACCACCAACGAGGGACCAGTTGTGATGTGGCTACTATCGTCCTCTACTATAGTTTGTTGCCTGCACGCTGTCACCCACTGGCTTACCTGTTCCTGACTAAAACACTCCCAGGATGTCGGTTTCAGGGGCGTAGCTACCATAATATAGAAAATGCCTGGGCTTACACGAAATTTTGAAAATGAAAAAAGGACAAGCCCTCAATACTAACTAAATATTAAGAAGTGCAATCTATCGGACTTACGCGAAAAAAATTGGCTTGCTACGCGCCTGGGTTTGTCGATGATATTCATCTTCCAGCCATCACTGGATTAACAAATGAATACACGAAGCGCCCATAATATATACACATAAACTACAAGCTAGTTCTGGTCAGTGACGTCAGAGACTCGCAGCATCCTCAGCATAGAACCCCCGAGGGGAGCCTGCACATAGTTAGTCTGACGCTTAATCTCTGAATAAATATATCGGAACCTCAGAGGTATATATACACCAGTGAGATGGTAATCTAGACTTGTTTCATGTAGAGCTTTAACATTCATTGCCAAGACGGTGGGGTAGCCTAGTGGTTAAAGCGTTCGCACGTCATGCTGAAGACCCGGGTTCGTTTCTCCACATGGATACGATGTGTGAAGCCCATTTGTTATGTTCTTGATATTGCTGGAATATTGCAAACTCCCTCACTCATGGCCCATTTTGAAAAGTAAAAAAAGAAACGACCATGTTAGCGTTTGTATGATTCATTTAAAAAATAACGGGAAGTGGAAAAGACCCATAACACTCGACTGAGTGTCTATGTAATTGTTACATACCGAAACGTGTAAATAGTCGTTGGCGTGTAGGTTCACTTGTAAATGACATCATACATACACAATTATTCTAGCACTGACTTCAGACGGACACATGCCATTAGTAAACACGGAGCGTTGGCGTCACAACGTGTCGAGGACAACACTGTTGACGGACAGAAACTTCTTTCGTTACCACTCGCTCTCAAAGTAAGGTGTGTTCCGATTGGACACGAGTGGTCACGAATGCAGGAAATGGTGCCGTACACATCCGTGCCTTATTCGTTAACTCTCGGGGGCAGTAAATAAACTCCCTGCTTTCAAATTACCGAGAAAGGTTCTCGCGTTGTTAAATCCACGTTGGACTACTAACGACTAGGTGACCAGCTTTGTTGGGACTATATTTTTTTATGAAACGTACTCAACAAGTTATGTTCTTTTTTTTCAAACTGAAATCAGATTTAGTTAGACGCGAAGTGAGAGAGGGCGCTGCAGTCACAAGACGGCGAAGGGTCGTGAGAACAGAATGGTGGAGCCCCTCGTGGATAAGGTCTGGTCAAACCAAGTAGTCACATTCATACGGCTCCTTTCAGTTCTTGCTAATTGTTATGTCGTCGTTGTAAGGTACACTACTGAAGAACCTCATGGCACTCACATTTTGAGCAAATATTGTAGCTGTTGCGAAGTGTCCACCATATTGTTTTCCAACACCTGTACCGATTTTGTTTTCGATATGGGATCATCGAGCCGGCTTTTGAATAAGAATAGGGTATACATATTTGGAGTGATTTGTGTTTTGATTGTAAATTACTTTTGGTTTGAAGCCATTCGTAGATGCCCAACGTAAACTTACATGACTCATTGGCACACCTTCTAATGGGTTCGTCTTTAGTTCGCAGACGTTACAATATTATAGACGTTATGCGTTAGCAAAGGGACACAACTCGGTACTGCAATAAATCAACGCTCTTATCGGCGACAGAGGACGTCATAGTCGACTTGACGGAAGATAGCAACAGGGATGACAAGAGTGATCCGAATACACATATTCCAACAAACAGAATTAGTAATGTGTTTCACGAACCGCAGTTCCATTTATCACATTTCTTGACCCAGATCTGACATTTCTTGACCCAGTTAACTCCCCTTGGTACAAAAACGCTCAAATGCTGTCGGAGCGTTAAACAAGGCTAAGGCGTGATATTTGCCCTAGTCCGTCTCACAGTCCCTGAATCACATTTATTGTCCCTGCTACCTGCAATGATAAAGCATACCGAATGAAGTCAATATTCCCTTTGGTCTGTGTGTTAGCCTAGTGGGTAAAGCGTCCGCTAGTCATGCCGATTTTCTACATGGGTACAATGTGGCAAGCCCATTTCTGTTGTCTCCTGCCGTGATATTGCTGAAATATTGCTAAAATCGGCGTAAAACCAAATTCATTGACTCACTCATTCGAATCCCTTGGGTTCTGAAATCACCACCTGACACTGCCATTTATTGTTACTATCAAAATGATCGACAAAGCATTAGCCTAGCAAACCAGACGATGAACATCACAATAGTCTCCAAATTGGGCTAATATTTAACTGAGTGAGTACGTGCTCGCGTGTTTTGGCATGTAACATGGGCGGTCTCTCAACATCTGCAGACAAAGACAGCGGCTACATATTATTAACCATTTTAACACTTTCTCTCTTTTTTTTTCAAGGTGAGGAAACTTATCAAAGTTAACCGTATTGATTAAATTGTAAGCCATTATTCAGAATATCTTACCCATACTTTTTGATCCGGAAATGACATTCCACCTGTATGCTGGTCGTAGTTGACTTGACTTTTCTTGTGAACGTAGTCAAAGGCTATAAAATGTATCGTGAGATCGTGCCTAAACAGTGTGAAGCATTGTCCACAATATCAACACCTGAGTTGTCAAACTTTATTAAATTCGTTAAAAATAATATTTTGCTGAGCGCGGCGTTAAGCAATAGACAAACCAAATGTATATTTTTTGTGAATGATCAAGGGGAGATTTTACGACGCTTGTTTCAATATTCCGGTGACATCACTGTCTCGGTATTATTTGTGTTTGATGCATTCTGAGTCTAATGTCTTCCCCTCAACTAAAAGGACTTGAACACAATGATATTAAAAGGATTTACCTTTCAACATAATACCATTCCGCATTGATGGACTGACATCACTCCAGCTTCATGGGACAATCTGCGCCTTCTCTGTTGTGGTGTGGTCGGGTGACTCCACCGTTTTGACAAACGTTTGGATTCTGGGTATGAACCTAGGTTTCATCCATACTCATAAGTCGTTGGAAGAACCTTTATGGGTCAGCTTCAAACAAACCTAGATGTTGCTTCTGGTACGATTTTGACCGTGCGTCAGAAGCTTTACCACCCAGTCAGCAGACAGTTTTCTGTGTATCCAAACTTTCTGAAATGAAGTGCCCTCTCTCCTGGGAATTACTTACGGCACTAATAAAATGGGGCGTATTCATTCGCCGTTCGCCCTCGCAATTTTGTTGTTTCTCTGGATCAAGTTTGGCATAGTTGACGTTACAGGCTTCCAAGGACGGAGTTCGTCTTAAGAGGCAGGAGTTCCTGCCATGGTTAAACTCTGCTATTCATATCGTTTTGGTGAAAAGGGAGACAAAACCATATCAACGAATCCTTAAGAATTGTTCCTAAAATGGTACTATTTTTGTAAAAACGGATCTGGGACCTGTTTCACAAATCGATCGTACCACCTGTGCACATGGACTCAGGGTTAAATTGTGTGACCTAGTTGAGTTATACGGTACTGGTTAATGATGGAACAGACGTCGGATGAAAAGAACTACATTTTTCACTAAATTTCGAATAACCGCCAAGCAGACATTAGACTACGATTACATATATTTTAAAAAAAAACTCCAACAAACAAAACAATCAATAATGTGTTAGGTTTTGGTTGGTGCTTTGCAATTACTCGAGTCTATAGACAATCCAGTGATCAACATCATGAGCATCGATCAATGCTGTCAGGACAGGATGACACGTGTCAACCAAGGACACGGTCCTGACCACCCAATCCCATTAGTCACGTCGACAAGCATGGATTATTGAAGACCAGTTCGAACCCGGCTACTCACGGGTCCATAGATGTGTTAGAAAAACAATGATTATGCACTTCCACGATGAGTCTTGCATGTGATATGGTTTACCCACGTGTAGGGTTGCAGTTAGTCAGTCTTACAGTCCCTGAACCACGTTATTTACCCTAATGCCTATCCATACCTCTAATATTAAAGCCCAACATGAAGCAAATCTAAATTTCGTCAGGTTTCATGAATCGCCCAACTTTTTGTTGTTGTTGTTACTATCGAAATGTCCCGTAAAGGTCCGGGGTAACAGACCTTCAGCATCCCATGCTTGCCATAAAAGGCGACTATACATGTCGTTAGAGGCGACTAACGGGATCGAGTTGTCAGGCTCACTGACACATGTCATCGATTCCCAATTGCCCAGATCGAGGCTCATGTTGTTTGTCACTGGTTTGTCTGGTCCAGACAGATTATTTACAGACCACCGCCATATGACTGGAATATTGCTTAGTGCGGAGTAAACCTAGACTCACTCACTACTATCAATATTATATAGTTTATATTCAAGGACAAAGCATTTGTCTAGGTTGCTGCAGTTTATGTTAACGCGTAAAGACAACACAATAATATTTCTCTTTTTGAGTTTTGTAAATTTATATTATTTCTACACAAAAACACGATCACTGTTAAGATATGGAGTCTAATTTGTCTATGTGTTTCTTCAAACTGAGTAATTAACTGATCTGCAAAACCATTGCTCGTACAATATCCACTCGTCCACCTGCTCAAATTGTGAAACAAAGTAATAATGTGCAAATTTGTTTTATTTGTCCATAATTTGTCAAAATCTTTCTCGTAACATGTTAATGTATAATCCCCCTTTCACCTAGAATATTCTACTATGATGACATTTACACATAATATATATTTTTCTTCCAGTAATGACGACTGTTAACTATAATTTTATACTGATTAATTTCATGGTAACATGTTGTTTATTCAAATCAGTTAAAGCTAAATACAGAATACCTTGTTCGGGGCATTGAGCTCAGAATCAAGTTTCAATCAGTGAAAAGGGACAGTTGGCGATTGAGTAGGATGTGCTTAACATAAAACGAAACCTCTTGCTGCATTTGGGTACATGGTAGGTCGAAATCAGTAGACTATTAGTTTTCGTGAGATGATCTGGAAGAATGTAGTTTACTTGAAACAAAATCTCTTTTTCGATTTTTATTAAGTACATTTGCTATTTCCAAGTCATGACCTATATATCAAACCAGGGATAATTATAAACGTCCAAATCATGACTTCCTCGTCAACAACAGCGACATCTCTACAACTGAAATCAGTGTCTGTCATTTCTGTCTAGAGGCAATTGACCGGTTTTGTCGTGCAGGAGAAATGTGTCTCCCGTCGCTCATATGGCTATGAACAGCTGTTGGTGAATAAAGTATGTGCCTTTGCGTATTGTATATGTCACTGGTAACATGAGTATATATCAGCCATTGTCAGAGGCCACGACACTCTGACAGTGACATGTGTCAGGTGCGAAACTCCAGCACGTGAAATCAAACACACCTGGTGACAGTTGTCAATTTCATAGAGCGGCGGCAAGGCTGAGGTATAGGGTCAATCTGGTTCGTTCGTTGGTCGACTTTTCCCTCAGACTAAACATATTTTACTGACAAAACAACAGCACTGAACAAATGTTATTCCCCCATGAGTTCCTTACTTACATTCACACGTTGTTTGTGTGTTGCTTTAACGCCGCACTGACAAGGATTGCGTGAAATCTGTCACACAATCGTTGATAGGGTCTATATATGTGTTAGAGTCATTTCGTGAAATAAATTAGAGGGTCACTCATTTCGAGTCATTTTGTATAACAACAATCAATGTACTTCAGTCAATTCATGAAATTTCAATTAATTCTTTAATCTACCAAAGTGGATCACAATTTTAACATCACTTACCGACACTAACAGTTAAAACTATTGTGGCAGCGACTGTTGCACTTGGTTTGGCTTTGAAGCATTTACACCTGTTTGTTTGACACTTGCTGTGTCCAGAGCAACCACACCTCACAAACCCCTGTCCACCACATACAGATGAAATGAACTCAAGGACTGAAGTATTTTGATTGCTGTCACATAAAATAACCTGAAATGACTGACCCTCTTACATTTTAGTCATTTTACGAAATGACAGATTTCACAATCTGACTGTAACATTTACACTGGACATGAGAATGTCTAACAGATTACGAAACAAAAATATCTGAAATCTAATGGTGAGTGAATGAGTATGGCTTTGCATCGCTTTTAGCAATATTCCAGCAATATCACGGCGGGAGACACCAGATATGGACTTCACACATTGTATAAGCATGTGGGGAGTCAAACCTGAGTCGTCGGCGTGACGAGCGAACGCTCTTACCACTAGGCTACCCCACCCGCCTGAAATCTAGCAAATGAATGATACATTGCCAAATCCAGATATTTCCAGTTCCTTGCACATAACATCATCTGCGTTCGCTGTGTGGTATATGGACGGTGAGGTAGTCTAGCGGTTACACCTTCACTCGTCACATCGAAGACCCGGGTTCAATTCCCACATGGGTACACTGTGTGAAGCCCATTGTTAGTATCCCCAGCCATGATATTGCTGGAATATTGCATACAGCGGCGTAAAACTAAAGTCACTCACTCACTTACATCTGTGCAAAGTATACACTTTTATTCGTTACTTTCTAAAAGATTTTCACTAGTGTTTCAAAATAACAGTTACTGTTCATTTTGAATAGATACTAACAAACAGCACCGAGCTTATCGGACATAGATTATAAACGCCATTACACTTGGATACTGTCTAGTTCTGGTTGTTGGGAGTGACAACTAGTGCACACTTTGGTCTTACACACCCACACTTTCAAAGCGGTGTCTTGTCATACATACAAACACGCCAACCGCATACAGCTATATTTTTATATACGAGATGCTGCAAATACGGGTGATTGGCTATGGCTTCTGGTTGGTTGTAACAGAGAGAACAGCAGACAGTGAGTACTTATGATGGGAAAACTGACGCTATTAGCACATATCATAACTTACATTTCAACATACATACAATCTTTTCTTGTTTACATGTGTGTAATTCATTAGTAACTTAAAGGGGCAGGATTCTAAAGTGAGTGTGAGTAGCTGTCGACTTACCGATCATAATTATACAGCCCGTGAGATCAAATGTGTAACATTTAAAGGACGGATCACGAGAAAGTGGCGGTCACAAATTTTACATCTGCACTGGCTCATATTACTGTGTTAGTCACTCAGAACACATGTGATTAGGTAGGTAGGTTTGGAAAGTTTTAGGGTAATTGAGTATACCAAGTGCATGTAAACCAGCTCATTTCATGGCATGCCAACACATATAATCAAATAACGAAACTCTAGTTGTTTCACCGATTGTTGTCATTCACTGGGTAATAGCTTGCTTAAACTTGTGATCACAAAATACTCTCCTTTTTCACAAAGAGAAGAAGATCAAATTTTATTCCCCTGAATGGGAATTTGCTGTAGATTATCACAGAGCACACATATGAAAATAGGATAAATAAGAAAAGTAAAAGAGACTTTCTCGCAGGTAAATGAACTGTAAAATAAATTATTGAACACAGATCAAAAGTGTGCAGGTAAACAGTTGTGATCAATATAACAACATTAAAGGCGATGATTAATGTAAAAGTATCATGTATTGTTTAAAAATCTGATGTTGGACAGTTTGAACTAAATGTAAAATTTTATAATGTAAAATTATATTTGTCAAAGTTAAAACTATTTCCTCATACACATAAATCCACCATACACTTTTAGTGCTTATTTTGACGATACATCACAAAATACTCTCCTATTTCATAAAGAAGAGAAGAAGATCAAATTTTATTCCCCTGAATGGGAATTTGCTGTAGATTATTTTGTTTCGGTTGGAACTGATGGGGATGGGGATTGAGAAGGTTAAGACACTTTGAATTAGGGCTGCGCAATCTAGCAGGTATACCAGTACTAACCGGTTCAGACATAAAAGCGATACGTATTGCGATACGCTGACCGAAAACAGGTATTTTTCACATGCATTCGGGAAAACTTCGTAACACTCGAAATCTTCAGATATTTCCGTTATTTATTTTTTTCCTCTGTTATTTGTGCCAAATATTATTTCCATTTTTGTTTTGACACTATTAAAAGTTTTATTAAGGCTTAATCAAGCATAGTGATTTTGTTGTGTTTTTTGGTTTATAAATCCAGCATTTGCTCGAATATAAGTATTTTTTTGTTGTCAAACAAAAATTCTTGCTATATACTTCCTGCAATACAAATCCAAAAATATATCGCAATATAATAATATAATAATCGAGTAGGATAGATGAACACAAAGGGAAAATAGGAACAGGAGAAAAATTGAGGAAAAGAAAGAGAAAGTGAGAAAGAGGAAGAAGAAGGCGCGGAACAAGAGAGAGTCTGTGTTATGAAAATTCACTGCAATACTCACCCCTCCTATAAATATAGGAGAAAACAGTTTTCAAAAATAGTTTTGTCAACATTAAAAGATGACGTTTCCGCAAGAAATATAGACGTTGACCCTGTCTGTATAAGTCATCTGTGTTGTCATTCCAGTTCAATTTGTCATCAATTATTGTCCCAAGATATTTGTGGTTCTTGACAAATTCAACATCTGATCCATGAACAATGACTGGTAAGTGCACAGACTCTCTCTTGTTCCGCGCCTTCTTCTTCCTCTTTCTCACTTTCTCTTTCTTTTCCTCAATTTTTCTCCTGTTCCTATTTTCCCTTTGTGTTCATCTATCCTACTCGATTTCCCATTTGGGTACATTGTGTACCCACTTCTTCTCCCTCTTCTCCTCATAATATCTTCGTACTTCTCCCCCGTCTCATCATTATACCTTCCTACTTCTCAGTCGTCTCATTACATCTTCCTTTTTCTACCTCTTCTTCTCGTTATATATCTTCCTTTTATCCCTCATTTCCTCATTGTATATTAGTTCTTGTCACTCTTCTCTTCATTAATATGTCCTTCTTCTCCTCATTATATCTTCCTACTGCTCCGTCGTCTCCTCATTACATCTACCCACTTCTCCCTCGTCTCTTCATTATATCTTCTAATTTCTCCCTCTTCTCCTCATAAGATCTTTGTACTGTTCCATCGTCTCCTCATTATATTGTCCTACTTTTCCCTCTACTCCTCATAATATCCCCCCCCCCCCGTCTCTTCATTATATCTTCCCATTTCTCCCTCTTTCCCTAATTATTTCTTTCTTCCTGCTGCTCCATCTTCTCCTCATTAGATCTTCCTACCTCTAAGCCGTCTCCTCATTTCATATTGTTACTTCAGCCTCGTCTCCTGTCGAAGTCCCACTGGTCTTCTCGTTATATCCTTCTGCCCCTCACTCTTGTCTCCTCATCATATCATCCCTCCCTTCTCGCCTCTAGTAACTGTTATGACATCTGCCTGCTTTCCCCCCGTCTCCTCATTATATTCCCACACTTCTTCCTCGTCTCTTCATCATATCTTCCTACTTCTTCATTGTCTCCTTACTATATCTTCTACTTCTCTCGTCACCTTGTTATATCTTTCTACTTCTCTCTCGTCTCCTTACTATATCTTTCTACTTCTCCCTTGTCTCCTTACTATATCTTCTACTTCTCTCTCGTCACCTTGTTATATCTTTCTACTTCTCTCGTCACCTTGTTACATTTTTCTACTTCTCTCGTCACCTTGTTATATCTTTCTACTTCTCTCTCGTCTCCTTACTATATCTTTCTACTTGTCCATTGTCTCCTTACTATATCTTCTACTTCTCTCGTCACCTTGTTATATCGTTCTACTTCTCCCTCGTCTCCTTACAAAATCTTTCTACTTTTCCCTCGTCTCCTCATTATATTTTCCTAGTTCTCCTTCGTCGCATGCTTATATTTTCCTACTTCTGTCGTTTCTACAACCCCGCCCGCACCGGCTTCGTATCCCAAATGCCTAGATCTATGGTCATGCTGTTGATCACTTGATTGTCTGGCCCATAGTCAGTCGTTTACAGACCGCAGCCATATAGCTGGAATGTTACTGAGTGCGACATATTGCTAAACTCACTCACTCACTCTACTTCGTCACCTTGCTCACTAGACTAAACTGAATATATGTGATTTTGTTAGTAACAAACAAACCCATTTTAACTGAAAAGGAGACCCAGGGAGACCAGAGATTGAAATCTAGAGTCGCTTCATCTACAGCTTTAGCAACGGCTTGGCATGAAGCGAAATAATGTGGTTCAGGCACTTTGAGACACACTACTCGCCCACCCTCTTCTCCCGTTTTCGTCTGTGGTAGTCAACAAGCGAGAAAGTTCATCCCTTGATCAGCTCTCAGCGTTGTATTAATAACTGATAACCATCAACACACCCAAAAAAATTATGATGGCCACCGTCTTATAACATCGTGTACATATGCATGCAGATCGTTAATATTATCATTGTCATAACAATTCATTTGCCCTGTCTTCCCCTCTCCGGCATGCGTTTTCAAACGATCGTGTAGAAATTACGAACAAAAATGTTTACACATATACAATGATTTATGCATGGGATTAAGGAAAGGGTCCGTGCGTGGTGCTAAATTAACACATTACTTAAAAATATAACACCTGCCTAAAAGCGCTGAGAAATCTTCGCATTAAATATTGTGACACTTTCGTTTCGGCATTGTTTAGTATAAACACAGTGAGAAAACTGTTGACAGCTTAGCCTAATTACCGTTTAATCACAATCGCCTTCGAGCAGCTGATTATCACACCGTCTCGCCATCAAGGCAGGTGACGACTGAGTGACAGTTGACGAAAACATTAGTACTCACTTAAATAAATACTGAACTTAATGACAAACCTTTGAGTAACGAAAGCGCTAGATTTGCAGAAGTCTTAGACTACGATCTAGCTTCTGAAATGAACATTTTTTTACAAAAACAACTTCATAAATTATAATCATAAAATACACGTATAACGGAAAGGGGCCCAGACAGTCTCTTCAGTTCCAGGAGACTGTGGCTATCTTGTCTTGCCAGATACCATGTATACTCTTACTTGCATGGGCTTTCTTGCATGGAGAAATATGTTTCAGAGTCTGTATGGCAGACTGCACACGTCTACAGGGTAACAGTCATAGTTTATATGGAAATTTCTTTTAAAATATATACATAACATCAGAGTACTGTCCACCTGTCTAGAATTGCCCCCAGAAAGGATAGAATTACTATACATCTGGGAGCTCAGCATACAGTACGGCCTTGGAGCAAGGCTGCACAAGCGCTTTAGATATTAAGAATGAAATTGTTTCAGCTGATCAATGACGTACTCAAGCATTACTCAACGACTGCAGGCAGATAAAAATATAGTTACTGATAATTATGACACAAAGTGAATATAAAGATAAGTGAAATGTTAGCATGAACATAAAATGTATATATTCATAACTTCACATTTTTTTAGTATGACGTGAGAAATAGTAAACATCTGTCGACGTGGATATGCATGGCTAAGGTGTTCCGTGTGACAAAATGGCCGTTTCCCTCGAGTTGTAAAACGGTATATTCAAATTAGATTGTCTCCTGTTGAGCTTTATCATATATTCCACGATTTTATTGTGGTCGAAAGTGTATTACATTGTTTGTTTTTTGTTTGTTTGTTTTTTTGTTGTTTTTTTCCCCATTCATTGATGTGGTAAGATATACAGACAATGCAACGCCAACTATCGCAAAAGATGTTTCCCAACGACATTCAGTGTATGACTAAATATACTACATTACTGATAACTAGTTTTCATGTAATGTAAGTAGCGACGTTCGATGTGCCACAATTGAGAATGGTATTTAATGGTAAGAATCTACATCCCAGCGTGGCCAAATAAAAAAACCCCTCCAGTTCTTAGCCATTAATATTTTGTTCGAATTTACTCACCAATTTCCAGAATGCCAATCATACAGTTAGGCATCCTGTGTTTCGCAGTGGAATCGGAACACTTTATTCCTCACATTCCCGTTCCGTGGCAAGGTTGACTTTACTTGACTTAATATCGAACATTTTTAATTCAATGTTCCCATCAAAACATGTCAATTTTACATAGTTTTGCTTATGTTGTTATCGGAACTTTTGTTTCAGTGGGATATTGCATTGCATTTGACTGAGAAATCTACGATAAAAAGTTGGTCTGGAAAAAAGGGGAAACGTATAAAAAAACAGTCATTCCACAGGAAAAAACACCGAATTTTCAAAGACGGCGGAGATGGGGTAGGGATAAAGAGTCCACTGCGATCGGGAGAGCTATAGAATGCGCGACACGCGCCGTGTGCAGTCGTTATAGTACTCACACTCCCCCTTTAACCAGTCAGTCCCCCGTCTATAGTCGCCGGGCAGTTCGGTAGGGAAAACCAGGTCTGATTTTATTAAGCTCGCGTGTGGCTGTCAGAGTGTTTGAAGTACAGCTATATGAAATCCACATATAACATTTTGCCATTGTGAATTCAAACTACCTCCCAAACAAGTCATCTCATTTGATTGAGAAAACCCCATTCCGGAAACATTGCTTTTATGGTAGAGGAATTGAAAATTGTTTTCAGGGTTTTCCGAAAGATTAAAAGCTACATCAATAACCTGAGCTATTGTTTATGGTGGTCGCATACAATACAACATTCATGACTGAACGCTCATCTGGGGGAGTCACAAACTGACCACGAACTGACCAGCGCCTCAGTCGGACCCCCCGCCCCTATTCCTCAAAACAAAATCTATTTTTAGTCAACAATGAACCAATAGCCGAAGCGGAGAGAAGTGCGCGCACCAGGCGAATTTTCTCTATGGTATATCCAGCTCACTGGATAGGATGCCAGGAGCATCTAGGCGATTTAACTTGTCAAAATTTGTCCGATGAATTGAGTTCAGCGCGGACAGCGAGTGATAATCAGTGTCCAACCGAATGCCTCGTCGTTGGGACATGTGCTCGTGTGGAGAGGTAGACGCTGTACGGTGAAAGTACTGTCAAGCAGTGTACAGAGTTCGGCCACAACACTCCACATTGACCCCCGTCCCCCACCGGCCGGGCACATTGGTACTGGACAGTAACCTGCGCCCTCGTTATAAGGCGACAGGCGAATTTGGGACTATCTCGGGTGTCTAGGAAGGGTTCTCTGGGTGGACATATCCATGGAACCTCGTCAAGATGGTCTACATTGTCTTATGCACTTTACTCGTACTATCTTCGCTTTCCATGGCAAGACAACCAGAAGCCAGCACGAGGAAAAAGCCAAAGTGTGATAGCGACTCCTCGAAGGATGTAAGTACTTTGAATAATTTAATTTCCATTTCTAAACACAGACTACATAATTAAGAACAGACATAGTCATAAATTAGCATTGGAGATATATTTTATTTCAAGGTTTATCATTGCTAAGTTTATTTTAAGATGCGCAATGGAATAAACAGAAACGCAATGGTTTTCAGTTAATGTCTAAGACGAGGAAGCATTTCCCCTGTGTATGTATGAAATGCTTTTACTCCATCACAGCCCGTGTTTATGTTAAGGTAGATAGTTGATAAATACGAATTCCTTTCAATTCAAATCCATAAACTTGAACAGTCAAGCTGGAGCAAACTATAGAGGTACTTCGTTTGAAGAATTGTGCAGTATTTGAGCTTTATGGAGTATATTCAGACTTGTGTTTTAATACCATATGTATTGTCATTCCTAAGTCTTTAGATTTCGTGACACCAGACGGTGACTGGGACGTATTTCAGTTACGTTATATCTCTCTATTGTTTCACTGATGTTTCAGCATTAAAAACAACGTAATGTTTGCTTCTGAGATTTACTTAAATACGTTTTCATTAATTTCGTTTACATTGTAAACATGTTAACTGTTTTGTTTGTAGTCATGCCAAAAGTAGAATAATTTTAGCTGAATGGAGCATTGGGCCAACGAAAATAACCCGCGGTTGTAATCAATGAATGCAACAATATTAACTAAAACAGATCTTTGCTACTTTTGATACACCCTGAAGGCAATCGGCATCAATCGGACATCTCCGGAGTAGAAACGGAACGTTCACCTGTTGTCCGAATATCTCTCACATCGCCATGAGCGTGATAAAACTGGGAAAGAAAATACTCACAAGTATAGAATTATACCATTCAGGTTAGGGTTGTAGATTACTGTGAGGGACATACACGGCAAACCCGATATGTTTTCAAAGGTGTCTTTTACAGGACGAGTATAATTGTCGCGAAAAGTTAGCACGGTGGGAGGGTGAAGATCCGAATGCTACTAAGCACAGTTTTATGCACCACTCGAAACCGACTGGGATCACTCGTTAAAAAGTTGTCCCATTTTTACAACAATTCCCTGTTATAAGACCTGCTTGTGAATGAACACACTTCTCTCACAATACTCGAGATTTGCTTTGTCTAGGCCCATTCACACAATATACTCGTTTTATCGTGAATGATATTTCAATCTCTGTTTGTATTAGGTCCTGCGCGTCAACCTGACTCCAGTGATTTCGATCAAGTATTCTGACCCATCGTTACTTAGGGAAAATCCATGTGTGTTCTTGTTATACAAATTCAGTAAATTTTGCAATCATTTGTAGTCTAGCTTGAAAAAGGTCGCCGAAAAAGCACTAAATCTAGTGCGCATTTAACGCCATGATTTCTACGCTTGTATCAACTATTTCGATATTGATTCAATGGAGATTTCACATATATTGTGGCCCTATCGACACTACTGATAAACACACGAAGAATATTAAATTATCCAAGCTCTGAATAATAAACTAACTGATTATAAGGCTACTTTTAAATAGAATGTAAATTTGCAATATTTGTTGGAAGAAGCATGTCCTGTGAAAAACGAACGCCTGTTATTGGGATTTCATCGGGGAATGTAGGTGGTATTTTTCTCGACAAATTACGGCCCGGGTCTATTAATTTTCTCCAGCAAATAATATCTGGTTACGTGCTTATTGCTACCTCGTGAGGTGAAATATATGTTATTCACAAAATCACAACCTTAAACCTGATGAGCCGTGGACTGAAGTTGGTTTTCTATTGATAGTTAGGGGGTTCTTCGTATCAAGTTAATGGCTTCACAATCTTGTCATCTCTTACCACAGTTCTCAATCACCGGTGTCTCACATCCAAAGGTACCCGATATGTTTGCACAGCGAAATATCTCACCGTCGGCTGTTCTACTCAAAGATTACATTTTCGTTCATCCCCGACTTACATGTACCCTGTTAACTATCAGCAAAGAGCCCGTTCTTCCAAGGCTTGAATTTATTCATGTTTTTTCACCATCGAGTCGGGTATATTTTCACAGGGGGTAACCCGATCCCTCTTTCATTTTCAATTCTTTACTTTGTATATTCTTGTGTGGTTTTCAGCAAAGTCGACTCAACTCGTTTTTGTGGACAATACACCGCGACCCACCGTCGTATTTCTTTGGGACAATTCACGTGCCGTACACAAGAGTATGGGATTACATTCCCCGGAATACCAAACATGCATTTCGTCAAGCTGGTAACGTGTTCTTCGAGTTGGACCTGACAGATCCTTACACCATCACGTCCCTTGCTAACTGCCAGCTGTTGCCTCACGGGGCCAATCTCTCGGACGTGCTACCCAGGGACATATATATCCGTCTGAAGGAACATTTAGAGTATGTCCGCCTCATGATGCCCGGGTGGATGTCTGCGGATCAGAAGGGCAGGGGTCTGTATGCCGACTATTTGTTCAATGCTATTGCCGGAAACTGGGAGAGGAAGCGACCCGTTTGGGTGATGCTTATGGTAAATTCTCTGACAGAAAGTGATATCAAATCTCGGGGGATCCCTGTTTTGGATTTATACCTTGCGCAGTCAGCGGAACGAATTGGGAAAGTCACCGGAGCTGTGGAACGTGTTGAAGAACAGTGTGTGCCTCTCAACGAACTTAATTTCTCCCAGGTAAGAAGGAAATGTTTGCAAGTGATCAATATCGTTATCCACGTATTAAACACATGCTTAGTATGATGAAACATGAAAATACCACATACGTGAATAAATATATATACCATGCACCATGGAACACATGACCAACACATTCGACCTTCCTAGAGGGGAGATAACTTGAATTTTCAACAGGACTGACCTGACAACACTATACATGTTGTTACCACAGTATAGGCATTGATGAAGCTGTTAACAAGCACAACGTGACCCTCAGTAAGTGCAATACATTAATTCAAGTGTGATACTTTCGTTTATAATCAAGTAGGGCGATTTTTTTTATACAGGCACGTGAAAATTCTTTCTTTCTTTCACTGAATGCACGTAACGAGTGCAACATTCATTAATAACAATGTTATATTGCTCTAATATTTGTAGCTGCTAAAATGCAGATATAAATGTCGCTGAGTAATGTGACATGATAAATAGCCACAAAGGTTTATGTTTCTCAAAGTCGCTATTTATCAAGTGTTCTTCCACGAAAGGCAATAAAAAGCAGAGCAGGATTTTAACAATGTGTCAAAAATGTTTGTTTTGGAACAAAACACGTCATCATTTTCTTGTTAAAATTGTATTCATTCACAAGTAATTTTAACATTTTGTCATTTTTGTTGACCCGAGAGTGTGGTGTTTACTCACAAGTCGAAAGCAAATAATAACGGAAGGTTTTTAGAACCTCGTACGAACGTGTGAAATTGTTTTGGTGCACCGTAATGAATGGGGGGCACTCGCCCGTGAATGGGGGGCTCTCGGCGTCACGGTTGACGGCTCAAACTAGCAAAGACTCAACGGAATATGCATCGGCAAATTAGACATGTATACAGCGACGTATACAGCATGTGTAAGAAATTGCTTTGTGGTTAATGAGGCGTGATAACGATGGCAACAGTTCCCGATTCTTCTGACGACGAATGCTTATTGTTGAAAGACGAGCACTTGTTACTGTTTGTTGTAACAGTTCAAATATCAGAACAAGTGATTATTTTATGGATGCATTTTTCATGGAAAAGTCAGATTTCGGGTTTCAGTGCGAAATAAACTACGAGTTAAT
Source organism: Haliotis asinina (assembly GCF_037392515.1). NCBI lineage: Eukaryota > Metazoa > Mollusca > Gastropoda > Lepetellida > Haliotidae > Haliotis > Haliotis asinina. The sequence goes on from NC_090286.1 coordinate 42,986,975, forward strand.
TAACTGTGTAATCGTGTTTTCCATTTTACACAAAATGTCACCAGTATTAGTAAATAATGATGTTTTGTCGATATGCGTTCAAGTTGCGATATTTCAGTACTTTGGTGAATTTTGTTGTTATTATACGAAAGTTAAGCACAATACGATTACAATATGCTTATCATGACAGACGTAACCAAGTCGGGGCAAAATGTTGTTATACGGAGGGAGCCGCCCACAGTTATCCCGTTTTCAAGTGTAGGGAATAAATTATGACTGGTCCCGTTATGGATATACCACCTCCTACTTAAGACCTACTCGAGAGACTTTACCCAGTAGCTAATATTGTTGATTTATAATATCTATATCTCACGGTTGTACGTTTTGGGATTTGAATAAGGGCTGGAGTTTCCGTTGGCATTTCGAGCATTGTCAGTTGATACACAAGTAATACCTCAACTTGATCCTCTTTCATACATCGCATAGTTAGTGGTTAAGGAAATATTATATATATTTCAACGTTCGAGTCTACCTAACTACTAGTATTTGGACAATTTTGCATACGATGTTTCTACGTTCAAATTTTGCGGTGAATTACTTTTGAAACTTACAACGTGAAATTAACAACGTCAATCAAACGTCCCAGAATGAAACTTTTCTGGAAATAAACTTCGCGTACTTGATAACAGAGAGTGTTATAAGATATATCACCCCTAGCACTTTGTAACTTTGTTCAACTATGTGGACCTGTGTATGTAAGCTATAGGGAGTCAAGCTAAGAATGCCAACTTGTGTCTTAAACTGTTACAGTGTGCATAGTTGAAACAGACATGGGTATGTGGAAGATACCAATGTTTAACATCAAAAGCATTGTTTTCCTTGTCTGCTGGGAGCCCGCTGTCGGGAATAAACTTGCCGGTGTGTCTCTCCAAGTGGTTTATTTTTCGGAGTAGGAAACTAAATTTACAGGTGTGTCGGCTTTGAAATCACTTGTATTGTTTGGGTTGACTTTGAAAAGCATGCTGTAGCCATGTCGGGAATGTTGGCTGTTGTGACAGCGAAGTCAGGATTCTTGCGAATGTTTTCAGGAATTGGGGACTGGCTAATTATTATCGGAGATGGGGGCGGGGTGAGTTTGGGGTAGCCTCAAAGAAATTACAGTGAAATAAGGGGTCATTTCACAAACAGTTACGCAAAATAGGGGTTGATGGCAAACATAAATCTTTTGGGACAGTACCAAGTTTTTGTGTGCTCTTGATGAGTTAGTCCAGCATATAACTAGACGACTTCGCTGTATACCAAGGTGTGCTCGATGTAGGCCTTGGCTGGAATACAAGTTTATTCATATGAACTGTTGATGAGTATTGTCACTCATTCATGAATTTTATAATTGCCAGTTTGGACCTATGTTGAATTTGAATATTATAAACATAAAGTATATTTTCATCCTAAAAGACATGCACTTTACATTAGTTTTCAACATAAGAGACATTATGTGTCATGGTAAAGTTTTAACAATATTGACATATATTATGAAATGTATATGGCATGTCAAAAATGAGTCCTCAAACCAGAATGTGAGATTTGGCCGATATTCACCCCTGTGGACTTTGTATATTTTATATCTTAGTACACCTAATAATTTCTACTTGTTAAATGCTGATTAAAGTGTAAATCAGAACATAAAAGCCAACAAGTGAATACACACATGCAATAAAACCAATATCAACATGCAATAAAAACAGTGAATAAAATCAAAGCTGACAGGTAAATTACAAAGCTGGACAGTCCCACCGCCAACAAAGTCAAAGTAAGGTAATATATTAAAAGCAATCATTATGCTGGGGCTCTAAATGTACTTGCCTAAATAGGGACTTGACATGATGCCATAAGGGGCCAGCAGGGGGTTAACCCCCACTAGCTATAATAGGCATGTCCTGCTGGGCTAATTGTCCCTTAAGACCTATCCCAGTATGTTATATGGCCAATGGGCTTTATGTCCTACAAGGCCATACAGATTGGGAACTTGTAAGAGTAAATGTCTATTTTGTTTTCTGGGGAATCAGTGAAAACTCCGCATGGGACAATTGAGGGCGGGGGAAACTGTGTAACCCTCTTGATGGATGTTGGATAATCTGTGTGGGACACCTGTGGTGGTTTTTGTACCTGGGTGTTTCTAATAGTAGCTCTTTATGTCTAAGTAGAGGGATTAGAATGTGTTTAAGGACAACATGAGATAAACGTTGCTTTAAATGTTACAGTGAGTGAATTTGATCCACTCATATGGTTCCAGCAACAGAAACTGTTAGATTTGGAAGTTTTTGTGTTTTGTCAAAATCTGAAGTGAATGTCATTGGAATATTGAAGTAGTTTTGAAGACAGCTTTAATCCCAGATGTGTAATTTGATAAACCATAACATGGGCAGATCCAGCCTTTTGAAAAAGGGGGTTGCACTTTTGTCATTTTTATCTTCAAGGGGATGGGGTGTTTATTGAGAATCAGAACATGACTTTGAAAAAACAGGAAGGGTTGCAACCCCCACAAACTTCATGATCGTTTGTTACCTGTTGGTGATTTTTACCACCATATAGCCTAATGCTATTTATCAGGACCATTCTTGGTACCTTCCTCTTCGTTTTGAAATACTGTCCAGGTGCTTTTAAGCATGTGCACCTAATGCTGTTAATTTATGAGATGGCTTCATCAGTTTATTACCTTCATCTTCAATCTAACATACCTACCCTGGTGCTTCTTAGGTGCTTTAGGTGCTTGATCTCATCCTCCCATTTCCCATCCCTGCACCCTGACAGTATCACAACTGGTGCTGTAAAGATACATCGAACTATCAATGGATTTGTAATTGTTGAGTCCCCAATGGCAATTAAACAGTAGTGGAAACAAAAAACTATCAGTGCATTGATAGCATGTGTGACTATCCATAGTTTAGTAATTAAGTTCTGTTGATAAATGTGCAGTACAAAGTTTGGATGTTTGGATGCAGACCTGCAGCTTCATTGAGTTAAAACTTAATCTCTGTTACAAGTTTTCAATTATTAAAAGAGACTGAAACTACTTCAACTTGTTTTCATTTCTTTTAAACTATACATTCACTTGAGAAATGACTTCAAATGACGAAGGAGAAAAACTATTGCAATAGTATTTCAGTTGTTGGTCACAACAGTCTATCATTGTCATAGTAGTTGTTTTACCCTCAGTTGTAAACCACAATCAGATGTTGCCACAGGTGCAGTCAGATGACATAGCATTAACAAAGTAAAATACAAAAAAAAAAAACATCTATGAAAGCCTTCTCATGTATTGTGAAAGAAAAGGGACATTTTCTGTTCACAATTTATTGAATACATCTAACATCACATTTTATGGCATGGCATCAAAATTGGTTTTGTATATTTTTTAACTATTTCTTGGAACTCTCTGATATAACTATAACAGTTACTATTTAGATAAATTAGATGAAAGAATGAAAGCTATCAGTCCAAAATTGCTACAAAATAACAGATATTTTTGCAAGAATTTAGTCAAAACATGTCAAAACTTTAAAATCAAGTAAGCACCTGCACAGTGTCTGTTCGAAAGGTTTTTTTCATTCCCCTATTTTTTAGCAACATATGTGATAAAAACTTAGATGACAGCAGTTCTTGTGTATCTATAATGCTTGTATATCTTTATAATACAAAGGAGATCCATGCTTATGAGGTCCTGCTGTGATATGTCTAAATGATATTTACAAGTGAATACAGAGCTACTAAGATTTGTTCCCAAGGTAAAGTAATATAAATTAGGGTTATCACGACTTCAAGAGTGACTGACGTGTAGAACTGTTGGGGGTTATTTTCATGTTGTATGGGTCCTACTTGGATCAGTGTCTTAAAGTATCCATGCTCCTACACACAAGGAGAGAGAATGAACCGCCATTAACATGTTTATATTTTACTTGGACGACATACTGTGTGTTAATTCGTGTGTTAAAATAGGGTTTTCAGAATGAAAATATATTTGTATGAAGTCTGTTACACTAATGCTGTTTTTGACAGGTGATATGGGTTAGGATTTAGGAAGGTCTTAATTTGTTGATAGCAGTGTATGTAGGCTCTTCACGTTTGATAAGTCAGTTGATAATTCCTACATGCTACATTTAACCCTATCCACCCTGTATGCCATCGCTGCTATCAAACAGGTAGACAGATGCTTTTGAAGAAGTGGAAGCTTGTGTTACTCAGCCAATACGCGGGGAATCTAGAATGTGTCTGTTAGGTTGCCAATACACGGGGAATCTAGAATGTGTCTGTTAGGTTGTGTATTTATTTCAACTAGTCTCTGAAATGAACATATTTTACACAAAAAAGACATAATAAGAAAATACATACATGATGAAAAGGAGCCCTGTGACTTTCTTTACCTGAAACTGTGGAAATCTAGACTTGCCACATATTTTAGTCTTGCATGGGCTTGATATATTTGTTCAGGATCAGTATGACAGACAAGGGTATGGGATATGTGAAAAGATTCTTGCTTTGATGATGATGATGATGATGATGATGACGATGATGATGTTGGTGGTGTTTGTTGTAATGATAGTTTCATAGCCCAGTAGTGGCCTGTCGTAACATGACAATAACTCTGGTTCTTTGTCTCAAAGTTGTGCTTATGGTGATGAAGACATAATAATAATAATACGTGTTTTATTATTTATACGTAAGAAAACGTTTGTATCACTGTTATAAAGATTCATTGATGTCATTGTATTACCACAACTGTATCATGTTTTTGTATAATTACCAATGTATGTATATTCAGGTGATCTAGGTATGTATTGTGACACTCTAAGTACAAATGCCAGTTGTGATTAATTCATTTCTTAACGAACAATAACAACCTTTTTCATACATTTGAAAGCTGATCATGTGAGACGAAGTCCTGTGTATTCTAACATTAGCAAACACATTAATGACAAGGCTTAGACACGAGATCTCCAGACTTCAAAGTTAGTGAAGTAAATCTGTGTTTCATCCTTGACACCCAAGCAAGGGTTTAGCAAAGGTGGGTCTCATTTAGAATGTAATATATAGCTTTTAAAAGAGACCCTGTCATATGGTCATTTTACAGAAGCCACCAAGACTCTAAGATGATTCCCTCACCTGTCAAGTGTAATTTGGGAGAGACAAATTAATGTCTGACACGTTTTATTTGATTTTATCTGTGCTTAAACAGTGGAAGATTTCAATGACTCTTGTCACAGCTGAGAGGAAGCTCATAGATTGTGTAGATAGTACAACTGTTGTCGTTGGGACAGAGCAATGCATTTACTAATTTGTTATAATGGGGAGGTCTCCAACTGATGAACTTGGCTATCATTAACATAGGCGGTACTTTGATAGAGAACATTCAACCCCCTTTGTTCATGTTCACAGGGGGCTGTAGGGTAGCCTAGTGGTTAAAGTGTTCGCTCATCATGCCGAAGACCAACGGGTTTGAATTCCCAAAATTGGTTCAATTTTGAAACCCATTTCTGGTGTCACTTACCATGATATTACTAGAGTATTGCTAAAGATGGCATAGAACCATACTCACTCATGTTCACAGTGAAAGCTGTGTGGATTGTATGTTTGTTGTTTAAAGCTACACCCACATGTGAAGATATGGGTTGGCACTGGCCTTCAGTAACCTATCCTCGTCAAGGCCTCAGAGGTGGTCAGGCTTAATTACTTGGTTGAAACATGTTATCGCATCCTGATTGCATAGGTCAGTGGTGATGCTGAAAATCACTGGTTTTCTGGTTCTGACTCTATCATTTACAGACCACCAACATATGTATTAAAATGTTTCAAAAAATTTTATTTGTGAACCTTACAAAATTGTCAAAGATGACTGATAACACATTTCTGATATGTATATGCTGGGGAAGTAAAGTTTTTGCTGAACTGTTATATCTAAGGTCATGTTTTGATAAAATATGATTGTTAATTCTATTTAAAATAACTATGAAAGAGCAGTTAGATTTTCTAAGGATTGAAAATAAATAAAGACTCTGAAGATTGTTTGAAATGAACAATTTTTAAGAATGTAACCCAAATTGAAAGCATTTATGTTTTGCCAAAAGAGAACTAAACTATTCCACTTATATAACCTGTACATTATCAATGGCTACCACCAGACTGACGAGATGATGCTTTGATAATTGCAAGGATTTAAAAGTGTGTTGGTTTAGTCGTACCTTGGATCTGGACTGACACAAAATGCCTGCCACATTTGATGGCCATTGTGTCCAATAACTCACCCCGCCAAGGATGTTATTAGTGAAATACATGATAGGGGCCCAGAATGCATGCCACCATCCTTGGAACATGTATATGTATTATGTTTTAACTACAAAATATTGTAAGACCTCAGCTCTTGTTACACTTTTAACAGTCCATGTCTCGACAGTCTAGTACAAACAATATGGAGAAATGCAGATAGCAGCATGGTAATTTGGGATTAAGCTTGATAAGATGCCTCGCTATCCTTTTCACTTGGAACGTTCTTGTAATAACAAACAAAACAAGCCACAATAAAGTGCTAAATATTTTACCCGACCTGGATACCCTTCATATTGTAGTCGTTATGGATAGCTGAAAACAATTATAAAAGAATATAAAACAGCCATCTTATCCAAGAAATAGATATAAAAAAAGTTAACATATTCTTGTCCAGAATATTTATGAATTGTAACAAAATATTTGTGCAAACATTTTATACAAAACCATAAAAAAGTATAAAAAAAGTAAATAGTTCTGAATACATGGATGATGGGTTGTTGATAAAAGAACAATCTCCATTTTGTGTGCCAATGTTGTGTTACAATTTTGTCCTGCTTTGAAATGAATCTGAAGATGTGCCGATACGCCCATGTTGCATATTAACGCGGTACCTCAGTAGTATCGTATTGCATTGATTTTCATTTGAATAGGAGTGCATGTTTTATTGACATACGTTTGTGTGCTGTTGTAATGAATACCCTTGATATAGACAAATTCACTAAAAGACATCACAGACAATGATGACAGCATAGGTGTTGTGATGAGAGGAACATATCTAAGCGCTCATTTTAAAAAATATTTACAAAACAAACATTTATTTTTGATCTAATGAGTAAATATTTGAAGTGAGAAGCACAATGTTGAAGTGTGTTTCAACCATTTTAGCTCATATTTTTGTAAATACATGTAGTCTGAGTTGTTATTTTTTGGTGGTTCAAGTTTAAGTTCAGGTCAAAATGTCATGACTTAAACATTCTTTTGTGTCCAACTTCACTAGTTGTATGAAAATGAAAAATGTTTTGTGTTGGAACAGTATACATGTTTCTGACCCCACTTTGTGAAGCGTCAAGACAATAGCCCAAAAGGCATTAGTTTTAAACTGTTGCTAGGTGATGAATGGGAATTTTACGAGGTAAGGAAAGGAGCTGACTTTCAAGAGAGCCTGACAATAGCATATACATCACCCCCAAAAGCAGTAAACATAGACCACTCCTAAATTCTTTGATGAGCAAAAATTGAATAGAAAGAAACACTGACAAGGGAAATTACAATGTAGTCTTTGATTTATTAATTTATTTTCATTTAATTAAGTGGTATGAGGGTTTTAGTTACATAAAAGTAAGCCTGACATGCGCTTCATTGTTTAATGCTAAGGCCAAACCAGTTCTGTTTCTTGTTTTATGGATTTTTGTTTTCAGGAAACCTAAAGGCAGGAGGGGAAAAAAATAAAAATAAAATCACCAGTTAAGTAATATTCCTTCTGACTGCTCAAAGTATTTTATTTTGGGCAATTTATTCAGTGTATATAGGGCCAAAAAAATCTATAAAGTATTTTTCTGGTAAGTTTACATTTTTGCCCAATAAAAACATTAGGATTTTATTTTCTGAGTGGCTAAAATTAATTGTTTTCTTTTCTCATACTTGAAAAGAAATACGACAGGCAGATCTGTAAAACAGGAAATAAAATTAGTCTGGCCCAATAGACAGAAATGACCAGTGATGAGCTGCACAAGCCGAAATTAGAAACAAACGTTATTATTTATTATGTAATTATAAAGCAGCATTTCATTATCTACTTGTAGATTGTCAGATATGTATGATGCCCTCCAATTTGACAGGATTTCATGAAACAGTTATCAATATTCATGACATACATAAAGGTCTAAAGATCCTAATGAGGTCCACATGGATATAACAGGGACAGTGAGGTAGCCTAAAGATCCTAATGAGGTCCACATGGATATAAAAGGGACAGTGAGGTAGCCTAAAGATCCTAATGAGGTCCACATGGATATAACAGGGACAGTGAGGTAGCCTAAAGATCCTAATGAGGTCCACATGGATATAACAGGGACAGTGAGGTAGCCTAAAGATCCTAATGAGGTCCACATGGATATAACAGGGCCAGTGAGGTAGCCTAAAGATCCTAATTAGGTCCACATGGATATAACAGGGACAGTGAGGTAGCCTAAAGATCCTAATTAGGCCCACATGGATATAACAGGGCCAGTGAGGTAGCCTAAAGATCCTAATTAGTCCCACATGGATATAACAGGGCCAGTGAGGTAGCCTAAAGATCCTAATTAGTCCCACATGGATATAACAGGGCCAGTGAGGTAGCCTAAAGATCCTAATTAGTCCCACATGGATATAACAGGGCCAGTGAGGTAGGCTAAAGATCCTAATTAGGTCCACATGGATATAACAGGGCCAGTGAGGTAGCCTAAAGATCCTAATTAGGCCCACATGGATATAACAGGGACAGTGAGGTAGCCTAAAGATCCTAATTAGGCCCACATGGATATAACAGGGACAGTGAGGTAGCCTAAAGATCCTAATTAGGCCCACATGGATATAACAGGGACAGTGAGGTAGTCTAAAGATCCTAATTAGGCCCACATGGATATAACAGGGCCAGTGAGGTAGCCTAAAGATCCTAATTAGGCCCACATGGATATAACAGGGCCAGTGAGGTAGTCTAAAGATCCTAATTAGTCCCACATGGATATAACAGGGCCAGTGAGGTTGTCTAAAGATCCTAATTAGTCCCACATGGATATAACAGGGCCAGTGAGGTAGCCTAAAGATCCTAATTAGGCCCACATAGATATAACAGGGACAGTGAGGTAGCCTAAAGATCCTAATTAGGCCCACATGGATATAACAGGGCCAGTGAGGTAGCCTAAAGATCCTAATTAGGCCCACATGGATGTAACAGGGCCAGTGAGGTAGCCTAAAGATCCTAATTAGTCCCACATGGATGTAGCAGGGACAGTGAGGTAGGCTAAAGATCCTAATTAGTCCCACATGGATGTAGCAGGGACAGTGAGGTAGGCTAAAGATCCTAATTAGTCCCACATGGATGTAGCAGGGACAGTGAGGTAGGCTAAAGATCCTAATTAGTCCCACATGGATGTAGCAGGGACAGTGAGGTAGCCTAAAGATCCTAATTAGTCCCACATGGATGTAGCAGGGACAGTGAGGTAGGCTAAAGATCCTAATTAGTCCCACATGGATGTAGCAGGGACAGTGAGGTAGCCTAAAGATCCTAATTAGTCCCACATGGATGTAGCAGGGACAGTGAGGTAGGCTAAAGATCCTAATTAGTCCCACATGGATGTAGCAGGGACAGTGAGGTAGCCTAAAGATCCTAATTAGTCCCACATGGATGTAGCAGGGACAGTGAGGTAGCCTAAAGATCCTAATTAGTCCCACATGGATGTAGCAGGGACAGTGAGGTAGGCTAAAGATCCTAATTAGTCCCACATGGATGTAGCAGGGACAGTGAGGTAGTCTAAAGATCCTAATTAGTCCCACATGGATGTAGCAGGGACAGTGAGGTAGCCTAAAGATCCTAATTAGGTCCACATGGATGTAGCAGGGACAGTGAGGTAGCCTAAAGATCCTAATTAGTCCTACATGGATGTAGCAGGGACAGTGAGGTAGTCTAAAGATCCTAATTAGTCCCACATGGATATAACAGGGACAGTGAGGTAGGCTAAAGATCCTAATTAGTCCCACATGGATGTAGCAGGGACAGTGAGGTAGGCTAAAGATCCTAATTAGTCCCACATGGATATAACAGGGCCAGTGAGGTAGCCTAGTGATTAATGACTTCACTCATCATGCCCGAAGACCCGGGTTCAATTCCCCAAATGGATGCAACATTTGAAGTCCATTTCTGGTGTTCCCTGGAATGATGTTGCTTGAATGTTGCTAAAAGCAGAATATAACTAAACTCACTCACTCACTCACTCACTCACTCACTCACTCACTCACTCACTCACTCATATTAACGGACATTCTGTCGTACACCTGTCTGAAAATATGCATTTCATGATGTAACAGTATCTATCAGTTTGTGAATTAGTGTGTTATCAGTGAAATTTGGCTAAACAATCCAACAGGGTCAGTGTCCATTCTTTCAACACAAAGGAAAATCAGCATAATAATATACAGATAAAATTTACACTACAGAAACAATGTAAACGATAATTTAAAAAAAAATTCTTTTGACAATGATATTATCATAATCATAGTGGAATGTCTCAGATTAAACAACATAGTGAAATTTCAGTTTTTCGAGTCATATGTTACAATTATACTGGTACGTTATTCACATTTGCATCCTGGTACTTGTTTTAGTTCATATATCCAGCTGTGTGTACCAAACCTATATAAAATTGTCTCTAATGATGTTACTTTTGTTTTGCGATTTGTTTAAAATGAAAGGTGTCATTCAAATCTGCAATTCAGTGAATGCATTCTGTGTACTGTTTCACAGACGTCCATTCTAATCATTCAAACGCCAGAAACCTATGAACTTGTGGCCAGTGGCCTGGAGGGAGATTAATAGCCTCTGCATTTCTGGTTGTCCTGTTGAACATAATTCTAGGGTTTGTGTCCATGTTTTCAAAGTTTGAATGAACTGACTGGTGTCACTGTGGGACACTTTCCCATGTTTGGATCAGGTGGGTGACATTTGACAAATGACCTTTTACAGGCATGTTCTTTTCATACTGTATGACTTTCTCCAAATATAATATGCAGGTAAAGCTCATGTAAATTGGTCAGAGTTCTTTGGAATATTGTAGAAATTGTTGATGGAACTTTACAAATATTTAGTTCAACATTGTTCTTGTGTATTTAGTAGAACATTGTTATTTAATGTTTGGTAATGATTAGCTGTGCATTGTTCTTGTGTTTACTAGAACATTGTTCTTGTGTGTTACATGGAACATTCGTCTTGTGTAGAACATTGTTTTATGCCTGCTAATCACCACGACCATCACCACCACCACCATCATCATCATCATCATCATCATCATCATCATCATCATCATCAAAATCTTTATTATGTTTCAAGGCCACAGGCCTATATTCATGTTAATACACATATTATAATCAAGTATGAAGGCGTAAACGAACAATTTCGTGATAATTCACAGCCTTCACCTATCTACCTGCATAGATTATCATACACCCCGAGTGAAAAATATCAATAACATATAAATGTATAGCTGTACTGGAACTTTTTAGACTTTTAGTACTCATTTCTATTTTTCTAACTTTTTCTCTCATTTTGTATGCGTAGTAGATAAAATGATCATGCTAGAATGAAATGCCCCTTATGAAATACACAATTCATGACATCAATACACTCAAAGTCAAGACCAGCGCTCCTGAAGTACACACCTTGGCTGAAATGTGATATCCGTATATAAACTTTTAACTTATTGAAGGTGAGCTACAGACCATTGTGATCAGTATGTCATGTATCGGAAATACAAGGAAGTGGAAACTTTAAAACACAACTTTGTTATAAAAAATCCTTAAAAATGGTAATGTGAGCTTTAACAGAAACCTTTTAAATCTTGTATGTCGACCTCAGTGATAACAGCTCTAAGTAGGTGTACAAATACAGTATGGCAGTAGTGTTATCATCAGGTGAACAGGCCGTAGTCGTCAGGAGGGTTGTCAACATGGAGGTCCCACTGTACAGGTATTTCACACTGTGGCGACGTATAATACCAACTCATAGGGACTTTTGCTGTGATACAAATGTCTTCTATTTCCTGAGATACCATCACAATTATTTGTTCTCTGTTGGGAAGGAAATGGAGGTGAAAAACTTGTTGTAACTTTGATCTTTTGCAATTTTGTGCCTTATCGGTCTAACTGCTAAATGTTGTGTACTTAACACAGATTAATATATGGAATTTTGAGGCGATAATATTGCTGTCTTTCAGTTTGGTAATTACAGTTTAGTGACAGAGAAATGTTGAAATGTTCTCCACATGTCTACCATGATAACTTCATGATAAAGTTTTTCTAAGGCCTTGAATGTCATAACACTGATCATAACTAGAGCTTCAAAGATTCTGTTTAATTCACTGAAAATTGAATCTGACACCTTAGGTTCGATTTTCGATAACCATTATCTCTATCTCGGTTCGATATTTTATTACCTATTTGAAATATTTCCACACGACCAGAATGTAATGGACTCCAACTTGAGTAGTTTCGAGCACTGAAATAAGGCAAAATGTTATTGGTTGATGCTAAGCTGATTGACCAATGAGAAATGCTGTTAGTAGACATCACAAAGTTGCTGATGGATTTCACCCTAAAAAAGCTGATTCTGAGAGTTAAATGAAATCTGATGTTTTTACTTGTATGGAGAATCGAATTAAAAATGATTGAATCGCAGGTCTAGTATCAAAAATTGAGTCAAAGTCTGGATGAACCTTTGGAGGACTAATCGTAAATCACTATAGCCTGTTAATGACTCCAACACAGTTCAAAAATATTATATCATTTGTGAGTGAGGAGGAGTTTATGCCCCTTTTTGCAATGTTCTTATTTTTGTTCCACTGTTAATATTCTTTAAGGTCGATCATTCATATACCTTTTACTGGTCTCTTGCCTTTTATGCCTAGTGGAATCTGTTTAGGCAGATGGTCAAGAGAGGTGATTGTCTGGTGTTGGTAATTTGTATTCACTTTTGAGCAGCACTAAACAACATAATGCATGAAGCAGTAATGCATTAATTTACTTCTAAACAAAGAAAAGTGACAAAAATGTCGTCTACACCATGGAACACACAAAAATCAACAGTCTAACATCTAAATTAACGTCTCATTGTCTTTATGATAATAATACTCTGCCCTCCATTGACATGGCTTAGGTTAGTTATGCCGGTTTTGGTAAGAAATTTTCGATTATTTTCCTCAGAAAACCTAAATGAGGGGTGACAAATCATAGCTCAGACTAATATTCCTTCTAAACACTATAAGTGTTTTAATTTTGGCAATAAATGAAGCATATAAGGGTAAAAAAGCAAACCAAAAAATTCTTCCTGTAAGTTTACATTTTTTTGCTAATGCAAACAATAGGATTTTTTTACAGTGGGAAAAATTAATATTTATTTTTCTATTATTCTTGGAAATATATTCTACAACAATTTTGTCCTACATTTGAGCCACAACCTACTAAAAGTAATAAGGAAACATGAAATGAAATACCTGTGCACGTATGAGGTTGGTGAAATATTTATTACATTTAAGCTATAACTTGCCAAAATTGAAAAGGAATTAAGAAATCAAATACCTGTGCATGTAAATAAACTTGCAGCCCATCCCAGTTAATGTTCTGTTTGTATACACTTGAAGAAGGTCTGTGACCTGGAAACAATTTAATCATCCAGTTCAGCTATTTGTAAAGAATGCTAAGTTAATTATAACTTTAATATCCACCAATATAAATGATCACACCATGTTAACAATTAACAATTTCACCAAATGTGTTGACTGACGAGAAAGCCCTCACGGTGCATGCTGTTAAAGTACAGAGAAGCCAACACAAACCTAGTTTTTCAGCATAGTCATGTGGTTTATTTGTGTAGAACAGGGACAGAGAAGTTGATTCAACTTCACTTCCTTTACCTAGTGCAACAGGTAGGGAGCTCGCGGAGAGCCTGTAAATTTGGATGTAGAACGCTAATTTAAAGTACAGCCGTAGCAATTGCATGGATGTGAAAGAGCGTTGTTTTAGGCATTTAGCTGGACAACTTTAGGCTCCACAGGCATGTTGTCATGTCATGAAAACTAAAGTAGGGTGTATGTCGACGAGAGCCTTCAAACAGATGCAGGAGGTCACCATTCTAGTTTTTTGTCACTTGATGGCATGCTCTGACTTGTGAATATATCTGTGACAAGGGGTTAATGCAGGTCCCTCAGGCCATGACATTGAGGATCTGTCCTGGAGTTTATTTAAGAGACTCGAGAAACTCCCTAACTGTATTTACAAGATGCTTTTCTTAATATGCCAGCTTGCCCTCGTCCCTCTGAAAGGGGCATGTACATCATTTACACACTCAAACAGTAAACATGCTGGAACAGTACAATAAAAATTATTGTTATTATTATTAAGGATATTTATATATCGCACATGTCCACGCAAGTAGTATATGCTCAATGTGGTCATATTTTTTCCCTTGATCGTTGGATATAAATCTCAACTCCACAGGGATCATACAAATTTTGCAGTCAGTGTACACACACCAAGTTATTATGCCTTTCTTATCCTTATAAGGATGATATAGAAGAAACTAAGAAACAGTTTGAATTAAATATCAAAATATCCTACTCCTTATCTGGGGAAGTTTGATTGTAAATTGTTGCATTCGTAGCTGAATAGTCATTTGTTTTTATGGATTGATTTTGTCAATGTTTTTTAATGTTTTAAAAGTTTTAGAAGAGTTTTTTCAGGTGAAAGATTTGCCTTCCTTTGCATGTGTTTGTGATGGGAAAGCTTGCTTGTTTGCAAGCACCTGGTGTCATCACATGTTGACAGTGCAATTGTACAATGAACTCTTTTGATTGTCAAAAGTTTTTGTGGCCTTCAATAGTTCATTTCCAGCATGTTGTGTAATTAGTGAGTGAGTATTGTTTTACACCACTTTTAGCGATATTCGAGCAACATCATGGTGGGGACACCAGAAATGGGATTCACATATTGTATCCATTTGGGGAATCAAACCAGGGTCTTCAGCATGATGAGCGAACACTTTAACCACTAGCATACCCCACCAACTCACATACCTGAGATGTGATGATAAATTTGAATTCACTCGCATCCCAGAAGATCATAGGTGACCACTTTTGCAAGCATCTGGTATCATCAATTGTACAGCGATCTCTTTTAATATTGTTATTGCATGTCTTTGTGGCCTTCAATAGTTCATTTCCAACAATTGTGTAATTAACATGTACAACCTTCATTATATGGTCTAAAGATAATGTCACATGTATAAGTTTTTCATTTTGGCCGGTACAAATAAATATACTTGTAATAATTAGGAATGACCTTTGCACTTAGCTAAGTAGCAGTAACACAAGAATGGCATGGCCAGCTTGTCACTATCAACACATGACCTCTCTCATGCTGGTTTAATGGTGAGCCTTTGTATGGATGAGAGCTGGAAACATGACCTGTATTGACACCTCTAATGTCCATCTCTTGTCCAGAGCTTGACTGATGACAGAGACATGGTCAAGAATGATTGAAACTGACCAGCAGGACATGCTATTGCTGATTAATGAGGCTTTTAATGAGGTCTTGATCAGGGCCTGAAAAGGCTATTATCACCTCTCACTATCACTTAACCTTGTGCGATGGCTGATCCATTAGGAGACCTTATTAGAGAGTGGTGAGAGTGATGTAACTTGTGTCCAGCAGCTGTCGATGGTGTGAAGCTGGACTTAATGCATTGTTCACTGCATGAGTGAGTGAATATTGTTAAATGGGGCATCTGCAATCTTGTAGGTAACTATTCAATATGAACTGTTCAGTGAAGAACCAGTTTAGTGCTGATCTTTGATGGTTGTGAGATATGATTGTGAAGTCCGTTTCTGGTGTCCCCTAATGTGACACTGCTTGATTATTGCTAAAAGTGGTGTAAAACCCAATTCACTCACTCATTCATTGTAATCATTGTTGTTGATTCGGGTGATACATGTTAGCATATTCCAACTGCATCAGTTGATGCTCATGATGTCAATCACTGGCTTATCACTCACAATAACTGGACTAGTATTGGGTTATTAGACTTGCTGTTTACCTTAATGGCATAGGTTAATGCTCACACTATCAATCACTGGTTTGCTCCAAACTCAGTTATTTACAGACTGTGGTCATGTTGCTGACCGTAGATCAAGAAAACATGTTGATTATTTCTCTACTGTGAGCTGAAATTGTCAAATTGTCAACCTGTTTCTTCAGTCAGACTATGATGAAAGTTGATCTCTTTTTTCTCTCTCTCTCTTCTTTCTCTTTATCTATCTATCTGTCTGTCTGTCTGTCTGTCTGTCTGTCTGTCTGTCTGTCTATCTGTGTGTGTGTTTAATGTAAAGATGGAACTCCATTTCAGTTGAAAAGGATGCTTAGCGAACTGGGTGAATCTAGACTTGCTTCATTTAGAACTATATTGTTGCAATAAAGGCTTAGTGGAAGGGAAAGTGATATGGTTTAGAGCCTGTGTGACAGACATGTGAGACCCCCACCCCTGCTTCTGGGGGTGCCTCCTGCTTCTGTCTGGGAACTTGGTCAGTCTCTCTCCCAGATCATGAATAACGTATCAAGTTTGGCTGCCTCAGCACTTAAGAGTATTAATGGCTCCTTTTGGATATTTTATTTTTATTTCGAAGATATATATTTTTAGCTAAGATAACTTTATTCCTAGTATTTTCAGTCTAGGCATTAGAGGTGTGGGTGTTGGTAAGAACATGTCTGAGACACATCAAGATGAATAATGCTGGCAGTAATGACCAACATTACTTCTATGGATATATGTGTGGCATTGTCTGTAGGTGAGACTGAAGAATTTCATTATTGCATAAATAGAAGATTGTCTTGAGATAACAAAGAATTTTATCTGATATAGACCAGTCAATATATGAAATGGACAACTTGATTGCCTATTGCACAACAGTAACTTGTCCAATAAAGGTATCATACTGATATCAATTAATGCAAAATGTAAAATTTGTTTTGAACAGAAGCTGTTGCCTTTGTTAGAAATAGGGATGGAAAGTCATTTGATTTTTGTTGTTGCTAATTTTGCATGAGAGTTTAAGCCGACAATATTTTTTATATGTATATGAGTGAGTTTAGTTTCACAACACGTTTAGCAATATTCCAACGTTATCACGGCAGGGGACACCAGAAATGGGCTTCACACCTTGTACCCTTGTGGTTACTAGAACCCGGGTCTTAGGTGTGATGAGCAAGGACTTTAACCACTAGGCTACCCAAATGCCCCATGTATATGTATATAAAACATCTGTGACTGAATACACCGAAACCAAAGCCTTGATATTCATTATATATCACAATATATATTATCACAGGAATGTGAGATATGTATGATGTTCACCTCTCTTATTAAATATGAATGAATATGTATCAGATTTACTTATCAGGCAAAGAAATGAAGATAAAAATGTCTTTTAACTCTTCACTGATATCAAGATGGTTATTGCTACTGTGTAAAATTGTAAAATTATAATTTGATAGAGATAATTTTCGTGTAATATTTATTCTACAGCTGATTTTTGTTAAATAAAGAAAGTCAGTACTGAAAATGCATCTGCATGATAGCAAAGTAAGTGTAAAGGAACAAATACATTTGGAAATTTGGAAATGTAAGAGATTTAGCTGCAGAGAACTGAATTAGCATTAAGAAAGAATATGAAAAATGATGGCACTGATTTTTTAATCAAGAGTTTTTTTAATCAAGAGTTTTATAAATGATCCTAGGGTTTTAAGTGAATGCATGGTAAGGTATTTCAAAACTTAATAAGCAAGATTTTAAAATAGTTTATAAAATTAGTAGGTTTTTGAACAACATAACACCCATCTCTGTGTTCCCCCCCCCCCCCCCCCCCCCCCCCCCCCCCCCCCCGGATCCTTAGAACATGAAATAAGGCCTTTGTGTCTTGTGTAAGGAAAGGTCACCTTTCACAAAAACGCACTTGAAGCTGAATGCCTAGGGCTCCCATTCTCAGTTTCTTTAGCTGAGGTTTCAACCCCTGCCCCGTATATTTCAGTGTTTATCGACAGTTTAGAAACACATTTGACAAGAAAAGAAAGGCTTATAAAAAGAGCCTGAAGTGTTGCCGGAGAATCTTTAAAAAGGTGGGTCACGGGCCAATTAAACCTTAAAGGGAGCCCAATGTAGGGGATGAAATACTCTGAAAATATTCCTAAACGTTCAAGTGAATGGTGTCATTGAATCCAGGTCCGTTGTATTCGGGATGTTGCTCCCCTTAAATTAGGATGTTCAGTTAAAAACATCCTGTGGTCATCTGATGATCATTTAATAGAACCATGTTGATTTATGTTTTGTGAGGCTCTTGAGAGTTTCTCTTCCAGAACGCAAGAATATTTCACTGAAATGGTGACGTTTTCTGCATTTTCCTTTATCAAAGTTTGCATTTTTTTGTGGGTCATAAAACTTGTATATGCATGTATGAAGTATGGAGTAAATTCTTAAAAAGTAAATGTGCCGTTAACATTCTCAGAAGAAAGGATTGTTCTCAGGAAACTGAAGGTTCTCACAGCTTAAAGACATTTAACTGGATGCTGTCAAAGATACTTGAATCAAACATACGTAATGAAGACGTCACTGTGTTCGTTTATCCTGGAAACAGCAGCTTTAAGACCTTTTAATAACCTACAGACTGATACAATCTCATATCGTGAGATCAGAAAGCTATCATGTTTCATAACTGCCTTACATTCCATAGAACTGCTATTAAGGAAAATATGTAATTCTCACTTCACTGCCCCATGTATTGTGTGCAAAATTCCTTCCAAAATATGTGCTGACAGAGTTATCTGCCCATCTTTTTTCCATTGTAAGACGGAAATGTTTGATTTATGTCTTGTGACAAGTAACTGTACTTGTGTTGAATGATTAATAGGATTCCGAGTAGATTAATGAGTGGATCTATATCGATAAGCCAGCAGGATCACTGCAGCAGCCAACAGTGGCCTGTCATTAGAATTTGAACCTGGCATAACAAAACTGATATGAATGGAAATGGACATTAGACAGTAGCGACTGCAAGTAAATTGTTTGTTGACTCCAGAGTTGTATCCCTTTAATTGTCAGGATCTCTTGTATGTGTTTGAATGCCATATTTAGGTAATGCCATTACATAGTTTAGTTCTATGCCAAATGTAGCAATATTCCAGCAATATCACGGCAGGTGGCATCAGAACTGGGCCTCACATGTTGTATCCTGTGTGGGTAGTCAAACCTGGGTCAACGGCATGGCATGCGAACACTTTAACCATGAGGCTTCCCCACGGCCCTTCACTTGCTTTGAAATAGTAAGAGTCCATGATCTGTGCCATGGGGTGTGTGTTCTCTCCCATTAAACTGATACATCATGGTACGACTTACATAACCCCATCAGTCAGCAGTCCAGCTTACTGATATTGACGGACATTACAACAATCATATTGCTGGGTGATATGGTTGGAATATTGTTAAAAGCAGCATAAAAGATCTGTTGAAGTTACCCAAGATTGAAAACATTAACATGAATAACAGTATGTCGACTTTATCAAAGCAAATAACAAATATTTCTCACAGCCTTTTGCAGGAATTGTGACCCACTTTTATGCAGGTTAATATTTAGCATGACATTTTTTAAATTTGAGATAACAGTCCCCCCTCGTGGAGCCTCGTGGCTGTGTTAGTGAGATCAAAGGAAATGGGTAGACATGAAGTGTTTATCCCACCATTACCTCAGTGGAGGGTCACGTTTACTTGCAAAAATAAAAATTATTTTTATGAGTGACAGCTTGAATGAAATCGCCTCTCAAAATAGACACCTTTCTAGAGACTTTTTTGAGTGGGGCAGTCGGTGTTTATAAGAAATAGCGTATGCCATTAAGATTTTGGCTCTGTGCTAGTGATTTACTTTGCTTGAGAAGTGCACTGACTGAACTCTGCGATCAGCATCCTAAGTACTTGTTGACCTTTTAAGGTTCATACTCCTTTTTTGGCATTCATAATCTAAACGGGGTGACTTTAATGGATGCACATTCCAGGCCAAACTCAGAAAGGAAATCATTATTGTCTTGACAAGGCTCAACCATTGTAGTAGAACCGGTATGGTATGGTTTTCATATTTTATGAAAGTTATTCTAGATAGCACTAAATATTTTTGGGTCATAATATTCTGAAGACCATTAAGAAATTCAAAGAATTATGCTAATGTCCACCTTGAATTTCCTGCTCAGTGACCTCAAACTATTTAGTAAGCTTTCAAATATTCTCAAGTGCATTGTTTAAAAAATGCACTTTGTGTGTTTAGACATTTTGTCCTGACATCCTGTAGATTTTGTTTTCAGTCAGTACTGTCAATCATGAAATCACTGCACTTATTTTAACTTTCTACGATGTACTGAAGAAGTTCATTTGCTTTTTAACAACAGATCTAAATGTTTTCGTAAAGTGTTAACTATAGTTATGTAAATGTATGGAGGGACACAGCCATGTATAATCAGTGTGTTATCCTTGTGCCGGCCATCAGCACTTGTGACATTTGTGAGCATGTTTTAATTGTAAGTTGTTTATAATTAACATTTTAAAAAATCAGGTTTCTAAGGCAAAGTAATATTTCGTTTTCAGTTGACTGAGATGAAAGCTTTTCACTGAGTTTCCAGTTCTTTATTTTCTTGTATGTGTTGCTTGACCTGAAGACCCGTATATACACGGGTGTTGGGGAAGCGTGCTGGACTGATGAGTGAGTGAGTGAGTGAGTGAGTGAGTGAGTTTTAATTTGCTTTTAGCAATATTGCATCAGTATCATGGAAGGGGACAACAGAAATGGGCTCTACACATTCCACCCATTTGGGAATTGAACCTGGGTCTTCAGCATGATGAGTGAACACTTTAACCTCTTCCTACCTCTAAGGTCAGTTTCTAACTAGCATACAGTGATTGTTGGAATATGATAGCAGTTTCATCTGTTATATAAATTGATGATTACATTTGTGTAAATTTATTATTTTGATTTAGTTGTTGTTGCAACTGAAGGACTTCTAAATATAGCTTTTGTAATTATTATGAGTTAATGCTGCAATATGGTATTATATCATGGGGGTCTGTAAATAATCAAGTCTGGACCAGGCAATCCAGTGATTGTATAACTTATTATTTATAAATTATTACTTTTATAACTCACAGGTATTTGTGATCAGTACATGTACAGTACGTTCATTTACTAACTAGAATTTCTCTTCTATTGGCGTTGTTTCCATGGCAACAGCAGACCTAAACACAGACACTCAGCAATGATGAGAATGTTGTATAACAAGCAGGGATACCTGTCGGGACAGAATTAAACCTGGCTAGTCAAATATTCCCCAGTTTACCATGACCGGGGTTACTGCGGTCATCTGACCATCTGGCAAAGGTGTAAAAGTCACACAAGTATTCACCAGATTCCAGATTTTGGAATTCTGGTTGCCGATGACTACCAGAATACAGGTGGTGTGTCTTTGGTGGTTGATAAGGCCTACTTCTACTGCAAGACTTGTCATCATGACATATAGGCAATGTGAGGAATATTGTACAGCACATACCTACTTTATTCTCTCAGGGTATCTGATTAATATTGCATGTACAGATGCTAGATCAGTTATGTGGCTGCCATATGTTGTGCAAGTAATACAAGCTGTTTACCTGAAAGAACTTCAAATAATTACTTCAACAACAATGCAACAATTATAACAGTAATATCAGTGGGTTTTATTATGTTTATGTTGATTATACTTATTGTTTTGATGATGAGGTAAGCTTTCAAAGCAAGTTTTAAAACAAGGAGTCATTAATAAAGTGTTGCTCTATTATAAAATACATGTCTATTTCATCCATGATATGTGCATTGATTTATACACGTATTCTTTAAGAGATTCTAACATAGCAGGTGCAGAGTACCCAGTCAAGGAATGTTAATTGATGAATAGGGATTTGATGTGTGTGACAGGGTTCATTGTACATCATTTTGCCCCCATTGTGAGGCTCAGGCTATCATCCCTTGGTTTCCTGGTCTAGAGTGAGAGTGAGTGATTATGGTTTTATGCCACTTTTAGCACTTTTACAGCAATATCATAGTTGGAAAACACAAGAAATAAGCTCTGCACATTGTACCTATGTGGGGAATCAAAACTGGGTCTTCAGTGTGACAAGTGAATCCTTTGAGCAACAGATTACGTCACCATCTTGAGAGTGAGTGAGAGAGTGAGTGAATGAGTGAGTGAGGTTTTTTTTGCTGGTTTAGCAATATTCCACTAACGTCATCATAGATGACATGAGAAATGGGCTTCACACATTGTACCCATGTGACAAGCTGAACGTTTCCTTCTGCATGACACATGTCACTGTAACTCAGTTGCATAGATCAATATTGATCACTGTATTGTTTGGACCAGACTCAATTATTTATACACCTCCGTCATATTGCTGGACATTATATAACATGACAAGTGGTCACTTTAACTACATTTCCCCCCAAATTTATTCACTATAAGATAATAATAAGAAATGTTAGTATTTATTGATCAGGATTTATCAGTAGTAACTGCTATGCTTTACTTGCCTGTGCACAACATCCATTATAGGCAGAAATATCTAGGAACAAGATTCAGTGATACTCTCTATCCAGTCTGCGTTGTATGTAATTACTCTCTGACCAAACTGAAGTCAGTGTTATTTTTCATCCAGACAAGACCAGTGATAAATCACCCATTTTTCTCTGAAGGGAATTATGATATGTTGATCTGTGGATGAAATATGAGGCCATATAACTCAAGTGTTTGTACAAGGTTTTAGACGATAATAGTAGCCATCAGGATAGTAGTATCTGTGTATCTGTCAGACCCCAACTTATGCTAGAAATATTGTGGAATTGGAAGTCTTGAAAGTAGTTTCTTGATAATGCCCTATAATACCTTAATGGATATTTGTATAATAAGTTGGAGAAGTGAGTGAATAGATGGGTATGTTTCTGGATACAAGCCCAAGGGCCTTCAGGTGGATATCTAAAATGAAGAGTTCGGAAATCATGGGTATTTGGATGCTTGTTTTATTGTTTAGTTGCTTCTGATTTATGTTTGAATTTAATTCCTCCTTCTTTCTCTCTCGCTCTTTACCTCTTTCTTTCATTTTATCTTTTTCCCTCTCTACTTCACTCTGTATACCTCTCTAACCTTGCTCTTTCCCTCTTTCTCTCATACCTCTCTGTGTGTACCTTTCTCTTTATCTCTCTCTGACCCTTTTTCTCTCATGCACTCTTTCTCAACCTTTTTTCTCCCACACACACATCCTGTTTTCAGCTTTAGTGAGTGAGAACACCATTACACCATTTTCAGTCACATTTCACATGTTATCAGGGGTAGACTCCAGTAAAGGACTCCTCTCCTTGTACCCTTGTGAGGATTCAAACCAAGTATTCGTGTGATGCTGTATCACTAGACCACTGGGCTACCTAACCACCACCTTATTCTTTGGTACTGCCATTGGTGGATATGAATCTAATGTACATGAAGCTTACATAGACATGATGAAGATCAATACCAAAAAGCCAGGCACAACCAATCTTGAAAGTAAACAAAAGTTCAAATGAGAAGATACTGATTTTTCTTATTCCAAAGAACATGAAAGCATTTCAGTGTAAGTCCTTCTGGTTTTCAAGATACTGTTTCCTTCTAATCCTTTCATCGTAAGAGTGTTTACATGAATTCATTGGAAATTTGACATGTGTATATCCCGATCTGGAACATGATATCACATGATATCTTATGATATCAGAGGCAACCTGATGTAACAAACACCATTCAGAATTGTTTAACCAATCAGCACTCTATTGGCATTTCCACAGAACGTGACATTTATCTGTGTTGGAGATAATTTCAGAACAATCACCAGTGGCGCCATGCTTTACTGAAGCAGGGTATTAGAAAGTGAAAACGCTGAAAGGATTCATGGATACATACGATCACAGCGAGTGAAAACAAAGTCTGTGCTCGCACATGCTGGGGCTTCATTGTCATTAAAATATCTGACACGAACTCACAGTTCATAACTTTATTGTTATAATCTAATTGAACTGCGATGACTCCGGAAGGTTGGTTATGCTCGGGAATAGAGAGACTATTTTGGTGTGGTCAGCAGAACAAAGCCAAATTGATCCGCATTGATATTTACTGTGAACAGCGCTTCGTTGGATAATATGTAATGGCTCTGAAGGACTTTTTCATGGGGGTTTGGTTGTTGTGGGTGAAAACTCTCGTCTGGAGGTTTTAGTGCTTGAGAATCAATATTAGTCTGAAGGATAAATGAATCAGATATTTGGAGTTCATTTGTTCCACATTACGAGCGTTGATGTGAGTGAGTTATTATTGTGAGGTGTTAATGCTGAAGCTAACAGGATTTGGGTATTTCACGCTAGCTTGACTAAATCAGGATTACTGTTGTTACTACAGCTTTGGGAGGAGATCGCAGACATATTTCACACCCTGAAATTATAAAGTGCTTGTTGTGATAATTACCATCTCTCCTCTTATTCTGGTGCCAGTTACTGTGTTGATATACTATGAAGAAAGCAAAGAAACATGTGTCTTACTGTTGGCATATAAGATATCCCATTTTGTGCCCTTTTCAGCTTCTGAGCTGAGTACTTCTCCTTGGCAAATATTTTATTGATAATGATATTTCATGCAAAATGTCATAGTGCAAGGATATAGTGTTGCTAATGCTTAGTCTCTAAATATATATAATTTTTGTGGTAGCAAATATATCCACTTAAATTGTAAAGGATCTCCATTGAGATGAGAGATTCAGAACCTGAGGAAATCTAGACTTCATTTAGGGCTTTAGCATTGCAGAGAGGGCTTGGCAGTAGGGAAAATAATGTGGTTCACGAACCATGAGACACACTGAAACTAGAAATGTCATGAGTGAATGAAAGTGGTTTTACTCTTTCTCAATGCCACAGTGGAAGACACCAGAAATTGGCTGCTTGTTTTATTAGTCAAACCCAGACGTTTTGCATGAAGCGATCACTGTAACCACTAGACCACCCCACTGCCATGGTATCAAGCTGTGGAGTGGTTGAGAGTGAGATGTCGGGAGTTTGGAAGATTACTGAAGGCTCTTGGATGTGGCTGTACACAACTTGCAATGTTTCAATAAGCCTCTTGGATTCAGGTAAAATAATTGTCAGGAGTGATTACCTATGTGAGGAAAGGTTGAATAAGCACGTTAGGGATCAGATCTTTAGTGATGTCAGAAATGTTAGATCCATGGTGCCAGGTGTCAGAACTGTGTTCTGGAGTCAGATTTGTTGTGACAGGATTCAGAGCTGTGTTCTAGTGTCAGATCTGTAGTGTCTGGAATCAGAACAAATGTAGAGATTCAGACCTAGACTTTAGGGAAGCACTGGAGCTCTGGGCCCGCTTGCACAGAGCAATCTTAGTTACAATCAATCTTAGGCCCCTACAATCAACTTTACAATCACCGTACAATTGCTCTTATCCACTCGCACAAAGAGGATCTTAAGACAGCATGGCCTTAAGATCGCAATCTTAACTAAGATCGAACTCTTCAACGTTGGAGGTAGAACTTTCTTAAACTCGACTCCTGTCTACAGTTGTCTTCAAGTGAGCAAAGAATCAGCGCAAATAAAACGTGGAACTGGTTATTGCACATAACTGACATTCCTTCCTTAATCTCATCTTGCAGATTTTTAATGAAAACAAAACAAAAACAAAACAAAACATAAAACAAGCAAAAAAAAACCCACAAATCTGTGTAATGATAACGTGGGATTACTCGTACCTCGTGGGTTATTCTCTAATTTTTCTACATTCTAATATTATTTATGAACTAAGAATGTCATACTGCAACCACAGAAATATCACGTTTTATGAAAATATTGAAATGCAAACAGGTACATTAACAAATCTGGGTTTTGAGTTGCTGACCTAGTAATCATGAAAATTAAAAGATAACACAAATTATAAACAAAATTTCCTTATGATACAACACATAAATCTACCATGATTTGTCAATGGTTGTCAATGAATCTGAGTTTGGCATCTGGTCGGAGTTATTTGGAGAAAATCCCAAATGTATCCCACAAGCATTAGATTTGTAAAGATATGAAAGGGTGACATGACTGGGAGCGTTGTGGAAAATGCATGGCACGGGAATATGGAAACGATATTACTAAATGTGTTTTGTCTGTGTTTTTAAATACTTGTCCACAGTATGTTAATTGCTTTACACTATTTTGTGGATAATTATTTTTTCTCTTTGTTAAAAAACTTTTTTACGCAAATTTCACATGCCTCAGCAAGTGTATTTTCCTGTTTGAAGAATACTTGTATTAGATTTAAAATGCATAGATTAAAACTGTATTCTCTCATCAGAAAGAAACATAAATTTGTATGTTATCCAACTGTAGATTATCATAATGATAAACCATTGACACGTCTATGATCGAAAAGAAACATATGTGGAGATCTGCGATGTCACAACATAATATACATTGTATTTGGGGATGACAGATTTTACGGCAACGGCATAATATGCAAAGGGAAACTACTCCCATATTGCGTAAAAACTAAGATTAGCTGCCCTTGAGTTATTGAAAAGGTCATGGCCACTGCTAATCGCATGCAGACCCCTTTCGTTAGATCTACTATCCTTTCTTTGTTTATCAAAAAGGTATGGTGTTCATACTTTTTCCAACACTGAACCGGGTGAGAATTGTACTTTATGATATCGACTCGATAATGATGTTGTTCACTACCACAAATAACGATATTTCTGACGTTAAATCAATGTTGCATTCTCTGTGTCGCTGAAGTGTCAAGGCGAATCATACAGTTTTATGCAATATGAAAGCAATCCCCAAACGTAAAGCTAATTATTTGCGTGAAATTGACACCAACTTGGACGCCATTTTGCTACTGACTACAATGATCTTAGCTCCTTACAATTGGTTCCGACCAATTGTAAGTTTTGATTGTAACTTACAATGATCTTAGCCTATAATCGCTTTGTACAAGTGGATGGCGATTGTAGCCGAAGCCTAAGATCGCGATCTTAAGGATTTACAATAATTGTAGCTCTAAGATCGTTTTGTGCAAGTGGGCCCTGAAGTGGAGTCATGAAGTCAGGATTCAGAATTCAAAGTTTTTCCATAGAATCTGAAATTTCAGGACTCACTTAGGTGAAAACTGTCAGAACAATGATCAGGAATCAATAAGAAATCAAGAATCAGATAAAACTGAAACATTAATCAGGTTATTGAGTTCATTGTGATAGTCATCCCAGAACATCCAAACCCTCTTCCTCAATGTTTGCTCTTACAACCCTGGAACACCAGTGTAACATGACATACTCAGACTGATAGAGACAGGCCTAGGGTTGGGGAAGGACTTTGACACATCTCCTTTTAGAACAAGTTGATTCTGTGATTGGATGGCAAGATCAGCCCTATCAACACCCAGACAAGTGGATTACAGGTGAGGATCAGGTGACTGCCACTGGTGCTAATGAGAGGAAGTTCATTATAAGAGGAAGACATGTGCACCCTTAATTAGGGCCACTTTCCCAACACCTGTCATATATATTGAATAAGTAGCCTCTATAGGTCCAAACTTGAGATAGGCCTTACCAACACAAGATCATGAGTATCAAACCCTTCAGTCCTTCCTTAATGGTCTTGCATGTTCCTTTAAAGTTGAGATTTCTACTATCTTTAATATTTATATTTGTAGAGGCAAATTGCTATTCCAATTCCTCTTTTTAAATTTTATTTTTAAATTAAAACTATTTATAAAGTCACCAAATGAAGGGGCAAGAAGTAACTTGGAAACATTAAAGTAAAGTATAGACATTAGGCATAATGCTCCTTCAAGAATTCATTGAAGGTTTCAAACTGAGTGCCCTTGGCAGGCAAATTGGACAAAAACATTATTTTCTCAAAATATGTTTTGTGGAATACAAGTCACTTCAACAACACCATCATGATACATATTATTACTGGTAGTTAGAACAAATTTTGAATTTAAATATTCCAGTTTGAGAATTGTCTTTGACATTTTTCGCAGACTTGGTGCCAAGGGTCTGTTTCTGAGCAAGTCAACAAAAGCCCCTGCCACTGTCGTGTTTCAAATGAAGTTCTAAATAAGAAGATATAAAATATAAAAAGTACATGGCTTCAAAATATTGATTTTCCAATAATCTTTGATATTGACTTATGCGTATGACAACATTTTGTTCCTTTAATAATAATTTAGAATTTATGATTATAAATATTAGACAAATAATTATGATCAAGTCTTTGAATGGCATTTGTATCTGATATAAAATGTAAGAATTCATGGATGACAGCTTTTTTAAATATGAGGAACACATGAGGTGTTCCTCATAATAAAGACCTTGACATCCATAAATTCTCACCTTTAGTTATAATCAGTTAATAGATAATAATAAATAATTCTGTGACTGTTAAATCAGCAGGTGAACACAGTAATTACTTGTTGTTGAATAGATCTGTTCGAGAAGGTGGTAAGAATTAAGTAAGTATTAAGCAAGTGTGTAATAAACATTGGTGCCGTTCACTACATTGAAGTATGGTGTGTTTATTTAATAGCTTACAGTACATCTGTGATCCCACTGACGGATATCACTCAGGTGACACCATGGTCAAATCTGCTAAATAGTATTGCTGTACAAATAATTACTGCAAACATTTGTCAGAGAAAGGTGAGAAGTGTGATTACATACCAAACACCTTCACACCTGTCTAGGGTAGGTGAGCAAGTCTAAATGAAAGAACACACACACGCCATGCCTGAGCTGATAAGGCAGGTGATTTACTTTCCTTTGATGTTCTCGTTAACTGTTTCTTGGTTCTACCTTTTCTTGGTTCTTAAGTTAAGGAGTTGTTCTCTGAAGTGAATTTAGACCCAGATTAAAGATTGTGCGTTTTTGATCAATTTGCAAAAACAAGATGTTTGCAAATTTGATTGGTCTTGTAATAGGAATGTGCTGCAGTTCTCAGAACAGTTTTGAGTGGTTCTTATTCAAATATAGCTCTTAAGGTGTTATATTTGTTACTAGGTGAAGAAAGAGAGTATATATCACCATGTTTCTTAAGAAGAAAACTTATCCATGGTTATCTATGTTGATGAAAGCTTCAGGATATTTACTATTTCTTGAACTTCAGAAACATGAACATACATAAGTTATTGATTTCTTCTCAACAGCATCTGCATAGATGTGAAAGATAGAAGATACAGATTTGAAAATCCCATATAAAATTTGTTGGCTGTATGTACATTGAGTGCAAGTATATTAATACCAAAAGACATGAGCCCTTGAATACCTAACCTCTTTTACATCATAGCCACTACTTTTTTCAGTTATTCTCGCACAATATAAAGCTTAGATTTTTGAACAGACATCCTGTTTACTAGCAGTTGTCTAATGAGCTGCATGGGAAACAGTATCATAACTAAAGGCAAAAAAAAAAATCACCCAAAGAAGAAGAAAGAGAATATTCTGAAACAGTATGCCCATCACAATAAAGAGGTTTGCATATTTGACATGTGTAATTGGTTTTACCTACAGGTGCATCACTCCTAAATGGTGTTCAAAGTCTCAGTGTCATTACGCTTGTTGGGACAATCTGGTTTTGAAAATCTGTCACTCTTTCTTAACCAGATTGTCTCTTCGGTCCCAATGAATATTTTGATACTGAAGAGGCAATCTGGTTTAGACAGATTGTAAAGCTGACAGAAATTTCTACAATGAGAAATGAACCAGTTTTGTCTGTCTTGTATACAATATATATTGTTGTATTATGTGTTTCTCTCAGTTACTGCACATGCTGACAAAAACACAATGATTTAAGCTCATATTCACTTGATAATATAAATATTATAAATGACATTGGAAAAATATCAGTTATTTTGGTTTGTTTATGCCTAATTTACAGTTCGTGAACGATTGTCAAACTTGTGACAATACACATCCATCTGACTTCTTACCACGCCCAAGATTAGACAGGGTTTACCCTATTACCCTATAAACACATAAGATTACCCTATAAACACATATTTAAGAGACTCATCTCATGCGAGATCCGGAAATGACAGGTGCCGGACTACAGAGCTTTTAAATGATGATAAATGTACTAGTCATGGCTGGAACTGAGATTTCATGCCAGTGTTGACAACATGCCAGATTGGACAGCTGCCAGTTATTACAGGTTACACTGTAGAGTTTTTGTCATTGCTACAACATTAATTAATTGCTCTGTCAGTTCTTTCAAGCGGTATTTGATGTTTTTGTCATGATCTTGACATAACTTGCCAGCAGAGTCCCAAGATCCATTGATGTTGGCTGCCCTTCCTGGACTTCCTGAAAAATTGACAAAGTGACATAATCAATGAAATAATTCGAAACAGATTAAGGAATGTAACAAAATATACCTTGAAATTAGCAAAGAAAATCAAAACAAACACATGACAGTAAGCGGACATTGGTTGTCGAAAATATGCAAATAGGCAACAAATGCAGTTTCGTTACTTTGCCATAAAAACACGCTGGCAGTAAAACAGCAGAAGCTGTTTACATAGGTTTCCACTACTTCTGAAGCCTGTGATTAACATACCAACACAGAGGGAGAAGAGCCAGCGGTAACAACCTTCGACCTGTGAGGTCGACCCTTTATGAACCTGCATATCTTCATAAAGTAAAGATTCTGTAATCAATGTTTCTTTCATCGTGACAGATGGTCGTTGATTGCGCGGTTAGGTTCCCCCATTCTCCTCAACACCACTGGTCATATATCTTACATTACTGCGTACTTTATGCACCTTTAAACTATACTGTTTGATGCTATGAAGGTGTTATCTTAATTTGAAGCATAAAAACGGTACTGTTTTATAGCCACCTGATAAGGGTAAAAATAAGTCTTGATATGAGACTGATAAGGGGATTTATTGTTTTTGGATTATCACGTGATGGATGTGTTGATGATATGTTGCTTGCTATTAACATATTATCATATCTGTCGATGTTTGTGACAAGAGATCCTGTTGGGAGAATGGTTAAGGAATGGGTCGCCTGTGGCTTTTGTTCTATAATGACTGTGTAATTAATTGGCAATAAACCACTGATAATCTATCATCCCATATACCACCCAAAACAAGCTGATCATTCTGTTCTTTCATATGCTTTCTCAGTCATGGTAGACAGAATTACGAAAAAAAGTCCTTGATTTCTATTCAGCAAGATATTTCAAAGTTGGAAAGTATCATACTGACTAACTGATAAGAAATTTATGAATTATGAAAGCACAATGTTTCAGTACAAACTCCAGACAATGGCACCAGATTCTGTACCAAAATATTGCACGGATAGAATAGAAAGAATTGTTAACTGAACATCTGATATATTTTCAAATTTACTAATAAGAAACATAACTCTTCTAATATCATAGGAAGAATTAGAATTATTTCATCCTGATGCGACATGATGGCCCAAATATATTTGCTTTGATTATTCTGACCTTTGATGCAAAATTGTTAAGTAAAACTTGCTAACAAAGTTATAAAAACACATACCAAGATGGACATATTCGTACCCTCAAGGCTTTTTCTTAAACTACAGTTTAATTTTGCTTTACATTTATTTTGATTATTAATTAAATGAATTCGAATTAATCTTTAAATGTTTGACAGGGATGGGATAGCCTAGTGGTTACAGTGTTGGTTTGTCAGTCTGAAGAGACATTCCATTCTCTACGTCGTAGTACATGGGCTGAATGTGTGAAGCCTATTTCTAGTGTCCTCTGCTGTCATACTGCTGGTATATTGCTGAAAGTGGCATAAAACCAAACTCTCACTCACTCACTCACTCACTCACTCACTCACTCACTCATTAAATCTATGACAATTATACTTTAATTTTTTAAGTTGTCTTTTCAGTTTATTCAGATATTGTAAGAAAAACGTTCTAAATTCATCACTATTTATATAGAGTAATACATTTTAATTCATGTTATGAACATCCTTTATACGTGAGATTATCATAGGGCCCATTTTGTGTATTATTCTCGTTTATACTGTACTGAAAGAAACAGTTTTGCCGGAACGGTTGTGTCTTTGAAGTTTATCTGGCAATGAATTGTTGATGTGGTTGGGGGGAATTTGAAGGAGGTTGAAGGAGTTTCCCAGCTGTTAGCCCCACCGTAGACAGATCCATTTATTTCTGTTCTTTAGTTCTTCCTTTGGATTTTCAACAACACCAAGGACATCTACTGCCTTGCCTTTCATGTAGCTATCTCCACAAAATGGTGCTTGTTTCTTTTAGCAATCTTATAAACAAACAAAGTCTCCTGTCTTCCTCTACATTATACAATATGTCCCGTCAAGAACCTTTTATCTCTAAACATGAGTGTCAGAGCAACAATGTTTTTGTTTCGGGCTGAAAATTGCTGAAAATATTGACTTTTTGGAATGGCTGACTTGGAACCAACGCTTAGGTTCTATCTGACTGTGCTATCAAGGACAAGTTTATGTCAGATGGATTTATTCTCAAGTTAAAGAAAATAATGCTGCAAGGAGCTTTACATTTGTGGTTATGTTATTTGTATGCTATACATCATAGAGAGAATGCACTTGAAGTCAGTGATCCGAAGTCTGGATAAACGAAACCTTTATGAAACATTCCACCTTTTTCAAATTGATAGCATGTGATTATTTATGTTTGGTCCTTGTGCTTGACTGCAACATCTCTATGAAGCAAAAACCTAAGTATTCTGGGCAGAATATTCAAGTTAATTCTGTTTCACAGGACTGATCAGTTTTCGTTTTTGTTCTACATTTGAAAAGTTTGGATTATTATCATGTTTATGGTACGTTTCATGTTCCTTAGAAATAATTGGAAATTGTATCATAGCTGAAAAGCAGTGGTGGGACAGGCTAATGGTTTCAGCTTCACAATGAAGACCCGAGTTTGATTCCGCACATAATAAGTTGTTCACTGGTTGCGAGGGGTCCATGGGCTCATGTACCCCTCCCTACCAGTGAACAACGTATTTACCTTACCGAACACCTGAATTTTAATTTTGAACTGTTTGAAGCACTTCTGTTGAATGCGAGGCGAGTCACCATTTTGCAGATGACACAAGGTAAACAGATTTAGAGTTATCTCCCTTCCATCGATTTTCAATCGCAAAACATTGGTAATTTCCGTCCTTGATGCGTGATTCAGTGTTATTCGAGATGAAAAAGTACTACCATGAAGCACCAGAAGAGTTCGAAATTCCCAGTGATGTACATTGAAAATAATACATCGCCTGTAAGCCAGGTACATTGAAAATAAAAGAATAGCCAATCAGAAAGCGACATTCATGTGCGAGGTAAGATAAAATAATATGTAATAATATGTAATATGTAATATGCCCATTTCTGGCATTCCCCTGCTGTGATAGTGCCGGAAGATTACTAAAGGCGATGTAAAACTAAACTCACTCATAGCCAAAATTAAAGAGTGAAAAATAGAATGTGTGACCTTACAATTGTTGACAATGAGGTTCACTCAACTCACAGCTCAGCCTCTCTGATTTCTTGTCAATACTCTGGCATAAGTTAAGGAATTATGACAGAGGCTGTAGGTGTGGAATGTCTTTTGTTACCAGATGAAGCATCTTCTTGGTAATGTCTTGAAGAACACTGCAAAATGTGTCTGTCTGACCTGAGGTAGTTGTAGGCCAGTGGGGGTGCAGTACGTTGTTACTGACAGCACTTGTTAGCAGAACAGGTCCATGGACACTTTGGGAGATCAGTGCTGTCTTTGTTAGAAAGGTATCAGCATTGTTTGGGAAGGCTTGAGAACAGCAATCTGGTTTCTCTTGGTTGTGATAAGGCACAACACAGATGCTTGAGGAACAGGTGGCTCAGGGCAGGTTTGGATGCCAGCCATCGAAGGAATGTGTTTGATGCTTGGCAGTTCCTCACAGCGAGCCATGGTGGGGGTGATACAAGGGTAGGAGAGTAAGGTTTAGGGAGGGAACGTGGGAGGGATTGTTTGGCTGAAGCTGTGTATGTTGGGGGGTAGGGTCAGTGAAGATGTAAAGAGTAGGAGGTGAGGGTATGGAAGGGGAAGGATTGTTTTGTACCTGTGTATTCTGAGGAAAAGATTAGTTAATGGCAGGCATAGTCTGGAGTGTGCTTAGAAGGTAGTACTGCTTTTTATGGGGTAGAATCACTTGAGGTGTGTAGTTTGGAAGGAAAGGTTCATAGGTATTGTTGCTGTGCATCAGTGCCTGCATGCATGCATGTCTCTCTCTCTGTTTGTCGATCTTAAGAGATTGTTGCTCTGTGTGTGTGTGTGTGTGTGTGTGTGAGAGAGAGAGAGAGAGAGAGAGAGAGAGAGAGAGAGACTGTGCACTATGATGCTGAGCAGTGGGATGTGTGGAAAATATATGTGCATTCTATATGTGCATTTTCCAAGGGAGAATCACTATATGTTTGGTTGGGAGGGGGACTGTCTTAGAAGTTGTTGCTCTGTGTGTGTGCGTGCGTGACTGCATGTGTGTGTGAATGTTGAGGAATGGTGTACGTAGAAGGTGATGTTTCTATATAGCTGTGCATTTTCCTGGGGAGAATCAATTGAGGTGTTTGAGGGGGGTGTTTCTTGAAGTGATCATTTCTCTGTATCAATTTTTGTAGAAAGAAAGATGGTTTGTTATATATATTAGTTTATGGGTGAGTATGTATTTGAGGATGGATGTAGGGGTGAGCTTCAGATACACTGATGGAAAACTGGAACTAGCAGACAGGAGTAGGTCATAGCTTGTTGGTTTCTGTTATGCAAAGGACAGACAAAGATCAGGTACAATACCATCCTTGCCACGAGACTATAATGGCTGGTGTTGCTGACCATAGAGTGAGTGACTATAGTTGTACGCCGCTTTTAGCAATATTTCAGCAATATCCCAGTGGGGACACCAAGAATGGACTTCACACATTGTACCCATGTGAGGAATTGAACCCGAGTCGTTAACTTGATCAGCGAACACTCTAACCACTAGGCTTCCACTGAGCCCAGCTGTAGAGATGCCAACACCAACTATTGTTGTATGCGTAATACTTACTTCATGAAATGGCACAGAATTCTTGTATTTCTGAATGAGGTAATACATGTATTCTTGCACAAGTTCTCGAAAATCTTTGTTTCTATATACTCGCTATTTCTGTTTTTTCGTATTTAGATCACAGCCTTCAGGTATAGAAGATGTAATTGTCAGAAGACTTCAACAGTCATCAATGCTGTTCCCATTTCAAATGAGACAACCCGTCAAGGTCCGGGGTGGAATAGGCCTTCAGCAACCCATGCTTACCATAAAAAGTGACTATGTTTGTCGTAAGAGGCGCTTAACAGGATTGAGTGGTCAGGC
Source organism: Haliotis asinina (assembly GCF_037392515.1). Taxonomy (NCBI): domain Eukaryota; kingdom Metazoa; phylum Mollusca; class Gastropoda; order Lepetellida; family Haliotidae; genus Haliotis; species Haliotis asinina. The sequence continues at coordinate 43,022,557 of NC_090286.1, forward strand.
TTACTGACTTGGTTGACACGTGTCATTGGTTCCCAATTTTGCAGATCGATGCTCATGCTGCTGATCTCTGGATTGTCTGGTCCAGACTCGATTATTTACAGACTGCCGCCATATAGCAGGAATATTGCTGAGTGCGGCATAAAACTAAACTCACTCTCTCACTCACTCAAATTAGACATCCTCCCAACCTTTGATACCACAATAATCGAATACACCAGCATTTAAACACATACCTGGCTCTCTTGAAGAGGTTTTTTAACATATTGTACATATAGTTTTTATGAACCATTTCAGACCCTACAGGTAGCCATGTTAGCTTCAAATAACTTTTACACCTTTAACGATCACTTTCCAGTTACACTTGAAAGGCAGGTTAATGTTGTTCAACTACAAACATAAATAGCATCTTAAGATCTTTTACTTTAAATTCCTGTAGAATTTCTGAGACAAAGATAGCTCTCTAAACTGAAGGTTCTATTAAGAAATGGTTAAATACAGCTAACATGGCATATGTACTTAACACACGAAGATAAATGTTCAATGTCTAGCCCAGGTGATGTATGATTAGTTAATTTGCTGAAACTGCTTGTTAGCACGTAATGTATACATTGATGTACTCTCAACCATTCCAAGTTGGCTAGAAGACAATTTAAGCACTGAGGTTTGTTTTAACTGATTCAACTAGAGCCGAAAGTAAGGATTTCAATTTACAAGACGAACAATCTTCCCCTGCTTGCCAGAGAAACATCAAGGGGGGGCACTTCACAGTGAATGCTTGTCTGGTTAAATTTACAGTTCCAGACGCCATTTGTCAAAACTGAACGTTTTTTAGTCACAGATACAACCAGCTACAACAAATTCTTGATGTTGTCTTTGAAAAGAGGCACAAAATTATTCGTACCATGTTATCAGGTAATCGTGGCCATGTTCGCTTGTTGTTTGTTGTTTAACACCGCACTCACCAATATTCCAACAATATGATGGTCTGTAACTATTTTAGTGTGTACCAGAGAGCGACTTCATGAACATTGACCTCCATGTCCGAATCATTGTTATCCATTGTATGAAGGTCCAAGTTAGAACTGACCTTTGGCAAGACATGTTTGTCGTAAGAGGTGACTAAAAGGATCGGGTGGTCAAGCTCTCTGGCTTGGCTGTCACATGTCAGTGGTTTCTAATTGGGTAGGTTGATACTCATGCTGTTGATCACTGGATTGTCTGGTCCAGATTTGATCATTTGCACACAGCTTGCCACATAGCTAGAATATTGCGCAGTGTGGTGTAAAACTAAACTCACTGACTCACTCCTAAATATTGTCATCATTTTTTGTGACAATAATTATGAGGTTGATTCTTGACCACAGATCAATTTGGCTAGCCAGGAAGTAATTACCTGCAGTGGACTTACCATGAAGTGCTTGCATGTAGCATAGGTTAATTATTTGAAAGCTGCAGTTCAGTGTGCAGGGTTGTGTTCCTTGGTCACTCCCAAGCCTTTTGATCATGGATTTGAATCCAAGTTTCCCCTGACTGGGTTTGTCAACACTATATGGGTACACATATATTTCATGTCACATCATGCTACGTCTTGCAGATGGCTTACTTGTTCACTCACTCACTCACTCACTCACTCACTCACTCACTCACTCACTCACTCACTGTAATGTTGTGATTTATTTGCCTGTTGTTTAATGCAGCACTCAGAAATATTCCAGCTATATGTTGGTTGTCTGTAAATAATAAAGTTTGGACCAGTCAATGCAGCGATGAAAAGCATGAGCATCAATCTATGCCATTGGGATATGATGACATACACCAGGCAAGTCAGCGGCTGTGACCTTCCGATCCTGTTAGTTGCTTTTTGCGACTAGTTTGCTGAAGTTGCTTGGGTTCTCACCTGGTTCTTCTTGTGTAGGAACATCGACGTGTCATTGCTGTCAAGTCACAGTGACTGACTTACTAGTTTGTTCATACATACGGCAGGCCACGTCTTCAACACTCTGCTAGTTTTAGTTTGCCCCATGTGAGTTTGTGACAAGACACTGGAGTTTTGAGCATGGTATATCGTTTAATGATGAGGAAAGGTAGAGAACAGGGCCCCGGAGCAAACAGTTGCAGCTGCATAAGCCTCTGTACAAAATTGCCTGTCTACATATCATACCTTTGTTATGAAATTCTTCCCGCAAGACTGTTGGGATTAAGTAGCCAGTGGGATGCCTTAAAGGGAGACAACTACTATCACAATATACTACTTCAGTAACAGGAAGTTGGTAGTCTAGTGCTGATGGTTCAGATCTGATGCATGATGTATATATATGTATGGTGAGCTAGCCACGAAATGTTTGCTTATGGTGGGCTAGCCAGGAAATGTTTGCTTATGGTGAGCAAGCCAGGAAATGTTTGCTTATGGTGGGCTAGCCACGAAATGTTTGCTTATGGTAAGCTAGCCACGAAATGTTTGCTTATGGTGGACTAGCCATGAAATGTTTGCTTATGGTGGGCTAGATATGAAATGTTTGCTTATGGTGGGCTAGCCATGAAGTACTTGCGTGTTTTGAGCTAGCCATGAAATGTTTGCTTGTGGTGGGCTAGCCATGAAATGATCACTTGTGGTGGGCTAGCCATGAAATGTTTCCTTGTAGTGAGCTAGCCATGAAGTGTTTGCTTGTGGTGGGCTAGCCATGAAATGTTTGCTTGTGGTGGGCTAGCCATGAAATGTTTGCTTGTAGTGAGCTAGCCATGAAGTGTTTGCTTGTGGTGGGCTAGCCATGAAATGTTTGCTTGTGGTGGGCTAGCCATGAAATGTTTGCTTGTAGTGAGCTAGCCATGAAGTGTTTGCTTGTGGTGGGCTAGCCATGAAATGTTTGCTTGTGGTGGGCTAGCCATGAAATGTTTGCTTATGGTGAGCAAGCCATGAAATGTTTGCTTATGGTGGGCTAGCCATGAAATGATCACTTTTGGTGGGCTGGCCTTAAAATAGCACTTGTGGTGGGCTAGCCATGAAACGTTTGCTTGTGGTGAGCTAGCCATTAAATAATCAAACATTACAGCATCGGTATAAGGACAATGACACCAAGATGGGATATAAACCCATATGTGCAAGATACTTGTCTGAATCCTAAATACTTGGCTACCTTGCTATCATTTATTGTACTTCAAGTATTTCACTGTGTTTGGTACCAATGTCTCAAAGGGAGAAAACTCTTACCAAATATGTACAAGAGATCATTGCAAATTGTAGTAAATGTACCTTTAAACCTTTGTCATCGTAGCATCTTTAACTTTAACAAAACTTCATCTGTTTGACATTATTAAGTTTTCATTCGTCTGTATTATCGTAAAAAGAAAATAAACGTGATGAAACAAGTATATATTTCTCCAGATTTAGTGTCAACAGTTTCACCATACATGTGGTTTCTGATCCTAGTAAGAAGAAGAGAAATTGATGATTTCTTCACTGTGCAGATGACCTTCTCATCTTGGTTGAAATATTCATATGATTGCATCAATAAAATACATAGGGATTTTACTTCTGACCTTAATTCTTTTTTCAAAAATAGATTTATCTAAATGTTAATCAGTGGATGCCAGTATATATGGTTTCTAGGAATTCTGAAGTAGTGGGCATATCTTCAAATTGATACTATTCTGCTAAAACACATTTGATAAAAGAATAAAAAAAAGCCTTAAACATGAAATTGGTTGCAGTACTTTGAAGTCAGTCTGTGGCTCAGAGATTGTACTTGAGAAACTGTTGATACTATCTCAAAGAAATATTTCTTCACAATTTATAAATTACCATTTTATTCCATGGAAACTGTTCAAGATTAGGTATCTGTAAACATCTATTTATGGATAAAGCATTTGTAATGAATATTATGGCATAAAAGTGTATTTAATGCGAAGTGCAAGTTGCACTTATCAGCAGTGTGCTAAATATGTATATGTATAAGTACTACTGAACCTAGTGCCTCCACATGTTCAGGAGTTATTTAAATTCTTTTTATAGCTGATGCTTGATTTTACATCCTGTTGAATTTTTAGGGTTTTTTAAATAAATGTTTGACAGATGTCTTTAACTCTTAATCAGTAATACTTTTTGTGATGCTAATTCTGCATGTGGATAAATTAAGTGTAGAATTTTGAAATTATAAAACATATCAAAGTGATGTGATCTAAAATTTAAAAAAACTGTTTCATTTGTTTTGAAATATTTCGTACAATGTTTACATTTGGAGGAATAGACAAAATATCATGTCTTTTTCAAGAACTCTCAAAATAACCATGTTTACAAAGCGTATGCCAAAGATATATGCTAAAAAATGAGCCATTTCAGTAATGGAACTGAATGTTTACAGGTGTATTTCAGTAACATTTTCTGTATTTTATTTGGTAAATTGACAGAGAAGTACCTTATTAGGGTATACATGGTAAATCATATTACATCTGTCTCACAGCACCTCATATCTTACATAAGTCGTGTATTCATGTTGTTACGCAGGTCTGGAATCCTGGCAGTCGGTTCACTTCACTTCACCACACATCAGCACATTTTGCCGAGTTGAGCATTTTCCTTATTTCCTCATCATTTATGGCTTTCAGTTGATGGGTATTTTGTGGAAACGCAGTCCAGTTTGAAAATGGCAGGTGTACTTATTGGCGCCAGTAGAGATGTAAAGTTAAAAACTTCTAACTTGTGGGTTTAGTTAAGTGTAGTGATCATGGTATAGGTATGACTGGTACAAAGAAAGGGTTAACCATGAATGTGCTGATGACTCAAGGTCCTTCTTCAAAAGAAAACAAGGAAATAAATGACTGCCTATGAAGGAGGTCAGACTGCAATGAAATGGTTCCCAAAAATGAAGATTAAAGGGACCATTTACGACCAGCTCACACTTGTCCCAGATAGAAAAATGCCTGTTTATGTGTTTGGATATAAAAATGGCAAGGACTAAAGAGTCTTGGAAACACATTTTCGCTTATGCCCTTTATGTTAGTCTTGTCTCGATTGTTCAAAGTTTGTTTTTTTCCCCCATTTAGGCAAATAAAATTTCAAGTACGCACATGTTGTTATAAACACTACATAGATTTATGACACTGTGAATATAATAGTGTTATTACACCTGAATGCATCACTTAAACTCTAGGCGCTTGCTTACCATTTAATCTCAGTTTTATTTGAATTTTCACATTTACAAATCAGGTTCATTCAAACTTCTTTTATTCAAAAGCACTTGGGGTGTTTATGTTAAGAAATGTGTTTGAAGTTTTATAATTTTATTGTTGTGGCTAATGGGAAATATTTGCTTAAAAACCTTTTCAGGTTAAACAGCTTGAAGAAATTCAAGTGCAAACTATATGATGTGTTTTTATGTGATCTTTTGGATAATGTGTTTTGCTTCAAGGAAAATAAGTATGATGTGATTTATTTGGACTGTAACGAAGGTGTAATTTAAATGATCATAGTAATCAGTGTTAAACATGATTTTATCAAAATTTATTGAGAGACTGAAGTAATAGCTATTTGATTGGAATGAATGCTGTTTGCATTCAGTATTTCTCCCCTGGTTAGTGGATCAGTGTGCACTTGATTTTCATTCTCAGCTGCATGGGGGCGGTGGGGTAGCCTAGTGGTTAAAGCGTTCGCTCGTCACGCCGAAGACCCGGGTTCGATTCCCTACATGTGTGAGGCCCATTTTCTGGTGTCCCCCACCGTGATATAGCTGGAATATTGCTAAAAGTGGCATAAAACCAAACTCACTCACTCACTCACTCTCAGCTGCATGGGGAGTATACAGCTAATTTAAGAAGTATGAGAAGATGTAACTTTGAGTGAGTGAGTGAGATTAGTTTTATCCCTGCATTATCACAGCAGGGGACATGGAAATGATGAGCGAACGTTTTAAACCATACGCTACCCCACCACCCTTTGTAACTTTAAGAATAAAATCCACTGTCTCACACTGTAACCTAGTAACCAGTAAATTATTGTGTATGTCTTACTTTTTAACATTTGGAATGAAGATTTTTGAAACTTTTTGAAACTTAGAGAGTCAATAAAGCTCAAAGTTACAGTTCCTGTGGACAAGGAACAGAAATTGTGTTTTATGTGTCTATAGAACCAAAAATAGTTTATAAATTTTATTTCAGTAAGTGTACTTGATAAGTTTCATTGCTTGGGCATAAGTGGCACATTGTGAAATTCGAAAAAAATCTGTTTAATTTGCAGATTTGTGTTAAGATTCACTGATGTGTGACACTTAATGGGAAGTAGGGGAACCTGTAAGAGGTACTGAAGACAAGTAATCATGTGATGTCTGTGACAAAGAATGACTTTCCTCCTTTACTCTAGGTGGTGCTTGCAACTGTCTGTGACCAATCTGAAAAGATTTAGCATCAGATTTCAGCAATACGCTCTCTTTAAACCAGCATCATGCGTGAAGGGTGTCTGGTTAATTGAGGTGAAAGCTTGGTATTCATGTGTGAATAACTTCATTGCTTTTTTATCATTGCGTAGATAATTGTACGACCATTGAGGAAACTTAGGCTTGGTGTACACATGAGGTTTGCTGATGCCTTTGTGTATAAAATCCATAAATTTTGTAGAGAATGGCGCAGGAAACAAAAACCTAGTGACCAAGCTTTAGAAAACTGTTAAATAAAATCCGTAAGTTAAGCTGTTATGGAGCTTGCCTGTACTATGTCAACTTCAGAAGTCACTGAGGCATGTTGTGAGAACAATGATTTAGTGTTAGCATAGTATTTCGAATGAGATTTTTTTTTGCAAATCTTATGATGAGGACTTACTCGCAATTGTGCTTTAGTGAGATGCTTGTACCAGGTGATTTGTTATACATGTAAAATCAAATCGATTGGGAGGTGAAAATAATGGATATTATATGACATTTGTTTATTTAATATATCAAAAGAAAAATTCAGCTGTGTGATCTTTGTTGTGAAAGTTAGAATTTGGTAAGAGTAAATGGGGATGAATAGCTTGAAATAAATGATTTTCAGGTACATGGACCATATGGTTCACACCAGATGACCTTTGTGGACAAAATACCTGCATCAGTTTGAATGAGCATCACTTTAAACATTATAGAACAACAGACAGTTAACACACCAGCGAATCTTTTATTTTACAGATTTCTGACCATTATGACATTGAGTCAACCATTACACTTATAGTTGACATGATTGCCTTTTAAAATGGTTTAGTCGCCTCGTTTTGGAGACTTTATCATGAGGTACCAAAATGACTTGTCAAGTTTGGCAGAATATTACCATTTTGTGACAGAAAATAATTGATTAAGCCAAACCAGAGTAAAATCAATTTCTTTTGGCAAGACAGTAGAGCTAACTTTATGTGTAGGTTTGAGGAAAGAAATATAGTTGTGATCAAAGGCACAAGTCCCTTGCAATTGACAGTCTGTGAGCAACAGTGACTATATAGAATGCTGACTCTAGTAGACGTCATGGTTGTCTATGGATGTACAAGAGAAATTGACCGGAGAGACGGGTGAAATTGGAAGCACTCACGTGAGTGATTAGTCTGAACATGATGTATTATCATGCTGAAGGGAAATAAATTGACCAATAACATTGATGCACTCAATGAAATGAACCAATCAGAGTGATGTGTTTGCCGAAATTGACAAATCTGATTGATATGTTTGAATAACTGCCACTTTCATTTATAGTGGTAGAATCTGTCTAAATGAATGTTTCCTGGAGTACTTAATGTAATGATCTAGCCTAAAATATTAAATCATACCTGATCAATATATATATATATTAATTTGTTAGCAAGGTTCCCCTATGTAATATCATGTGGATATCATTTAAAAATAAGATGAATGTCTTGTTAGACATTATATCTAAAGAATGATGTATTCAGTTGGACTCATTTGGAGTCCGGTACAGCTGTACTCAAATAGTGTTTTTTTCGCATTTTAAGGCATTTTTGTTAATTTAAAACAATTAGTTTCATGTACAATTGGCAACCATGTTCCAATAGAATAGTTTTATCCCTAATCTCCCTCATCCACGGAGATCCCTGATCAACATGTGGAATTCTAGAAACCATAACCCAAAGGGAATGTTTATGACACAATAACTGTAATAGTGTCTTTCATTTTGAGGCCTTCGTTGTTAATTCAAAACAATTTGTGTAATTTGGAACCTAATGCATGAGCAAGAGGTGTTAAATTTTGGTGGTCTCAAACTGGTTTCACCTTCACCAATGTAATTTGAGTATTTGAGTATTCTCAAATTGTTTTTATCCCACCATAGCCTCAGGCTCATCAAGCATAAAGATTCTGTCTTGTGGAAACTAGTGTCTGATGGTATTTAGGGTCATGACATGCTCAGAGCAGCAACCAGTGGTTTGCCAAACTGAGCTTCACACATTGTGCCGATGTAGGGATTTGAACTTGGGTCTTTGGCATGACAAGCTAATGCTTTAACCACTAGACTACCTCAACTCACCTGACGCATTAAGCAGTGTGTAATTTTACATTGATGTCATTCAGATGTTACTGACAGATATAACTACACTCTGTCTCTCCTCACTTGTACGTTTCTAGCAGGCTGATTGAAGTATATTTCATTGCAATGAGTTGTATATGGCAAAGGTTATGTACACGTAGGATACTGATTGTTGCTGTTGTCTTTTACTCCACAAAAAGAATTGAATTAATATTTATTAGCATGTACCTATTTATCCTTCGATATATGGTATATGATACATCAGGTGATAAGGATACTATTTGCTTTACAACTGCTTACATAAATAATACATATAAACACATGGATCGTAATCTTATCATATATGTATTTATCATACCACTTTTGTAGAAATGTGACTTATAAATATGTCAGTTAACTTTGATAAAGGTCAAATGGTAGAAAATAAAACAGTTCAAAGACTAATTGAGATCAAAGTGCTTGTAAATAAGGTCAGGAGCCATGCAATTAGAATCCATCTGTATGACGTCAGTGAGAGTTGTGATGATTGTTAAGGTGTGGTAGCCCATTGGTTAAAATGATCACTTGTCAATCCAAACATCTGGGTTCGATTACCGGAGTACAATATATGAAGCCTATTTCTGGTGTCCACTGTCTTGATATAGCTGGAATTTTGTTAAAAGTGGCGTAAAACCAAACTCACTCACTTATGAATGGCATCAAATTCTAAAAGACATTGCATGTCAGACAATACCACCATGTTGTGTTGTGGTGGTTCCAGGGGATGTGCATAAGATATAGATTGTTAAGGAATAACAGATGTCGAGCCAGCTGCGGCCGCCATGGCTCATCTACAACTGCATCTACCGCAGAAAAAGTCGTTTCATCTCTCGCCAAATATTTGCTGCTCTTGAAACAGGTTGCAGCATGTACTTTGAAAGAATCTGTGGAGTGAAAACACCATGCTTGAAACAGTCTACAACAAGTGGTAGAGTAATTGGCGTTTGGCAGTAATACTTGACGTTTTTGAAGTTTGAGAAGAATTTTGGCGTTCAGAGTTTTCCTTGTTTTTTGTACCCCTGTTGTATTGCTGGGCAGGTGAAATGTTCTTGTCTGCTAGACAAACGCTGCGTAAATGTGGATAAATGTCAGATCGCTTATGTTTTAAAAACCTTACCTCATTAGGAGCTGTCAAGTTTGACTTGATTTAATATGACGTGTACTGATTTCACTGCTGTGATATGTAAATCTGTCTTTGTGTTGACTATGAATGCCACCCAGTGCTCCATCATATTTACCACTTTTACCTACCATCATGTTCTATGTCTGCAATACGTACCACTTCTACTACCTATATGACTCATTAACTCACCTATACGTGACACGTCTACCAAGGAGTACAACTTTTACACCTACGGTTCCCTTTTACCTACCTATGTGTACCATGTGTACCTTCTTGTACCACTCAAACCATTTTATATCAGTTCTACCAATATGTAGCACTTCTAATAATATGCGACCCATGAAGGTCCTGGGGTAGAGTAGGCCTTCAGCAACCCATGCTTGCCATTAAAGGCAACTATGCTTGTTGTAAGAGGTGACTGACAAGATTGGATGGTCAGGCTTTCTGACTTGGTTGATACGTCATCGGTTCCCAATTGCGCAGATCGATGCTCATGTTGTTGGTCAGTAGATTGTCTGGTCCAGACTAGATTATTTACAGACCGCTGCCATATGGCTGGAATATTGCTGAGTGCGGCGTAAAACTAAACTCACTCACTCTAATGATATACACCATTTCTACCAATATGTATCACTTCTACCGACATATATACCACTACTACCAATATGCACCGCTTCCTGCAAGCATGTAAGGAATATATTCCCTCTCGAAACATTTTCAATTCTGCTAACACATCTAACACTTCAATAAACAAGCACTTCGTCAAACAACATGTGCACCCTACAGACACCCAACCTGCTGGTGTTCTCTCGACAGTTAGTCGATAGCACACTTAATAATAACATTTTACTTTAATCTTAGCTTGAAAAAAACATGTCATTCACCCCATTTACAAAACCACACCCTCTCACTCAGTCCTAATGAACCACGCCCACTGCCAAAGTCTTATAAGAAAACATGTCACTTCAGTTTCACATTTGACTTCAGACATTTTCATCTCCTTCTTTCACCTTTTTGCTTCAACAGTTGTGGAGTTAAACATCTCAAATTCAGGGATACTGCATTTCAGTGGAGATAAATTACACAAATGTGCGTGAATATCTCCACACTTATCTGGTCTTGATGTGGTAGAGTAGGTCTGATTGTGAAATGATCACGCCTTCCTCGTTAAGGGGCTTCGCATGACACTTGGTACACACTTTCAGTACCTCTCATCTGGAAATACATGAGCTCTGAACTGTCATGTGTGGGTAAAGGCAGAATATGTCATGTACTGACGTCAGTATTGCGGGGAACCCCTCCCCCCACCCACCTCCAGAAATTTTGTATAGTTTTTAAACAGGAAATGGAAAATTTGTTCCAGTAAGTATTCTTAGCCGCAAGATGACTGTTTCTTCATTGGAAGGGATGTGTGTGAGTTATATGTTGGTGCACTTGTCAAACAAATTCTGTTGATTCGAAGACCTGATTATGATCGTAGAGTTATCAACACATGTACAGTGCAGAAACATACACCTGGATCACGTTTAACATTGTCCAGATATTGAGATAAAATATAACTTTATTATCCTGGAGGAAATTCTTTTTGCATCAAAATGGTCTCAAAATGAATATGAACACAATTCACTAAAACATATAAAATAATTGCATGTACAAAGGGAATGCTTGTTACACATAATGCAATGCACAATGAAATTGACATGATTCAATACAAATAAGTGCATAAGTAAAGAAGATGAATAATTCTAGTAGTCATCATCAGGTGATTGATGATGATGATGATGATGATGATGATGATGATGATGATGATGACGATGATGATGATTTCATATACACGCTGTGGTCCTGCCCAAGGTGTCCGTAAACTGGCATCACTAACTTGTCCTGTCGTCAGTAAACCAAGGCAGTCATGCGTTAGTGTCCACCTGTCTTGCAGTTGCGTTCAAAGGGCCGAGCCAAGATGGACATGGAAACCTTGCCTTCAGGAATCCCCTTTTTGAAATAAAAGAATTGGCCAACATTGCTCATGTCTAAAAGGAGAATGTACCTACCATTAATCTTTTTCTGTCCTTTCCTTCATGTCAAAACAGACATTGTTCTTTGTGCTGAATTAAAGATTTCCACCTGATCTGTACTTAATAACAGAGGAGCAATGTGGTAGCTTGATGCTTAAAGCATTCTCTTGTCACACTGAAGACCTGTACAATGTGTGAAACCCATTACTGGTGTCCCCCGCTGTGATATTGCTGGAATATTGCTTAAAGCAGCATAAAACTTATCTCACTCACACACTTCACTCACTCTCTCACTCGTTCACTCAACTGAGTATTCTTTTATATCAAAATATATTTTGTTATCATGAATAGTGTTTATGGTTGCATATTATAAATGAAGCAGCAAATATTTATTCCGCTAATATCAGAAAAAGATACTGCACAAAGCATAGGCAGTATTAATCTACCCCATAAGGGACAGTCAGGTAGCCTAATGGTAAAAGGATTATGGTCATCTTGCAAAGGTCTGGGTTTCACTTCCACATTGGTACAATGAGTGATATTACTGGAATGTTTCTAAGAGTGGCATTACTCTCTCACTGCTTCTCTAGTCACTTATGATTCGTATGTATCATATGCCTCGTACATGTTTTGGAACAAACAGATTGAAACAGGTGCTCCAAAACACTCCTGGCTTCAACAAAACATCTTTCGAAGCATGAGAGCAAGCATGTTATTCTTGAACACTTTGTGTACGAACATAACAAGGTCAGGAATTCAGAATGACATACGTGCCATATTTTGCCAAAGGGGATCATCACATTAGCACAAAATACATGATTACGACCATTTTTTGACCAACTTCAGACCTATCATGTAAAATGGTACCCACCTGTGCCATGTTTTTGAATGTGCATACAAGGCGTAGAATTGAAGAGATACGTATATCAGCCAAATGCCAGTACCTCTGTGTTTATTTGCAAAGAACCCGAACAGTTATGCCATCAAGGTAATAGGTCCAATGTCTTTACCCAAGAAACAATGCTGTTCGGATGCTGTAATGTTCCTAGCTGTAAAACGGTCATTTGCAGAATTTCCCCCTGCTGAGAAGTGTATGGGCTTCATAATGGCAAAAATGTGAAATTGAATTCTACATATTTCAACTCTGTGCCAAGGCTTTGGTGTATTTATTTTGAAGTATAGCAGAAAATTGGGATGGAAATTAAGACAATGCTGAAATAAACACAATTTATTTATCTTGTGCCAATTCTGGAACCCAGCTGGCTGACACCCAAAAGAATCTTGGTATAGAAAATAAGAACTTGGCAATCAAAGATACTGATCTGCTGCCTATTGTTGACACAAGGTACATGATCCTACAGAAATAAATTTGGTTGTTTCTAACAGAGTAGCTATAAGATGAGGCTGATATTACTCACAATAAGCCTCCCCTAACTGCATGAGATATTAGATAATGCCTGGATTGAGTAACACAAAATATCAAGAGATACAGGAAACTGTGGGTTGGATGATAAGGCTTGTTGTGTTGGTGCAGGAGAGGACAGGATAGGGGTCAGAACAACACCTTCCTGGTGAGTGAGGGTTTGTTGAAACTGGTTTTGTAGGTGCAGGAGGGGACAGGGTAGGGGTCAGAACAAAACCTCTCTGGTGAGCATGGGTTTGCTGAAGCTGGTTCTGTGGGTGAGAGGGGACAGTGCAGGGGTGAACCAGCACCTTTCTGGGGAGAGTGACTGGTTGTCTGGTGTCAGAAGTGACAGTGTAGGGGTCAGAATAATACCTCCCTGGTGAGTGTTGGTTTGCTGAAGCTGGTTGTGTAGGTGTGATGGGACAGTATAGAGGGGAACCCGCACCTTCCTGGAGAAAGTGACCGGTTGCCTAGTGTCAGAAGGGACAGTGTAGGGGTCTGAATAATACCTCCCTGGTGAGAGTGTTGGTTTGCTGAAGCTGGTTGTGTAGGTGTGAGGGGACAGTATAGAGGGGAACCCGCACCTTCCTGGAGAAAGTGACCGGTTGCCTAGTGTCAGAAGGGACAGTGTAGGGGTCTGAATAATACCTCCCTGGTGAGAGTGTTGGTTTGCTGAAGCTGGTTGTGTAGGTGTGAGGGGACAGTATAGAGGGGAACCCGCACCTTCCTGGAGAAAGTGACCGGTTGCCTAGTGTCAGAAGGGACAGTGTAGGGGTCTGAATAATACCTCCCTGGTGAGAGTGTTGGTTTGCTGAAGCTGGTTGTGTAGGTGTGAGGGGACAGTATAGAGGGGAACCCGCACCTTCCTGGAGAAAGTGACCGGTTGCCTAGTGTCAGAAGGGACAGTGTAGGGGTCAGAATAATACCTCCCTGGAGAAAGTGACCGGTTGCCTAGTGTCAGAAGGGACAGTGTAGGGGTCAAGACACAGGTGGAGGTTGCACAGTATGGCTAGGAAGCTGAAGAAAGGGTCCTTGTGTGAATGAACAGTAGTGTGGGCTTAGCGGCTATGATAATAAATGGGCATTGATAAGCAGACTGTATTGGTGGTATAGCTTATCAGAGGTGCTACTGATACAGGCTCAGGATAAGGGCTGGACATTTGTGATGTGTGAATAGCTTACGACCAGTGTGGTCAGTGCATTCAGTGATGTTTATCAGTATGAAGATACGACTGTGATAACCACATTCATACTGGTGGGGGTAGTAGTAGTAGTAGTAGTAGTAGTAGTAGTAGTAGTAGTAGTAGTAGTAGTAGTAGTAGTAGTAGTAGCAGCAGCAGCAGCAGCAGCAGCAGCAGCAGCAGCAGCAGCAGCAGCAGCAGCAGCAGCAGTAGTAGTTAAATCTACCAACAGCAGAAGCCGCCACAACAAGAGCGAGCATGATCTAGTCGCAATAAGTCTGCCATAAAAGTCCATATAGATGTAACATGTTCACTGGAGACATGCCTCCATTGCAGTTAGAGTAGAAGGTTTACTGGAGACACAGGTCTATTGATAGAACAAGTCTACTGTAGAGTGCAGACAAAGAAGAAGCTGGACCAGGAGGAAATGTTCTGCAGTAGATGATGCCATCCATTTTAAATCAACAACAGTAACAGCACCTACATTCTTGCAGCAACAGCAGCATTTATGGCAACTGCAGCTGTTGTTGTAGATTTCATGCTTGAAGAGTCGGACAACAAATGCAAACATTTGAGATGCACTTTTCTCTGACTACATGCAGCAGTCACTGAGACAAAGGTTAATTGGCGGTGTCTGCCATAGTGCTGCATTAAAAAAATCAGCTGTTCTCTAGAAACAGTGTAAAATTCCTTGTATGCTGTGGCCCTGTGTTGTTTCCTGAAACTTGGTCAGTTTTTTCTTGTGATAATTGGATGGTAGCAGACATATGAGTCAAGGCCTGTTTGCAAGTCCTGTTTTTACTGGACACTTGATACTTTAAATACCAGATCATGACCTACTTCAAGTATACGAGTGTTCTTTCATGTTTTTGAATTAAAATCTTAATAGGATCTTAAAATCTTAAGCTTTCAAGGAAGACTTTTTATGGCCATAATGTTCAACAGGTGCTTTGAAACTAGTGAATGTTAAAATGTTAATGTTTGTAAATGTCTCCATATTTGCATTATGCAGAAAATTATTTTAATTTTTTCTTCCTTAATATGTTTTTACAGGAAGCGTTTTAAGGAAACATGCATGAAGATGAATAATGCTTGTTTGTTTGTTCTGCTCTCTGAGACGTCAGAGTTCACTAGAAGTCAGGGAATGATATGAATCAGTTCTTTCAATCATGGCTGGTAACCCTGATGTAAATGTATGTCTCCTTGGATTATCTTACACCTGAACAAATGTTATTTGTTCCTAATTCAAAATCCAATTTTCATTGTTTCATTGAAGTTGTGAGCTTCTACGACCTGTATCACTTAAAGCCGTCTTCACACAGCAAAATAAAATTTGACAACACATGCTGTTGAAATTTAAAGATTTGCCAAACTCGTGCTTTTACATGTCAAGCATATTGTCAATTTTTTTGTCATTTGAGTGCCATGTTCCTATTGATGCAGTCACATGACAATTTCATTGAAGTTGACAACTCTTCCAACGTCAAACTCGAGTTTGACAACACCGAAAGTTTGATGGAAAAGTTTGTGAAAATAGAGACCGATCTTATTTCTTGACAACAGTTGGACAACTCTGAAATTGTTGTTGGTGGCGAGTTGTTGGAATGTTCACTATCAAACACAAGTTTGATAACATGAGTTGTCAAACTTTAGTTAATCATGTGAAGGTAGCTTTAGATTCTCTTCCCAGATCTAGCTGGAATGCTGTGATATAACAGAAGAATAAACCACTCACTCACCCAATAAAAACTGTTTGAAAGGCATTTAAAAGTTGGGCGACCATGAACATATCATGTATTCACACTCATTATAAGTCAAGCATGGGGTACTGCAAGGAGACATCTCAAGTCTCTGAATATTAATGAGGTTACTTAGTCATGAATATTCCACCAATATATATGAAGGTGTGAACTTGAATTTATTATGATATCTAATTAGAAGAATTTGAAAACAGTTGTTAACTTAAATGATGAGTTGGTGAATTGACATAAATCACTGTATACATCCAAAATGAAGTGAAAATGAGGTCTTTGGGTATTCTGAGTATTAAGATTTGATTTCTTGTAAATATCAGTGTGTAAGTAAGTTGATATGCTATCATGTCTATCGCCTCAGAAGGTAATTTGAAGGGATGTTGCTCTTGTTAGATGTACAATTAGCAAATGATGTACATTTTGCTTTAATGGTGTCTTATCAGCTGTATGAAATGATACCATGTTCGTATCATGCCTGCCTTCTATGTTAGGTAAACACTGTGAGATATTACACATCCTGACACATATCTAGTCAAAAATTCTCTCTCTCAGAACTCTTGATAAGAAAGGACATTTTCTTAACTTCTTTACATGAATAAATGCTACTGATGGATATCTCATGAAATGTACAGCATAAATTTGTCAAGATTATATGTTTACCTTTGATGGGTGTACTTCAAGTGATTTGGAAGTTAATGGTTAAACCTTTGAAGTAAGTTGTTTGTACATTAAGGCCAGCCTGTGTCATGATCTAACAAAGTGTTATGAGTTATTATTTAGCATGAGCCTGGAGTTGTAAATTTCTTCTTGACGTTTTAAGTGTGTGTGGCAGATTTCAAAGCTTTGATTTTGAAGGTGCGATTTCATTTTATAAATATTTGGGTGGGTTTTCCTTCAAGGAGGCTTTTAATCAGGCAGAAAATGTTCCTAGCAGACTTGAAGAGGTCTCAGTAAGCAGTGCACTAACGACACAGAGAGAGTATTAACGAGAGAAACAGGAGTTTATCATGCAGAGAAATCTTTTCTGTGGCGTTACGAGATAAGAGAGCATTGTGGTTTTCTTGAAGTTGATATTCAAATGAATATGTTTCAGTTTTCAAGAAGTTGACAAGCAAATGAATAAGATTCAGTCATAGTTTGATCCTATTTAATCTCATTAAAAATCATTCTGTTTTTGCTCTGCTACACAAAGCCAGATATGATTTTAATGGGATTGGGTCAGATGCATGCATTTATAGCATCTACAAATAAAGAAGGGATGCCATGATACATCGAACGATGCATCAATGCTTTTTCTAAAATCCAAAACCATATTGGTATTTAATTTTGAAAGTATTGGTTTCAATATGTTTATGTATCGTTCACATTTTGCAATTTATGTTATGAAAGTTATAAATGATTATTTTTTTCATTAACAAAGATGGGAAATTATAACTAATTGATCTCTGAAAATTAATAGATATCTTAATACATCTGTCAAATGGTGACAAGGGTATTGTGATACACATTGATTCATGAAACTTGTTTATCGAGACATCGTAAATATAAAGGAAATGCTATGAAACTGAGAGGTGATTTTTTTATGAAGAAAGACTGAACAGTTATGATGCAATAAATATTTAATATGATCTTACAATTTTAGAAATATTTGTTGTCATAACATGGCAAACTCGATAAATCTCTTAAATATTTAGGGTCAATTACATGAAGTTTACATCTGAATGTGCATTTGATCATTTTCAAACTGCTCAAGAAGAATTAATTATTTGTCATCTCTTCCTGATATTTGACTTTATTACATGAACTGTGAAATGTATAAATATTACACATAACTGAATTACTTAACTTGGCTGTTTAACATACTGTTAAATTATAACCATCATTAAATAATATATGTGGGCAGGTTCATTTCAAATCAGGAAGACATTTAGAAGTCAGCACATGGTATGACATGGCTATTACGTGCTTTAGGGTAGGATATAGTTACTCATATTCCCTATTATTTATCTGAATTTACAACCACAAGAAGGCTTCCATATCTGTCTCTTATCGCTTGAGACATGGGTACATGAGGAGAGACTAGGGGTTAAGAAGTTGAAGAATTTTGTCGCTGATAATGCCTTTATTCTCTTGAAATGGACATACTATCTATGACAGGAGGAGGTCATATCTCATGGAGGTCAGACAAGGGGTGTCAAAAGTACAAGAGATTTATTCAGGGATCATCAGGCCGTAGCTGTATTTTAAAATTTCAGGACATGGGGAAAAGTTTGGAATTTAAATTCAGGCAATGAATATGGCATTTCTTTTAAGGAGGGGAATGTTTTTGTTTCATTGTTCTTTGGAAAAAAACAACCTTGGATTGTGTTTACTCAAAAGTGTAGTTTACATTGATAATGATGGAGAAGATGAATGAGATTTTAATAACTATGACTTCACAGCTTAGCAGATAGAACTTGCTGTTTTGTGAGAATACAAAGGCCTATTTGGCATTGTCCTTACCTTTTTATACCACATAGACCTCATATTTGAAACTTAGAGTGAAAGAAGAGAAGTCCAGGAAGAGAATAACAGAAGTTCAGGGTCAATTCTTCAAAAAGATGCGACTCGATTTCTCTTTTTGTGTGTTTTCACAATCAGATTTTTTTTTCTATATTTGGAAAGGTAAAAACTTAAAGTGAGCAGGGTGAATGAAATTTTGGCTTCTATGAAGGCAGGTGTATTCGCAGGTGTTTGTTCCATAGAGAAGCTATAAGCTAATCAGGTCTTGACACAAGAATAACATCCATTGCTCAAAGGGGAGTGTTAAACTAAGCATATATTATATGCTAATTACCACCTTATAAACGACAGTGTCGCCCTGTGACCCCATCATGAGGATTGTATGAACACCAAGGGGCCCTCAAGTATGGGGAAACTTATCCCATATTCTAGAAACTGATCCTCAAGAAGAGAGGCAGTTGTGACACCCTCTCTCATATTGTGTACCCAGCATGTTGTTGAAGGTGTCAGTGGATTGGCGCTGCGTTTGACCAGCCTGATTCAAAGACCTCATGTCAACACAGCAATATGTGAACGGGGGCATACCATCCCTAGATTCATAAGTACTTTGTTCAATATTTGCTCCTCTTTTTCATGAAGGTTGGAACGTGCCAAACCAGCCTTGACATGACCGTGCCCCTAGAAAATCATATGTTGATGGTTAAATGCCATCTATTAGATCCTACACCCTACCTTTACTGCAATGTGTACCAGTCCCATTGTCCAATAATTGTTTGGGTATCTTTACTGATGGATGCCAAGGTTGACCTTTAGTGCTAAACGACCTCCATTTCCTGCCATTATGGGCAGTTTTTGTTGTGGTCCAATAAAGATAATTGTTTTATTTATTTTCCTTCCAATTGTTTTCTGGAACTTACGGAAACAGACAAGTGGCATATGCCAGAATCATTGATGGTGACTGTTTTATTCTCTCAATTTCGTTTCCGTGCAGCGTTTTATTATCAAGGTAATATGGTGATGTTTGTGGTGGGGTTGGTAGGTTGAATCTGTTTGTTTGACGTTCGATTTTGTGGAAGTTTGTCATGGACAAAATGAACATTGGGCACTGGACATCATATGAGGAGTTAGTGATCTGGGCCTAGATTTTCAAAGCTCTCTTAATTAATGATTAATTAATGTTAATGTATGACACTTACGACTGTCTTAGCACTAAGAGAGCTAGAAAAATCTAGGCCCTGTTCTTTACAATAGCAAAAATAGACAATGTTTTACAAATATTTTATGGCATTTGGTTATTGAGAGATGTAGATACATGTATTATAGACCACCATCGTAAACCTACGATGCAATGCAGCTCTTTGTTTTGTTTGTTTTATGTTTTTGTTTTATCTTGAATATTGTAAACAACTATTTTACACTTTTTAGAATCTATTTTATCAGATAGCTGAAGTTGGTCATTCGCTTTCATTTATCTTTATATTGTAAAATACTTTGAATAATTACTTCACAGGTCGAGGGAGAAAATGCAATAAAACATTAACACTATTTGCATATTTGTGTTTAAAAAAACTTACTTACTAAGTGATGTCCTAAGCATTGAAACTGAAAGAACAGATGTAATTTATGTTCAACACTGTCATATTCAGAACAAGAGATTGCGGAGCTTGAATTCAGAAAAATCTCAGTATTTGAATGTTATTTCCTGACTTCAGAGTCCATGTTTTACTGTATTACTCCTTAAAATCATTCTTCCTAAATGACCTTGTCAGTGAATCAGATTCCAATTTCATCACAGTTTTGATCACTGGTATGTCAATATCGTTGTATAATACTACCTGGAACTGTTGATAATATTGCTGGATTGTTGATGAGAGTGGTGTAAAATCAAACTGACTCACCAACTGTCATAACTTTTATTCAAATGGCCAATGTCCTATGTCCTTCCTGAATTAACCCAAATATTGTTGAAAGATGACAATGAAAATTTATATTATAAAGTGCACATATTTAGTGCACATATCCATGCAACTAGTACATGTTCAAGGTGCTTGATTGTTCCATTGATCAATTAATGTCTTTTTCTTTTTTGTTTGTTTTTAGTCCCATCTTTTTACATTTTTCCATCCTCTATTAAGCATTGATTGGTTAAGTGTACATCAGAATTTATGGCTGTTGTTGTAAATATAATTGCAGTACGCACGCACGCACGCACGCACGCACGCACGCACGCACGCACGCACGCACGCACGCACGCACGCACGCACGCACGCACGCACGCACGCACGCACGCACGCACGCACGCACGTTATATTTTGAATTAGCAACATATGCATCCATACAAATACACATACATATGTATACACTTATACACACACACACACATACATTCATAATACAAAACATTTTTTAAAAATTATGTGTTTTTTTCTGGTATTCTTTATTCAACTCGCTCACCACTTCACGTATAAACTTTCCCTTCTATTGCAGGTTTTGTTTGCGTTGAATCAGACGTTGTTCCAACATGAAGCATATCGGACCACAAAAGGATCTGTTCCGTATACCACAGAAGACCTGATAGACCATTATAACTGTGGAGACCTCAACTCCATTATATTCAACCATGATACGGCCCAGGTTCCGAACCTGGTGAACTCGTCACTCCCACCAAGTCAGTTAAAGACGGCCAAACGTATTGACCAGTATTTTAGAAGTGAACTTATTGTGAAACGAAATCATAGGATGTCACAGAGAGTGATGACACTTCTTAAAAAGTATCCCAAGAAAAGCTTTTTCTTTGCATTTGGTGCAGGTAAGTGGAATACCTTTTGTCATCATGATATTACCGTTTTACTTTTACAGGAACTGGTATGGAGTTATGTCAAAGAATACATATGGATGTTAATAAATCTACTTGATAGATAGAAATAGTTAAGTTTGTTGCAGGCATCATTGTATTGTTTTGTAATGGCACATCAAATACACCAATGTACTACTTTAAGAATATCAAGTTAGTGTGGTACAAACTGATATGCCTGATGACTTTAGTTTGCGTGTGCAAATTGTACATGTTGTAAATTGCATGGGTACATTGAGTAGGAACTTGTAGTAGATACATTAGTAGGTAATTTGAGTGGGTACATTCTGTGGGTGCATTGAGTAGGTACATTTAGTGGGTACATTCTGTAGGTACCTTGAGCTGACACATATGGTGAGTACATTCGGTGGGAACATTCAGTGGGTACTGTGTGGGTACACCGAGTGGGTATATTCTTAAGGAACATCCTGCTGGTACATTCTGTTGGTACATTGCACACTTTGAATATCCAGGAACCAAGATTGTTTTTAATCATTTTAGTTGAAAAGTGATAATGTTGAGTAGATCCAGTGAGAAATGTTATAGATATATGAAAGTGAATGAAATATATTCACATTATGAACTGATATAAGTTTATTATAAGATTCTGATTATGATAGCGAGTTAGTGGGTATGGTTTTGCACCACTTTTAGCAATATTCCAGCAATATCATAGCAGGGACACTAGAAATAGGCTTCACACATTGTACCCATGTGGGGAATCCAACCCGAGTCTTTGGTGTCACAAGCTAACGCTTTAACCACTCGGCTTCTCCACGGCCCAGTCTTTATAATCAGTATGTGTATATGAATCAGTATCTGATTCTACCAAACGAGGCACCCATCACAGATCCGCGTAAAGATCTAATTCCTTGCATGGCTGGATCAGCTTGTTAAAATTCCTGATCTTGTTAATAATGGTCACCATGTATGTTTAGGTTCTTCACAAATGAACCAAAGCTCTTTACACATCCAGTAAGTACCATTTGTAAACAAAGTTAAGATGTGAGATAAACTTAATGGGTTAAGCTCCATGCAGTGTTATTGTTGTCTAAGTGGTAATTTTAGCACCTATGAGATAAGCAACAGAGTAAACAAAGAGAAATTGTTTGTGTATTCTATGTATTGGTATGTGTTGTGTTTGTAAACAAATCACATGTGATTGGTATCAGGAATGGTGTCTGATAACAATATATAAAGGAGTTTGAAGTTTGTTGTGAGGCTGTTTGTTACTCACTGAGGTTTAACATGCCCTTGAACAGTGATTCAGCCCTGTCGATGCAAGTCAGCAAAATGTGTCAGCAAGTCCATAGACAAACACATTATTGGTGTTTATTTACCTCTAAAATGGAAACTCATGGTACTACTGCTGACAATAGATGGTAGCAAGCTTTGATGTCAACTCACTATCAGTGACTCCTGAGACAATCAAGGGGCACAACTCTGGACAACCAATTAAACACCTTGACCAACTTCTCTCCAGTTAATGTAAGAAAACTGAAGTCTTCTGGACATAGAGGTTACAAAAATATGACCTGCCAGGAAACTATGTTGTATGGATTTTAAAATGGTGACTCTTTCATATTCAAAATTAGTTTTTCCAGATATTGTGGAACACTTACGTTCAAGAGGATGTATTATCATTGAAAGCTTTGGTTTATTATGTTGAGTCACTCTATTGTCATTTTTCCTGAATCAGCAAGTTTGTCTTCACTTTCATCAGCTATTTTCAAACAAACAAAAATACTATTTTCATCATTTAGGAGTTTCCTCATTGGTTAACACTGACAGAGGTATTAGGCTCTTCAGCAGAAATATTCCCAACGTATGAAAGAACTTTGCATCAAGTAGACATACTCACAACAAAGATGTGCGATCGTAGACAAGCTGAGTTTCTATCAATATAGTTCTAGACAGTTTAGAATATTTAACCAGTATTTAATATCATTTAATACATGAAACTTTAAAAAGATTCTTTGAGAATAATTATTTTCTAGTTATTTACACTAAAACTTGAAAAATATGAACATTTGTAATTTATAATAATTGCTTGCTGAGGATGTAAGATTTAACATTTGACCAGTACTTCATATCTTGTATTTCATGAAGTTATGAAGTTTTTCTTTCTTAAATAACAATTTTTTTCAAATTACTTACACAGAAATAAAATAAACATAAAATTGAGATTTGTAAGTAATGATAATCACTTGTTAAGGACATAAGATTTGACACTCTAAGTGAAGTAAACTGTACATGTCTAGGATTAAGGTACTAAAACACCTGTATGGGGGCCTTGTATATTTCAACCAATTAATATCCACAAGGAAACAAAACTCTCCACTTGCAGACAACAGGCATTATTCAGATAAATACAAGTACACCCAGACACTGCTTGTCAGCTAAACTGACACCGATTCTTTGAAATTTATGATTTTTTTCTCTCCAGCTAAGGAGAAAGCCTTGTTTACTCAGAACCAATCAGATGAAATAATTAACGTATTACCCTTTGACCTGTTGCATGTCAGCGTAAAGCAGCATATAAATTTGGTAGACTCCATTTTAATGTTTCCTAATGAGGAAAAAAATCGGCTCAAAACAGACCATGATGAAATATGCCTAATGGTTAAAAGCTGTAATGATGTTAGGAGCGTGAACATGGTGTAGGAATTTGGAAAAACAGCAGATGAAAGTTTATGTCCAATTAATTGTAATTATAAGAAAAATGTCTGTGAGGATGTGGACTACATTTGTTGAACCTAGATGGCATTGTCAAAAATTTCAGGACATTTCAAGATCATGATTTGTTGAGGTTTTCTTATTTTTTATTTTTTGAAAACATGTGGATTTTACAGTTGCAGACTTCAGACATGTGGAAGCATTTGTGTTGTTAGTGATAAAGTTTTTAACCTTTTTGGTAAAAACAAAATACAAGGCAAACAAACAATCGTGGAACAAGTCTGTGATTAGCAGTTTAATTGGGCAAAACACCTGTCATTCTTTATTATGATTTGGGTTAAAACTGTACGTTTTCCTGCTGCAAATTGACTGACTTCCCTTTTGTAGTAGTTTACTTATTCCATGTGTTGTAAGTTGATGTCTGTTCATTTGGATGGCTAGACATGGTAACAGTTTTAAGAAATGTCCCCATAATCCAAGTCATATTAAGAAGGAAAAGGCTTTAAGTTCTTCAATATTATTTAAAATTTTTGTGTGTTTGTCAGTGTTCACAGTAGGTGATGTAAGAGTGGTACAGAAATAAAATTAGAAATATGCAGTCCAGATCTTTTGCGTGTGACATTTTCAGTACAATTCTGAATCATTTCAAAATTTATTGTTTTTCTGCATATTGTTGTTTTATGTTGTTTAAAACTTAGGTAGATCAGAATCTATGCATCCAAAACATGCATTCAAAATATATTTTGAGCATTTTTATTATATATTTGCGTGAAAAACGCAGGTTTCATCGTTAACACGAACAATGTGTGTCTTTAAGGTAATACTGGTAGTCAAGCAATAAATATAGTCAGTATGACATGTTGGATTTGTCTTCTGCTGAGTGGGAGTGCTTTTGTGGTGTGGTGAATGGTGCCCCTCCCCTCTGTCTGTAGGGGATAGAATTCTAAGATTCATTGTAAAGGACTTTTTTGATGTCATAAAGTTTGATTTTGATTTATTAATTTTATTTAAACAGTATTAACCTGGTCTAGTATCCTTATTGATGTTGTAATTATTTACATTGTAATGACAATTTATTTCTGGAAATTCTGCTTTAGTCACACAAAAATCCCTGTTTTATAGTCAAAGTAATAATAACTATCAACAGATGTAAGTTATGATTCAGATATTTTAACTCTTCTAATTTTCAGTTTTTAAGGTCCACAGATATAAAATGTTGAGAACCCAGCCCATCCAACATGTAAGGCTTAAGTTAGCATAAGGCTAGCGTTGAGACATGATTGTTGGAGTTGTATTACACAACTAGAAACCATTAACTTGGAAATTGTACGTTACATCTGAGTGAAATGGAATGATGAAACTCTTCTTCATTTCATTTCTCGCTGTCATTCATGACCTAGCTCATGATCAAGAGGTCTCATTCATCAATAATGTCTTGGATTGCAGCAAGAGGTCTCATTCATCAATAATGTCTTGGATTGCAGCACAAGCGAATCCGGAACATTTAGTTCAATGCGGACTTAATCAAATACGGCAATTTGCCCATAATGAACCTCATATTGAACTGTGTGCAACAGATTTAAACAATTGATAGTTTATAGCAACCTTATATTTCACAGGAAACCGATTGTTTTGACATGTGCCAACACACATTCCTTTGTGAGCTTTCCTGAAATTGCAACCATCACCAACTCAAACTGCTGCTTTTCTCTCACATTGCAGAAATATGTTTATGTTTATGCAAAGAGGGGTAAAATCGTCATATTATGGCCCCAGCTTGGGGGTATTTGCGTACTAAGTTCACTTTGTGAATATGAGAATAACAAATGTCAAAATTTATCGTCTTATGTTGGACTGAGGTATGTTTATATTATTATATAATGGGCAACATATATCTTTTTTTTCTTAGTTGCTTGTTGGAAATATTGTTTCTGAATTTGTAAAAATGTTATGGGTTTCATATGTGAAATTTGGGTTGTGATTTAGTTTGAAAACAAGTTGGAAATATAGTATTATTTGCTGTAGGATGTTTACAGTTATTTGGTTCTGTTTAAAAATGTTCTTAGTAGAAGTTTCAAGAAAGTTACAGTTTATGCTGACTTTGTATAAGAAAGGCATTAATTTATTTTAATGTTCCTTTGAAAAAGAATATATATTTTTGAAGCTCAAAATGGTTATTTAATTGCACATTTATGCATAGGGTAAAGCGCTACTCAAAATAAGTGAAAGAACACTCTATTCTGTCAAATTGTCACAGGTAAATCATCATGTCATGATGGACTAAAATTGGTACTGAGAAACAATCAGGTGTTTATTTTAATTTCAAATTTTTATTATTTCAAGTGTTAATTTATTTTGTCAGCTTGTTCATGATCCCAATACTAACAGTCATTTAGTTTGGATGATTGATAAAATGTGTGTGAATTATTGTTGTGTGACGTAAGTTTTAATCGACTTCATCCTTTCATAGTGATGATTACAGGTATATTTACAGGTAAAGGCACAGGTACTATTAAAGGTATATTAATCAAGCAAGAAATGTTGTCTTGATATAGGTGGGTGGTAGGGTGGCCTAATGGTTAAAGTGTTCACTCATCAAGCTGAAGACTGGATACAGGTTCCCGGCTGCCGCTTGTAAATATCATCATTGTTTGGCTGTATTAGACTAGTGTTCTATAGGTATTTCATACACTCAGTGACTGATCTTGGTTGTGTAGCACCCGTCATGAAGGCATTACTGATGTGCATTGCAATGGCAAGAATTTATGTTGAAATATCTTTTAAGTAACAGAATCATGTGGTGTTTTGATGTGTGTGATGGCTTGATGTCATTGGCATGGAACCAGCAGTAAGGTAGGGCCTAGCATATCTGTTTAACATGTGGTGCTTGGGAGCTATAGTGAGCCATGTGGGGCTCACCTGGGAAGATGGGAGAGAGAAGCACAGCTGACATGGGAAGGTTTATTGTTGGTCTGAGAGTTGCGGGGAGGGGAGGGGCACCTCACACTATGAGTGGCTAGGTGGGTGGGGTACAGTTGACAGTGGAATGTTTATTTGCTGGTGTGAGAATTGGAGGGAGGGGAGGGTGCACCTCACATTATGACTGGTTGGGTGGGTGGGGCACAGCTGACCGGGGAAGGTCTAGTGCTGGTCTGAGAATTGGAGGGAGGGGAGGGGCACCCGACATTTTGTCTGTAGGTAGGTGTGGCACAGTTGACTGGGGAAGGTTTATTGCTGGTTTGAGAGTTGGAAGGAAGGGAGGGGCACCTCACACACTGACTGGGTGGGTGGATGGGGCACAGTTGACAGGGGAAGGTTTATTGCCGGTCTGAGAATTGGAAAGAGGGGAGGGTGCACCTCACATTATGACTGGCTGGGTGGGTGGGGCACAGCTGACAGGAGAAGGTTTATTATTGGTCTGAGAATTGGACGGAGGGAAGGGGCACCTCACATTTTGTCTCTAGGTAGGTGTGGCACAGTTGACCGGGTAAGGTTTATTGCTGGTTTGAGAGTTGGAAGAAAGGGAGGGGCACCTCATATTTTCTGGCTAGGTGGGTGGGGCACAGTTGACAGGGACAGGTGTGTTGCTAGTCTGAGTTATAGTCAGGGAGCGGCACCTCATACTATGGCTGGCTTGGTGAGTGGGGCACAGCTGACGGTGGTGGGTTTAATGCTGGTCTGAGAGTTGGGGAGGGGGCAGGACTGGCTAGGTGGGTGGGGCATAACTCACAGGGTAAGGTATATTGCTAGTCTGAGAGGCAGATAGACTAGAGGTGGCACTCTGGACAGAAGCACTATCCATGAGATGTGACCAAAGAGATAGAGCATCATGGAGTAAGGTAGAGGATGGGTTGGAGAGGAGTGAGATGGAGAGTATGATAGAGCATCTTGGAGCAAGGTAGAGGGTGGGTTGGAGAGGAGTGAGGTGGAGAGTATTATAGAGCATAATGGAGCAAGGTAGAGGGTGGGTTGGAGAGGAGTGAGATGGAGAGTATGATAGAGCATCATTGAGCAAGGTAGAGGGTGGGTTGGAAAGGAGTGAGTTGGAGAGTATGATAGAGTATGATAGAGCAAGGTAGAGGATGGGTTGGAGAGGAGTGAGTTGGAGAGTATGATAGAGCATGATGGAGCAAGGTAGAGGGTGGGTTGGAGAGGAGTGAGATGGAGAGTATGATAGAGTATGATGGAGGAAGGTAGAGGGTGAGTTGGAGAGGAGTGAGGTGGAGAGTATGATAGAGTATGATGGAGGAAGGTAGAGGGTGGGTTGGAGAGGAGTGAGGTGGAGAGTATGATAGAGCATGATGGAGCAAGGTAGAGGGTGGGTTGGAGAGGAGTGAGATGGAGAGTATGATAGAGCATAATGGAGCAAGGTAGAGGGTGGGTTGGAGAGGAGTGAGATGGAGAGTATTATAGAGCATGATGGAGGAAGGTAGAGGGTGGGTTGGAGAGGAGTGAGATGGGGAGTATTATAGAGCATAATGGAGCAAGGTAGAGGGTGGGTTGGAGAGGAGTGAGATGGAGAGTATGATAGAGCATCATTGAGCAAGGTAGAGGGTGGGTTGGAGAGGAGTGAGGTGGAGAGTATGATAGAGTATAACGTAGCAAGGTAGAGGGTGGGTTGGAGAGGAGTGAGATGGAGAGTATTATAGAGCATAATGGAGCAAGGTAGAGGGTGGGTTGGAGAGGAGTGAGATGGAGAGTATTATAGAGCATAATGGAGCAAGGTAGAGGGTGGGTTGGAGAGGAGTGAGATGGAGAGTATGATAGAGCATCATTGAGCAAGGTAGAGGGTGGGTTGGAGAGGAGTGAGGTGGAGAGTATTATAGAGCATCATTGAGCAAAGTAGAGGGTGGGTTGGAGAGGAGTGAGGTGGAGAGTATGATAGAGCATCATTGAGCAAGGTAGGGTGGGTTGGAGAGGAGTGAGGTTACTAGGTGGGTCAGGTACAGCTGATGGAAGAAGGTTCATTGCTGGTCATTGAAGTGGGGTATGGTAGAGAGAAGAGTAGGGTCTCATAACAAACTCTTCTATTATCACAGTGTTAATATCATGAGTTGACCGGCAGCTGGAAGGTGATATCCTCACCTCCCCAAGCTCTGTACGTTACACAACACTGCTGTGTGCAAAACAATACCAGCTGAATATTGATGTGCAACAAATCATCCACAGCATGCTATGGGCAGAGCAAGGAGGGACCAGCTGACAAGGAGGTAGCTTTACTTTACAAATCCCAGCCCAGAAACATGGAATCAAGACACGCATACTACATTAATCGTTGGATGAATTTGGAAGCATGAAGGATGTTTCTTATCATATGTCTGACATTACAAGGGAGGCAGCGTGTGAGGACAGCAACATGGTTACGACATGGGCAACCAACATCGGTAACCTATGCTTCTGGAATGGAGGGCTCATTCACCTGAGATAACGCGTGTGTTTATCACTTCACTGGCTAATAATTTGACATTATAAACTGAATATTCTGCCATACTGGAACCATCTGCTTACCGTTCCTGGAGGCAAGAACCGGTTCCATTTTCCTGAACTATGGTTATCACTAGTCCTTGATTTTTTTGACAGACAACTTTTTAGTTTTCCTTCAGTCCTTGATTGAGTATTAACATTAGAACAGTTGTGCCATGTTTGGCCCGTGTCATTTGTTTGAGCCGTCACAAACTGATTAATTATTCCGCGCCGTGCATTTAGAGGGAATGGAATAAGCAAAGAATGGTTGCCTACATTTTCTCATTGTATGAGAAAGGTGCTGGTAAGGTTTCGTGACCTTGACCTTCATTTCAAGGTCAAAAGGGGAGGTTTTACCCTTGTCAGCAAGATATCTAAAGAACTGGTCACAGGATATTTTTCATATTTGACACCAAACTGTATCTAGGGATGGCATAGAGCCCATTTGATTTTGGTGACTTTCACATCATTTTCAAGGTTACATCAACACTTTGAATGTTTCAGCATATTCACATACATGTTTAGCTTGTCAGCAAGATATGTCAAGAACTGGTGACAGGATTTTCTTCATACTTGACACCAAGCTTCATCTAGAGATGGTGTAGGGCCCAGTTGATTTGGATGACCTTCACTTCATTTTCAAGGTCACTGTGCAGCTCTAAAGATTTCAGCACAAAGTTTGATTTTGTAATTTTGTAAACAATTTGTGACTCTCATGCTTGAACCATCTGTTAAAGCAAACTGACTATTGGTTTTCTGGAATCACTGCTGCACCAGAAAACATTTTAATTTTCATGGATTTTATTCTGTAGACTCAAATTATTACTTATGATATTACCACTGGGAGAAAAAGACCAAAACTGAAAAGTAACAAATTCTAACTCAAATAGATCAAAACTGCTGAAAAATAACAAATGCTAACGCAAATGAAAAGAAAAGTCTGATGTGTAAGGTGTTACGATGCCAAACTACTGGAATATCTGTCACTGATCTCTCACTGATGCTACTGAAAGTGTTTTTATCCCCCTGCATTAAATGCCAGTCGATGCCTTGTCTGTCCGTCCGTAGTCATTTTGTTTCTGGAGCGTAACTCAAAAACCGTTTAATATTTTTAGACCAAACTTGATAGATATAATAATCTGAACCTATGATTGTGCCTTTTGCTATTTACAGATTTTTGGTATTTTTATTTTTATTTTTTCCCATGGAACATTTTGGTGTCAGTCCAATGGTGGGGTGGGCTTCGTTTCCGAAGAACTCAAAAACCGTTCAATATTTTTCTGCAAAACTTAGTAGATATATCAATCAGAACCTAAAGTTGTGCTTTTTGGTATGTGCAGGTATTATGATTATTTTCTTGGTTTCCATGGAAACATTTTTGACTTGAGAGGTATGTGAAAGGTATGTTTCGTTTCTGGAGGGATTTATCATTTTCCCAGTTTCCACAGAAACGATTCTGACTTAATCTCAAAATGGAGGGATGGGCTTCATTTCTGGAGCACAACTCAAAAACTTTCAGCAAACCTGGGCAGATATGTGAGGCAGACCACAAAGTGGTGCCTTTTGCTATTTACAAAGTTTTGGCATTTCTGTTTCTCCCGCTTTCCATGGAAACAATTCGGATTTAGTCTCAAAAGGGAGGGATTGGCTTCGTTTCGGGAGCACAACTTGAAAACCATTTGATATCTTTCAACAGATCTTGGCAGATATATGAGACAGATCTTGAAGTGGTGCCTTTTGCTGTTTACAGATGTATGGCATTTATGTTTTTCATGACTTCCATGGAAACCATTCAAACTTAATGAAAGAATACATCAAGTAACTGTCAGATGATTTGTCCTTTCAAATATGGGGGGGGGCATATATGATATATGTCATCTTCTGATGACTCTTGTTGATATAGGTACAGGGTCAGTCTGTGTACACTGGTTCTTACACTAATCAGGACTGATCAGGCATGTTGGTGATAGCATGAGCACCAGTATATGGTTACAGGGCATGATATGTCTGATAACCAGATAACTATAGCAGTGAAAGCATTCGCTCATGACACTGAGGACTCAGATTTGATTCCAAGCCCATTTCTGGTGTTCACTGGCATTATGTTGCTGGAAAATTGCTAAAAGTGGTGTAAAACTAAACTCACTCACGACACTAAATTACAGAAATCAGGATGCATAACATTCCCTTGTTGACCGTTGCATAGTGTGAGGGAATTCTCCGCCACATTCAGCAATATTCTAGCTATATGACCATTGCATAGCGCTACAGGAGTCCATTCCACAAAGCTCTACGTTTGACTATTGTACCATGGCAACCAAATTCCCATATTTTAGCACTGACTTAAAGTTGTCATAACGCTATTATATTTTTATGAAACAGGGCCTGAGGTTAGTTTATTATGATGAGCCTTTTATGTTACAGTCATAGTTATCCAGTCATAAAGTTAAGACAACCACTGAACATAAATCACTTGCTGAGAGAAGCCATGATGGACTTCACATCAGCAAGGAGTAATGTTCAGGATATAACAAGTTATGTTATCATAAATTCCCTAGAGGATTAAAAGTCAGCACCAGCCCCTAGTGCTGCGATAGATGCCAGTGTCAGTGAGTTAGGTTTTATACTGCTTTTAACAATATTCCAGCAATATCATGGTAGGGGACACTAATAATGGGCCTTAAACATTGTACCCATGAGGGGAATCAAACCAGGATCTTCGGCATGACGAGCAAACGCTTCAGCCACTAGGCACTCCCACTATTCCAAAAGACGCTAGAAATAATAGCATTGGTTTTTCGGGTAATCAGATGTATCATGCCCTGTTAGCATATATTGGTGCTCATGCTATCAACCGCATGCATAGCTGAGAACTGATCAGTGTTAGGGCCAGTCTGCACAGGTTGTTAGTGTTTTACTCCTATTTTGACCATGTAAAGTCAAAGTTTTCTCTGAAAAACCTGAATTGAAGTGGATGCTATCCTACTCCAGATAATATGTCAACTCACTGAGTAGGGACTCTGAGGGAAAGTGAGGAGGTGTATGTTTGTCCGTCAAAACTCTCAAGACTACTTAGAGTTGAAAGCATCAAGACATTCAACTTTGATATTAGTCTAAACTGAAGGCCAGTTCCTCATCGAGATTCACAATCAATGGAATGCATGGTTGTGGTATGCCAGGTTTCTCCAGAACCGGAATCCTCTCTTCACTTGTATGTCAGATATGACACTCATGGAACTGGTTGAGATCATTTTGGAGCTGAATCCTTGATTAGGGAGGCCCCTTCGGGATCAAAAGATATTTTCATGTTTTGTACGCAGGATGGGTACATTGACAGCGATCAAGACTCATCCTGATTCATCCTGAGAGGAATATTTGATTTCCTGACATCGCTTGATTATTGGACCAGATCGTCTGTCGGGGGTGATTAATTAGAACCTTTCTCACCTCCTTCAGATGACACTGGAGAGTGCTTGTCAAGATATACTAGACAAGGTCTCACTGATTGCATGACTAGTTTTATGTTATACATTTTATCACCAAAGGATTGGAGTTTTGGAAGATATTGCAAGCTTTCTAATTTTTTATTGATGAAATGCAGATTCTGTTATGGTATTGATTTCAAATGAAGCGGGATCTAGTGAATGGTGGCTATTCTTAGCATTTTACTTAGTGGTATATATACCATTCAGAAAAAGTAGGGGATATTCCATTTTGTGATACTACTAGATAGTGCATATGAGAAAAAGTAACATATATATATCCATTCAGATGAAACATTTCCAAAGGAATAGAATAAATTGTCACATTTTCCCTTAATTTGTCTTCATTATCTGGTTCATCATTTTCCTTTTAGTAACCTTGTAAATCCAATATCCCCCAGTTTTGTAAGTGGTATATATAAAAAGAGACAAAATAAGAATTAGAGGTCAAGAGAGAAAGTAAATAAGACTGAAAGAATTAGGTTGGGAAAGTGTGAGGAGAAAACAGCTACACGTGATGAATAAGTTAGTTGGATTTATTGCTGCTTCTAGCAATATTTCTGCAATATCTTAATGTGGAACTGGGCTTTATGCATTGTTCACAGGTGGGACATTGAACCAGGTCTTGTTCGTGGGAAAATACTGTAACTAGTAGGTTGCTCCTTGGGCCTAATGGAACAGACAGAGACTAGTCAGAACTGGACCATCCAACCAGCATGTCTAGAAGCCACTGGGCAGCTGCATGGACTGCTGGACCACCTGGCAACACAAGGATGTAGAGAATATAAATAGCATCTTGGCAAACTGAAAGGGAAATATCTAGAAGTATTGGATGAATGACGGAAAGTAGATTTTTTAAATGGATGCGTGATCTTGAACCTCTTTTCTCATTTATATTGAGTTCCAACTGAATTTGAACTGAACTGAACTCACCCTGGTATAACTGTATGTGGTATAAAAGCATATTGATATGCTTCACTTCTGGCAACAAGTTGTAATATTATCCATAATACCCATGTTAATTGCAGAAACAGGCAGTAATAATAGATATATTACCCATGTTAATTGCTGAAACAGGCAGTAATAATTGATATATTACCCATGTTAATTGCAGAAACAGGCAGTACTAATAGATATATTACCCATGTTAATTGCTGAAACAGGCAGTAATAATAGATATATTACCCATGCTAATTGCAGAAACAGGTAGTAATAATAGATATATTACCCATGTTAATTGCAGAAACAGGTAGTAATAATAGATATATTACCCATGTTAATTGCTGAAACAGGCAGTAATAATAGATATATTACCCATGTTAATTGCTGAAACAGGCAGTAATAATTGATATATTACCCATGTTAATTGCAGAAACAGGCAGTACTAATAGATATATTACCCATGTTAATTGCAGAAACAGGCAGTAATAATAGATATATTACCCATGTTAATTGCAGAAACAGGCAGTAATAATAGATATATTACCCATGTTAATTGCTGAAACAGGTGGTAATATTAGCCATATTGCCCAAATTACCCATGTTAATTGCTGAAACAGGTAGTAATAATAGCCACATTGACCAAATTACCCATGCTAATTGCTGAAGCAAGTAGTAATATTTTTGCCATATTACCCATATTAATTGATGAAACAGGTAGTAATAATAATATAATAGCCATATTATCCATGTAAATTTGCTTCAGCAAGTAGTGATATTAGCCACATTACTCAGAGAAATTGCTGAGGCATGTAGTAATATTAGCCATATTACCCATGTAATTATTTCTGAGACAGGTAGTAATATTGACCATAGTACCCCCCATAGTATGTGAAACAAGTAATAATATTTGCCAAGCCTATGATGGGGTAGTAAGCATTTATGAAAGAGCTACAACTCTATTTTGATTTTGCATCTAACACAGTGATCCACAGAGAAAACATATTAATAACTCTAATTTCAAACATTATAAGCATCTCACAAGTTTAGCCAAGTATATTCCTTCCTGTCTTATGAGTGTTTGATGAGCAGTTTGTTCCGCACTGTGGCAACACCACTATATAATACACGTCCATCATGTACTTGCCAAGGACAGTAATTGTCAAAAGCCATTGAATTCTTGTCAATTTATCTTTGTGTCCCATCAGTCCAACTCAAGATTTATCATTACCATGATGCAAAGATGTCATTAAATATATACCAACTCATTTACATCAGCCTAAGCGGCTTACTTTTCGATGAAGACTATTTGCAATGTTATTCGGCTCAATCATATGTGAAAAATCGGACAAAATTAACAGCATTACCAAGTAACTAAGCCAATTTGGGTTAACAGTGGCAGTAAGATTGAGTTTTACAAATCTCTCACGTTCCACCATGTATTTACCTCATTGATTGGTGGCCACTATGTTGTGTCTGGGTGGCGTTCCTGTGATTTCTCAGCAATTCCTTGTAATTTGGCGTTCATTCACATCAGCAAATTTCCTTTCTGAGATTCCTTCAGTCTGAAGTGTTGTGGCGGGGAAATGGCATAATTAGTTGGCATTGATTTTATTTGATTTACAGGAATGCCATACATTTGTTGAAGATGTGTGATGATGTTGGTATTCATGATGATGATGATGATAATGATGATGATTGTTGTATCACTTTGTTGACGTCATCATAGTGATGATGGTTGTGACGACGACGATGATGATGATGTTGGTAAGGACATGGTATTACTTCATTGCCCTCAGTGGGGATGATGACGATGATGATGATGATGATGATGATGATGATGATGATGATGATGATGATGATGATGATGATGGTGGTGATGATGATGATGGTGATGGTGGTGTTGATGATGCTCATCATCATCATCATGATAGAACATCTATGTCTGTTCACTCCTTCATGCTCAAAAAATGCCTCATAGCCCTGAGCCTAGGCAATAGCATGGCAACACTGAAAAAAGTTTGCTTTATGTCTGTTTTTTATTCCACTGACAGATCTTTCCAGATGCTTATCAGAATCTCAAGCAGCACATTTTTTTCTATGTATAGTTTGTGAATATACTTGCACTCTGAGTAACAACTGAATGATTCAGACTGGTTATCAGATTTGGATTTTAACAAGACCGTCACTGGAAATTAATTAACTTCTAAATAACACAAATTTGGAACAAATAAGCATGCACATGTCACGTTTATAGAAGTTCAACCTATAAATGTTTCTAATTAATGCCAGAGGCCATGGTGAAATGAAATCAGGTGTAGTATATTTATTGTTTTTGTGGCTCTAAATTGTTTCTTACTGACACCTGCAGGTGTTGCTATTGATAGGTGTTGCTTTTCAATCCCTGCAGAACAATAGCAATGGTAACACCTCTGTACGTGCAGCACCACTGAAGAAATGCTTTGGATTTACGAAGTTTACATTAAATATATCGCAGTCAGAACAATGGGTACTCATGCACTTCTACCGACATGTTGTATTATAGGGTGCCTCTATTTTGAAAATGAATATATCATGAGTGATTATCGATTAATGTATATTCTGTCTACCTACTTTATCTTTAAGCCATATTCAGGTAATGTCAAAGGAAGGGATAACAGACATGGTATTGAACATTGTGGCATGTGTGTGGAAAATTATGGAGTGAGTTTTTGTGAGTGAAAATTATTATGGAGTGTGTATGGTTTTGTGCCACTTTTAGCGATATTCCAGCAAACTTATGGCATTGTACTCTTGTGGAGAATCCAACCTAGGTCTTTTAGCGTGATGAGCAAATGCCTTATCCATTAAGCTACTCCACTGCCCCAGAAACTTTTATGTTCCCAAACAATAATGTTTAGTAATATTTCCTCCAGAGGTTAAAGAAAAGCATATGTTAAAGAAAGGGTTAAAGTAAAGGTTTTCTCCACATGATTCATAAATTCAGAAACACTCTCACTCACTCACTCACTCACTCACTCACTCACTCACTCACTCACTCACTCACTCACTCACTCACTCACTCACTCACAGGAACTAATTCTTGTATTCACTGAAGCATGTTTAATCTGATGCAGGTGAAACCCAAGGATCATGTAGGTTGTCAGCTTACTTCATTATATATATCATTGGACAACGATATATTTATTTTCAATAGCGTGTGAAGCCGTCATGAGTCACACAAACCAGAATCTGCTCTCTCAGTGTTTGTTGATTTAGTGAAATAAAACCTAATTCCCCTGTAGTTGATTTTAAAATGTAAACTGAGATTTTGATCTGGCTAAATTTCCTTTCCAAACACACCTTTGAAATTCAATATGATTGTAAAAATAATAAATACTTTGTTCTTTGCAGTTGTATTTAGTATATTTAGTAATTTGATGAATTGTATAAATAATTAGAACAATCATGGCTTGTTTTACTCTATTTGTAAGGGTTTCTGTTCCTTTTTTTAAACTAAACAGATCATAAAGGTCTATGTGAATTTCAAGATCAATCTCTGACAAAATAAATACTTCCATCATTGCCGCCCAACACTCAAATGTAGATCCACCTCACATTACAATCCGTGTTTATAAACCCATCAAAAAGACATTACTTCAATAAGGAGTAAACTTGCACAAGTCTCAAAGGTGAACAGAAATAGTTTAAACGATAATTTCTAAGAAAAATAATGCATAAGAGACCAGTGTAGTCCTCCGCTTATCTAGACTTGCCTCTTTTAAAGACAAAATTGATATACATCCATGGGCTCAGCATTCAGTACAGCCTTCGAGGAAGGCTAGTGGTACATATATATACTCAAGGGGAGGATCTTTAGTAACATTAAAGCATATAACAGAATAAAAGGGAGAGGCCATTGTATCTTTTGAGCATATAATACAATGGGAGGTAGAATGTTATGACATTTTAAAGCATTTACTTTCTGTTAATAATTTAGGAGAGAGAATCAATTGAATCTTTGAAGCATATATTAGAATAGATGGGAGAAATTGTCATATCTTTGAAGCATTTACTCTGGGGTATCAGAAGAGATAATCATTTCAATGTTTGAAGTATATAATAGAAAACAAGGAAGAATGTTTTGAATCTTTGATGCATATAATAGAAAAGAAGGAAGAATCATTTGAATCTTTGAAGTATATAATGGAAAAGAAGGAGTGAGTGAATACAGTTTTATGCCGCTTTTAGCAATATTCCAGCAATATCACGGCGGGGGACACTAGACAATGGGCTTCACATACTGTACCCATGTGGGGAATCGAACCCAGTTCTTCAGCATGATGAGCTAATGCTTTAACCACCATACTACCCCACTGCCCAAGAAAAGAAGAAAGAAACATTTGGATCTTTGAAGCATATGATAGAATAGATAGGAGAATCTTTAATTTCTTTAAAGCATTTCTCTGGGGTAATCGAACAGAAGAGAGAATCCTTTGGATCTTGGAATCATACAATAGGAAAAAAATGGGAATTTTTTTATCTTTAAAGTATAATTGAACATAAAAGATAATAATTTGGATTTGGGAGGAATATAATACATAGGGGAAGGTGAATCATTTGTCTTCAAAATCTGTAATAGCATTAGAAGCAGAAGAAATGAATTAATTTTACAAAACTTGTGACAAATTACCAACTTTATCATGATAATTTTGCACATATAATACCACTGACTGAATTTAGTTTTATGCCGCATCTAGCAGTATTCCAGCCATATCATGGTACAACATATACTACCAGTAGTATATGAGGCCATGTAAATCTCCAACAGCATGTTCAGCCCTGTACATCATGGTCTGAATGGCTGCCAAGCAGTAGACATGCCCAAGATGAAATTCAGCTTGAGCTATCTTGAGGCTACCAATTCTAAATCAAAATCATCAATGAAAAAAACTGATTATTTTGTTTGTATGTCTGAGCTGTGTCTGTTTGACTAGTATGTGTGGCATTCATGCCACCCTTCCCTGAAATTACAGTCAAGCGAAAATAATTTCGGAGATCATTTACAAAATCAACAGTGATGTGCTCCCAGCCCTATTGCCCTGCTAATGCTGCAGACGTGTGTTGTGGCCACATTAAAGAGTTTCTCTCACTCGGAGGATACTCTTCCTTTGCCACAGAAAGGAAGTCCGCAGTAGCTTATCTTTCGCCCCTGAAGTGCTTGAGTCGTGCTGTAGATGTGAACTGCACTCAGGTATACTCCTTACAGGGTAGTGTAGTCTGACTGCTTGTGTCATATCGTCTAGTCATGTTGCAAGTATGTGCGCAGATGGTCTGTTTGGCGCTGTCATGCAGGGCTTGTCCTAACGTCTGATGTCATTTTTACTACCCCTATGCCTTTCAGAGAGTCATATGCATATAATATGGGATAAATTTTTTAAATCATTTGAATTCGTTCACTTGCCACTGCATTAAAAATGTACAGTATTAACCTGAGGATGTTCAACACAGATTGTGTCAAATATACAAGATTTCTGTGTTAGGGCAATCCCTAACCTTCATCTTGATATATATCATCTTGACCCATGTTCATCAAGCACCCATCAATCTGTATGCTCATGATCCATATCCATCAGTACCCATCCATCTATACCCTCTTGACCCATGCCCATCCATCTGTATAAATGTGATCTATATCCATAAGGCAACCATCCATCAAGCACCCATCAATCTGTATCCTCATGATCCATATCCATCAGTACCCATCCATCTATACCCTCTTGACCATGCCCATCCATCTGTATAAATGTAATCTATATCCATAAGGCAACCATCCATCAAGCACCCATCCATCTGTATCTTCATTATTCATATTCATCTATCAAACCTAGCACTCATCCATCTGTATCCTCATTCATTTTCATCAAGCGCCCATCCATATATGTCTTCATTATCCATATCCATTAAATACACATCCGTGTGTGTGCATGTGTGTTCATGTGTGTGTGTATTGGAAATGAGTTAGTTAAATAGATCATATACACCTCATGTTTGCTGTCTGTCTTATAACAACATGTCAGCTGAGATGGACAATGACTCGATTTAGTTATACAATAGTATTAATTGACCATGGACCTAGATCTGGTGCAGACACACTGTGAACCACCACACCACTGGGCCAGAATGAGGGGTGGATTCCCCACATGGGTACAATGTGTGAAGCCCATTTATTGTGCCCCTGAGCCCATTTTCTGGTCTCCGCTGCCATGATATTGCTGGAATATTGCTAAAAGTTGCGTAAAACTTAACTCACTCACTCACTCACTATTGTGCCTCCGAATGTGATGTTGCTGGAATGGTGTTAAAAGTGGCATAAAAGAAAGAAATTTAAGATATGAAATACTGGTGAATTAAAACATTTTCATCTAAAGTAACACAACTTTGATGCTTGCTTAAAATGTAGTACAAGTATTCAAGCATATTTAGAGGCATTCTCGAGAACAGATATATTCAATATCATCGAAGTTACTACAGCATCTATAAAGTGTCATACAGCTCTAAACATGTCTTTGTCAAATAACATGTTTAATGATACTGATATGTAAATATTCATGTAATTCATACAGACATGTTTCTTAGGAAAGAAATATTATATCAGGGTTGTATATTTAGACTTCACTGTTTATTATTGCGAGACATTTCAGAACCCACCAGGCATGTAAAAAGACGCTATAAGCTCTCATAAAACCTGTTTAAGTGATATTTCACATGCGCGGTTGTAAAAGATTATTAGTTCACAATAATAAGGTCATGCCAAGACCTTAGGAAGTCATTAAAGCACAGAGAAAAATTATCGCATCTCAAATATGCATCATTTATATGCGCCCCAGCCTTGTCACACCCCAGGTAAATCTTAGCACGAGGTAGTAACATGTTGCAGCGTGGGCGGAGAGGTGATCAGGAGGAAATAATTTCTACACAGAATTTCTTTGAAGCTTAGAGTCAAAATATGAAGCTCTTAAAGGGATAGTGTCTGACCTGTAGCATTTTTAAATGTGTAGTGAGAAGCTGTATCATGTGAAAGATGTGTGTTAGCTATGGTATCTTAAGAGCATGGTAGTGTAAAAGAGTTAGAAATGTCATAGTTGCGTCAGACCTGTAGTAACTTAATTTGGAGTGCCTGAGCTGTAGGATCTGAAAGGTTTAGTGCCTGAGCGTGTACTGTAGTATGTCAAATTGTAGTGCCTTTCACTGTAGCATGTTAAAGATGTAGTGCCTGAGCTGAAGTAGCTTTAACTGGAGCTGTAGTATCTTAAAGGTGTAGTGCCTTTCTCTGTAGTATCTTAAAACTGGAGTGCCTTTTATTGTATTTAAAAGGTGTAGTGCCTGAGCTGTAATGACTTTAGCTGTAATTAGACGGAAGTGAACTTCTCTGTAGTACCTTAAAATTGTAGAGTTTTTTGTGGTAGTATCTTAAGGATGCAGTTCCAGAGCTGCAGTAACTTTAATTGGAGTACCTGACCTGTAGTAGCTTAAAAGTGTGGTAGCTTTCACTGTAGTATCTAATGGTACAGTAACTGAGCTGTAGTAGCTTAAAGATGTAGTATCTTAAAGGTAGTATCTTAAGGGTGTAGTGCCTGAGCTGTTGTATCTTTAATGTGCCTGAGCTGTATTTTATAGGGGGCAGTGTCAGAGCTGTATATTAAGGGTACAGTGCCTGAGCTGTAGTATAATGAGGCTACAGTGCCTGAGCTGCAGTATGTGTTGAGGGTGCAGTGCCTGAGCTGTAGTATACTATGGGTACAGGACCTGAGCTGTAGTAAGTTAAAGGTACAGTGCCCAAGCTGTAGCATTTTAAAGGTACAGTGCTTGAGCTGTGGTAAATAAAGGTACAGTGTCTGAGCTGTGGTAAATTTAAGGTACCATGACTGAGCTGTGGTAAATTAAAGGTACCATGTCTGAGCTGTGTTAAAATAAAGGTACAGTGCCTGAGCTGTGGTAAATTAAAGGTACCATGTCTGAGCTGTGTTAAAATAAAGGTATAGTGCCTGAGCTGTGGTAATTAAAGGTACAGTGCCTGAGCTGTGGCAAATTAAAGGTATAGAGCCTGAGCTGTAGCTTCTTAAAGGTGTAGTGTTTTAGATGTCGAATCTTAAAGGTTAGAACTGGAGCAGGTTTAATGTCAGTTTCAGTGTCTGAAAGTTGTTGTATCTGAACAGCAGTGTCTTAAAGGCGAGAGTCCATAGCATATCAACAATGTAGAACCTGGATTGTAATGCTATAGAGTCATTATGTTGAGAAGAGGACTTATTTCATTCAAGCATCTTTAGCATGTGTCAGCAACAATAATAAATGTTATCAACCATTTAACAGAATCTCTATAAATGTAGAATTTGTCCTACATATATTTCTGGTAATAAAATACAAAACTGTTCAGACAAATTTTTGTCATATTATGTATCCATTCCTTTGATTAATGAATAAGTATAGACAAACTGTCGGAGTCTTCCTCTCACTGAAACAAAGGACTTGGTGTATACAGGTTCACAGGCTGGTTGTGTACGATGATAGCCAAAAACTACCTCTGTGTTCCCTTGCTCACTTCAAAGCCATTTCATCAGTGTCAATGTTAATTCGTCTACAGTGATAGGAAGCACTCACCAGTTGTACACAGTTTACTGCTAACGTCTCCAGACAGCTTTAAACAGACAAAGTTAATTTAGTTTTCTGCAAAAACCATACCCTGCAAGAGAAACAAACAGTTTAGGAGTCAAGATAAAAGAGACAAATTGCTAATTCCCTTGATTTTTGTTCAAAACTGTTTATCAAAGAATTCACTTTTGCCTTTTGATGATATGGGTCATAAGTATTTTGTGGAAGAGAAATTTAGAATAAAAGAAATGAAATAGAATTCTTTAAGATACAGTATATCTTTTAGGTTTTAAAAAGACTATTAACTACACAAAGTCTGTAACTTAATTTTTTTTTCATATATACCACATCACATCTTATAAGTAATGGAAATATATCATGTCCTTTGTAACAGGGTTTTTGAAAGGGTTAATACACTATTTATTAATTGATGCAAATAGACATATATTTCAATCACTAATATTTTGGTATGGGTGTTCAAGAAAATACTGATGACATTTAGTTACTAATATGAGGCCAGGCCAGTTTAATTTCCTGATTTACAGATTTTTGACTCGTGAAAGCCTAAATGTAGGAGGGGAAAAAAATAAATGAATAATTACTTTCAAATACTACAGTTTTTTGTTCTGGCAATTCATAATGTTTATGTGGGGCAAAAAATATAACAAAAATGTACTTGTGAATATACTCTGGAAAGAATATGACTAGTAGAAAACAAGAAATAAATTTGATCTGGCCTGATGAAAGCGGTACATGGAATGGCCTTATGGTTACTGTCACTGATTCAACTTGCTGATGGCACTGGTTCTACATGAGACTCTAGTGCTTCCTGTCATGTGAAGTGACAACTTGACATATGTCAACCAAGTCAGTGAGCCAGATCACCTGATCCAGCTAGTTCCCTTTAATGGTTCCTTTTAAGATTGGGATGAGTTCTGTAGATGAGTTCTGACCCGGATCTTCACTTGTGGATGGAGGGGGTGAGCTGGGGGTATCATTGGTCAACTATGCAGCAGCTTATGAATATCTTTATTTGTGCAGATGTACACATGCCAAAGATTTTTCACAGACCAGGATAATGGTGACTAGTTAGCTGAGATAAATAGTCATACAGTCTTAACTTCATGACTGAAGGTAAATCTAATAAATCAGCTTTACCCAGAATGCAGCAGTCCAAATGTCGTCATCATGAAGATGTTTTAAGGGATTTTAATTTCATAAAAATATTTAACCTTTTTAACCGAACATGGCAGTTCCATGACACCATTAACATGATGTACCTGTGATGTACATGATAGTCACTCAACAATATTTTCTGCCTCATCTGGGTAGCAGGGGTTACAAATCA
This sequence comes from Haliotis asinina, assembly GCF_037392515.1. Lineage (NCBI taxonomy): Eukaryota > Metazoa > Mollusca > Gastropoda > Lepetellida > Haliotidae > Haliotis > Haliotis asinina. The sequence goes on from NC_090286.1 coordinate 43,066,459, forward strand.
AAGAAAAGCAAGCTTTGATATGAAAAAAGTGATTCTGGAAGCTTTTGATCTATTGCATTGCACTGTCTCACCCACCAAGGATTGGGCTGTACTTTCAGAAGCAGTGCAAATGTCATGTTTATTTCACCAGATTGTGATGGTTAGGTAAACATGCCAATCATGTTCTATCCCATCCTGAAATGTATCAGAAGATGCTTAGTCCGAGATGTTATGCTGTGTGTTGATAATTGTGCCAGTCACAATTTTCACCTGCATTCACCAGTTGGATTTTTTGTTCCTTTTAACAAAAGTCCACTTGTTTAACACTCTAACAACAGAAACTTTATGTACAAAGTACACCTGTGTTATTGAAGATTTATTAAGCATAGATTTTGGTAGAAAATGTGCAAGTTTGTAGTTGATTGATAGAGAATCTGTCTTATATTTATGTATATATATATATGTCTTTTGTAAGGTTGATAGATCTGTTTTATTATGTGGAAAAAAAACTCATGGACAGTCGATTTTTGTCTTTAAAAATATGACTGGGATAAAATTGGAGCAGTTGGCTCATATTACATCACATTTTATGTTTGAGTGAGTGAGTGAGTTATGGGTTTGACACCCTTGAGGATGGTTATGTTATGATGTATCAGCTAAAAGTGGGAGGAGAACCTTAAGTGATGCCACATGGAATGGTACAGACAAACCATCATGCATATTCATACTGACAAAATCTTGGGAATCAAACCCAGCATCTGCATGATCAACAAACCCTTTAACCTATGAAGATCTGGGTTACGACTAGTTTCCACAACACATGCTTGTTGCAACAGCCAACAAAGAGAGCAGATGGTCAGGCTCACTGACGTAGTTGACAGGTCACCACATTTCAGTTTTGTAGATCGTTACTCATGATGTTGACCACTGGATTGTCTGGTCTGGACTTGATTATTTACAGATCATGTTCATACAGCTGGAATATTGTTGAGTGCTGCATTAAACAACAAACAAACAAACACTTGAACCACTGGACCAACTTGGATGAGGTCTAATCCTGACAGCAAGGCCCATTGTTTATTAATTTCATCAATAAATACATGTTTGCAATATATTTTTACTTCTATTTTTGACTGATGTCTTTAGCATGGATGATAAGGATATCTGATGGCAGGACAATTCACATTCATGTCCAAGATGGCAAAGTCAGACATGAATGGCCATTAGAAACAACAGCTTTAGCTTCAAATTCCATCTTGTTTTATTAGGACAGGAATAAGTTGACAAGTAAGGATTCAGGGGTCAGTGTTTTAGATATAACTGTCATGCCATATTCTAGGCTGCATGATAGTCAGAATATAATATTATGAATCCATATTCAGAATTCTTAGCCCCAATTATTGTATTTCTCTAGGGCCAGTATGCCAATCAAATCTGATAGAGGAAATCATAGTCTGCATCGTTTGGCCATAATTACTTTAAAAACATCTGAAATCCTTGCATGAAGCATCGGTGGCTGAAGGCTTTTTTACATCTCGGTGATCTTGTCAACTTCAACAACCATTTCCTTGTCCTAATGAGGATACTATGGTAAAATCTGGTTCATAAATACTTTCATGAGACAGATATTGTGTTCTTTGAGTATTGATTTAATGTCAGAGATAAATATTTACATGTATTTCTTCACGTTTCATTGCATTAAAAGTTGCTCTTTTGCCTTCCAGGACATTTTCTTGGCAACAATACCATAATCAACCATTTACAAGAAGCAGGATTCAATGTAACACACACTGCCTCAGATGAAGAAATACCAGTGTAAGTATTTTCTGCTTTCATTAATATGTAAGTTCTTCCCTTGAGTGTAGCTGTCTCTTTAGTTCAAAGTTGGTCCACTCATTGGCAAAGAAATCAACCATCACATTTTGAGTATCAACTTTTGGCTGATTACAAATAATCAGTTGTAGCTGAGTCATGTAGTTTCGGTAAGCAATGCACACTATAGTTAAAAATGTTAGCTATGAACTTCTCGCCAGTTCAGCCATTGTACAAAAACTGAGCTATGACCTTCTATCAGAATTAGCCACAGTTAAAATAAAGATTAGCTACGATCTTCTATCAGGATCGGCCACAGTTAACAGAAAGGTTAGCTATGATCTTCTATCAGGATTGGACATAGTTAAAAGAATGGTTAGCTATGATCTTCTATCAGGATTGGCAATAGTTAAAAGAAAGGTTAGTTATGACCCTCTATCAGGATCAGCCACAGTTAACAGAAAGTTTAGTTATGATCTTCTATCAGGATCGGCAATAGTTAAAAGAAAGGTTAGCTATGATCTTCTGTCCACTTCGGCCATAATTACAGGAAAAGTTTGCAATGATCTACTGTTGGGATCAACTACAGTTAAAGGAAACATCAGCTACGATGTTCTATCAGGATTGACCATAGTTAAACTAAGCAATGACTGTAAAGAGACAGAATAGCCATGAACAAATATCACTGACAATCGGTGACTACACCAGGTGTCATGAAGAGTAGCTACAGCAACCAGGTCTCACACTGATGCCACCTGGTAGCTCTCCAGACAATCAAATACGGCAAAAGACTGGAAAGAAAACAAAAGACTTCTTTTAGGAAGTTATATACATTCCAGGTAACGCGTCTTCTGCATTAAATATATAAACCTCAGATAAGAGAAACTTTGAAGTGACACACTGAGTTAAGAAATCTCTGAAAGATGGAAATAAAATTGAAATATGTCCAGAGGATTTTTTTTTTTAAATAAGAAGACTCAAAAGACTGTACTGTTTGCCTTCCCCCATCGCTTTGAAAGAAGAACCACATGTTTATTTATCAAGTGTTTATCAGCATTTATCAAGTGAGTGAGTTATTTGACATATTTTACACAGCGTCCCGGATTGAATGCCTTTGATATGACATAGTTTTATGAGTTTTGAACTGTTGGTAAAAAGTGGTAAAATTTGGCCGCTTTCTTAATTATCTGAAATGGTGTCATGAACATGTCATTGAATATTTGATAAATAGTGACATTAAAGTGTAAATTTATGTTTATCACTTTAAAGGACTATTGAGCGTATGGAAATAAAACCTGAAATAAGTATTTTGGGAGATACTATATTTTGAAATTGTATTAAGTAGGGGTATTGTTAGGTAATAAATGTCATGTTTGTCCCATTAGAGTGATATTTTTTAATATCATTTTATGACAAATGCATTCTAAATGACATTTATGGTAGTGACATCAATGTGATCTGATGTATTATGTAAGATTTGCAAAGTGTTTATGAAATAGTTGAGATGATGATTGATTGACATTTTGCGGAAATGATTTGATTTTCAAATGTTTTGCATCACTAATTCAGACTCATAGGAACCAGATTTGCTCATGATAGGTCAAAAAGATTAAAAGAAAATTCCAACTGCCAGGTCATGTGTCATCATCATCATCATCATCATCATCATCATCATTAATCACTGTCAGTTACCATGAATAGCTGTATTGTGCACACAAGCACTATGTTTAGAGTTCATAGTCTATCGTTGTTTATTGATTAATTGATCAAATCATAACTTGTTATGATAAAATGTTATCTATTTTCATACTGATATGAATGGAATTTCATTTCCCCAGTGCCGATAGTGGTTTTAACCAAGGGAGGTTACTCTGTTATGTTTACATGTTGTCACTCGAACTTGACTCTTTGGCTGACTCTGATTTAAAAAGTCATTCCTTGTCAATATAAAGCTTTTTCCGTATGTTTTTTGAAAGGTAGTTTACTATACTACTAAAGCAAATTACTATCTGTAATGAGGCGCGATTTGATCATTATTAGCGTGAATCGCGCAATCACGCGTCCTAGAATAGACACTGCAGATGTTAGACAGCATGTAGATAACTTTTTTCATTTGGCTTTTTCAATATTTACACAATATTCAAACTTCAGGACACAATATTACCATCTGAGGAATGATACACATGATTATAATGTCATATGCGCAGATGAAAGTATCTTCATCGTCAACTGATAAAGTATCATCTAAATAGAGTTTCATTTTTCCCTTAGACACAATGCATTTTCCAAATTTAAAATCTTCCTGTGCCTCCAGCTACTTAATGAACCTTAAATATTTTCATTGATTGTGATAGAAATCACTTATTAGAGTGTACATTGCGAAAAAAGAGAAAAACTCATTTTGGTAATTTTCTCCTCCCTGACCCCCTTTGGGGGGTCACGGAGGGAAACACACACACACACACACCCCAGTCATATTAGCTGGTTGTGAGCACAAAGGTAGCCAAGTTGTTACAGTGTTGGCTCACTCGCCATTGCCTGGGTTTGATTCCCTGAGTATGCAACAATGAAGTGCATACCTTTTTTTTTTTTATTTATTTATTATCCATTGTTATCTTAGTCACCTTCATCACAAAAAGAATGGAGTATTGTTAGAAGGGATTTAAAATTTTCTCACTCACACCTCCTATGTCTATTTCTAGATTGCCCGAGTCACATAATTCTAAGAAATCCAATAAACCTCGGAGAAACTTTTTGGCTGACGTGACCTCCGAGTTCCCCCTCCCCTCGGATGTGCTCTATGGAGATATCCAGTATCTATTCAAGAAAAGGTATATCCTTTAAAGCTAGAGTTAGCATGGCAGATTTTACCTGTGAAATTTTTAACTGAAGTCATACCACAATTCCTGTAAGATTTTCAACACGCTGTATTTTTCATTCAGAGTCAAAAAGGACTCTTCAAGACAGACACAGAGACCGGTTTCATTTTTGGACAAAATCTTGCGGCAAACATCTTTTCTAATACCCAAACTGGACTTACAAATTTCCTACTTCATGTTATATAACAGCAGCCTGTGTTTCAGTTTGTATTTCACTGAAACTTTTGAAAACATAAATATTTTTTCCACAAGTTCATTTACTGTAGAATCCTGTATAAATTTATTGTCTCAGTCTATTGAACTGTGATTCATGGTTAATCAAATTGTCATTTACGCTTTGACATCTGTACATGACCTAAATCAAGCCAGCATTGGATAAGAACAACTCATATGACCGAGCAAATTTGACATTACATCTTTCAAGCTTTTCAATTCTGATACCTGTGAGTACAGGAAGCCTCTCCCTGGGGATTGGAGGACCTTACCTAGTCAACTGCATTTGATTGTTCCTTAAAGGACCTTGACCTTTCCCAAATCTCACCTTGAACTCATATTAAAATTGAAAGGAAAGAGTTATGCATTTTCTGTAAGTGTTCATTGTTTTATAGGAATTGTGGTTTAAAGACAGAATGATTAACAACAAGGCTATGATAGATCTGATTTGTTCTTATTTCAGTTCAATAAATTATTTGGTTTTGAAGCTTTTAATATGTCCTTATCTAAGAATATCTAGAAATTAAGACAAGTAACAATCTGCATGCATACTGGTGAACAATATATGGGATTTTTCTTTGATATTAAGTTTGATGCTATATTGCTTCGCATGCAGACTACAGTCATGGCAGTTTCATTTTTTTTTTGTCAAGGCTTCCTTTACAATGCTTACTCAGATCTTCATTTCATCATTTGCATTGCATGTTCTTTGGGGCATTCAAAGCTTGGTAGAAACTAAATCAGATTAAATGTCTACTAACCATCACAGTTTGGTGGAGGAACGTTTTACCAGTTTATCTGCTCCTAAGGAACATATCAGATGTTGACATGGTGCATCATCCAGGTTACATGTTGTCTGTAAACAGTTGACATTTTGCCTGAATAATTTGACATTAATTTCCTCATACATGTTCCTTAATTTAAAAGTCACTTGTACATGAACATTTATATATTTTAGGTGATAAGATTAGAATAAGAATTAGTGCTAAGAACTTTTCAAATTTAGTTCCAAGTTATGCTTTGAGACTGCAATATTCAGATGGTCTGAACACGGTAAGTCTTATATTGCTTCAAGTATTGCCAAATTTGTTTGGAACGTTATCGTTAGTACCTAACTACTGCAGTTTGTCTTTGACATTCTTTCTGTATAGATTTTATTGCATAACTCTCGCTTTTTGTCTCAATAGGCTTGATATATGTTGTGTGGGTAATAGTTTGGTAAGGCAAAAATTGTGTGTGCTTATTTTATAGCTTTATTTTTCACTCAGAAAATACAGTTGGAGTGAGGTGAGCTGCAGAATTCTTGGCACAATATTATGTTTTTGTAATTTGAAAGGGGTAGAAGTTAAAATATATAAAATATATAAATTATCATCTTTTTCATGCTCATTTTCTTCAGATTTAACCAAAAAAATGAATTTGCATTCATCATCTGTGTCTCGTCATCGTGTCTGTTATTGTATACTGAACCACAAAAGAAACGCAAGTTTAAAAAAGAATTAAATCTCATAAAAGTAAGCATTCATGTTTATTTAAAAACTTGGGGAAAAAAACCCAACAGAGTTGTATTTCCTTTGCAGTTCAGTACACTTTTGTTATGTCTATGTGGAGATGTTATCTCAGATTGTCAATGTGTGGCATGTATGATACAGGATCAGACATGAACAACGGCGCCGCAAGCAGCGGCGGAAACAGATGAAGGCCAGGCAGCGGCAGAAGCAGCTGGATGCCCTATGGAGTAGTCTTGATGTTGACAGGTATGAATGGATCAGGTGTACACAGGTGTAAACTGGGACAGGCAGGAAGGTATCAGAAGTGTACAGGTGTTAATTAGGTGGGAAGGTGTCAGAAGTACACAGGTGTTAATTAGATAGGAAGATGTCATATGTACATAGGCATTTTCTGGGACAGGTTGAAAGGTATCAAAAGTATACAAGTGTTAACTGGGATAGTTAGGAAGGTGTTAGAAATACACAGGTCTTAACATGGACAGGTAGACAGGTGTCATAAGTACACATGTTAACTGGGACACGTAAGGAGGTGTTAACATTGAGTTGTGTTATGACAGGTAGAAATGGATCATTAGTGATTATTATTAGGTCTTCTTTTCTCATCAGTTTTATTGCAAGTCCTTTTATTCCCTTTCAGTTTGCCCTTTGACCACAGAGGAAAACGAAAAAGAAAGAAAAATAGTGGTGCCAGAAAAACATTCAATGATCTGTGGGTCAGAATGGATGGAGATGGGTAAGTAGGTGATACGTATGTCATCATTACTTATATTTTTGCTACAGAGCCTGACTCTTAGCATTTGCAAATCCAAAGTCCAGATATTTTTCGTGTAGTACAAGTTAGTTTAACAAATAGATACTTCTGCTGTGGGTTGGGGTAAAAGTTGAAAAGAAACATACATGTGTCTCACAGTTGCAATCAACACAAAACATTAATTTAAAGTGATCTGGTATTCCTAACATACCAGTTTGTTTGTAAAATATTAAGATGGACTATTCATTTCTGACAATCATGTCCACTTCTGTTCTAGGCCTGATTACCTTCAAGAGGCGGAGACTCCTCCCAAACATCGCCAGACAACATTTCCGCCTGTTAACAAGTATTCCTTTTACCAAAGTGGAGCTTCAAACCTCCAGTCTACAGTCTTGTCATTGTGCTTGGCAATAATATGCTACACCAACATATGATTGGTCAACAGTAGTCATGTGATGACATTGTGCTGCAGAAATGGAGAAAAATGACTCTAATTGGACAATAATACATGAAGTGATTAGAAAAGTATTGTGATTGGTCAGTTTGGATCATGTGATGAGCTATGATTGGTGAGAAGGGATCATGTGAAGACCAGATTCTCTGTGATTGGTTTGGAGATGTGTACATGTGATAAAGACTTTCTTGTTGTTGAATTCCAGACTGATTAAGTCACAGGGAAAGTGGTACATATGTTATTGTCATTGTAATATAGTGAAACATATTAGCTGCCAAATATACTGAGATAACTTATTTGAATTTCATTGTTTGATCCACCGTATCCAAGACATATATGACTGAGAACAGGTTATCTATGACAGATTGTCTATTGACTTCAAGGCATTTGCTGTCCTATTGTCACAGGCTTGCAAAGAAAAATATATACCATTAAAAAAAGTACTGATAAAATGCAAATCATGAAGCCAGGGAGGAAACAGATTATGAAGAGAAGTGAAGGGAAAATGTGACAACTTATTCCATTCCTTTGGAAATGTTTCCACTGTATCTGTATATCACTTTTCTCATATACACTGGCTTTGGTTAGCAGTAGGTTCGCAAAATGGAACAACCTCTACCTTTTTTTATGGTATATGATCCCTGAAATAAGTGTATAATAAGACTGAATGATTCCTGTAGAGAACCCTCAAGTGGTAAGGAACCCTAGTCTGAAGTCTCTGGAGCTGGGAGGATTACAGGTGGCTGGAACTGGATGGGATGGAGAACGAGAGTGTGAATGAATCAAGATGGCCAGGTGCCTGTAAGGGATACTCATGCTCCAAGGCTAGGACACACCATCATTGAAATGTATTCCATATCTCTGAGAATCTGCCATGAATGTTACTTTTGATCTGAGTCTAGCATATATTTTGAAATATGGTGAAAATTTGTGGTAATGACACAGGTTTTACCAAGTTGTTGAGTTTCCATTCAGCTGCTGTGCCAGTGGTTATACCTTATACCAAAGTTGAATTCCATCCTATGAAGTGATCTGTTAGCGTTAGTCACATAGGACAGTTAGACAAGCCGTACAGAGCTTTCTTAAAGAGGCACTGGGACTCTTGATCTGGTGTCAAGTTTCAGTATAGATCCAGAAGATGTGTTCAGTGTTTTGAGTGAAACTGCAACATGGCCTCTAAGTTACCTTGGTGATAATCAGTAGCTAGGATTCATGATTATTGCATTTTATTCAAAGGTCATTGTGGTTTCTGCTTCCTCAGCCGATGATAAGGATGTTATGAAATGGTGTCATTTCTGGTGCCAGGGTTATTATGGTTTCTGCTTCCACAGCTGATGATATGGATGTTATGAGATTGTATTATTCCTGGCGCCAGTGTCATCATGGTTTCTGCTTCCACAGCTGATGATATGGATGTAATGAGATGGTACCATTCCTTGCGCCAGTGTCTTCATGGTTTCTGCATCCACAGCTGATGATGTGGATGTTGTGAGATGGTACCATTCCTGGCACCATTGTGTCATCATGGTTTCTGCTTCCACAGCTGATGATGTGGATGTTATGAGATGGTACCATTCCTGGGGCAATTGTTGTCATGGTTTCTGCCTCCTCAGCTGGTGATGTGGATTTTACGAATTGGTGCCATTCCTGGTGCTATTGTCATCATGGTTCCTGCTTCTTCAGCTGATAATGTGGAGGTTATGAAATGGTACCATTCCTTGCCCCAGTGTCATCATGGTTTCTGCTTCCACAGCTGATTAAGATGTTGTTTCTGTCCATTTTCATACCATGTTTTAAAAGCCTTTTGTGTTTAAAGTCCCGAGATTTCAACATTTTAGATTTGACAGGTTCCGGTTCTCTAAAGGGAAGCAACCTTGTACAGTGATGTCGTGGCACCTGAGATGACTGAGCCACCTGTGCAACCTTCTATGACAGTAGCAGTCTGTAAGCAGTATGACAATCAGGATACCCAAGCTTTCAGAGAAGAGAGAGATGGTTGTGAGAGAAATTATCTGTGATTGCTCTAGATTGTATGCTATTTTGCAGAAACGTTATCACCATGGTTTCCACGCCTTGTCAGTTTATCATCATGGTTACCATGTCTTGTTGGTTATTGTCATGGAAACCATGGCTTGTCACTTTTCATCATGGTCACCATGTCTTGTCAGTTATTGTCATGGATACCATGTTTTGTCAGTTCATCATGGTTACCATGTCTTGTCAGTTATTGTCATGGATACCATGTTTTGTCAGTTATCACAATGGATACCAAAGTCTTGTTAGTTATCTTCATGGACTCTACCATGTCTTACAGATTTTGCTATGGATACCTTGATTTGTATGTTTGTTTTGTGTTGTTCATTGTACATAGAGTTGTTCCTGTTATGTTTGGGAATGTGAATATTTCAAACTCAAAATCGAAAAACAGATAATGGAAAGATTATCTCGGAATGCCCAGGTGTGGATACGAGCTAGTTTGCAGGCCTTGACTATTTGAGGAAACCTTAAGTGAGTGAGTGAGTATGGTTTAGTGCCGTTTTTAGCAATATTCTAGCAATATGATGGCAAGGTACACCACAAGTGGGCTTCACACATTGTACCCATGTGAGGAAACAAACCCAGATCTTCAGTGTGATGAACCAGTGTTCTGATCACTAAACTACCCCAAAGCCCTGAAGAAACCTTAAGAGTTGAGCTCTTGTATCAATTACTGGGTAACTTATGCCTCATGGTGAACCAACCCACAGCAATTAGAATGATACGCAGTCAGACTTAGACGCTTCAGTTCAGTTTAAAAACTTTTTCATTTTGGAAAACAATACTGAATAAAGAGCTTTATGTTTCATGAAAAAAACTGCCAAGTACAACCAATTTCAGTGTCCTAGTTTTCTAAGGTTCTTCATTGTTTATATTTCAGTGTAAATACCTGAATGTTGACTAACATCAGTGAAAGCTATGGCAATTCATTAAAAACTCATTTACTTATCAAAACCCAAAACATTAGATCAGTGTCATTTATTATGGTTGATCTTAAAAGAAGAATCTTATCTCCACTGTCCAAGTAATCTAGATAATTGGATTTGTAAAATGTTTTCGGAGAACTGATGGTTGCAATAATTGAAGTGCGGTACATATCATGTGTATACATCAAGTTTGTACTTGGTCCCCCATTGATTTAAACTACACCAAAACCAAAGATAAAGAACATAGATTGATCTTGTGTGGGGAGACACCTTGGGATCTGCCCTCAACCAATCATCACAGTTGCTTCAACTCCTACACCGACAACTGGTGCCTTTATCGTCTAAACACAATTATGCCTGTCAAATGAGGATGGTGGGTAATCTTAGAAAGTAAATATTTACGTAACTTATTGCCTCACTTGGTTGAGGAGCAAGTGTTACAGGACCTGGAGGAAGAGTTAAATACTATTCGCCGACAGATATAATTAAATCAGAGAATCTCATTGGCTGAGAGTGGCCTGACATGACGGAGTTTACAAATTAATTTAGTGTCAGTTTGTGTTGACAAGTGCTATGAGACTGGTTGCCTGTATCTGGGTGGGTTTGTTGTTGCTATTAAATGTTATGTCTATCAGGAAGCCGTCTTACCTAACGTTGCAGATGTGTTCATAGATACCTAGATTTTGTGATCATGTATGTTTTTCTGCTTATGTTTTTCATTTGGGGATAAATATTTTACTGATGCTTTAACAATGATGTTGAATATTATGAATACATGATGTATTTTAAGAGTGAATTGGTTATTAATTTTGTGATGCAATGATTTAGTTTACAAAGATAAGATATGTTATTTCCAAAGTATGTATCATATTGTACTCGCAAAGATAAGAGAGAAGCTGATCTGGTGATCTGAATTCTTTGTTTTATGTGAAAAGGACCCAACAGAAACGTTTAAACATTGACTAATATTGATAAATCAATGATATATATTTCATTCACTATCTGTATGCTTGTAAGTAGGTATTATCACCCATAAGCAGATCAGCGTGAACTCCACTTCGAAGCAAGCAAAGTACTTGCGATATTGCATTTATACACAGGGAGTAGATGTCATATAGTCCGAGATATCAGTGTTGGTGAAGAATGAGGGGTTAGACTATTTTCATTTAATAGCATTTAATCCCATATACAAGAGCTTTAAGGGGAGGTGCAATACCTTGTTCCAAGGACTGGGAATTTCCATTATAAAGTTCATCTGACTTGTCTAGTTCTAGACATGAAAGTATTCACATATTTTTACATATTTTCTCATGGCTATGAGCAGTGCTGAAAGTTGCAATAAGCAAATTTACCATTTTTTTTTTTTCATTTTTAAGCATTAGCTTGCATGTTTGTTATCCATACCGTAGATAATAGTAGTATTTTTCTCATTATTTCTTATGTGATATGTAAACCTTTGGTAGAAAGAGTCTCATTTCCTTTTCAGTATGAGCCAAAAAGACTGATTAATTTAGATTCTTGTTTAGCAGATCTTCTAATGCCAGGATGCAGGACATAAATCTGAATACACAAATTGATCAGTGTTTACTTAAGGCCAGTTACATTTTTAAAAAAAAAATTATTTATCTATTTTTTTTTTTTTTTTTTTTCATAAAATTAAGATTACCAGTGTTTGGATTATTCAAAACACATGAAAGTATGTTTTCACAATTGTCACTTTGGGAAAAAAGGTTGACCCAGTTTTAACAGGTAGTGGTGTAAAATATCTCGAAGAAGACATTTCCTCATCAGAATTTTCATACAAAATTCTAAATTAAGGAATAAACACCTATAGGGCAAGTGATGCTCGAAATCCATTTGTGTATTTGGAGCCCTCAAGACAAAACACTTACTTGTAAATTGTGTTGATATGGAAGGAATGAATGATTGTGGTTGATGAGTTGGACCTACTTATCATATGGCAATATGATAAATTATATAGAAGGACTGGTGATACTTCTAGGTATTTTGAATATGGAAAAAAGATAACTCACAAAGTAAATGGTTATTCTGTCTGATAGTGGTATGACTTCATGTTCCAAATAATTACCTTGTGCTGCTTTCATGAAATGAATGAGTGCTACAAAGGTTTTACAGACTATTAACACAGGGTACAATAAGAAGGAAACATTTTTTTAAGTTAAGTTACTTCTGTTGTGAATACATGATGTGAGGCCAGAACAGTTTTTCCAGGAAGTTGCAGGAAGTTGGTCTAAATATTAGGAAACAGAAAATAATTGCTGTTTTGGCTAAACTCATGTTTATATGAATTCATACTTGCATTTTGTGAATTAATGTTTAAGATGTTTTATGAAAAGATAATTCACATGAAGTTAACCTGGCTCTGTAGTAATTTTACCTTGTCTGTCTTGCCAAGTTTGTATTGTATTTCTAGCAGTTTTTCTGTATGTATGTTGGCAGATTTAGCTTGTATATTTTGGCAATTTTACTTTGAGTTTCTGGCAATTTTAGCTTTTGTAATTTTGGCAATGTTCATAAACAGGACAAACAACTGAGCTGGTCTAACGATGTACGTTTGCTCTATCATGGTGTTAACGGTGTGACTGTCACAGTTTGCTAAATTTCCATTTGTTACAAGTTTTAAGAAATCACAATTATCACTTCATACGACATCCTGTATTTGTACATTTTGTTGTAAAAGCATGTTCATATTCTATATATATAATAGCTTGTACAAAGTGTCATTGACTATTTATGTGTTGTATATTGCGGATGTCACTCATACGCTGTGTAAATGACGTCTGATGATCAGCTGTTTTCTCTACCTCAGTGAATGGAGCAATACACGCAATCAATACACAGTGTATTCTCATTATAACATTGTTGAATAAATGTCAAATATTGGACCTCTTCTTGTGCTGTATCAGAGTGTTTGACTATGATTGGTTGGAAGGGCCGTAGACACCATTATGAAAGAGTTTTCTGCTAAAAAAGGTTGGGCAAGCCGTCAATAGTAACTAAATGTAAAGCTTTGCAACCTGTTTGGCTTACCTGAAGAAAATCGGCTCGCTGCGTGTCTGGTTGGTACAATGGAGTTAGACGATGTCACATGGCGGGTTTATGTTTGTTTGTTTTATACTGTGTTGGTGTTATATCACACATGCTCCATCTATATGGCGGCACTCTGTAAATAATTAAGTCTGGACCATACAATCCAGTGATCAGGAACAAGAACATTTATTCAAGCAATTGTGATACGATGACGTGTGTCAACCCAGTTAGAAAGCCTGAACATTTGATACGCTAGTTGCCGCTTTCGACAAGAATGAGTGGCTGAGGACCAATTCTAACCTGGATCTTCAGGTTTGTATGATATTGCCTTGAACAGTATTCCAGTTACATGTACTAGTATATGACATTGTGTCAGTGTAAGATGTCTACCACTTTGACACACAGGAATGATGTCAACAAACCTATAAACATCATTGGGATGAACCAGGATTCAGGCACTCTCTTACATCTTTATTTTTCTGTTGTTAAATGCTACACTCACCAATACTGCAGCTACAACTGTAAATAATGGAGTCTGGACCAGACAATCCAGTGACTGACATCATGTGGATTGATTTATGCAACTTGGATGCATGCATGAACCCAGTGAACGAGTTTGACCACCCTATCCCGCCTTGTACAAGCATAGGTTGCTGAAGACCATTTATAACACAGATCTTAATGGGCTTATATCTGAGTGAGTGAGTGTAATCCTATGCATAACCCCACTATACAACGCAGATAAAAACTGACTTGAGCCAAACCTGTTAGTGTTTGGAATCGGTTGAAATCTCAGAATTTGATGAATAATTCATTACCAACGAACAAACATCCAAATAAAATTGGTTAGCGTCATTTTTCTGACTCTCCAATTCAGGTTAATCCAGGTATAACATGATGCAACTTGCTACTTTAAGGAAAGGAATAATACGTCATGAACACAAACTTCCTGGAGTATTCAAGACATATATAGTCTTGGCTTTACAGTTAGTGAAGTGAGCTTTCTAATGAGGACACATTTTTTCAGGCCCTAGCAACCTCGAAGATATGTTCCATTTTTCAAATGCTTAAACAGAAGTTCCAAACCAGTTTGTGTTCAACTATGAGAAAATGTGATGCATTCCTTGGTCACTTGGTCACTGAGACCAATCTTCCATTGTTTCCGTGGGAACACCACTGTGCATCTCAGACTGGTGCCAAGGGAAATAATCATGTAAAGCTCATAAGCCTTATTTCTCACAACCATATTTACCTACTCTGGAACAGTGCAGTATGTACTAGGACCATGCAGAATGCCTGTTGCTGCATCTGCATGTGACTGAATAGCCACAAACCTACAGAAGCAACACAAGCTGTCAGGGAGGCTAGTTCCAGATTTCAGGTTTATTTAAGACCTTCTGACACTATTTACAAACTCACAAAGGCCTGTTGGCAGCAGATGGTTGGACCACCCAGTCTCCGAATCCCACCAAATGCCAGTACCCGATTGGTTAGATTGACCAAACATTAGCTAAAGTGATGTTGTTCTTCTTGGGAAATTTCTGGCAGAAATGTTGCCATTATTGATAAAATTGTTTCTACTTCCTACTTGACCTGACAGATTGAAGATAAAACGTGTAATCACTGGCCCCATATACCAGGAAATAGGATTCACCAGATAGTTTCAGGTAGCTATATCACACCTGTCAGAGACTGTTACAGTGACGGGTACCCTAATGATTAAAGTGTTGGATCATCACATCAAAGACCAGGGTTCAAATATGGACAAGGGCACAATGTGTGACGCCCATTTCTGGGGTTGTCTCCCACCATGAAGTTGCTGGAATATTGTTTAAACTGGCGTACACTCAGTCAGTCAGTGTTACAGTGAGTGTATGTTGCATTCTGCGGTGGTCAGCAATATTAAAGCTCTGTGACAGCATCAAAATAACACAATTTCACCAAAATTGTGATACCAATGTTATGTTCAGGTGCACTAACCCTTAGTCTCTGAATAAATGTAACAACAAATTCTTAAATTTTAATATTGAGGATTCTCAGTAAAAGGGGAGAGGTCTGAGGAATTCTAGACTTGCTTTATTTAGGGCTTAAACGTTGCAGGAAACTCTAGGCAATAGGAAAAAAATGGAATAGGGGACTCTGAGTTAGCTGTTCGAGTTGCAAGAATGGTGAGCTGAATTTCAGTTTATGTCTTTTCAAAACTTATCGAACTTTGGTTTTCTGGTAATGATGAAAGCTGACCTGTGTGTAGCTGTGTGTCCGAATTTTGGTGCCAGCCCAGTTGACAAGAATACTCCACTCAGATACAGCGAATGAGTGTTGTGGTTTGTTGGTGACAATTTGACATTCTGATTAGAGTCCCAGGCTGTGATTTTACATAAAAACATAAATCAGAAATACAAATAATGATGCACCCATCCTGTCCTGTGAGATTACGAAATGGTCAGTCCCTTCACATGAATATGAATGATTGTTGGTCAAGTGATGTAAACTACTGTCATAAAACCGCAAATGGACTACTAATTCTTGTTCATTACAACCATGGTTTAATGATACATTTCAACAATATGTACTGTGAAGTCTGTTTAAAATTAGAGGTAAAATAATAACTCCATATTAACCAGGAGTGACTTTGGTTTCACGCTGCTTTTAGCAATATTCCAGCATTATCATGGCGGGGGACACCAGAAATGGGATGGCGGGGACACCAGAAATGGGATGGCGGGGACACCAGAAATGGGATGGCGGGGACACCAGAAATGGGATGGCGGGGACTCCAGAAATGGGATGGTGGGGGCACCAGAAATGGGATGGCGGGACACCAGAAATGGGATGGCGGGGACACCAGAAATGGGATGGCGGGGACACCAGAAATGGGATGGCGGGGACACCAGAAATGGGATGGTGGGGACACCAGAAATGGGATTCACATATTGTACCCATGCAGGGAATTGAACCCAGGTCCTCAGCATGTTGAGCAAACGATGTCACCACTAGGCTACACCACTGCCCATGTTAACCATGAGAAGTACATAATGGAACTCTGTTAAAATGTATAAGATATATACCACATGTGTAAGTTGCAAGTGCGAGGTATATGTAGTTGGTATATGTTAATAACATAACATATATCACATATCGAAGCTGCAAATGTGAGGTATATATACTTAGAATTTTAATAATATAAGATATATCACATGTCCAAGTTACAAATGTAAGGCATTTGAAGGTGGTATATGTTAATATAAAATATGTTACATGACTAAGTTGTAAATGCGAAGTATAATAATTTGTAAACCTTTTAACAATGGATCGGAAGTATGTGATGCAGTCTATATCAAAATGTTTATTCTTTAGGTTGAAAAAAAGAGAGGTATATGCATATAAGTAAATATATATTGATTAAAGCTAAATCTTGTAAGTCTATGTTAAACACAAGAGGTATTTTGGAGGGGTAAAACTAAGACTTCAAAAAGCAAAATACAGTTAAACACTATTCAGTTGTTTTGAAAAATAAATAGCTTGATGTGTTGCATCATTATCTAGAGTGTGCTTGACTTACATGAGTATCCTCGCCTTCCAGTGCTTGTCTGGAGAAGTGACAGGATGTGGTGGTCAGACTAGCTGACTTGGTTGACACATGGCATTGTATCCAAACTTTGTAGATTGATGCTCATGCTGTTGATCTCTGGGTTGTCTGGTCCAGACTCGATTATTTACAGACCTCTGTCCAATAGCTGGAATACTGCTGAGTGTGGCATAAAACTAAACTCACTCACTCATCCACACCTTCCATCCAGTAACTGTCTTCCGGCCCACACACCAAGACAAGCTGATACAGACATCAGGTCAACGTGAACTGACAACTCAATATACCCAACATAAATGTGTGTCAACATAAATACATAGTGTTTGAAAACATGGCCACAGAACAACATGTTGGATGATAAGGAATGGCAAGAAACAGACATACCACTTAGTCAAAGGCTTGTGCTGAAAGAATAGTTATCTGGTAAAAACATTTCAGTGTTATCTTTCATTCACCTTATACATGGCAGACAAAACATCTACATTCTCCAAACATCTTGGCTGTAGGTCAACTCTTCAAGTTCTGAAATCAGTGATCTACATGTAGGTTTGTGCAGATGTATATCACAATATGGTGCACTAGTCATGCCTTGCTCAACTGCCAGATACTGGCTTAAAGTAACCTTCGTACTATGAATATATGTCCATGGGGCACTAGTCATGCCTTGCTCAACTGCCAGACACTGGCTTTAAGGAACCTTCCTATTACAAAAATATGTCCATGCTTGTTGAAGATGCCTGGATGACTGCTATAAGACGGTTTAATGTTTTTCTCGTCAAGATCAGTGAACACTTGGGAGGAGAGTTACATCAAAGTGTACTGTTTCTTTACAGTATATCTGATTGAGACAAAGGTATATATGTAAGCTCTTAGACAGACAGTGATGAAAAATGAAGTCATTTCCATCATGGCTGCTTGCAATAAGTGCTTTGAGTATTGTTGAACTGTGTGTGTGTGTGCGTGCATGTGTGTTTTGTGGGTATATTGTGTCACTGTAGGAGGGGGTTCTGGGTGGATTGTGTCACTGTAGAAGGGGGTGTTCAGGGAGGTTTGTGTCATAGGAGGAGGTGTTCTGAGTGGATTGTGCCACCATAGGAGGGTTGCTCAGGGAAGATTGTGTCACTGTAGGAGGTGTTTTGACTGTTTTGTGTCACTGTAGGAGGAGGTGTTCTGGGAGGATTGTGACACAGTAGTAGGGGTGTTCAGGGAGGATTGTGCCACAGTAGTAGGGGTGTTCTGGGAGGATTGTGCCACCACAGCAGGGTTGTTCGGGGAGGATTGAGTCACTGTAGAAGGGGGTGTTCTGGATGTATTTTATCACTGAAGGAGGGGGTTGTTTCAAAGGCATTTAGAAGTTGGTGGAATCAAAATAAAAAAACTTTATGGTTCAACTTCTTCATTATACAGATCACAACATTTCTAGACAGTTCCTAGCCTCTTCTTCATGTGAAGTGAAGGTAAAACTAAAGGGATGTAGTACGTATATACAGGTTTCTATTTATTGATGTACAGACGTTGATTGATTGATGTACAGGCTTCAACTGATGCACCGGCTGCAACTGATTGGCATGCATTCTTGTATTGATTAGGTTAACGGGTTACAGGTAAAGATGTTTGGATAAACGTAAGTCACTGTGGATAAGGTGGTTCCATGCACTGGGTAGGTAAACACCACTGTCTCTGTTGATTGTGGTCTTGTTCCGCTTGATTCCAGTGGCTTCTAGGAGCTTCTGTCACTGTAGGAGGAGGGTGTTGTGGGTGTATTGTGTCACTGTAGGATGAGGTGTGGGGGGGATTGTGTCACTGTAGGAGAGGATGTTCTGGGTGTATTGTGTCACTGTAGAAGGAGGGGGTTCTGGGTGTATTGTGTCACTGTAGGAGGAGGGTCTTGTGGGTGTATTGTGTCACTGTAGGACAGACTGTTCTGGGAAGATTGTGTCACTTAAGGAGGGTGTTGTGGGTGTTTTGTGTCACTGTTGGAGGAGGTGTTGTGGAGGAATTGTGTCACTTTAGGGGGAGGGGTTCTGGGAAGACTGTGTCACTGTAGGAGGGGATTCTGGTAAGATTGTGTCACTGTAGGAGGAGAGTGTTCTGGGTGCATTGTGTCACTGTAGTAGGGTTATTGTGGGTGTATTTTATCACTGCAGGAGAGGGTGAAGTGGGTGCATTGTGTCACTGTAGGAGGAGGGTGTTTTGGGAGGACAGTGTCACTGTAGGAGGAGGGTGTTCTGGGTGCATTGTGTCACTGTAGGAGGAGGGTGTTTTGGGAGGACAGTGTCACTGTAGGAGGAGGGTGCTCTGGGTGCATTGTGTCACTGCAGGAGGAGGGTGTTCTGGGTGTATTGTGTCACTGTAGGAGGAGGGTGTTTTGGGAGGACAGTGTCACTTGTAGGAGGAGGGTGTTGTGGGTGCATTGTGTCACTGTAGGAGGAGGGTGTTGTGGGTGTATTGTGTCACTGTAGGAGGAGGGTGTTGTGGGAGGACAGTGTCACTTGTAGGAGGAGGGTGTTCAGGGTGTATTGTGTCACTGTAGGAGGAGGGTGATTTGGGAGGGCAGTGTCACTTGTAGGAGGAGGGTGTTGTGGGTGCATTGTGTCACTGCAGGAGGGTGTTCAGGGTGTATTGTGTCACTGTAGGAGGAGAGTGTTCTGGGTGTATTGTGTCACTGTAGGAGGAGAGTGTTGTGGGTGCATTGTGTCACTGCAGCAGGAGGGTGTTCAGGGTGTATTGTGTCACTGTAGGAGGAGGGTGTTCTGGATGTAAGGTGTAGACTATGTGATGAAGATGTGGAGAGTAGTTTCATGCTGTTATGTCTAGTCCAGTGTTAAGGTCCTGTTCTGAGTGTGTGGGAGTTGAATTATTTTTAAGTCAAAGTGTCACTGT
Source organism: Haliotis asinina (assembly GCF_037392515.1). Lineage (NCBI taxonomy): Eukaryota > Metazoa > Mollusca > Gastropoda > Lepetellida > Haliotidae > Haliotis > Haliotis asinina. The sequence goes on from NC_090286.1 coordinate 43,086,544, forward strand.
AACTGAAGGTTATTTGGGTTTCTTGATTTAGTTACTTTAGCAACTATCGTCAAGGACCAAATACCTCCCATGAAGATGGACCGGATACCTTTTGAAAGATGTCTTTTCAAATAAAAATTTAAATTTATCCTAGGAATGTAAGTCTTCTTTAAGCCATGTCTGTGTATTTTCAGACTTGATTAGAGATTTCAAAGTTGGCAAAGGAAAGACAATTTTAGGTGTGACTTTCTTCATATCAACACATCAGACACAACATAATTTATTTCCCAGACACAGGAACAGCATTATATAAAACATGTTTTTCTTGTCCTGATATAGTACACATTCTAGGTGGAGCTGTAAGTTACGACTGTGTAAATAAGCGTTGATGTTGGTACATGGCCACAACCTGTTAATGATGCTGTTTTCACAGAACAGGATGAAGTTGAAGGCTCTGATACCAACGGAAGTGACAGTATTCTGTGAGACGGAGGAGGAATTACAAGGGTGTAGAGGAACATGACTGAAGATTGACACTCTGAGCAAGCATGAGTAATATACCACGGCCACAGCCAATTAAACCGTGTGCTCCCTTCATGGGAGCGATATGGTTCCAGACAGAGTTACTAAATCAGGTCCAGGGTGTTCTTTGAAGGGCCAGGTGAAGTCTGGGAATGCCAGTGAGTCAAATGTTTCTGCACAATAAAGCAAAGACAAAGAAGAATAGTGACACTCCTTTCTGTCATAAAGGATCAGCCCAATTTTAGAAAACACCAAAAAGTCAGAAATTGTTTGAGAGTTATCAGATGGGTTCACAGTAAACAAAATTTCAAATTGGGTCCAGAGCAATCCCTAGGTTTACCTTGGCCTGTGGCAAAAAATTCTGTGAACACATTTACTTTTCGGCATAGCTGTACAAAACTGTAAGGGAAAAAGGGCAAAGAAATCTAACAAAATACACATTAACTTGTAGCAAATACAACTGTCAAAAGGACCAAATGTCGACACCACTAACCGAGAAGAGATAGATCAACACTGCAGACTGTTGATAGAAGAAATTTTCACTTCAGTCTTGTGTACGTGGGTACTGTAAAAATTGTGAAAAAAAAAAAAAAAATTTCAAACAACAATGGTGTGACTCTACTGGTTAGGTGGGAGGCATACCAGACATGCCTTAGTGCTAAAATTTTCATTTCATTTACTGTATGTGTCTGTTAACCACAGACTAAAGGCAACCATAATCCAGAGGGAATGTTTATGCATGATGTGCTTGATGTTGCACAGAATATTTTTACACAAATTGGACAGAAATCTGGCCTTTTCGTATTATAACCTCACATTAACAAATGAGGTCAAGGAAATGTTACCAAGTTGTATGTCAAGGACATACATGGACACATTACATATTTTGACCTGTCTGTGACCAATCCAATTGTCTTTATTGTCCTTGGGGCCAAACCTCTTTCTGCTGAAGATTATTCCAGCAATATCATGGTGGAGAACACCATAAACAGACTTCACACATTGTACCCATGTGGGAAATCAAACCAGGGTTTTCAGCATTATGAGAAATGCTTTAACCACTAGGCTATCCCACCGCCCCCATCTTCTTACAAAAGACAGCCAACACAATAAATTCAAAGTATTTATGTACAAAATTCATGTGAAACTGGTTTCATGAGTTTGTATGAAACACATGACATGATCTTCAATGTACAAAGCCATGAGTTGAATATTATAACAAGTGACGTGATTGGTTGTTTTACAGTGAAGACTTGGATACAAGCTACACTAAATATAAACAAAATGATTTTCATGACATGGTGATATTTACAAGTGTGACAATGAATAAGAAAGCAATGTTTACTTCATATAAACATAAACTATTAAAACAAAGTTGAGGACCACTTGATTGTTTCCGCCAAGCAGGGCTGGTGAGTAATTATGGTTCTATGCTGCTTTTAACAATATTCCAGCAACATCAAAGCAGGTGACACCAGAAATGGACTTCACACAGTGTACCCATCCAGGGCATTGAACCTGGACCTTCAGCATGATGAGCAGATGCTTTAACCATCAGGCTATTCCACCATACCCCTATAGAGGGTAATGTCATTCTGCACTCTGTTAGCATTAGCACTTGAATACGACAGATCTTGAAACTTGACGATTGGTCTTAACTGCCACTATATACCGCTCCACTTTTCATAGGGATATTTTCATCTGTCCATGATACACAAAATATATTTTTGCAAAAAGTTAAGTGAACATCTTACAATATGAGACATATTGCTATGAAAAGTGAGAGAGATGGGTTTGACATTACTTAAGCAGTATTCCAGTGACATCATCACAGAGGACACCAGAAACTGACTCCACACATTGTAACTATGTGGGGAATTGTCAGGAATTAACCCAGTCTTTGGTGGTTAAGACCGAACACTTGAACCCTCTAAATACCCTACAACCCCATAGCGAATGTACAGTATAATGTACTCAGTCACTGAAAGAAATTATAGCACATGTGAAAAATATCCTAAACACAAAGCAAATTATAAAGTATATCACAAAATAGATAAGTTTTCTCAACGTGACCAGTGACTCCCCAAATCAGCTGAATAAAAAGGTTACTTCTGACTATTTTAACTCTGTAAACACATTGAATATTTAGGACAATTTTAACAATATTATCATCAAACTAAACAGCAAGTAAATTAGCTAACAAGACAAGCCATGAAAGTCTATGGACAGTATCTCATAAAGTCTCCCCTGTTCCAGTATGTACGCACCTAAGTACTTGACCCTTTGCTGAATTCCACACAAAGAAACTCTGTTGCACTGATATGTTACAAAAAGTAAATATCTTCCACAAGAGCTCTCCTAATTCATGGCTAATGTCTATCTACGATGAGTGTTAACCCACAGACACCTTAAACACTCCTACATCAAGTGTGAGGTGTAAATATTGCCTTCATTTAGTGTCATGTTCAAACATATCCTAATTCTTTTATAGCCGTTGTGCGTTTCTGTTCCTGCATCAAAGACATTACTGACAGTTTATGTACTTGGACTGCGTCTCCAGCTCGACCAGGACAGTGTTTTGTCGCAGTGTTTTATGGATCTCATGGAGGGGACTTTGTTTTATGCAGGTAATCAGCTGATAATTTACACCTGAAGCACCTGTATCTTGGTTTGGTGGTAAGGTATGGCTTCAAAGTTGCACGTAACTGTACTCACTAGACAGAGCAGGACAGGTGTAACAAGTGCATTTCAGGTATCAGTGTAACATCATACTGGGCTAGAATCTTAACAAACATGGGTTATCAGCGACATTCAGCTATATCGCAACATGGAACATTACCACTTTTATAGCACAGCCACTGCAGATTTGGGTTCAACTGTTGATACATAGCGCCACATATTTATGCTATCTTTACCATGCCCACATCCACCTGTCTTCCTTGTGCTTAGTTGTAACCTACGACCATCTCATCCTTGTACAGCCTTATCCCTAAAAAGTCCAGCTTAAAACATATTGCACTTATCTTGTAATGTCCATCCTTTCAAAGGAAACCATTTGAACCCTCTTGTGCTACTTCTACCCACCCTAGTCCTCCTCTGCTCTCTGACCTTGTATTTATCCACCCCATGCTTGTCGTAAGAGGCGACTAATGGGATCGGGGGGTCAGGCTTGCTGACTTGGTTGACACATGTCATCGGTTCCCAATTGTGCAGATAGATGTTCATGTTGTTGATAACTGGATTGTCTGGTCCAGACTGGATTATTTACAGACTGCTGCCATATAGCTGGAATATTGCTGAGTGCAGCGTAAAACTAAACTCACTCTCTCACTCACCCCATTCCTCAACACAGAAGCTCAGACATGTATGCACACACACATGCATGCCCACATGCCTGCAGCCCCACAACCCCCTGCACACGAGTCCGCCCGCCTGCCCGCCCGCCCGCCCGCCCGCACGCACGCACGCACGCACGCACGCACGCACACTCAGACACACAAAAGGAAAAGCAAACTGGCCGGATGCACTACCAACTTCTCTTTCCATGCCCCTAGCCACCAACATTCCCTGTACATTAGGAACATCAGAATAACCACCCACCACTAATGCACTTGTCACTGAAAGGATTCCTCACAATCCTCCACGATTCCTCCTACATTCTGACAGTGTTTATATCTGTTGAGCAGCAGACTGGGTCGTGATGGTGCAGATTCTGACATCTTTAGTTAAGTGATGGCAACAGTAACAGCAGCAGCAGCGGACTTGGACTGGCCGTCAGCTTCAGTACAAGCCAGAATGCCCATCATTCCTGGAACAAAATACAAGAAAATAAACATTTGCCATATAAATAAGCAATTCTCAGGATCAAACATATTACTTGACAACATTTTCACATATCAGATATATGACACTCAGTGGTTATGCCTGTTTGCATGTTTCGTTCACAACAGCACTTGACTGTTGGAGGTCAACAAAGGATCTTGAAACTGACAAAGGGAAAACAGCTGTGGATTATACTGAATGAAACCATTGTCATACAACAGATAAGGTCTTTTCTAGAATAACAGCATTATACATATCATCATATATGTCTTAGGCACTAGTCTTCACATGTCTCACAACCAGCATGTGCTGTTGTCGACCAAATCTAACCTGAATCCTCACAAGTCTCACAACCAGCATGTGGTGCTGTCGACCAAATCTAACCTGAGTCCTCACATGTCTCACAACCAGCATGTGGTGCAGTCGACCAAATCTAACCTGAATCCTCACAAGTCTCACAACCAGCATGTGGTGCAGTCGACCAAATCTAACCTGAATCCTCACAAGTCTCACAACCAGCATGTGGTGCAGTCGACCAAATCTAACCTGAGTCCTCACATGTCTCACAACCAGCATGTGGTGCAGTTGACCAAATCTAAAATGAATCCTCACATGTCTCACAACCAGCATGTGGTGCAGTTGACCAAATCTAAAATGAATCCTCACATGTCTCACAACCAGCATGTGGTGCAGTCGACCAAATCTAACCTGAGTCCTCACATGTCTCACAACCAGCATGTGGTGCAGTCGACCAAATCTAACCTGAATCCTCACAAGTCTCACAACCAGCATGTGGTGCTGTCGACCAAATCTAACCTGAGTCCTCACATGTCTCACAACCAGCATGTGGTGCAGTTGACCAAATCTAAAATGAATCCTCACATGTCTCACAACCAGCATGTGGTGCAGTTGACCAAATCTAAAATGAATCCTCACATGTCTCACAACCAGCATGTGGTGCAGTCGACCAAATCTAAAATGAATCCTCACATGTCTCACAACCAGCATGTGGTGCAGTCGACCAAATCTAAAATGAATCCTCACGTCTCACAACAAGCATGTGGTGCTGTCGACCAAATCTAACCTGGGTCTTCACATGTCTCACAACAAGCATGTGGTGCTGTCGACCAAATCTAACCTGGGTCTTCACATGTCTCACAACAAGCATGTGGTGCTGTCGACCAAATCCAACCTGGGTCTTCACATGTCTCACAACAAGCATGTGGTGCTGTCGACCAAATCTAACCTGGGTCTTCACATGTCTCACAACAAGCATGTGGTGCTGTCGACCAAATCTAACCTGAGTCCTCACAAGTCTCACAACCAGCATGTGGTGCTGTCGACCAAATCCAACAAGGGTCTTCACATGTCTCACAACCAGCATGTGGTGCTGTCGACCAAATCTAACCTGAGTCCTCACATGTCTCACAATAAGCTTCATACCCTCTGTTTTGATATTCCCTGATCTTATACTCATTCAATCAACAATCTCATGTCTTAAAACGATATTCAATTTACATGCTTGCTGTTTCATGCAACATTTCAACAATATATCAATGAATGTTTGTTTCATGCCACATTCAACAATATATCAATGAATGTTTGTTTCATGCCACAATCAACAATATACCAATGAAATGTTTGTTGTTTAATGCCACATTCAACAATATACCAATGAAATGTTTGTTGTTTCAAGCCACATTTCAACAATACAGCAATGAAATATTTGTTGCTTAATGCCACATTCAACAACATACCAATGAAATGTTTGTTGTTTAATGCCACATTCAACAATATACCAATGAAATGTTTGTTGTTTCAAGCCACATTTCAACAATACAGCAATGAAATATTTGTTGCTTAATGCCACATTCAACAACATACCAATGAAATGTTCACGCAACATTCAACAATATACCAATGAAATGTTTGTTATTTAATGCCACATTCAACCAGGTACCAATGGAATGTTTGTTGTTTAACGCTGCACTCATGCATGTTTCAGCTATATGATGGAATACTCAAGTCTGGACCAGACAATCCAGTGTTTGACACATGACCACTGATCAAGCACCATGGATTTGATGACTAGCATGAAGTCCACAAGACTGACTGCCCAGTCCCATAACAAGCCTTCTCTTCAAACCACAACAATGGGCTGCTGAAGTACAATTCCAGCCTGGATTGTCAAAGGGGCACTCTACATGTCTGTAGAAACTAAAATAAGCAATAGAATCTACGTGACAGTCATACATCAGAGGCATTAGGGACAAACATCAAGCAGAACCACATTATGGAATCATAAAACCCGCTGTCCTTACTTTCACACTCTTTACATCTCAGAAATGAAAGAAGATTCCAGCTATGTATGTCTCAATTCAGTCAAATCTCATATTTAAAATGTCTAAAATGAAAGCAATTACATTGTCATTTTTATTATACTGAACAGCAAAAGAAACTCAACATTTTTCATCAAGCTTTTACATAGGAGGCATAATCATGAATGCTTACTTTCATAAGACTATTTTTCCAAAATTATGTTTCTTTTGACGTACAGTATACTTTCAGGTTTTGTTTTTTCATCTCAGAACTGTAAGAAGACTTTGGCTGTAACATCTCAATACAGAATCTTGTATCTAAAATGCGTGTTGAGAGCAATTACATTGTCCTTTTGCTTGCATCATTATGAAGAATGCATTGGTAAATATCTGGTAAATAAGTATGTGGCAGGCATAACAGCATACGAACTCCTTCTGGCACACTTTGATCGATTCTACTTTGGTACTGACAATCACACACCCAGACTGATCTTGACTAGGAGCATCTAAGAAACCTAAAAGTTTATAAACCTGAAATTATATCACACCATCCAAGAAATGGTGCTATGATTTTCTCCAGGGTTGACTAGTAGTAAGCAGTGTTTGGCCGTCATATTAAAGGCTATGTACCCTTCCATGATACAGCTGGAATACTGTTAAGAATGGCATAAAACAACTGACTCACTCGCTAATCAGAGTTAAACATGCCTGCCATATGCCTTGTGACATGATCAAGCTGTCTGCACAGTTCACTTAATTGCTAATCTGTACAAATTTCACATTTTAGATCTGACACAACGAGCTGCTAAATGAGTCAATGCAAAATTCTAAAGAATATATTTTAAATGACTAGATTCCAACCTGACAAAGGCATTGCACTTCATAGTCTGCCAAGAGTTACTGCCTATCAGAAAGGGCTGAAGATGAACAGATGTTCTTCACAGTATCAATCTACTGCCAAAATCGCCGATTTGATTGACAGTTGTCAGGTATCATTACGAAAAATGGAAATTTAACCGGCTTTACAGAGAACTGTAAGACTTCTAATACCAGCAATTAGTGCAATTAGAGCTGCGGCCTAGTCTATCACTGTGGTAATCTAGCCTAAGCCAGTCAATAACACCGAGAAGCCCTAGGCCATGACTATAGCACTGACTACCTGACTATCTCGCTGGTGATCTTGCAAAAACATCTCCTTGGAGTGAGTGAGTGAGTGAGTGAGAATGCATGTGTATGTGCATGTGTGCGTGAGTGAAAGGTAATGCACAAATATATTGATCAAAAATTGTCTGCAGCTAAAAATTCATTTGATGTTATACAATAATATGACATGTTAGTATTTATTGAGCAAGTGAGTGAGCAAGCACGATTGGGTGACATCACAGGATGCACACATTCAAGCTATGTGACAACAGTGAGTGAGTGAGCTAGCGAGCAAGGGTCAAGGCAGAACTGACTATATCACTGACTAGCTGGCCATCTTGCAAATACGTCTTTGAGTGAGTGAGTAAGTAAGTGAGCGAAAACTGACTATCTTCCAAGTGATCATGCAATGATGTCTTCTAGGTTTTGGGAGTGATTAAACAGAACTTTGATGAAAATCACTCTGGAAACTAAATCCACATCAGATGGTTCATATTTGAGTGCAAAATGGTCATCGTTCTGACATGCTACACTATGTTCCACACAAAAAGAACTGAAAATCAGTAATACACACTAAAACAAAAAATAACGTATGCTACTCAAAGAAAGTTAAGAATGGTCATCATTCTCACACGCTGCACACCATGTTCCTCACAAAAGGAATTGAAAATTAGAAATACACACAAAACCCAAATACTGTACACTACTCAAAAGAAGTCAAGAACCATCTAATTGTGATATATTTCTGCTAACATGTCACAACAGCTGAATTACAGTAACAGGTGGAAGTCAGTGCCCTGTTAGTCGTAAGTCTATGATAAAGTATGTGTGTTACTACTGTTGTAGCACTATGATCGCTTTGAGGAATAGGCCCTGGACAGATTCACTACGATGTTCTGGGTGATCCTTAACGTCCTTTGTGCAATATACATTATATATACATGATTTCAAGTCCTAAATCAATGGTCCAGGGTCTCAGTTAAAGGGTTTACCTTGTTAGTTGGAACCCTTCCGGTCACCATCTCGCACAGGATCCACTTAACCCTAATAATCCTTGAGGTGGTTCACATCATATACACTAATGGTATCATCATTAGTGAAAGTGCACAGTTTCTCCAATCACTTCGGCAGAGCACCTTAGACAACTGTGTCGAGATCTATGCCACTGGCGTCATTTCCCTTTACAACCTGCCTATCTACAATCAACTATTTCTCTCATTGCAATAATAGGAACAAGGAAAGTGAGTGAGTTTGGTTTTATGTTGTTCGGTTTGACGTTTGTTTCAGCAACATATTCCATATGTTAACATTATCAGAGTAGGAGGACAACATTGATGGGTTTCACACATTGTACTCAGTGGAGGAGATAGAAGCCGGGTCTTCATGTGACAAGCAAACACTTTAACCACTAGGCTACCCCACTGACCCTGGATCTATGTAAACTCTTTTCTAAATTTTAAACGAACATTACAAAGCTGGGATCAAATCTTAAGAAGTATGTAAAAGTGAGTGAGAGATTATTGCTTTATGCTGAGTCAGCAGTTTTGCAGTTATCCATGACAGGACACTGGGTGCAGGTTTTTAAAATTTAAGTGAAACATGCACAAATAATCTCACCCATTTAATCAAAAAGAAGAAATACAAAATATATTCCAGCTTATGGCATCAATAAAATTAAAATCAAAATGCATGTCTCATTTAAAACCTATCGCGTTGTGAGAAAACTGTATGTGTTCAAAGTAACAATTAGACTATAGCTGGAACAGACGTTTTGATTAAGTTGAACCATCAGATTCACAGAACATTGTATTTCCATTAGTTCCAAAAGCCAATTTCCTTAAAGAGCATCTTATCAGAGCCATGTGTGGAGAAACATCGTTACCATCAACATGGCATTTCAGGTGCAGACTTGCGAGGCCAAACAAATCATTTCATCGTTACAAAGACACGACACTGATCTGATTATTCAATTACCCCTGTAAGGAAACTAGCCACATAATCAAAATGTTCATTTTTCACACTATTTACACTTGGCAGATCCTGCTTCTTGTCTAAGTTTCTAGGATAAGCAGGAGTACATTTTGTGGCAAACATCAGTTGGCAAACCATGTTGAACCAGTCTCAGATGACGGATATTCACCAGCCCCAGGAAATGGATCTGAACCAGTCTCCCATGGTAGATCTGGACCAGCTCACTTTCTGACAGGAATACCTATCACTATCTGTTCACAGATGTTGTCTAGAGCAGCACTGAGCAAGGAATCCAGGGCCTACTTGAACAAAGTTATCTTACCACTACACAAGTGAGTGAGTGAGTGTGCTTAGTTTTATGCCACACTCAACAATTTTCCACCTATATGGCAGTGGTCTGTAAATAGTCAAGTCTGGATGGGACAATCCAGTGACCAATAGCATGAGCATCGATCTACACGAATGGAAATCGATGACATGTGTCAGCCATGTCAAGAAGCCTGACCACCCGATCCCGTTAGTCGCATGCTGCCTTAGTACCATGACTGTCACAAGTCTATCCTACAGTATGGGAGAATCATCATAGTGTTAGGTCCCATTGTGAAAGATGGGCTTAGGAGTAGTTTTTGTTGTTGTAGTCGTTCTGTTCCAGACCAACATGTGATTGATATTACAAACGTTTCACTTCATTAGTTTGAAATGGCGATGTAAACCACAGAACCTCCATAAGGTGACTGTTTGAATGAAAGCTATATCAATGCAGCCTGTTGATAACTGAATCTGTTACGAGACAACCTAGAGGTTGATAGCATGAACAAGGAGTCCATGTCACATGATGATGAACATTACTGTCTACCACTTTAATGCAACCTTGCAGCATGATCAAAAAACTAAAAAACAACTGTGTGTACCATAATCTGAACATGATCATAGCTACCTGGTATGCCCATTTAGGGATGCAACTCTGCTTCCTGAATGAGTGAGTGAAGGAGTTTAGTTTTATACCACACTCTGCAATATTCCAGCTATATGGCAGCTGTCTGAAAATAACTGAGTCTGCACCAGACAATCCAGTGATCAACAACATAAGCATCGATCTGTGCAATACGGAACTGATGACACATGTGGACCAAGTCAGCGAGTCTGACCACCTAATTAGTAACTTTTTACAAGCATGAGTTACAGAAGATCAATACTAATGGGATCTTCACAGGTCACTCCTTGAATGACATTCTAAACATTTCCTACATTCAAAAAAGCAACATCACCTCTAACAAGTTGACAGCCTGAAAAACAACTTACCAATATTATTCTGGTAGATTACGCCAGCAGTGCTACTTGAAAAAAAACAACCCAAACCTCTCCTGAGTTCATGCACATGATTCTGTTATTCCCAGAGCTTTTTTTTATTAAGGATATCCAAATGGTACAGTTTATTTAGTCAGCATTTTTTGCAAGATGATGTTTACCACAGGGGCATTCACATGCTGGAGTTTATACTGGGTGGATATTGTGCGTGATGATGTTTATCTTAAAGACATTCATGAAGGTAGGTTTACGCTGTATGGATATTTCGTGCCATAATGTTTAGTCTCAGAAATGGAGAGACCCAGTCTCATCATCTACATGACAGAAGCATGGCAGAATGATTACTTTGAGCAGGTGTATCCCCAGGCTATGTATTGCCAAACAACAACTTATGAACACACTCGTGTTGGATCATGAAACAACGATAATTACAACAATATGTTCAGATGAAATGAGTCTTGATTGTGAGAATCCAATATTGACAGTTTATTTCCCTGAGTAAAGTTTGATGTCACTTTGAATGAACGGTATTCTCCCTTTTCCCATACCCAATCCCCCTCCACACCCTGCAGTAATGCAGATCTGTGATGCTGAACACTTTGATGAAAAATGTGATTATGGGCATGGTAATGACAAACCTGGAAATAGTGAGTGAGTGAGTTCAGTTGATACCGCATTTAGCATTATTTCAGCAATATCACCAATGGGCTTTGCAAAATGCACTCATCTGAGAACCAAACCCGGGTCTGCGCATGACCCCATAACCTGCAAGTCTCCCTTTAAGTGAACAAATGAATATGGTTTTAGCAATATTCCAGCAATATCACGATGGGGGACACCGCAAATGGGATTCACATATTGTTCCCATGTAGTGAATTGAACCCAGGTGTCCAGCAAGACGAATGAACACTTGAGTACTGGTTCAAACAGTTAACCACATCCTGCCAAAAAACATTCTGAAAAATTCCCCATTATAACTGTGATGACAATCCATCTGTCAATCAACTTACTGACACATCTTACCGAATACTCACGCATATGATCATTAACCATCCAGCATATGTCAGTATCAACCTGACTGTTCACACAACAATCTGACTTCTCATAAAACAACCTGACTGTTTACACAACAATCTGTCTTCTCACACAACAACTTGACTGTTCACACAACATTCTGACTTCTCACACTACAATCTGACTTCTCACACAACAATCTGATTATTCACCCAACAGCCTGACTTCTCACATATCCAGTCATTTACAAATCACATCAGGCATCTGACAAACAACCAGGCGATTAAATCCTTGCTCAAAAACCTAATAATTTCATCAGTTCAGCAACCAATATATGTAACAAATCACATCCTATCAACCTCTCAATACAGAGGCGTACTTATTGAAAACTCCATCAACTTTGAATCTTCTTTCCTATCCACCTACCCACGAGGATACTATCTATTCACCAATATATTTATCCATGTAAAAGTCCCTCACTGCTTCTTCTCTGCCCACATACCTATCTATCCCTACAACAATCCATCAACCTGACAGCTATGTAAACAAAGACTGAAATTATATATCGCGAACATCTCAACAAACACATTTCATGTGTCTGGACCTTTAACTTTCAGAAAACATTTAAATAAGAAACATTCAAGATGGCTACATGGCAGCCATATTGAAATTCAATTTTTGAAACCTACTTATATCAACAAACATCCAAACAAATTTCCACCAAGTCACTATATAGAAGTAAAACATGTAAACCAATGAGGATTCAAAAGCTCAATATTTATCATGTTAGCTAAACATTACCACAAAGTCACCAATAAAACCCACAGCGGCAAAGTACTGTTCATGAATACTAGTTATGATGATGTCAAATGTGTTGGTGCGGATATGGCAAAGTAGGAGAGTATTGAAAGGTTTTAAAGTTGAAAAGAGCATTACCGCCAATTTCAGTTGAAGATGTATTTGTTGCCATGGGAATGCCCCCACAAGTATCCAAAACTATCAAAAGGCATCAGTACAACTAAAGACCAATCTATGTGCTAACGGTCATGTGAAAAAATAGTGACCGGGTTTTAAAGTTCTGCTCCAGAAAAGAGTACAACAACCAAATTCAGTCAAAGTTGAAGTTGCGGCCATGGAAAGGTAAAAAAATATTTCATAGAGAAATCCGTAACTACCAAAACGCACCAGTACACCAACAGATCTATCTATGTGCCAGGTTTGGTAAAGAAATAGTGAACAGTTTTAAAGTTCTGCTCCGGAAAAGACAAACGTGCATGGTAAATGGAGAGCGCTTTTTGCGCCTTTTAATACCTCCTGGCAAAATGCTTTGAAGGGGGTGAAAAGTAACATCCAAGATGTCTACATGGCCACAGTGAAATTCAAATTTGGAAACCCATTTATATGAAGAACATCAACACAATTGCCACCCAGTGATCATATGGAAGAAAAACAAGTAAAACATTGATGATTCAAAAAGCTCAATATTCATCATGTTAGCCAAACAAGAGTCATCTGAAGATAATAAATCATCCCACTGGCCCCCAAATATTTGAAAGAAGAAATCATCTGAAAGTTACTTTAAGTCCAGTGTGAGTTTTGTTTAGACCAAGTCCAAATCATTTCCATGGAAATCATTAAAAATGTAAATGCCCAAATTCTGTAAACAGCAAAAGGTATCACTTTGGGATCTGCTTCACATATCTGCCAAGTTTTGTGCTGAGTTGTGCTCTGCAAATGAAACCCACCCCTTCTTTTCGAGACTAAGTCAGAGTCGTTTCCATGTAGGAAAGGAACTTATCAATGTCAAAACTCTGCAAATAGCAAAAGGCACCACTTCAGTTTCTGTTTGATATATCTACCAAGTTTTGTTGAAAGATACTGAATGGTTTCCTGGTTGTGCTTCTGAAACGAAGCATTCCTCTCCCTTTTGAGACTAAGTTCAACACGTTTCCAAGGTAAGCAAGAAACATAAAGATGATAAAAGCCTGGAAATAGCTAAAGGCCCCACTGTAGCTTCTGTTTGATATGTCTACCAGGTTTTGTTGAAAGAGATTGAACAGTTTCTAACTTGTGCTCAGGAAAAAACCTCAACCCTCCCTTTTGAGACTAGTAAGTCCAAAACATTTCCAAGGAAATAAAAAAAACCTAAAAATGACAATAATCTGCAAACAGCGAAAAGTACCACCTTAGGTTCAGTTTGACACATATATCAACGCTTGATTAAAAATATTGAATGTTTTTTGAGTTATGCTCTGGACACAAAATGATTATGAACAAAATTATTACAGTTTATCAGGGTGTGGGAGAGGCATTTGAGGAAACATAAAAAGAAATGTCCAAGATGGCTACATGGTAACCACACTTGCAGTACATTGCAGCCATACTGAAATTCAAATTTGGAAAGCAAGTTATATGAATAAACATCCATACAGTTTCCACCATGTCTTCATACAGAAGAAAAACATGTAAAACATTGAGGATTCAAAAGCTCAATATTTACCTTGATAGCTAAATACCTTACACTGATTTATAAAAATAACTCAACTTGATGTCGACCCCAAGATTTATACCTCACTTGACCCCTCTGACTTACCAATGTTCTGCACACACCTTCTCAAAGAAACCCCATCAGGCAGAGACAATACATAGCAGAAGTGTTTATCAATGCCCCAGAAGCCATGCTTTCCTGAAGCCAAGCAAAGAAAGTTCAAAGCGCTGATCGTTTGAGGTTCAGAGAAAAACACGGAGTAGAAGGAGGGGGGTAATTAGCCTAACTCTGTGAAGCTCTGTGCTTCTACAACAGTATCTCCCAACAGCTTGGTCATCCTATCTGACTTCCAGTAAGTATCAGCAAACATTCCTTCTCCACCCTCCCTGATCTTGCTATCAAAGGACAGAGTTGCTGTTCCATGGTTTTCTATATCTTTTGTTGGCTTGTTTACTGAGAGCTTTGAGTTGTTTTTATCTCTGTTATTGTTTTGATACGATTATTGGCGTGTGGATGGGAAATAGATTTATCGAGATCTTATTGTAAGGAGTCAGGTTGAGGGAGAGTTGATGGAGTACAGGATTACTATGACTGATGGCAGCCTTGCTTTCTGAATGTCTTACATTGACATTACTATACTCACTGGTGGACACACAGACATACATTGACTCTGCATCTGTGCTAACATTATTCTTCTCAATGGTAGACACACAGGCAATGTACAGACACACACATTGACACAGACATACATTCTGTCTCTGTCTTATGTTGATATGATTCTGCTCACTGGCAGACACATGGGCACATGGAAAGACAGACACAGAGACAGACACGCTATCTCTGACTGTCTTCTGCTGACAATATTCTGCTCACTGGAAGACACATGGACAGACATGAAGACAGACACACTATCTCTAATTGTGTCTTACACTGACATATATCCTGCTCACTGGATGACACATGGACACAAAGACAGACATAGAGACAGACACACTATCTCTCAATGTGTCTTAAACTGACAATATCCTGCTCACTGGCAGACATATGGACACACAGACAGACATGGAGACAGACACTGAGGCAAATACACCATCTCTGTGTCTTACACTGATAACATTCTGTTCCTTGTCAGACACATGGACACACAGACAGACATGGAGACAGACACCGAGTCAAATACACCATCTCTGTGTATTACACTGATAACATTCTGTTCCTTGTCAGACACATGGACACACAGACAGACATGGAGACAGACACCGAGTCAAATACACCATCTCTGTGTCTTACACTGATAACATTCTGTTCCTTGTCAGACACATGGACACACAGACAGACATGGAGACAGACACCGAGTCAAATACACCATCTCTGTGTATTACACTGATAACATTCTGTTCCTTGTCAGACACATGGACACACGGACAGACATGGAGACAGACATTGAGGCAAATACACCATCTCTGTGTCTTACACTGATAACATTCTGTTCCTTGTCAGACATATAGACAGACATAGAGAGAGACACACACATTTCTCCCTCTGCTGTTGTTAGAGCATGTCTGGTCCGGTTTGGACAGTATCTCAGTCATATGAAGTTAGCTTCATAGGAAGAAGACAGCCCAACTTGAAGCTGGTGTTGGCTGTTTACTACTTATGTAATCTACAGGGATGTGCAAGGTGTAGAAAAAACAAGATGGAAAATAGGAAAGAATCTGAGCTCTGAACCCCTGAACATGAAACTAACTTTACAAATGAATTTTTTTGTATAAACAAATCAAAACAGTTCCAGTAAGTTTCTTATGCCTACATGTTGTACCATAAAATTTTCTCTTTGCTCTCAATATTCCTTTGTGTATCTATAACAGTTGTTTGTCATGAAATTGGTGATGGTGAATATTCTTGGAGGAAGGTTTTATGTTGTAAGAATTTTTCCAATCCTTTTCACTTTGACAATGATGTATACTCAGACTAGTTAAAAGAATTGAGTACTTTTACACAGAGTTTCCTATCCTTCTTAATTGTTAATCATTAACTAAATATATAAATGTAAATACATCTCAATACACTAAAAGTTTTTAGTAATTGTCATATTGCAAAACAGTTGGCAGTCATTTCTAAATCATAGTCATGTGACCATTGGAATAAACCCCGGACAGTGGCTTACAGCTATATAATATAAGTTGTTCACTGGTTGCGAGGGGACCATGGGCTCATGTACCCTCGAGGTTTGTTTATGCTCCCCAAGCCTGCAGGGTACATGAGCCCATGGACCCCGAGGACCAGTGAACAACATATTTATCTTTCCGAACACCTGAATTTTAATTTTGAACTGTTTGAAGCACTTCTGTTGAATGCGAGGCAAATTGCCATTTTGCAGACGACACAAGGTATACAGACTTAGAGTTTTCTCCCTTCCATCGATTTTCAGTCGCAAAACATCAGTAATTTCCATCCTTCATGCATGATTCAATGTTATTCGAGGTAAAAAAGTACTAACATGAAGCACCAGAAGAGTTTGGAATTCCCAGTGATGTACATTGAAAATAATACATAGCCTGTAAGCGGGGTACATTGACAATAATAGAATAGCGCTTAGCCAATCAAAAAGCAACATTCATGTGTAAGGTAAGATAACAGTATATGTATATACAGGCTTCACCAACTATTAGTTAATGCTGTTGCAGAGTTTGGGCACCACAACGAATCATACGCAGTCCAATTTAGTTAATTGAGTAAAGTATGCAAGGTACTACAGACCTATTGCCGTTCAGGGGCTGGTATCTTTATAAAATTCTCACTTTATAAAGGTAATAGCATCCAAATGAAAAACCTTGTTACACCTTTAAGTCTGTCAGCATTGTTACTCAAGCTTCTAAAATGCCACTTAAAGATAAAGCACCGAGTGCTGAACAACGTAACATGTTTTTCCCAATTTGCCTGCCAGAGGCACTTTGTCTGGAATCCTTAACATATCTCAGATTAGCCCGAAAGATATGTAAATCAACATCATTCAAAGTACCTTTAAAGTAGTCCTTAAACCTAGGAATAACTGCTTGTTTTGATTTCCGGCTGACTTGCTGACAGTTGCCTGTAACTAGTATGGGGGTGTAAATCTCACTGATGTACCATGCATGTAGCAGAGGTACTGTAATGATTGATGCAGGTTGTGATCTGTACGATGGCAGCATACTCTTCAAAAAAAAAAGTATGGAATCTTCATGTTTTTTTTTTAATTTACAATTAGAAATATTTGGGAGATTTATTGGAGTCAATCAATGTTGATATGATATTACTGAATGTTTTGAGAGTGCATCACCATTTGCACTTCCTTACAACCATAGCTATTTGGAATGTAGTCGCTTTTGAAAGATGATTGGTGTATGGCATGTAATTTGAATGTATATGATTTTCACTTTAAACCAAAGGACTAGAAACAAACACTAAGAAATGTGTGATACAAGATGAGAGTCAAAATTAATGTTCTAAGTGATTTCTCGACTTTCTTGAAAAAACGTCAAAATCAAGAATGGGACCCCATGCACGTGTATGGGGCTACTGTGTTGTGCATGTGCATATCATGCGTTGTGTATAGGGGTGGTAAGAGGGAAATGGTGGTGCGTTTATAAGATGTCTGCCCTTGAAACATTTGTTAACGTTTACTCTTCCTATCCAAATTGAAAGTTCAGGTTCCCCTACGTTTTTTGAAGAGTATGTATTGTCTTGTCTAATAAACATTGTATCTTATACCACCTTTCATTTCTTACGTGACTTTTCTCTTTTGCTCACTATGATGATCTTGAGAGATTGAGTGAGTGATTAGTTTTACACTGCTTTTAGCAAAATTCCAGCAAATCACCAGAAATGGGCTTCAGGCATACTACCTATGTGGGGAATCGAAAGTTGGTTTGACGAGAGAATGCTTTAACCACAAGGCTACGACACCACCCCAGCACATCCAGAAAGATGCAATACATGGCTTCAAGACATAGTTACAGGATACATGTATCCATAACCTTGATGCCATGCCCTCCACACATTTTGGAACGAGATAGACCCATGAACTATAGCAGATACACCATGCAAAGCATTTATTACACTCTATTACAATGATAACCATGAGTTATCTGCCCCTGATTTGATGACATGGCTGGAAATGTGTTGACAATGAAGAGTCCCTTGGAACGATTATCTTAATTAATGGTTTATTTCCTTTTGATAGCAAGCCATATTTCAATGCATGAATTAGCAGAAAAATCTTCTTGCTTCTCAAAATGTTGAAAGTCACCTTGATTTACTGATAATATTCCAAACATGTCAACACACGTTTGGTTTATCTCTAATATACAGATCACAGGCTCTCAGAGGTTTTAAGATATTTACACACCTAACACGTTTACGAATTATTTCTTACTTTGACATGTCAGCAAAAATTCAAGGAGAGTTGCTATCTTCTTGATGGTGAAAACTGATGGTGCAAATGAAAATATCTCCAGTTCATCCAGAAATATAGTTTGTTCTTGATGTGAGGACTTGATGACTTTGAACATGGAATATTTACACTTGTATAATTTTATTCAACAGTAGATTGTGGTGGGTTTCAAGTGATTTTCAGAGGCAGTAGATGATTGACATGCCCATCAAATATAGATAGATATACATAGCCACCAGACTGCACTGAAAGTGGGATTTAGAGTTATCTCCATTGATTGCAGTTGCCAAACCTGAGCGAGTGAGCGAGTGAGTTTATACATTGCTTTAACAGTATTTCTGAAACAAGAAGAAAACCTCATGTGAGGACATTTAACACCATGGCGCAGTCAGTCAGTCAACAACTCCCAATTTTAAAGTAGTATTCCGTCTGCAAACTTTAGTAATTTTACAATGAGCCTTGGTTTACCAGCAGGCCTCCAGTTCTCACTTTCCTCACCTGGCTTAACTAATTCCCATGTAAGCCTGTGAAAAGTGAAGTGTTTTGTCAGCATTTAATCATTAAGTTACAGTGTTGTGTTGTAAAGTGTAAACAGTTCAGCCAGGCCACTAACATAGTATAACCTAATCTGTGAGCCATGCTCTTACTGATGCTGTTGATTGACAGCTATGTTTACACCGGTCAGCTAGACAGCTGGCCAGGTGTTAACTCGTAGCAGGCTTCACGGAGTTGACCATCCAGACTACTGATCAAAATAATGCCATTTTCCCTTTCAGTTCCCTCAGTACGAGAGAGTTTGGTGTCAGTTTCTTGACTAATTTGCAAAGAATTGTTTCAAAATATGATTTGCATATAAAGGATTTCTTGTTTGTCTGTTGTTTATCACACTAATGTGAGTGAGATTAGTTTTACGCCACACTCGGCACTATTCCAGCTATATGGCACCAGTCTGTGCATAACTGAGCCTGAACCAGACAATCCAGTGATCAAAAACATGATTATCAATCTACGAAGCTGGGACACAATGACATCTGTCAACCAAGTCAGAGAGTCTGATCCCTTGATCCCGTTAGTCTGCCTCTTATGACAAGCATGGGTTACTGAAGATAAATTCTACCCAGATCTTCATGGGTCTCACACTAGACTGTTAAACAAAATTAAACCTGCATGACAGCAGCACATTCATGATAAAGTCTGGACCAGATATACCAATGACTGATATCATAAGCTTCTGTCAAGGCAATTAGAGCATTATGACACACACTAAACCAAACAACTTAGCTGAACCTTAAGTCTTCTGATAAAAACGGAAGCATGTTAACGTTTGAAATGTAAGGAAATAAAATCACATACCTGATAAAATAATAACCATATTTGTTCACTCCGCTGTCGGTTTTTTACTCTGAGGAGGCTGTCGCAGTCGTGTTGGCTGAAACAGAGAGAAAATGAGTTCCATTTCAAATCTACCCTTGTGTAAAGTGTAGGTGAGAAAGACAGAACGAATTTTTACCAAGGGTGGTAAGACTTTCATGCATATCCCTCCTAAATTTCAAAGATGAGGAAAAATTTCAACGAGTGGCATCTTTTTAAGTTGTATATGTCTTTCAGTATGTCAAGATACAACAAAAGAACCATGTTAAAACACATTGTTATCAGATGAAGAATTCATTCAGGTGGTATGATTAGACAAGAATGAAAGTTTTTTCCCAAAGGGCACATGTAAAAGCTAAAGTTTAGGTGTACAAGTGCAACTCACAACCGTCAGCATTTGTCATTTCAATACAGTAGACGAGAAATATTGGCAATTTTGCAATGTCAACTTCCCATTTACATGAGACTAATCACATACATTTCTATTTCTAAAACTAAATGGCATTTTCAGAATCACACTGTACATTTAGTTCATTCATGTGTTCAATAATGGTCCATGTGTTTGTCAAGATAATCTTTGGTTTGATGTGATAAGTATGGTCACCAGATAACGTTGTTAACAAGTACAAATTCAAAGTGTGCTATGTAAGTATTTGGAACTTAGTCCAATGTAGTCATTATTGTTCTCACATGTTTTACGAACAAATTATTGCTTTAAAATATGAGGAGTTTGGGAACCTGAAATAATAGTTAATCATTTTCTTATTCTTCACAGGAATGTATACCTGCTGATAAGCTAGATGCAGACAACTACTTTTACCAACAGTGAAAATTTCTACTGATTTTGAGTGCGTGCGTGCGTGAGTGAGTGAGTAGAGTTTACGTTGCACTCAGCAATATTCCAGCTAATTGGCAGTCTGAAAATACTTGAGTATAGAGCAGACAATCCAGTGATCAACAGCATAAGCATCGAAATGCAAAATTGGGAACCGATGACATGTTAACCGAGGCAGCGAGCCTGCCCACCTGATCCCGCTAGTCGCCTCTTACGACAAATATAGATGTCAATCAGAAATCATCACTTAAAATACAAGGAGTTTGGGAACCTAAAATAATCATTTCCTTATTCTTCACAGGATTGATAAGCTAGCTGGTAACAACTACTTCCACACTGTTAAAGTGTATTAGCTCCTTGCCATGTCTGATGATACTGCCTGATGACTCTTACAGTATATTTTACTGCAGCTTCAATCAGTATGCAATATAGTGAAATGCAAAGATGAAATGTCCCAATGTTAGAGGTTTTGAAACTGGGTTGGATTTATTGTGAAACACTGGCTTCATTTATAGGTTTATGAAATCATAAACCATCATTTAATAAAATCAAACACAAACAAGTATTCTCACTGTCTATTTGTAGTTTACACAACTATCACATTTAGAAATATTACAGCGATAAAATAGTTGCACATACACATTAAATCTGGACCAAACAATACAGTGATTGATACTGTGAGCAGCACTGACATCATGATGTCTCTGATCTCCCCTCATTAGCTGTTAAGCCTGCTGGGGACCAATCCTGACCCAAACTCTGACATCGTAAAAACCCTTTTCAGTCATATATCATGTTACAAAATGAACATGAATTTTCAATTCTAGGTCAACAACAAACAGGTCCACATCCAAATACAAACATCCTCTGCAATTTTAATATATACTACTGACAAGAAGATAAGAACACCCAAATGAGTTTACTGGTTGTTAGTATTCTGTACCCTGTTGACAGAAGTATACATGCTAGACGTATGTTCATAGCAAGTGACTGAGTATTGTTTTATGCATCCTTGATGTCTCCAGGGTATACGTTCCGACAAGTCTCTACTATACCCTGGACGCATCCACGGCTCAGGACGATAAATTTATTACCTCCCTTGGCTGGCTTTTTATTCAATCAGGTGTCTACGCTTGGAAATTGAGCGAACTAATCACAACTCGCTTTCGCTTTTCAAATTATCTAACCGATTAAAGTTGGCAAAGCAAACCATGCAGAGGTTTTCTGAAAGACGTAGAAGGAGTTTTTACACATACACATGTATTTTTTTAAAAACATTTCGGACCTAAAAAAATGTCTGTATGATTTCCCCAAAATCTGAGTCGCATTGCGAGCAAACTTTCGCGACCGCTACCTTTCTTGACACTGGCAAGCTCGGTTATAATGACGGCCTAGCTGATTGGCTATTGTGAGAATGTGAAGCCAGCAAAGGGAGGTAATAAAATTATCGGGCCGACCCCTAGATGCGTCCAGGGTATAGTAGAGACTTGTCGGGACGTAGACCCTGGAGACATCGAGGATGTGTTTTATGCTGCTTATAGCAATATTCAAACAGTATCACGATGGGTTTCACCACATGGGCTTCACATTGTATGTGGGGAATCGAAACCCAGGTCATTGGTTTGACAAGCAAGTGCTTTATCCACTAGGCTACCCTACCACCAGTGTATTTTTATAGCCTTGACATGTTCATCAGCACTAACCTTGGTAAAGCCTCTCTGTCTCATCAGCATGTCGACCTTGGAGTTGTAGAAGTCAAACACGAACTGGGCCATCTGTGACATGTCATCAATGACTAGCGGGGTGGTGTCTGGACGCTCTTGTACCTGTGGAGGTCATAGAGTTTCAGGCATCTCAGAATGTATAAAAACAATATCATCCAGAACAACTTGTCCTTTACAAAAACTTCTAATGCCAAGAAAACGATCTTCTGGAGGTGAGTGAATGAGCTATTGGGGTTTGATGCTGGACCAGACAAACCAATGGATCATTCATGACGCTCACTGTAACCACTGTACAACAAAGGCCGGACTGGTTTCAACTGCATGTTGGGCAATAATGTAATATTGGCAAGAGTGAGTGAGTGAGTGAATAAGTGAGTGAATGAGTGGGTGGGTGAGTGAGTGAATAAGTGAGTGGGTGGGTGAGTGAGTGAGTGAGTGAATAAGTGGGTAGGTGAATGGTGAGTGGGTGAGTGGTGGGTGAGTGAATAAGTGAGTGGGTGAGGTGGGTGGATGAGTGAGTGAGTGAATAAGTCAGTGAGTGGGCGGTTGGGTGAGTGAGTGAGGTGGGTGGGTCAGTGAGTGAGTGAGTGTGTACATGGGTGAGTGAGTGAGTGAGTGTGTATGGCTAACAAGACTCACCTGTCTCTCAGGTGGGAACCCCTCCTGGGGCACAATGTGAAGCTTCAGTGGTCGGGACGTTAACTGTGGAACAAAGATACAAACATGAAAATACATTCCTCTGTTAACAATATATCAGCTTAGTGCATTGTGGTGTTAACTGAGACACATCTAAAAGATAATATACACTGATAATTCAGCACTATACATGGATCAAATAATAAAGAATTAAAATTTTGATAAATAGGAGGATTAGTAAGAAATTCCTGTTGACAAGCAGAACAGCAACCAATACCTGTAAACACCAACATACAAGAGTGTAAAGCTAACATACCCTGATGTAAAGCCAACTCACCCTGTTGAGTGTAGGTGTAAAGCTAACACACCTTGGTGTAATGTCAACTTACCCTGTTGAATGTAGGTGTCAGCTCATAGCAGTTGCTGAAGAGCCCCACTCTAGCGAAGATGTACAGACCAAGTCGAGCACGGGACATGGCTACAACAAGACGGCGGACGTCTCTAGAACATAAAAAGTAGGTGTCAAAAGTGAAAGAAACTAATATTGCTTGCAAAGGTAAAACTTTACTCAACCTCCATGTAATGTGATTTCTTATCCATTTTTCACATACCTGAGATGTCCAACTGTCTTGGTCCTAACGAGCGACAACAGGATGTAGTCGTTCTGTTGACCTTGGTACCTGTCCACAGTAGTCACCTGACAAAGCATGATTACCAGTAAATATTGACAGGCATGAGGACATAGCTGTGACACAGATTGTATCAACAGTTTCCTAACAGTAAGCTCTAATGATTTTGGGCAGTTAAAGTTCATAGTACTGTTTCAAAACAATATATCTCTCAACAATTTGCCAACAGAACCTTTTGGGTAGTTTTTTATTTTCTAGTCAGATACAAGGAAATACATTACAAATGTTATTAAAACAACAGACCCAAATAAATTAGGGATAAACTATAATTAAGTAATGCATCAACACCTGCTTTCTACGGTCATAACAAATCTCACCTTGTGAGGTCTGCCAATGAAGGGGTTGTCTCCACAGCGCTGGTGTATGACGTCACGGATCAGATGTTTCTGCCCGTTGTATGTTGTGAGGATGGAGATCTTCTCTGCAGGGTAGCCAATCAGCCGCATGTACATAAACAGAGCCACCACGTACTCAGCCTCTGCCAAGTTCTACAACAGATCAGCATGTTCAGGAACGTTAAGAGTACCTGCAGCAGCATGCATAGAGGTTGTATAACTGCCAGGAAATCCCACTAATAGTTTAGCTTCAATTGTCTGGTTCTCACTAATTGTACTATTGTTTTCATTGTTTGCTGTCAAACATACATTGTTGATGTAACTGAAGCCATTCACCCACTGATCATAGCATTGTTGTCTGAAGTAAGAGACTTAGTACATATCACCATTTGAAATCAGGAAACTTACGTTGAATATTTAATGTCAAGTTGAAGATTACTGCACTTGTAGTGTAACTTATTAAAGTGCTACTTGAGACAACCTGCATCAGTTTAATATGGATATCTCATTCACAGACACCATGGTCGAGTCAAACAGTCATCTATTCTAGTGGGGTATGACTGGACCTGGAATCAAACATTTGAGGTTTGTCTCTCCAGATCCTCAGAGCCACTTGATCATTGACGTCATTGGATGAGTGAGTGGAGCACATGTAGCTGTACTAAAGCTGACACACAGCTAACCACCTAGAGCATGATGACATGCCAAACCTACCTGATAGAAGTATGGGTTTGGTTCTGACTCTCCGACACCATTGAAGTCGCCAACATCCACCAGCTGATAGTCAAACACAAAGCCTGGATTAGCCATCTGGAATTCTGGACGGTTGAGGACGTGGGGGAGACTCCCCAGCTTCTTGTAGCGCCAATTGTACAGACTTGCCAAACTGGAGGACAAAGAGACATTAATTAATTCATTAGAGTCAACTGGAAGGCAAATGGTGTGTTTATCTTACTGTGTTCTATCATTCTTTCATGCTG
Organism: Haliotis asinina; assembly: GCF_037392515.1. Lineage (NCBI taxonomy): Eukaryota > Metazoa > Mollusca > Gastropoda > Lepetellida > Haliotidae > Haliotis > Haliotis asinina. The sequence goes on from NC_090286.1 coordinate 43,112,111, forward strand.
AATCACATGCACACATGTTGAGTGAATGGGAGCTCCTATACAACATAGTTATGTCCACTGATTGAACACCAAATCTCCCTTGTCTGTAGAGAAAGACCTACCTTGCTCTGGCTCTACCCTGTGCATCTAGGTCCACAGTTGGCACTCCAAGTCGGACCAGTCGAGTGAAGAGGGACTGCTCCATGTTTGAGAACTTCTGGAAGGCCATGTTCTTGATGACTGGGGGCAGCTGGTGGTGGTCTCCGATCATGATCCATCTCTTCAAGCGGTTGTTACCATCCTCAGGGTTCTGGTGAAGTAAGTACAGATAAAAATGCTGAATGACCGAACAAGTTAGTAATGATTCTTTGATGCATGTGATCCATATTTGTCCTTTCACCCCCGACCCCCTGAAATGTGTTTCATTTATCAATCCATTCCTACATACCTGTCTTCAATATTACCGACTACACCCACACCCATCCACACACTTCAGACACAAACAGGAAACAGTATTCAATCTGAACATTTGGTCTAGTTTATGTCGATTTATGAAACAGACGACAAGTAATGATAACTATTCATCTGAGAATGCGTCATGCGAACAGTACCTGCAGCAGGAGAGGGATGAACGTCTCGATCTCTAGAATCTGTGCAGCTTCCTCCATGAGGATGTTGTCAAACTGTCAATAGAACAGCATGTGGCCTCATTCAGGTATTCTCAATGCTATGACAATACTGCTTATGGAATTCTCAATAATACCAGCAACATCTATAGATTCCTTTCACAATAAATACTCATCATAAGAAACCAAAATTTTCAAATAAAAGAAGCAATTCATATTACTTTCAGTTTCAAATTTTTAATACTGTCCCTATTCCAAACAAGCATACCTAGGAATTTTGAGGCACTGATAAATCACTTTCAATAATTCAGTATTGTGTCTGTGGAAAGACCAGGTTTTACATAATGACTGCATACTTTTTCAAAAGACATCCTAAAATCCAACAACAGTTGCAAATATATTTTTCCATTAATTAGTGTTTTTTCAGCCACCCCTACCCCTACAGGGCACCTGGGGCTCCCAACAGCCAAGAGCAGGTAACTCTAAGCATGAACCTCGTACCTCCCTTTTCCTGCTGTCATCCTTGCTCTTTATTGAGATTAAACATGATAGTAAAAGATGAGTAAATAAAAGCAAGGCCTAAACAGAGAAGAAAATATGACACTATGGGCAATATGACAAAACAAGGCACATACCTTGAAGCCCACACTGACGAGATCCCTCCTCTTCAAGGCGGCATGGGTACAGGTCATGGCAATAATCTTGGCTTCCTTGATCAGCAAGTAGTTGGCTCGGTCAGCTCCACTCCTCAGCAACTCAAACGCTCGGAACTCCTGGAGGGAGAGAATGTATGTAGACTGATGGCTACACTTCCATAGAGCAGTAACAGCATGTGAGTCAAACACCAGCCATTGGTTTTGTTGACTCCATTTGCTGATGTGGGTTAGAGAGGGGTCTGTTGTCTTATGTTAATATAATTCATGCTTGTGTTGTACAAGGCATGATGACCTTCAACCCTCATCTTTGTCAAAATGTACAGAACAAAATGTACTGGAAATTAAATCCTAGGTCATTGGGAATGTAGAATTTTACACTAGTCCACAATACTATCAGAACAAATCCTGTGAACTTGAGTAGGTTAGGGTAGGGGGGAAAACAGTTTTTTGGAGAAAGGAGGGGTGCAAAGTGAATTTTCATTCATTTTAATGAAAGTCTCAATGGTCATAAAATAAACTTTCAAGACAAAAGGTAGGTGCGTGCGTGCATGTGTGTGTGTGTGAGCGTGTGTTTGCATGTGAGTGTGCATGAGAGAAAGTGAGAGGAGTGAGTGCGTGCATGCGTGCACATCCTGGATCCGCCTGGGTAGATACAGTCATCCCTCGCCATAACGCAGGTCTTGGGGTCCACGGATGACCCCCCGCGTTATTAGACATCCGTGTTATAGTACCTATTACATAATGTGGAACAAAGGCCGTGTTAGATCGTATATTCCAAGGACATAAAAAAACTGCTGTTTCGTGAACTGGGTCCAGTAAAAATATATCGTATCGTTGAAGGTGAAAACAAACAAACTTTGAAAGTGAATATATATATGTACGGGAAACTTTGCAATAAAAAATCAATCCCTTTTACCAAAGACATATATTCACGTGAATTTACGTCTTTGTTGTTATGCAAGTAAGCCGGCAATAGCGATCAGCTGTGCACAGATGTTTTGGTCCAATGTACCAGTGATTCAGGTAAAAACGATCCGATAATATTACATCAAAGAACTTCTATTCCATTATCAGAATATTTCACATATTAAGCTGTAATTGTAACAGTTTATTTTACATTGCTATCTGTAGTATATAATGCAAGTTTTCTGCAAACATATTTAACATAACAATGAACACAGGCCGTTTCCTGTCTTGATACAATTTACGTAGGAGACAGTTTGACAAGTCACCGCCAACTTCCTGCGATACTTGCAACTTTGATTGTAAAAAAACCCAAAATTTTGCCCATTTAATTGTTGAAACTGACTTCAATGAGTCAATAACGCGGGTCTCGGCGTCCATGGATTACGAGACTGTAATCTGTTGGTGACTGCTAAGAATAATGTGAAATTGGTGCTATCGGGTTAGGCCCGAAAAACGGCCCTCACGAAAGGGGTAAGCGGAAGTTGTATGCGTATGGAATGAGGTAATGCTCTCACAGTGTTTCCGTTGTTTCTGTCAACAGTTTAATAAATAAAATTGGGATTGAATTTAATCAAATAAAATTTGGTTTCTGACACCATACATCCTGGGATGACTGTGTCTTACCGAGCTAAAGCACAGTGTGTTGCATCACAGCAAACATTGTGAGTACATTGTCGTAACTCGACTGACAGCATGTCTTGTCTTTCACAAGTTACTGCTACAATGTTGGTACGACGACTTTTGAGAAAAAACCTGCATGTTTTAAGCATGTGAAACACAATGGATATGTACGATAAACACTGTCAGTTGCCATCTGCACTGAATTTCACTAGTTTATGTAAGTTATAAGAGTGCAGCAGCGGATTTGTTGATGAGCTATTTTCGATTTCGTGAAGGGGTGTGATTGCAGTACAACCTTTTTATGGGAGCCACTGATTACCCTGCGGTTTAACCGAATCCTTGGTATCGCAAAGCGTGTTATTGCGAGGGGTGACTGTAGTTGGATGGATCTCTTTCTCTGTGTGTGTGTGTGCAGGCATGAGTGTGTGTGCCAGTGGGTGTGGCTGTGTATGGGTCTCATTCACATCAATATAAGAGCAGATAACATTGTCCTACCTCCAGTTGTGTGAATATTTTCTTGATATGTCTAAAGCATCCCTCAGCAATGTCCAGATCCTCTGCGTAGCTGCGTCGCTTGAACAGAGGTTGTGGTGCATTGTCGAAAAATTTCTTAAAGGGGAATATCTCATCAATCACTTTGACATTCTGCTCCTGCAACAAATATTCAAGCACCTGATCAGAACTATGAAAAATGTTAATTAGAAAAAAAGAAAAAAAGTTTCATGATGCTTCATGCTGAGTTGAGGGCAATCCTGTGGTGGATATCATGATCATGGATATTGGCAACTGGGATAGGGTGGCATATATACCAGTGGTACCAGGATACTCAATCCCTTCAGCTGCTGTGAGTGAGTGAGTGGGCGAGTGAGTGAGTGAGTGAGTGATGCTTCATGCTGAGTTGAGGGCAATCCTGTGGTGGATATCATGATCATGGATATTGGCAACTGGGATAGGGTGGCATATATACCAGTGGTACCAGGATACTCAATCCCTTCAGCTGCTGTGAGTGAGTGAGTGGGCGAGTGAGTGAGTGAGTGAGTGATGCTTCATGCTGAGTTGAGGGCAATCCTGTGGTGGATATCATGATCATGGATATTGGCAACTGGGATAGGGTGGCATATATACCAGTGGTACCAGGATACTCAATCCCTTCAGCTGCTGTGAGTGAGTGAGTGGGCGAGTGAGTGAGTGGGTGGGTGGGTGGGTGAGTGGGTGAGTGGGTGAGTGAGTGAGTGAGTGAGTGATGCTTCATGCTGAGTTGAGGGCAATCCTGTGGTGGATATCATGATCATGGATATTGGCAACTGGGATAGGGTGGCATATATACCAGTGGTACCAGGATACTCAATCCCTTCAGCTGCTGTGAGTGAGTGAGTGGGCGAGTGAGTGAGTGAGTGAGTGTGTGGGTGAGTGAGTGAGTGAGTGAGTGAGTGGGTGAGTGAGTGATGCTTCATGCTGAGTTGAGGGCAATCCTGTGGTGGATATCATGATCATGGATATTGGCAACTGGGATAGGGTGGCATATATACCAGTGGTACCAGGATACTCAATCCCTTCAGCTGCTGTGAGTGAGTGAGTGGGCGAGTGAGTGAGTGAGTGAGTGATGCTTCATGCTGAGTTGAGGGCAATCCTGTGGTGGATATCATGATCATGGATATTGGCAACTGGGATAGGGTGGCATATATACCAGTGGTACCAGGATACTCAATCCCTTCAGCTGCTGTGAGTGAGTGAGTGGGCGAGTGAGTGAGTGGGTGGGTGGGTGGGTGAGTGGGTGAGTGAGTGAGTGAGTGAGTGATGCTTCATGCTGAGTTGAGGGCAATCCTGTGGTGGATATCATGATCATGGATATTGGCAACTGGGATAGGGTGGCATATATACCAGTGGTACCAGGATACTCAATCCCTTCAGCTGCTGTGAGTGAGTGAGTGGGCGAGTGAGTGAGTGAGTGAGTGTGTGGGTGAGTGAGTGAGTGAGTGAGTGGGTGAGTGAGTGATGCTTCATGCTGAGTTGAGGGCAATCCTGTGGTGGATATCATGATCATGGATATTGGCAACTGGGATAGGGTGGCATATATACCAGTGGTACCAGGATACTCAATCCCTTCAGCTGCTGTGAGTGAGTGAGTGGGCGAGTGAGTGAGTGGGTGGGTGGGTGGGTGAGTGGGTGAGTGAGTGAGTGAGTGAGTGATGCTTCATGCTGAGTTGAGGGCAATCCTGTGGTGGATATCATGATCATGGATATTGGCAACTGGGATAGGGTGGCATATATACCAGTGGTACCAGGATACTCAATCCCTTCAGCTGCTGTGAGTGAGTGAGTGGGCGAGTGAGTGAGTGAGTGAGTGTGTGGGTGAGTGAGTGAGTGAGTGAGTGGGTGAGTGAGTGATGCTTCATGCTGAGTTGAGGGCAATCCTGTGGTGGATATCATGATCATGGATATTGGCAACTGGGATAGGGTGGCATATATACCAGTGGTACCAGGATACTCAATCCCTTCAGCTGCTGTGAGTGAGTGGGCGAGTGAGTGAGTGGGTGGGTGGGTGGGTGAGTGGGTGAGTGAGTGAGTGAGTGAGTGATGCTTCATGCTGAGTTGAGGGCAATCCTGTGGTGGATATCATGATCATGGATATTGGCAACTGGGATAGGGTGGCATATATACCAGTGGTACCAGGATACTCAATCCCTTCAGCTGCTGTGAGTGAGTGAGTGGGCGAGTGAGTGAGTGGGTGGGTGGGTGGGTGAGTGGGTGAGTGAGTGAGTGAGTGAGTGATGCTTCATGCTGAGTTGAGGGCAATCCTGTGGTGGATATCATGATCATGGATATTGGCAACTGGGATAGGGTGGCATATATACCAGTGGTACCAGGATACTCAATCCCTTCAGCTGCTGTGAGTGAGTGAGTGGGCGAGTGAGCGAGCGAGCGAGTGGGTGGGTGGGTGAGTGAGTGAGTGAGTGAGTGGGTGGGTGGGTGGGTGAGTGAGTGAGTGAGTGAGTAAGTGGGTGGGTGGGTGGGTGGGTGGGTGAGTGAGTGAGCGAGCGAGCGAGTGGGTGGGTGAGTGAGTAAGTGGGTGAGTGAGTGAGTGAGTGGGTGGGTGGGTGAGTGAGCGAGTGAGTGAGTGGGTGGGTGGGTGAGTGAGTGAGTAAGTGGGTGGGTGGGTGGGTGGGTGAGTGAGTGAGTGGGTGGGTGGGTGAGTGTGTGTGGTGTGTGAGTGAGTGAGTGAGTGAGTGAGTGAGTGAGTGAGTGAGTGATGTTGCTGCTACATCAGTGTGACCGGTCCTAGCAGTAGAAGTGACCTGTATCCAGGTCAGTGTACACAATTATCAAGGTCTGACAGTTCCAGCCTGAGAAGACATTCAGTTAGTTCCTGCATCAGGGATGCATCAGGGACGAGGACAGACCATTACAGAACACTAATGCATCATTACATGCATAAATCATTGAAAACATTTTTGGATACAAAGTACTGAAATGCTAGAAAACCAGTAGTAAACTACAGAGTGCTTACATTGAATATGCTATAAGATTACTGGCAAACAAGGATAAGCTGGACCGGTGCAGAGACTACATTTATAAGGAGATGCACGGCAATGAGCAAACCTATTTTGTTTGTGAAAGGCAGTGCAGATGTAGGCTAGTGCACATGCAGTGCATGATCATGAAATTGGTTCTGCTTGTAGCTGCATACGCTCAATAAGACTCTCACATAGTCGGTGTAGCAAGTCAGTACAACCTGGAGCCCCTTAGTTCACAATGGCAAGAACCAGTAGGCAGCACTCATATGGGTCAGTTGCCAGATCGGTGCTCAACTTATTCTCGTTTGCCAGTAGTTACTATACTTACTTTATCCTTTGTGCCTCTCAGTTTACTCAGAAATTCCTCCCATCTTGCTAGTACCTGCAATGAGGCCCAGAGTCAGTGAGAATTATCACGTTTACAGTCAACATTTGTATTGTTGAATAGATAGGTGACATGGAGAAGTGATGAGTGGACTAATGTTAAGGTTATGTCAAAACTGAACAACTGTGAGAGTGAATAATGTCCATACTCACCTGGTACAGATAGAAGTAGCCAGCGGTCTCACATGTGTACGACATATCTCCAGTTACTCCCAGACTGCCTTGCAACCTTGCCACTTCCTCCAGCAGTTCAAGTCGCTGAGCCAAAACGTAGTTAACACGACCATATCTGCAAGCAGAGAAATATGTCAGTATTTTGTTTTTCTTATGGAGCTTATGTGAGTAATGAAAATGTTATAGAAACTGTTTACAAAGGTAATTTATGAGGATTCTTGATTACCTGCTGAAATCTTTCTCAGTTTCAAGAGCCTCCTCACCATGACCAAGACGTAGCAAATGTCTTTCATCAATGTCAAGAGCCATAATCTTCTCAAACAGTTGGTTCAAAGCCTGCAACAAAAACCACACACGAGTTATATAACTGCATAAGGAAAGACAGACGTGGATATAAAGTATTCTCAACATACATCGGGATGGGGAAGCCAAGTGGTTTAAGCATTCAACTCTCACACTGAAGACCCAGGTTCTACTGCATGAAGACCATTACTGGTGTCCCTAAGTAGATTGCTTGAATATTGCAAAAAGCAAAATTTTTGATGATTATTAATGCTTAACAGGGGGGGATATATGGAATAGACTCGCGTCTATGTGACCCGTGAAGGTCCCGGGGTAGAACAGGCCTTCAGCAAACCATGCTTGCAATAAAAGGCGACTATGCTCGTCGTAAGAGGCGAATAACGGGATCGAGTGATCAGGCTTGGTTGACACATGTCATCGGTTATCAATTGCCTAGATTGATGCTCATGTTGTTGATCACTGGATTGTCTGGTGCTGACACGATTATTTACAGACCGTTGCCATATAGCTGGAATATTGCTGGGTAAAACTAAACTCACTCACTCACTCATATCCATGAACTGACTACACTGTCCCTGGTTTCTGGCACACCTATCATTCTATTCTGGAACAACTTGGCCCAAATGTTTTGAGGACCGAGGACCAAGTGTAGAAAAAATATGGATCAAAATATTAAACGTTTCAGGCATTAAGCAAGGCCAGGTGGTGTGTGTACCTGGTTAGAGTGTGTGACTATCAGCGTCCTCTGGTCAGGGAAATTGTGGTAGATGTTGGAGATGATCTGTACCGCCACATCAGTTTTACCTGTACCCGGGGGTCCGACCACCATAGTCAGCCCTGGCTGCATCCCTGCCCGGATAGCCTCGATCTGAGTCGGGGTGAACCGGATGGAGTTCCTGGCAATACGACAAGGCATTAGTAGGTAGTTACAAATACAGAACAGCACTGTCAGTAACAAGTACTTCCTGATTGGATGGGAATATACCTTTAAAAGAGGTGGGGGATATTGGATTTACAAGAGTGATAAAATGAAAAGCCAAGGAGGAAATAGATGATGAAGAGAAATTAAGGGAAAATGTGACAATTTATTCCATTCCTATGGAAACATATGGCTTTCTCTCATATGCATTGGTAATGGCTTGTGTTTTGCGCGCAAAATAGAATATGCCCTACTTTCTTTAAAGGTATATAATGATATCACTGATTTCATATGTTTTGCTACAGTTTTGATAGTGTCAAAGAAAAATCCATGAAGTAATCACTTCTGACACATTTAAAGATACGAATTGACTTCAGTATGTTCCTTATTAATGTATCATGTGTACAGAAATGTAAAAGTAAGAACCTGTATACATTCCTTGATGTGAACACCAGTTCTATAGTGAAGACCTCCATTACTAACGGAAAATGTTAAAAAAATACATTTCTCCATCACTCATAAAGTGCTTGCAATGTAGTGACTACAGTGGAAGCTAAACCGGCACTCACTGGGACTGAAGAAACAATCCAGATTAGACAAAGTGCTGGATTGTAGAGCTGATAATAAATGTACAAGCCATGGATGGGACTGGGAATTTATGCTGGACAGATGCTGGTTTTGACAGCTTCCACTGTATTTCTGCTTCTTACTACTCTCTGTAGTTTGTAGTTTGTAGTTTGTGCACTGAAATCCTGGAGTAGTCACAATGCTGGGGTCAATGTTATGTGTGTCAGCATGCGTGTGTGCATGTAGTCATGTATGTGTATATGTGTGTGGATGCATGTACTCACTTCCGGGGTTGGTTGTAGGGGTAGGGTCCTCTGTTTGGTGTGACATGAGGCTGAACCTCAGCAGTCAAACTCACTGACGGATGGTCGTCACCCTCCTTTCTCTTGCCCTCAGACTTCTCTTCTTTAAAGTTGATCCTTGGAGAATAAGTTTAATTTACTTAATTAAGTTTCTGCCACTATCTACAGAAGCCTGGGCCTTGATATGGACCTTGACAATATATACTCATGGAAACAAATAAGGGAACAGATGGAAATATGGGTGTTCCGTTATTCTTTTCCAAGTTTCTTCACAAGGTATATATTGCACTGTGGGAGTAACTCTGGAAGTAGATAAAGGAACACTTGTACCTTCATGTGTTCCTTAATTGTTTCCATGAGTATATATTCTGCTAGTCTAATCCCACTGAGAAGTGGGGCTACAGAGTACATCTGTGTTGAAAAGATGGGTGAACATGTGCTGATCTCAGTGAAAAGCTGACATGTGTTGCGAGTGTATCAGGTCTTATACCGCTGTTAGCAACTTTCCTGCAATATCACAGACGGAAACACCAGAAATGGGCTTCACACAATGTAATCTTGTGGGGATTTGAACATGGGTTGTCAGCATGACAGCTGAATGCTTAACCCATTGGCTGACTTTTTCAAGTGCGATTTCATTTGAAAGCTGAAGAAGAATAAAGAAACAAAGTGTATACTGTAGATGGATGGTTGGGATTAACAAGTCATTCCAGGTAACAGGTGAGGTAAAATGGGGTTTAACATCCTACTTTACAATATTTTTCTCAGATGACAATGTGCATGTGTGTGTATGCATGGCTGCCTGTACTAGCCCAGATTTAAGCTGGTTTTATAGTGCCAGCTCACTGGGATACCATACCGCAGTTAAACATGAATATCCACAACATTATACCGACACCAAGCCATATGTCTTTGCTGTACCCATTAAGACAAGCACCAGGCAGGGACCAACAAGTACCAAATAATGGGGATCATACCCACGACTTTCTGCTCGCTGGGCACAACCTAACAAACAGCTATGAATGTGGTTGTTTTCACATTCCCGCTGGTATTGGAATCGGATGCCAATAAAACATGAATCCTTTCCTATTTACCTGAATGGTGGAACTTGTTTCTCCTTGTCATCTGTTGTCACGGTGATCTGGTGATCTGGGAAACTGGCCTTGAGATGGTCAAGATTAAGGAATGTGTCATTCCAGTCCAGACTTGGGATCTTGTTTGGCATTCTGGAAATACATGTATATAGATCACGTGCAGCCCCAGTTTTATCCCATTAAGCACCAGGCACGATAACAACACGGCACATGTTTTATCATGGAATTAGTCATCTTTACGTAGAGTGAGTGAGTGAGTGAGTGAGTGAGTGAGTGAGTGAGTGAGTGAGTGAGTGAGTGAGTGAGAGTTGTGAAGTGTTACGTCGCTTTTAGCAATATTCCAGCAATATCACGGTGGGGAACACCAGAAATGGACTTCACACATCATATCCATGTGGGGAACTGAAACTGGTCTCGGTGTGACGAGCGAATGCTTTAACCACTACGTTACCCCAACGTCCTTGTTATTTGGAACTTAAAGCATGTGAGACGTACTTGTCATAGTGAGCTGCATCCGGTTCCCCGTATCCCAGGATGAGGTCATGCAGCCAGTCTGGCACCACACAGTCTGTGTTCATCAGGTCTCGGATTGTCTCCAACACAGCCTTGAAGTTGTTTTCCTTCGGTTTACGTCTCATCATTACGTTAAATGTTTCATACACATCCTGTCAGAAATAACGAAATAATGAAGGAGTAAGAAAACTGAAATGGTCTTTTCCGACGTGTTGTGTTGAAAATCAGAGTATTAGGGGTCTCTTTTTCAGCAATAGTGGCACAGACTGAAATGAAATCCAAAGTAGGTCAAGATATCAATGGATTAATTGTTTCCATCAAATCTTATTGCGTGTGGCATACAGTGAGTGAGTAAGTGAGTTTGGACCATCACCATGGCAACCTGACCCACTTCACCACTAGTATCACCCCAATAAAAAAATTAAATGTTTCTCAGGCACGTTTTTTCAAAAGTGGCGAGAACGGTAGGACATTTAAAAAAATTTTTACATAAAAAAAGTCACGTGGGAGGAACACATTTTTAATAGTTTCTCCCAGAAATACAACGGGAGGTTTAGCACATGTTAATGAGTAGGAGATTCAGTCAGACTCATTCTTACAGACACTCATTTTCATAGTGAACAAATGAACACTTGGGACGCAGCCAAGTCAAAATTATTTTTTATAAGAGATGATAAAAAATTGTTATGTGCACAAATAAAAGTGACCCACCAATGCACAAGAAACATTTCACTTTTTTAATTTAGACTAAGGTAACTTTGGTGCAATGTTAAAGAATGGGAGTTGAGATTAACCTTAATAAAGGTTGCGTCATGAAAGGAACCCCAGTCACAAAGTCTGATCACACACTTTTCCTAGAACCCAGTAGTCCCAAGACCAATTCTAACACAGAATCCCCACAGGCTTTGACAAGTAATATACTGGGGCCTATTCCAGCTGGAGTCCCTAGTGGGGCACACATTTGTGACTTCTGTACCCTTAGGTACTGATTTCATCAGGTGGCCTCTTACCTCTCCTCCATTCACAGTGCTGGTCATGTCCTGCTGATACTGGTTGGGATCCAGCCACACCCGGAATGTCCGTGTGTCCCCTTTTAAATCTGGCTTGGGCTCTGGACCTAAAGTGAACAAGAGTGAGTGAGTGAGTGAGTGAGTGAGTGAGTGAGTGAGTGAGTGAGTGAGTGAGTGAGTGAGTGAGTGAGTGAGTGAGTTAGTGATTTTTATGCCACTTTTAATAATATTCCAGCAATATCACTGATTGGGGGATACCAGAAACAGGCTTCACACATTGTACCCATGTGGGGAATCGAACCTGAGTCTTCAGCATAACAAGTGAAAGCTTTATCCACTGGGCTACCCCACCACCCAACAACAATATAGTAACCAACACAACTCAAACATATGGATTCATATGGATCAAATCTAATTACTTACCCTGTTTAACCAAATACTCAATATCACACAAAGAACAACCAGTGCTTGAACTATATCCCACTTTATCATGTTAAATAATAACAAAGATCCATCTCATAGCTTGTCCAGTGAAGGATAAATTATGTGTTGAGACAGAAGAGAAGGTGGAGAGGCAGCTTTTGAGAGTACTTAAACAAGAATTCCATGGTGATAATCATGTTCACGGCATATATTACTAAAAAGAAGGAAAAGAGTGCCTGATGTTTATGTGACTAACGTTAAGTTGTCGTGGCTGGAAAGTACAGAAACCCATAGAATTGAAATTGTCAGCTATCATTGATAAGTGTTAAGTTGTATGGATCATAACTGAAACAGTTTTACTACCTATATGTACCTGTGCCCAATATGATTACTGCTGTCAACACTGAAAACATGTGAAGAACAGATACTCACCCTCCTCAATGACTTTCCCTGCATCGTCCAACATGCCCTCTATCTCACATCCTCGGACATAGGCCAGGCCCACTTGTGGTATGAATGGTTCTTTGTGTCGGTATTGGTATCCGATGGATACTGAAGGACGTAGAGTCACCAGGAAGGCCACGTCATGCTTCCTCAAACCTGCAAACAAGAGCATGCGTTGGTTCAGTCTGATTTATACAAACCTGTAGAGGTTATGAATCCTTTGAAGAAAGTCCTCCTTGGGATACACATAGGCATTAAGATGTCCATTAAAAATTTCTACGACAGTTTTAACTACGTTTCATAATAAAATATTTACAAAACAAAAAACTTGTTTTCGTCTTATGAGACCACTCTTACAAGGACCCCTACACCCAAGAGCAGATAACTCTGGCTGTTGACCTCGCAACACTCTTTTCATGCTGAGCAAATCAGACAGAATGAGGGGTGGAGGATGGTCGCATCCAAAGGAGGACTTTCTTCAAAGAATTCATAACTTTTGCAGATTTGTATAATTCTTTTCCAGAAAGATATACAAGGAGAAGATAGACCTTTACATGTGTAAGACATACAAATCGCTGAAGTAATCCATCGGGATAGAGTCTGCACATTAGCTGAGTGCCCAGTCTTAGCAGCACCATTGCAAACAGAAAAGCTGTTTCTCCTTATGCTTTAAAAGTTTTCCCAACGTCTAACACATCAGAATTAAGCTGTGCGTTACCAGATGATGGAGGAAGCATAAAAGCGAGGAGATTGATAGATGCCATGATATGGAATGTGTGATTGGTCTTAGGGCAGTAGGAATCTGGTAAGTGTATGCTAACCTGATCCTTATGGAACATGTTAAGTTCCGGATCTGATGACATGGCACGTAAGTCACCAACCGTCACCAACATGACCATCACGAAAAAGGCTGTTTTCGAGCTTAAAAGCTGTAACAACAAGTTGGCCAGATCATAAAAGAGAGGACTTAACAACCACTTTAAAACAATAGACATGGCCCAAGGAGGCTTGTCCGCTGAACGACCAGACGCAGTCTGTCCACACCTGCTAAAAAAACCTTCACCAGGGGATTTTGCCCTAGAAGAGCACACTCAGCGGGTATGTAGTGGGCTGAAACAGCAAATGGAGTAACCTCGGATAGTGGACTCTTAACGACACTGCAAAAACTCCTGCACTTCCACTACAGACGAAGAAAAGGGATCGATTGTTTCTACACCAGCGCGAATAACAGTACACTAGTGGAATATCTCTGCGAAGCCAGAATTGTGTCTGCACTTGATGGATGAATTCTGCTCGCTTGGAGGTGATTCCAAACAGTGGCTAAGCCACCCACTGAATCCTGAGGTTGGGTGTGACTGGCCGATTTGGGGTAGTAGGTTCAGTCGCCACAGTAATGGTACAGGAGTGTGAACTAGTGACCCGAGTATTACTGGAAACCAGCGGTGAGATGACCATTGAGGTGCGAGATGCACAAGCAGTCACGCTGGTTGGGTGGCAAGCTGCGAAAGGACCCTGGAAATCATGGAAATCAGTCGCTAAGCCCTTGTCCGCCCAGTCTGGCTGGAAGGCATCAGAGGCGAGCGCTATCGGGTCTGGAGTCTGGGAGCAAAACACTGGAGTCTGGTTCGTCACCCCAGAGGCAAACAGATCCACCTGGAACCACAGTGAGGGAAGCATCCATCTGAATTGTTAGCGACAGCACCTGGGTCTCCGACAGTAAGCCCTTGTACCAGTTCCTGGTGTTAATCCACCACCGTAAGTGAGGAATCAATCACTCCGGAGTTAATAAAGTGTTCTTGTAGCTCTCCGACCACAGTTGTGCTAATGCCTGCTGAACTGGAGTCATCCTCAGACGCTCACACTAAACTATGTTCACCGTCACCGCCACGTTGTCTAAGAAATGAAGCCAAGTTTGAGCTGAGGCTGTGGGAGACTGGAGGAATTGTAACACAATCCTCTGAACTATGGCAATGCATACCTGAGACACAGAAACTAATCCCTGATGTGTCTTGAATCTCGCCCCAAGAAAACCAGATCCTGTGTCGGCTCTAATTCATTTTTTTGAGGTTGATAATCCAACCTAACTTGGTGAGAACATCCATCACTGACTGTGTGGATTCCTGACTCAAGTGGTGAGCAAGCGCTCTGAGAATCCAGTCATCCAGATACTGGTAACAAAAGTTGCCCTGTGACCTGGCGACCTGAGCTAGTACAAGCATGAGGTTTATGAACACCTTTGGTGCCTTTGAGATGCCGAAGGGGAGCACAAGAAACTGGTAACAAACTCGTCAAAGGAAAACCTGGGGTATTTCCAGAAGTCAGGGTGCAGCGGGAAATGGAGGTATGCATCTTTGAGGTCAATTGACATAAGCCAATCCCCTGTTTCTACAGACGAGATCACAGAATGCAGTGTCTCAATCTTGAAAGATGGCACCTCAATCGTTCAGACCCTTGAGATTCTCTTTGGCAACAAGGAAATATGTGGAGACTTTCCTGGCCCAACAGAACCACCTCGCTGGCTGCCTTGTCCAGTAACGACTGGATCTTGGCACGGAGGATTTCCGCCTTTTCCAGAGATTTTGGCACTGAAGTGCAATGAATCCTGGTAAAAGGGGCACGCTCTCGCTTTCACTGTGGAATGTGGCCATCCATGATTATGGACAGAACCTAGGGATTCAATGTATCTCTCTCCCATTATCGAAGCAATAGCCGGAGACTGCCGCCAACAGGTACCTCGGGTAAAAGGCAATGAATACCGGTGGATGGTACAGTAACAACTGCCTGCGCCAAGACCACCAAGGGCTTCGGAGGATGACTTACTGGGAAGCTGGGGCTGACTTCTCCTTCCTCAGAAAAGGCTGCTGAGAAGCAGTCTTACCCTTACCTTTCCCCTTGCCCTTGCTCTTACATGCTTGAAGCAGAGCATTCCACTTAAACATATTCTTTGCCAGAGCCAAAATATAACTAAGGCCAAGGGCGGAAGGCAACGTGCGAGAGGAACAGGGTTGCTTGAGTAAGGGCTCCAAGTCCTTACACCAGCTACCAGCCTCTGCGGCCTTCCTGACTACTGTCAGAGCCCCTAGAAATAAGGCAGAACTTAACCAGAGTTGCCAGTGAGTACTTGGCGACCGACAGACATAGCCTACGGAAGGCCATTACCACATTCATCATCTGGCTTGCGCTCCAACACATCAAGCCATGTGCCAGATGTGAGTGCACCTCTGTAAGCTGCCACCCTAGTGTGGACGATGACATGTCATTGTCCCCACCCCCCTGTGCCACTAGCTGCCCCTGCAGGACCGAGAGGTACGCTGAGTGTACTGTAACCTTAAGATAATTCACTGCATTACGGTATTATTCCTCAAAGTAACCATACACAGAGTGCAACACTTGGTTGTTGGTGGTAAATGGTGGCAGGCAGCCCTTATGAGCCGATGCCTGGCTGTGGCCAGACGAACCCCAACCAAGTGCAATTGAGGCATATGAGGCAGGAATTTGTGTCCTGGTACACGTAGGAAGAAACTTCGTAATGGACCTTACACATCTTTTTGGCAGAATAATCATATAATCATATAATTTGAGGACTAAGGGAAGATTGTGACACATTTGAGTAACATACTTGCACTCACTGTCTCTGACTCACTCTTCTATCAACCTGTCTCTCTCTTGCTCACTCTCCTTACTCAAACTCAACCACTCACCCTAGACTCTCTCTGTCTCTCTCTTTCTCTCACTCACTCTACTTCCTGATGTTTTACCTTCCCATTCCCATTTGACTTCTGGTCTGACACTAAGGTTGAGGGTGATGTCTGCTCGAACCTGGGCTGGGTGGTTCTCACCAATCAGGGGCTTGGCAACCTGTAGAACAAACAGTGGACATTACACGACTGGCCATCTCATAAATTGTTACTCTAAAAAGACACTAACACAACAGCAAAGGAGGGAATGCTTGAAGTGAAATATATGTGACAACATCCACCTATAACACGAGCTGTCTTACAAACCATGCTTTAGAAAAACAAGTGGACAAGATGTCAATAGTGCTGCAAATCTATATGCAGAGCCCTGTCACTTTCGCATATTGCAAATTAGGACCATAAGACTTGGGTAAATTAGAAGTGGAAGAATTGGTCATGGGTTTGATCTCCTGTCAGTCCCGATAAAGTATCTGAGTTTCTTGTTAGTGCCATCTTGAAGGCCTTTAACATGATAGGCCCACATATCCCAGGCTCAGTTGCTATGAGGTCCCCAACTAACTGTACAGAGTTGAATCCTTTCGGCATGGCAGAAACCTATAATTGTAGGTTCCAAGCCTGGTTCACTCAGATTACGTTTCACTCACCTACTCAAATTTCATATATTTCCCTGACAATGTTCAGGGGAATAAAATCATCATCTTTGCATGAAGTCCACTACACTGTGTGAATGGAGTGATCATTATCTAAATTTCAATAACTATGTGCAGTGTGGTTCCCAAATAATACAGCTCCCACACTGGAATATGACCTACTGTTTTTAGTAGCATATGCATAGGCAGATTTACAAATAACAAACCTCCACAACACTGAAAGCAACAATAGGCTGCGCCATTCTTGCCCAGCCTCCAAACAAACAATGGCCATCTTCTGCTTTCCTGAAATAAAACAAAGAAAATGTAGTTTCATGATGGCATTCACTGCAAAATTTGAGCTATATATCCAAAGAGAATTAAGTTATAAGCCAAAAACAATAACAAAATGATATACCAGGAATCTTCAATGATTCACCATAAAATGTCATATAATTTGCTGTTGATCACACAGGCTTGGAAATGTTACATTCTGATTGGCAGCCTGACAATCCTGCAACTGAGTTTAGTTTCAACCAACTACTCACCATGGCTTCATGTGTGACACTGCATCTTCAATGTCCTGTCTGATTTCATCTGCAAATTGACAAACATTATGTAATCACATATCAGCACATAGTAATCATCAACAGAAACTAAACTTGCCACACATGCATGGTGAATGTGAGGTATGGATTATTGGCAAAATCCTGGTTAAATAAGGATAAGGAAATTATATAGCTGTCAAGAAAATTATTCACAATCAGTGAGAACATATTCCTGTTGGTATCTCAAGTATCAGATGGGGCGATGGGGTTGACTTATAGTTAAAGTCACCACATGAATACAACGTGTGAAGCCCATTTCTGGTGTCTGCTGCGGAATAGTGCTAAAAGTGGCTTAAACCATACTCACTCAATTATCTGAAAAGATCAAGCATCAAAGAGCTATTCCTACTCAATCCTGTGGACTGACAGCCACTGGGACTGGAGATCTGTAGCAGACTCCCAAAAGAGATACTCACATGTTGACTCAAGTCTGAAGAGGTTGAAGTTCTTGAGGAGGTAGTCATGGAGAGTCAGGAACTGGAGGTTCAGCTTTGGCAGTGCCAGACAGCCTGGAAACACATGTTTGACTGTCATTACTAGCACCACAGACATCATTATTCAAGCTCTACAATAATAACTGCGTCTAGATCAGACAATCCAGTGATTAATATGGTGAGGTGGCTAACAACGTTAGTAACCTGGGACACAGTAGCTTCTGTGAGATTTTAACGTGATTGAGTGAGTTCAGTTTTACTCTATAATCAGCAATATTTCACCTATATGGCGCCCACCTGTAAATAACTGAGTATAGGCCAGGCAATCCAGTGATCAACAACATCAGCATTGATCAGTGCAACTGGGAACTGATGACATGTGTCAACCAAGTCAGCAAGCCTGACCACCCGATCCTATAGTTGCCTCTTACAAGATTTTAGAAGTAAGGCAGTGTACTGTTAAAAACCTTCATGGATTACCACTTCTTTATTTTGTGAGTGCAATGTTTTGATGCAGATTCTTGTATAATTGTCAAGCAGGAATGATTCATAAACATCATGGTCAAGAAACAGGTTGACTTTTGAGTAATGTGATTGATGCAAGCAGAGCAGGCACTCCTGATAACAAAAGATAATGTGTTTAGAACAGAACACGCTTTACATGCAGTTTTCAAACTCTGCAGGTTTACCCAAAGACTTAAGCTGAAAATAAAAGCCAATTTGCAATGCATTATTAAACATATTTTGTGGTAGAAACAATGCTATCTTACCTTCTCCTGAGAAGAATTCTGTGGGTACAATGTTTTCATCCCAGATGATGTCTTCTGTGGGATACAGTGGCATGTCATTTATCTCCTCCAGCTGAGATGGGTGACGCTCATGTTTAGACACCTACAGTTGAATAACATGTCAGTAATGAATAAAAACTCCCACAGAAAAAGAGTGTCTCTCAGAAGCAGCTATCAGAACTTCAACAATATTGTGAAAAGAGATTCAAGAAAGACTAATAAACAGTTTTGGGTCACATCAAAATTTTGTCAAACTGTCTGTTTCCAATATCTGTCAACATGCTTTAAACAAATTATGGGTATGTTTTTACAGAAAACCTGAAGTAACGGGAACCATGAAACAGACAGTTATAAGGATATTAAAATTGACAAAAAGATCATGAACATAAGGCAATGAGCAGTCCGATACACGTAGTGAAAGTGGGACTCACCATGAGATGCAGCATGAATTCCGTGTCATTCACATCCTTCTGTCCCTCCTCTGGGTAGGGGAGGTAATTCAGTAGGGCCAGGATCTTGTGCAGGTCCATGTTACTGTCAGACAGAGAGAAAAGTGTTGAGATCACTACTAGATCTGTGTTTGCACTGCACACAGCCTGTACATGTGCTCGTGCAGTGAAGCTCCACAGTGTCAATACTGCAGATATTCTATAACTCATCATGCTCACTGGCTCCATGAAATATTCAAGCGACATTTTATCAATCCTGCCAGTTATCAGGAATATCTGTATTACGCCAATATGCATGAAGTTAGTGAGTGAGCTTTTAGATGTTCACCCAACAGAAAATGGGTACCAAGTGGGATAGGTCATGTGACCATAACCTTCTAGCGCCTAACAGGCAGCATAGTTTACCCGGGGTTATAATATGCTGCTTTGACTGTTAGTGCTATGAGAATTCACCTTGTGAATGGAGTCTGGCACAATATTAATGCACTGAGACAGTCCCAAGAACAGAGAGAGCCAGTACCTGAGAGGCTGGAAGTGTTTGAAGAGGCTCTGTCTGGTGTCCACGCTGGCAACATTAGAGATAGCAAAACTCTGCAGGTCGGGATAATGCTGGAACACTACTTTCTGAAAAATACGAGCAAGTATCGAATCAAATTAGGGTGAGTGAGTTTAGTTTTACGTCACTTTTAGCAATATTCTAGCAATATCACATCAAGAGACAGTGGGAAATCGATCCTGGGTCTTGGATGTGACAAGCAAACCACTGGGATACCCCACTGCCATAATCAGATTATAAAAAACAGTCAACCTGTAATTGAATTAAGGAAGACTCAATCTATTTTATCAATAGATTCTTGAGGGGCTTTCTAGTATCATGGTCACAACATTTCATATTTTCATATGCTATGCTTCCTGGTTCTGCCAATTTCTTTTGAAGACTGATATTACTGTCACTATTTTCTTGAAAAATGTACCTGACCAAGCGTTCTTTTAAATTAAACAATGCATATGGACTTTCATGGCTTTAACAGGTTAGAGCATGTTTTTGAGTAAAGGGCTGAGTAAAGTGTTGTCTTTACAAGATGAACAAGGGTATACCTGGAGTTTGGTGACCCGATTATAATGAAGGTCAATCCTGTCATGTACTGTCAGGGCCTCCCCAGTCTGCTCATCGATCTCAAAGCCACCGTACACTGCCAGCATGTCAAGGAGCTGAAACAGAGCATGAGTGAGTAAAAAACAATCCAGTGACCAACATCATGAGCATCGAACATGCACTTTGGATACACTGACAGTCAACCAAGTCAGCAAGCCTGCCCACACTGTCCCGTTAAATGCCTCTTAAGACAGGCATGTGTTGCTGATGACCAATTCTAACCCAGACTTGACAGGTATACTGAGTGAGTGAGTGAGTGAGTGAGTGAGTGAGTTTGGTTTTTGCCTTTACCTTTTGGCAATATTCCTGCAATATAATGGTTGGGGACACCAGAAATGGGCTACATACATTGTACCATGAGGCGAATCGAACACAGTTGTTTGGCAAGACAAGTGAACAGTTTAAGCACTAGGCTACCCAAATGGCACCCATGAATCTAATTAATGTGATAGATACCAGAAAAGCTGTTGCACATGGTGCATGTCATTGGACAAGACTGTCTTGCTGGAAGCTTCCAACAGTTTGACTTGTTAGTACAGCTACCACTTAATAAACTGGCTGTGTGTACACATGACTGATGGAGGAATATTGTGCATATGACACTACTTGTATGCTCCCTGGGAATTTGAGACTGAAAATTTGCCTTTGAAACCGATACCCAATGACTGAGGGAAACAATACCAGTCCCTTGAGCATGTACTAGTTGTGTGGATAAGTGCGCTATATAAATATCCTAAAAGTAAAGCAAAAGTGAATGTGTTACAGTTCACAACTGATACTTTATATTGCTAGTATTGTAGTTTACAGTCCAGCACTGACATAATGCTGACATGAAGTACAACACACTGTCAAGGAAAATTGAACATACTGAGGGAAACAAATAAGGAAACAGCTCTCCATAGCAGAGTTCCTCTAGTCTATGTATTCCCCAACTTCTACCTACAGAGCAAAACAATGCCTGTGAAGAAACCATAAAGTGAACAAAGATACATTTAATTCATATGTTCTTTACACATATTTGTTTCTGTCAGTATATTATGCCTTGGTAAAATACAGAGATTCTGTTATTGTGGATTATGTGAATATTCTGACGTGCAAGAGAAGTGCTGTGCAGAAGTTAGAGACAGGAGCACTGCAAAACACATATACCAAACAGCAAAAGAAACACAATTCTTGAAAAATTGAAATCTCACAAAAGTACGGGCTTATCCATCCTCAATATTTCCAGGGTTATATCCATTCCGATAAATCTCAACTATACCCTGGAAGCATCTATTGCTGATGAATTTATTACCTTCCTTGGCTGGCTTTTTATCCAATCAAGTGTCTTCGCTGAGAGGTTTAGGACCTGTCGGTCTGTCTGTATGATTTCCCCAAGATCTGAGCCGCACTTCGAACAAACCTTCACAGTTCCAACCAGTATCGTGGTTGACACTGGCAAACTCGGCTGTAGTGGCGGCTTTGCTAATTTGTTACTGTGACAAAACGGAGCCAGCAAAGGGAGGTAATAATATTTTCCCTTAGATGCATCCAGGGTATAGTGGAGATTTATCGGCATATATACCTTGGAGATATAGAGGATTTATGTTAATGTATTCTATTTAAAAACGACAAAAAGAGAGATTTGCATTTCTTTTCCTGTTCAGTATAGAACTATGGTGACACACATGGAGATTTAATACACTGTCGCATCAAGGCAGTTACACAAGCAGAGAACTCGGTTCATGATTAATCTGAAATATTAACTGACAAAGCTGATGTCCTGTTACCTGCCCATACAGCTTTCCTTCTTCTCTTTTCCGCAGTTTGGAGAGTTTGCTGTGGACGATGACGTGAGCGCTGTCCATGAGGAGATTGAAGAAACGGCGAGTTGGAAGCTGAGCTTCAATGTCTATCATCAGCTCCATGAATCGTTCACAATATCTCACTTTTGTGTCATCCACTGGTCCTAAAGAATGCAATGAATGAAATACTAACTCATCCCTCAAAGGCAATCTATCTTCAAACCCGAGTTGCCATTTTTTTTTTTAGAACAATTATATCTCACTGACAAGAAGGAGGTAAGCCTTCAGAAGAAAAAAAGCAATGAGATTATTTCGGAAGTTTGAAAACCCACAAGGCACATAAAATATATTTTTCGTCCTTGAATGTTCAAGATTACATTCTGAAAAATCAACCAAAGTTTCAAGACACTCTGATCCCAATTCTGCATACTGTAATGAAATTTCAAGATATCACAACTGATCAGCCTGAGAGCAGAACACTGAATCAGGTCACAATGACATACCCAAGGGCAGACCTGTAAACAAGTCAGGTCATGGTGACATAATGGAGGGCAGATGTCTAAATCAGCCACGGCACAGTGACATCAAAGAGCAGACCTCTAAATCAGTCAGGTCACAGTGACATGATAAAGAGCAGACTTCTAAACCAGTGGGGTAACTGACATATAAAAGAGGAGACCTCTAAATCAGTAAGGTCACAGTGACATATCAAACAGAAGGCCTCTAAATCATTTAGGTCACAGTGATATATCTGAAGGTAAACCTCTAAATCGGGCAGGTCACTGTGACATACTCACAACAGGTTATAGTGACATACCTGAAGACTGTATAGAGTCCAGGATGGTGAAGTATGTGTTGATCAGTTTTGACAGGAATTCTCTCTCAAACTGGACTTTTTTCCTTTTCTCTTCAGTCAGCTTCTGATCATTCTTTCTGATTGAGTTGAAGAACTTCTTGTACTTTGGATGAGCTTGGAAAAGTTCTTCCAGTCTGCCCTAAAACAACCAATTAATAATAACACGTAAATGAAATGAGGTTTCATGCCATATATAAACAAGACATGGAAAAATGATGTCAGGATACACCAACAATTTACACACAGCATCCAGTTTGGGATTCAAACCTTAAGTGATATTTGCACATGGCTACAATACTTTATATGGAACTAAAATCAAAGAAAGGATATTTTTCATTTAGCACTGTCACAGATGATTTTTGTTCAAAATAATCCAGTCAGGTCCAGACAAACATGTTGACTAAGATTATAAGCATTGATTATTAGTATTACTAGCATTAGAGATAACATGAAAGCAGTCAAGAGGCTGAACCTCACCAAGTAATCCACTTAGTAACCTCACAGGAAGGTTCCAGGTGTCCTATGCGTACCTTGTGTGCACCATGAATCACACCAACAGTAAGAAAGCACTTCAATTCTAAGCTTGGTCACAAGTTGGTGTATCACTACAGCCTTTGCAGGATAAATAATGTGTTATCCACAAGACCACACCTTTCAGGGAATAACAACATAACAATTATTATTGCTATAAAGTCGTACTTCTAAAACAATCTGTATGTGAGCTCAAACACCACAATCTACCACAAACGACTGAAACTTCATGTGACAGTCCAAGTACATTATCATGTGATGGTGTGTAACAGTGAAAGGAATATCAAAATGTGAACAAGTAACAGTGTAAATATTGTGGAACAATGTGGAAGCTTACCGGCAACAGGTTGATCCAGATGGGGAGGGACACCAATCTTTGGATCTGCTCACGGATCAGGTCAACTTCCTGCAACCATGGTAACAGTGGGTGAAGGTACTTTCTTCAAGGAAAAGGCAACAGACTTTAAAGTTTTCAGATTTATTAAGCTTGTATCAGTCCGGACTGATAGTTTTATAGTCCAGTCACTCTGATGTACCATGATGCAGTTAAAGAATGCTGTCACAATAAACAGGATTTGTTTCAGTTAATACACTCGAACCCTGTTTACTTGGTCCCCCACATATCCGGAAACCTCAACTTCCAGACTATTTTTATGTGAAACGAAACTTACGTTCTTTAATTGTACTCGCTTAACCAGACCCTGCGCTTCTGGACTTGGACGGTGAATTTTCAAAAAATTCCCACAAATGATGCCATATGTTTTCAAGGTATTCAAAATTAAAAAAAGAATGTGCAATTGGCAAAATATAGACTTTTTGTCATCGATTAACACTTTTCATCTAACTTACCACCTAAAGCTTCACATGCTACATGACCTGACAACTTCCACCTTCGGTACACTTAGATGTTATGATAATTCACTGTTATTAACTCTGATTATTGATATACGTACATGAATTTTTTTCACTCTTTGCTTTCACACAATTTTCACATTTTGCTTGTTTGATCCACTTCACTAGACGTCTCGCTTTCCGGATGATTTTCAAGTGAAACCAAAATGTCTGGATGAACGGGGTTCAACTGTATTCAAAATCACCTGGTTTTAAAGCTTCCTACCCATCACTTGTAAGATGTTTGAAAACTATACTCATGGAAATGAATACAGGAACACATGAAAGTACAGATACAAGTGTTCCTTTCATTACTTCCAGAATTTCAGAGTGCAATACATACCTTGTGGAGAAACCCTGAACAGAATAAAGGAACACTTGTACTTTCATGTGTTCCTTTATTCGTTTCCATGAGCATACAGATCTATACTGAAATCACAAGTTGGTGCTGTAAATATCTCCTGCTGATCATCTAATCTATATGTTTTTCCTTTAATCTTAGTCCAGACTGAACTGATAGTGCTGTACTTGCAGTTCACAGAGGTGCCACAGGTGAAGATGGCAACATACCAGGCTGTTGAAGCAGTGAATGAGGAAGACCAGCAGAAGTGACTTCTCCTTCAGTGTGATGTCTTGCTCCTGTAGTGATGCCTCAAGCACCTGCTGGAAGTACTCTGGGAAGTGTTCCGGCTTCTTCTTGAACACCTGGAAAACAGGAGTGATTGAGTGAGTAAGGGACTGAGTGAGCGAGCGAGTGAGTGAATTTTTACTTGACATATAAAAATATTCCAGCAATATCATGGTGTGATACCAGAAATGGGCTTCACACATTACACCCAAGTGGGGAATCGAACCTGTGTGACCTGTGAAGTTCCGGGGTAGAATAGGCCTTCAGCAACACATGCTAGCCATAAAAGGCAAATATGCTTGTCGTGAGAGGTGACTAACAGGATTGGGTGGTCAGGCTCACTGACTTGGTTGACACATGTCATCGGTTCCATTTGTGTAGATTGATGCTCATGGATTGTCTGGTCCAGACTCGATTATTTACAGAGTGTAAATATAGTTGGAATATTGCTGAGTGCAGCGTAAAAGTAAACTAAACTCACTCACTCACTCACTCACTCACTCACTCACTCACTCACTCACTCACTCACTCACTCACTCACTCACTCACTCACTCACTCACTCACTTACTCACTCACTCACTCACTCGAACCTGTCACTTGGGCAAAAGGCCTAGGAGCAGACATTTAACCTCTAGGCTACCCTGCCCTCCTTGCAAAACAGCACAGTAGCAAGATTTCCACAGGGCAAGGGACTTTAAGAAAGTGGCTTGTCCTGCCTAATTTTCCACTTGTATTCACTTTTATAACATAATTATGATAATGTAGTTACGAAAGAATAAATCAACATGGTATTTGATTTTAATCACTGATAGAAATCAACACTAGCCCCGAGGTCCAAGGTGAGCAGAAGTTTGTCTGAGCCAACTGAACCCAATACTGCCCACACTTTGGGCAACAAGGGTATGTGTCATTGCATGCCTATGAAGATGGAAAGACTTCCATCCGAGTCCCCTCTTCTGGTAACTGATACACAGCCTCACTATAATCATTTAAATGTTTTCCTCACAACAGTTGGGCTTGACTGAAAATAAGGTTAATTTCTATCAGTTATCTTTAGAGGACTATTTATTGGGAAGTGATAAATAGCAAAGAAAGATGACTCTACTTTATTATCACTGTGAAATGTAATAGCTACAGTTTGAGCAAATATGAAATAAAATCAAAGTTTATTTGCAGTCTGAATCACAAGCAGAAGTAGCAGTAGCCCAGACACCATTATTTCATTGCCCAAAGTGATAACTGACTTGCCACAGGTAGCTGGCGATGGAATTTTTGAACCCTGGAGAGTACTATAGAAGAAATAACTTTAAGTGATACAAAGCCGATCTAAAGCTGATAATTTTACTTTTTCAGATTTTGCCAACCATTCTCAGATGTTTCGGTGAAAGATCAAAGGCACGAACAGTACTTTATCAGATGATAATATGTTCCATTTGAAATGAATTACGTCACAATGACTGGCTATTCTAGTCGGCCTCCTCATAATCGAACTCTTTTCCATCACGTCACAATGAAACATTGTGCATGTCAGTTGCCATCGCCTCGTACAGCCTGCTAAAGTAAACTACTCTGCTGCATCTCGTTTCTTGGTTTGCAGTTGTGTCACTCAGCTAACATCACTGGTGCAAACATTATATTTATGTTTTCTGACGGATAAAAATCTTATAGTTTGACTCACAATTTTCCAGCGACATGCAAATACACAGAAATTATTATCATTTCAGAATTATGACTCTTTTTTCCTAAATAAAGCAACTACACTTACCTCCCATGCTGGTACTCTTTCTCGTATCTTCTCATTCACGATGATTGCAATGGACATCATGTGGGCAGTGCTTGTCTGCAAATGTACATCATTTACATTGTATGGAAATATACCTAATACATTACATGATAAGTACATTCACATATTGTATTCATTCATTTCTTTTGGCACTGATGATGAATATGGAATTCTTTTAATGAAATTGATATTTTATGTTTATCATGGCCCAGGCTTATCTCCCTTCTTTCAATGGTTACATGGAAACTTGAAACCCTTGTTCCCCAAAAAGAATGTAAAACCACTTCTTCATGGATCGCCTCCCTTTTCCCACCAAAACAGTCTCATGTGACCTGAGCCATGCTCTTATCACTCTCTTCTTCATGGTCCAAGTGGACAATTGCTCACCTACTTACTTGTGCAACAATATATCCTTTTATTCGGGCCTAACATTCTAAATTAAGGCTGTGAATTGTATATTTAGATCTTCCACAACCATATACAATGTATTTCATTCCTTAAATACGGCTAACTTTGGGGTTTTTTGAGGTAACTGTTGAAAGGAAAAGGGACATATAGCAGGGGGCAGGATAATGAAAAATAGGTTAAAAAAACACATTACTCTAAAATGTTAAGGTCCATATCGGTGTAGTTAATCTTGCATGTCACTAACTGTAATCAAACCTGTTTGATAACATTATTTTGAGCAACAAACAACAAGGATTCATACTGACAGCATACGTTGAAGTCATGACTCAATGTTTTCCTTATTCCATTGTAATTCAACACTACAGAAGAGCATCACAGAAGAATATAAACTGCTTTCATGTTTTGAATTCATTTTACTTCAGAAGCACTCTGGATTTGATGTAAGTGCTTTTGTGTGTAATCACAGAAATGGAAATCTCTTCCAAAGACAGCTTCTGTGAACTTGTAATGAATTACATCAGAATATGGTACAATCTCACCTTTCAACATGGCAGTATGGTAAAACCTTTTAAATATGGGAATGTGAAAAGATTCTCACCTTTTTGGGATCATAATTAGGCCACAGGTAATTCTCCAGGTATCGACTGAGAATATACAAAGAACCAACCATGAAAACAGATGGACATTATTCTAGAAAGGATCACAGCAGGTATGTTGAAGAGAGAATTCTCTCAACACGAAAACTGTGATAAACTTGCATTTATTCTAAATTCATACATACTTATTTATGATCCGATTACACCTGTTACTACTCTTAGACTTGTACTGATGCTATGTTCTGTTGGAATGACAAACAATGATGATAGAGTTGTGGAAACAGGTGAACAGTCTTTCTTGAACTCACAGTTCTACACAGGTATGTATACACCAGGCTCCTCAAACACTTAGGAATACAATGGGCCAGTGAAGTGTAGCAGTGAAGTATTTCTGCATTTAGTAAGCCAGAATGAGGCTATGAAGAATTCACTGTCAAATATTCTCAACATGTACATACACAAACAACAGCACTGTCTTATACTGAGGCAATGAGTACATGACCCAAAGTCTCTGATCATGATGATGCATCATGTCAAAAAGGCCATCTCGTCTACTGTATATTGTGAGGCTGACTAGTAACTCAGTGTCACAAAAGGGCCATATGTAACACATCCTCGATATCTACAGGGTATACATTCCAATAAATCTCCACTATACCCCGGATGCATCTACAGCCCAATAATACTATCACCTCCCTTTGCTGGCTCCACATTCTCACAGTAGTCAATCAGCTAAGCCGCTGTTACATTTGAGCAAAGGTTTGTTTGCAGTGTGACTCAGATTTGAGGAAATCATGCAGCCAAATTGACAGGTCCGAAACTTTGGAAAAAATGTTGCCAAGATTAATAGTGTAGAATATGTACAAAGTGAAAGTGAGTTGTTATTGGAATGCTCAACATTCAGAACTAGTATGAAAAACAGAGGATGAAACAAGTATGATAACCATGATAACTCACCTGAATTCCAACATCATTATACGTCTCGTGGAAAATCTGCAAAATTGTCAAGAATGGTGTAAGAAATATGCCTTAGTCACTGAACATGGCTGCCCCTTCAAAAACACCCTTCCCTATGTAATCAATGTTTTCCCAGAAGCAAATTTTTGTGTCTTACTTCCAAACTGCTACGAGATGAAATATCGTTCAGACACAAAACAGACAATTTAATATGCTGTTTGAATCATCCAAACTAATTCAAACTTTACACTGTATGACACATATGATATATGTATTCTGCTCAGTTTTATAGCCTAAGTTTGGAATGGCAGTGGTTGATTTATTTCAGTCAAACATTGATATCTTTTTCTAAAATAGACTTGGGACATCTGAGAATAACTAATAATATGCAACATAACAAGTAAAGGACAGTTATTTTACAAAATAAACTTCAAAACCAACATGTAACAACCTACTGTCAACTGCACAGAGTATATTTTCTAAAAATATTGCGTTGTAAATTGTTCATGTTTATTATGCTTGTCCACTACTGTAGGTTCTTGTATAAAGAAAATAAGAAGCAAATTTGATATTACAATACATAAGCATGTACAATATGATGTTACCACTGTATCTACAATCCTGTATAATATGTCCAGCATATGACAGACATGAAGAAATCAGACATGTACGGTTGTTAGCCACAGTTATGTTAGGCTTCTTGTTACAACATATACACATTAGTTCGTCTTGTTCGTTTCTTCCATAATATAAAGAAATTAACTTATTAAGGAGCAAATCTGATATCATCATGTTTGGTTCATTATTTTCACAGCGCCAATGGTTAAGCAGCTACAATATGATGTTACTACTGTGCCTGCATTCGTATTAATATGTTAAAATGTGAGAGATAGGAAAATACTGAACAAGAATGTATTCTTTCATGTAAAGTTGTTAACCACAGTCTTGATAACTTTATACGCCATTTTTTTGCAACAACATATGTACACACATTAGTTTGTGATGTGTGTTTTCGCTATCTTGTAAAGAAAGAAGTAAATCTGACACTAAAAATAAAATGTGTAATTCATCTTATTCATAGAACGAATACTTAAGCTTTCACAATATTATGCTCACATTGTCCCTGCATATTTTGTATCAACATGTCAACATGTGAGAGATAAGTAGATATTAGACAAGAAAACATTCCTTCATATAAGCTTGTTAACCTTAGTTTCTTGCAACAACATAAACATGTTCGTTTGTCTTGGATGTCTCCTTTGACATACAAAGACAGTAAGAAGCAAATCTTATATCACAATGTTTTATCTATTATATATACATAATCTAATACACTTAAGCATGTACAGCATGATCTACCAATGTGCCTGCATTTTGTATTATGGGAGTTTGGCCTGGAGTCACAGAAATCAATCTGTCAGGCAGTCTGTCTGTCAGCCTGTACTTTGGATCTGTGACCTTAGTTCTAAATAGAGACTGATCCATTCAGTAATAAGCAAATACAATAAATGTGTTACTCACTTGGATGCAACAACTTCATTTTTGTAGAGATCTTCAACAATCTGAAAACAAGAATACAAATGTCAATAATGGTTATACTCACAATAATTTGGATTACTGATATCGCCATCATGTTGACAATTTCTATGGCCTTCTTAGATGCATTATAATGGATGTGTTTTCATAAAGTAATAATGGTGGATTTTACAGTTTTAACAAAACATGAGAAGATATTAAAAGGCGAGAAAACACCGTAAACAAAATGATGAGAATGAGTGTTTCAGTTGTATTAGCTTGTAATGCAGTATGTCAGCATAAATCTGGAAAATTACAGAATGAGTAGCATGCCATACATATTTACAACTGAAGAACACCATTCCATGATGAGCCTGATAACATTCAGGTTCAGCCTCAGTTATTTTATATCCCAAGAATTGTCTACCTGTGGCTTGAAAGTTGATCCTTCCTTTAACGCCTGTTCAATCCAGTACTGACTGGCAACCTGCAAAAATAGTCAATCATGAGTTGTCACTCGAAGACTACGGGGATTATTACTGACATAAAAGACTCATATATCTAGTCCCATGTATACAGGAAGTATGTCACTGACATGGAATAGGATCTAGAGCATTGATCTATCTTTATGATGATATCATTGTTGAACTGAAAATTGATGTAACATTGTGAACTGATCTTCGGGTGAAGTAGTTGCTTTACTTCCATACTGTATTCCTGACTACTCACCTGCATTATGGTGTCACCCTGGATCTGTTCCACTGTCAAGGACAGACTTTTCTTACCACTGGGAGCACTCATGATGTTAGGTGTGTCAGTCTCCTTGATCAAAATTGAAGCTGATAAACCTGAAAATTAAACATGATTGGTACGTAGAAAAAACATCAAATAATCTTGATTGTTTTGTATAGACTTAGTGATTTGGGTTTTATCATAGGTTTGGAAGCTAGTAAATAAATTATTAATTGATGTTGGACGAAAAATGGATAATATTAGGAACAGCAATCCAGGCAGGCGTAAAATAAAGCACGACCATAAGCCATGTACACATTAAGTCCAAACTTTCATTTTGATTCAAATGGTACACCATAAATTTCACTGGAACTCAAAATTCAAAACATTTGAAATTGTGAAACATGCCAAACGTAGAAGTTAAGGTTGAATTAGTATTACTTTCACATAATGAATTGATGACAGGTGGGCAGTTTTACAAAGTATACTTACACAAATGACTTGATGTATGCTGACAGTTTATGCTGAACAATGCTTGGGAATAATCATAGTTAGCCGGCTCTTCTCTTCACAAAACGTTCTTCACATGTGCCGGAAGTTGATTTCCGGAAGTCAACAAAAGGAGCAGCAGAGGTACGAGAACATTGTTTCGTATAAAATTAAGAGAGCCACCGTTTCGTAACACATCTCTGCAGAAAATAGACCATGGGCCCGATTGCACAGAGCAATCTTAGTTACAATTAATCTTAGGCCCCTACAATCAACTTTACAATCACCGTACAATTGTTATAATCCACTTGCACAAACACGATCTTAAGACAGCATGGATTTAAGATCGCAATCTTAACTAAGATCGAACTCTTCAACGTTGGAGGTAGAAATTTCTTAAACTCGACTGCTGTCTACAGTTGTCTTCAAGTGCGCATAGCATGCAGCGCAAATAAAACCTGGAACTGGTTACTGCACGCAACTGACATTCCCTCCTTATCGCACCTTGCAGATTTTTCATGAAAACAAAACAAAAAAACAAACAAACAAAAAGACAAATAATAACAAAAAAAAAAAAAAAAGAAGCAAGAAAACCCCACTAATCTTTGTAATGATAATGTGGAAGAAGATAACATATATGGTACCTCGTACCTCGTGGGCTATCTCTAATTATCTCTATTTCTATCTCTATCTAAAATTATCTCTAATTTTTCTACATTCTAATATTATTTATGAACTAAGAATGCCATACTGCAACCACAGGAATATCACGTTTTATGATAAAATATTGAAATACAAACAAGTACATTAACAAATTTGGGTTTTGAGTTACTGACCTAGTACTCATGAAAACATAAATTATAAACAAAATTTCCTTATGGTACAACACCTAAATGTACCATGATATGTCAATGGCTGAATCCGTGTTTGGCATCTGGTTGGAGTAAAATCCCAAATATATCCCACAAGCATTAGATGTGTAAAGATATGAAAGTGTGACATGAAAGTGGGAGTGTTGTGGAAAATGCATGACAGGGAAATATGAAAACGTTATTATTCCGTGTGTTTTGTATGTGTTGTTAAATACTTATCCACAGTATGTTAATTGCTTTACGCTATTTTGTTGATAATTATTTTTTCTTTTTGCTAAAAAACGTTTTTACGCAAATTTCACATGCCTCAGCAAGTGTATTTTCCTGTGTGAAGAATACTTGTATTAGAATGCATAGATTAAAACTCTATTTTCTCATCAGAAAGAAACATAAATTTGTAGATCATTGATACGTCTTTGATCGAAAAGAAATATATGTGGAGATCTGCACTGTTACAATATAACATACATTGTATTTGGGCATGGCAGATTTTACGGCAACGGCATAATATGCAAAGGGAAACCACTCCCATCTTGCGTAAAAAATAAGATTAGCTGCCATTGAGTTATTGAAAAGGTCATGGCCACTGCTAATCGCATGCAGACACCTTTCGTTACTATCCTTTCCTTGTTTATCAAAAAGGTATGGTGTTCATACTTTTTCCAACACTGAATCGGGTGAGAAATGTACTTTATGATATCGACTCGATAATGATGTTGTTCACTACCTCAAATAACGATATTTCAGACATTAAATCGATGTTGCATTCTCCGTGTTGTTGAAGTGTCGAGGCGAATCATACTGTTTTATGCAATATAAAAGCAATCCCCAAACGTAAACCTAATTATTTACGTGAAACTGACACCAACTTGAACGCCATTTTGCTACTGACTACAATGATCTTAGCTCCTTACAATTGGTTCCGACCAATTGTAAGTTTTGATTGTAACTTACAATGATCTTAGCCTACAATCGCATTGTGCAAGTGGATGGCGATTGTAGCCGGAGCCTAAGATCGCGATCTTAAGGATTTACAATAATTGTAGCTCTAAGATCGTTTTGTGCAAGTGGGCCATGTCTTATTTTAGGTAATGTTTTGCCATCTGTTTCTTTTCAACTTTAGTAAATAAATGTCTTGCATTTGCAGTATAGTTTTCATCTGCCGACTTTCTCTCTGATCAAGGGCTGAGTAGCTTAGTGGTTCATGTCACTAGGGTTGAGAAGCTCGTCACGCCGAAGACGCGGGTTTGATTCCCCACTTGGTTACAGTGTGTGAAGTCCATTTTTGGCGTCACCCGCCGTGATATTGCTGAAATAATGTTAATTGAAAGTTAAGTGGCGTAAAAGTAAACTCACATGTGAAATGCATCATTACATATAAACGTCCTGAAAGCTTGCACTTAACCAGGGAGCCCTATATAATATATTATCCCTTAACCAACAATGCTCAGTATGCACTCGTTTGAACTGAAGTCTGTTCTCTCTTAGTTTTCTCTCTCTCGCCCTCACTTAAACTATTAGGTTAATATGTTCAACGCAGATAGAAACTTGCTTTCATTTCCATGTTATCTCTGGGGATCGCAAAATTAACAGCAATGTTATCAAACTGACTCGTATGCAAAGTGTCTTGGGGTTGTTTGTTTCTTCTTTTTTAAAAAAAAAAGGCTGGTTCATTCGTGTATTCGCGAGTTTTGCTTTAGAAGGGAACTGGACAATTAATAGTCACTGTGATCCGTACTTGGCAATTTTTTGCGGCTTTGGACACGGATGTTTCGCGCCACCATATATACCTCGATAATTTGCATAACGCGCCAGCCATTTGCATAAGACACGACAATGCAGGGGCTTGTCTAGGCTTGTCCAACGTGGCTTTCGGAGACGTTTCGACCGAGTCCAAGAATGTTAGAGTGAACTTAACATATGTATGTATTGCTATTACGTAACACGTAATGTGCTGTGCAGGTGTGCGTGTAAAAGTTCGGGCGAATGCCGATTTTATATTGAGACATTGTTTACCGACTCCGAGCAGGCCATGGTATCCTTGTCTTTTCCCATAGCGCCAGGCAAAGTAACAACACTACAACACTACATCAATGGGGCGTTGTACTAAGAAGAGACGAACTATACAGAATCATCTTTGAACCGAATCACCTGATTTACATTTTTACCTAGTCTGTCATAGAGGCCATGAAGCAAGTATGTCCAAGAAACCCCACGCAAGTCTAGAAAATGTGGCAAGTGTAGATTTCCACAGCTTATGAAGAGCATTTGAAAGCACAACACGACAAAACAACACCACATAATAACAACTTACAAATCTACTACTCAACACCAAAAGGATATAATATTTTTTACTGTTACCCCATTGGGTTGCTTCTAAAATAGTCTGGGATACGGTTTTAAATCGCCATTGAGTCACTGAAGCACACAGAATATACTTTTCTTGCAAGAACGGGCAATATCTATTAGCAAAACGCCTCGTTAAAACTTGCTTAAATTTAACTGAGACCAAGAAGGCAGGCTGATACATTCAGCGTTTAATACAGGTAAGCGGGAAAAGAAAGATTTCGTTAATGTTTCATACCTAAGAACTGCAGTGATTCTTTGATTGTTTTATAACGTTTGTGTTTTTTTTGTCGTGTCCACTTTTTACGCGCAAGCTGCATTTTGTCCGACAATACACTTAGCACGAATAAACAGGAAATAAAATATGAGCCCGTTACAAAATAGCTGTTACGCCGCACTGTCCATGTTCCATCAAAGATAACGTAGGATTCTTTAAATACATTCGGTTTCAATGTGAAAGTTGTATACATGTACAGAGAGAATCGGGTATGAAACAGGGAATGGTCTCTAACAAAATCTGAAAACAAACGATAAAAAAATGTAGAGGTTAATATCCACAAGTTACAGGTTACAAATACAGAACAGCACGTATAAACACTGCCATACATCGCTGTCTCTGCCATTCTGCATTCAGGCCGGAAGAATATACTACAGTCGGACATAAGACATACACCATATGTTCGTGTGATGATGTCCTAAACTTATGTGAACACGAAATATAATTCGGTGTTGATTTACTGAGTATTCAACAAGGCTAACGCCTAGTCTCAGAATATACATATTTTAATTGTGAGAAATAAAGCCATTTAAAAGTGCAACGCTAAGTCTCTGAATGAATATAATTTTTGATAGCAACAAATAAAGTCAACTGAATTGAAAAGGAGTCCCTAGGAGACCAGCACCTCCAGACTTACTTCATTTAGGTCTGGGGCAGTGGGGTAGCCTGTTGCTGTCGTGGTTCGCTCGTCACGCCGAAGACCCGAGTTCGATTCCCCCATGTGCCTGTAATGTGTAAAGCACATTTCTAGTGTCTCCCGCCGTGATATTGCTGGAATATTACTAAACGTGGCGTAAACCGTACTCACTCATGTAATTAGGGCTTTAGTATTGCAGCGAAGGCCAGACTGTAGGGCAAAAAAAATGTGGTTCAGGGACTTTTTGACAAACTAGGTATAAAATCTACAGTAACGTTTTCATAAACGTTCCATTCGATCGTTTGTCAAATCCAGCTTTTGAATGCTTTCTTTCGCTCGGCAGTGTATTAATCGAATTTGGTTTCCACTTAATTTACTGTGTAAACCATCAAATTGTTTTCAGCTTATGAACTTTATTAAGTGCATGGTTAGGTACTTTCGATATTAACATTCCTGAAATATATGTACGGGGGAAATTATAACTTGTAATTTATTTATCTCAGTTGTTTACCGTGGCGTTTTGGTTCCTTGAAATTGTCTCATAGATTCGCGCCGTTATGACTTATATAAGTGATTACAGCTAACAGATCACGTTAATCACGTGTTTGTTATCTATTTCGCTTGTAACAATCAGCTATACAGGTCTAATTTCGTTTGTAAAATGCATCGTCTTTCTTTGTCGTACGACAGGTGCGACGATGCTTTACAACCAATGAAACTACTCGTGAGAAATAACGGCAACTCTTCCTGTCCAATCGTATACGAGATAACAAACCAGTTGCCGGTGAATCTCATAGTCGGGATCACAACTGAAGATGGCGGATAGCGAGAACTCGGTAGAAATGGAGGGACTTTTCCAGCCCCCAAACGAGCTCCAGAAAGATGCTCATGTTAAGAGCTTTGATCAGTATAAAGAAATGTACAAGAAGTCCGTTGAAGACCCCGAAGAATTTTGGAAGGAGATTGCAAAAGAATTTTATTGGAAGTCGCCCCCCACTGGCCGGTTTCTTGAGTACAACTTCGACTATACTCAAGGGCCCATATCCATCAAATGGATGGAAGGAGCGAAAACTAACATCTGCTACAACATGCTTGACAGAAACATCGAACGTGGTTTGGGAGACAAGATAGCATTTTATTGGTAAGACTGTCATACATGTTTTGTGTTAAGATGCATCTTTATATGAGAGCCGGCAAATGATCCAAGTGCTGACAAGCCCAGCCAAACTTGTGACGTCACTGTGCCTTTGACGTAATATGGTGGATGTTGACGCATCTACGATCTATTGCTGATATATTTAAAATTTATCACAACTGAACAAACAACTAGTTGCAGGTTGTTATGATGTTCTTGGTGTACGTTGCAACTGCTACAGAACAAGGTTTTCTTTGTTTATGTTATATCAAATAACAGCAGTGCATATGACTCCCACTCTGTCAACAAATAACATGGTAACATTAGTTAGTATCAAATGTTTCAAAGTATGTTTACTTTAATAGTTATCTGTTGACAGCTTAAATGCTAAAACAACAACAAGTTTTACAGTTAACCTAAACTATTTGCTTGCCCCAAATCACCAGTATTTTAGGTGTACATGTGCAACATGGATGCATTATGGACCCAAATAGGTAAACAATTTGTAAACTTTTGTGGTTATACATATGTGTCTAAATAATGTGATAACTTTGAAGGATATCGCTGTAAAATCTGATAATCTACTAGTCCAAACATACTCGTGGCACCAGACTTGTCCTTTGTTTGTTATAAGAGGTGAATGACAGGATTGGATATTCAGACTTGCTGACTGGGTTGACATGTGTCATTGTACATCTGAATTGAGTAGACTGATGCTCATACTGTTGATCACTGGGTTGTCTAGTCCAGACTCGAGTATGTAGACTGCAGGAATATTGCTGAATGGAGTGTTAACCAATGTTATTATAATTTATGGTTGCAGCATCTGAATGCAGTGTATAACAGCACTCACTCATTCACTCACTCTGCAGTCCTCCAAATCTTGCTGCTGGTGTATTTGACTGGACTGGTCTCATATCATTGTGGATAAGGTTTTGTCTTAGATGACCATAAATTTTTGGACTACCATGCCTATCAAATGAAACAAGAAGCTGCTTCACTCAAGGAAAATACCTAAGTGTTAAAAATTTGCAAACAACTATTGCTGAAACAATGATATATAGTCTCTTTTCACCATATTTGCAAACACTGAGTTCTGTTGTCATGCCTTTGGTAGCCAAGGAACTCAAGCCAGCATATTATCTAATGAAATCCATTCATATTTCAGGTTCATCAAGAGTTCACTGTTTAATGTATTCAGTTGGGACTATAGCTGAATAAGGTTGACGTAAGCCGGTCACATGGTCAGTGATATCCTTTGCTGTGATAACAGGCTTGTGACAGCTGTTGCCTTATCCAATCCACAGAGAGTTTTAAAGAAATCAATGTCCTGTTCAGATGTTTGAAGATAACGTAGGTTATATAACTGTGACCTGAATATAATAATTACCAGATCTGTCTGTCACAAAGTGACCATTGTGACATAAGATAAAAATAAACCAAAATATTTTTGAAGCAAATCAGGATTCCAGTTCCCCCAGATTCCATTCACAATGTTTATTATAATAAGAGTTCAGATACCAGTGGCACACTTAAGTAAGAGTCCAGTGTCCATTGGTCATCCTTAATAAGTTAAAAAGCACTTTTAAATATTTTGTCTCATGTGAACAGCTGATGCAGATTTATGTTCGTCCAATAGACTCAGTTTCAACCCCCCAGCCTAAAATCATTGCTTGACAGATCAAGATGTACCTGCTCGAGTGATGAATGACAATCATGTGTATGCAGCTTATATTGTATGGCACCTCCACTGACCTTGACCTCGCTGCTCTGTCTACAATGCCGTTCATATAGTGCCCCCGGCTAGTGTTGGTATATTGTCCACTGCGACAGTTAACAGTACTAAGTGCAGATCTGTATTGTACACATTTATCATGCTGGTTTCACTGAATGATGGATGAAGTGTTCACAGGGAGAGGTTGATATATTGAGTGTGCTTATGTACCTATTAAGCATGTTAAGGTACTAAGCAGCTGTCTAAACATGCTAAAAGGAGAAAGTTGTTTAGTTACTTTGGTAGTAAATTTACAAAATACTGTCATGTCTCCATGTTTCTATGTGGAAGAATTTACTGTGAACATGATTTAAGCATTCTTGATGTTGAATTTTGACTGGTTTGATCATTTTTACTCAGTATTTTGATAAGTTAAAGTCAATGGCTTAAGGGGTCATGGTCGATTGTCAGTGGCTTAAGGGGTCATGGTCGATTGTAACTAAGTTTTCAAAAGTAATAGTTTTATGTATTATTAGATTTATATATGATGTATGTGACAATGTAAGTTTTTTACCTTGAACAGGAGTCCTGACCGTAAATCTATATTTATCTTGAATGGCACCATAGCATTATCCATGACATAGCTGGTATCATGATCATGTTGCATCATGTTCAATGCTAGTAGTGTGCATTTGTTGAATACAGATTGACCAGTCATTTGGGCTGAAAGAAAGGTTTTGCTTACCTGGGAAATTATTGTTTTGAAAATAAAATAAAAAGTGAAAAATCCAAGGAAGCCTGACCATTTTCCTAACATGTATAGGAAACACAAAATCTGTTGCTCACACTATTATCCACTAGTTGTTCTGGCCCACATCTAGTTGAGGCTATGAGCTCAAAGCATGGGCTGTAACACTATTATCCTAGAACCTGGTTGCAGTAGTTTGTGTTAGCAAGTTCTCATGGTTTAGCAGAGTGCTCTTACATCTTTGTCATTTGGGATCCTGCCTTTCAGTTCAGTACATAATGGGGATAGGTCTATGGTTAAAGTACTGTGCTCTGTGACATGGAACGAAGTAGCTATTCATTTGAAGCCATCTGTCCTTTGTCAAACCTGTTTATAATGGTAGCTGTTTTGGTTTCTTGTTTTCATATACAGTTTGTATGTTTGTAAGTTGTATGACATTTGTTTGCATGGTTTAAGAGTGTTAAAAACAACTGTTAAACAGTTTCAGCCAACAGCATGAAAAACTTACTAAAATCAAATTGTTCAACATAGTCAAGTTTGTAGCTGAGAAGAGATATTTTTCAAAGACAAAATATAAATGAAGATGCCTGTACAATTTTGATCACTGAAATAGTTGACAGAAGAAAAACAACAGAGTTAAAATTATCATGTCTTATGGAATTGAATCGTATTGCAGTGATCTCTTTAACAAACTGCAAACCACTCCATCAAGATTTATAAAATAAAAGTTCAAAATTAATGAAACATGTCACACCTCTTATACTTATTTGAAATGACTTCCTGAATTTTAAGGTGGTGGGTGTCTAAAATGATCTTCTTCTTGAAATTGGAAATACTTTGTTTCAAAAGTGTGGGCATCATACCCACATGGCCCAAAGCGTATCTGGAGCAATAATCACACAGCATGAATACTCAAAACATTGGTGCATCCTGTAATCATACAATGTTACAGATATTTGTAGACTACTGTCATAAAGTATAAATACTGCGTCATGCGACTTTTAACAAGAAACGTATATTGCAAACCCAGAACTGATCTGTTACTGCACACACCACTAAAGCTATGACAATGGGCTGTACATACAATCTAAACTTGATATGCCCATTTTCCTACAGTATTCTTAAGCCTTTAGATGCAAACTGGTTTGAAACATTTTTTTTATAGAACTTCAACAATGATAGCACATTCCTGCATATATCCTAATAGACTCAGACTGTTGTTGATATGCTGTGTCAGGCTGACTGAACATGCTCACAGCCTGACTGTACTGCATATGTGAACAATTTAGAGCCCACACCAGTCCTTCTCATTTCACACAGGCCAATGATAATGAAGACACTGTGATCTCATGCACGCAGGTCTGAGTATTTGTAGCCTTAATAAAGTCCTGGTAAATTTACGTGCTTGGACTTTAGGTTGTGATGGGTCATCTTTGAGGCCTTATTTTGAAAAATATATTTATTATACATACAGGTGTTTCATGACACTAAGTTCATGTGACAAGTGGGCATGAAGCTGTGTTTTAATAAAATAATGCAGATTGCAAGCCTTTACATCAAGATACGTAGAGTTTTCTTAACATCAGAGCAAGTCACTTTTGTAAGGACTTTGCAGTCAGTTATCTGGGCAATGTGACTTTTTGTCACAAAGTTTAAACAACATGACAAGTCTTAGAATGAGTCAGTCTTTGTTTGAAGAACTGATCTGAATTGATCTGAGAGAACACCCTGTCAGC
This sequence comes from Haliotis asinina, assembly GCF_037392515.1. Taxonomy (NCBI): domain Eukaryota; kingdom Metazoa; phylum Mollusca; class Gastropoda; order Lepetellida; family Haliotidae; genus Haliotis; species Haliotis asinina. Next base: position 43,153,005 of record NC_090286.1, read on the forward strand.
AACATTACCAGAGATTAATTTGTTTGAGGTATCTCAATGCTTGCAACAATTCACCAATAAATTATAATGTGTCACTTGCATATTTACAATACTTAATCATTGAGTGACATAGAATAGCAAGTACACCTTTTATGGCTTTAACAACTAACTCTCTCTATGACCATGAGAGTAATCAAGAAGGCCCTTACTTTGCTGATTGCGTTCTTCAAGGCAGTGTTCCCTTTCCACTTCTTACCCTTTGAGCTTTCAAATTAGTATTCTGGTTGCATGCATATATTGTGTTCAGGTTGATGTTCCCGTTTATCAGGCTGTTTGATCAGGGTGACCCAGCACAAAGCTATGAGAGGCTGGAGTATATTATATTTATGGAAAGACCAAGCTACTTAAGACTGGACTGTAATTATTATTGACACTGCATGCCTGTGTGTGGTACAAGGATTAAAGATAACTTAAGTCTGTCCCCTGCCTTCGTGTTGTGTTTGTATAAGGTGCCTTCTTGTCCAGTCACATTCAAGCAAACATTGCTACACTGAGATATGCAAGGACATGTTTTGTTCTTGTTTGCAGACATATTTTTGTTCTAGTTGTTGAGTTTTCAAACAGTAATATTCTTCCAAAAAAAAAGTAAATCATTAAATTTGAAAGAAGCTTAGGTCTTGTACATGTGTTAGTGGTTTGACACATGATTATAAATTTTTATGAAAAATATTGTGAATTGAATCTTTTGACACCTAATTTATTCCCTGGATTTGTGAACCATGAATTTGTTAATTTCATGCACATGAGATTTAGCCCTCTGTGGTTTTGGATGATTGGCCCAGTAACAATTTGTCAGATAGCCAGATAGGGTCAACTTGTTTTTGTCAGCATGCTCAGTTTGTGTTATTGACATGTTTAAACCCTGTGCTTGAATTCACATGCAACATTGTACTCTCTTAAGGAATATTATTCCAGTACTGAATAGCAGTTTCTTACCTTTGTTAATTGTTTGATTGCCAAAGGACAGTTTTAATTCTGTGTACACCTAATAGCATACATATTGACTACTGATAGCATGTATATTGACTACTGATAGCATACATATTGACTACTGGTCTAGTAGGAGGACACTAACATGGACAGGCTATAAGAATACTTCCTACTTGCATAGATAATTTATGACAATTTAGATCAAACAATGAGGTTGCATTTTTTTGTGAGACATTGTTGGTGACCTCTCATATCTCGTCAGTGGTCTTTGTAAAAAATAGGAATCTAAAATTGAAAACGGCTTCTTTAACAGTGCAAATACCAGGGAAGGGGGGGGGGGGATGCTACTCTTCTTGTTTTGAAGACTAATTAAGGAAGAAAATATAACCTTAGATGATGATGATGATGATGATGATGATGATGATGATGATGATGATGCAAGAGACCTGGTTCAGTATGGTGAGATATTCCCTTGACATTTTCATTTGATAATACACTCCAGTATGCAACTGTTATCTTGACTGTGATGTCATGTTATCTTTGCTGCTGCAGTCCTCCACATAAGCCCCCATTGATAACGTGCAGGTCACCACTGTCCAATGAAACTGCTGTTGGTGCAGATGGCAGGAATATGATTACGGACCCAGCTTACTATGCGTATATTTTAAAATCATGATTTGATTGCTTAAAATTGTCAGTGACTGTCTTGGAAGAGAAACTTTTAAGTTGTCGCATCGTTTTTGCTGAATATTTGTAGAGGTTTTGTGAAGGTCACATGCAATGTATGCATGCATAGTGAATAGGTCCTTGGAGCTTGAAACACTATGCCTGCCTGGAGTATGAGGTTGTGAACAGTAGTCTAATCTAGGTTGGGTACACAAACAAGTAAATAATCTACTTGTTGCATAAAAAAACCCATGTGACTCAAAAAGAAAACTCAATGACTTGTTAATTGACACCTATATGTCAGCCTGCCTGTCTGCGAAAGACAATATGCAATGCTCAACTTCAATCATTGACCACTTGAAATTTGAAATTAACACCTATCGGGTTTATAAGCCAAAAACAAAGAGCCGGCTAAGCGTATTGGCAAATGAACCAGTGGCCAGTGAAAAGGTTTCATTACACTTGAGTGCACACCCACTGGCTCTGACTGGGTTCGGTATCGCAGCTGCTTCGTTTCGGGAGAGGTAAACCGAAGTACAAAATATTGCACTTTGATTTGCGATTATACACTCATAATTTTCTTTTTTTTTGTTATTTCTTGATCAGCAATGCATTTTATATATCATGAATAGGTGATAACTGTGTTTTAATTATGGTTGATTTTTTGGTTGCATGTGACCTTTAACAAAGCATAGGATATGACTAGTGTTGTGAGTGGCATTTAGATGATGACCCTTAACATTGCTATGAACAATACAGTAATTATTCCTTGTACATCAGTGAAATGTGATGAAGTGTGTACATTAAATCTGGACAAGCAGTTTATTAGACTTGTCGGTCTAGCTGTATGGCGAATTTAGGCGAATTTTGCACTCTGTTGTTAATGTTGTACATGCAGGACATATTGGCGGAAACGAACTTATCAAGACATCTTCTAATGACATCAGACTTCTGTGATACTATGGTGTTGATATGCAGGTTAAAGTAATACTGAAATTTCCAGTCCTATAGTTATAACATCATGATGCAACTTAACTTGAAAAATTAACTACTGATGCTGGTTTGAATAGTCAAAATGTACGAGCATGATACGAACACATGTCAGAGGGTGTATACTGAGTACTCGATGTACACTGTTGGATGTCCAACTAAGGTATTTGTTGAAATTTGTAAGATGAGACAATATCTGAGAAAGTTTGGAATCTAGAGTTATTACCCTTGGATCTGCTGGTTCTGATGTCATGGGATTTCCCCAAAGGTGTTACCTTTCGGGCATTCAAAGTTTCCTGGCCAGTGCATTTGCTGCAGACAATGATATGAGGAGGAACCAGTTTTATGGACTGTCGACGTCTTTACTGCAATGGATGCAAAGTAGCAGTGTAGATGTCAATATCAGTATTAGGCTACCTCACCTCACCTCACCTCACCTCACCTCACCTCACCTCACCTCACCTCACCTCACCTCACCTCACCTCACCTCACCTCACCTCACCTCACCCCACCCCACCCCACCCCACCCCACCCCACCAATATCAGACAAGTAATGATATTTTGTATACATTGAAATACGTGCGTTTAGTTTTATGTCGGCCTCTATAGTGTGTAAATAACCAAGTCTGGATCAGACAGTCTAGTGAAAAATAGCATGAACACCAATCCATGCAATTGGGATATGGTGTCCACCAAGTAAGTGAGTCTGACCAAACGATCCTGTTAGACGACTTTTATGACAAGCATGGATTACTGAAGATCAATTCTAACCCAGACCTTCATGGGTCCCATTGCAATAAAGAGGTTATCAATTCATCTGTTATTCCTCCTCCTCATGTCAACTTTCAGAAATTACACAGTAGTATTACTATAATGCTGACATTCAAAAGGTAAGGTCACCTCACCTCACCTCAACTCACCTGTTAACTGCCCAACTCAATAATCCTGTAATTCCAAGTCATTGTTTTTTTCAGGGAAGGGAATGACCCAAATGACCATGGTAAAATAACCTACAAGGAACTGCTGCAGCAGGTATGCAAGTTTGCCAACGTTCTCAAGGCTCAGGGTAAGTATAACAGCTACAACTGATCTTAAGAGACGTTTCTCTCCGTTTCAAAATGACTTTTAACTTCTAACCATGCTAAGATGTACACATTTTGTGGGAATAGTACTGAACATGGAAAGCACGGAAATGGGCAGCTTAAAAAAGGGTACTTAGCAAAATGCAGGGTAGTTTTTAGTAGACATTGCCAAAGGGAGAATCGAGTATCCAGTATCAAACTTCAAATGAAATCGAATCGATTTGAGATCTGGGTGAATGGTTGCATAAAAAGTTCATGAAATAAGATAACATGATTTGATCAGATTAGTTTTCTTGTAATGATATAAATCATCAAAACCCAAACCCAAGCTTTATAACTGTATACTGAGCAGCAAGTACAATTTCTATTGTACCAGTTCAATAAGTTTGTTACCTAAAGCTGCAAGTAGGTCACTTTTCCATTAATTTTTACCCTGGTCCCCATTAAAAACCAGTCTTAGTGTTAAGTCTGTTGTAAGCCTATGACAAAGTTTAGGAGTTACAATCATCTTTATGCAAAAATAGCTTTGTGCACCAGAACCCCAGTGTTGTTTTCACGGTATCAAGTTTTCTGGTTTCTATAACAACTCAATTATAGAAATAGTGTTTTTCCTTTGCATTGTTAATATTGAAGTGACATGACTGATATAAGTGGCAGCATGACTAAAATTATAAAAATAAACCAAAATATCTGTCATTTAATGCAAAATGCAATAAATGTGACGAGCTGAAATGATTAAAAAGCAGCTGCTTGATATAGCTTGATTATCTCCCTTGATAATAGTCAGTAATTCTGTGTAGTAAGTTTTGATTCTAGTCGCAAAATGGTGCAACCAACAAACATGTTGGAACATGAAGCTTTGTGGGGGAAAACAACATTCACTTGGATGCTTTTTGATGTGATGCAATGTTTTTATTAAGATTGCACTATTATAATGCTAATAAATGATGGTATTTTCCAGGAATAAAGAAAGGGGATCGTGTGGCAATCTACATGCCGATGATCATCGAGCTGACGATAGCCATGTTGGCTTGTGCCAGGATAGGAGCCATTCATTCCATTGTGGTATGACCTCCTGATGCTTGTAAATTCACTCCGTCCACTTAACACTGTTCAGTGCCTTCTGGTTTCATCAAATGGCAATGCTTCTGTTTGTACCTCTCAGTTTTAGTTTTAGCTTGAGCACTAGCCATTTTGTTTCACGTTTCTTCTTTCTCACCATGCTTACCTGGCTTTTATAGCTTTGTTATGTTTTTGTTGCACGTAGTTATGTAAACAAAACAGCTGTGTTTCTGGTTACCATAACAACTAGGGTAGTCATTATTAACTGATAAACTGGTACAGAGGAAAATTAATGTCTAATGAAGTGATGCATGATAATCTTTCAATTGCTGGGCCAATATCACATGTATCCATTCGTAAAAAATCATACCAAGACAACACTAATGGTATTGATGCATTTCATTGCAATTTGGGTACAAATATGTAATTTCTTTAAAATATCCCGTTTGCACAATTGATCTAAAATATCATCTATTGTATGGAATCATTGAAGCAGTAAGTTTGATAGATTCAAAAGACAAATTCAAATATATTCTGTGAAGACCTTGTCACTAGGAACTCATTGGGGTTTGTCACTCTGTCATAAAGTTTTTGTTGCCTTAAGGATTAATTCATTATAAGATAAATTGTAAATTGTCTTAGTTTAGTAATATTTTTTTAAAGTCATTAGTTGATGAATTCAGAGCACCAGGTCAGCTTTTGGTTATTTCATTATTTTACCTGTGGCTTTCATTTTTTGTAAGGCATTCATAATTTTTGTTGTTCATAATAGTGCTAAATATTGTTTTGAATTTTTATATGGAAATAGATTTGAAAGCGAATGTAATCATGGTAATGAAAATGACTTCACTCATGGTTTGGAACACAATATTGGGGTCGAGTGGTTTATGCATTTGCTTCTCATGCTGAAGACCGGGATTTTCATTCCACACATGGGTTCAGTGTGTCAAGCCCATTTCTAGTTTTCCCGGTTGCAATATTGGTGGAATATTGCTAAAAGTGGCATAAAACCCAACTCACTCACTCACACAACATGTGAAACCTATTTCTGGTGTCCCCCGTGGTGATATTGTTGAGGATATTGCTAAAATGGTGTAAAACCGTACTCTCTCACTAAGACTCAATATCACTATTATCAGTTGACATTTCTCGGACTTGGACATGGGTTTAGTCTTGGTATTGACAAAGGTTCCACAAGGGAATGTATAGATGTACCTGTTATAGAAATACTTCTGGTCAATGTGGATCTTAAAACTTAGCAAATATGTGCCTTTCAAGACTTGTTTTAATGTTGCCAGTTTAATTTAGATGTCACGCATTTCTTCTAAATTTTGAGTAGTCATGATTTATTGGTCAAGGAAAAAGTACCATGTGTCTATGAGTTGGCTGTGTGGTGAAATGTAAGATATTTTCACAGACTCAGGGTAGTTACAGAACAAGCATCAATAACATCATCCATGTGAAAGCTGTCTTGATATGTTTATGTGTCAGCCTGTGCAGTTGTTAGTTATTGATTGTGTTGATTTGCCAGCTGTTGTCCTGCTGTAATGAGTCTAATAATGTATGTCCGTCAGATGAAATGGCCGATGATTGAACTCTGAATACAGAAAATACAATTATTTGTTGTATATATTCTGCTTCAGCATAGTCTTTCATTTGATGGGAAATTTCCAATTGAAATTCTTCTTGAGAATCATATTTAGTATTTATCTAAATAACAGCACAGCATTTTCATGTTTACCTGTCATATCTTTAGTGCAAACAACCAGTGAACCAAACCATGGTGAAGTATTTGTGTATTTCATTTAAAATGTTGTCATTATTGCAGTTATAATAGCATACTTGAAATATCTTCTTATCTCTTGAAACGTCTACAGACAAGGATGATTGCTTGGAGAGGATATCAGACATTTTTTTTGTTATAGATTTTTCACCAAATATCAATTGTATGTTAACATGAAACATTTCCATAATTTGTTGCGCTCAAACAAAAATGTTTTGGTGACTGGTTTAGAATTCTTACCTATGCCAGCTAAATGGGGCAGTTTAAAGGATTGGTTGGTTAGGCTGTGTCACGTGTTTGATGGCATGTCATGCAGTCAGCGTTGATCAATACTCATTTCATCAATCACTGGATTGTCTGGTCCACCTTCAATAAATACAGATCATAATCCAGAGGGAATTTGAAGTTGACATTAAAGAAAGAAAGCAAAACTCTCAGGAGAGATTGAAATACATGTACATATCCTCGTTAAGAGCTGAGTCATGTACCTTTCTGTGTTTTTTATCTTTTGTGCTATGTTGTATCATGCTTTAATCTGCTCTTTCTATTTTTCCACTGTTCTCTGTCTACTAACCAGCACACTCTCGTCTTGCTTAGTTTGCAGGGTACTCTGACCTTGCCGTCACTCAGCGCCTCCACAGCTCCAACGCTAACATTATCATCCTTGCAGGTTTGACTCTCACGGACAAATATACCATGGGATCAAAGATGCTCTTTTCTACAAAAATAGTTACTTTTGCTTTATATGTTACTGAGAGTATAATCATGACAATCAGTTCATCATGTATGTGTGGTCAACATGGCCGTAGGATTTGTAAGTAATCCCCCTGGACCAGCAATGGGTAGAAAGTGGCTCAGTGGTTATGCTATTGTCAGCTTGCTGTGAACTGTCGAGGTTTAGTTCCCTGCATGGTTGCAATTTGTGGTCCCTAAGGTATAGACTGCTAGAATGTTCAGAAAGTTTATCCCCTTAGTTACACATGGCTTGGGTGGTCAGGCTTGGTGATTGGTTGATTGTAACATCAACCACTGGATTATTTTCTTTAGGTTGGATTTTTTACAGACAGGAGTATAGAATATTATTGGAACAGTGTTGATCACACTGAGTGTGACTAATAACAACAAACAAAATGGAATTTTCTTGGTTAAGAAATAACAAAGTGACACTGAATCTGATGTACCAAGCTGCATTCTGATGTTGGCGATACGACAGTTATACCATGCAGCCGTGGTATATTTATCTAAGTCTATTCAAAAGCTATTATTCTACCCCAAGCATGTAGCAGATATGTCTCATTGGAATTTATGAGTCCCTAATTCATCTTAATATGTTTAATTAATGATATGCTTTCTGACTTTGTAGAGGTAACCAGTCTTTCACAGATATGGCACATCAAACCACCAGAGGAAGTAACCTCTATCTGTATTACTGACGAGGGGAAGTTATATGTTAAAATAGAAGAATACACAGCAGTCAGTTCTCAGTTAACAGAACTTGCAGCCAAGAATGATAATACACTCAATTCTATTTAACCTTTTTACTGGTTTTGCTGTATCTCATGGGTTCTGATAGGGGGTCAGTTTGCTTTTAGACCACTTTTAGCAATATTCCAGCAATATCATGGCGGGAGACATCAGAAATAGGCTTCACGTATTGTACCCATGTGTGGAATCATGATGTCTGCTTTCATGATGAGTGAACACCTTAACCACAATGTGTTGTCATTTCAGTGTCCAACATTTCGTACAGATTTTATACTGCAAGCTATGAATAATATATTGTCAGTATGTAGCTGTGTATCAGAGAAAGAGCTATTGATGTGTCCATTGATTAGTGTCGTGAGCTTGGATCAGTTGGGATGTGGGGATGTTTGATCTAGACCATCTCTGTGGTTTATATTTGACCTCACATCTGGAGTAAACATCTTTTGTGCCTGTGAGCTACTTGATATTGGTATCTCTTACCTGTTTTTAACCAAATTCCCACATGGGTACAATGTGAAGCCCATTTCTGATGACTCCTGTCGTGATATTGCTGGAAAATTTGCTAAAAGTGGCATAAAACTAAAAATTCACTCACTCACTGTTTTTAGCATTAATATGCTGTTTGTAACATGGTGCATACATACTGTCCCCCTCATCTTTGTAACCGTAAGAATCTAGATGAAAATGGCACTAAATATATTAAAACAGAAGTTAATGAAAAAATTGTGTTTTCTTTTTAAACTGTTAGCAAGACCAGAAAAGGTGAGGATTTGAAATGCTGAAGTTTATGTTATTACAAAAATAGAATATCTTAGGATTTGAAATTTAAGAAAACATTTTACCCATGAGAAAGCCATCTTAGATAGGATGCATTTTCATCACTCATGGTGGCTGAGTGGGTTAAATCTCTGACTTTGTGTACTGGCGATTAGGTGCCTGGAACTGAAAGTGTTTGTTTGAATCCTGGATTCGACTCAACCAGACAAGAGTGCTAGAATCCATACTTTAATGAGCAACTGTAATCCCAAATATAACATATGTTACATCTGACCACTTTCTAAATGACTTTGTGTAATGATATCTGATTACATTCTGCCTAATACTGTGGCAGAATGTTCATCTCTAGGACCCACAGCCACGTATCACTGCTGCCCAAATAACATTATGTTATGAGACCCGTGAAGGTCCCGGGGTAGAATAGGCCTTCAGCAACCCATACTTGCCATAAAAGGCGACTATGCTTGTCGTAGGCAGGCTCGCAGACTTGGTTAACACAATTGCGCAGATCAATGCTCATGTTGTTGATCACTGGATTGTCTGGTCCAGACTCGATTATTTACAGACTGCCGCGATATAGCTGGAATATTGCTAAGTGCGGCGCAAAACTAAACTCACTCACTACGTTGTGTGATAATTCCTTCTTCCTGGGGATAGGTGGCAGTGGTTTGGCCTATACCAGGTAAAGAGTTAGACTCCCCACATGGGTACAATGTGTCAAGCCCATTTCTGGTTTCTCCATCGTCATATTGCTGGAATATTGCTCACAGTGGCTTAAAACCAAACTTACTCACTCACTCCTTGGGACGGCCTCTCTCACACAATTCCCAAACATCACATGATTCCCTAACCATTTTGTTTTGCATGCTGCATGTCATATGATAGATAACTCTTAGACTATGTCTGACCCTTCCTTATCCTGATTAACTTGTTTCACTCAGCTGTATTGCTTGTGTTTTAATTGAAGGCATATTAATGTAAATGTTCATTTATGACTTTGTAAGAATAGTGTTTCTTGTAAATCTTTCTCGTCTATCCTGTTTGGCTGTTATAATCATCTGTGCAAAAGTTTTGCAACTATTGTCACTCAAGAAAACTCAGAGTCACAGCATGATATGTATGTGGATTAAATTACTCTGATGATTGTTTCTTTTTGTTAACACTAACTGATAGTTCAGAATATTTGTAGAAAATTAATTATGAATTTGTTAACGTTTTGTATTGCATAGATCATCTGTTGATTTATTTATGGTGTGTGAAGTCTTAATGTTAATTTTATTGATTCATCAGTGTGTTATTAATTTGTTGTAGTTCGCTGGATATTCCTCGGAGTCGTTAGCAGACAGAATCATAGACGCCAAATGTTTAGCAGTTATGACTGCAGGTCTGTCTTCTAGTTGCATTGGGACTTATTCCCCTTCAGTGACAATGACCTATTTAAAAAATTATGCCCTAAAAGAAATTGGACAGAATTCAAGTAATCAATATCATGTTCATTTCAGGATATTAGTACTGAATGCAGGCATGTTAGTTAGTTAATGGTCATGTTAGTTACAAGGGCTGGATAGTGTAATAACTGAATACATTAATACACAAATGTTTAAATCTATTGCTCCACATGTGAAAAGAAGTCTTTTTGGACTTATAAAAAATGTGAGAAATTTTATGGATATATTTTGAGATATTTTTGTTCATGGATATATCCTGACCAAATTGCATGAAGTGTCAGTAACATGTCCAGGGTGAAAATATACAAATTCCCATTTCCTATACCTGTACTTACATGAGATTGAAATGGCCTGTGCAACCCTGATAACAGGTCTAGTAAAACTGATGAGGCTTACTTTTATACCATTGCATTGTGTGGAAAGTTAAAATATCTCTGAAATAAAGACATTAAAAATTGACTAAAATGCCCATTTCTCTTAAATTGATAATGGCAAAACTGCATAGGCTAATAATTATGACGTCAATAACGTGTTAAACAAAGTCCCTGTTGTAAATAAATTGATAGATATCCTCATAATAATTGAATAAAGTCTATAATAATATTTTGTCACCATTATATGAAACTCCTTGAATATTCCTCATTGTCATGACAGTCATTGAGTGAATAATGAATTGCATATTTTATGTTCCACAAAAACATAGATCATATTCTCTATGCAGTGGTAATAATTACATCTTTTCCTTTTATGTATTTATGTATATATATATTATTTCATTTTTAATATGTTCCTGGCATTTCATAAACAGGTAACATTATTGTGAAAACATACTGCTCAAAAGAAGTTGACAATGTCACAGTTTTTTTTTATTTCATACAACTGTTACTATACTTAATCTGTCATGGCTATTTTCATGTATCAGCTATAATCAGTGAAAATATCAGTGTTTGTAAACATCTTTTGAGTGGTATGTGACAATGATTTGCATGGTTAGCAAAGCACTTTATCACAGGATACATTTTAAGTAGTAAATATTGTGATGAAAAAAACATCAGATGGGTAGATGCTGATAGGAAGGAAGGTGATAAATGCTGCTTTGACATGCTTTATTAGAGGAACACGTAGTATGGCTGAAGGTGCAGGGCTGGTATTGGTGTATTTATTTGTGCGTATGAGGCATTGCTTTGTGGTCTTTAGAAAGATTGTCATGATTATAATTAGCATCTGTTCAAAATTATGATGGATACACAAGTTAGTATGATTATTGATCTACCTCTCTGGGGATAGTGTGTATCATGGAAAGCATCTGATATTGTTATTTTGTATTTGACTGTAAGTTATAGAGTGATGGAAATAATTGGGTTATCAGTTCATTAAAGTTGAAATATTTGTCTTTTTACACCAGTTTCAAGTCTTTGAATGTCATTTAGAAGTGAAAATACATAAGAATGAAGATTTTTATGGATATCAACTTCTTTATGAGAGAACACAACGTTTCGGAGTTAATGCTTACTCCTTCATCAGGTGATTGAGAAAGGGATACAGAGGTGTATTTATATGTACAGGTAAAACAATAACAAAGTAACAAGTGGAATGAGTTAACGAAAGCTAGTATAAACAAGCACTGATAGGAAGCCGATAGTTAAGAAAACAATGATGGAAGCCAATGGTAATGCATTACAGTTGATAGGATATGTTTACATAACATGATTGGGGATAAGGATGGAAGCCAATGGTGATACATTACGCATGATAGGATGATGTACATAACACACGATAGGGGGTGAGCATGTTTACATGAGGGTTGGTGATGTACAAACACAAGTATGTACTCGGGTAGATAGGCTATACATGAATTACATAGATAGAATGTACACAGGTAGATGAGATTAATTTATCAATAAGTCCCAGGCACTTGGTAGGTACACTCCTTGGTCGCGGTTGATGGCTGGTTTCTGTCTCCGGATCTTGATGGCCTCTTGCAGTTTCCTTTGGCGCCAGTTGTTGTTGTTGGTAGATAGTATCCTAGTGTCCTCCCATCGAATTGAGTGTTCAGGGTTCTTGAGAATGTGTTCAGAGATGGCCGATTTCTGGTCGAGTTTCCTGACTGAGGTCTGATGTTCCTTCATTCTGTTGTTGATTGGTCTCAGCGTTTCTCCAATGTATAGGTCGCCACAGTTGCAAGGGATCTGGTAGATGCATCCTCTCGGGTTAGGGTGTTCACAGCTGGGTCCTTTACCGTTGGCTTTTAGGTAGGTCTTGATGGTCTTGCCACTGGAGAAGGTGACATCGATGCTGGCTTTGGTCTTGATGAGGCGTGATATTTGATGACTGATGGGGCCAAGGTAGGGTATGGTTACTCTGATGGGTGATGGAGAAGGTTTGGGGCGGGGTTCTCGGTCCTTAAGGGTCTTGTTGATGGTGGCTGTGACGAGCTGGGGAGGGTAACCGTTGAGTGTGGTGAATGTCTTTCTGAGGTGGTCCAGTTCATTGTTTAGGGCATCAGGGTGGCAGAGGGCTTTGGCACGTCTGGTAAGGGTGGCGATGATAGCTTGCTTGATCTGAGGGTGGTGGCAGGAGTTGTAGTGGATGTACTGGTCGGTGTGCGTCGGCTTGCGGTAAACTGAGGTTCTAAGTCCATCGTCTGTGGTGTGGAGGGATACATCAAGGAAGGGCAGGTGTTGGTTGGTCTCAGTCTCCATGGTGAACTTGATTCTTAGATGTTGGTCGTTGAGGTGGTTGAGGAGCTCATTGGGGTATGACAACGACCCCAATGAGCTCCTCAACCACCTCAACGACCAACATCCAAGAATCAAGTTCACCATGGAGACTGAGACCAACCAACACCTGCCCTTCCTTGATGTATCCCTCCACACCACAGACGATGGACTTAGAACCTCAGTTTACCGCAAGCCGACGCACACCGACCAGTACATCCACTACAACTCCTGCCACCACCCTCAGATCAAGCAAGCTATCATCGCCACCCTTACCAGATGTGCCAAAGCCCTCTGCCACCCCGATGCCCTAAACAATGAACTGGACCACCTCAGAAAGACATTCACCACACTCAACGGTTACCCTCCCCAGCTTGTCACAGCCACCATCAACAAGACCCTTAAGGACCGAGAACCCCGCCCCAAACCTTCTCCATCACCCATCAGAGTAACCATACCCTACCTTGGCCCCATCAGTCGTCAAATATCACGCCTCATCAAGACCAAAGCCAGCATCAATGTCACCTTCTCCAGTGGCAAGACCATCAAGACCTACCTAAAAGCCAACGGTAAAGGACCCAGCTGTGAACACCCTAACCCGAGAGGATGCATCTACCAGATCCCTTGCAACTGTGGCGACCTATACATTGGAGAAACGCTGAGACCAATCAACACCAGAATGAAGGAACATCAGACCTCAGTCAGGAAACTCGACCAGAAATCGGCCATCTCTGAACACATTCTCAAGAACCCTGAACACTCAATTCGATGGGAGGACACTAGGATACTATCTACCAACAACAACAACTGGCGCCAAAGGAAACTGCAAGAGGCCATCGAGATCCGGAGACAGAAACCAGCCATCAACCGCGACCAAGGAGTGTACCTACCAAGTGCCTGGGACTTATTGATAAATTAATCTCATCTACCTGTGTACATTCTATCTATGTAATTCATGTATAGCCTATCTACCCGAGTACATACTTGTGTTTGTACATCACCAACCCTCATGTAAACATGCTCACCCCCTATCGTGTGTTATGTACATCATCCTATCATGCGTAATGTATCACCATTGGCTTCCATCCTTATCCCCAATCATGTTATGTAAACATATCCTATCAACTGTAATGCATTACCATTGGCTTCCATCATTGTTTTCTTAACTATCGGCTTCCTATCAGTGCTTGTTTATACTAGCTTTCGTTAACTCATTCCACTTGTTACTTTGTTATTGTTTTACCTGTACATATAAATACACCTCTGTATCCCTTTCTCAATCACCTGATGAAGGAGTAAGCATTAACTCCGAAACGTTGTGTTCTCTCATAAAGAAGTTGATATCCATAAAAATCTTCATTCTTACACCAGTTTGAATTAAAATTGATTGAAGATTCTAGTTTCACAACACTGAATGTAATGCAGTTTCTGGCTGTCATTTGTAGAAAATTACCAACACCAACGTTTTACAATGATTGGCAGTATGGTTCCCCAATCACAATTAAAGAGGGGCAGCGGGGTTGCCTAGTGGTTAAAGCATTCACTTGCCATGCTGAAGCTCTTGGTTCAATTCCCACATGGGTACAGTGTGTGAAGCCCATTCTGGTGTAGCCCTGCCGTGATATTGTTTAATTATGGCAAAAGACATTATAAAATTAAACTCACTCACCATTAATGGTGTTGTTAATGTCACTGGTTGAAACTGAAACATAATTATTTCATTACTGATAAATTTATCAATATGATCAAGTCCATTTTCATTTACCGTTTTAATGGCTATGTCTTTCTATTGATAGTGGATGATATGTTTACTTGCCGCATCCGTGTTTAATCTGATAGTATGACTGTGAATACAGCAGAATTCCACAACTCATTGTTTTCTACTTTAGATGGTGTGTGGCGTGGCACCAAACTTCTGAATCTCAAACACATTGTGGATGAAGCCATTAGGTTGAGTGGAGAGAGGTAAGTTTTGTCACTGCAAGTCAGCCATTACAAAGCCAGGCTTGGGATTGTGGATCACGCTGTATGTCTTGTGGAGAAATCATCCTTCCATAGCCAATTATTGGAGTGTATTTGAAGGTAAAAGCAGCAATTGTTCAAAATGAGGAGGGTTCTTTTGATGTTATGTCATCAGGTTTAAGGCGCTGACATCTGTTGTATGATTGTTCATGATTTGTACTGTAATCTTAGACGTTAGAGCTGGTGATTTGAAGCATTTGCTCATCATGCCAAAGGCAACGGAAGATGTAGGCACAATTTGTGAATCCCATTTCTACTGCTGTGATATTTATGGAATATTGCTGCAGTGACAAAAAGCATACTAAAGTTCTACTCAGACCAAGTTATATATGAAACTGTTTGCCTTATAATCATTGAAGGTTTACTTTTTGGCTGTCAGTATGTAGATTATAACAGTGTGTTCACTGTTTCAAAATGTGAGGTAGATGTCTTTAAACTTTTCAAATCAGATTTTAACTCCTTAATATCAAATACATGAAGGAAATGTGTTAAATGATTATGCAGTATTAATCAG
Organism: Haliotis asinina; assembly: GCF_037392515.1. Lineage (NCBI taxonomy): Eukaryota > Metazoa > Mollusca > Gastropoda > Lepetellida > Haliotidae > Haliotis > Haliotis asinina. The sequence goes on from NC_090286.1 coordinate 43,168,520, forward strand.
AAAATAAATTCACACATTGAATGTTTAATTGATAATGCAAAAATAGTACATCAGTGCAAATAGTCAATGACATCATTCAGTCAAATAATGCAACCCAAGAAATTCCCTATCTGTGACAACCATAGGGGAAACTAGCCTAACATTAGTTGTTGGTTTATGGAAACATTCACAAAAAGAGTGTCTCTGTAAATGAATTGAAGGACAGTGGGGTAGCCTGGCGGTTAATGCATTCACTTATCATGTCAAAGGCCAGAGTTTGATTGTGCACATGAGTACAATGTGTGAAGCCCATTTCTGGTGTCCCCTGCCATATTATTGCTGGAATATTGCGAAATGCAGTTAAAACACAAGTTACTCACTACAATGAATTTGCAGATTGTTTCTTCTTGAAAGGACTCCATTGGTTTTGATTCAATACGGGCATTTCCATATTAACTGATATTCATTCCAGAAGCCACAAAGTGTCCAAGTGTATCGTAGTACGGCATCTGTCACCGTCTGACGAGGAGGTGATCGACGGGGATGGGGATGGCCATGATGAACCTCCGGCCAAGAGGCCTTACAGGAAGCTCAAGGTTAGAGACTTTGGGGACATCTTTAATATGCCGACTGCCTGTCAAGAGTTTACTTGTATCATTTCTGGTCGAATTTGCACTACGAGTTACAGTCTCAACAGGTACAAGAAGCAGTAATGTCCTGATGGTAGCAAAGAAGTCCAGGATTCGTTTGTTTCTTGTGCCTATTTTGCCACTATATGAAACTTGTTTTAAAATACCACTTACGAGATAACTTGTAGTGGCAAATTCAACTATAATTGACACTACGAGTATACCCGTGGTGGCAGTCAAAGTAAAAACAAAGTTTGTTTATTGTCTTATTCACTATTACGCATCTGTTTTTGTATTAAAATGTAGTATGTTTGCAGTTTGTGCTGAAAGCTTACGTTTTTTTATGACTATTACATGGCCCCTAATAATAAAGTGAAATTTGGTGTGTGAGCTGAACACATTAAAGGTAATATTTTGTCAAAATACATTTCCTCGTAATGTAAAGATAATCTCCCCTTGAACTGCAGAGCAAATGATACTGAAACTGCACAAGATTGTTCCCTGATTTGTTCAAGAAGTTCAAATCTGATTTTTTCAAAACTTAGTCACTTTTGTATACAGGTGAGCTACAGTGCCCATGTCACACATGAAGATTCAGGTTACAATTGATCTTTACTTGTTGTAAGAGGTAACTAATGGGATTGAGTGGTCAGGCTCATTAACACCCGTCATTGTATCCCAGTTGTATAGATTGATGCACATGCTGTTGATCACTGAATTGTCTGGTTCAGTCTGGATTCTTTGCACCGCCACCACACACCTGGAATATTACAAGGTGCCCCTGGTCACTAGGTGATTGCTCATGGTGCACTTCTGATGATACAGCATTACCAACTTTGTAAACATTCGGTGTACGTCTTGCAGATCAACTGGCACAGCGACCGTGATGTGTGGTGGCATGATGTGATGAAGGACATTAGTGACATCTCAGAGCCGGAATGGATGGATGCAGAGGACCCTCTTTTCATGCTGTATACCAGGTGATTATCTCCCTTTTTTCAAAGCTGGCCATGTGGGATTCATATTTTAGTTGACAACGGAATGAGCAATCTGTAATTGTTTAGTCTTTTGCTGACAACGATCACTGGAGCTGGTGACTACAGTTTTAAAGATTATGCATTCACTGAACTTCAGTCAGTCGATGTGTCAGTCCCATGATCAACAGTGACTATAGCCATTTGACTCAATCTGAAGCAGACTGATGAACTGCAGTCTAACTCCAACACCAGTAAACATTTAATACACGATGAAACGCTGACCATATTCAAAACATAAAACTTAGTATTTTGCATAATTTATGTCCTATATATAAAAAGTTTTTTTATCATAAAACTTTAGGCACAGTGCACTGTTAGCTACGAGAGAGGAGTGCATGGAGAAGAATAGCCAGGTGTAAGAGAAGCATGCGCAGAAGTGCCGACGAAGGTTATTGATTCATTTACTTGTGTTGTGCTGTCCCCATCCTTTCAGGCACATCTGGCTGTTCCTCTCTTTGCACTGCTCCCATTGTATATGTACGTAGCATTGACTTGTAGTACAGATTGTACGCTGAATAACCACGAGAAAAACACATGAGAAAAAGTGCTTGATTCAAAAATGAATGTAAATTGTTTTCAGGGAAGTTTGATTAGAAAATGCTTACAACTGTTTTACATTGACCCAGATATGTGTGAGGTCGAAAAGATCAGTATATAGAAACATCTGTTGTTACTGAGATTTTTTTTCAGGCAGCCCGACATGAAAGTTGCCAGCATTTGGCTGGCAGGCTGGCGGGCTGGCGATCATTTTGATCTCTGTATATGAATGTGAGTGTTAGGGCTGCAGCGATTCACCCAGGCCTCGGTTTGATTCAATTTTCTATATTGGATCCTTGATTTGATTATTTTTGATTTGACTCTTCATACAAGTAAATACATCAGATTTCATTTATTTCTCGGAGTTGACTTTTTCATTGTGAAATCCGTCGTCAACATGGCATTGTCTACTAATAACAGTTATTATTTTATATTTGTCAACCATGTTTCATGTTATTTCAGTGCTTGAGTCAAAATTACATTGTGGCAGTGTGGAAATGAATTAAATTGGTGTTCAGATAATAAACTGCTAATGGTTATGCAAAAATCAAAACTACGGTGTCAGATTTGATTTTTGATGAATCGAACTGAATGATTGCAGCCCAAGTGAGTTATGGGCAGCCTGCCATGCAGTTTTGTGTATGTGGTCCAGGACAGAAAACTCACCTGCTATTGTAAAATTTGTTAAGCATATGAATCATCTGTGTGTTTCAGTGGTTCAACAGGGAAGCCTAAAGGCGTCCTCCACACTGTTGGGGGCTACATGTTGTTCACGGCCACAACATTCAAGTACGTGTTTGACTACCAGCCTGACGATGTGTACTGGTGTACTGCTGATGTTGGCTGGATCACTGGACACTCGTACGTCTGCTATGGTCCACTAGGAAATGGAGCCACCAGCATCATAGTGAGTGTGTGAGGATGTAGATTGAGTCTTGAGGTTTCTTAGTGTCATATTTGTCCATTGAATGTGGGATTAGATTAGCACTTTTTTTCAAACTTTGGCGTTGAAAATGTACAGATATATGCCACAAAAGAGGCCCATATGACTGCCCAACGGTCTGCAAAGGCTATGAAGGAGACCCGGGCACAGCTCATGTGGGACTGTTTTGGTGGGAAATGGGAGGCTACTCATGGGCTGAATGATATTACGATTGCTTCAGGGGAGAGAAGGAGTTTCAAGTTTCTACTTGAGTTAGGATAAGTTTAAAATATCAATTTTATCATAAAAATAATTTTTGTACATGAGTTTGTTGCTCCAATGTGCTGTCAAAATTACCTGAGATATGTAACTGCTGTAGCGTTCATTACATAAATCGCGAGTAAGTGTGTGGGTGAGTAGGGTTTTATAATACTTATAGCAGTATCACAGCCCGGCATTCACACATTCTGCCCGTGTTGGAAATCAAACTTGTGTCTTTGGTGTGACAGGTGGACGCTTTAATCACATGGCTGCCCAGGGATGGAAATCTCCCATTGCCCGGCATCCTAGTCCAGTGTTTCTTTCTGTTGGGCAAGCAAATTTGTGTATGTTGTGGTGTACCAGGGACCAGTAAACTTTCCAATGTTAATTATGTTGCTTATTTTAAAAAATCTACAAGAAAATTGGTCAGTATAGTGGGAAAATTATCAAGGCTAGTGTTTTTACATGTGCAACTGTGCAGAAGTACACGAGCAATTTCAAGTTATTTCCACTCCTCTACTACCTCATCATTGATGAAATTTAGTTGAAATAATTCATTAGTCAATATATGTATTAAGAACGTCATAGTATTTTAAAATAGAGCAGATGCACGGCCATGGGACTACTGGTGTTATTTCGTCAAGATTATCAAGGCTCTACCCTTATGTTAGGCCATTCAGGTCTCTCATGTACATTGATCCCTGTGTTCAAATGTTTGTATGTCTGCCACAGTTTAAGGGCACTCCAATGTGTGTTTATTTCACAGTTTGAGGGCACACCAATGTACCCTGATGCTGGACGACTGTGGGAAGTGGTAGACAAGTACAAAGTGACCAAGTTCTACACTGCCCCTACAGCCATTAGGTCACTGATGAAGTTCGGAGACAGCTTTGTCACAAAGTAACAAAACTTTCATACTTGCGTTTGATCTTTGTGTTTTGAATTGTTCAAGTAAGACAACCTAAGGCAGCCTTCACATGACAAACAAAAGTTTGACAACACATATTGTGTCATGTGCGCATCATGTCTGTTGGTACAGTCACATGACAATTTAATTGACTGCCATTGGTTGTTTCTGAACAACATGAGTTTGACAACACATGTCATACTTGTGTTTGACAACACCAAGAATTTGATGGAAAAGTTGGTGAGAATAGAAGCTGATCCTATTTCTTGAAGAAAGTTCGACAACTCTGAAACAGGTGTTGTTGGCAACTTGTTGAAATGTTCCCTCTCTCAAACTCAGGTTTGACAGCTTATGTTGTCAAACTTTAGTTTGCAGTGCGAAGGCTGCTTAATACCCACTGTTTGGCATTGACTGATAATACATGTAGATCTTATTTTCATCTTGCTAAATGGAACATATCTCAACATTGCCAATTTGCTACCATTTTGTCATTGATGAACACAAGAAATAACAGTGAAAGAGAACACAGTTGCTGCTTCTTTTCTGTAGTTCTGTCAGTCAATTTTGAAGGAATAAATCATGTTTGAATATATTGCTGTGTAGATTGTAGATTCAACAACACAAATGATAATGAAACATGTTACATGTTTTTACCCGATTTAGTAGAACACACAAGAAATAGCGCAGTGCTTACTCTTGAAAAGCTTGTGATAGTGTTGAGGTATGTTATACTGTGCAGTTCAAGGCATTCAGATGTGTTCAGTGTGTATTGTTCAGTATTATTTTGTAGATACTCCCGAAATTCCTTGAAGATCTTGGGTACAGTAGGTGAACCTATCAATCCTGAGGCCTGGCTGTGGTATCACAGGGTTGTGGGCAATGGAAAATGTGCAATTGTAGACACGTTCTGGCAGACAGAAACGGTAAGTCAACTATTGGTACCCTGAGCCATAGAAGGTTGTAGGTCCTGATCATGGATGTGTCCAGTATTTTAGTATGGAAATAATACTCTTAGTTATTAAGGATGAGAAAGCTGTCGTCCATAAGGACCTGCAGGAAACAAAAGCTTTGGGCTGAGTCTGCTTCTGTCCTACTGCATGACAAGTATTAGATGAGCCACGATCTTATAAATAACCCCAATTTGCATATATGGGAACAGAACCCCTCCAGAACATTTCATTTGAAACGAGGGAAACAGGTTGTCGTCTAAATATTGAGAAGTTCAATTTCCTCCTGTGAATCATGTTGTGATGGTGTCTAGCTGAACTAAATCACTAAACAAGACACGTGTTAAACAGTATTATTTTCATGCCACGATCAGCAAGCATTGCACATGCTTAATCGCCAATCTACCTGTAGCAACCAAGTATATTCGTCCAGATTACTTACCCCACCTGCTTGTCACAAATCACTTTTGAAACATAGTTGCTGATTGCACAACTAAATCTGATTGCAACCAGTCATAAATCCTGAACTCTCACACCATTAAAGAGATGTATTAGAACAGTGGTTCATAGGAAGATATGACAAGTAATCTCTGTGGTAAGAGAATGTTTATCATCAGAAATCATTCTTTTTAAACAGTAATAATAAGTGAGTTGTGTGTGAAAATTACAGCTTAGTAATGTCATTATGGTAATTCATGATGTCACAATGTTTCTAAAAGCACTGTGATGTAATTGTCTTGTAGAGATATCTCATCAACCAAGAAATACCTCCTGTGGAAAATTGATTTCGTTGTGTGAGTTTGTCACTTTCTCAACACATGGCATGGTTGGGGTCAGTTAGTTCATATACATTTGTGTACATGTATGTGTTGCTGTTTATTGGTGTTCTCTGATTGTGATACTCCTATTGCAGGGAGGTCATGTGATCACCCCACTTCCAGGTGCCACACCTACAAAACCAGGATCAGCTGTGAGTATTTATTCTCATACCCAGATTTCTCTCATCTTTGTTAACTGTTTCCATAGTTTACTGGCTCGAGTGTCTGCCTGGAGAACAGAAGGTTGTGGGTTCGATCCCCAGCCATGTCATACCAAAAGACATTAAGATATGGTACTTGTTGGCCCCTGTCTGGTGCTTGGCATTAATGGGTACAACAATAACTGGTTAGCTTTTAGTCAGTATAATGTTTCTGAGTGGGGTATTCATGCTTAACTGTGGCATGGTATCTCAGTGGCCTGGCACTATAAAAACATCTTAAGTCTGGGCTATTACAAGCAGCCACACATGCATACACATACACATCATCATATGATTGAAATATTCTCAAGTGCAAGGTTAATGACATTTCATGTCACCTACACAATAACAACATATAGTTGTGTATTCTCTGAACACCTCACTGTGGTGTGGAAGACATAATTTTGTGCCCTGATTGCAGAAAGATGTTGACTGACGATGTTGTTACCCTCCTGGTGCTCAGCATTAAGAGAATATAACTTTAAAGCAAGCCAGCACACATATGCGAACCCTTGAATGCACGCACCGCCTTTTACATTGGTTTATAATCTAAATCACATTGTTTTCATATTATAGATGTGATGGTTTATATTGCATGCTGATGTATATTGAAACAGCAATCACAAAATCCTTTTATAAAATGAAATCAAGTTTGAAATTTTAAACACAATTTGGAAGTGTTAACCATATTTAGCATTGTTCTGCCTTCATCCAATGCATAAGCTGAGATGAGGTAGAATGAAATGAGGTTTATCTGGGGTCTGTCTATGTGAGTTGTTTGTACAAGCATTGAAGTATGCCTCCTTTAATAGAGCTAGCCCAGTGAGATACATTTGGTATAAAGTGGCCTTGGATCAGACCTCCTTTCCCGTATTTGTCAGGCAGGTGCTGCATCATGGAGACACTGTTGTCTCTGACACCTGAGGATCCTTGAAGATCCAGGTTAGCATTGATCTTCAGCAACCCATGCTTGTTGTAAGAGGCCACTTACAGGATAGAGTGGTTTGACTTGCTGACTTGGTTGATACATGTCAGCGTCTCCCAGTTCTGTGTTGTGGATCACTGGATTGTCTGGTCCAGACTCGCCATATAGCGGGAATATTGCAGAGTGCGTCATAAAACTAGACTGAACTAAACTCACTCACTCACTCACTCACTCACTCACTCACTCACTCACTCACTCACTCACTCACTCACTCACTCACTCACTCACTCACTCACTCACTCACTCACTCACTCACTCACTCACTCACTCACTCACTCACTCTGACCTTTGCTAAAACGTCTGAGAAAGTCTGAAGCAGATCACTGTTATGTCTTCCTTGTTTTGTTACCAGACATTCCCTTTCTTCGGTGTAGTCCCAGCCATTGTGAATGACGAGGGAAAGGAACTCACGGGGGCTGCTGAAGGATATTTGGTAGGTGGTGTTTATTTTCCCCAAAAGTTTGTAATCCCAGATGATACTGTTTCCAATAAAATTGACCATTCAACAAATTTCAGTATTAAGGTTTGGTGTTAATCTTATGGACATGATAAATGTCTAGAATTGATTATTTACACGTGGATATCATATCCCTGTGATATTACACAGTTTTGCGTGAACAGAGAAACCATTGTCCTGGTACATTGAAGTGCCTGAATCGGGTTCCAACATGTTGGTCCGACTGTTTCCAGGTCTTCAAGCAGCCATGGCCCAGCATCATGAGGACAGTGTATGGAGACCATGAAAGGTTTGAGACCACATACTTCAAGAAGTTTCCTGGGTACTACTGTACCGGAGATGGTGAGTTCAGATCCTCTACAGTTGCATAGTGATACGATTTGCTACATCATTTACCTGACAAGCTGTGAGGGTGTATTGGTGTAGTCTAGTGGTTTATACTGTAGACTTACTTTCATTCCTTTGTGGGTACAATGTGTAAAGCCCTTTTCTGGTGCCACTTACTTGAATATTTTAAAATCTCTGTAAAACCATGCTCACTGATTCATTATAATCCAAACCCTGAATAAAATGTTTACGATGAAATGCATCTGTATGCTCTCAAATGTTTTACAGGTCCTACCCTGGTTGTAATGGGACATAATGTTTCCCCTGTGATCCTAACATGGCAGAGCAACAGAACTTCAAATATATGTAATGAATGATACAAGAATCCAAAGGTTCATGCCACGCTAGGCCATTCAGGACTGAGAATAATGAACAGGGTGCCCGCCCACAATTTGTAGACCAGTGTTGTCTTTAGTCCTGAGTGTTCGAGCAGAATAGCTGTGCAGGTCATGAGTCTTCATGGATGTCTTGTATGATGTGCTAAATTCCATAACATTGAAAAAGTACTTGACTTTCTTAGAAAAAAATTCACATGTATTTTGACCTTGAACTTGACGAACTATGTTTCTCTGTATTTCAGGTGCACGTAGAGATGAAGACGGGTACATATGGATCACCGGGCGTATAGATGATATGGTGAATGTGTCTGGCCACTTGTTGAGCACAGCGGAAGTGGAGTCCGCCCTCATTGAGCACAAGGCTGTGACTGAGGCAGCGTCTGTCTCTCACCCACACAAGATCAAGGGAGAGTGCATTTACTGCTTCGTCACCCTGAAGCAGGTGAGGCTACACTCTTACAGTATCTGTTCGTGTTCACACAGAAACCCGCAGTTTTCACGCAAAAAAATGATAAAAAGATGCAAGAAATATTTTGTATGTGTGTTTTGGATGCACTGATCCTGATAAAAAAGCTAGACATTTTGCTACATACAAAGAAGCCAGACATTTTGAAATTATCCAGGATTGTAAAGAAAATTTCACGCAGAAAAGATTTGGACTGCATATTTATAATATTATTTCTGCTCGCACACTTACAAAACCTACTGCGAACGCTTAGTATTTTTTTTTTTATCTTAATGTATCTCCTTTTTTTCTCTGTTAATGCTTGGGAATCATCCACGATCAATCATGTTACGATAACTTACAGTTTCACTTCCTGGTATTTCAGGGCTTTGGCGTAGGAATGTCAACACCAGTCTAACAAATAAAAACTCCTTTGTGTGCGGTGGGCTTCCCTTGATTTTGTAGAAACAGTGTGAAACTGTGTACAATGTAGTCTCTTTTGCTTTAAACCACTTTAACCAAATGGGCCTGCAGATTTCATTCAGGGCCTGTAGATTTTATAGCCTGCAGGCAGCAGCAGTCCCTGATGGCCAGCTGGTAAATTAAAAGTGTTGCAAACACTGGGTCCTATGTGTGAAGCCCATTTCTGGTGTCCCCTGCCATAGTATTGCTGGAATATTGCTAGAAGTGGTGTAAAACCATTCTCACTCACTCATATGTTATATCAATGGTGGGTTCCGTGTTTTCCAAAGCTTGACTGTATTAAACAGGGTAGAGACAGAGTTGTCATTAATCATTCCTACTCATCTGAGTTTGTCAGCGCCAGTAGTCCGTGAGATATGTTAATGTACCAGAGTTGTACCAGCAATTTAATGGTATTCACATTATCATGGTGTTTGTGATTCATTGTTTCAGGGATTTGAATTCACCCCTGATCTTACAACTGAACTGAAGAACATTGGTAAGTGTGAATGAGCTTCAGATTTCATTAAATAAATTGCAATTTTAATTTTGTATACAAGTGACGATGTTTGCTTCAGCCGTATCCATGGCTGCAATGGTTTACCATTTCCTGATTGGCTGTAAATAGGGTGGTTTGGGCATGGGTTCAACCATTGCGCTGAGCAACCTCACTAATTTCCTAATGACATCTACATTTTTTTTTAGATAATTTTCAAAGAATAAGTCTGCCAAGATCTTTTTCAGTTCGGACACTCTTTTAACGTTTTTGGGGCCAAATGCTTGAAATATGTTGAAATCAGTGAAAGTTGTGAAAATGTTAAAATTAAATGCATGTTGTTTATTTTAGAGCCTAATTCAGTTTAATCCATATGCTTTATTTCAGTCCGTGCCAAGATTGGACCATTTGCTCAACCAGATTTTATCCAAAATGCTCCAGCCTTGCCCAAAACTCGATCAGGGAAAATCATGAGACGTATCCTGCGGAAGACTGCAGTCGGTGATCGCCAGCTTGGTGATACGTCAACACTGGCTGATGAAAGCGTCATTGATTTGTTGTTCCAGAACCGACCAAACGATGCATAACTCACTACCACCATTGTAGACAATTGTGAAGTCAGTATGCAGTTGTTCACAACAGCTAGGGTCTGTTTTTAGCTCAGTAATGATTAGTGATAAGGGATTAGACGAGGAAGATTGTATTGATTATCACCGTTAGGCAGCTTAGACATTCAGGTGATTGTTTGCCAGGGAGAGTAGTTGGCACTTTGGTTGTGTGTCATTGTGTGTTTCATTTCATCCGTCATGTGACGTTTGTTTAGAGGTTCTCATAGTTTTTAGTGTAACAGTTTCTGTGTATTTCGGGACAAAGTTTATGGTTGATATCTTGAGTTGTTTGTTTCAGTGTGAATCAAAGATTATGGTGTCTCTAGCATGATGTGAGCAAATGGTGACTTCACTGCAAAACATGTTAGGTGAACAATTTTGTTTTTAATTTGAAAAAAAAACAAGTGTCAAGGGACTTTGTCTTGTCTCTTTGTTAAACTTTGCATGTGTAGGAGTCCTAAACGTTTTCTTCTCCCCTGTCGACTTCAGATTTGGACTCCATATTAAATAGAATATTGGATAGCATGAGAATTGTTACTGACATATATCTAGTCAGGTAAACATTATGAGATTCTCTCAACAAATTATTCCAAAGTTGTCTGTATTAACTTGTTATGAACATTTTTAATATAATCCATTTATAACTTTTTCTATCCATTTTGTCTCATGTTCGTAACAGTAAAATTATTTGTTCTGTGTTTACACTTTATGACTCATTACAGAAATACTGTATTTGGTTCTCCTTTTTGGTGACATTTTAGTTGTCCTTTTGTTGACAATTAGCTACTAACATTGATATTTTTTGGTATTACCATCCCTATTTCATTCCTTATTCTCACACAGTTGTGTGTGCAATATTACACAAGTACTCAAAATTTTGTCCTTTTTGTCTATACATGTCCTTTGTTTCATGAATTTTCATTGTTTTTTTGCTGGTTTTTTATTGAGGACTCTACTGAATACTTAATACTTGTTTTATTGCATGTGTAAACAGAACCACAAACTTAAGTTATGATCTATTTATTTGGTACCCAGATATATTCTGATAAACAGAATTCTGATCCTCCTCTTGAAGTGAATTTCCTGCGTTTGGAAGTTTTAGTTAGTTAAAGGAATATTGAATGAAATTGTTACTACTTAATATTATGTAGATGTGGTTTTTATTTTTACTGTATTATATTATTTTCTGTGTTTTAAGTCATATTTAAGTGGGGTTTGATGATACTCGAAGGATACCGTAAGCAATCAATTGTAGCCTGTGTCTGGAGACATATTACAAGAAGTGCAATATGAAGTGCAGCAACAGTGAAAGGTTAATGGTATGAAGTCCCAGGCTAGCGATGTGATATGGACTGTATCACATTCTTTAATGTATTATAAGAGTGTCATGAACGAGTATGACCTTATCCCTCTCATATTAATATACAGTCAGATTCAGAATTTTGTTTTGTGGCTGTTGGTGACAGGTTTCTATTTCAGTAGTTTTCTGGCTGACTTCCTACAAAATTGAGTTGATATTACTCTTTGTAATGTACAGAAAATATGTTTTTTTTTGTTTATTACTTATACAGAGGTATATCATGAATTAAGACATGCATGTCATGCACCTTATCCCTTTGTTAAATTGTTTATGTTCATCTGTAATTGCCTCCAAAAGTATCATTTAAAAAGCATTACAATACAAACATGATCAGGGGTCGAAATAACCCATTGCCCCATGTCCCATTCCAGTGTATTTTTCTGACGGGCAAGCAAACTTGTATACATGTGACGCTGTACCGGTGTCCAGTTGACTTTCCAGAGTTAATTTTGTTTCTTATTTGAAAAATCAACAAGAAATTTGGCTGATGTAATGGGAAAATTATCAGGACAAGTGATTTTACATCTGCAACTATAGGAGTACTGTAGAAATTTTAATGATATTTCCTCTCTTGATGGTTATGTGCAAAGCAGGGCAATGTTGGCATCATTGTAAGTAACGATTCACAATATTACCATTGTGATATGACACATATCACAGTATTAGCATTGTGAAATGATGTATATCACAGTATTAGCATTGTGATATGATGTGTATCACAGTATTAGCATTGTGATATGTGTATCACAGTATTAGCAATGTGATTTGACACATATCACAGTATTAGCATTGTGATATGATGTGTATCACAGTATTAGCATTGTGATATGATGTGTATCACAGTATTAGCATTGTGATATGTGTATCACAGTATTAGCAATGTGATTTGACACATATCACAGTATTAGCATTGTGATATGATGTGTATCACAGTATTAGCATTGCGCTGTGTTGCGATATGCATCCTTACGCTAATGCATCTTGGTATTTACTTCATAGTTGTATTGTCACATGCTAACTGAACATAATCTTTCATTTCACATCTTCTTTTCAGTGTTGTATGAAAGATAATCAGCTTTGCATTTTACCAGTATGCAAGGACCAATGAATATGTTGCAGTGTATTATCTTTTCCCCCATGTATTTATTTGTTTGTAAGGGGCAGTGTGGTCAAAATGTTCACTCATCATGCCATATACACAGGTCCAATTCCCCGCATGGATATGATGTGTGAAGCCCATTTCTGGTGTTCCTCACCATGATGCTGCTGGAATATTGCTTGAAGTGGCTTGAAACCATACTCACTCACTCTCTGTTTGCAGATCTGTATCTCTGCTGTTGTTTATTTAATTTTTCCTAAACTATCTTAACCTTTGGCTTAAGAAAACAACCAGTCTCCAAATTATGAAGTGTGAAAACACAACAATTGCTAAGGTACATTGAAAGCTGTAATTTTAAGTATTTTGGTTCTAAGAGATTGCATTTCCTATTCTGCCATTCCATTAAACATTGTTTGGAACATCACGTGAAGTAGATGTATGTGGTTTGTAAACAGGGTCATATCAAGGGACTCACCCCTGCATGTAATGAGATCCATTCAGAAAAGTGGTCAGGATAGACTGTAATTTAATGGTGTGCTTGTTATGGCTAATGTGTGATGAGTTGTGTCAGTATGTATCTGTGTACATCTGTGTACATGACAGAGGTAACTGTACCGGGTAAAATCTTGTAGTGTCTAAATAGTAAGTTCTTTGTAAAGAATAATTAGTTGTTCCACGCAGAACTTTTAACTTAAGTCCTTGAAACCATGATGAATCCATGAAAGCTATTTTAGATCATTTTCACATGAAACATGAAACATGAAACAAAAAGATCTACATTTTCTTGTCAAAACAAGGTGTCATGTTAAAGAAAATCAAGATGTGTGTTGACCGGTTTTATAACGGAGGAGCACATTAGTATCATAATGTGCAGTGTGCTTCACAGTTCTCGTTTTTGTTTTTACCTTTTGTAAACTGCAATTAATTTAGCCACCCTGGCAACCAGCATTACAATTTGTTAAATGTCACTAAAGGTCACCAGCTGACAAACTGTAGATCACATGCTTTTTACAGCATGTCATCTCACGTAGCAGCAACTGTGAGTACTTCTTGTAGGTATGTGCTATGCATTACATTTACAATTACCTCAGTTGACCTTGACATGTGGTCTTTCCTTGGTTATCTCCCTTTGGCCAACTGTGGAAGTTACTGACGGACATTATCTGTAAGTTTACATTTTTCAGGTAATGTTATTCATATTTTTTAATTAATTCAGAATTCATTTATTTAGTGATGCTGGGTAATCAATAACAAACACAGGTTTATAGTGTGTATCGTCCCAAATATGATTGTGTTAAACCCTTTTCACTTTACTAGTGATTAATTACGTTCAAATGAATGGGTCCATGTACATGGGTTTTTCAAATGATAAAATCTGGCATAAACATATTGTTTATCCGAGCCATAAAGGAGGGGAGTTGTGAATTGTCTTAGTTAATTAGTTAGAGTGTCCCTTAATAATTGAGATCTAGTACTCATTCCTAATCAGGTAGAGCGATGACTCCTATTTAACCTTGGTGGATACTGACGCAGTGATCTCTTGGTATATATGTGGCACTATGTAACAGTCTAGGCAAACTAATATATATAGGTATCTAGCACTGTCAGTGTCTGACTTGCATGGGTGGTAACTGGGTGGAAGACAGATGTTTGTATCAGCTTCACAATATGGAATATCTTGGTTGTTAGTGTATGATATCATGTATGTCAGCAGAATAAATTTCTACAGGTACATTGTGGGTAGTGTGTCATTTGTTTATCATCATCACAGATGTGCCTTTTCTGTGGTGTCACTGCCATGTTCCAGCTATATCTTGACTGCCTGTCAGGTGCTAGGCTAGCCTAGTGGTTAATGCCTCAACTTTCATTTTGAAGACTCGGGTTCTATTTGCAGTGATGGGTACAATGTGTGTAGCCCCATTTTGGTGTCCCAAGCAGTGTTTTGATGGAATATTGCTAAAAGTGTCATAAATCCCAACTCACTTCTATAGAAAATAAATCTGGAAAGCCCTCATTTCACACAGCAATAGCATGTGAATCCATGTACTATAGCATCGTTTAAGGGAGCATGGGAGACGGTGCAATTAAGATGCCACAATAAGCTGTGCAGAGCTTTGTAATGGCTGTATGTTCGAATCCCTGTTCCCTGTATTATGTCATGTCAAAGGCCAGGATGGTTGGTTTCAGCAAAGTAGTAAAAATATTAACCAGCTTTGTCATTAGTGTGTGTCCTTGTAAGTGAAGAGACAGATAAAAAGTTTATTTGTATCCTGAGAACAATCAATATCAGTGTCTGTTTCCTGCTGCAAGTTTCCAGTGTGGTAAACACTAAACGTAACTCAGAAACCGTTCCATGGAACATTTTGGTGTTAGTCTAGTTATTATGTTCAATATTTTTAGACCAAACTTGATAGATGTAATAATCTCAACCCATAGTTGTGCCTTTTGCTATTTACAGAGTTTTGGCATTTTTATTTCTTTTCGTTTCTCCATGGAACATTTTGGTGTAGTGTAATGTTGAAAGGGGCTTTGTTTCCGGAGCAGAACTCAAAAACCGCGCAATATTTCCTGCAAAACGTGGTAGATATATCAATCGGAACCTAAAGTGGTGCCTTTTGATACTTACAAGTTTTTGTGGTTTATCATTTTCTGGGTTTCCATGGAAACGTTTCAGACTTGGTCTCAAAAGTGAGAGGTGTGTTTCGTTTCCGAAGGAGAACTCAAAAACGTCTTAATATCTGTCAGTAAAACTTGGTAGATATGTGTGGCAGACCCCAACATGGTGCCTTTTGGTATTTACGGGTTTTTGTGATTTATTATTTTTTCGGTTCCATGAACACGTTGCGGACTTCGTTTCCGGAGCACAACTCGAAAACCATTTCATATCTTTCAACAGATCTTGGCAGATAATTGAGACAGATCTTGAAGTGGTGCCTTTTGCTGTTTACAGATATATTGCATTTATATTTTCATGACCTTCATGGAAACGATTCAAACTTAATCTAAGAAACATCAAGTAACTGTCAGGTGTTTTGTCCTTTCAAATATATGTGGGGACCGAGGGGATATGTCATCTTCTGATGACTCTTGTTTATTGGTGATGACTGCTCTGTAGAAGACGTTTGACGACCCTTATAGAGTTTTATCCGACTCATCTTAGGGGATTCCGGTGTCTATTGTTAAGCAAGTCACTTCCCAAATGCGCAGATCGATGTTCATGCTGTTGATCATTGGATTGTCTGGTCGATACTGGATTATTTACAGATCACAGCCAAATAGCGGGTATACTGCTGAGTGTGGCAATAAACAACCAACCAACCAAACTCTGAAACAGAACCCCCAAAACACCATTTGTTAATATCAATTGTATGAAGAGAAGAGCAAGGTGCCTTAGACACTTTCCGCCAAGTACACATGTATAGAACAATTTTCTGAAAAACAGTATTGCCATGCTTTTCCTCATACTCTAGATTAATCTGTATATGGCCCTGATAGTGATCAACCTAATTAAAGGTGTGTAACTTATTACCAGGTGTACAGTATATGTCATATATAATATGAGCGTAGCTTTCCGTGAACGTGAGGAGAAAGCAAGCGGTCATTTCGGATATAAACACTTCCTCCGAGATATCCAAAATTTAACCAAAATGTCCCTTGAGTGGCGTTTATACCAGATCAAATCGCATTATAACTACCAAGAATTGTATTTTTTTTGTAGTCAGTAATGTTCCAGTTGCGCGTGGGCAGCGTGAGTAATCGATTCTGGATGATTTGGATGTGGATCAACAAAGTCCAGACAGACCCACGCATTTCAGTCAGCAGTCAGCATGGGGTACTGGAAACATGCTTTACAGAAACCCCATACAATGTCACACAAATACAGGCAGTCCATCGCTGTAGGGAGGTCCCCCTGAAGGTATCCACATGGGATACCTGGCCAACATTTTGTCCAATCAATCCCCAATCAGTGACGGTGGGGTATTTACATGTCATTGGAATTCGTTAAACAAAATACAAGAAATTGCGAAATGTATTTATTGATTTTATTTCGCTTTCAAATTTTAAATTTGATTGTGTTGAACCAGACCTGGAGGATTGTACAATATTTGGCCTCTGGTGAGAAGCAATACAAAATATAACAGGCATTGTGGAATAAAACACTCAGCAGGGTACGTTTACACAATGTACAAAGGACATGCAAATAGCAAAACAGCATTCATTCCATTGTCAGTTTCTAACGGTCAAACCGTCACCGACAATCATCAAACATGATCCCCTCTAAACACAAGTGGGCAAGTGTGGGTGACAAGCGTTTCAATTCTAAAGTAACCTTACTTATTACTTAAGATGGGGGCAAAAGGAATGGATGACATATGGGTTTTCATGGGAGACACAATTTGGATGACCATACCTTGTTAATTACTCTAATCCAACTCGGCGGATCCTAAATTTTGGTCATCTTTAAGCACTGTGATGAAACAACACTTCAATTTCCTATCTTTTACTTATAATATTCGCAAAGGAACCCGGCCTCTGTGCCATCTCATTATACCTGGAGTTACAGAAGCGCGATCCAAACAAGTCCAGTTGTAGTTCACATCGGTCTGTAACTTGCTAAACTAAAGGAAACACACACGAATATTCATTTGTATCCGTATTCATTCAGTTGAAAAATAGTCATGACAAACAAAATATTTCAAACTGGTCTAAGTTGTAAATTGGGGGATGTGTCTAAGCTTTAAGAAGCCAGCATGTGTACTACAGGTTTACGGAAGTTCATGTCAGGAATTAGAATGCCCTTTAATGTTCTGGTGATCCTATCAGGAAACCCACTTTCATTTTCACTGCATTCACCTCTATTCTTCATTCATGAACTTTTCATTTATTCAACACGTATCGGTAGACAGTGAAAATGCTTACGTTTTTTCACGTGCACTGAGAATCTATGCACAGTGTATCAACTGGCGATATGTATCTGAATGGTGTTGAAAGATGTCTCAGATGCCACGGTAATGTTCAAATTATGAATAAGCGAACTATAAATAATTGTCAAGGCAAGTCAATGATTGGTTCAATCAGCAACGACTCGTGCCACCGGGATATAACGTCACGCATCCAAACACTCATAATACCACCATAAAAAAACGCATACGGTAAAAGCCAAATGACTTGGGAGTTCTGCAAAGTTACACAGAATACCACTGCTACTACAGATATCACATTGATAGCGTCCAATATTTATCACAATATGCTTGTTGGGTGACACAGACCACTTACAACACACGCAGTATTTCGGATTCCTGAAATTTGCATGCATACACGGTCATAATATATTGCCAAGGAATTACGACAATGCACAATAAATGGTCTCGGAGTGACCAAACTAGCGCGACAGGAAGAGCAATTCATTTCATTCTCGGTGATTATATCATGTGTGTCTAGACAATAAGAACACAACCCTACTGGCAAACAAGGGTAAGTTGAACACCGACCTAACAACCGACCCGTATGCGCCGGCCAGTGTGAGCGAAGGGGTCCCAGGTTGTCCGCGACTACGTGAGAGTCCTATCAGCAAGGCGCGTGCTGCTACGCGCGGAATCAATTTCATCGTCATGCACCGCACATACACTAGGTCATATCTGCTCTACCTTTCACCATCACCTACTTCTCGTAAACGCTTTCTTTGTGCCGGTACAACCTATCCTTGCTTGGAAGTAGATAAATGCAGGTATTAAAACACATTGTGAATACAACAGGAAGTGATTGGTTTTGTCCAAACAAACGATTTTCTTTTGAACAGGAAAAGCCCAAGTGAGTAGAGAGATCCTAAACCTGGGGAATTTTAGACTTGCTTCGAATTCAGTAAGCATTGTTGAAATGGCTGGACAGAGAGGAAAACGATATGGTTCAGGGACTATGAAACGGACCAGCGTGATACCATGTTAGCATCTACACCGAAACGTAGCATCTATTGCAAATACAAACTGTTAATCCAGAAAAATTGTTCATCTCCGACACACCAGCTTCTAAAATTCCACTAACACTAGTGTAAGCATTGTTGCCCATACACCCGCTGACAACGTTATACATAGCTGATATATCACACCAATAATAATAAGTCGGGGATATTCCACTGTGCGAGCACATCACTAGCCAATGCAAATGCATATGAGAAAACGTAATATATATCCATACACATGAAACATTTCCAATGGAACGGAATAAATTGTCACGTTTTCCCTTAACTTATCTTCATCGTCGGTTTTCTTCTTGGCTTCATTACTTGCCGACTATCAAGCTTGTAAATCCAATATCATCTACTTTTTGTGGTCTATGTCAGTAAAAGGGATTCTTGTGACTGAAACAAGTGTTAGACTGCAGTGCAGCTGCATACATGTAGTAGTCAAATGCCGCTGGGTCGAACGTACAGTTATCTCGAAGTATAACTTTGTTTCTGCATATTCATAATTTAGTCATAATTTGTGGGTGTGTCAAACCTGGGATACCCGACACAAGACTTCAAAACGTCAGCTTTGCACAACTGTGTTTGTGTTATATCCGACACAAGACTTCAAAACGTCAGCTTTGCACAACTGTGCAAAGACCTGTATGGGAAACCATGCAGTTGTTTACCAAGCAGAATATGGGAGTCGATAGACAGAACATAGAATGTGTCCTGTCTTGTAATATAGGGGGCTTGTGCTACCTCTGTTGTAAACAGTCTAGGGGTAGAAAGTAACTGGGTAATAGCTTGCAGTAGTAAACTTGTTTTGTAACATTAACTGGGAAATTTGTCTCCATCACCTGAACGTTGAATTAGATTAACTGGGTTGTTTTTGCAGTAATTTAACATTGAGCCACACTGATTTGGTAATTTCCTGCATTAGTTTACACTGCGTCACACTGATTGGGTAATTTACTGCATTGGTTTAACATTGCGTCATACTGATTGGGTAATTTACTGCATTAGTTTAACATTGCGTCACACTGATAGGGTAATTTACTGCATTAGTTTAAAATTGAGTCATACTGATTGGGTAGTTGCCTGCATTAGTAAAAACTACCGTTACAAGACACGTCTTTCCATCTCACGTTATTCACGGTATTTTTGATGGAGTTTTACCACATTGGTGAAACCAACACACAGTGTCGCCAAACCCTGAAACATAATCATTGCGAATACCAGGATGTCACGTGTCTAATGTAAAAGACTGTTTATAGTTCTGAAACCTCCCCTGCTAACATCAGCAAACACAATTTATCGTATCCTGACCTGCACATAAGTTGCCAACCATTGATTTTCAAAGCAGATACAGTCACACAGTCTTCACCAGCTGCATCGCTAGAAGAGAACTTCCTTCTGTCGGCACACACACGTCAAGTGTTCACATTTCGATTTTATAAGGTAGCCATTTGTCTCTTTCACACCACCATTTGTTGAACTGCATCCGAGACATCAGTGAAATACCATATACCTTTACACACCGACACATATAAACCTTCATTTAGAAAATCGATAGCAATGGTGTAACAGCCATTGTCTCTCGTGCTCCTAGACAGGCTCGTTTTGCACAGAATCCATAATCAAGATGACCTCATGGAGGCATTGTAATTATTATCATGACGCTTACAGGGGTCGATACACATTAGGCATGTCAGCAATTGCCACCTTCTTCTTGACAACATACGTATTATCGTCCTTGAAAGCGGATACCAGTTTATCGGTGAGGGATTTACATTGTCGAAGCTGTCGCAAGCACTCGATGCTGTTGACGTTGAGGATGGAGGTGATGCATTCCAAGCACCTGCCGCTCGCTACCCGCTCTTTGTGATTCCGACCACAGTCGAGCGAGCTGTTTTGGATGGCTGTGATTAGTCCGGGTAGATGTCGAAGGATTTCTCTTGAAGGGCGTTCTATCAGTTCCAGACGTCGGAACAAAATATCGGCCTTAGCATCTCCGCTCAGCGAATTGAAGTCAGAGTAGGACTTCATTACGTATGTTGGCCTGTAAACTGCCATGCTTGCAAATTTATCAAACGCTTTTCTCAAACAGTACCGATCGGCTAGGTATAGTATATGAGCGAGATCGCTGTTAGAGGGGTTGTTTTTCTCGCATCGACATAACAGGTACGTCTCGCATCTTTTCTTCAGTTGTTCCATTTGATACTCGTCTGCTAAGGACAAGACGACATCCACGTTGTCCTTGTCGATCTGTTTCATCGTCGAGGGGTAGATACACAAAAGAAATTCCACAAAGTCTCTGTATTTCTTGCCCGGGAGAGGGATCTCCTGAGCAGACTTCTCCTTGAAATCTGAATGAAACATGCGGCAGAAAACAGGCGACGATAACGCCAAGACGATTCGTTCAACAAAGATCTTCTTATCCTCGACTACGATTATAAGATCTGTTGTAGCGGATTCACTGGTAAACATAACATTTTCGTCCTCGGAACTATCGTCTGATGCCAAGTTCTCCGCCATCTTGGAATACTGAGTCAGAATCGATCGATAGAGCGATGACGGAATTAGCAAAGTTCTAGCGCAGGCGAGTCGGGAGTTGTAACCATGAAAAGTGTAGTATTGATTCCATTACATGTTTGATGGACTTTAATGAGCCGGGATACCAAGTTATTTATCTAAACGACCGGCAATGGAAATATTATCACAGATGACACCTATCGCAGAATATAGTGGGAAAATTATGAACACACGTCAAGTGCGTAATTGAGCGAAGCAGATAGAATTTGTGCCGTGTTTGGCATTATTTCCATTGATGGCGCCGAGGGACAACACCGTATTTCCTTCCACCCGTTATCGCCCCTTTCCATAGCCACACCAATGACAGTTGTACTAACGTTCATATGGCACTACACAGTAACTTCACATATTGTAACCATTCAGATATTCGAACCAAGACAACTGGCGAGTCATCCGTTCAACCACTACGTTATCCGTAGTTTCCAATATAGGTACATTAGCTTTAAAACTGGAGATTCCAGTTGATAATTAAGTATGATGAGTAGAAATATAATAGTGTATATAATAATCAATAAAATATGAATTTCAAAACTTCGCCATGTCTGTACATCGTATGAACATTGCCCTTTATTAACTCCTGCAAACCGGATTGTATGGTTTCCGGTTACATCATCCGGGTTACAGCGAAACAAATGGTATGGAATAATAACCATCTGGACATATACTGTATAGAATTACCCGGTCAGCTTGATGTTGACTGAATAATACATGTATGTGCCAGCGCCTTGAGCATGTACCAATTTGGTTGCGTGAACCTGCGCCATATAGATGTCCTATCCTAATCCCAACGTGTGCATCTGGCGTGCAATATAACCATCCTCAAAAACAAAAACAAACAAACAAACAAACAAACAAACAAACAAACAAACAAACAAACAAACAAATAAATAAATAAATAAATAAATAAATAAAAAAATAAAAAAGGGAAAAGATGACTTCATGATTATTCATATTCACATATTACATGAGCCTTTGGCAGGAATTTACCGATTTAATTTTCTTTTCTTTCTGAACTGGACAATGTAAACTATTTGTATAAGTGAGTGAATGAGTTTAGTTTTACGCCGTACCCAGCAATATTCCAGCTATATGGCGGCGGTCTGTAAATAACCGAGTCTGGACCAGACAATCCAGTTATCAACAGCATGAGCATCGGTCTGCGCAACTGGGCACCGATGACATGTGTCAACCAAGTCAGCGAGCCTGACCACGGGGTCGATAAGCATGGGATACTGAATTCCAATATTCAAACCCGGGCCATCATGGGTAAGATAAACGTAACAAAACAGACTGTACGGTTTATATATGCACGTTAGCTAAGCATATGTTGTGTCTACGAAATATGTATTGCAAAACTCAGTTCATCTCACATTCATATACAACAGTTGATTTTATTTCTCTGATAGGGAAATTGGATACAGTGAGGGTAATCTTTGTAATTTTTGCAACAGAAACCTGGCGATATGTCACAGAGTCTTTGTGATCAGCAAGGGAAGGGTAAGGTAAGGTAATAATTGTCCTGCATACCTAGAAAATCAATATTACAAGAGAGTTGCATTAAAATTTACTAACATTTGTTTCAAAACCTATTAACTGACCAGACTGGATGAATCACACCTCGTCGGCACTCTTTAGGGATTGGGAATTATCTGTGATAATGAATGACGACGTCTCACTTACATCAATTTCGTAATCACAATGTTTCTGCGACACTTGACCAATTCATGGAAGTTGATACGTACGGTTCTTTCGCAAAAGAAAAATAAATAAATAAAATAAAATAATACGATTATTTATCAAAGGCTCTGACGTATCACAAAGTTTCCGTCGTAAAAATCACAAAAACTCATCTCTCACTGTAACCAAGTTCCCAACCAGTGGGGCTGTATTCTCGAGGATAAAGGCACCAGTTGTAAACTGGCAACTCCCATTCAAGACTACTCGTTGAAAAGTATCGACTAAACAAAAGTAAATTCTTGAATGTCTATAAATGGCATAGATTGTATGTCAGTATCTCTCACGGGAAAGTCAAAGTCTCGTCATGCGCCTGTCTCACTGAAGCGAGAGACAGACCATGAATTTTATGACATCATTTATACACTCCTGTACGGTCGTTCGGGATATCCAGTGTTTACCTTTTCGAGACGGCATGATTAGAAAACGCATTCCGATTGTCATTTTGGAAAGTGACGCTGTGAGTGGTCCTAAAATTGCTTCAGCGGTCGGCAGAAGTGAGACCTGTTTTAATGATTGTATCTGAAGCATACGAAATGAACAAGTCATACACGAAGCATGTGTTTACATTATCTAAGTCCAATCACATGCAATACGTGGCAAATAACAAAAAGAAAATGCACGTACTGAGCGTGCACGAGATGACACACCTAGTCTTTAGTCGTAGTACATGTTACGTGATACCGCGCGTGCTGCACGATATTTGGTCGTTCCCTTGTCAGTTTCAAAGTGATAAGGCAGCGTGATTGACAGAATAGTTTATTTCGTAAAGATGATCGGCAAATGGTCGTCAATGATATTTACAAGTTAGTATGATGATTGATACACATATACACGGGAAGACGTAACATTTGTAAACATGATCTAAATCTGACAGATTTCCGCCATTAACCCTGCTTCAAATTATTCCAAGGTTAGGGCAGAATATCATTTTTCTCTACTTCTAACCAGGGTGTATATATTAAATGTAGGTCACGGTTAACGGGTGGACATGACGCAAAAAATCTAAAATTGTGAGAACGTGTTAGCAGAACGAAAGAAGTGACAGGCCATGGAACACTGACATCGAGTCCCGTTAGATATATCTGCAAGACGCATTTTCCCCAACACTATAATACAAGAAGTGTCACTTGACATTTATTTACGCAAGATTAAAAAATGCATTTTTTTCTCATCGTAAAAAAAGTAAAAATGTGGAAGTGTGTATGTGCACATTATTTACATATAGAAGGAAACAAAGTTGTGATACTTGCTGTTTAACAAACTCTGTACAAAATATGCAACTGTGGTTCGTGAAAGCTGTTTTGGCAGCATGGTATAGATTTACAATACGTGCTATTTTGCTATGGTACAAATTTTGAAATTGGCAAAAACGCCCATATATATATATACATTGTACATACATTACAGTAAATGTTACATGATAATATATCAACAATATCACAAAATAAACTGAGACAGATTCAAACAATGTACATGACGTCACAACACTAGCTTAACAACAATGTATAAAATATCAACAATAACATTTTTTGGTTTCAAAAACACAGATACAACAGATGATAATATTTTTATTTTTTTTGTCATGTATATTAGCGACACTTAGACAGAAAAGACCAACAGACAAGAAAGTTGCCCTGGAAGATCAAATCGCTAAGCGTGCTTGAAATGTATGTACATGTAGCAGCCTTAACGTTCACTTCACCTGACAAATACTTTGAACAATGTAGCACAAGTGAAATAGGCATAGTTCATGATTATATTGAGCACTTTTTTTAATCATGATCACAGAGAAATAGCACGTTGTAGCACGTTGACCATGATGACTCGCGAAAAAATAATCTTAGCACCATCCAAACAAATAAGTCGTCGGATATGTCCCCATCATTCCGGCCTGTAATAACAGATTCTTCATAGTAGAACGCAAATAGATTCGTGTTTAGCAAGTATGGTCGAAGGATCATGTGGTGTGGGTAATGTGTCTTGAGGTTGTCAAATCCCACATGTCATCCTTATAACACAGCACTTCATCCTATGAATCGTTTTGAAAGCACCATCGTTAGTCTATATACTGTTTCCACGTTTCCAATATCTCCATCAACTCCGTGGATGTCGGTCGGTCGTCCGGCTCAGCAACCCAGCACTGGGTGTATAAATCTTGATACAGCTTATCAAACGGCTCATCGCCGATAACGGGATTCTTCGGACGGAGTCCGTATGCTACGACACCGAAAATGACAACGTGCTGGTTTTCGTTGGCGTAAGGCGTTTCCCTGCTCAACATTTGCCACAGTGTCACTCCATACGAATAAATGTCTGCCTGTAAAGATGGCGCTCCTCCTTTGAGAAGTTCAGGTGCCCGGTACGCGAAGGTTCCGGTTAAGGCAGATCGATTTGTGGGACTAACTCGACCCGTATTGAATTCCACTTCTTGACAGCAACCAAAGTCGCCTAACTTGCAGTCGTCATCTTGGGTGAGAAGAACGTTCACAGGTTTAATATCCAGATGGACAATACAGTTATCATGTGCGTACTGCACTGCACTTGCTATCTGCAGTGCGTACTTCAGCCTGCGCACCATACACAGCTGCTGGTCCATATCGTTAATAACGCTCTGCAAAGTCTTGTCACTCACGTACTCCATAACCACCCAGGGACCGTCGTTGAAGTCTTCCAGGGTCGTTGCGGTGATGGTTCTAATGATATGCGGGTGCTTGAAGTTCAGAATTGCCAACTCGGCTTTGAAGCTCTGGACCTGAGCTTGGGGGTTCTTGCTTACAGCGTGGAAGATTTTCACCGCAACTTCCTTGTTTTTGTACGTCCCCAAATATACTGAGCCGAATCCCCCCGAGCCCAACAAACGGCCCAGGGAAACGTCCTTTTTCGACAGGATTTCGCCACTCAGACTCTCAGTGGTGTGATCGAGTGTATTGTTTGGTAAACTCAGGGATCGTGACTGGCGATAAATTGCATCACACACCATTTCGATGTCAGTTACGTCGTCCGTCTGTCCGTCATCTGCAACTTGTTCTTCAAATTTTGGCATCACGTAACAAAGGCCTTTTCAGGCAAAGTAGTACATTTCATTTTCAGTTCAATGTTTTCCGTTTCGGAAACTCTCTGGCAGGCAACAGCTTCGAACGTCGCCTTTAAACCTCAGACTGATTGGTAGGCAAGGTGTTTAAAATGATTTGACAACTGAAGAAACAAAACTATCTTCACTTGTTGACTCAGTACACTTGACGAAAATACACTTGCGAATGAAATGAAAACATTGCGATTTCAAGCACTGGCTATTGTCATGTAATCTAACGCCACGCTTTCGAGCGTGGTTCACGGGGCTTGTTATGACCGTGTTTTGATAGACAAGGGCTTAAATGAATGGGCGTCTATTTCCACGACACACTCTTGGGAACATTCTCGTGCAAAATGCTGAACTGAACTGAACTTTATGTACTCAGTTGTTGAGTTGTACGGCACTAGAAGTACATGTTTACATCATCATGTACAACTTCAATATGTTATATACATGTATCATACAGAAAATAGTAAGATACACACATCTGTTGGTTGTGTACATACATTAAGTCAGTTAAATGAACAGTGTTACTCTCATACACCTTTTTATTCATTTGTTACTCTTTTTGGGTGATGGGTAAAATGAGAAATAAGAATTTTTGCATTGAATTTGTATGTGACATGCACTTGCTCCTGCAACACCTCCATACCCCAACCCACCAAACCAGCTATGAACGGTCCCTAATAGATGGTTGTACTTTTCAAGTTCTAATAAACGCTTTTGGAGTAGTCTTTATCACTGGAAATATTTTTCATAAAAGTTTTTTCAAAGTCTTAAAAACCACCATATCCCTTTTCGAGTCTTTCACCACACTTTTATGCCAAGATGTACTTTCTTTAGTTACGTCCCTTTGCGAACGCTCGATAGGTGGCGCCTGTAAACCCACTTCCGTTAACTTTCTTCACCTGAAAAGCAGCTACCATTGTGCAGTTTGATATTTCCAAGCAATGATAGGATAAACAAACGCGAAATATGGACAAAGATTCGTGTAAGTTCATTCTGTTACATGAAGCACGTTTCCATAAAAATGTGCAGTTTCGTTCTAATGTCATCATCCACTATACATACGTAAACCCTCACTTTTGAGGTGTAGGGCCGTCTCCTATTCTCGAGGGTTTCCTATTCTCGCGGTAAACACATTTTCTGCCGACGTCGCCGATGCGTGATACTTGGCGCTTGTTTACATCATTGACCAGTAACTAGGAAGTGGCCCAAGTCTGTTAATTATCACAATTTTGCAGTGTAACAAATATTCGTGAGTTCGAACCAACTTGGAAAAATCGCAACTTTCCCCCGCCCTTCCCGATAAGATTCGCCTTCCTTACACCTAATAACGTTACTTTCGCGTTGTGCAAAAGTTGAAATATCTCTATGGTTAACAGAAACAAACTTTTCCGAATCATTATTTTTGGTCTAGCTGTTTCCTCTTTAGGGTGGCGATGGTTGGTTCACTCATTCACTCGTTAGAAAACGGAATAAATACTAACACTAATCCAAGCAGTGAATTACTAGAGAGATACGTGCTGTAAGACCCCAGTATATGACCATATAATGATGGCTGGGTCATTTTGGATTTTATCTGATGATGGCCCTGGACGCGTGCAGTTTTGAATTACATATAAGTTAGCCAAGAGCTGCGATGCAGTCCTATACAGTCAAGGGGTGCCAGTCAAGTCACCCCAGTGATCCTATACAGTCAAGGGGTGCCAGTCAAGTCGCCCCAGCGGTCCACTACAGTCAATGGGTGCCAGTCAAGTTGCCCCAGCGGTCCTATACAGTCAAGGGGTGCCAGTCAAATAGCTCCAGCGGTCCTATACAGTCAAGGGGTGCCAGTCAAATCGCCCCAGCGGTCCTATACAGTCAAGGGGTGCCAGTCAAATCGCCCCAGAGACAAAACGCCCCGGCAAATTTGGTCAAATCGTCCCAGGTTTGGTCAAATCGCCCCAAATATTTCTACATAATATTATGTGAAGAATTTTATTTGGAAGTCGACAAAACTATGCATTTATGGCTTATATTAAACCATATTATGTAAATTGGGGCATTTTGACTACTCCCTTGGGGCGATTTTACCAAACTTGGGGCGATTTGACCAAAAATCTGGTGCAGTTTGACCAAATTTCCAGGGGCGTTTTGTCACTGGGGCGATTTGACTGGCACCCCAGTCAAGACATGTCTCAGAGCACCCTTCCAGTTCCACTGATGGAGTGTTAGCAGTGTCTTACACAGGAACTTTTGAACTTTTCAAAGTGAATGATGGAATCTGAGGCTTTGAATATAATATTATATCCAGTCCTTTTCAGAAGTGTTTGGGATCTAATGTCCATGATCACTTCAAGTTCTTCCAACTTTCATGGTGATTTACTAGCAGCATGTAAGCTGATTGCATTCTTACCGGAAAATTCAATTTGACATTACCATTGTTTTGTCACTGCGACCAGTCTTTGATTATTTTAGTTTATCGGAACACCACTATAAGCCAGTGTTGACAGAATATAGATGTGGTTTTCATAAAAGGGTATGAGTGAGTTTAGTTTAATGTTGCTGTTAGCAATATCCCAGCAATATCAAGGAAGGGGACACCAGAAATGAGCTTCAAACACTGCACCCATGTGGGGAATCGTTCCTGCGTCTTCAGTGAGACAAGTGAATGCTTTCACCATTAGACAACCTCATCACCCCTTATCATACAGACCCGTGAAGGTCTCCGAGGTAGAACAGGCCTTCAGCAACCCATGCTTGCCATAAAAGGTGACTATGCTTGTCGTAAGAGGCGACTAACGGGATCGGGTGGTCAGACTAGCTGACTTGGTTGACACATGTCATCGGTTCCCCATTGCGCAGATCGATGCTCATGTTGTTGTTGATCACTGGATTGTCTGGTCCAGACTCGATTATTTACAGACCATCGCCATATAGCTGGAATATTGCTAAGTGCGGCGTAAAACTAAACTCACTCACTCACTCACTCACCCTTATCATAAAAGACTTACTTTGACTTGCTGAAGGTGTTCATTTCTTGAAATTTGAGTATACAACATAACATTGTCATAATGGCAAGCGAAGGAACTTTGTCAGGGACTTGTGACATAGCTCCATTCCTATAAACTAGTAAATACCTCACCGCCTTATATACCAGGATGATTTATTTCGTGCTACTGGTAAATATTAGAACTATTTCAGAACATAACATGACATTGCCGACAGTTTTTTCTACAGTTAGCGAAAAAACTAATTCTAGAATATGTGTATGTATCCATTTTCTGGCTTAGCTTCATGTTTTTGTAGTAACTACCAGTCTAGAAGGGGAATAGAACTCTCGAGCAAAGGGAAGCATTTCTAGCAATGACCACAGACCACATTTGATCCCCCATCCCCCAAACTGTGCACATGCATTCAATAATTCAAATTTCATATTCTGTTGTTAGTTAGAGTGTGGGTAGCTTAGTTTTTAAGTGTGTGCTCATCATGCCGAAGCCCTGAGTTCAGTTCCCCACAATGGGCACAATTTGTAAAGTCAATTTACCTCTGACGTGATATTGCTGGAATATTGCTAAGAGCGACGTAAAACTACACATACTCACTCATTCTGCTGTGACTGGTTGAACATAACATCCCTGTACGTGTATTTCAGTTTTCAAAGAGAGAGTGCTTCACAGACTGTATGGAGACACAGATGCTGACGTGCTGAAACAAGAGGACAACCGAACATCACATGAGACAAGTAGGGAAAGTCCCAGCCACAAGCACAAGGTAGTGGTGAAGAGGAAGATATACACAGTGGCGCCAGCCCCTAGTGACTGGGGAGACAATCCTGATAACTGCAATATCCAAACCCTGACAGAGTCACTTCCCATATCCAATGAAGTGGACTTATCAGAGACCAGTGAATGTAAGCTTTTCTATATGGCATTTGCACATAGAGATCAGATTTGGTTATATATCTGTGCTGATGTTACTTTATACTGGTGTTATCTTTTTACTATAATTGTTAAGTAGTGAAAAAATGAAATTAAGTCCTGACAAAAACTCAGACATTATCAAGGAATATCAGTTTGGGGATGATGGCAGAATCAATAAACCAGTGCATGTCAATAATGAATATGTTTAACTGGTTTCTTGCACTTTGCTAGGTTAAACTGTTTCATTATTGTAAATGACTGAAAAGATCTGATCATGTTTTCATGCAAGAATGATTTTATGTTGCTTCAGGAAAGAAACAGTAACGCTGCATGTTGTAATGCACAAAACTGTATGAAAAAAGGGTGATTTGTCAGGCTTTGAGACTCTGTTTGTGTGGAAACATTGATCTAATTCAGTGTAAATGTGAAGATCAAGCTGTTGAATGAGACTTCAGTTTTGTATTTAGTTTTCATGACATTTTCCTTGAATATTTGTAATTTTGGGTAATTTCATTATGATACAATTATGTTGTACTGTCTGATGTCTGTCTGTCCTCATTATGAGGCAAAACCTGTGATAAAAGTTCCCGATAAAATTGCTCTCATAAAATACCAAATTAGTTATATTGCCACCCACCACCAACTTTTCTCAGAAATTTTTAATTTCCTGCTTTTGATCCCAACATCCTTAGGAAAACATCAATGCTTTCACTTGTAATATTTTGACAAATAATCACCTTGATTCCCAATGATCACTGAAACTCATTTTTCTTTACCTGTTTCACCTGATGAAGGAGCAAGCATACGCTCCTAACGTTGTGTTATCCACAATAAATAAGTTTATATCCATATACCTGGCTTTGTTACTGTTTATGAGCGATTCTGTTTGTGAATTTGATCTAGATGACCAAGTTCAGTCAGCTAAGTCCTCTTGAGTGAGTGAGTGAGTGAGTGAGTGAGTGAGTGAGACAAGCACAGATCTACACATTTGGTAGCAAGAGTTGAGAGAGACCAATAAGCCTTGTCACTGACTGGTTTGTAGTCGATCCTCATGTTCTGCATTAGTATCTGCAGTAGCATCTGTCTTGTTATTTCATTGTAACTAGTGAAGATCCGGGTAAGAAGTGATCTTCATCAACCCATGCTTGTTGTATAAGGCTTGCTGACATGGGTGACATATGTCCCTTAGGAGACAAACATCATGGTGTTATTGAGTATTTGAAGCACGGGAATACATTTGGAGCTGACAGCTACATGGTAGCACTTGAAGCTGCTCATTTGTGATGTCATTCTGAGTCCACATCACAATATGATTTGAATGATGTCATTCTGAGTCCACATCACAATATGATTTGAATGATGTCATTCTGAGTCCACATCACAATATGATTTGAATGATGTCATTCTGAGTCCACATCACAATATGATTTGAATGATGTCATTCTGAGTCCACATCACAATATGATTTGAATGATGTCATTCTGAGTCCACATCACAATATGATTTGAATGATGTCATTCTGAGTCCACATCACAATATGATTTGAATGATGTCATTCTGAGTCCACATCACAATATGATTTGAATGATGTCATTCTGAGTCCACATCACAATATGATTTGAATGATGTCATTCTGAGTCCACATCACAATATGATTTGAATGATGTCATTCTGAGTCCACATCACAATATGATTTGAATGATGTCATTCTGAGTCCACATCACAATATGATTTGAATGATGTCACCACTGTGGATGACACAACAAAACAATTGTTTGCGATGTTTCTACGTGTCAATACGCAGTGAATAGTCGTCCAATTTCCAGGATTCCAATCCTATTTGGTCATGTTTTTCAACCAATCAGATTACAGAACACAGTGACTTTTGGTTTACAATGTATAACAACTGCATAGATCAATGCTCATATTGTTGGTCTCTAGATTGTCTGGTCCAGATACAATTTACAGACTGTCGCCATATAGCTGAAATATTGTTGACAGTTAAGTAAAAGAATATACAAATGTTTCATTGTGTTTCTTTGATTTGCTATTTGAAAGTATACCACATTGAACAAAATGTAAATGTCAGTAACTGACTGTATTTTGGAATTTCAGCTGATGATGACACTGAACCAACATACAAAAGGAGAAAAAGAAGAGGAAAAAGGATTAAAATTTCCCAGAATACATCCAAGGTGCTTCAGAGTGAATCAAAACTGTCTGATGTGAAATCTGAATCCTCAAAACAAACAGACAATTCCAATTTAGGGGAACTTTCAAAACTGACCAAAAATCAGAAAAGGAAGTTGAAGAAAAAGAAACGGAAAGAGAAGTTAAAGGAAAGCTCGGCTAGTGAGCTAAATACAGAGTTTGTGTATGTGGGACCATCCAGCCACTGAACTCAGTACCAGGTTAATGTGTGGAGGAAAGTGTGACCATTGACCTCAACAGAGTTAGTGTGTGGAGGAACATGTGACCATTGACTTCAGCACAGAGTTAGTGTGTGGAGGAACATGTGACCATTGACTTCAGAACAGTGTTAGTGTGTGGAGGAACAGGTGACCATTGCTTCAGGACAGTGTTAGTGTGTGGAGGGACATGTGGCCATTCACTTCAACACAGTGTTAGTGTGTGGAGGAGCGTGTGATCATTGACTTCAACACAGTGTTAGCGTGTGGAGAAATGTGTGACCATTGATTTCAGGACAGTGTTAGTGTGTGGTGGAACATGTGACCATTGATTTCAGGACAGTGTTAGTGTGTGGAGGAACATGTGACCATTGACTTCAACACAGTGTTAGTGTGTGGAGGAATGTGTGACCATTGACTTCAACACAGTGTTAGTGTGTGAAGAAATGTGTGACCATTGACTTCAGGACAGTGTTAGCCTGTGGAGAAATGTATGACCATTGACTTCAGAACAGTGTTAGGGTGTGGAGGGACATGTGATCGTTGACTTCAACACAGTGTTAGTGTGTGGAGGAACATGTGACCATTGACTTCAACACAGTGTTAGCGTGTGGAGAAATGTATGACCATTGGCTTCAGAACAGTGTTAGTGTATGGAGGGACATGCGACCATTGACTTCAACACAGTGTTAGCGTGTGGAGAAATGTATGACCATTGGCTTCAGAACAGCGTTAGTGTGTGGAGGAACATGCAACCATTGACTTCAACACAGTGTTAGTGTGTGGAGGAACGTGTGACCATTGACTTCAGGGCAGTGTTAGCATGTGGAGAAATGTGGGACCATTGACTTCAACACAGTGTATGTGTGTGGAGGGACATGCGACCATTGACTTCAGGACAGTGTTAGCGTGTGGAGAAATGTATGACCATTGGCTTCAGAACAGTGGTAGCGTGTGGAGGAACATGTGACCATTGACTTCAGGGCAGTGTTAGTGTGTGGAGGGACATGCAGTCATTTACTTCAACACAGTGTTAGCGTGTGGAGGAATGTGTGACCATTGACGTCAGGACAGTGTTAGCGTGTGGAGGAATGTATGACCATTGACTTCAGGACAGTGTTAGCGTGTGGAGAAATGTGTGACCATTGACTTCAGGGCAGTGTTAGCGTGTGGAGAAATATGTGACTTCAGGACAGTGTTAGCATGTGGAGAAATATGTGACCATTGACTTCAACACAGTGTTAGCGTGTGGAGGAATGTGTGACCATTGACTTCAGGACAGTGTTAGCGTGTTGAGAAATGTGTGACCATTGACTTCAACACAGTGTAAGTGTATGGAGGGACAGGTGACCATTGGCTTCAGAACAGTGTTAGTGTATGGAGGGACAGGTGACCATTGACTTCAACACAGTGTTAGTGTATGGAGGGACATGTGACCATTGACTTCAGGGCAGTGTTAGCGTGTGGAGAAATATGTGACTTCAGGACAGTGTTAGCGTGTGGAGAAATATGTGACCATTGACTTCAACACAGTGTTAGTGTGTGGAGAAATATGTGACCATTGACTTCAACACAGTGTAAGTGTATGGAGGGACATGCGGCTATTGACTTCAACACAGTGTTAGTGTGTGGAGGAACATGTGACCATTGACTTCAACACAGTGTTGGCCTGTGGAGAAATGTGCGACCATTGACTTCAGAACAGTGTTACGGTGTGGAGGGACATGTGATCGTTGACTTCAACACAGTGTTAGTGTGTCGGGGAATGAGTGACCATTGACTTAAGGACAGTGTTAGTGTGTGGAGGAACATGCGACCATTGACTTCAACACAGTGTTAGTGTGTGGAGGAACGTGTGACCATTGACTTCATGGCAGTGTTAGTGTGTGGAGGGACATGCAGCCATTTACTTCAACACAGTGTTAGTGTGTAGAGGAACATGCGGCTATTGACTTCAACACAGTGTTAGTGTGTGGAGGAACATGTGACCATTGACTTCAACACAGTGTTAGCGTGTGGAGAAATGTATGACCATTGGCTTCAGAACAGTGTTAGTGTATGGAGGGACATGCGACCATTGACTTCAAGACAGTGTTAGCGTGTGGAGAAATGTATGACCATTGGCTTCAGAACAGTGTTAGTGTGTGGAGGAACATGCGACCATTGACTTCAACACAGTGTTAGTGTGTGGAGGAACGTGTGACCATTGACTTCAGGGCAGTGTTAGCATGTGGAGAAATGTGGGACCATTGACTTCAACACAGTGTATGTGTGTGGAGGGACATGCGACCATTGACTTCAGGACAGTGTTAGCGTGTGGAGAAATGTATGACCATTGGCTTCAGAACAGTGGTAGCGTGTGGAGGAACATGTGACCATTGACTTCAGGGCAGTGTTAGTGTGTGGAGGGACATGCAGTCATTTACTTCAACACAGTGTTAGCGTGTGGAGGAATGTGTGACCATTGACGTCAGGACAGTGTTAGCGTGTGGAGGAATGTATGACCATTGACTTCAGGACAGTGTTAGCGTGTGGAGAAATGTGTGACCATTGACTTCAGGGCAGTGTTAGCGTGTGGAGAAATATGTGACTTCAGGACAGTGTTAGCATGTGGAGAAATATGTGACCATTGACTTCAAGGCAGTGTTAGCATGTGGAGAAATATGTGACCATTGACTTCAAGGCAGTGTTAGCATGTGGAGAAATATGTGACCATTGACTTCAACACAGTGTTAGCGTGTGGAGGAATGTGTGACCATTGACTTCAGGACAGTGTTAGCGTGTTGAGAAATGTGTGACCATTGACTTCAACACAGTGTAAGTGTATGGAGGGACAGGTGACCATTGGCTTCAGAACAGTGTTAGTGTATGGAGGGACAGGTGACCATTGACTTCAACACAGTGTTAGTGTATGGAGGGACATGTGACCATTGACTTCAGGGCAGTGTTAGCGTGTGGAGAAATATGTGACTTCAGGACAGTGTTAGCGTGTGGAGAAATATGTGACCATTGACTTCAACACAGTGTAAGTGTATGGAGGGACAGGTGGCCATTGACTTCAACACAGTGTTAGTGTGTAGAGGGACATGCGGCTATTGACTTCAACACAGTGTTAGTGTGTGGAGGAACATGTGACCATTGACTTCAACACAGTGTTAGCCTGTGGAGAAATGTGCGACCATTGACTTCAGAACAGTGTTACGGTGTGGAGGGACATGTGATCGTTGACTTCAGCACAGTGTTAGTGTGTCGGGGAATGAGTGACCATTGACTTAAGGACAGTGTTAGTGTGTGGAGGAACATGCGACCATTGACTTCAACACAGTGTTAGTGTGTGGAGGAACGTGTGACCATTGACTTCATGGCAGTGTTAGCATGTGGAGAAATGTGGGACCATTGACTTCAACACAGTGTATGTGTGTGGAGGGACATGTGACCATTGACTTCAACACAGTGTTAGTGTATGGAGGAAGATGTGACCATTGACTTCATGGCAGTGTTAGTGTGTGGAGGGACATGCAGCCATTTACTTTAACACAGTTTTAGCGTGTGGAGGAATGTGTGACCATTGACGTCAGGACAGTGTTAGCGTGTGGAGGAATGTATGACCATTGACATCAGGACAGTGTTAGCGTGTGGAGAAATGTGTGACCATTGACTTCAGGGCAGTGTTAGCGTGTGGAGAAATATGTGACCATTGACTTCAACACAGTGTAAGTGTATGGAGGCACAGGTGACCATTGACTTCAACACAGTGTTAGTGTATGGAGAGACATGCGACCATTGACTTCAGGACAGTGTTAGTGTGTGGAGAAATATGTGACCATTGACTTCAACACAGTGTAAGTGTATGGAGGGACAGGTGACCATTGACTTCAACACAGTGTTAGTGTGTAGAGGAAGGTGCGACCATTGACTTCATGGCAGTGTTAGCGTGTGGAGGAACGTGTGACCATAGAAAATATTTGTGTGAAGCGTGTATGATGTCAACACAGTCTAAGTAAACGTAGTCTCAGTGTATTTCGTTACACTCCACCACTGAGTCTAACAAAACCTAGTAGAAGGTCGCGTCAGGTAACCTTTGAGCTACTTATAACCATCCAATCAAACGAGAGACGGTTAAATAGATTTAACCAATCAAACAACGGCCACTATTTAGGGATCCGAGGGTCTTTCAAAATATTCAGGTTACCGACACACATCTCTCCACAAACAAAAATCTGTATATAACACAGTTATTTGACCAGCTGTATTTACGCTTTGGGGGTTCTGTTGACATGGTTACCATTAGCCAATATTTCCGCAAGATGACGTCCTTGAATATCGCCAAAACACTATTTTCAGTGACTGTTTATTCACCTTTGTCATGTTTGTGTATTACCCTGAAGGGATCGTATACTAAATAGCATTCGGAATCGTTCGGGTACGAACCTTTTCTAGATAAAAGGTTCAAAAGGTATGTGTGAATGTCCACTTTCTAGATTTGGAAAGCTGTGTTCTGATTGGTCAATCTCAAAGGTTACCTGACGCGACCTCTCATAAGGGTTCGTTAGACTCAGTGGTGGAGTGTAACGAAATACACTGAGACTAAGTTTACTAAGACTGGATATCAACACAGTGTGAGTTTGAATGTCATGTTACTACTGACTGAAAGTTGTTTGGAATATTAATGAAAAAAAAAACCATTATTGAATGGCTACTCATTCTAATTTTGTTTAGGAGAATTCATTTATATTTGCTGACATTTGTTTTGTTCATCAGCAGATTCTTATGTATGGACAATAAATAATTCATATTTATTGACATGTTCATGACGTCAAACTTCATGACGTTGCCATTGATTCATTGTGTAATGATTAAAATACAACAACTGAAACAAAACAAAATAAAAGGAGCTACTAAATTATTGAGTTAAGAGGTAATCATACTGAGCATAAAACACGAGCTAGAGCATAGAGCAAGGTCAGTTACCCAGTCAGTTTTGGTGACCTTCACATAATTTTCAAGGTCATGGTGACGCATTGAAGATTTCAGCATTTTAACCTGCATGTTAAGATTGTCAGCGAGATATCTCACTGGATTTTCATCATAGACTTGCAAGACTTCCCTTGCACGTTTTTCAATAAGCTTTTTCTTTGTTACTATTTTCGCATATTTCAATATCAAGGTCAAAGTGAGTCTTGAAAATATTTATATGTTTGAACAACAACAGAGCAAGATGTTTTTGTTGTTGTATTTTAACTTCATCTTATTCTACAACCCTCACGTTCATTACTTTTCAAGTTTGACTTGGTAGTTTGCGGTGGGGGCTATGTAACCTTAGTGACAATGCTCGTATTTCTTGTTTTACAGTCATATTTGTTTCTAAAATACGAAAAAGATAACTAAATTTTCCCTTGTTAAGAATTAAAGGCGACCATGCTTGTCGTAAGAGGCGACTAACGGGATCGGGTGGTCAGGCTTGTTGGCACATGTCATCGGTTCCCAATTGCGCAGATCAGTGATCATGTTGTTGATCACTGGATTGTCTGGTCCAAACTCGATTATTTAGAGACCGCCTCCATATAGCTGTAATATTGCTGAGTGCGGCGTAAAACTAAAACTCACTCACTCACTCACTCTTGTTAAGATCTTCGGGAGCACGACATTGACTATGGAAGGCAGTTTGCTGGACACTGAAACACCAGTATTTATTCTCAGGACTTTAAATTGAATTATCTAACAATATTTGAGTTAGAAATCAGTGCTTGGAACATCTTGTTAACTTCATACAAGAACAATGACTTTTAAAAACTCATGTGGCTTTGACTGTTAGCACTGTGAGCATTCACTTCGTGAATGGAGTTAGGCGCAATATAAATGCACTTATTTTATTATAGCATCGATATACACAATTTGGTTGCGCTGATGGGTCAATCAAGTCAGCAAGCCTGACCAGTCTAAGTAAACTTATCCTCAGTACTTTTCGTTACACTCCACTACTGAGTCTAACAAAACCTTATCGGAGGTCGCATCAGGTAACCTTTGAGATCGACCAATCAGAACACAGCTTACCAAAGTGCACATTCGCACATACCTTTTGAACTTTTTATCTTGAAAAGGTTCGTACCCGAACGATTCCGAATGCTATTTAGCGTACGCACGCTTCCGGGTGATGCACACAGGGTACGTACAACCATGGCAATGGTGAATATTTTTGGCAATATTCAAGGATGTCATCTTGCGGAAATATTGACTAATGGTAACCATGTCAACAGAAACCCCAAAGCGTATAAACTGCTGGTCAAATAATTGTGTTATATGCGGATTTGTGTTTGTGGAGAGATCTGTGTCAGTGACCATGATTTTTTGAAAGTCCCTCCGATCCCTAAACAGTAGCCGTTGTCTGATTGGTGAAATCTGTTTAACCGTCTCTCGTTTGATTGGACGGTCATTGGTCGCTCAAAGGTTACCTGACGCGACCTTCTACTATGTTTTGTTAGACTTAGTGGGGGAGTGTAACGATTAGTTGTGTCTTGGTGATTTACTTGTCACTGACTTGTTGTGCTGGAACAAGCTTTCATCAAGTACTCAACGCATTCTTAACGGCAAATTGAACGTCTGTTGTAGTCAATAAGCAGGAGGGCCATGGATTTTATTTCAAAACCCGAGGTTACACCAGATGTTGACATTGTGCTCAGATATTGTTATGTATGTGATTACTTGAGGACTGTATGCCCAAGTCGTGATACTGACCACACTTACCGTCATAGGACCCTGTCCTTGCATCTTCAAATTAACTACAGTATTCGGTTCTTTTGGCGTTCAGATTCGCCATTTTTTTATTGTTCTGAAGGGTCACTTTATCCAGATAGTAGGTTCAATAAAAAAATTATGAGTTCATTTTCTGTTGTTATGACAGCATATTGTTAATCGGAAATATTTTGGGTGTCGCGTTGCTTTTTTTCGTGAGTGTACAAGTGGTAAATGACCGCAACAACATGCACAAACTGAAGTTTCGATGCATGGTCATGCTTTGCTATTTTGTCAACGTTATCCGCCCAGGTGTAAAGTGTTAGGTGGAATTTAGTTGATCTCGTTCGCGATGGACTTGGTGGATGTATATCCGCTCACCTTTGCAATAGGCTTATTGCTGTGGCTACTTTACCAGAAATGGTCGAGCAATCGGAAATGCCCTCTACCTCCGGGACCCTCTGGAGTGAGGGTGTTCTCAGAGATTATCAACGCTCTACAGTCACAGAGAGTACATCTGTCAGCGGAGACATGGGCCCAGAAGCATGGCGATATATTTTCTGTGAACGCCGTCGGGAAGACTATGGTGTTTTTGAACACATCCGAATTGGTCCGAGAAGTGATGAACGGTGCGGACTACAAAGCAGTCACCAACGACAGGCCCGCGACGTTCTTCGGTAAATACGTGGCGAACAACTATAGTAACATCACAGAGTTCATGACGTACGACAGCACCTTGGTGTATTTCAGGAAAATGTTCCACAACTCTCTGAAACTTTACGGGGACGGGGTTCACAGTTTTGAAGCCTTAGCG
The DNA here is from genome assembly GCF_037392515.1 of Haliotis asinina. NCBI lineage: Eukaryota > Metazoa > Mollusca > Gastropoda > Lepetellida > Haliotidae > Haliotis > Haliotis asinina. The sequence goes on from NC_090286.1 coordinate 43,208,602, forward strand.
TTAGATGAACTCCAGAACGTTGGCCACCTTCTCAGAACGTCTTCCGGAGATGTTGACATGGAAACAGTGTTTTCGGAGTCCCTATTACGGGTCATTCATATCCTAGTAAGTGGGGGTAATACAAATTCTTTTTCAGTGAGTAAACGTCACCTTTGTTCAACAAATGAAAACTATTTTGTTTTTCACTTTGGTATCTCGTTTGTAAAAGGTTTCCAGTTTCTAAAAGTTTGTGAGGCTGTGGGGTATAGCCAAGCGGTTAGGCCTCGGGTTCGGTTCCCCAAATGGGTACGATGTGTGAAGCCCCACCGTGATATTGCTGGAATATTGCTAAACGCGGCGTAAAAAGATACTCACACCCTATAAGTGTGCAGATGACGATGAAACTGGATCATGATAAGGCATCCCAAGAATCGATAGAAATAATTCATTAACAGCACCATGTGCTCGCAGTCTAAAGCACCACGTGCTCGTAGTTTAACAACATTCCACAGGGCGGATACAGCTGTACCCTCTCTCTGGATCCCCAATGTCCCGACCTCATGTGTTTAACTCGTTTGTAAAGCATTAAGGTCCAATGCCTTAAATAACCTTAGTGCAGTGGTAAAGAATGGGAGTTAATGTTAACTTTAGTTAAAAGCTGCTTTGTGAAAGGACTCCTTGCACCACTTTCGGCTTTCTTTCCACAAGACTCATGAAGTTACGTCATGATTACTGCTCCAGTCGACAATATCTACCCTTCAAGCTTTCATTCGTTACGCGATTCCCCACATAGCTAGGCTGTGTGGAGCCCATTTTTGGTTATTGATAACAGCGGTGTAAAACTTCATTCACTCGCACCATTCGTTATCATGTACTTCGTGTAGACATCTTAATATGTAAATATACCTCACATGTCGAGTTTAATTTTGTTTGTTGATACTACTTGATAGATGTTATGTATGCCAACAGTGGCACCCACCCGTATCTCCAACCCACTTATAGCAAATATTCCAGCATTGTCCCGTCAAGGCACATCAGAAATGGGCTTCACAATTTGCATCCTTCTCGGGAATGAAACCTGGGTTGTGGCGTGACGAGCGAATCAACCCCGCCCTTCAGCCAGTGAGTCACGTAGACGAGCTGATGTAACCCATTCTGGCGAGTTATGTTGCCACGCCTTCAGGTTTGTGATCCTTTATATTTACGCGTGAACATGCATACCAATTAAGTATGGATTATGTGATTCAGGTCATACCGACTGATTATACTCACCACGTAAAAGGAAATGAGTGGATGAGGAGGCTTTACACAACTTCCAACAGTCCCAGTGGAGGACTTTGGTTCTTTGGGTTGAGGCACTGTTCACTGCATCAAGGTATATACATGTACATGTAAATAAAGCCTACCTTGGTGCAGTGGATTGTGCCTCAGCCCAAAGAGCGGAAAGGCAAGGGTTCGGTTCTCATGCTAAAATGAGTGATATTAGAATGTCTGCTGCTCGGAAATATAGGGAAAAGTTAAGGACTGATCCGCCCGGAATCCGTATACATTATCTGAGTGAGATATCTGTGGCAAATTGTGGCATGGATTCTAAGTTAGCATGATAAAACCAGTTTTAGTACGGACAGTAGAAAATTTACACGTTGCTGTTTGAAATGTTCTTGAAAGTAACTTGAAGCCCTATTACACCATGTTTGCATGGCGGTGGGTAAGCCTAGTGGTTAAAGCGTTTGCTCGTCAGGGCGAAGACACGGGTTCGATTCCCCACATGGGTGCAATTTGGTGTCCCTAGCTGTGATATTGACGGAATATTTATAGAGCGGCGTAAAACTAAACTTACTAACTCATCTCTTGCTGACACGGTATGATTTAGGCGACACGATGGATCCTTTACAAAGGCAGTCAAAAACAGCCTGAAATACCCAGCTGCTCTCCCATAACTGATCCCTCAACGTACACGCAGCAATTATAATCTGGTATTGCTATAATCAGCGTAAATCTGAACTCACTCACTCACTCAGTAAACATTTACCTTCGTGAAGGTCCCGGGGTAGAATAGGCCCACAGCAACCCATGCTTCTACCCGTGAAGGTCCCGGGGTAGAATAGGCCCTCAGCAACCCATGCTTCTGCCCGTGAAGGTCCCGGGGTAGAATAGGCCCACAGCAACCCATGCTTCTACCCGTGAAGGTCCCGGGGTAGAATAGGCCCACAGCAACCCATGCTTCTACCCGTGAAGGTCCCGGGGTAGAATAGGCCTACAGCAACCCATGCTTCTACCCGTGAAGGTCCCGGGGTAGAATAGGCCCTCAGCAACCCATGCTTGCCATAAAATGCGACTGTGCTTGTAAGACTGTCGCTAAATAGCTGTAATATTGCCGAGTGCGGCGTAAAACTAAACTCACTCACTCACTCTAAACATCAACATCCCACACCAAGCTGATGTGCTGTGATATTTATGAAAATCCTGGATCCAGTGCTCACAGTGTGTCTGTGAAAGTCAGAAATTGAGTAGTTATTAGGTGGATGTACGGATGTACGGATGTAGGGGTGAAATTAGGAACTCTATGGAATCCACAGGATCAGCACATCTTGGCTTAACTAACTCTGCTGAAAACTGAATGAATGTGTTGTGACAACAGATAACCGGCGAGAGTGCCGACAGGGAAACGGACATCATAGATAATATGAGGAACTACAATTTGTGGGGTAATCGCCTCAACGGCTTCGACGTCCAGACGGTGCTCGCGGCGATTCCTCTGTTGAGGCACTTCCCAATCAAACATGGCCGCATCTGGCAGAAGGCTGTCAAGTATAGAGATGCCGTGGCTCAAGTATTTGTCAAGGATCGGAAGGTGAGGAGCCCTTTCTTCTGTGGTCGGTAAAAAGTATGTGATAGTTTTGATATATATTTTGCCAATTCAATTTTTAAAACATATATTTTCAACATTTTTTTAAAGAGTTTTGCATTGATCATTGTTTACTTGATCATAAACACATGGGTGTGTATCGCTTAGAAACGGTGTTTGAAAGGTGTATAGACCCTACCCTAGTACCATATAAAAGGAGAGGGATGTAACGACGAAACCAAACCTCCTCAATCAAAATTACATTTCACTACTTAAAATATTTTAAGGCCCCGCCGAGGTTTACGGATCGACAGCTAGAATATTTCCCTACAAAATGAGGTATAAATGATCATAATCGGATCACTATTTTAAAGGTTATACGACTCGACGAAATCAGCTATTCTGCAATTCCAAGCCAAAATCATGGATCACCCAAGGCAGCGAGATTCGTTTATTAATACCATCCACGTTGACAGCTCCTTAGTAGGGCTAGGTTCGATCGGTAGCAGCATTCCACGAGTCTAAATACATATTTCAACATCTGCATAACATTTCCTGGACATGGAGGAGTCATTTTCTTCACCGTCAGTGATTGTCACTTGTCGGCCATAGATGGCCTTGACATGATATAAACCCGGCTTCGATTCCCACAAGGGCACAATTTGTGAAGCCTATTATCTGGTGTCCCTCGCCGTGATATTGCTGGAATATTGTTAGAAGCGGCGTATACACATACTCACTCACTATGTCAAGCTGACACTCTAAGATTTAGGCAAAATCATGGCTCCTTCAGAAACTCAGTCCTAAAGAACCTAAAATACCTAACTCTCCCATAACCGATCCCTCAACATACACGCACAGCATTTGTGTGTTGCTCTGCCCATTTGTATACCATCAGAAGCGAGACACCCCCGGAGACGACCTGGGTGGAGTGGTGTCGGTGTTGCTGCAGGAGCAGAGGCGGCAACAGCAGCAGGCAGGTGCTCGGGGACTCACGGATGACGAGATATCCGCCATCACACTTGACATGAGCGCAGCAGGTGAGAATAACCGTCACATCATTGGGATCGTTTCTTTGTTTCTTTGTTTGTTGTTTTAAAGCCGCATTCAGCACAGTTCCACATATGAAGTCGGTTTGTAAATAATCGAGTCGGGGCCAGACAATCCAGCATGAACATCGATCATCGCATCTGGGATACGATGGCAGGTGTCATCCAAGTCAGTGAGTCTGACTACCCGATCCCGTTAGTCGCCTCTTACGACAAGCATGGGTTGCTGAAAAAAGATTCTCACACAGATCTTTACGGGTGGAGACAAGCACGAGTAACTGAAGACCAATTTTCTCCCGGATCTTCACGAGTGGAGACAAGCATGGGTCGCTGAAGACCAATTCTCACCTGGATCTTCACAGCTACTATCCCAGGTAGCACCCCATGATCAGCATCGGCTGATCGTGGGAGCCGTCGGCTAATATCGACATCCTGGAACAGCGCGGGGCCTATGCCGATCCGAAGAACAAACCTTCTTCGACCCGACGTAAGGCCGATTTAACAACCGGAAGCCAGTTAGACACGATAAGAAGCAACGAGATGTAATTTGTAAGACAAGTGTAAGACAATCTAGTCAGATTTAGGTCTTTTCGCGGAAAACCTAAAATTACGTCTTTAATGGAAATTAGCACCGTCGTATTTTCATCTTACATATTGCATGGATTACTTTCAAATAGCAAAGGACCCATTACATCTTAAGGATACAATTTAGAATTAAGAGCCTGTCTACTTTACACACACACACGCATGCACGCACGCACACAAACACACACACACACACACACAAATATATACACAGCTATTTATGCATTTCTATAAACACCTGTTATTAAAACCAACGTTATAGACAATATAATCAGCACCATTGTTCCAGCCTACTTGACGTCGAAAGGGGCCCTTGTAGGGATGTTCCTGACGTTTCTGCATTATCCTCTCGTGCAGGACAGGATATATAATGAAATCATGGCCAAGATAGGAACTCGTCACCCTGTCATTGAGGATCGCTCCAGTCTTCCTTACACCGAAGCAACCATTCTAGAACTGCTGAGGTACATCAGTCATGCGGTGCTGGGAGTTCCACACTGTTGTAGAGAGGACATTGAAGTAAGGGGTTTCACGATTCCGAAGAACGCTATGGTACGTATAATATACATGTACTACCTATGGTTCCTGATCATGCCTCATGAGAGATCAATAATGTTCTAAGGAGGGGCCATTAATGATATTCTTGTGGTAAAGATTCTGAAAATGTGCTTATAATATGGTCGAAATCTGACCATGGAATCGGCTGTTTGTGAATGTGTGAGTTTCACGCCGCGTTTAGCAACACTCCAACAATATCACGGCGGTGACACCAGGAATTGGTTCCCAGATTGTACCCATTTGGGGAATCGAACCTGTGTCTTTGGCGTGACCACTAGGCTATCCGACCATTTCTTTCATGCAGATTCCTTGTGAATGCTGCTGTGTGGTGCCCTGTCACAAACAGATACTTTCTAGATCTACTTAGTGATAGGAGCCCCCTGTGGGGCTAGAAATGATTTCACATTCTTGGATTCCTGGAGTCATCAGTGTTCACATCCTCGATCTCTCCAGGGTCTACGTTCCGAAAAGTCTCCACTATACCCTGGACGCATCTACGGGTCGGCCCGATAATTTTATTACCTCCCTTTGCTGACTCCGCTTTCTCACACTAGCCAATCAGAGTGGTCGCCGTTATAACCGAATTTGCCAGTGTCAACAAACGTAGCAGTTGCACAACTCACAATTTGGGGAAATCATACATGCAACTTTATAGGTCCGAAATCTTTTTTAAAACATATGCAAGAAATCCATCTAATACTTTCAGAGAACCTACGCATGATTTGTTTGCCAAGTTTATTCGGTTAGAGAATTTAAAAAGCGAAAGTAAGTTGTGATTGGTTCGCTCAAATTCCCAGCGTAGACACCTGATTGGATAAAAAGCCAGCCAAGGGAGGTAATAAATTTATCGGGCTGAGCCGTAGATGCATCCAGGGTATAGTGGAGACTTTTCGGAACGTATACCCTGGAGATATCGAGGATGCAGTGTTCAGTGATCCGTCCATAAACGTACCACATCTATATGTTACCGTTACCGATGTATGTGTTCTCAGGTTCTACCAAAACGTGACACCCGGCGGTTTGACTGTAATGTTGTTTAAAGCGGCGTAACATCATACTCTTTCACTCTGTTGTGGGTCAGGTGGTTCCTAACCTGTGGTACATTCACCACGACGAGGCTGTTTGGGGAGATCCGTGGAAGTTCCGCCCAGAGAGGTTCCTCCGAGATGACGGGACGCTCCTGGGCGCGGAACACCCCCTCAGACGGAAGTGAGTACAGTATTCAAGTTAATGGCTATGAATGTTACTCAACCTTCCATAACATGAAACCATGTTGTGAACCTGCTTCTCTTCTTCAACAGTTTACTTCCGTTTGGGACCGGAAGACGTCAGTGCCCTGGCGAAACCCTTGCGAGATCGAGGCTGTTCTTGTACGTCACGTTCCTGTTGCAGCGCTTTGTGTTTCTGCCACCAGAGGGCGGCACTCTGCCACCTCTTGATCCGAGTCTGTGGAACCCTGGTATCATCATACAACCGCCGAAGTTCACCTGTAGGATCGCTTGTCGTCAACAGACTTGAGCAAGCGTTTCCTTCTCAGAGATTCATTTTGGCAATGTTGGATTTGATTTGCCATCTCCAAATAACTAATTATAAAAATAACAAGTGTACCAAGTTTGGTTAAGCTATCGCGAATAGTTTAGGAGATATGCTTCGGACAAAGTATGGTGGACGGTCGGATGGAACTCGTTTCTATATCCCCCGCAACTTCGTTTGTGCGAGGGATAATTATCTGAATGTTATTAATAAACATATTGACGTTACGTTGTATGCATGTCAGTGTAGTCTGCCTTGACGTATGAGATAACTCGTGAACGAGTGAGTAGGTGAGGTGAGTTGAGGTGAGTTGAGGTAAGGTGAAGTGAGGTGCAGTTTAACGATAGGATCCAGGTATTTGCACCTATTTTGCCACTCGTATTTAGCTGTGTGCGCGCATGGCACCCTGCGGAAAACTAAACGTCTCACTCACGTTTGAAGGGTTGAATCTAACCTGACTTTGATCACGTGTTCTAATTTAAGGATTCGACACATATGAGCAATACTGTTGAAAGCGGTGAATTATTGATCGAAGCGCACAGACAATCACACACTAGTCCCTTTCATTTCCGTCCAGGTGAACATGTACGGTACCAGGAGTCGGAGAGCGGTTATCCATCAGTGCCAAGCAGGAAGTTTTCAAAGAAATTATGCTGTGGTCGAATGAAGATCTTCTTAAACTGTTGTTTGAAGGCAGAGCGTGTTCAATTCCAAAAAATGCGCTGATAATTGTAGTTTCGTGTTCATCTGGTTATTTCCGTACTCCAACACTGCCCATTACTGTCTATAAAGACAAAGGGCATCATCATCACCATCATCATCGTCGTCATCATCATCATCACCATCATCATCATCATCACCAAGACCATCACCACCACCACCACCATCATCACCGCCACCATCACCATCATCATCATCACCACCACCACCATCATCACCACCATCATCATCATCACCATCATCACCACCATCATCATCACCACCACCATCATCATCACCACCATCATCATCAGCAGCAGCACCACCACCACCACCATCATCATCATTATCATCACCACCACCATCATCACCATCATCACACCATCATCAACAACACCATCATCATCATCACCACCATCATCATCATCACCATCATCATCACCACCATCATCACCATCATCATCACCACCATCATCATCACCACCATCATCATCACCACCATCATCATCAGCAGCAGCAGCACCACCACCACCATCATCATCATTATCATCACCACCACCATCATCATCACCATCATCACACCATCATCAACAACACCATCATCATCATCACCACCATCATCATCATCACCATCATCATCATCACCATCATCATCACCACCATCATCATCACCACCATCATCACCACCACCGTCACCACCATCATCACACCACCACCACATCACCATCATCACCATCACCACCGCCATCATCACCACCACCACCATCATCACCACCATCATCACCACCACCATCATCATCACCACCATCATCATCACCACCGTCACCACCATCATCATCACCACCACCACATCACCATCATCACCATCACCACCATCATCATCACCACCACCACCATCATCACACCATCATCAACAACACCATCATCATCATCACCACCATCATCATCATCACCATCATCATCACCACCATCATCATCACCACCACCATCATCATCATCACCACCATCATCATCATCACCACCACCGCCATCATCACCACCATCATCACCACCACCGCCATCATCATCACCATCACCACCATCATCATCACCACCACCACCACATCACCATCACCATCACCACCACCATCATCATCATCACCATCACCACCATCATCATCACCATCACCATCAGCATCACCATCGGCGTCATCACTGCTATTAATTCTTGACTACCTGACACTGTCACATTGTGAAATTCAGACTATTCTTTTGTATGGATCCAAGATCTGGAGATTCCAGCAATATGAAAAAAACATACATCTGATAGCCTGTAAGGCATCAAATATTGGATCATGTACGTCAAATTGTATTGTGTATGATGAATGTAGGTGGTATCCCCTGTATATAAAAGCCCATATTAGATTATGAAATTCTGGTTTAAGATATTGTGTATGCAAAAATATAGATTACCCGAAAAAGCTTACAACATTCGTGATCATTGGGGCAACATTGGTAAAGTGACGTGGGCATCTTATGTAAGAAACCTTCTGTTTACGCCAGTCAGTTGGTGATGCAAGTTTGTTTTTGACTCAGTTGTGAGAACGAAATGATAATATGTTTAAACAGGACTAAAGAACATACAAATCACTGCTCCAGTCGGAGAAATATCTGTCGTTTTTAACATCAAAGAAATTAAGATATCCATTTATACGTTTTAAGTTAGGTTAACAGTGAGGCCAAGCTGTGGTCGTACTGGGGTGTTTGCGATCTTCAGTAGTTTCACAATTCCCCAATCAACGCATATAAGTATATAGCACTTCATTTCACACCATGTGTCGCTGGAGGAGAGGGAGCCAAACACACCTCCTGAAATTACATGACGCGTATTCGAGCCTCACATTTCAAGAGAACGATAAAGATATTAATGTGTGATGGATGATGTGTGTGTCACAACTAACCCTCCATTTCTGTAACCACAGCGTTCGTGCCCTCTTAGTTGAACTAGTCCTTGGGCAGTCAGAAGCCTAGTTGATGCGCACTTTGTTTGCATGAAGCCTGCTTGAGCAAAAACAAATGTAAACGAATCATTCTGTGACCAGTCAGTAACCATCAGCGCGGGTTAAAACGCCAAAGCAAAGGGCGTTATTTAAAATGCTGCCAGCAAACAACAACAAACTTGTGACCGTACAGACCGTGTTAACCAGTGCCGACGGGTATTGGAGTCCTTGTCACACCTTTGTTTGACATGTCACATTAATGCTGGAATGTGAACTAGATTACGGACACGGAGTTGTTGTTGGGTTAAAATGTTTAGCACTTTAGGTAACTAGTTTCTTTTGACATGAACCGCACTACTACTACTACTACTACTACTACTACTACTACTACTACTACTACTACTACTACTACTACTACTACTACTACTACTACTACTCTCTTTGAAACGGATGAATTCTGGTCTAATTAGTCGAATTAGAAACAATCGTGTGGTCTTTACTATCTTTGCATATCACACGTGACACGTGCATGCGTGGGGCAAACATCCACGTGATATGATATCTTGATCGAGCTTAATACATCTTGTAACTCCACTGAATAAATGTAGAACTCAACAAGCACCGCCGTACCGTAAACGGGCCACGGTTTGGTCTGACAGTAGGACAAAAGCTCGATAGGGGCACGTATGTTGTGTAACTGGCGATGACAAGAGTTCACCTGTCCGCAAAGCTGAAGAAATGTAGGTTAAAATATTTTAGCTTCAGCGAAAGCTGTAGTTTGTGTTGTCTACTGTTCCGAAAAACGCCTCTTGTAGAGAGGATATACACCTTAGCGTTCTGACATACTATTATTTGAAGAAATCAAGTTATTTGCATTGAGTTTGTGCCGCTTTTAGTAACATTTCAGCAATATCACGGCGGGGGACATACATTGAGTCCACGTGGAGAATGAAACCTGGGGTTTCGGCGTGACGAGGGAACGCTACAATAACTGGGCTACCCCACCGCTGCGTTCAGTGATTTGAAATATACTGACAAGCAAAAGAAAGTACACAGGTATAATTGTTGCTGCAATCCCAAATTTGCGTTCTAAATAGTAAAATTACTGTAGAACACTGATCGAATATAACGCAAAAATCATGTTTCATTTCCAAAAATGCAAATGTGTACGTGTTTTGTGCGAATTTTCGCAAAGTTGTGATTATTGCCCAATGCAAGAACACTTTTATTGAAGACCTGCTTGTTGTGAAGATAAACAATATTTTTATGTTAAACATCACCTGTGCACTTTCTTTTGCTCGTCAGTTAATATGGATGATTGTTTGAAGTCGTTGAATTATATTACTATTGTTCCCCTTGGGATCAGTATGTAGAAATGTTGTTCAACAGTTTATTCAGAAATATTTAAGTTGTTAGTCGAAATCTAGAACAACCGAATCGGCACCAGATATTTTTTTATATCATGAGCGACTGGAATACGATGGCAAACATCAAGATTGACTTGATCGATGCTCCCGCCGTTGATCAGTGGATTGTCGAGTCCTGACTCTATTATTTGTAGGCCGTCGCCATGTAGCTGCAACAACAACAACAACAACAACAAACAGGACCGTCTCCGATGTCAAGGAATGGAGCCAAAAATACTTGGCTGTCTTTGTTTGGGTGCATATATGTTGCTTGACGTGAATTGGGATAAGGGGGTCAAACATGCTACACACATGTCCTTGAAGACACAATGCCGCCTTTGATGTCAGTAACAACACTGAAGTCAACAAGTCGGTCACACATCGCTGCAACTTGGAGCACGTTCTTTGTTGGGCCCGGGGTACATTACAGTACAAAGGAAAGTACACCGCTATCATTCAGAATGGCTAAAATGAAAAAGTTAAGGCCAGTTATTCGATGACGATACGTTATAGAAATAAATATGAACAAGTATTTCTAAACAGGTGGCCAAATCCCGCACAAATTTCTTATGAACATATGGATGACATTTCTCATTACAAGCTGACAACGCTTTTTCATGGTGGGGTTCAAGGTGTACTTTCCTTTGGCCCGTACTTTAGTAGACTATAGTTTGTCAGATATAAGGTTTAGTTTCGGACGCACTGTTTCGTAAGAGAGAATTTTTAACATTTTGCATCCCAACCATGCGGCCTCCAGTCAACCCCTGACTGTAAACGTGCGCAAGAGAGATACATCAATCGCATATTGACGTATGACATGGGTTCGAATGCTTACGTAGAATGGCACATATTCAGTACCAAATATAGCTTGCCCAAATATCTACGGATGTCTCTGAACTGAATATCGAACAGAATGCAAAACTGCCAAATGCATTTGTGAGTCTTAAACATTTTCAGTTTTAATATATTTCAGAGCGCGGATGATCTGGAAGCACTAACACGGGTATTTCCGAGACACCGAGCGGATGAAAACATTGTCATGGTTACTACTGAGTAGTGAGTAGTGAGTTTGCTTGATCCGGACTCAACAATATTCCAGCTACATGGGGACGGTCTGGACATAATCCAGTAATCAACAACATGAGCATCAATCTACAAAACTGGGATACGATGAAATGTGTAAACCAAGTCAGCGAACCTGATCACCCTATGTCAGTCAGCATGGGTTACTGAAGATCAATTAACAGGTGGAAATTGGGTTTAGTGGCAAATAATCGGGCGTGTATTAAAAGATTTATGCTCTAGTTTCTCCAATCCCTTGAATTTTCGTTGTCACATCGAAGGCCGAGTTCAAGTCACATGATATGGAGCGTTGTCAATAATTCATTAGTGTTCCTTCTGTGCGTTACCCAGATATTGCCGAGAGTTGAACAAAAATATTAATGTTTCTCAGTCCTCGCCGTAATTATCAGTAATAGATAATTATGTAGAACGCCACAACTAACCTTTTATTCGCTTGTTAATGCCTTGTTAAGGTCTAAACTAAACCATTTAGAGAAACGAATACATATCTACTCTTCTGGATTACGGTCTATGCGAAGGTGAAAGTTATCATAACCTCTTTGACCGATGTGGTCCACCTTTGAATAAACTTTGTAAATGAATATGATTGCAAAGAGCAGGTCAATAACAAGCGGTCGGTAACCTGAGCAGAGTCTACGCAGTTGTTTTCAAGGTGTGACAAAGACGTGTGAGCATCAGGCTTTGCTTGTAATGGTGGCAGTATTGTTATGGAGTCAATACAAACTAATGCTGGCAAATAGTACTAGTATACTGTGGATGTCAACCAACCAGTACTAGTATACTGTGGATGGCAACCAACCAGTACTAGTATACTGTGGATGTCAACCAACCAGTGCTAGTACACTGTGGATGTCAACCAACCAGTACTAGTATACTGTGGATGTCAACCAACCTGTACTAGTATACTGTGGATGTCAACCAACCAGTACTAGTGTACTGTGGATGTCAACCAACCACAACTGGTATGCCGCGGATGTCAACCAACCAGTACTAGCATACTGTGGATGTCAACCAACCAGTACTAGTATACTATGGATGTCAACCAACCAGTACTAGTATACTGTGGATGTCAACCAACCAGTACTAATGTACTGCGGATGTCAACCAACCACAACTGGTATGCCGCGGATGTCAACCAACCAGTACTAGTATACTGTGGATGTCAACAACCAGTACTAGTATACTGTGGATGTCAACCAACCAGTACTAGTATACTGTGGATGTCAACCAACCAGTACTAGTGTACTGTGGATGTCAACCAACCACAACTGGTATGCCGCGGATGTCGACCAACCAGTACTAGTATACTGTGGATGTCAACCAACCAGTACTAGTATACTATGGATGTCAACCAACCAGTACTAGTATACAGTGGATGTCAACCAACCAGTACTAGTATACTGTGGATGTCAACCAACCAGTACTAGTATGCTGTGGATGCCAACCAACCTGTACTAGTATACTGTGGATGTCAACCAACCAGTACTAGTGTACTGTGGATGTCAACCAACCACAACTGGTATGCCGCGGATGTCGATCAACCAGTACTAGTATACTGTGGATGTCAACCAACCAGTACTAGTGTACTGTGGATGTCAACCAACCACAACTGGTATGCCGCGGATGTCGACCAACCAGTACTAGTATACTGTGGATGTCAACCAACCAGTACTAGTATACTATGGATATCAACCAACCAGTACTAGTATACTGTGGATGTTAACCAACCAGTACTAGTATACTGTGGATGTCGACCAACCAGTACTAGTATGCTGTGGATGCCAACCAACCAGTACTAGTATACTGTGGATGTCAACCGACCAGTACTGGTACATAGTAAAACCAACTGGCCACAAGTGGCACGCTGTGAAATCAACCAGCTACCACTGGTATGTTGTGAAGGCTTGGAAACAATACTTGTATGTTGTGAGATTAAAATCTGATGTATTCGCTTAAGTATATGCAAATACATGTAGTCAGATTTGTGTCTGAAAAGCGTCGTTTTAAGGCCGGTGTTTAGCGTGATGTCTTCCAATGTAACAGAACAATAAAACACCTGGAAATTTACGTTACGATTCGATGCGCGCATCCTATACCTAGGTCACTCTGTACGCCCACATTGTATTCAACTCTCATCTTGGTGTCTCACAATGAGTGTCTGGTTCAACCACCGTCATTCGTCCTGGTGGAGGTGCTCGATAAGGGCCCTTATTTGCTCTACTTTATGAACGGAGAACGTCTGCTCTACTTTTTGCCTTCGAAGCACTTTTACCCGATCGAACTGTTTGTTTGACAAACTGACATCCACGTGATAATTAATTATTATCCTAATAAATAAGAATAAAATGATGCGATGAACCGTCTTTACGTAATCTGCATTACATCTGCCTATTAACGGGTGGGTGTGCGCGCAAGCCACGTTTAGCACTGATTTGACCATAGGTCAACTTATGAACCGTCCGTTTGATTTCATTTGAGAATTGTTCACTGACGCAAAATCAAATAATGGCAACAAAACAAGATTTTGAACAGTTGCATGAAATCGAAAGACCAACTCTGACATCTCATAATTTTGGACGCCGATATAACAGATTTGTATATTAATCGATCATTATTTTGTTGTCACGTGAAGTTTTGCAATGGAACGTATCCCATGAGTTGGTCTGTCGACGTCACGTGACTGTGCAAAATTTGTTACAATTATTAGATTTTGTGTTAGTGTATGTAATTCATCTTTCTCAGATGAAATCAAACCCGGCTGTAGACGTCAGTGTGATGAACAATGGCTTTAGTTCCATGGATGTACAGATGCTTTACTAGGATATGGCGATCAATGTTAGGTCCTGCTTGACCGTGCAACATATCGGGGCGAACCGAATTCGGAAACACATTAATAGGACGAAATTGACAGGAATCACGCCGACGTTTCATCGACAAAAAACCTAACTCAAATAGAAACAAATCCAGTTGAAACTATATTCTGTTCTCAGGACGGAGACATGAAAATAGCCACTCAGCAGGTTGAGTGCACTTGTCAACATGCAACTGTTCCAGTTTCAGGACATGGTTATTTGCGGAGCGTTACGGCGGTTAGAATGACACAGACAGACGCTGAAGTTCAGTCACAATTTGTCCAAAAACTGGTCCGGTTCTTGGTCTCATGTGAATAGCAGATTGCCCAGTGAATTCCACACACAGAGGTCAACAGATGTCCTGTACTCTTATGTCGTAATTTGGTGTTACTGTCCAGAAATGGGGAGAATACGGGACTCGCAGTCGAACATAGTTTCATCCTTACTATCGTGTCTTGCAGTTGTGACAAAAGAATCAGTGCAATTTGATACAACAATCAAGTCATAGCAATGTCGATTACAGTGGCTACAGTCTTTTGACACAACTATTAACGCAAAATGAGAGAAGCCTATTTTGTGATACAACTGAAATATTGCCAAAGGAGGCCTAAAACCATACCCTGTCACTCTAAGAATTACAAGCAGCAAGTTTGCAATGGGATCGCTGTGTTACAACGCAGAGATCTCCAACTTTCTGGGTCTTAATCTCTGATTATGGAATCGTGCAAATGCCCTGTCTAAAGATTTTTAACGTGTTCGTAAGTACACCTGCTGGTTCTTGAGTTATGATTGGAATAAAAAAAGGCCGAATAATAGCAATAAACTATAATAAATCGAACAATTACAATAGGTGTTCGGTCGTTTCAGGCATGGGATCCCAATAACACATTTCGGGGTTTGACCAATGGAGTTTATAGGAGGCCGAAAAACATTTCTAATGGCCAAGCTCACAAAGGTTACCAAGGTCGTGAGGTCAAGGTCATTTTAGTGGTCAGAAAGAATACCTGTAATGTCTACATTTATAGCAGTTGTTTTTCATGCTTTGCCCAGACCTAATGCAGTGTGTGTAATGGTCAAACTTTGCAGAAAAGATGTCAGTCGTTTCTCCATAAAAATAATGTTTCTCATTTTCTCCGGGACCATGCAATGTACAATTTTGATTATGCCTATAATGCCGAGAAATGCCGTGAAGCCATTCTCATTACAACTTTAGTTGCTATGGCAAAAAGAACAAAACTAATCTTCAGTCCAAGGTGGCTCCGAAAAAGGGTGGAAATATCTCTTTTAACGATGGAGTCACATACCAGCTATTGCAGCTCTTGGGTTGATACTAATTCTGATAGAGATACATGCGTTTTATGCAGTTCTGATCAAATGATTAAATTCATATCTTCAGTTTTCAACCAACAATCGCCGCCAAACAACACAGTTGTTATAAGCGTCTAAGAATGTCAAATGTTAAGGGTCGTGTGACGTATCATGTCCATTTTCAGCTTTCTCTGTTTATGTGGAGCTAATATTAGAAACTGAATCCAATATGGTCGCCAAACCTTGTGACATAATTATGACTAAGATAATAATTTCAGTTTTCAACCAACAATCGCCGCCAAACAACACAGTTGTTATAAGCGTCTAAGAATGTCAAATGTTAAGGGTCGTGTGACGTATCATGTCCATTTTCAGCTTTCTCTGTTTATGTGGAGCTAATATTAGAAACTGAATCCAATATGGTCGCCAAACCTTGTGACATAATTATGACTAAGATAAAAAATTGTTAGCAACTAGACGCGACATCAGAACCAGTTTCTTCAAGTTCTCCCCCTGTTCAGTTTCCTTTAGAAGAAGGCTTGAAGAAGTCTTTGAAGAGAACTTTGGCCCGGCAGTAGCACTTATTATTGCGTCCATCGAAGGCACATATCGGCACTTTTTGTTTTCAATGTACAGAGTAGGGTCTGGACACAAAGTACGACAATTTTAGTAGCTCTGGAGCACATAGGTCGAGCTCAGCACATTTGGGGAGGCAAGTACTCACATAACTGGTGAAAATCTTCAATCTAAAATGGCTGCCAAACGGTGCTATTTAGGCCAAGGGACCGTTCCTTATTTATTGTTAAGGTAAACTCCATGTACAAAGTAAATGTACCCCCTTCATGCCATGCACAAAATCAATCAGTGCCCCGTGCACACACACACGCACGCACGCACGCACACACACACACACATCTTTGGTTCTTGGGATATGATATGAACAAAATACGACAAAATAATAATTATGCTTACATATACAGTCATAACTTATACTGTGATCTACAAAAATATGTTGTCGTCTCGTAGATGAGTCATGTTCAATTCACTAGTGGTCTTGCTCTATAACATCAACACGGCAGCCATGGTGGCAGTTCGATAGCGCGCAATGAATGAAGTAGACCATGCTAGTTTGATTGGACCTTATTCTTACCGGAATCCCAACTCAGACTGAATCAGGTTGTTCACATGACGGGCTTTTAGCTTTGTTGAGATCGGACTGTAAAGGTCAGTAAGCATAGTTAATGAATGAATAGAAAATAGTATCTAGTGCCTTCGTCAATAGAATGGCAATCACAGAAGTATCGATTACAGGTAAATAGAATAAATGAAGTTATAAGATATAAAACATGAAAGTGTGTAAGATCGGTCACAGCTTCTGAAACAATGAGTCACCTTAGACACAGGATCAGATTGAGAAATTAATTTTATATCGCAGCGGTTTGCCGTATTTTAACCGAAAATGAAAAATGCAAATTTTGTAGTTTGAGGAACCTGTGTAATGCTGACAGAAGAAGCGTATCCTGGCAGCTATATTTCTCCTCTTCAAACACACCCTCAATCGTGAATCGGGAAAATATTACAAAATCGTATCCGGTCGCACTACAAGTTACAAATGGCAGCGTTCTCTCTTGTGTATCTGTTATTGTTAGAATAAACTGGTTATTTTCAGTGTTCATTAGGTGAGAAACAAGCTTGTTTCTTAAGTCATGTTCTTTTTCCGTTCTTCATTAGTGACACAGAATATAAAATACTTCCTAAAGGCAAACATGGTGTACAGCTGAATCCTGATGGTTTGGACATGTTACTCTTTGCTGACCACGTGATCTTATTATCTTATTACACAGTGGTGTCCAATCGGACATTTTGGATATTTACTCAAAAGAATGGAAATTAGATGCTACCCTTGATAAGTGCTGTTAGAATGGTTGGACCACTCGTCATAAGTCATGCCACCCGAGGTTGTTTACGTCTGAACATAGGAAGCATCCAGGGGCATGACTTATGACGCTCTTTTGCAGTGACGATCCTTTCCTAAAAAATAATGTATAGCCCCGACAACACCTCATACCTAAACGCATTCAACACGGGTGGTCAAAGATGGATAACTGTGAAAATGAAAACAGTAGAAACTAAAAACAAAACTCACCGAGACGGGTGCTCCTTCCAGTGACGCTGTGTTTTGATGTGCGAGTTTCAGAACGCGACCGACAAATCATGGAACTGAACAAGAGAAATCTCCGAAGATGGCCGATCTTGTTTCAAGTATTACCGACATTGTTTCCAATAGGGGCGTTGTGTTTCTGTTATTACCCCTAAACTACCGATATCGCTGCAATTGTTTCGCGAGTGGGCTGCATTTGTTTACATTTGAGACGCAATTCCTTCAAATTTGTCGTACTTCCTTCCATTACTTAGGGGGGCCTGTTTTATGTGATGCCGAAATACGGGAGTTTCACACTTTTGAACTGATTGAAAGAATACATCGGCACACACATAAGAAGTTTCTACCAAACTACATGGTATATGGAGAATGTAGAAGATTCTCACTTTATATAAACTCTCACCTTCTTTGCACAAAAACATTGGTTGGAAATACTCAGAATGCACAAACTGCGCCTACACAATACATCTTAAACTTACTGCTTAATTTACATAATCTTAAGCATGCAACGTCGACATCAAATATAAAATTATTATAATTATAAGATATGTTAATTTAGTAAGGATTTGGATGTGATTAACTTTTCCACGATGTTGGTAACGTGTGGCTGTTTATGAGCGAATTTCGTCAAAGAGCCTTTAATATATGTTTTCTATTGGATGAATAGCCTTAGCTCTAGATTTGATGTCTAAAGATGCTTTAAAACAATGATCAAACCCGTGAGATATCTGTCCAACGTTACAAGCAAGGAACTTGAAGTTATTAGATTTAGACTTGGTTTGATAGATATCAATACTCGTCACAAGCCAAACAGGGGCAAGAGACTTTGCCTTGGTTGTATGGTGGATATCGAAGGCAAATATCTGTTATTAATATGTGATGTTTGTGTCGATATAAGAATGGAGTATATTCTATACAAATATTTGTGTCAACATACAAGGAAAACACTTATGAGGATTTCATCATCAGAAGACGAATCTGTCATGTCAAATTTTTAACTTGATGCTTTCCACTATTTGCAGTGTGTATACTTATTCTGTCATCATTGACCCGTGAAGGTCCCGGGGGAGAATAGGCCTTCAGCAACCCATGCTTGCCATAACAGGCGACTATGCTTGTCGTAAGTGGCGACTAACGGGATCGGGTGGTCAGGCTCGCTGACACATGTCATCGTTTCCCAACTGCGCAGATCGATGCACATGTTGTTGATCACTGGATTTGGTCCAGACTCGATTATTTACAGACCGCCGCCATATGGCTGGAATATTGCTGAGTGCGGCGTAAAACTAAACTCACTCACTCACTTACTCTCTAGTACAGTAAACCATCTTGATCTTGGCTATCATCTGGAACAGTCACTACAGAGGATCGTGTTTGAATGAAATCCTAGAATGGACATTGTATCTGACATAGCAGTGAGTTACACAGTTTGAAATGTCGAGCAAAGTGAGTGAGTGAGTGAGAGAATGAGTGAGTGAGTGAGTTGAATTTTTATGTCACATGGCCATTGTTTCAGTCATATAGCGACAAGACCAACTCTACAAATATACACACTTTAATCACAAATGTAAAAGAGTCTCTTAAAATACACCCTTCTTCAATGAACTATTATCCACAGAGAGAAAATGACATAGCACCGAATTTTAGAACAAGCGACTGGTTTCACACACTGAACTATACAACCAATTTAGGTGGCATTTAAAATACACCTAAGTTAGATACAGTTGCAGAAGCACCGAGGACAGTTTGACGAATAACAACGGTTCCTTGTCACGTGTTGAATGAATGAACGGATGAATGAATAAAACTTTGCCGAGACATTTCTATACCACCAGTTACAACACGACGTATTTCGTTCATATTCATATTCGCTCAAATCCGTCCATATGAACTGATCAGTCGCTGATTATCTCCGAGGATAATACCTCGAAATACCTCAGATAACAGTTGCTATAAATTGCGAGACGCAGGATAATTGACGGACTATGAGAAGTTGGGCAACTTGAACGAATTGTTGTATGAATTGTGCAAAATCGTTGGTGAATCTAAGAGGTTATTAAAACGGAATAAAAATACCAATCTGTCCATTAATTTAAATTTTGAAACTAGATTTGTCTGATTTTACGTTTACATTTAACATTTGATGATAATGATCTAAAATGTTCATCGATATTAATGACATATTTGTAATAAAGTAGCTTGTTGGATAAAAACATGAAAATGTCTTATTTCCTTTTCTGCCCTGCCTATAGGGCTGAAAAATGATTGAACAATATTGAATGGATTTGCTAATGGTACCACAGTGGTATTTTTGTTATCTTGAAGTTAGCATGCTAATATATGCTAAATACCTACAAGATTTAAATAATGTGAGAACAGAAATCCCGAAAATATCGTCTTACTCTTACAACTGAAAGTTAATATTCATGACCACGTGCTCTTGTTAAAAGCATTCAGTCTATTGTATATTATTTCATGAGACACCTTCGTGTATATACTAGAGAGGTATTGTCATAAGCCTTTTTGAACATGGAAACTAGCGGCTCTAGTAGGACACACAGCCGCCAAAAATGCAAACCTTGTGGGAATATTTTACCAGAACAGTTCGTATGGAAATAAGCTTAACATCTTCCACAAATGTTTATGTGTGGCATTTATCCATAAGCATTATCATTTTAAAATGAAAACGACAACACAATCATAAGTAGACATGAGTTGTGTGGTACGGCATTCAGAATTGTCATTCTGTAAACTTTTAAACGTTTTAGGACTCATTATGGAATGGGAGAATTTATTTCCGGATGTGAACATTACTCATTGTGAAATGATACTTGTTCTGGCGGATGTCAACATTTTGAAATTAAGTTGCGGGTTTGAATGGCAAGCTATATCCATAAAAGTGGACATTTTGGACTGCAATGATCAGACTCCATTGCTTCAGCATTGCAAGGTCGAGATAAACGAGGTCAAGACTTACGAGATACTTACCAACGAGTGAGGAAGGGAAGACAAACGAGGTCCGTTTAAAAGAGGTCGGTATAATTATTTCCTGTGTAGCAATGTGAAGACTTACGAGGTCCAGTTAAACGAGGTCAGATCTTAAGAGAAAGATACCAACGAGGTCAGTATGATGATATCCTGACTAACTATAGGCAAACTTACGGTGTTTAGATGAATGAGATCAGGTCTAGGGAGACACATACCAACGAGGTCAGTATAATGATATCCTGACTAAATATAGGCAAACTTACGGTGTTTAGATGAATGAGATCAGGTCTAGGGAGACACATACCAACGAGGTCAGTATAATGATTTCCTATGTAGCAAAGTGAAAACGTAGGATGTCCAGATGAACAAGGTCATATCGTACGAGATACTTACCAATGACGTCAGTATAATGATTTCCTATGTAACAAATTGAAAACGTAGGATGTCCAGATGAACAAGGCCATATCGTACGAGATACTTACCAATGACGTCAGTATAATGATTTCCTTTGTAACAACGTGAAGACTTACGATGTCCTGATGAACGAGATCAGGTCTAAGAAAACACTTACCAACGAGGTTCTTATACTGATTTCCTGAGAAGCGGAATGAAGACTAACGAAGTCCAGATAAACAAGGTTATGACTTACGAGTTACGTATTAACGATGTCAATACGACGAAGTCTTGAGAGCGAGGTGAAGACTTACGAAGTCCAGACCAGGTCAAGACTTAGGAGGTGCTTACCAGATTCACAAGGCCGAGATGAACTAGGTCGGAATAATCCGGTCCCACTGGAACTGACACGGTCAATATGGTCAAAGTCCACAAACCTAGATCAGTATAATAGAGACATCTAGACGCTCAAAGTCCAGAAAAAGAGGTCCACTCAACGGAGTCATGAAGGTCTAAACGCCCTAGGTCAAAGTTCAGAAAACATGTTCTCATTGTAGCCCCCTCACGAATAACGATATTGCTAAACGGTTTGAAATTGTTGGAACATGACATTTCTTAGGGAAATAGGACGGTAGCGGAAAACAATGATTTCTGTTTTATCATTTCATACTTCCACGATCACATTTAGGTCAGTATGTTAGTTCAGAGGCAAACTGTAGCGCAAATAAGTTTCCGCGACAGAAAGAAAATGACCAGTCTTCGTGTA
The DNA here is from genome assembly GCF_037392515.1 of Haliotis asinina. Classification (NCBI taxonomy): domain Eukaryota; kingdom Metazoa; phylum Mollusca; class Gastropoda; order Lepetellida; family Haliotidae; genus Haliotis; species Haliotis asinina. The sequence continues at coordinate 43,230,789 of NC_090286.1, forward strand.
TGCGAGCTCTTTCTGTTGCGCAACCTTATTTGCGCTACAGTTTGCCTGTGGTTAGTTTAAATAAACTATCCCACGTTCGTGGGAAAAAACACTAAGTCGCATTGCTGAACCTCAAGTAGACAGCTACGAAACGACCACGATTTCCATCGATGAGGGTGGTGGGGTAGCCTAGTGGTTAAAGTGTTCTCAAGTCATGCCGATTTTCTAGTCAAGCCAATTTCTGTTGCCCGCCGCCATGATATTTCTGGAATAATGCCAAAAGCTAATGCTAAAATCCAGCTCACTCACTCCATCCTCGACTCTAAAAACACCGAAGCCCACGCGGAGGCTCGAGTCTGAAAGACAAAGAAACCTCATGACACACCTTTCGTATATGCATCTTGTCAACTGCGCATGATTATGAGATCCAACGTTAGTGCGTGGGCGGATATCTGTCGCGAGGTACACGCTGCATAAACCAGTTCTATAAAGCTAAGTATGCCGAAAATAGAATCTTGTTTGTGGTGAAATTACACTATAGAGTGTGAAAAAATTAAAGTTCCATTAAGCTCTTCCAGCGAGCCATCTTAGGTATTCAGCATACTGTTATATATTAACATACTATTCGGGTATTCAGCGGACTACTTTCATGGCTGTGAGGTTGGATGAACTAACAACATTTGTACATAATATGTTTAAGACGGATAAGGTGTTTAGCGGGCTTAAGATGTCTCGGCCTGTAATATGTTAAATCACAAATAAAACAAACGTTCACCTACGTTCATGGGAGAGGTTTGTGTTTGGTCGTACTCTGTTTTTCAAACGTACCAATGCATAGTACAAGTTTACGATATCTTTTTGATGTTGAATATGATTAGAGTTCAAATTGGATTTAACGTCAGTTTTCCAGATTTCCCATTTCAATATTTCACTTAATCAATCTTTATTTCCGTTCCGAGGAGGAAACAGGTACAGTACATTTCTTATATACATTTATGTTATTTCGACATTGCTTGACAAAGAAATACCGCAACATCTTTAAGTACAAATTTATTTGAAGATTCCAATAAATACGAAAATTTATCTATTGATGGATGGACAAAACAGAGTTCTTTAATATCTTTTACGTATAGTATTGAATGCTAAATGTAATAATGCAGTATAATTACAACATGTACAGATTCTATCCTATTTTAGGATATTTATAAAAGTACCCGTTACAATTAATGAACAACGGAAACGAGCTAAAGCTGGTATATATTTCTTAACATTCCCGACCCGTGATGGTCCTGGGGTAGAATAGGCCTTCAGCAACCCATGTTTGCCCTAGAAGGCGACTATGCTTGTCGTAAGTGGCGACTAACGGGATCGGGTGGTCAGGCTCACTGACTTGGATGACACATGTCATCGTTTCCCAATTGCGCAGATCGATTCTCATGTTGTTGATCACTGGATTGTCTGGTCCAGACTCGATTATTTACAGACTGCCACCATATAGCTGGAATATTGCTGAGTGCGGCGTAAAACTAAACGCACTCTTCACATTCCCACATGGTAAATAACGTCCAGTATAAATGTGTGTTTTAAAGATTGAATAATAATAACATTTTGTAGATACTGAAAATGTTTCAAACCATTTAGTCTTTGCGAGAATGTAGTTAGTAACAAAAATTTTCAGTTATATCACATGCCAGCCTAAAGATATGTCGAAGTGAAGCAGGCCTTGGCAGATGACGGTTTCTGTGAAACAATGGCAACGGAAATCGTGTTGACAGGGTTAGAAACATACTCAATGAAACCAGGGATACTACCATATGATCATAGGTGCCTGGTATGCCAAAGGGACATAACTGCAGTGCAATGGCGAGAGGTATGGTGCGATTGATCTTTGGACCGTATATATTTTGCTCACTCCTAATTTAGGCAATCCCATCTGCGGCCTATCCCTCGATATAAATGACCAGTGCCCTAGAACGTGCGGACACTTACGTTAAGCGTTATCTTTGTGATTTTCTTGTGTATGAGTCAGCTGGCACGGACATTGTCACCGGAACCAGACTGATGTGTGTAGAAATACCATCGTTGTGTGATTAAAGGACAGTATACTTGTTAATGTCAGTCTTAATTCATTGCATGTTTACAGACTTCATCATGTTTGGTAAGCTGTTGTGACCAAGCATATTTCCACTTTACACGGAGTATTTGTTGTTTAAACCCCACTCACCAATGTTCCAGCTATATGGCGGTGGTCTGTAAATTATCGGGTGTGGATCAGACATTACAGTGACCAGTAACATGCGAATCGATCTACGCAGGTGGGATAAGATGACAGGTGCCAATTCTGTTAGTTTCCTCTTACGACAATCATGGTCTCCTGAAGACCAGTTCTAACCTGGATCTCCTAGGTAGTTCCATGAGTGACGAAACATTTGCTAATATCCCCAAACCGAGTTATGTACAGTTCCAGTTTGAACTGACATGTAGCCAAACGACAGATCTCTGAATTAAAAGATCTCCGTGTTAATAAATTTCTGTGTATGAAAGTGTTTATTTCCAGGCATCAAATGGAAACATGCTTTGAACGCTATCCACGCTGTCATTTACGGTTCGGCCGAAAACCTTTAAGCCGTACATAGTATATTTATGTAAAGTTATTTATGGTCAGACACGCGTTGTTTTCTGACCTTGATTATGTGAAAGTAGTTCGGTATGACGTCGAGTCAGGTCACCTATAGACTGTTTCCTATCATCCAGCGGGAGACATGTCTGTTGACAGAGCTCTTGGTCAGGTCTTCACGTACCTTTCACGTTTTGACCTCTGCACCCTCTGATAACGCCTTTTTCGAGTTGCGGGTGTGAATGATCCGGGTACAGGTTGCCACCAAACAACATGTAATTATTGTGTGGTGTGTCCTCGCGGCTCGCGTGGTCAGACTTGTCGATGTGGTGTCATTGCGTGGTTTAATCTCGGTCACAGGATTGACTGGTCCCGACCAGATCTTTCTTCATAAAAGATAATTTAAAAGTGAATAACAAAAGATACTTGCTGTGGGTGAGTGTTATGTAACTGAATCAACCTAAACAGTTGATTATTAATTTACCTGCGACAGTTTGAAAAAGTCTGCATGTTTTACACCGAGGTGTTCCAGCTTTATGTTCCATATGGTTCGAGTGAGTGAGTTTAGTTTTACGCCGCACCCAGCAATATTCCAGCTAATTGGTGGCAGTCTGAAATAATAATAATCGAGTCTGGCCCACATACTTCAGTGATCAACAGCATGAACATCGATCTATGCAGTTAGATACGATGACATGTGTCTACCAATTCAGCGAACCTGACCACCCGATCCTTTTGGTCGCCTTTCACGACAAGAATGGGTTGCCAAAGACAAATTCTTGCCAATATATTCACAATTGTGAAAAGTAGCCTTCCTTGAATAATTTTATTTCAAAATAATTTAGTTAAATGGGACTGAGTAAAAATAAATCTGCAACGTTATCACCCATTTGGAAAGGTTTATTCGTGCAATTAAGATTTATTGATCTCACAATGATCACATACGAATCAGCAGTGAGACCCTCCTCTTGAATTTATAAAACACCTGACACGCATCCTAGAACACCAACTTTCCTGAAATTTAAACCACCAAGGCCACCCGTATGAAACATCGCATGTATTTCATGACTTCACGAGACCAGGATGTGTCCCCAACACCTATCCGAATGCACCTGTTTAACCTTGATTGGTAGCTCAGTCTTGGAGGACAATACTTGTACAAAACCCAAAACGTTTTCAGTTCTTTATAATTGGTGATAGTCTTCCTTGAAGCACATTTATGCAATTTCTGCTCTGTATCAGTACTAACAGTACTAAACTGAAATTAGCGTTGTAAGCCGAACCAATGACCTGACCAAGACAGAGGGAAATGCGCTCGCACAAACATTAGCTTTGTAAACCTTGGAGCAATAGATGTGTCGAAAAGGGAGCACCCGAAATAGACAACAAATCCTGTCGTATGAGAACCGTCAGTAACTCTTGAACAACAGGTGTCCTGGCACATGAATATTCGCACTACATCTATTGAAGACCCCAACGTCTAATATGTGATTACATACTTTGAGGTTGAATATAGCACGGAACCTGTCGTCCTTCGTGGTCAAGAGGATGAACGTGGAGTTATATAACCCACAGGGTGACAACACACAGGGATTGGTATCCATGAAGGAGCCAGTTAAAATTGGTCTTCAGCAACCCGCGTTTTTCGTATGAGGCAACGAGATCGGGTGGTCAGGACTGATGATTTTGTTGACACATGTCATCGTATCCCTGTTGCTTAGATCGATGCACATGGTGTTGATCATTGCATTGACTGATCCAGACTTGATTATTTACTGACTGCGCCATGTAGTTAGAATATAGCTGCAGCCTTAACCAGCTAACCAGCCAACCAACTCAAGGATTGGTTGTCGCCTACCTCACGCCACGCTGTAGATGTGCACGTACATGGACGACCGCCCACACGGACGTTAGACATGAGAGAGGGGCCACACACCGGGGAGAGTCTACGTCACCGACTTATCTAGCTATCTGTTTTCTGTTTTGTTTCATTTACCCGGCAATGGATTAAAAGTATCCGAGCCGAAGCAAAGATAATCAGTGAGTTGGGAAGTCGCTATCGCCTGGCGACCGTTACGACACGACATTTGTGCACTCAACACTCAAGTTCACTCAGAGCAATACACTTCGGGCGAATCATAAAGCCTTCGCTCCAAGTGATTTTGATTCACTGACGTTCAAGGCATATTGAGAAGAAAGACACATAACTGTTGTACAAGTTCAGTTAGTTTTTTTCAGACATACTATGAATAGACAGATTCCGAAAATGCAAAAAACTCTTTAGCACTTCGTTAATGACTTTTTTCTGACTAACAATTGACCAGATTTTGCATTATGGTTTTGACGAAACGAAATGCGCTCGGTTTTCACCTGGTATCATCACTACTTGATACCGATTGATTATATAATATGCACAGTGCAGTTCATGATATCAGTCACTGCATGGTCATTAGGAATGTATTCATCGTACACAACATTGATGGTTTTGTATTTGTTGTACATATCACTGGTGGTTTTATATTGTGGTACACGCTATTGATGGATTTTGTATTTATTGTACATAGCATTGATGTTTTGTATTTGTTGTACACAACGTGGATTGTTTCATATATATTGTACAAAGCATTGATGGTTTTGTATTTATTGTACATAACATTGATGGATCTTGTATTTCTTGTACACATCATTGGTGGTTTTATATTTGTGGTACACGCCATTGATGGATCTTGTATTTATTGTACATAACATTGATGGTTTTGTGTTCATTGTACACAGCATAGTCTGTCGTACAGACCCTGAAGTATATATATCCAAGAAAGCCCACATTTGTAAATGAATATGGAAAATATACCTTCATATCTGTCGTTAGAGGTTGTGGAAAATTTGTCAGGAATGTCATCTGTAGTTTACTGAGAAAGCCACATGTGAAATGCTTGACTTCCTCTTTGATAACATCTTTGTAAACTTTGGCGGTAAATCATTGAGACAATAGGTAGGACTCCCTATAGGCACCAACTGTGCTTCCCTCCTTGCGGATCTTCAGGAATCAAAATTTCTGCTTGCGTAGGTGTAATCAAAACAAGCTTATTTGGTCAAGAAGGTTAACTTGAGCTATGTCGATGATCTAATATCATTAAATAGCCATTCAATAGCAACCCTCTGCCACTGATTCAGTTATGTCGATGATCTAATATTATTAAATAACCGTTCTATAGCTATCCTCTGCCGCAGATTCAGTTATGTCGATGATCTAATATCATTACATAACCGTTCTATAGCAATCCTCTGCCGCAGATTCAGTTATGTCGATGATCTAATATTATTAAATGGCCATTCAATAGCAATCCTCTGCCCCACCTCCAACACCGACCCCTTGACATTAAGGATATTGACATTAAGGAGTCACGTGAGATCGCCGGAACTGTTTCAAATTTAAATCTGTGCATACAGATTCAGAGTGACAGAAGGTTCAAAAGGCTCCCAACAAGGCTGTGAGAAAATTGATCATTTTAAAAACTGTCCAGCAGTAAAACTTTCATATCGAGATATATACCACCAATTCCAGCCTATGGTGTTGACAGTTCACAGGTTTTGAGGTACAAGCAAACATGTTCTTTTTACCAACATTTCAAAGACATCTGGGCTTCCCTTCGCAAAGCACTATGATAAGTCACTAAGGTAACCCTAGTGCAATGTTAAAGAATGGGAGGTAAGGTTAACCACAAGCAAACTGTAGCGCAAATGGGATTGCGCAGCATGGAGAATATGGCGAAGCGAGCAAAGGATGGCAACGTACTTCCCTCGCTTCGGATAGGAAAATATTTTTCATGTCAAAATAAAATATCGCCACCATCAAAGGAAAACTCACATTTCCTCAATTAGTTGTGCTGTCAGATTTCCTACCCTATGTTTAATGATTACTCACGTGAAATATGTTTTATTCAAAATTTTAAATGCCACGCGTAGTATTCAGATCGTTCTTCGCCTCCGTTATCACGGTCATCTTCCGGTTCAACGAAGTGACGGAACAAGAATAAGCAGAAATTAAAAAGAAATACCATTTTGCTTAATTTTATCATGAACATGATGGAGTTTATTTGTCTTATCTGTCGTCTCTATTGTTGGAATTTCCGTAACATTTATTCTACATGAAAAGACCCTTGGCGTAATGGGCGAATGAAGCAGGGGAAGCAACTATATGTATTCCATATGGAATAATACCCTCCAGTTCCTTCACTCCGTTGAACCGGAAGCTGGAAGGGGGAATAGAAGCGAAGAACAATCTGATATACCACGAGTTGCGCTTAAAATGTTGAACAAAGAATATTTCACGTGAGTAATTGTTCAACATGGGGTTGGAAATGTGAGAGTACAGCCAGGTGAAAAAATGGGTGTATACCTTTGATGGTGGCGATATTTTATTTTGACATGAAAACTATTATTTGAACCGAAGCGAGGAAACTACGTTGCCAACCTTTGCTCGCTTCGCTCGCATGTTAGAAGACTGGTAATTTTCTCTATGCTGCCCAACCCATTGCACTATAGTTTGCCTGTGGGTTAACCTTAGTACAGGTTCATTAGTGAAAAGAACCCCAGACTTCAAGGCCTCGTTCAAGCTTTAAACATTCTGGAAACCACGTGGAGGACATTATATATGCCAAAGTAATTAAAAATAATGAATATCAGAATGACAAGAGCTGTCATTACCGTAATTCATATTGATCACAAAGTTGTCCTTAATTACGCCTGCTAAACCTAACATGTAACGATGAAAGGTAGGTAATGTCATCGGTGATATTTTCGTAATAAAATTTGCTAATATAATGATGCTAACTATTATTTAATCATTTAATCAATCAGGGAGTTGAGATCTTTGGTTTATGTGTACGATTTCGAAACAATACCGAGCTGACACGATTTATTAACGCACGTGGCGCTGTTGAAACTGAGTGTTTGTCGTTGTTTACATTTCTCAAATGTTAAGCAACCCACCCCTACCCCTTCCGGAGACAGACAGCGTTGAAGGTTTTTTTGTATGTGGGCAGCATGGATCGATTTCATTATCTGAAGTATTACAGGTGAACTAATCCGGTCTATACCGGCTTAGAGCATTCCCATGGAGATATTATTTCGCAGTTAAACGGAATACCTCTATCTATACCTCTCGTCCTCTCCTTAAAGTCGCGCAAAAGGCGTAAGGGCGTCCGTAGTTAATTCTGTGTTTCTCATCGCTTGATTGTTCCAAGGATGGGGCGGGCGGACAGTGGAAAATATAAAAAAATAACAATCAAATAACAATAAAATAATAAATACTATCTAATGTTCAAATATGAACATGTACACACCAAATGCACTGGCTAAGACAATATAGTTCGAGTCGCGACCTCCCATAGGGTTTTGTTAGACTCAGTAGTGGAGTGTAACGAAAAGTACTGAGGATAAGTTTACTTAAACTGACATTAATAGAAACGTTCAAATTCGAACCATGAACACGTGGACGAATTGGGGAATTGTGTCCCCTCAATTCCAATTTTGGGATTGTGAATCATCCGTGACCAAGAATGAACTTTCCGTTACATCAATTTCATAATCAAATATTTTCTGTCGCTATAGAGCATCTCAGTGTTATAATATGTGACTGCTTTTCGCTGATTAAACAGCACATGCTTCTTCATAGTGGGCGATAAACCCAATCAGAATGGTGAGTGTGCATGTTACAATAATTTATTAAATTTATTGCAATATAATTATCAAATATATCAATACATTATAAACAAATTATGAAACTTTCAATTTATGACTTGCATGATTATCAAGGGTTTTCTGAATAATATAGCTATAATTGATCCTGAAGGAACATAGCATTGAGGTAAACGTGGAATTAATTCCCGTTATTGCTGATCTTGGACGTCAACAGGACATTTATTGTACCTTTTCCGTGCCTTTCAGATGCTTTATGTAATCACAAAGACTCTGCCACGAATCATAATGTTTCTATCACAAAAATCACAAAGACTCACCTGTGATAAGTTCCCTACCAGTGATACACGCTATTGTATAGTTGACCGCCGTGTTTGCACGTGAAAATCGTGAACTTCAAACATTGTCGGGCCGTAAGTAATAGTGTATGGTAATCTTAGGTCGTAACAGGGAGTAAAGATGCAAGAGGTGCTTCAGGCTGACGATTCTCTTTTCGTGTTCGTTTTTCAATGAAACGGGGGAGCGGCGGTAGGGACACCCAGGAGGCGTCTGTTACAGAGTAGGGACTCGGCTGTGACCTACATACTGAGCTGGACACAAGATCTACACCCCAAGACTCGGGAACTGATTCCTTAATCAACTTGAACATGTGTGCATGGAACATCCATGGTCTGCAGTCGCACATACAAGATAATTCATTTATGGACTTTTGTGCACAGTTTGATATATTTGGTCTTTTAGAAACGATGCAAAGCGATTCCACTACTCTTTATAGTCTATTCACAGAATTTATGTGTCATGTAGCACCTGCAAAACGGTTACGGAAGTATGGTCGTTACTCTGGAGGTGTGGCTGTTTATGTTAAAAAGGTGTTTGCGAAGGTTCTCCATAGGATATATCCCAGCTGGGAAAATAGCGTCTTTTTCCACTTTAAGAGTAATTTCATTGTAGGATTCCTTTATGTACATCCAGAAGGATCCCCACTTTATGTTGACCCAGATTCTAATGGCATTGATGAGCTTGATAAGAAATTAGCTGCTATTAGAGCAGATTATGGTGATGATATTCCTATAATACTTCTAGGCGACTTCAATTCGAGGGTGGGCACAAGCGATGATTATTTGTTGGAAGATAATAGTGATTTGAACTTCTTACCATTATCAGATTTGTATCGTGCCGACAACTTCAGGGAGACTAGAGCAACACAAGACACTACAGTAAATATGTATGGTCTGGCTCTTCTAGAAGTATGCAAGGTATAGGGTATACATGTAGTTAACGGTAGGAAAAAAGGCCACACAATGGCTCAAGCCTTGTTGATTTTATATTGGCATCCACCAATTGTTTCTACTTAATTCAGGATATGTTTGTCCACTCGCGGTCAGACTCTGACCACCTTCCTATATCGTGCATTATACAGGTATGCGTCGAGTATTGTAGCGAAAATCCGCAAGTGGTCAGTGATCATCATGTAGAGGGTGTAAAACTCGTAAAGTTCAGGTGGAATAATGGTGGTTTAGACACCTTCAATGAGTCTGTAGCGTCTAATACAGCACGTTCTATATTAGATGAGTTCCTTGATCTAGTCCATTCTGATATCAATGGTGCCACCGAGAAACTTGTTGAGTTTCTACACTGTGTAGGTAGTCACTTTAAATGTCGTGATGATCAGATCCCGAAAGCAAAGAATATGCAACCAAAATGGTTCGATGAAGAATGCGAAGGTTCTAAAAAATGTAAGTTTTACCGGCTTAATATGTTCCGCAAATACAGATCAAAACAAAATTTAAACAGATACATTGAAGCAAAGAGACACTTTCGCCTCCTATGCAGAAATAAAAGTAGAATGTTTAACCGTGGTATTGCTGATGAAATTCGGAGTGCAGCTGTAAGTGGTGACTGTAAGAAGTTCTGGCATAAGATAAAATCTCTACTGAACACTTGTAATGAAAGTAACACAATTACAACAGCCACGTGGGCGACATATTTTAAGAGTCTGTTAAACCCGGCATGTCGGGAAACAAACGTTGAGTTCAATGAGAATGTTGAAGAATTTTTGACACAGCATGATTACTGTGCGGAATGTAACAATACTGACTTTCTATCTGAACCAATTACAGGAACAGAAATAGATAACGCGATCAAAGCGTTAAAATCTGGTAAATCCCCAGGTATTGATGGTACACCACCCGAATCCTTTAAACATGCCCAATGTTTACTTCCCTACCTAGAAATATTGTTTAATGCTGTTCTAGATTGCGGCATTTTCCCTGATAGCTGGAATATTGGCTTGATCATTCCACTCTATATAAATGGAAGTACTCAGGAACCAAATAACTATCGTGGAATCTCTCTGTTAAATGTAATGGGAAAAGTATTCACTTCTATCCTCGAAACCAGAATCCGTATCTGGCTAGATCTGAACGAAATATTACATGAATGTCAAGCTGGATTTAGACCTGATTACTCAACAGTTGATAATATATTTGTTCTGCAAGCATTATGCCAAAAGTATTTAAGAAAACCGAAACATCGGTTTTACGCAGCTTTCATAGACTTTCGGAAGGCTTTTGATTATGTAGACAGAGACAAGCTTCTATATGCTCTTATCTCCAAAGGCATACATGGGAAAATAATACGAATTTTAAAAAGTATGTATGATAAGGTATCTGCTTGTGTGAAAATAGGTAGTGTGCGCTCAGACGCATTTTCGACATCATCGAGACTACGGCAAGGATGCATTCTAAGTCCTGTTCTATTCATTTTCTTTATTAATGAATTAAATTAGTTGATGAAATGAATACATGTGGCCTACGAGGAATATTCGTGAAAAATGGAATGAATAATATACTTTTACTGTTATTTGCAGACGACGTCACTCTTATCGATGACACAGTAATAGGTCTACAAAGAAAACTGAATACGTTAAATTCATTCTGTATCAAATGGGGCCTAGAGGTTAACTTGGATAAATCCAGCATTATTGTTTTCAGGAATGGTGGTTACCTTCGTAATAACGAAAAATGTTTTTTTTGACGGTACAAGCATGAATGTTTTACTTCATTATAAATATCTTGGCATTGTCTTTACATCGAAATTGTACTGGTCTAAAGCATGTGAAACATTAGCTTTACAAGCTAGGAAGGCTTCATTTCCTATTTTTTCTCTATTCAAGACATATCAAAGAATATCTCTGTCTGTGGCATCCACTATATTCGATAGCAAAATTGCACCAATTTTACTTTATGGTGCAGAAATATGGGGCTTTACTTATCGTGCAAACACTGAAAAAATGCACAGCTATTATTTCAAAAGATACCTCCGTGTTAGCAAAAATGTATCGTCAAATATTGTACTCGGTGAAACGGGTAGAAGCCACCTTTGTGTGCAGTATTTCACCCGTTGTATAAAATACTGGTGTAGACTTCTGAATATGGAAAGTTATCGCATCCCAAAGGCATGCTATGAACTGCTAAAGAGATATGACGACAGTGGTGGTCACAATTGGGTATCCCATGTACGTTTACTTTTATTTCATTCTGGATTTTCTTTTGTGTGGTTATCGCAAGATTGTGGCGAGGTAACAAGCTTTATTAATGTTTTTAAACAGAGATGTAAAGATATAGATTTCCAGAATTGGTATGCAAAAATCACTTCTTCGTCATTCTTAAATCATTACTCATCATATAAATCTGTACTTGAACCTGAAAAATATATATCAGAGTTTTGTGACGAAAAAGATCTTTTACGTGTTTTATTTAAATTCAGATGCATGAGTCATAAACTTAAAATTCAACACCGTCGCTATAATAGGATAAACTCTGATTCCATTAAATGTGATAAATGTAACTGTAATTTAATACAAGATGAGTATAATTTCTTGCTCGTATGTCCATTTTACTCACAACAACGTTCTATGTACATTCCTGATTTTTATATTATATCCCCAACCAGATCAAAGTTTACTCAGTTGCTTGCAACAAAGAACGTAAAACTACTAAAAAATGTTGCAGTTTACCTGAAACTATGTCTACCCGTATAAACTTGTTCACCTTGTCCATGTGCTATATTATGCTCATTTAATTGTACTCTTGGTCATGTGGCCATAAATACCGAATAAAGCTCTTCCTTCCTTCCTTCCTAATACATTTTAAGTTCATTTTTATTGTTTTCCTGTGGTTGGGCATTTTTTCTTCAATGGGTGGTGTACAATTGAGAATGGGCGGCACAAAGTTTAAAAATAAAATATACACTCTTCAAAAAAAAGAAACGCAAGATGAAATTACACAATGATACACAATTTTGGACACATATGTAAACTCAAACATTTTTAAGGATTGCGCATTGTTTCTGGAATGTTTTAGATGATCATGCTTGACCAAACGCAACCAAAGATGATTTTGAATAGTTTTATCAATCAGGATTGTCATGATGTGCGTGGATGTCATGCAGCACGAATATCAGGCACATTGATTGTTTCTCACGTGCAAACCATGAGTACAGCACGTGACTACAAAAGACCCAAATGAATCTCACAATTTCATCCACGATCTTTGCAACTACTATACACGTAAATGGGACTTCTTAACGCTGCCGATCGAAATCGGGCAATTGGACGATTGTAAGCCGGTGAATCAAAGAGTGAGGTGGCAAGGATCTTCAACTTTCATACTAACACAATAACTCGATTGTGGGATCGATTTCGTCAAACAAATTCAACAAATGACCGTCCAAGATCAGGAAGATCTAGAAAAACCACACCAGCCCAAGATCGGTACATTCGGGCAACCCACCCACATGACCGCCATCGTACCGTTCGGGACACAGCATAAGAACTGTTTGGAGCCCGAATGACCTCCGATCAGACAATCAGGACCCGTCTCCTAGAAGTAGAGTACGTGCCAAACGTCCAACAGTTGCCCCCTCCTTGACACTATTACATCGACGTCGACCTCCTCCCCCCTAAAAAAACCCCAAAACAACTCCATAAATAAAAACAAAACACCAGCCCCCCCACCCCCCATCCCCACCACCAAGAAAACAAAAAAACCAAACCAAAACAACCCCCCCCCCCAAAAAAAAAACAAACAACAACAACAAAAAAACCAAACCAAAACCAAACCAAACCAAAACAAAACAAAACAAAACAAAAACAGCAAAAAACAACCAGCCAACTAACCAAACAAACAAAACAAAAAAGGTAAAAAGAATTGTAACTTACAGTACATGATATTTGGTGTGAACGCCATGAGCATCGATTACAGCTTGGCAGCGGTGACCCACAGAAAAAAGGAATAGGCGAATTCTGTCTTGAGGTGTTTTGATACTTTTTCTGAAGTTATGTGTGCAGTCCTTTTAGTGTCTAGGGTGGCGGATTACGCTGGCGTAAGCGTCGACCAAAAGTATCCCATAGCTTTTTAGTTGGGGGCAAATCGTGTGATCGAGAAGGTCAAGGTAACACCTGAGCATTGCTTTGCAGGAGGAAGTCCTGTCAAACGTGAGGTCGAGCATTGTCATGCTCCAAAGGTCAACCACTGACGTTGGTAACGGGAACGACGTGACGTTGAACTAGTCCTCTGGCAAAAAGTCTGACTTCCCATAATAAATTTCGCTCTGCAGATTCGTGGACTAGGGATGTGGATTGTGGATGATGCCGCCATGTTTTTTGAACAAGGATGTCTCAGCCGGATGCAGCGATTATAGGCGGCAGAGGAACTCCAGTTCGACCTGACCTGGATCTGTCATTAACATTCCCAGTATTGGAGTATCGGGTCCATAGGTTTGAAATGTGTGGACACGCTGACGTGTTTTGCCACCTCATGCTGCCATGCCCGCCGTTGTAAACGGCCGATGGCGTTGTGTCGTTGAGCCTCTGCCTATCAGTCTCTTGTCGCCTATAATGGCTTAAAGCAATGCATGTGGAGTACCAGTGATGTGGCCTTTTAAAGCCTACAGTCATAGACTTCCTCTCTAGGTGATACACAATTTCATGATGCACGTGCATTTCTTCCAGAGAATGTTCAACATTTCTTTTTTTCAAACGTTTTGACGTCGGCAACCATTCCCGCACATGTTGGGATACTACACAGACTGGTTTGTGTCAAATATTTTCTTAAACTTCAAATCTTTCCTATGTCAAGTTTCTATTTTTGAAGTATATATAATTGGTCAAACTAACTGTATCATTCTCTAGATAGGTGCTCCATCCACTTGACCACAACGGCGGCCTCAAGTTATGTAGATTCATAAACTGACATCCTGAATATACCAAGACATCAACACGTTGAATACATGAAAGACTTATGGATTGCTTCTTTCTATTTTTCTTCTTAAAGACGTTTCAGGTCAGTTACTTGTCTCATGACGTATACTAACTGCATACCCTCCCACTGAGGTGCTCTGCACTGTTACAACTCAAAACAATGGCTGACGCTTTCAACCTTACACAAGCTAATACACAGCTGGCGAAAGAGTCAAGACCGTGTCCGGGATTTATCCCACTGTGATACCACAATGTGGCAGGTTTGGGGTAGGTGACTTTCAGAGATTTTCCATTTATCCGCTATCAATGTTCGCCCACATCCCGGACAACACTAATTGGACTCGGGCTGACAGATAAGATTATGACCAGTGTGTAGTTACAACAGATAATAGCAAAATGGTTTTCCTTAGTTCTTTTGTTAAGTTCAGCGTTCTGTCGAAACTGTTCACCGACTCTTTCCGAGAAACAATTTCAAGGACTCGGAATTACATGTAAGGTATGTTGAAGGTCCGATGGTAGTGTAATATCTCTCTTCTGGTATATTCCCACCACTGTGATTGGTATTCCCGCCAGATGCCTGGAAGGTCAGTCATTTAAGGTGTCGTCCTTTTTATAGATCTGCCTCCATTTGTCATGCATGGAATCTATTATCGTAGACTCAAATCCCGGTTCGCTTGTGTTGCTAGGTTTGTCAGCACCATAACCATGGACGTGCTGAACATCTGAGACCAGCAACGCTTTGGAATCCACTTCCCCAACAAACTACCATTCATTGATGTGACCGAAACATTGATCGTATTCACAATGTAGTTAAACAAACTACTACTTTGAACTGTTTGCCCATTTAAGTATACAGGACATGAATATGGATTTACGTAGCCTTTAATAATATTCTGACGGCGGTGGACTCCAAGAATGAGCTTCGCCTTCTGTAACCTTTCACGGAGTCGAACCCGAGTCATAGGAATTATAGGACACTCGTCAGAACTGCATCTCTTCCAAAATAGCTGTTGTCGTTGCTTTTTGAGTATCAGAATTAGAAAAGATCCAACATTAGGAACGAGGACCTCAGTGCTGCACAACAATAGCGGAAATGTCCACCGGTACAGCGACCTACTGAAAAACAAGGGTAAGTGGAACAAGGACCTGACAATTTGCCCATATTGGCTTGTATGAATGCCGCCCACTGGCGCTTGCCATTGTGAGCGAAGAGACTGCAGGTTGCCAGCGATCAAGTGCAGTACGATGGGTGAAGCACGTGAAAGTCTTATGAGCATATCGCCATGCACTGCACGTACACTAGCCTACATATGTTCGCCCTTTCACAAACCAAATGGGTTTGCTCACTGCCCTACACTGCCTACTTCTTGTCAACTTATCCTTGTTTGCCAGTAGACTGTCACGCATTGAAAATCTCAATTGTGCAAAATTCGTTCTAGAACCCGTTTGTTGTTATACAAACTATTCACTATGTACTTAATTACATTTCGTTCAAGAGAATGCATGTCTTAACCTGATAGAGTCTGGTTTATATTCGAAGTTAAAGGAATTATTAGAGGTATCGACCTCACATAGGTAGTATGTCGCACAATCCCTCTCACGGCAGAATGGAAACATAGACTTGCGAAGGACTGTCGCGGTAGACATGGCGCTCGTAGTACTACGTCATTCGTAATCCCACCATAAACTATAGAGCAACAAACTTCCTGACATCGTCTATCAACAGAAGTAGTCAGGTGGCACAAACTTAAGGGACCACAAACCCCTGCCACACGTGCGATGTTGGCGATGAATTTAATTATTTTTTCCTGCCCTTGCTTCAAATATCATCGGAAAAATTATATACCGAACCATTATGTTAAAAGATAATGTTTCAAGATTTAACGAATTGTAAACGAATGTAAACATGTTTTTGTGTGTTTTTTTTTTTAACTCAGCAATATCGCGGCCGGGGACACCAGAAACACTTCACGCATTACACCCATGTGGGGAATCGAACCCAAGTCTTCGGCATGACGAGCAAATGCCTTAACCACTATGCTACCCCACCCTTTCCCACACCAACCTGATATAATTGGAATATTGTTCAAGAGAGTGTTCGCCTCATCTCACTCACTCACTACTGTTAGCCAGTAGATTTGTGACAACAAACTCAAAGTGATAATGGATACTTTATGAAAAAATATTATGCTCCACATTTTGTTTGCACTGTACTCAAGCTACCAGGTAACGTAGTCAGAGATTTTGCTAATTGTTAAAAATCTCCGACCTCCGTTCTTCGCCCTACTTGTTCTCATGCACTTTGCGCATGACATATCAAATACCGAACTGTTGTACTTGCCTAACTCTGTTCAAATTATTCGCCGACCTCCACGTTGTATCGGATAGAGTGTATGTCCGGGGTGGTTTGATGCTCAAATTATATCCCATAATTCGAAAAGACGTTGAAACGTTGTACATAATAGACGCTATCGGACACCGAGAGGTTCAGTAAAAACCAGTATGGAAGAATGTACACCGAGGGTACTCTGGCAGGGAACAATGAAGGGTGCATGCGTCATCAAATGAATATATGTGTATATGCAGCTTCTGATGTAAGTGATTCGTGGACATGGGAAAGAGGAGCTACAGTCTTTGCCTTCTGAAAAAAAAATCAAGAAAATTGCTACTATCAGGAGCCACGTCGATCAAAACCATCAAAGCGTGTTTGTTGCACAAGCACGGACGTATGCTCGTTGCGTATGAGTGAATGCGCTTCGCTTTGAAAGCTCAACCTTGAAAGCAACGTTAAACTCTGTCACCTCCCCTAACCTCAAAATATGTCCCGCTGCTGAGATTCGAACCCCTACACATGCCATATCATTCTGGGGCGGTGAGGTAGCCTGTTGGTTAAAGCTTTCACTCGTCACGCTGAAGAATAAGGTTCGATTCCCCACATGTATACATTGTATGAAGCCTGTGTCTGTTGTACTCATCGCGATATTGATGGAATATTGTTAAACATGGCCTAAATCCAACCTCACTCACTGACTCGTCAGATTTTGCAATAATTCTTACACGCTACAATAATGTGATAAAAATCAGTCTCATAAAGCAATATTAGCATAAGGTATGGCGTAATGTTTGTGTGATTTCGTAATATCATGAATTGATACACTGGATGGCACTTGAAGCATTTGCAGGCAGTTCTCCTCCTATATTTTTTAAAATTATTTTTTTGTACATCAGTGTATGACCTTTTTGATTGGCATATACACTGCTATGGCCCTGAAATCCACCCTCAATTAATAACGTGAAGTTGCGGACAGCCCATCGGACAGATGATCAGTACCAGAATGATACACTTAATTACATATGATTACAGCAACAAAAGAAATAAGGAATCCAGGGCACTGACATAGACAACCCGGAGCCCTATAACCTGAAGGCAAATTGTGCAATACTTAACCATAATGATAATATGATAATTAACGGACAAGAGACTAGACTTCTTTTCTAATCAAGTCAAGCAAAGGAAAGGAATGTATTCACTCCACATGACTAAAAAAACGAAACTAAACCAAAAACTATCCCCAAAACAAACCTCAAAAACACTGCCCACCTCCCACCCCCACAGCCCCCCAACCCACTCCCAAACCACACCACCAGGCGAATTACACCGCGGCGACTTTACTAACGCTATACCTGATGGAAAAACAGCAAGATTCGAATCGTTTGAATCACACAGGTTGGCTGCAGTGTACGATCAGTCAACCAAACAAATAAACAAACATTGAGGGTACATCAAAACATGCCCCCTTCGTGACCAGTAAACAACTTATTTTATACCCATGTTGGAAACTATCTGTTCAGAGAGTGAGAGGGGGCGTCTCATTGTGACTGGCTTTTACACTAACCCAAAAGTGAAAGTGAAAACAAACTACAACTTATAGTGTAAATTATATCCACAGCTTATCCGTCAGTCCATCTATCCATCCCTTCATCCATCTATCTATCCGTCCGTCCCTATCTCCCTCCGTCCCTCTCTCCATCCATCTATCTATCCGTCCGTCCCAGTCTGCCTCCATCTCTCTCTCATCATCCACCGTCCATCCATCTATCCATCCGTCCGTCCCAGTCTGCCTCCATCCCTCTCTCCATCCATCTATCTATCCGTCCGTCCCAGTCTGCCTCCATCCCTCTCTCTCTCCATCCATCTATCTATCCATCCGTCCCAGGCTGCCTCCATCTCTCTCTCCATCCATCTATCTATCCATCCGTCCCAGGCTGCCTCCATCTCTCTCTCCATCCGTCCATCTATCCGTCCGTCCCAGTCTGCCTCCATCCCTCTCTCCATCCATCTATCCATCCGTCCGTCCCAGTCTGCCTCCATCCCTCTCTCCATCCATCTATCTATCCGTCCGTCCCAGTCTGCCTCCATCCCTCTCTCCATCCATCTATCTATCCATCCGTCCCAGTCTGCCTCCATCTCTCTCTCCATCCATCTATCTATCCGTCCGTCCCAGTCTGCCTCCATCTCTCTCTCATCCATCTATCCATCCGTCCGTCCCAACCTTCCTCCGAAAGTCTCTCCATCCATGATCGATCCATACATCCATCCCTACATTATCATTAAAAATCGTCCGTGAATCATATAAGTGCACACAAAATTTCATCCCACGCTTTGACTCTTTTATCTTGCTGTGAAAAGATCTTTTTAAAGATTTATGCTTCTTTATGAGTTTTCGCTCGGTCTTTGAAAGACGGACCCTTCTGGGTTAAAATGCAAAGTAATGTTACCCATACTAATTATACGTCAAAAGACCTCAAATATGATTAACTTTCATGATCATTATGAGCTGTAAAAGTAAATAGAAGAGCAGGTTTACATTTTCATCTCTTGTTTTATCACATTGATACCTTTAGCAATTCCCTCAGGCGTCCGTGGTATTTCATTGTCAGAGTAAATTATTCCTGCCACTAAAGTAAAACCACACATGCTATTTCATTTTCGACTTACCTCTACGATACCCGTATTTGGGTAGACAATTATGAGACCTCCAAATCACCGCTCTTTGAATATCCCACATCACGCTGTACAAGCAAAGGATGACTAGCTGTCACAGCAAATATTCGTCACTGGGATAATTTTGGTAACGGCTTTTTATAATAGAATAACCATCAACGCGAAATAGTTCCTTTGATAAAGATATAGTTTTCTGTTCGTCGTTAATTATCTGACAGTATGGACAAATCTGTTTCCCAGTTATACACCCACTCACTAAATCTTGCAGTTTGTGCCTTCTGTCATTCCTAGCATATGTCTATTCGTCTATCACGTTTTAACTGATACATTGATCTACACATTTATCCACCATGTATTCACCAATACACAGTTTATTCATCTATGCACTAATCTGTCCATCCACGGGCACACACGATATACATGCTACTATTTATTCATCCATCCACCTTTTTATCTACCCCATCTATCTGTCCATACACTCGTATATCTATCAAGTGAGTGAATGAGTGAGTTTAGTTTTGCGCCGTACTCAGCAAAATTCCAGCCGTATGACGGCGGTCTGTAAATAATCGTGTCTGGACCAGACAATCCAGTGACCAACACCGTGAGCGTCGATCTGCCCAACTGGGAACCGATGACGTGTCAACCAAGTCAGCGAGCCTGACCACCCAGTCCCGTTAATCACCTCTTACGACATGCATAGACGCCATATATCTATCAGTCCAATCACCTATCCTTTAACCCACGCATATACCTATCAGTGCAATCACCTATCCTTCCATCCACTTAGACATCTTTCAATTAAATATCTTACTCTTCAGTTCACCTACATACCGGTCCCTTAAATCACGTATCCTTCAATCCACCTACATATCGGTCCATCAAATCACTTGTAGGTTACTTATCCTTCAAGCTACCTACATGTCGCTCTTGAAATCAGTTGTAGTTTACTTATCCTTCAATCCATCTACATATCGGTCCATCAAATCACTTGAAGGTTACTTATCTTTCAATCCACCTACATGTCGGTCCCTTAAATCTCGTATCCTTCAATCCACCTACATGTCGGTCCATCAAATCACTTGTAGGTTACTTATCCTTCAAGCCACCTACATGTCGCTCTTGAAATCAGTTGTAGTTTACTTATCCTTCAATCCATCTACATATCGGTCCATCAAATCACTTGTAGGTTACTTATCCTTCAATTCACCTACATGCCGCTCTTGAAATTAATTGTAGTTTACTTATCCTTCAATCCATCTACATGTCGGTCCCTTAAATCACGTATCCTTCAATCCACCAACATATCGGTCCATCAAATCACTTGTAGGTTACTTATCCTTCAATCCACCTACATGTCGCTCTTGAAATCAGTTGTAGTTTACTTATCCTTCAATCCATCTACATATCGGTCCATCAAATCACTTGTAGGTTACTTATCCTTCAATTCACCTACATGCCGCTCTTGAAATTAATTGTAGTTTACTTATCCTTCAATCCATCTACATGTCGGTCCCTTAAATCACGTATCCTTCAATCCACCAACATATCGGTCCATCAAATCACTTGTAGGTTACTTATCCTTCAATCCACCTACATGTCGGTCCCTTAAATCTCGTATCCTTCAATCCACCTACATATCGGTCCATCAAATCACTTGTAGTTTACTTATCTTTCAATCCACCTACATGTCAGTCCCTTAAATCTCGTATCCTTCAATCCACTCACATATCGATTTAAAATCCCTTGTAGTTTACTTATCACTCAATCCACCTACATGTCGGTCAATCAATTCATGCATCCTTCAATCCACCCACATTTCATTTATCCTTCGACCCACCCACCTATGGTGATAGTGAATCAAATGACTTATTCGCACATTCCCTCGTATGTCTACCCCTCTAATCGCTTATCCTTCCACCCGTATCTACCTATCTAATCATCCCTCAAACACCCACTCCACCCGATCTACAAAAGATGTGGTCTGTGTATGAGTCACATCGGAAGTTTACTTCATCTGCAGGTCAGACAACCCTTGTTTGATATTCAGTACGTGGAATGTGCCCGTAAACATGCCAGTGCGTTCAACGCGCATGTCTGTTCCCGTTTCTGGACAGACAAACTCATATAATGACTCGATCACGACAGGGGTGCAATCTGTGGCCCATTGTAATGCCGGGAGTTGTCCAGGAAGGAGGTCACGTGAATCGAGGTCAACATGCACTGTTTAACTGCGTGATCCGCAGATCAGTTCATGCTGGACAAAATAAGGCTCCAGGACTAAATCGCCAGAAGGGTCAGTAAGTCATAGTTTACATTGTAAAATAGTATGTAATAATGTAGCGAACACCGACCATAACAAAGAGAAGAATTATGAGCTATTTAATATCACATGTTTCCGAAAAACTGAAACCTTTTTCAACATTAACTATACCGAAATCCTTACACTGACTTTGTTAAAATGAGTCTATGTGAGCTTGAAAATGTTTTTGTGTCAGTAACCCTCAGGCGGATCTGTTGTTTTCGAAACTGGGCCAAAGAACGCACGTCAGCAACAACCGAGGCGTGCGGTATCATCCAGATTGTCTCTTCAAGTTGTCCTCCTCATCGTCTTCAGTGTGTAAGCCCAATGAGAGACCACAGTATCTGAAATCATGATAATACTGAAGAATATAGAATTACATAATTTAATGTAATGCGAGCTATTCCCTCGCTTGCATGAAAACTACTCCCGATCCGGTTCCAGTTAGTTGTTAAATTGCTGGGCAGTGAAGAATAATTTTCATTCATTCATTCATTCATTCATTCATTCATTCATTCATTCGCAATCGGTTCGACATGCCATACCTTTTTAGGTATCGTGATATTGAGTGGATATTGCTAAAACCAATACTCACTAATACGGATTAACAACATTATGTATGATACACATAAATATGATGTCTACTGTGGCTCGCCGCATTGAACGTCAAGTGTATCTCACTAAGAATGTTATTGCTGATATTACTATCAATGTGCGCAGCTGCAGTGTCACGTGACATGTGACACGTGATGTCATTCCTGTTTGACCGTGATTTATAAACACCTTTCCGGCCTGTAGCTTGGGTACAACAGGTAGCGTGTTACTGTATAGTGAGGACTTACGTCCTGCTGTATCATGCCATAAGTGAAAGGTAGGGGATATTGAATTTAGAAGATCGATAAAAAGCTAGATGATGAAGCCTGGGAGGAAGCTGATGATGAGTAGAAATTAAGGAAACACGTGACAATTTATTCCATTCCTTTGGAAATGTTTCATGTGCGTGGGTATATATTACTCTTTCTCATATGCACTGGCACTGGCTAGCGGTATGCTCGCAAAACGGAATATCCCTAACTTTTTTTGAGCGGTATATTAGGGTCGGACCCTATAAGTGTAGTGTATCTGGTATCATCACTCCCTCTGATTCGTAATACCCTTAATTCATTTGGATATATGCTGGGTAACAAACTTGATAAAGTTTTGATCTGGAAATTCGTCGGATTATTAAATCATATATGTCTTGACCTGACTATTTAACAGTGATATCATATCTATATTTTCTGATTCACACTTGTCCTATTTAATAGTACCACCGTATCCGAACCACGTGGATCCTGATATTAATCACTGACAGTAGAGGTTTTCCAAACGGGAATGAGACTTGTAGACGTAGCATGGAGTGAATAAAATTGTGGGTCTTACGCCGCTTTTAGCAATATTCCGGTAATACCGCGACGAGGGACGCCAGAAATGGGTTTCTCACATTGTGTCCAAGTGAAAAATTGAACCCGTGTCTTTGGCGCGACGATCGAACACTTTAACCATTAGGCTACAGCACCGTCTAAGAAGAAGATTGGAGATAGGCCAAAATGTGGTCCCTTGGTATCACTTCTTGACCTCTCATGCCTTGAACCACAAAGTAATGTGTGGTCAAGATTAGATCGTCCCATTCGCTTGGCTGGATTATTTATTGGTGCTCCGTTACACAGCAAACGAACGCTGTCATTTAAATGTTATATTATGGAGTACATTTTCCTATTAAAGTACATATTCTTGATCCTATGGGAATCAAACTAAAAATGAACAAGATTCAGTTCTTTACTGAGAAGGTGCAACCCTTAGTTTAGCGAGTGAGTATGGTTTTACGTCGCTTTTAGCAATATTTCAGCAAGATCACGGCAGGGGACATCAGAAATGGGCTATACATATTTTACCCATATGGGGATTCGAACCAGGCGCTTCGGCGTGACAAGCCAACGCTTTGACCACTAGACTACCCCACTGCCCCAACCCTTAATGTAACATGTGTTACACTTGACCACTTGCGAATAAAGGACATTATGTATTGAGAACACTGACATTGTCAAGGGAATCGGTGAATGCAGGTAGTTGCTGCAGAAGAGGATTTGTGTATCATTTTCGACAACAACAAATAATCAGTGATTTATTAATACAATTTCCACCAATAACGCGCTTTTTTCGACCAATGGCATCAGTTTCCGCACATCACTCAGATTATGTTCTCATGTTATTTATTCAAACGTGACACGAATATAACAAACACTTTTGTCAACAAAGAAGACATTTTCAAAGCCTTAGGTAGCAGGATAATTGGTAAAAATATACTGCTTCAATACACACACGTGCTAAATCGGGAACCGTGGTCATGCGAGGCAAGAGTTATGCCTCTGAGAATAAACAATAATGTTTATCTTTCCCTTTAGAACAAGACGTTGTCTGCGTCGTTTTGTATGATTGCTAATCACATGGACACGATCCCCGGAATGTTCAAATAACTATGTCGTCACATCGGGGTTTCCTAACTCTCCAGGTGTCATTCTGTTTATTTTCACCCGTGCACGAAGGTGGTATGTTATACTGTGACTCAGCGTTAATCCCGTCTCATGTACTGTAATAAATCAAGTTTCATAGTACGTTGTTTAAACTTCATTGTGGAGATACACGATCTTGTGATGCGATAAATGTGGTTGTTTTCAAGTGGTATATTTTACATTCTGCAAAAGTTGATAGTACAATATATTTTTCAGTTTTGAGATTTGTATGTGCGCTATATAATCATGTAACACATGCATTAGTCATTACAAGTGAATATATATTTTCGCGGGACACTTTTTAAGTACATGGAATGATTTGGTACGGTATTTTGGCTTCATATGACATAATATATAATAATAAAGTCATGGAACAGCTTTTAACAAAGTGTGTCCGATGAGACTTTTTCATGTCATCTTTGCTTTTCGCCAGACGTTTTCACATTTTCTTATTATTCAGGAGAGAACGGACATACGGGCATACGGACAAATGGGCAGACCAACACTGATTGATGTGTGATCAAGGTAACAGTTAAGAATGGGGTTAGAATTGGTCTTGTAAGAAACGGATAAAGGGTTCGGGTGGTCAAACTCTCTGACTTGACTGACGCATGACATCCCTGCTGGAAGATCTATGCTTATGATATCAGTCACTGGATTGTCTGATCCAGATTCGATTATTTACAGACCTGCGCCACACAGCTGGAGTATTGTTGTGTGACGTTGAGCACAAACAAACGTGTTTGAGGCATTTCCATCCATTCTTATTAAATCTTCCCTACTTCGTGGGTTCATGCTCATGCTGTTGATCACTGGATTGTCTGGTCCAAACTAAATTATTTACAGACCGCCGCCATACGGCTGGAATATTGCTGAGTACGGCGTAAAACTAAACTCACTCATTCACTCACTTGATAGATATACGAGTGTATGGACGGACGTCCGTCCCTATAGTACCCTCAATGTTTGTTTATTTGTTTGGTTGACTGATCGTACACTGCAGCCAACCTGTGTGATTCAAACGATTCGAATCTCGCTGTTTTTCCACCAGGTATAGCGTTAGTAAAGTAAATAGGGTTAATTACGGTGTAATACTGAGCTAGCTCTCTCACATAAAATGTATGAGTTGCATCGTTGTGCGATGGGGAATGTTTGAGGTGAAACAGAGACATACAAGCACATTATACAAGTATAATACTCATAATCAGAATACGCGGATTGTTACACAGCAGGCAAGGGTCACTAACCAGTACCACAACTGGAGGGTTTCCGCGGGTATGTCGAGGGTATGTCGACACTCATTTGGAAGTGAAGTGTGTGAAGCCGTGGTTACATAACATCGTTATCAACAACACAGGAGACATATCAGTGGTTATATGGACCACACGGGGTATATTTCAACTGGGATGGGTTGGGGCTTTGTTTGATTCGCATAGTGAGTCTCGAATTATATTTGCGACGGTTTGCAGGCACATACTAAATGAACACGCTCTACTGCCTTAAGGAACCACGTGCACTACAGCTTACATCTTCCACATAGGTAACGGTTGAGGGTGGGAGGTGATGTCGCATTTACAAGTGTATAAATATCCGCCTATCACTGAATCTTGTTTTATCGCCCATACTTGGTACAGCCAGTACAATTTATTCGTGTTTTCTTTCATGTAGTGATTGACGGCGATAATGGCATACTGCGCCCTAAAGCTACGCCCCCACAAGTTTGCTATATATCAAGTGGGAAGCCATTGAAAACACACTCCATATTTTGTCCCTTGCCGCCCAAACATTCAATGGAACTCATTTCAAGCATCACCCTGGCTCTTGGAGTTTTGGGGTGCAGTGCATTGGTTGCAAAGTGGACGCTGTCCAGAAGGAAGTTATCGCTACCCCCAGGGCCAAGCCTCCTGACTGTTATACGAGACCTCTACCGAGCTGGTTCTTCAAATTCGGCTCACGCTCAGTTTGAACGATGGGCTAGACGGTATGGAGAAATATTCTGTGTGTCGATTCCCGGACAGACCATCGTTGTTCTCAACTCCGTGAGAGTCATCCGTGAGTTGTTCGCGGGTGCCTACAAAACCATCACCAATGACCGACCTCCTAGTTTTGTGGGCAAATATGTCTTTCGAGGCTGTGGTATCACCTTCTCAAATGCTGGAAAATATTTGAGGAAACTCAGGCAACTGTTTCACTCGTCGGTAAACATGCATGTGGACGGGGGCGTGAAGATTGAAAATACTCTAAG
Organism: Haliotis asinina; assembly: GCF_037392515.1. Taxonomy (NCBI): domain Eukaryota; kingdom Metazoa; phylum Mollusca; class Gastropoda; order Lepetellida; family Haliotidae; genus Haliotis; species Haliotis asinina. The sequence continues at coordinate 43,257,451 of NC_090286.1, forward strand.
GTCCGAAATGAAGATGACTCTTGGCGACTTGAACATTCAGGCTGAATCTGGCACCGTACAGCTGCATGAGATTATCTCAGATTATCTAATGAACGTTCTTCATATTCTTGTGAGTATGTTTGGATTTATCAGGTTGATAATGTTTCTTTGAAACTACATGTCCTCATGCATATGATGTATATTAAATGCTACTTCGTAGTAGTGTTACCCCAGACGGTGGGCGAGGGAGAAGAGGGGTTTGCTACTGCACATTTCATTTTCACCCAATTTCAATGGCCATTTAACAAAGTTTCAGCACAGGGGGGAACAGGGGAAGGAGGAGCAACAGCGGAAGAGGCAGTTTCAGTAAATATTAGAATAACCATATTTTCCCCAGCTAGACCTCTAATGATCATTTTCAAGTAAAATTTAGAAAGATTTTACGTGATAATTTGCTCTCCTGTAAAGTAATCAATTGCGAATGATTTTGCAGAGTGTATTTAAACTCAAAGTGTGGAAAACTAATAGTCATAGAATATCATAATAATCAGACATTAGTTGTGTTCAAAACTAAGAAATAAACACCCAAAACCATTTTATTTCTATTTCTTTGCGCACATTAACCCGGACCTCCATTAATACGTCGCGGATTTACGACGTAATCCGTATCTATGACGTTTATCTGTACTACAGCTGTAATTCCTGGACGGCAATGACATTAGTACAGTCTATGCCAAAGCACGCTTGCGCACAACCGACTTTCCAGTTGTATATAGTGGGAATAGTTGCTTGTTTACGGAGGAAATAGAGTAACATCTGGCAACCTGAACAAATTTGAATGACACTTCTGTAATAGTATTTATAAGCTTAACCAATGATAAAAAGAGTCGCTTAACTATGTACGCACAATATGTATTCAGCTGATCAAAGCCGTTGATTTGACATGTCGACTATTTGGCATATCGATATTGCGTAGGTGTTGGCGTGTTGGCGTGTTGGCGTTTTGGCGTTGGCGGTATAGTATAGCCAGGGAATTTCAGTGGATATACGATAATAGGTTAGGATAGACCCTCTGTTGTCCCAGTTGTCTGAGGCACTTCATTCCGTGAGCAAGGTTGCCTCCCTTGGATCGTATGTTTTCGAACCCCAAATTCACCCTGATCATATGACTTTGTTTGACAACAACATATGGTAGTTTTCAAACTTCAATTCACATTGACCAGAGAGTGTCCGGTTAAAACTGATCTTCAGTAACCCATGCTTGTCGTAAGAGGCGACTAAAGGATCGGATGGTCAGGCTCGCCGACAGGGGCCAACAGCGTAGGTCTATGGTCATACTGTTGATCACTGGATTGTCTGGTCCGGGCAGGAATATTTACAGACCGCTGTCATATAGCTAGAATACTGTTGAGTGTGGCGGAAAACTAAACTCACTCACTTAATTTCCTGCAATGTGATGCTGACAAGCGACTGAAATGTTACATTTATTGTTCTTTAGTTGACAGGTGAACGTCCCTCGCCTGGCAGTGACAACATCGCAATCATGAGAGAGATGGACGACCTCCTCAACAGGTCCTTGGGCCTTGATCAAGAGTCCGTTCTGACCAATCTACCCTTTCTCCGACATCTCCCAAACAGCTATGGTCGTCGCTGGAAAAAGATTGAGGCGACCAGGGCAAAGCTCACCAAACTGTTCTTCACCGACTATAAGGTAGGAGCAGATAGCAATTATTTTCTGAGTGACTGACCAAACTACAGGAAAAATAATTATTTGAACCCCAAATGTCACTCAAGTACACATTGAAACATAAATACATACCCCCGCTGCAATACGGGGTTAAAACCACATGCAGTCAGCACAACCATTCCCAGCATCTGCTGACATACAGTGAGTGAGTGAGTTTTACTCCGCACTTAGCAACATTTCAGCTATATGGCGGCGTATTATGGTTTACATATTCAAGCCTGGACAAGACAATCCAGGGATCAGCAGCATGCTCATCAATCCACGCAACTGAGATACAATGACATATATCAACTCGAGCCTAACCACTCCATTCCGTTAGTCGCCTCGTACGACAAGCATGCGTTACCGAAAACAGTTTCCAACCTTGATCTTCACGGGTACCCACGTACAAACACAACATGTGCTCTTTCACCTGGATTCGATATTTGAAGCGTAACGCAAGTTCCTGTCTCGAAACTGGAATATTTATAGCAGGACCTTTAACTCACTTGAAGCCACGTGTTTAGGTCAACTTCCGGTCCGGAGATGGTGTCTTAGATACGTTTCTGGAAGAGGCCTCCAAAGAAGACTCCCTCGTGACGAAAGATGACGTCCTTGCCCTTATCTTCGAACTGGTGGCTGCTGGTAGGTTTCACGTTGAACTCGCGTCAGTTGCATACACACTGGACTGAATTTACACGAAAATGCCGTTGATGGTTTTAGTTTATTTTAATTTACATTACCGTCAACGATGTTGCAGCTTTATGGTGGTTAATGGAGTAAGGGCCCATCGTACAAACTTGTGATATCATAAACACATCTTCGGGTTACGTGATGTGAATGATGGGTGTGTAGGAGACTTGGTGTCTATATCCAACCCTCATACCCCCAATATCTTACTTTGTGTACTTCCTGCCGGGGACGTGGTGTCTATATCCAACCCTCATACCCCCAATATCTTACCTTGTGTACTTCCTGCCGGGGACGTGGTGTCCATATCCACCCTGCCTGCTTATCTTACCTTATGTACTTCCTGTAGGGTTCGTGGTGTCTATATCCACCCTGCGTACGTATCTTACTTTGTGTAATTCCTGTTGGTACGTGGTGTCTATATCCACCCTGCTTAGGGATCTTACTTTGTGTACTTCCTGCAGGGTACGTGACGTCCAAGTCCACCCTACTTGGTATGATGTTGATGACTCTCCACAGACCAGACATTCAACAGAAGCTTCAGAAGGAGATCAGTGAGGTCATTGGAGACAGGGTACCTAGTCTGAAAGACCATGCCAACACTCCCTACTTCGATGCCTTTCTGTTTGAAATGATGCGATTCACGAGTCAGCTCCCTTTGGGGTTACCACACATGATCAGAGAAGAGATCGAGTACAAAGGGTGTCGTATCCCACAACAGTCTTTGGTAAGCATGGTTTGTGGAACCTCACACACATGTTTTATTCCTTTTGCTTGAATATGCCTAAAGCGGCTTAAAATAAAACTCACACTCTATACTAGCTCTGTCAAACGTTAACTTAAATATTACTGCTATCGTCTTGAAACTGAGGCGATGGATTAGCCCACTGGTTGAAGCGTTCGCTCGTCACGCCGAAGACCCTGGTTCGATTCCCCACATGGGTTTAATATGTGAAGCCTATTTCTGGTGTCCCCCGCCGTGATATTCTGGAATATTTTTAAAAGCGGCGTAAAACTAAACTCAATCACTCATACACACATAGGTTTTTCAAATGTTCAACGACTAACTGGTCTTTCCATACAATTCAGCAAATGCTAAACCGATTAGAGTTTAAATATAATGGATGAAATAATGCATGTGTAGCTCACTCGTTCACTAACACTAATGATGTTCCTCTGTGGATTCAGCTTCTACCGAATCTGTACTACATGAACCATGATCCCGCCCAGTGGGAGGACCCATGGCAGTTCCGTCCAGAGAGGTTCCTGGAAGAAGATGGGAGCCTCGTTAGCCCTCTTAACGAAGCCAGACAACGGTAAATCTTAAACGTCCTCAACAGAAAATTCCTCGGCTGTCTGCCTAAACAGATTCAATTGTGAAAAGGAAATATGTTTCTGAAAAGTGGATGTTTGAGATTTTAGGTATTCAAAAAAGGGTTAGCATGTACTTTTGTACCGTAGAACACCTGCACAATAAACCTTGAAAACTCACTCACTCAAATTATGATATAGAAAGAAAAAACGTATTGAAAAAAGTATATGTTCAAATTAAGATGGTGGAATCTTTTTAGCAAGCAGATGTGAGGATAATATTTTGCATGTTTTGATAAAAAATCATCATTTGTTCCAGGTTTGTGCAGTTCGGCGTAGGGAAGCGGAGCTGTCCAGGACAGAACTTCGCCCGGTCTCGAATCTTCATGTTCATTGTTTCGATGTTTCAACAATTTGACATATTACCACCCGACGATGAACCACTTCCGTCCTGCAACCCTGCTACCTGGGAACCCGGCCTCATTCTGATGCCAAAGTACGTGCGGTGTAAAGTACGCCGCAGACAAACGGTGCCTGCGCAGACAGAATGAGCAGTTTCCTTCATTCCGCTTCTTCTATTCTCACAAAGTCTCCTCAGATTCTAAACGTCATTATGAGTGAGTGAGTTTATTACACGCCGCACTCAGCAATATTCCAGTTATATGGCAACGATCTGTGAACAATCGAGTCTGGACAAGACAATCCTACGCAATTGGGAACCGATGACATGTAGCAACCAAGTCAGCGAGCCTGATCTCCCGATCACGTTAGTCGTCTCTCACGACAAGAACAGACCGCTGAAGATCAATTCTAACCCGGATCAATGGCCATTACCCACTCGGGAGATTGAAATGGCAGCAAACGTTCAACGAAGATCATCTGGAATCACTCTAGAATCCATTCCATTGGAATTCTTTAGGAGCTAAACCTCACATTTGATGGCATTCCGGATTTGAATGTCATTATACTTTGAATCCACTGATCCACGCACGCGTTAATGTTTGAACACATTCGCCATCATTTGCCTCTTTCCGTAGCCTCCACGTAGGTGTGTACCGGTACATTCGCCATCACTCGCTCCTTTCCGTATACTTACACGCTTGTTCCGGAATAACACGAGTTCGTCTCGAATGGTACCGAAATAACACGAGTAGGTTACGAATGAGTACGTCATTTCACGTTTCATCACATGATTTTGTGTTTTTTAGAATCTGCTGATATATTGCTTGTTATCACTGAGTGTGTGTATTTCGAATCTGTCAATTATTCATTCTCTCCATTCAGCCAGTATGCACCAGCTTTATTGGGATATGATGCGTAATTTTGTTGTCATGTACTTTTATATGATAATGAACTAAATGAGCTCATCATTATCTTTCAACGTCAATTAAAATGCACACAAAAAGGGTTATGCATGCATTTACATAACAGTCAAAACAATAAAAAATTGCGACTAACAAAAGTGTTAAAAGATTTTTCCATATGTTGATTAAAACATCAAACCTAAAGTATGGCAATCGCCATATAGTTATGTCGCACAGCGAGATGTACAGTAAAACATCACAGTGCATGTTTTGATTGGTTTCCGCTGCAACGTGTGTTCTAATTGGTTTATCGATGTGTTGGAATCTTTGTCTTGATTGGTTGATCGCTGCGGCCTGTAGCCACAAGACAAAGTTTGGGTAGCCCTCTCCGGTGTCACTGTAACAAGTTATAACACGCTCGCAAATAAAATATTGTTGACAATGACGACTTTATGATGTTTCTGCTTAGGTAGAGCCCAAAGGAGACGTGATCACTTTAAACATTGAAAAGTAAAACCTGATAACATGGTAACAGATGTTTCCAGCTGTATACTTTGTGCGGGACTCTTGGGTAGACCGGGTTCGAATCCCCACATGGGTACAATGTTTGTGGCTCATTTCTGGTGCCCACATTGTGATATTGCTGGAATATTGTTAAAACAACCATGAAAACTAATCTCACTCACTCAGGTACATTTACACACTATCATCCAAGTTACTACCTGTAACTTCACCTTTTCACTTGTGTTGTTCCTCGCCGCGATATTGCTGGAATACTGCAAAAAGAGGCGGAACACTAACATTCGCTCACTCATTACGCTTTATACTCAAGCCGAAACATCACAGTTTGGGACATACTACGAGCCTGGAAGCTTTATGCCGCTAAATACCTTTAGCGAAAAAGTGAAAGTAAAAACTGAAAGTGACATATTTTTCCGTGCAAATTGCTGTATAGTGTAAACTGGAAATGCATATTACCAAACATGATTCCACAAGCAGCACAAATGTTACTGAAAGCGTTGTAATTATTATTTTGGTTTAGATCTTCAAGGTGACGTTGCAGAAAAAATAATATGTCAGAATGCACATTAAACATTCAAGTGAGTGAGTGAGTGAATGTGTGAGAGATTTAATCGAACATTTTTGCAGTAACATTATAACACATCACTTGAAGAACATATGGTCGAACTTAATCCGATGTGACCGAGCCCTACCACTATCACTATGTCCACTACTTTGGTCACACCAACGACCACGGTGGTGATAAACATTAATGCATAATAAAAAATATACAACTCTTCACAGTTCAATACAAATCTCCTAGACGAAAACCGACAATGGTGTGATGAGTTAGGTTGTGACTTATGTAATCAAGAAGGTCGCGTCTAGAAAGGAAAGTGATCACAACATTGACATATAATCAGTATGTTATTCACTGAATCACTCAGTTTAGATCTACAATAAAAAATACAAAATACCAAATACATGGGAGCAGCGCCTTTTATTAATATTCGTGTGCTCACAAATGTCCAAAATGTTTTCACGAAGAAACAGTCTCGTCTCCATTCGTGTTGGACACTTGCTGGAAATTTCGAAACTTTTCATTCCACTCGGGGCCCCTGAAGAAAATCGAATTTTACTACCACCCCAACCATAGGTGCCAGTGAACATCGCCAATTCTGGTGTTACCCGTCCTTATTTTGCATTAGGGGCGGTGGGGTTGTCGATTCCCTATATTTCTGTTATCCCTGGTCATGATATCATTCCTTCAAGGCATGCGCTAATACGAAACCTCCAACTGAAAAAAATTAGTTCAACACCTTCAAGGCACGCGCTAATACCAGACCTCAAACTGAAACAAATTTCGTTCAACACCTTCAAGGCACGCGCTAATACCAGACCTCAAACTGAAAAAAAACTTTGTTTAACGCCTTCAAAGGATGCGCTAATACCAGACCTCCAACCTCCTTTCCTGACAGGTCCATGAGAGTTGATCAAACCCAAATAAACAATTCACTAGGACGACTAAAATAACACCAGTGACTAATTCTTTTTTCTCCTACTTGTGGTCAGTCACACTGGTATAGGGATAGGAGATGGCAGGTAAATTATAAGATGTCGGAGAAGGGAATGTGTACCTGTACAGTAAATGGTTCACACAGTCAGTGTTTGACGTTCTCGGCCTAGCGAGACACATTGTGATAACTCGACCCCGGTACATATATACCACATACACCACTGGGAGGAGCCTTTGATATAATATAAGATATACTAAAACGAAAATAGCATATAAACATAAACACGACTCTTCAAGGATACAATGAAAACTTTGAACGGCAAAAGAAGATCTTGTACAGATGAAATGCCTGGACTCATATTTATTGTTTTCAGAATCAAATGTTTATATATACACACAATATGTGTGAATGCGGATGTGAGTGTGAATGTGAGTGTGGGTGTAATTGTTGATGTGGGCTTGAAGCAGGGAGGGGAGTGGAAACTCCTCGAAAAACCGCTGAACGTATGTCTCGCTTTGTCACGTGACCAGTGGAGACAATATGGCGGCAGCTTAGTATTTAAGATTGAGCTCGGTTCATTTTCAACAGCTGATTACATTCGCTGAGTTTTGTGACAACTCGGAACCTACACGTAGAAGGTAAGTCACCTGTTCTGTTACTTCAGTTCTAGTCACATATTTGTAATTAGTGTCAGTATAAGAAAATATGTTTGTAGTAAAGTTTCAAGTCGGCATCTTGTAACTCTCTGGCTTCAATTATCGGTACACAGCGAAGATAGACTGAGTTTCGTCAACAAAAGCTTCTTTCACACATTCCTTTATGTTTTAGCAGGGAAATATACCTTTAGTTGAAAGGTGTCTGCAAGCAATAGTGATAGTTTTGTGACTTAAAAACAAGTTGGGGTTTAATTGGGGTGTGTGAAAAATGTGGCAGATCGCCGATCTGATCTGATGCACCATTGAAATACTACACGCCGTTGTTTGAAGTGTGTCTAGATATTGCTCAACACCGCCTTTCACATACACCTTTAATTTTTATGAGGGGAATTTACCATCAGGCGAAAGGTGTTTGCAGGTAATAGTGATAGTTTCATAATCTAAAATAAATTGTTAGGACGTACTTGAGGTGTGTGAAATATGTGTCATCTCGCCGATCTGATCCGATCCGTCATTGAAATATTCCACGGCGTTGTTTGAGTGCTTTTGTTTCAGCTTCAAAAACTTCATTCACATACACCTTTAATTTCCATTAGGGGAACATACCATCTAGTGAAAGGTGTGTGGAAGTAATAGTGATAATTTTATAAGTTTAAAAAAATCGGTAGGATGTTTTTGAGGTGTTGAAAAATGTGCCATCTCGCCGATCTGTTCTGATCCGCCATTGAAATAGTATAACTTTGAGTGTTTCTAGTTATTGCTCCAAAACCTCTTTCACATGCACCTTAAATATTTATGAGGGGAATATACTATGACCCGAAAGGTGTTTGCAGGTAATATTTATAATTTCATAATCTAAACATATTGTTAGGATGTATTTGAGGTGTGTGAAAAACGTGTCATCTCGCTGATCTGTTCTGATCCGCCATTGAAATACTACACAGCATTTTTTGAGTGTTTCTAGTTATTGCTCAAAAAACTTCTTTCACACACACCTTTAATTTCTGTTAGGGGAACGTTCCATCTGGTGAGAGGTGTTTGGAAGTAATAGTGATGATTTTATGAATTAAAAAAAAAATTGGTAGGGTGTATACATTCACAAGTATTTCATGTGTGTGAAAAATATGACATATTGTTGATCTGATGTGATCACTCATTACTACAAGCCAATGTCATCCTAAAATTCATTTCTTTCAAATACACCTCTAAGTATTGAGGGGAATATTCTATCTGGTGAAAGTGTGAGGTATGACATATCTGATCTGTTCTAATCTGCCATGGATGCCTTTGATGCTTGAATGTTTTAGTTCTGAAACTATTGTTGATATATCACAAAACTGCAAAGGACTTTTTAACGCTTTGTGATGGTTTTAAACTTTCTGGTTTTTTTAGGTGGGAGTGACTGTGTCAGTATCCATGCAATAGCGCACATGCAGGAAGACATCTGGTCATCTTCATTAACTGCCCTCTTAAAAAAAATAATTTCGACTTTGCCACGACCGTCCATTTGTCCATTATAGACTGAGTGTCTGTAAGAATGAGACTGACTGAATCTACAACTCATTAACATGTGCTTAACTTTCCAAACTGTATTCCTGAAGGAAAAAGAAATAAAAATGTGTTCCTCCCTCGTCACATTTTTCTATCAAAAATTAAAAACCAAAGTCTTACTCGTCACTTTTGAAAAGAATGTGCCTGAGAAACATATTTTTATGCAGCCTAAGCATTCCACACAAACAGAAAACCACTGAAACATAATGAGACATTTTAATTGTGTAACAGATAATTTCAAATATTTATAATAACAGTGTTTGCAGTTCTTTAGTTTGCCATTTGGCCATCAGGGCTTGCTGCCACTTGCAGTCTTTAAAGTCTGCATACCCATTTTGTTGAAATCAAACCAATAAAAACAAAATAGTCTTCATTGTAGAGGGTTTCACAATCCCTACAAAATCCATTAGTGAAGTGTATGGAGCACAGAGAAGTTTACACAGAGAAGTTATAGACTGCTGACATTCCTATGCGGCACTGAATATATAATACTATGAAGTGAAACTGGAAGTTATCCTAACATGAAGGATCAGGGATAATTCCTGAACATTAATACAAATTATGGGCAAGATGCTAGTTGAAAAGAAATGAGATCTAATTGACAGAAGACCACAAGGGCCTGCAGATAACTGAAACTGTTGGCCTGATACATTAACAACCGACGCTGGGCCTCTGGGCTGGCGATCGTTTCGAACGCTGTATCAAAATTGTCACATAAACAGAGAGTCTTTGAACAAGGCAATGTGTAAACACATTCTCAAGTCCTCTCATTAATCCACACATGCATCATTCGGCGACAGGAAGTGTAACCAGCTTGCTGTGACAACATTCAGGGGAGCCTACTCCAATTTACCGAGTATTACTCCGGGAGATGCCGATAGTTTCCGACAATAAACTGGTTGAAATACTGTTAAGCGCAGCCGATTTGCGCTGAGAACAAACCAAGTCGACGTGTGCAGTGGAGCATGGCGAGGCACACGTTAATTAGTACAAATGGTAAGGAAAGCAAGCGAGTGACCAATCCCTGTTATAGAGTATCCCTGCTTGAAGTAATAACACAAGACTGTGACTCTAAGCAGTAAGTAGGGCTGTGTTCGATATCATAGCGTCACATTGTTCCTTCCTGATCGCAGATTCAGAGTGCAAATATAAAAAAACCAAAATGGAATCTAGAAACTGCTGCATGGCGCGATTTGCACGATCAGCAGAACAGGCAGGAATAGGGCAACAACCGTGGACGGGACGTGACATCATGTAGGCTGTCCAGTAACTGGGCCAGTCTGAAAAAGTCAACTCAGCGGCGTTAACGCGATCACGTGATATAATTACGAAACATTCCGTGAACTAGATCTTGGACAACGTTAGGTATTCCATTTGGGTTCATACGGCGCCTCGATACATATTGCGACTCTATATTTGAACCGTTCTTATGACAAGGAACAAAACGCTTAGAACTCTGACGTCTGAAGTCAGTAGAGCTCCTGGTTTGGATGGAGTATGGCCAGCTTGATATATTTTCAAATGAAACATAAATATATCAAATAGACAGAAGCGTCTAATTTCTTTCCCATTTTTCATACATGGAAAAAGCATCGTTCAGAATGTAGTGAATGTTTAATGCAGCGTCATCACTTGATTAAAATATAAAGGAATAATATCTTTGACATCCCAAGCACACTGTCGTCTAACTCCCCATTGTTCTCGGTGCCCCCGGTTTAGTGCGTCCTGAACTCATGGCGCAGACCAGGAGAGTGCACACGTTTCCACCGGGAGCACCACCCTTCTGACACTCTGGGTAATGCAGCAACCCGCAGAGTTTGGGAGTCTGTACATTTTCCGGAAAGTTCTTGGTGGGTTCGACTAGGCAGCGCTTCTTGAAAAAAAGTCTTGGTTGTATGTAGACGGGGCAACGACCAAGAGTTGATGATGAGCGTTACAAGCCTGACTGTGTCAGGATCACCTGACTCATCTCTGCTTCATATTTATTTTAATCTATAAAACATGATAATAATATCACAGCATGTGAGCATGCGACCCAAATCTAGTTTTTGTGATGTATAAAGCTTTCTCAGTTGCATGTGCATTCCAGTATTCTAGAGTATGATCGTCTGTTTGAACCAAAGTTGGCACCCGTGGCGAGCCACCTCCTCGTGGTGGGTGCTGGGTAGTGCTAAGAGCTCGCCGACACCCCCTGTTGTGGACCCGGGGGAATATTTGGTCCACCAACCCGTTTGCCGTGGGTTGCAGCCCTGTGTCGGTGGAGGAGGGGATCCTGGTGGTTGAGGGCATGGGAGCAGGACCAGTGCTCCTATTGCTCAACACACCACTTTGGCCCTGACTTCACTTAGACGGGTGGTAGGATGGGCCCGGTTCTACCAATCGGCTGGTCATGCCAAGCACTGTGCATAGTGGGTATTATTGCACATATTTGATACGTTATTTGATCTTGGCTTTTAGAAACTCCAATTATTTCAAGATATTATATTGCCTAGAGTCCTATGCCAGCAGGCGGTGGCTCATGGGCCAATCTAGTGATGTTTACCGCTGAATTCTATATGTTTTTAAGTTATTGTTATGGGCAGAACCAGCCTGACAATACACTTAATAAACGAATATAGCTATTCATGTCATCTTTGCTGGAGTGTAGCATCCCTGTATCCCTGGTGTCTGCATTCTGGAGACCCGATGCAATTAGATGCCATCCTTGTTGACACTCCATGGTGGGTGGGGAGCAGGGTTGTCGAATCTCTTTGATATAATCATGGCTCGCAATCATTCTGGTTCTACTCGAAATGAAAAAAAGAGACGTTTGGACGCCGAGATATTGTCGTCTGATGATGATGTTTCTCTTGCAACAAATTCTAACTCTTGGGCACGATTTATTGTTGTTGAATCTAAGAATGGTTTTCCTTTAAAAATCAACCCGTTTGTTATTTCCAAAGCAATCGAAGGTATTTGTGGTGAGGTGATGAATGTTTCACGTCTCCGAGGCGGCTCCCTTTTAATTGAGTGTGCGCGGAGACAGCAAGCTATCAACCTTTTGAAATGTTCTACATTTGCAAACACTGAAGTTGCAGTCTCTGAGCACAGAAGTCTAAATTCTAGACGACGGATCATCCGCGACAGAGCCCGTTGTCTAGCGGAAATGACAGAGGAAGAAATCTTGAGAGAACTTTCTGGACAGCATGTCACCTCAGTGAAACGTTTCATGAGAAGAGATGGTGATGCTTCTATTCCAACAAATACCTATTTGTTCACATTTTCAGTGGCTGATATACCTAAATCCATTAAAGCTGGCTATTTCAACATCGGAGTGGATGTGTATGTACCCAATCCACTCCGGTGTTACAATTGTCAGAAATTTGGACATGGTTCTAAATTCTACAATCGTCCTTCTGTGTGCTCTCGATGTGGAGGTCATCATGAAAACACTGGTTGTAGGGCTGCACTGAACTGTGTAAATTGCAGGGGTGCACATGACGCTTCTTCTAAATCTTGTCCTTCGTGGATCCATGAAAAAGATATTTTGACAGTAAAATATCAAAACAACATTTCCTTTCAGGAAGCTAAAAAAGTTGTTGCAAGCCGTTCGCCTCCATCACCACAAACTTATGCTGCAGTTGTCTCCCGCACATCTTCTACTAGATCCGTAGAATGTCAAACTGACTTGACATGGACAAACTCGGAACACCCTCAGTCTGTTTCTAAATCGTCGACAGATAGTCAACAACATGACATCCCTTCAGCATCTCAGTGTGCCCCAACTCCTGAGCCATCAGGTACAACAAAATCAACAAATGATGTGCCCAATCCTCACAAGAAGAAACAACATAGGAAAATCAAAACTAAGATTGCCACTCCTACTGAAACACCGGTGGACTTACATAACTTTTTTGACCCTCTCGAGATGGATATCACCCCATCCTGTGAACGTCCTGGTAGTACTAACTACTCCTCGCGTTCACGTGAACGATCACCTATAGATCCCCCATGAGCCATTCGAATCTTCTTCAGTGGAACTGCAGAGGACTTAAACATAACTCTCATGAACTGCAGCTCTTAACTCAGGATATAAATCCATCAGCAATTTGTTTACAAGAAACCTTCCTTAAACATACCGATAAATTTGACTTCAGACGCTATAATTCCTTTCATTCTTATTCTCCCCCGGGTGATAAAGCTACTGGTGGAGCTTCTGTTTTGGTACGACAGGGCGTCATCCATAGTCCAGTTCCCCTTAACACAAACCTGCAAGCAGTAGCCGTTCGTATTACCTTGCTGATTACCTTTACACTTTGTTCCTTGCACCTTCCTCCTTCTCTAAATCTTCAAAAGTTTGAACTTCAACAATTATGCGATCAGCTCCCTAAGCCCTTTATCATTATGGGTGATCTAAATGGGCACAATCCTTTATGGGGAAGTTCAACCATGAATCAAAAAGGAAAAGTGATTGAAGATTTCATATCTGATAATGACCTGTGCATCTTTAATGATGACTCTGAAACCTACCTGCACCCTGCTACAGGTACATATTCATGTTTAGATCTGTCTCTTACAGATTCAACATTATTGGGTGAATTCACATGGTCAGTCCATGATAATCTATGTGGAAGTGACCATTTTCCGACTATTTTGAAACCTGTGTCCCCATCTGATGTCCGTCCATCGTCACGGTGGAATTTTAAAAAAGCTGACTGGCAATTCTATGCCACTCTTTGTGCTAACAAATTGAAACCAGAGCTGTTCTTGGGCACTCCTGATCCCATAAAATGTTTCTCGGTTGAAATGAATATAATTGCTGATAAATGTATCCCTAAGTCCTTTGCTGTTCCTCACATACGAAAACCATGGTTTGATGATCACTGCAAACAAGCAAGGAAGGCACGGAAAAATGCTGAGCACTATTTCCGTCGCCATCCTATGGTCCATAATCTCAATAAATTTAAGATTTTAAATGCAAAAGCTCGGCGTACTTTTAAGCAAAGTAAACGTCAATCTTGGAAAAAGTATGTATCAAACATCAATTCACGTACGCCCATGTCCAAGGTATGGAATATGGTCCAAAAAATCAAAGGTAAAGGCTCTCAACCTGGCATCCACCACCTTAAGAAGGAAAATGAAGTATTAACAGCTCCTTTAGATATTGCTAATAAATTAGGTGAAACTTTGGCTAAGCACTCTTCCTCCTCTAACTATGTACCTAAATTTAAAAAATATCAACAAGAGGAAGAAAGGAAACCTATTCATTTCAACGCGGATAATGGGGAAGACTATAATGAGTTATTTTCTATTCACGAGCTTCATGAAGCTCTTGACCAAGCTCACGATACTGCTACAGGAGCTGATAACATACATTATCAACTCCTCAAACACTTGCCAGAATTCTGTTTAGAGACACTTTTAAATACCTTCGATACTATTTGAACATCTGGTGAATTTCCTTCTTCATGGCGTGAGGCTAAAATTATTCCAATTCCTAAACCCGGACGTGATCATACCGATCCTTCAAATTATCGACCAATTTCACTCACTAGCTGTGTTTGCAAAACCATGGAACGCATGATCAATAACCGATTAGTTTGGTACTTGGAAACCAATAATCTTATAACTGATATACAATGTGGTTTCCGTAAAAACAGAAGTACCATTGATCATTTAGTACGTTTAGAATCTTTTGTTAAAAATGCCATCATTAATAAACAACATGCAGTGTCGATCTTTTTCGATCTGGAAAAAGCATACGATACTACGTGGAAATATGGCATTTTAAGAGACTTACATGATTTTGGATTAAGGGGCCGTTTGCCTCAATTTATATCAAACTTTTTAAACGATAGACAATTTCAAGTCCGAGTGGGTTCAACCTTGTCGGACCATTATAATCAGGATCAGGGTGTCCCACAAGGCAGTATTTTGTCTGTCACACTGTTTAGTATTAAGATCAACAGTTTATCCAAGGTTTTAAATGATTCAATAGATGGATCACTTTTCGTGGATGATTTTAATATTTCTTGTCGTGGTAAGAATATGCACACTATTGAACGACAGCTACAGTTATGTTTAAACAAAATAAACAAATGGTGTCTCGAAAATGGTTTTAAATTTTCTCAGTCAAAAACTAACTGTCTACACTTCTGTAGAAAATATAAGCCACATAAGGACCCAGAACTGTTTCTAAATGGCACTCCCATCAAAGTGGTCAAGGAGGCTAAGTTCTTGGGTATAATTTTCGATTCCCATTTAACTTTTCTTCCGCATATTAAATATCTAAAAAATAAATGCTTGAAGGCGCTGGATTTAATAAAAGTTGTTTCCAACTCAAAATGGGGAGGGGACCAAGCTACCCTCCTTCACCTCTACAGATCACCGGTCCGTTCAAAGCTTGATTATGGCTCCATTGTATATAGTGGAGCCTGTAAAAGCAACCTTAAACGTCTTGATTCTGTCCATCACCAAGGTTTAAGACTTTGTCTTGGGTCTTTTCGAACTTCACCTGTTGAAAGCCTTTACGTTGAGGCTGATGAACCATCTCTTGAGCAGCGCCGTATAAAATTAGCTTTACAATACACTACTAAATTATACTCTAATGAATCTAACCCTGTCTATAACTGTGTTTTCAATCCCCTTTATGAGGATTCATACAAGAAGAAATCTTCCCTTGTCCCGCCTCTAGGACATAGAATTAAACCATTTCTTTCTTTGGCCGGCATTAAGCTGGAGAACATAGCTCCCTCCCGTCTTCTTTCTTCTCCTCCTTGGCAGTTGGTCAGGCCTCAAGTGGACCTAACATTGACCACATTTAAAAAATCAGAAACTAATGAATTACAATACAAACAAGAATATAATCAACTGAAACACAAATACAGCAATTATAAATCCTTATTTACAGATGGGTCCAAGGACGGTGGCGCAGTGGCTTGTACCACTGTCATTGGATCCAGAACCATATCTTCTAGATTACCAGATAACAGTTTTATTTTTACAGCTGAAGCAAGCGCCATACTAACAGCTCTGAAATATATTCAAAGACACCCTAAACATAAACAGTATATAATCTTTTCAGACTCTCTATCTTGCCTTCAGGCTATTAAAAATATTTCGTGTAAACATCCACTTTTAATTGAAATTATTGAATTGTATAACACTCTTGCTACTGGCCAATACGACATCGTCTTCTGTTAGTTACCAAGCCACGTGGGCATTTCCGGTAACGCAATGGCCGCTCTTGCTGCCAAGGCAGCACTCAACAAATCTGTGACACCACTTCTTATTCCATGCAGTGATTATAAAGCTAACATTAGATCTTACATCCGTGACCTGATGCAAAAGAAGTGGGACACCCAGGTAGGCATCAATAAATTACATGAAATAAAACCCTATATTGGTTATTCCTACTTGGGTTGTCAGTCCAGATTTGAAGAGGTGATCATGCGGCGATGTCGTATTGGCCATGCCAGATATACTCATGAATACCTATTGAAAGCTGAGGATCCTCCGTTTTGTATCCCTTATGATGAGAGAACCACGGTCAAGCATATCCTGCTTGACTGTGTTGAATTCTCCATCATAAGGGATAAATATTTCAATGTAAAAACAATGAAGGACCTTTTTAACACCGTCAGTTCTCATTTAATACTTTGATTTTTAAAAGAAATTGATTTCATTATTGAATTGTGATTATTATGTTCTGTAGATAGCTGCATTTTAATTTATGGTAGTTAAGATTAGTAACTTGAATTGTTACTGGCTGTACCCTCAAAGGGGGTTGAAGTACCGTAAAATTATTGTCCTCCTGAGAGGGTACGTAAGTCCCAAAACATTTCATGTACGTTCAGACTTCCACTGTTTTTAATCATAGTATATGTGTATTTTTAATTTTTGGCTAGATGTGACTAAATTGCTAACAGCTGAGGGGATGATGTAAATCCAACTAGGGCCCATGCAGGTAGCAAAAGTACTGTAAGTCCCCATGGTCCCTAGTATGGTGATCCACCTTCAGTTGTTGGCAATCTATAGCCTGATTTTATGTTGTATTGTCCGAATAATGCTATTAGTTTTAACTTTACACACTAGTTTTAATTCACATTGTGATATTCTAGTTGTTTTACTGTCCTTCGCCGACAGATTTTATAATATACATAGAGTCCTTTTCTTTGTTACATGTTCTCGTCACGATATGGCTGAGATAATGCCGATGTGACGTTAAATATTAACTCACTCACTCACTCACTCACTCAATTGAACCAACGTTTACAAAAATGCCATTGTATTCAACTGGTGTTTTGCCAGTGCTCATGTGATTATAGACCATAAAAGACGACTGTGCTTGTCGTAAGAGGCGACTAACGAGATCGGGTGGTCAGGCTCGCTGACTTGGTTGACAAAGGTCATCGGTTCCCATTTGCGCAGATCGATGCCCAAGTTGTTAATCATTGGATTGTCTGGTCTAGAGTCGATTATTTACAGACCGATGCCATAGAACTGGAATATTGCTGAGTGCGGCGTAAAATTAAACTCTCCCACTCACATATATGTGCGAGCCAACTACCTGACCTCATTAACATCTCTGTTGTTGAAGTGACAGTATGCCAGTGTGAGTTATCTGGTTGACATGAAGGTTGTCCTGTGTCTGTGTCACCTTGAAAATGTCAGATCAAGTAGCGCGTTTAACGCGAGCCCTGGGGTTAACGTTATAGAGCAATTACTGTAGGTTCTCCATCAGCGTTCTACACTGTCAGTTCACACAGTCTGGACAGCTAGACTACTTACATTAGGACAGATCCATAGACTAGAGCGGGCGTGAGTGGGTTGGGGCTGGTTTTCTGTGCTGCGCTACCAAAGTTTATTAAAACACTCGTGAAAACGGGTGTAAATGAACTGCACACGCACACACGCACATACGCACGCACGCACATACGCACGCAATCACAGACACACACATACACAGCATTGAGTTTTACTAAAAATGCTATATCCGTCCCTGAGATCGTCGTACACGTATCTAAACCGTCCTAACATGCTGAAGGGCAAAGGAAAGTGCGCCGTATCTTTCAAGTATTAGTTTTGTTTGTTTTTGGATTCGTTCGAGTAATTAAGCTATCATTCATTCCTGCTTAAGTTTGTAAAATGTGGTGTGTAACTGGGTAGGTTTCTGCTATATTAGTTTATACATAAATTAAGAAATTAATTTGTAACCGCATGACTGCGACAATACCGAAAAGTACCGGTAATCATACAGTTGTGTCCAACGTTTTTTTCATATTGAAGGTTTTGAGTGAAGACAAGTTTTTAGAAATGTAGAAGAACCCACAGAAACACTCTTTAAGACCTTCAAAAAAACTCCTTCGAGGGATCGAACGTGAGTCTCATGGGTGGGTGTTTGGGTTGAACAGTCCCAGATTCTACTACCGGGGACCCGATGAATATGTTCAAAATACTGTTCAATGTACAGCGCCTCAGTTCATTACAGTTTCATAACACAATCTGAGTCTGCCCAGCGTTTGTACATTATGCTTGGTAGATGCCTAGTAATATTGTGGATTAAAGTGTTGGGGAACAGTAAAATGATTATGAAGTAGCGAAATCAACAACAAGATAACGGACTATTGAAAGCAAACACCAGCCTTAATGGTTAATATTAATAACAAACACGATTACGTATAAAACGGTTTGTGAACTGTCGTGGAACAATAATATTGTTATTGTTAAAGTTATTGATCACAATGATCAAATCACTCTTTAAGATACATTGGGTATAATTACCCACAACTGTGTTCACATGGAAACAACAGTGCGTATCATCTAGACAGGGGTTTGAAAAGATACAATAACATAAATAGGAAAACCGTAGGTATGTAATTTCCGTTCAGGTTAGAACTGTTGCAGCTAAAAATACCTTTACTGAACCATCACGGACAAACACTGGATTTTACGAGCGTTTCATTGATTTCTTTCAGGCCTGGATGGTTTGTTGGTTTGTTGTTTAACCCAGCTCAGCAATATTCCAGCTACAGGCGACAGTCTGTAAATAATCTATTCGTGACCAAACAGTCCAGTGATCAACACCACACTCAGCAATATTCCAGCTATATGGCGACAGTCTGTAAATAATCGATTTGTGACCAGACAATCCAGTGATCAACACCACACTCAGTAATATTCCAGCTATATGGTGACAGTTTTTTCAAAGGCATTTAGAAGTCGGTGAAATCAAACTAAAAATGCTTTATGGTTCAACTTCTTTATCATACAAGGTCACGACGTTTGGAGACAGTTCCTAGTCTCTTCTTCAGGTGAAGTGAGGGTAAAACTAAAGGGTTGTAGTATATATACACATAACAGTAGACAGATAATGGGTAACAAGATATACAGGTTTCTATTAACTGATGTACAGGCTTCGATTGATTGATGTACAGACTTCAACTTATGTACAGGCTTCAACTCATTGGCGTGCAGGCTTGTATTGATAAGGTTAACGAGTTACAGGTAAAGGTGTTTGGATAAAGGTTAGTCACTGAGGATAAGGTGGTTCCATGCATTGGGTAGATAAACACCACCGTCTCTGTTGATTGAGGGCTTGTTCCCCTCGATTGCACTGGCTACCAGGAGCTTCCGTTTTTTGAAGTCATTGGCGTTCCTAACTAATGTCCTGGTGTTGTCTGTAAATAATCGATTCGTGACCAGACAATCCAGTGATCAACACCACACTCAGCAATATTCCAGCTATATGGCGAAAGTCTGTAAATAATCGATTTGTGACCAGACAATCCAGTGATCAACACCGCACTCAGTAATATTCCAGCTATATGGTGACAGTCTGTAAATAATTGATTCGTGACCAGACAGTCCAGTGATCAACAGCATGAGCATCGATCTACGCAGTTGGGATGCGATGTCAGGTATCAACCAAGCGAGCGTGTTTGACGCCTTGATCACATTTACCAGTTTTTTAGTTTATATCTGATACTAAACCATGTCAGTGACAATACATACTTTGATGTTCGTTCTTTTTACTTCGCCATGAGTTTTAGTTTAGTTTAGTTTTCCGCCACACTCAGCAATAATTCCAGCTATATGGCGGCGGCCTGTGTATAATCGAGTGTGAACTAGACAATCCAGTGATTAACAGCATGAGTATCGATCTGCGCAATTGTGAACCGATGACATGTGCCAACCAAGTCAGCAAGCCTGACCACCCAGTTCGTAGTCGCCCCTTACGACAACCATAGGTTACTGAAGGCCAGTATTCTAACCCGGACCTTCACGGGTGATTAGTTTGTGAATGGGCGAGAGATTGAAAGTTGCCTAACGTCGCATCAGTATGTCTGCAGACATTCAACACCATCAACATGACACTACATGAACATCAACATGACACTACATGAACATCAACATGACACTACATGAACATCAACATGACACTACATACACCCACTTGAATATTTCTCTATCACACAAGTCTCAATATTTTAAACGCGGAATAGATAACTACTGATTAAAGTTCACAAATAGGGAAAGTCCCCCATTGTACTTTTACCAGTTGAATTCAGATAGTTTTATAAATTTTATATTATTTTAAATATTCATGGACACGTCGTAGAGATGTATATCGGACTTACGTACCCAATATTCCGATGTTAGAAGATTCGAAACACCACCAGCCGTCGCACATATTGGGACTATCGAACGAACAACACACACAACGTGCGAATTCTCTCTCGCCATTTTGAATGACTGAGGAGCCCATGGGAGTGATGAGGATGTGCCGAGGAGTCACTCCGTGGTACAGGAAGAAAACCTGTCTAGTATGGACACTGATAGTTGTAGGAGCTGTTGCGTACATCATCTACACCCAGAGACAAAACATGGCTTTGAGACAGACGATAATGGAACACATTTCGGTAAGCGTACCTCGGGTTAACGCGACCGTCAATGTCCATATGATTAATATTTGATATACGCTGTTCAATAAAATTAATATTATGGCTTAATTTTGTGATAGACATGAAGAAACAATGTTTTATTACAATTGTGTTACTCAGTTTGATATTGACGGGTTGTTTGAATCTATTCTGATAACCAGAAATTATACAAGTATATAATACATTACCGTAGATTTAAACCATGCCATCGTTAATAATATTACTATTTTAAGTCCATAACTCTTTCAAAATGTATATATGAGTGTGAATACAAACATAATATTAAATACATAACTACAGAAGTTAACACCAATTCATAATCATAGTCAAACATACAGAAAAATGATTGAAGGTCTTCCCGTTATTTCAAATAACACAAGGTTATATACATACAAATATACATGCAAGTTAAATTTTTGTTTCACGATGTCTGCTTTCATGAACGCTGATAGCTGAGAACACACACTTCCTTGATCATGAATTCTCTAACAGTAATCCATAATTTCGCCTTTCAACAATGGTGACATCTGCTGCCTAAAGCTCCACACAATGTCGATACTTAGGCACGCAGTGTTGAAGATACATCATTCCAAAAGCCGTGGTGGGTGACAGCAGGCTGATATCAAAACACCTGGAACAATGGTTCAATTCTTTCACCTGGGTTAGAGTCAGTATCAAAGATGTTTACAACTTTATTTAAAGCACAGTTATAGCGCAATCAGGGTTGCACAACAAAGACCTTGTAAAGGGACCATAGACTACCAGCTCGCTTATTTAAGACTGGGAACATTCCCTCTGTTGCTCAATCCTATTTTCGAACGAGTAAATGGTTTTGTACTAACAGTACAGACAGTCAGACAAATCTACCCTGTTATTGTATTGTTTTAAACGTACCTTTGTTTTTCAGGATTGCTAGTTGCACTGAACTGAACCAACTATATGGTTCATATTTTGTTTTACACTTAAGGGAATGATTTTAAACTGGAGGAACACCTGTCGCCAGTTGTCGAATCGGCGCAGTATGTTTTGAGGACCTGTAAAATAGACCTCAGCTCTGGCGACATATGTTAAAATGGTTTGAGACAAACATTTAAGTACTTTTGAATGTTATTATATGTTTGTTACAGTTTAGAAAATAACGTTTAACGCATTATGAAAATTAAGGCATGCTAGGCGTGTTACCCAAATTTGATTCATGTCAAACGACAAGATGAAAAAACCCCAACCAAAACAAACATTAAAAAAGTTATCTTTTGTTCTATATTAATTTTAAAACGAGCGTAGTTTCAAAATGAGGGCCAGTGAGGTACATCATTGGTTTAACCGTCTAATGCCAGGTCTATTCCAAATATTAGTAAACTGCGTGAACGGTTCGTGTGAACCCCGTTTCTGGTGTCCCCCTCCGTGGTATTGAGCGGATTATATCTTAAAGTATCATAATAATTGATAGAATACTTTTCAGGACCCCAAGAAATTATAAATGATGGTAAATATTGCATTTCATGGACCGTTTTGGATCGAACTTGGGTCATGTGTAACAACAGCAGCGGAAGACATTCATCGAGCAGCTCTCGGGGGTGACTCCTTCAAAATAGATGCAGAATACAAGCAGCTATTGCTTACATTTTTAAACAATATTTCACAAAAAAGATATTATGTCAAATCTCATAACTCAGACAAATCCCTCAGGGTGGATCTCCATTTCCATATAGGAATGGACTGACACCTACATTTTCACCAATACAGAATAATATTCACAGTGAATCGAGATTAGAACGGAGGATCGTCGGATCAACTCAAGGGTATTGCTGTGACTCGGATCTGGGAAGTCTGTACTCCAGTGGATTATACCTGCTCCATCTAACGCTAGTAATAACTACGTCATATTATATGATAGTGTGTGTATATTTACATGATAGGAATGTCTTTGGGAAATAAGCACTGATGCCAAGATCAATACAAAAAGACCCCAGGCGAATCTTCGCGTACTTGAGTTGTCTGAGTAAGACATGTTTAGTTTGGACCCCGTTAATCCATACTCCTAACATTGAGGACAGTTACTACACGGCTCCATCTACAAATACACATACCCACTGCCTAGTATGGGGAAGTGTGGTAACCTAGTGGTTAAAGCGTTCGCTGGAAGGCCCAGGTTCGATTCCCCACATGAGTACAATGTGTGAAGCCAGTGTGTGTAGACTCCACAGGGAAATATTGCTAAAAGCGGCGTAAAAGTCACGCGTGTGCTATCTCCAGTAATATGTGTCAGTGAGGAGTAGGACTGACCCACGTATATGCAGGAGACTTTCCATTATGTTCAACTGTCAGTTGGACGTTTATATGGATGCTTTGAAGGTGATCACGTTGCGGCCATTATTCATAAGCGCTTTTATAAGTGATTGGGGCGACATATAACTAAACGTTGAAACAACTGATCTTCTGCAACGCACCAGGCTTGTTGTATGAAGTCATTCTCTCCCAAATAATTGATAGATGCTTAGGACATCAGGCACTGAATAACCCTAATGAGTAAGTGAGAGAGGTTACTTTTATAATATGACCTTTTACGCCGCACACAGTAATATTCCAGCTACATGGCGGCGATCTGTAAACAATCGAATCTCGACCAGACAATCCTGTGATGAACGACACAATCGATCTATCTATATAAATGGGATATGGTAACGTGTCAACCAAGCCAGCGAGCTTGTCCACTCGATCCCGTGACTTCTTGCGGCAAGCATGGGTTACTAAGACAAATTCTAACCCGGATCTTCAAAGCCGAATCACCCTACAGACTTGTCCGGACCAAATTATAAACAGTCTGCCCCTATATATACATGGCATGTTCCTGCGTACGGTGTTAAACAAACAAATAAGAAGTATTCCTGTATGCGATGTTAAATAACACATACACGCAAACGCAAACGCAAACGCAAACGCAAACGCACGCACCTTTGCATAATTCTGCGCACGGTGTTAAACAAAATATACACTTGGATATGAACCTATTTTGAATGAGTAACAAAGACTAATGCTGGGAAGTCGTTTTCACATTGAGTTTGAGACAGAGAGACTGGTTTAACGCCGCTGAGAAAAGCATTTCTTCGCGATAAGAACCCGCATTACAAGCAAATCTCAGACGTTAACGTGTTTGCCAAATATGGATTGTGCTGATATTGAGTGGATATAGTTTTACGTCGTAAGTGATATTCAAGTAACATCGCAGCAGGGACTCACGTGAGTCAATTAATCCAGTCCCTCAGTGAGCCAAGCGAACGCTTTAACCCATATGCCCTGGCTTGTGTTGATCCTGGTACAAGCGCACATGGAGCTGAACAAAGTGGAGACGTCTTTTCTAAAGCGTGCACTTTCGTCGTGAGGAGTTGCGTCCCTTGTGCGTGCCGGAAATCCATGCTCGTGAGTTCGAATACCAGATTCCAGTATACCAGTGAATATATTTCTAGGTTTGTCCAAACGTACTGTCACCATTGCATCGGTTCAGATTTTTTTTGTTTTTATTGTTCCCAAGGGTACATCATTAAACATCAGTTCCCTTACCGCTGCCTTTCTGTAGCTGAAACTGTCGAGTTGCTGGTTTGTTGTTTGTGTTGTATAACAGTTGCAAATTACCAATAATCATCACTTGTGTCTAATTAACCGAAAAGGTGTGTCAACACAAAGCTGTATGAGTATATTCCAGTGTAGTCTTTCCTTTCTTACAGCAAATTGGCACCGGTGGAGTTAGTTCAGAGGTCATCAAGCAGGGTGGTGGATTCTGGGATACACACGGAGGAAATGAACTGTCTGTTGGCAATGGAAAGATCCGTGTAAGGCGACCATTTCGTGAGCCTGAAGACTTTGGAGAACTCAATCAGGACAGAGAGCCCCCTGTGAATAATGCGGAGGAGGTGAAGGTCGAAGCACATATTGATACAAATAAACATCTAGGGAATGTTGTCAAAGTGGATGACGTTATTGACATAGATCACCAGGAACAGGACATTCAAGATGTACCCAAACCAGTGCACCCTGGTAATATTCCCGAAATCATTGAGAACAAGGATGAAAACAAAGTTCCTGAGGTCAAAGTCGAAAACAAAGTTCCTGAGGTCAAGGACGAAGTTAAGGATGTGAAAAATAACTTTGAGTTTGAAAAGGAGAAGCAACCAGTGAAAGAAATTAATCGAGAGCCCGAGATGCATAAAAATGAAGTTGCAAGGATAATCAGTGATGACAAAGAAAAGATTGCCGCTCTGAAGAGAAAACAAGAATTTGCCCCGAAGGTTAACAACGTTGTTCCGCCTGGAGCTGCCGGGATAGTGGACGCAGCGCTCCCCGATAGAGCCACCCTCAACACGTGGAGTCACGCGCGAATAGAGTCCACGTTTCACAAGTAAGAATTAAAAAAATCGTTTATATTAAATTATTTTATCGGAATGAAAGTAACGACGAACGTATTACAAACTGCAACATAGGAATTGAATTATATCATTATGATAAATATATTTCTACATACGTACAGGAAGCGCTTGACAGGAGAAGCATGAGTACTCTGCCGGAAGCCTTTGTAGAAAGGCATTTTCACAAATAAAACAGGAACCAGAAATAACTTTATTAAGCCGTTGACTTTCCGAGTTATGTATTAGATAATCTTAGTTGAGAAAAATGGACACAGACATATTATAATGTGTTCACCTGTTTGTGGTAGTCGGGAGGACTGCCCGTCAAGGTAACATAACAAAAGAAAAAAATCAAATCAAAAGGTCGCACAAACAAACAAACAAACAAACAAACAAACAAACCCTGTAGAAAATTAGAGGTTTCTACAAAAAGAACTAAAATTATGACGTTGAATATCTTTCTTCGAAGCCGTCCATACGTGAATGAATAATTCTGTGTCGCCCAACTGCAGACGGGGCATCCACCCCGAAGAACGACTGGAAACCCCATTGGGGATATGAGATCAATTTAATTTGAATCTAAAAGAATGATCAAATCGTGGGGCTACGGTGCTTCAAGGTTATTTCCCCAATATATCATATGTAAAGAGATGTTGTTACAGAGCATGGCTGAGTTCATACTCTGTGTCTTCAATATGTATTTAGAGACTAGCTGCCTGTGAACTTAGAAAACAATTCTGAAGGGTTCTTTTACCGAATTACTTCAAGTCGTAAGCTGAGCTAGGCGTTAAACTAAAGCTAGACTGAAATGATTGGTTTGTCAGTTTATGCGAAGGCGATGAATAGATAAATACTTAAAAGTGTAATAGGTGTTCGGGCAACAGGACACTTTTAAACCTTGTCCGTCATAAAAGGTTTGGTTAGTTATTATAAACTTTTATAACGTAGTAAATTAAAGCTGCCACACGATTTAATTTAAACAAGAATGATAATATGAACGCCATTGCTTGTGATATTCCATGAGCAAAACAGCCCAGCCAGTGAGGTGTCAATATTGAGAGATGTACTGCTTGACAAGTATTAGACGAGCCAGCGTAGCGAACGCGTTTGTGACAAGCAGGCGGGGCTAGTTATCTGGACGAATACACTTGATTGTTATCCTGCAGTAAACAAACATTCTAAAATCCGTAGGCGTTGCCGCAGAGATGAAGTTGTTTTAACTCGCCTCAGGCTAGGACACTGTGGATTAAAGGCATATAAAAGCATTTTAGATAAAGACATCTCTCCTATGTGTGAAAGCTGTAGCTTACACTGCCCAGAAACAGTTCAGCACTACCTCATTGAATGTCCAGCTCATGAAAACCCACGCAAGGCTCTTAGAGACATTGTGCTTAATAAAACCAAAACTATTTTTACGCTGAACGCAATACTTGGCGATAATTTAATGTATGGTTGCATACAAAGAGCTGTATTAGACTTCCTCGTCAAAACGGATAAGTACGACGTAATTTAACTGGACAAGAATGTAACTGTTTGTTAAGTGTTGGGCGCATATAGGTCTTTTAAGGACCAAGGTCGCCCTAAAACCTTACCTACCTACCTACCTACCTACACTTGATTGATACAGGTAGATTGGCGATTAAGCACGTGCAATACATGCTGACCGTGGCGTGAAATCAATACCTCTACTGTTTAACACGTGTCTTGTAGAGAGATTTCAGCAAGACACCATCACGACACGATTCGCACGAGGAAATTGATTTTTTCAATATTTAGACGACAACCTGTTTTCCACTTGTTTCAAATAGAATGTTCTGGAGGGCGTTCCCATATATGCAAATTGGGGTCATTTGTCAGGTCGTGGCTCATCTGATAGAGATTCCACCATCGCCTGATTCACATAGTTTTGACAGTGCATAGAATAGTGAACCACCTAATCTAGCCGATTGCACACTGTGCAATTTGCAGAAACATCCTTATTAATAATATTTGAATATGTACCAAGGCCACAATACCCAAGACGAAGTCAGCTTTAAAGAATATCTCCTCTAAGGGTGCTTCTGTATAATTTGGGTTTAGGTACAAAAGGCATGATGTCACAGATATTCCGACCTTATTAGGATGAGGACCATCTCTTGCCATTTCGTTTTGAGCATGGATCTTACTTTCGGTGCATAATTCTGCAGGAGAGGGCAGTATTGTCCCATCCTGTACTGAAGTATGAAAACCTAATTATCAGCTTTTCCATTTCCAAATTGACCAAAATGAGTTGGTACCCATGAAAATTTAACATCTAAGAGATTTTTACTTAATTCATCCAAAATGTCGAGCATAATAGTGTTCAAGTCTTGCCTTGTTGAGAAGTCCGAATTTCTTTTAAAGCACTGACAGAATCACAGAAAATGGGCTCAAAATCGAATCCAAAGCAAAGCTGAAGACAAAATTACAAGTTTCTGTACAAGGGGCGTAACTCTGTAAATCATCATTGTAATCACCATCCGAGTAAAGCCCATGGTCAGCGTGTTTCGTCAGAACAGAGTCATTGACGTGATCGTAAAATCTAAAGTGGATGAACAGGCCTGGAAAACAAGATTTGTTACAGAATAATATATATATCCTCTGAAACATTAAAGGTCACATGCAACGTAAAACACAACTTTGCAGATTCTGGTACCTTTCGGTTTGCACTTACCGAAACAAATCATAAAAAATGCCAATTCAACCTATAAAGTTGAAAAAAACGCGATGAAAAAAAGCCCGCGAAATCGGAGTTCAACGTTTCACTAAATTCCCCCCAGCGCTGGGGGGAAAACTGGTTTCAACAGCTGTGCTGCGCTGCGTCCATAACGCATGCGCAGTGAATAGGTTCGCGGAGCTTGAAACAGTATGCATGCCCAGCGTCTGAGGTCGTGAGCAGTAGTCTAATGTTGGTTGTGTACACAAACAAGTAAATGATCTACTCGTTACGTAAAAAAAGCTGGTTGATTGTGGTAAGCAGTCTCTGTCACAGAGCTCAGTGTCTGGTTTATTCACACCTATATGTCTGTCTGCCTGTCTGCTAAAGACAACATGCAGTACACAGCTTCAATCATTGACCACGTGTAATTTGAACTTAACACCTGTCAGACTATACGACATAAAGAAAATAAGTTGATTTATGGCTCGTGCACCCGAGTACCGTCTCTGCCACATTATGTAATTAGGCACGTGTGATACACATGACATGTTTTTATGTCTAGGGGTTGCAAACAAACTACATTCACTTTTTTCGGATGACTGGATCTGACGGAAACTGGTGCAAACTCTTGTCACTTTCAAGTCCTGCCTTGTACTTGGACGAATGACAGATTCCAGCCACGCAGTAGTTTACCATCTCTACTGATCTCATTTTTGATTGGATCGAGCGCAAATTCGGAGAACATGTATTTTCAAAACCCAACATCTCTATATACATTCTTCATGGATAACGACTTGTTTTAGTGGGTATGATTTTGTTTGACAACAGTATATGAATCCATACTGAAACGACGCATCAAGTCAAAAAGAAGTTGTTATCCATAAAGAATCTTACTTTCTTGTGAATCGCTATACTTCTGAAATGCCCATCAAACAGATAATCTGTCTGTACACACAATGAACCCTCAGCAGATCAGCAAATGAAACAGCCAATCAGAATCCGTCGTTACACTTGAGTGCACATCCAGGTGCTAAGACTGGGTTCGGTCTCTCGAGGGCTTCGTTTCGGGGGAAGTAAGCCCAAATACAAAATATTGCACTTTTGAATCGCGATTGTACGCTTATAATTTTGTTTATTTGTTTTTTCAAAAGCAGCAATGTATATTATATGTCATGAATAAGTGATAAATGTATTTTAATTATGTTTGATTTTTTGGTTGCATGTGACCTTTAAACTTTAAGCTGGTTTATTGATGATTATTTATGCGATGCCAGGTGATTGTGAATTTCAGTCTCCCACGTGTTGTTTTCAGCTATGTCATCGTGCTACAGACGAAGTGTGCTATAATCGCCCACATGGGGAGGAGGGGGCATGGCGGGTGGGACGTGTGTCATGCAGACGGGTACCGCACAGAACGACCCTGTTTGATGTACTCGTTTGGGTAAGTGTACATACTCTCTATGCAAGAGTGTTAGGTATTTAATAACAGACATCATCAACAACTGGTACTTTGTCTACTACCTACGCCATCACCACTACAGATACGACTAGATACTGCTTGCTCCTCCTCATATTACTACTACTACCATCACCACTACAGATACGACTAGATACTGCTTGCTCCTCCTCATATTACTACTACTACCATCACCACTAGAGATACGACTAGATACTGCTTGCTCCTCCTCATATTACTACTACTACCATCACCACTACAGATACGACTAGATACTGCTTGCTCCTCCTCATATTACTACTACTACCATCACCACTACAGATACGACTAGATACTGCTTGCTCCTCCTCATATTACTTCTACTACCATCACCACTACAGATACGACTAGATACTGCTTGCTCCTCCTCATATTACTACTACTACCATCACCACTACAGATACGACTAGATACTGCTTGCTCCTCCTCATATTACTACTACTACCATCACCACTATAGATACGACTAGATACTGCTTGCTCCTCCTCATATTACTACTACTACCATCACCACTACAGATACGACTAGATACTGCTTGCTCCTCCTCATATTACTACTACTACCATCACCACTACAGATACGACTAGATACTGCTTCCTCATCCTCATATTACTACTACTACCATCACCACTAGACATACGACTAGATACTGCCTGCTCCTCCTCATATTACTACTACTACCATCACCACTACAGATTCGACTAGATACTGCTTGCTCCTCCTCATATTACTACTACTACCATCACCACTACAGATACCACTAGATACTGCTTGCTCCTCCTCATATTACTACTACTACCATCACCACTACAGATACGACTAGATACTGCTTCCTCATCCTCATACTACAACTACTACATCACCACTACAGATACGACTAGATACTGCTTGCTCCTCCTCATATTACTACTACTACCATCACCACTACAGATACGACTAGATACTGCTTGCTCCTCCTCATATTACTTCTACTACCATCACCACTACAGATACGACTAGATACTGCTTGCTCCTCCTCATATTACTACTACTACCATCACCACTACAGATACGACTAGATACTGCTTGCTCCTCCTCATATTACTACTACTACCATCACCACTATAGATACGACTAGATACTGCTTGCTCCTCCTCATATTACTACTACTACCATCACCACTACAGATACGACTAGATACTGCTTGCTCCTCCTCATATTACTACTACTACCATCACCACTACAGATACGACTAGATACTGCTTCCTCATCCTCATATTACTACTACTACCATCACCACTAGACATACGACTAGATACTGCCTGCTCCTCCTCATATTACTACTACTACCATCACCACTACAGATTCGACTAGATACTGCTTGCTCCTCCTCATATTACTACTACTACCATCACCACTACAGATACCACTAGATACTGCTTGCTCCTCCTCATATTACTACTACTACCATCACCACTACAGATACGACTAGATACTGCTTCCTCATCCTCATACTACAACTACTACATCACCACTACAGATACGACTAGATACTGCTTGCTCCTCCTCATATTACTACTACTACCATCACCACTACAGATACGACTAGATACTGCTTGCTCCTCCTCATATTACTACTACTACCATCACCACTACAGATACGACTAGATACTGCTTGCTCCTCCTCATATTACTACTACTACCATCACCACTATAGATACGACTAGATACTGCTTGCTCCTCCTCATATTACTACTACTACCATCACCACTACAGATACGACTAGATACTGCTTCCTCATCCTCATATTACTACTACTACCATCACCACTATAGATACGACTAGATACTGCTTGCTCCTCCTCATATCACTACTACTACCATCACCACTACAGATACGACTAGATACTGCTTGCTCCTCCTCATATTACAACTACTACCATCACCACTACAGATACGACTAGATACTGCTTCCTCATCCTCATATTACTACTACTACCATCACCACTACAGATACGACTAGATACTGCTTGCTCCTCCTCATATTACTACTACTACCATCACCACTACAGATACCACTAGATACTGCTTCCTCATCCTCATATTACTACTACTACCATCACCACTACAGATACCACTAGATACTGCTTCCTCATCCTCATATTACTACTACTACCATCACCACTACAGATACGACTAGATACTGCTTCCTCATCCTCATATTACTACTACTGCCATCACCACTACAGATACGACTAGATACTGCTTGCTCCTCCTCATATTACTACTACTACCATCACCACTACAGATACCACTAGATACTGCTTCCTCATCCTCATATTACTACTACTACCATCACCACTACAGATACGACTAGATACTGCTTGCTCCTCCTCATATTACTACTACTACCATCACCACTACAGATACGACTAGATACTGCTTGCTCCTCCTCATATTACTACTACTACCATCACCACTACAGATACGACTAGATACTGCTTGCTCCTCCTCATATTACTACTACTACCATCACCACTACAGATACGACTAGATACTGCTTCCTCATCCTCATATTACTACTACTACCATCACCACTACAGATACCACTAGATACTGCTTCCTCATCCTCATATTACTACTACTACCATCACCACTACAGATACCACTAGATACTGCTTCCTCATCCTCATATTACTACTACTACCATCACCACTACAGATACGACTAGATACTGCTTCCTCATCCTCATATTACTACTACTACCATCACCACTACAGATACAACTAGATACTGCTTGCTCCTCCTCATATTACAACTACTACCATCACCACTACAGATACGACTAGATACTGCTTGCTCCTCCTCATATTACTACTACTACCATCACCACTACAGATACGACTAGATACTGCTTCCTCATCCTCATACTACTACTACTACATCACCACTACAGATACGACTAGATACTGCTTGCTCCTCCTCATATTACTACTACTACCATCACCACTACAGATACGACTAGATACTGCTTGCTCCTCCTCATATTACTACTACTACCATCACCACTAGAGATACGACTAGATACTGCTTGCTCCTCCTCATACTACTACTACTACCATCACCACTACAGATACGACTAGATACTGCTTGCTCCTCCTCATATTACTACTACTACCATCACCACTATAGATACGACTAGATACTGCTTGCTCCTCCTCATATTACTACTACTACCATCACCACTAGAGATACGACTAGATACTGCTTGCTCCTCCTCATATTACTACTACTACCATCACCACTACAGATACGACTAGATACTGCTTGCTCCTCCTCATATTACTACTACTACCATCACCACTACAGATACGACTAGATACTGCTTGCTCCTCCTCATATTACTACTACTACCATCACCACTACAGATACGACTAGATACTGCTTGCTCCTCCTCATATTACTACTACTACCATCACCACTACAGATACGACTAGATACTGCTTCCTCATCCTCATATTACTACTACTACCATCACCACTACAGATACCACTAGATACTGCTTCCTCATCCTCATATTACTACTACTACCATCACCACTACAGATACCACTAGATACTGCTTCCTCATCCTCATATTACTACTACTACCATCACCACTACAGATACGACTAGATACTGCTTCCTCATCCTCATATTACTACTACTACCATCACCACTACAGATACAACTAGATACTGCTTGCTCCTCCTCATATTACAACTACTACCATCACCACTACAGATACGACTAGATACTGCTTGCTCCTCCTCATATTACTACTACTACCATCACCACTACAGATACGACTAGATACTGCTTCCTCATCCTCATACTACTACTACTACATCACCACTACAGATACGACTAGATACTGCTTGCTCCTCCTCATATTACTACTACTACCATCACCACTACAGATACGACTAGATACTGCTTGCTCCTCCTCATATTACTACTACTACCATCACCACTAGAGATACGACTAGATACTGCTTGCTCCTCCTCATATTACTACTACTACCATCACCACTACAGATACGACTAGATACTGCTTGCTCCTCCTCATATTACTACTACTACCATCACCACTATAGATACGACTAGATACTGCTTGCTCCTCCTCATATTACTACTACTACCATCACCACTAGAGATACGACTAGATACTGCTTGCTCCTCCTCATATTACTACTACTACCATCACCACTACAGATACGACTAGATACTGCTTGCTCCTCCTCATATTACTACTACTACCATCACCACTACAGATACCACTAGATACTGCTTCCTCATCCTCATATTACTACTACTACCATCACCACTACAGATACGACTAGATACTGCTTCCTCATCCTCATATTACTACTACTACCATCACCACTACAGATACGACTAGATACTGCTTGCTCCTCCTCATATTACTACTACTACCATCACCACTACAGATACGACTAGATACTGCTTGCTCCTCCTCATATTACTACTACTACCATCACCACTATAGATACGACTAGATACTGCTTGCTCCTCCTCATATTACTACTACTACCATCACCACTACAGATACGACTAGATACTGCTTCCTCATCCTCATATTACTACTACTACCATCACCACTATAGATACGACTAGATACTGCTTGCTCCTCCTCATATCACTACTACTACCATCACCACTACAGATACGACTAGATACTGCTTGCTCCTCCTCATATTACAACTACTACCATCACCACTACAGATACGACTAGATACTGCTTCCTCATCCTCATATTACTACTACTACCATCACCACTACAGATACCACTAGATACTGCTTCCTCATCCTCATATTACTACTACTACCATCACCACTACAGATACGACTAGATACTGCTTCCTCATCCTCATATTACTACTACTACCATCACCACTACAGATACGACTAGATACTGCTTGCTCCTCCTCATATTACTACTACTACCATCACCACTACAGATACCACTAGATACTGCTTCCTCATCCTCATATTACTACTACTACCATCACCACTACAGATACGACTAGATACTGCTTGCTCCTCCTCATATTACTACTACTACCATCACCACTACAGATACGACTAGATACTGCTTGCTCCTCCTCATATTACTACTACTACCATCACCACTACAGATACGACTAGATACTGCTTGCTCCTCCTCATATTACTACTACTACCATCACCACTACAGATACGACTAGATACTGCTTCCTCATCCTCATATTACTACTACTACCATCACCACTACAGATACCACTAGATACTGCTTCCTCATCCTCATATTACTACTACTACCATCACCACTACAGATACGACTAGATACTGCTTCCTCATCCTCATATTACTACTACTACCATCACCACTACAGATACGACTAGATACTGCTTCCTCATCCTCATATTACTACTACTACCATCACCACTACAGATACAACTAGATACTGCTTGCTCCTCCTCATATTACAACTACTACCATCACCACTACAGATACGACTAGATACTGCTTGCTCCTCCTCATATTACTACTACTACCATCACCACTACAGATACGACTAGATACTGCTTCCTCATCCTCATACTACTACTACTACATCACCACTACAGATACGACTAGATACTGCTTGCTCCTCCTCATATTACTACTACTACCATCACCACTACAGATACGACTAGATACTGCTTGCTCCTCCTCATATTACTACTACTACCATCACCACTAGAGATACGACTAGATACTGCTTGCTCCTCCTCATATTACTACTACTACCATCACCACTACAGATACGACTAGATACTGCTTGCTCCTCCTCATATTACTACTACTACCATCACCACTATAGATACGACTAGATACTGCTTCCTCCTCCTCATATTACTACTACTACCATCACCACTACAGATACCACTAGATACTGCTTCCTCATCCTCATATTACTACTACTACCATCACCACTACAGATACGACTAGATACTGCTTCCTCATCCTCATATTACTACTACTACCATCACCACTACAGATACGACTAGATACTGCTTGCTCCTCCTCATATTACTACTACTACCATCACCACAACAGATGCCACTAGATACTGCTTCCTCCTCCTCATATTACTACTACTACCATCACCACTACAGATACGACTAGATACTGCTTCCTCCTCCTCATATTACTACTACTACCATCACCACTACAGATACGACTAGATACTGCTTGCTCCTCCTCATATTACTACTACTACCATCACCACTACAGATACGACTAGATACTGCTTCCTCATCCTCATATTACTACTACTACCATCACCACTACAGATACGACTAGATGCTGCTTGCTCCTCCTCATATTACTACTACTACCATCACCACTACAGATACCACTAGATACTGCTTCCTCATCCTCATATTACTACTACCATCACCACTACAGATACCACTAGATACTGCTTCCTCATCCTCATATTACTACTACTACCATCACCACTACAGATACGACTAGATACTGCTTCCTCATCCTCATATTACTACTACTACCATCACCACTACAGATACCACTAGATACTGCCTGCTCCTCCTCATATTACTACTACTACCATCACCACTACAGATACGACTAGATACTGCTTCCTCCTCCTCATACTACTACTACTACATCACCACTACAGATACGACTAGATACTGCTTGCTCCTCCTCATATTACTACTACTACCATCACCACTACAGATACGACTAGATACTGCTTGCTCCTCCTCATATTACTACTACTACCATCACCACTACAGATACGACTAGATACTGCTTGCTCCTCCTCATATTACTACTACTACCATCACCACTACAGATACGACTAGATACTGCTTGCTCCTCCTCATATTACTACTACTACCATCACCACTACAGATACGACTAGATACTGCTTCCTCATCCTCATATTACTACTACTACCATCACCACTACAGATACCACTAGATACTGCTTGCTCCTCCTCATATTACTACTACTACCATCACCACTACATATACCACTAGATACTGCTTCCTCATCCTCATATTACTACTACTACCATCACCACTACAGATACGACTAGATACTGCTTGCTCCTCCTCATATTACTACTACTACCATCACCACTACAGATACGACTAGATACTGCTTGCTCCTACTCATATTACTACTACTACCATCACCACTACAGATACGACTAGATACTGCTTCCTCATCCTCATATTACTACTACTACCATCACCACTACAGATACGACTAGATACTGCTTGCTCCTCCTCATATTACTACTACTACCATCACCACTACAGATACCACTAGATACTGCTTCCTCATCCTCATATTACTACTACTACCATCACCACTACAGATACCACTAGATACTGCTTCCTCATCCTCATATTACTACTACTACCATCACCACTACAGATACGACTAGATACTGCTTCCTCATCCTCATATTACTACTACTACCATCACCACTACAGATACGACTAGACACTGCTTGCTCCTCCTCATATTACTACTACTACCATCACCACTACAGATACCACTAGATACTGCTTGCTCCTCCTCATATTACTACTACTACCATCACCACTACAGATACGACTAGATACTGCTTCCTCATCCTCATACTACTACTACTACATCACCACTACAGATACGACTAGATACTGCTTGCTCCTCCTCATATTACTACTACTACCATCACCACTACAGATACGACTAGATACTGCTTGCTCCTCCTCATATTACTACTACTACCATCACCACTACAGATACGACTAGATACTGCTTGCTCCTCCTCATATTACTACTACTACCATCACCACTACAGATACGACTAGATACTGCTTGCTCCTCCTCATATTACTACTACTACCATCACCACTATAGATACGACTAGATACTGCTTGCTCCTCCTCATATTACTACTACTACATCACCACTACAGATACGACTAGATACTGCTTGCTCCTCCTCATATTACTACTACTACCATCACCACTACAGATACGACTAGATACTGCTTCCTCATCCTCATATTACTACTACTACCATCACCACTATAGATTCGACTAGATACTGCTTGCTCCTCCTCATATTACTACTACTACCATCACCACTACAGATACGACTAGATACTGCTTGCTCCTCCTCATATTACTACTACTACCATCACCACTACAGATACCACTAGATACTGCTTCCTCATCCTCATATTACTACTACTACCATCACCACTACAGATACGACTAGATACTGCTTCCTCATCCTCATATTACTACTACTACCATCACCTTTACAGATACGACTAGATACTGCTTGCTCCTCCTCATATTACTACTACTACCATCACCACTACAGATACCACTAGATACTGCTTCCTCATCCTCATATTACTACTACTACCATCACCACTACAGATACGACTAGATACTGCTTGCTCCTCCTCATATTTCTACTACTACCATCACCACTACAGATACGACTAGATACTGCTTCCTCATCCTCATATTACTACTACTACCATCACCACTACAGATACGACTAGATACTGCTTCCTCATCCTCATATTACTACTACTACCATCACCACTACAGATACGACTAGATACTGCTTGCTCCTCCTGATATTACTACTACTACCATCACCACTACAGATACCACTAGATACTGCTTCCTCATCCTCATATTACTACTACTACCATCACCACTACAGATACCACTAGATACTGCTTCCTCATCCTCATATTACTACTACTACCATCACCACTACAGATACGACTAGATACTGCTTCCTCCTCCTCATATTACTACTACTACCATCACCACTACAGATACGACTAGATACTGCTTGCTCCTCCTCATATTACTACTACTACCATCACCACTACAGATACCACTAGATACTGCTTCCTCATCCTCATATTACTACTACTACCATCACCACTACAGATACGACTAGATACTGCTTGCTCCTCCTCATATTACTACTACTACCATCACCACTATAGATACGACTAGATACTGCTTCCTCATCCTCATATTACTACTACTACCATCACCACTATAGATACGAGTAGATACTGCTTCCTCATCCTCATATTACTACTACTACCATCACCACTACAGATACGACTAGATACTGCTTGCTCCTCCTCATATTACTACTACTACCATCACCACTATAGATACGACTAGATACTGCTTGCTCCTCCTCATATTACTACTACTACCATCACCACTATAGATACGACCAGATACTGCTTGCTCCTCCTCATATTACCACCACCACTACTACTACATACGTATTTCGTAGTCTGAAAGAAACACTGTGATTGAATAAGTACTTTTGAGTCAGTAACTTCGGTATAACCAGTTTGAACAGTATTACCAGCTGGATAATGGGAACTGCCACTGGGAAACCAGGAAATGCTTTTCCATATGATCCACTTGACATACAGAAGCCTCGAAGCTGCCGGGCTGACAACAGAGTTCATACAAACCAGTTTGAGACGAAAAAGTCTCTGTTCATAGTTGGTTCACAAGATAAAGATAAAAGTGAATTTTGTTGCTTTTTCCAGATTCGACTCAGACTTTTCATTTGAGGACGACGTTGCTAAGAGATATGGATGTGAAACTCACTATTTTGACCCGAAGTGAGTATTACTACATGCGTTACAAGATATGCTGTCAAGATGATGATTGGCCTCATACAATCAGTTGGAAAATATGTTTGTTAGCGGCGACTAACGGAATTGGGATCACAAATGTCACAAATCCTCAATGGTCATTTGCCCCTCAAAGAACATGAGTTGCCGTAACTGGTTTTTAATCAAATGCTGTTAAGAGTTTCTTTGACGAAACTAAATCTGTCACAGCAATCAGTGACCAGATCTCTAGGAAACCGATCATAAACCATTATATGAAATTAATATAGGATGGCTATGAACCTTTGCTTGCTATCACCTGGTGATTTTAAAGAGGTTGGACATCGCATGTGACGGGATGTGACAGTAGGACAATATATATTATTGCCTTTTATCTTGCTTCTAACCATACTAACCATACATACTACCATTACCATTACATACTACCATTATATTTTAGATAATGTTTATACCCTCTTGTAACATATTTGAATTTTAATTAACTATTTATAATAGTGGGAAATTACTTTACAAAAACTTCATTTTAGAATAAAATCTTGATATTATAAAAAAATATTCTTTTCATTGATGAATCAATATTTTTCTAACTTCTTAGGTTTTTTAAGTTAGTTAATGTGCCAAATCCAACAATAGTAAAATAGCTTAAGTTTATTAAAAACACACATTGAATAATAGAAGTAAACACTTTGGTTTTAAGAAAACGTTTATTGGTATATTACGTTTTACACATGCTGTCAAACAAACGCCCTGGTGACTTGCTGTCTTTTAAAATGACTTTTGTGACTTTTAAAATTAGAGTCGAGGCACGTTCCTCAACAAAATTTGATGCAAAATAGTTTCTTAATGTTTTGATATTTTGTATCCAACCTCCTTAATGGTAAAATTGTTTAGCGGGGATGTTTCATAATGAACGTAATGTAGCATGCATGCAACAAGGATGAATGAAGACATTTTAGATGATTCAGGAATTTGAAAGATGGTAACTTGACCAAAGTGGATTAGGGGTCATGGGTATAATCTTTCGATTATATCCTTATTAGTTTCTGGGATTTATTTCAAAATAGTAGGTAGTAATAATCAGCGTGTTTAGATCTTCGAATATACACGTTTCCTTATTGCTTTTCTCTTCGTGGGAAACATGTTGCGTCTGAAATGATAAACAAACGTGTTTATGTTCCGAATGATAACATTACTTCACAAATCATTGAAACATCCCATAATGTATTATGCATTATCATCTATTTGGTCTAAGGTCAAAAGCATCAATGGCACTCTTTTCATTTGCCCTAAGCCTGCCACT
This sequence comes from Haliotis asinina, assembly GCF_037392515.1. NCBI lineage: Eukaryota > Metazoa > Mollusca > Gastropoda > Lepetellida > Haliotidae > Haliotis > Haliotis asinina. Next base: position 43,298,201 of record NC_090286.1, read on the forward strand.
GAAATACTGTGGCCAATTTTCGAAAGACTACTGCACTTTTAAGGCAACATGTTCAAATGGAGTTGGTAGTTTAACTGTTCAAATTTACATTGGTCAAGACTTTTCTTCTAGGCGTTGGTTCAAACTGATATGACATATTAGATCTATATATATCTCGTGTGTTCAGGCTAAGTGACTATTTCTCAGTATTTGTTACTGAACTTTAGGCTAAAACTCATGTTCATGAATATGATTACGAGACAGTCACATTTACTGCTAGGATCTGTTATCATCTTTCTGTGCACACAATGAGCCCTCAGCATATCAGCAAATGAACCATCCAACCGGAAGTCGTCGTTACACTTGAGTGCACATCTAGGACTGGGTTCGGTCTCCCGAGGGCTTCATTTCGAGGGAAGTAAGCCCAAGTTCAAAATATTGCACTTTTGAATCAAGAGTGGACGCTTATAATTTTGATATTTTTTTTTTGTCAAGCAGCAATGTATATTATATGTCATGAATAAGTGATAGTTGTGTTTTAATTACGTTTGATTTTTTGGTTGTATGTGACCTTTAAGAAAGTAACATTGTTTATGCTGGATACAAATATAAACCCAAGTAACCAGTGAAGGTCAGGATTAGGATTGGTCTTTATCGACCCATGCCCATCGAACAATGCAACTAACGCCTAACGGGATTGGGTGGTCAGGCTCACTGACTTGGTTGACCATGTCATCGTGTCCCAGTTACGTAGATCGATGTTCATATTTTTAAGACCTGTGAAGGTCCCGGGATAGAATAGGCCTTCAGCATCCCATGCTTACCATAAAAGGCGACTATGCTTGTCGTAAGAGGCGACTAACGGGATCGGGTGGTCAGCGTCGCTGACTTGGTTGACACTTGTCATCGGTTCCCAAGTGCGCAGATCGATGCCCATGTTGTTGGTCACTGGATTGTCTGGTCCAGACTCGATTATTTACAGACCGCCGCCATATAGCTTGAATATTGCTGAGTGCGGCGTAAAACTAAACTCACTCGCTCACTCACTCACACTCATATTTTTTATCACTGGATTGTCTGGTCCAGTCTCAATTATTTATGGACCGCCGACATATAGCTGGAATATAGCGTAAAACGCACTCACCCACGAAACACAAAGTATGTAGAGTGGCTTCCTGCTCATGTCGGACTGTAAGGAAATGAGAGCTACAGACTACAGATCCCAGCTAAAGGGTTTGGTCTCAATTCCAGTTGAATATGTCACCTCAAACTGACCACAGTTGTGAATGCTGGGACAGCTGGCAGACACATTAGCACAGTCTGCTCTTCTGTAAAAATCAGTTGGAATGTTCGTCGTCGTAAAAAACGCGAGGAAGTCATAATTACTAGACGTCATCAAGAACACTCAGTCACCGTGGATTAAACGCTTATCGCAGTATGATACAAATGCCTCCTAGTATGTATTATCTCTCAAGACAATTGTCTAATTGAGTGCCCAGTCAAACCAGCGTAAATATGTGAAGACCAGTAATAGAGAAACATAAAATAGCTATTTTTCTTAATTATATTCTCGAGACTAAACTTATTTTATGGATCAGCTCAGCAATATTAGACTTCGTGACTGCATGAAGAAATTCCATTTGTAACGACGCAGAAGCCTTTTTAACGGTTTAACATTTTGTTTGATCAGCTTTTTATGGGCTGTGTTCTTATTTCTTATTATTTATTTATTAGAATCATTTCATTGCCATTCCTCACCGTGCTCTTGTTTAGGTCAGTTGACGTGTGTGAGTATCTTTTCACATCGCCTTTAGAACTAATCCAACACTGTCACGGCAGGGGACAACAGAAATGGGCATCACACATTGAACACAAGTGTGGAGAATGAGATCCGGGTCTTCGCCCTGACGACTGATCTTTTAGATTACCGTACCGCATGGGGGCGGGTACAGCGTTTTGAGATGGGGCTTGGGGGGAGGGTATGTGGGGTCTGCGTGCACACTCTTGAGAATATACAGTATCTTACCATGCATAGATGCTGTAAGCAAGGCAAAGCGGTGGGGTACCCTAGTAGTAGAACCGTTCGGTCGTGACGCCGAAGACCCGGGTTCGATTCCCAACATGGGTACAGTGTTTGATGTCCATTTCTTGTGTGCCTCGCCGTGATTTTGCAGAAATGGATATTGCTAAGGGCAACGTGACACTAAACTCACTTACACACTGACAAGGGTCCTGACCCGCGTCTCTTGACTGAATGACGGCGGCAGATCCGCCTAAGAGTTTTCGTGTCTGATATTTATTCAGCTACACTGTCTCAGAGTCCTTGGACCATATATTATTTTCCCTTTTTAACAGCCCTTTCTGAATTGCGAAAGCCTCCAATGAAGCACACTTAGATTTTCCTTAGGTTCTTAATGCTCCTATTGTAAACAAAACAGTAATTGGATTCCTTCAGTATTACATATTATCAGAGACCAAGTGTTGGCCTGATGTTTATATCGGAATGAAGATTAGCCTAGATATAGAGTGATGGTATCGATTAATGAATTTATAGCAATATTTCGTTTCATACGTTTGGGTGAGTGCGCAATAACATGTGAGTGAGTGAGTAAACAGTATACCATCTTCAAGATGGGGTAGCTTAAAGTGGGAGTAAAACCCGAGGTTTACCTCTGTGTTGAACCTACAGGCATAGACACGCTGCTGACCTACGCTCCTTAATCATAAGTTAGTCAGCCTTGTCACTCCAAGGACGCTTCTCTGTCTGAGACTACCATGCCAACCACATCTTCGTTTACAGTGAACGCATTTATATGTGAAGCGTTTTATTCTTAAGCCTTGATAAAGTCAAGCTAAACATGTTGCTCAATGACCACAGAAGAAGTAAGTTCCTTGAGAGAAAACTGAGAGGACTTCAGAGAAGACAATGTCTCTAGGCGACCGGCGGTATAACCGGATGTAGTAACCAAAAGGTTTCTTTACAAAGGAAACACCCGGATATCAAAACTAAATCCACATCAAGTGTTGAAGGGGTATGTGTCAAAATGTAGCACAGAACACAAGCTACCTTACAATCAGTACCTCAAAAGAATTACATTCTGCCATGATTAATAACTGAGACAACGAAAATTACCATTATAAATGATAGTTATAAGCGCTTACATAATTCAGCTTTCCTATTCCCAGGATGAAGGTAATGGATGGGCTGAAGCGCCAGTCGGGCGTGACCATCCATGCTCTCACGCTGTCGTCGGACAATGGCCGAACACCGAGTGGCTGGAAGGTTCGAACTCTGGCCACTGTCAAGAACGAATTGTTCCATACTGAGGTGGGTGATCGATATATGAATAGGCCATTCGTGTAATTAGGTATACGATGTAGCTAAAGTGTGAATTCGGAGACTTTTGGTAACTTACTTTCTGCCTTTCTTTCAAAACTAAACCCTCGTACATCATGGAATCACTTCCTCTTCCCCCTACCAGCCAGTACAGGACCCGGTCCATCTGCTCATCTTTCAAAAGACCACCCCGTCAATCAGACCATCCGCAAACACAGTATTTCATTCTTACTCCAGCACGGCAACCCTTTCTCTGCAAATCCTCATACTATCTCATCCATCTCCATCTCCATCTCCAGAATCCATCAAGACAGCGCGCCATACGAAACATTAACCTGTTAAGACAATGACCTATTGTTAAGCCGCTCCAAATTTCCGCGTGTGAAAATGAAAACAGACACCACAAACAACTCTGGTTACACTGAATTCCAATTTCTTGTTTCATAAGACAATGGTATTTACAAATGAATTTTAGGCTTATGCTTTAATAATACCGTATTCCTATGTTTTGTGTAGGCAGCAAGACTTTAACTAGGACGTCACACGCTGTCCCTGTTTGATGATGCCGTAAAATGATTCACAATTCATCTGGCTCACTGGTTACACCTGTTATATGTTTTTTACGCATATTCAGTTAAGTTCTGTAACGCACAATGAGATTGATATAATAGCATTTCCGTACCAGACCGCCAAACGTTTCTAGCGGCAGAGCCTCGATTTGAGATTTCCACGATTTCCAGGTCTCCATGTCATACAGCTCGCTGTACGACAGAGCACACTGTGTTTGAGCACGTGTTTGCAATGTTTTGACTACACACCAACCATCATCCTACACACCAACCCATCCATCTGCCATTCTCCAACACACCATCCTTCCATCTACCCATTCTGCAACACACCACCCCGTACATCGATAACAAATGATACCAAAATAAGGAACATCTGTACACTTTATGTAGCCCTGTGATAAGTGTTAATTGGTACAGCGTCCATGGCTTAGAGCTATCGTTACACACTACCAGTGGGGTACACAAAGTCCGCAGTCTAGACTACGTTTTGCACGACTTTCATTTTTGTGCAACTCGAGGTGGCTTAGCGAGTTAGGCGGCTGATTTGTGTGTTAGCGATTAGGTGCCTGACTCTGAGGGTGTGGGTTCCAATCTAGGATGGGACGCAACCCTAAAAAGTACTAGTATCTATACTTTACAAGGAAAGTGTAACCCCAAATATGACGTGTTACATTGGACTACTTTCTAGATGGCATTATGCAATCACTTCATAGTTATCCTTTCTGAGATTCAGATCCCGTTTCTCCTTTTCCAGATAAAACACTAATTAATCAGTTCTTCTTCATGTCTCAGGTTATCAATATACTGAAAGTGGATATTGAGGACAACGAATGGCGGGCGATACCGGAAATGTTCCAGAGCGGAGTTATGGACAAAGTGAATCAGTTTCTTCTCGAGATTCACGTCTTGTCACAAAGCAGGACAGAACCGACCAAGGACGAATACATAAACTATCTGATGTTGATGCGAGATATATACATAGGCGGCTTCAGAATTGCACGTTCGAATGCTGATAACATCAAAATCAAATCCAAATTTGGAGAACAAAGACCTCAGACTTATGAAATACTGTTTTTGAGGGTTTGAGAGATGGGGGAAGTCTTGGATGGATGGATCTTCGGAAAGAGTACGAAGAGGCATCGCGATTCACGGTCTGCATTTAGAATATGAACTTTTAAGCCTGTGGTATATAGTTGAAGTCATAGGATTCAATACAAAGTGTCCTGTGTTAGACTTTGAGTGGGCGTAGACTGTCGATCGCAGAGGAATCCATTGATATTTAGCTGAAGCACTTAACTCTAGCGTGGATAGAATCGGAATCATCGCAAATGTCCGGAGAAGAGAGTCTTGAATGATGAATTTGAAATACAACATAATACAACATAGCGGTTTGTATGTCGCAGATGTGTCGCAAACAGGTCTATGGTCAGGGCACGGAATATGAGGAATGTAACTATTACATGCTAGCGGGGTACACTGAAAGCGCTAGAATGGGTCCTAGTCAAACAGAATCAGACATTCATGTGTTAGTTGATACAATCTGGATTAATCGTTCGTACCTGACTCAGGAGATAGGATTCAATTTTCGTGATGTATACAATCCATGTAAATTATTTATTGCTAAGATACTGGTACTTAATTATAAGGCGGCATATTTATTTGGGGTATAGTTATATACCACTGTCCCTCTAAAGTGCAGGGCAAAAGACTGTATAAACTTGAAATTTTGAATTAACCTTCATTTCATTTTTCGAGATGTAGCTCTATGCTACACGACAGCTGAGCACATCGGTGCTGGAGGATGAGGAGATGGAGATAGTATGTGTTGTGTGTGGTGGTGTGTTGTAGAATGGACATTATATGGTGTGTTGGAGGATGGGCTGAAGGAGAGCAGGGTGGTGTGTTGGAGAATGGGCTGATGGTCAGGCAGTGTGGTGTGTTGTAGAATCTGCAGATGGTCAGGAAGGGTGGTGTTTTGGAGGATGGACAAATGGACAGGCAGGATGGTGTGTTGGGGGATGGGCAGATGGACAAGCAGGGTGGTGTGTTGGAGGATGGGCAGAAGGAAACAGGGTGGTGTGTAGGAAAATGTACAGATGGACATGGTGGTGTGTTGTAGAATGAGCAGACGGACAGTCAGGGTGGCGTGTTGGAGGATGGGCAGATGGTCAGGCAGGGTGGCGTGTTTGAGAATGGGCAGGTGGAGTGGGTGATGTATTGGCGGTGCGTGTATGTTTGTACGGGAGGGCGTGGGGGCGACAGTGGACACGAGATTGCTGGCTGTTGGTGTGGGATGGTGTGAGACACACCTGCCTCACATACATCTGTCGTCTACAACTGCATAAATCAATAATAAGGAAACATGAACCTGTCACGACGTAAACTGTAATAAAACAACGCAACAGCCAAACTGGCTGGGAATCCGAGTTGGATGAAAGTCATAAAGCAACAGATGACTGTGGTAGTAAGATCGGAATATTACGGGGATTGCATCTGACCATATCCCAATACATTATCTACATACATGATAACGATCGTTGCATTGTTTGGCTAGACATGATGATCTACAGATGTCACAGCGGGTGAGTGCACCATTAAACACACACGTACGCACGCTTCATCGCAAGTCCGCACTGCAACAGACATGACGTCTCAGTAATGTATTGCCCTGAGGATTATCCTCGAAATACGCTCTGTGGCGCAGAATTCCACCATTCGTAACACAACAGGGGAAATTCCATCTCTGTGCATTATTAATTAAAATTATATTATAATCAAATCGGTGCTTCATTAAAATCTATTACTCAATTAATCATAATTACATTTAGCCCAACAATCAACATAGGAAAGGTATCGTGGTAGTGTCGTAGTAAGCTTCGAGCTTTAAAAGATACTATTGATCACTTGATAACTTACGGATACTCTAGCACTCTTCAACCTGTCTTTCCTTTTTATTTTGCATTATTATATCATCCTGCCGGGAAAAGGCCACTGGAATAAACAAACTAAAAATTCCAGTAGCCAAATTTGTAACAATGGTAAGAGAATTATAAGACTTAATGAGAATGATGAGACTTGCAACTTACATGTTTTTCCACGTGTTGTATGGATGTGATCTGAATACTGGAGTATTTTTGTGGGTGACAGTGTCAACACAGTGTAATGTTTGTGTTCTGATGTTGACATTTCTGTTTATATATTTGCTAAGTGCCACGCGGGTTATAAAATTTGGGTCCCCTGTTTACTCTCCAGCCCTCGATTATATAATAAGCATATAGTTGGGTGGCTGGAGAGTAAACCACGGCATGATGTACGTGGATAGTAAGGAGAGGATCTCTCGTACATTTTTCTGTCCATTGTGTAGTTGTGTCATATGACATGGAACAAAAGTGTTATTAGACAGAGCTGTTTATTGGTACTGCTTTCACACAGGGTTTGATTCAGATTAGCTGGGGACAACATATAGGTGAGTCTTTCATGACAGAGGGTTAAACCCATGCCGATCTATGCTGGAACTGGTCTTCGGCGACCAGTGCTCGTGAAGAAGAGAGTCCGACTGCTTCCTAGAGAGGCCGTTAAAAGCAGAAGTCAACGGAAGTCAGGTGTGATAAGTCGAAGACGACGGTAGCCATGTTTATTATGACCGTGGAATAATGGTCGAAATCGTACAAGCTGATTGTAAACACGTGACAGAACACATACCAGGACCGAGTAGCTAATGTTCCCAATCACTCTGTCACTTACACACAGGCAGAAGTCGGACAGCGATTCTTCATCGTCAACGTTGTCGTTTGGTGAGACGACCAGCCACGTAATCTGTCCGCTTCTGTTCATTGATCTGGGCCCGTCTTCTAGACTGGATACCGTCTTCATGACTGATGACGTCAGTCATGTATTATGCATAGGGATCATTACGTCACATCGTGCAAAGTCACTGACTGTGATCTGAACTAATTCTACGCACATGTCCACGCCTAATTGCCTTAGGTCTGTAAATACTCGAATCTACTGATATCAGTCTACACAATTTGCAAGCGGTGACATGTATCAACCAAAACATCGAGCTAGACTATGCGGCGATCCTGTTGGGTTGCTGAAGATCCTTTTCACTCTCTCAGAGTTTATTATTCAAAATGGAACCACGCCTGGTGGTACATGAGTGCATAAAATGGAATGTACAATATACAAAGTATGCAAAAAGGTGCATGGCATCATACACAAACCCGATCAACACGGCATTTCATACTCTCGTGTGGTTTCAACGAGTAGTGCTGGGAGTATGGTTGGGATTGAGGTTGTGATGTACACAGGTTATGTGGGTTTTGTTAAACCATAAAATTTAATACTGCACACATAAATCAAAACGATACACAATGTAGAAACTCGCCATAGTATGGAATCACAGAAGGGGCATTGTCGTGCTCTCAAAACACAAGCAAAATGAGGCAAAATTAACCAAAACGGGACACTCGACAATGCGACATTTCGAACATATTTGTCGCATTATCGCTGAGGCGCATTGTCGCGTTTTGACAAAAAAAAATTCTGTTCGTCCAAAGGTCAAGGTCAACCCGACAACCCGAATATGCAATATAATGACTATGCTGTATTGTCGCCCATTTCGATTACCGGTGCGCATGTGTAGAACGTCAAACAGTCTACGCATGCGCAGAAAATGTTATACTCAATTTCAGACTGCACTGGTCTTTTGTTAACAATGGTTTCAAAAGTGAAGTGGCACTCGTAATAGCAATGGGGGCTGTTTTACCTAAGGTAAATGCAATTATTCTATATATTGTCAATGTATTTGGCCAATCAATCGTGCTTTAGCAATAAACAAATTATTACCGCTACTATTCATTGTAATGACGGCAAACAGTCATTCTAGGCGTTTCAAGCAATTCTCTGTGTAGTGTTTCGTCTCTTAGTCGCACCAGAAAACTATTCTCATAGGTTCGAATCCGAGCACCATACACATTCATCACTTTACCAATATCAAGCTGACAGGTTGTGAAAAACTGAAATGTTGTTACATTTCGGGTCACAAAGGCATAAACATCCGTCGAAGTCCTCGAATGAGTGACTCTGTTCGACAGTCTGGCTCGTGGCAGAGTTTCTTTGCAGTCTTGTCCCAGACGTACCTCCGTTCAGCCAGCAGTGGGTGGATATCAGGAAGAATGAAATGGTAATATGATTTAATCCGCCCGCACACCAAAGACAGTTTAAGTCGACTTGAGCCTTGATATTTGTCTGTGAAAAACGCCATAAGAGAAACGATGAAATCGCTTGGCAGAGTTGCATACACTAGGAGAGCCGGAAACCTATACTCACTAACTCACTCGCTCGCGGCTTAGGTTTGGTAAAGTAGCAAGGTATTTCATCACAACGACCCTTAATCCACAGTCTTCATGCTTGCCATAGTGGTTAAATTATGTCGGGTTTGATAACATGTTTAGTAAAGTATGCATTATAACCTATTGGCTACAAACGCGTTAATGCGACACTGCGACAACGTGAAAATGTCCCATCCAGGGTCCTTACGAACCTGCTCCACGTACAAGTCGAGTGTGTGACACAATATACGCGTACAGATCATCGCAAGATCCCCATAGCGCTGTGATGGCTTTCTTGACAGTGTAGGGATTAATATTTATGACAATATTATATATAACAACCTTCAAGCGACTTTGTAATGTTAATTCAGGTTCATTAATGCGAACGCAAATGGCTAATATAAATGCAGTGCAGCGTAAAAGACGTCATTCAATGACTTGATGGTATTTTTCTTCACTACAGTCACTGTGCAGGGCAACAAATTCAGCTGCAGCACATAGGCCATTGTCATGCAGCTGAGATCGAGAAGTGACAAGCTTATTGTACCGAAGTGTCTTGAAGCACTGGCTAGATCCACTGGTGAGATTTATGAACATACTGTCTGTGTCAGATCTAGTCGAATTAAAAAAGATGCGGGTTCGACTGGGGCACGATAACCCATACCTCAAGGTTATACGCCATATATTGTACTTTTTTAAAAAATACATCTTCACTCCGTCACCAGCAGTGTCACTGTAACCCATCTGACGCAGTAATATAATCTCCCTGGCGTTCTCGACCTTTTCGATGTGCTCAAAATGAGCAATGTAAATATAAACAGTGAAGCGTGTCTCTTCAAACCAGATCTTTGTATTGGTATACTTTTCGTGTAGCAAACTACCGTTCAGTTCATTTAAGAAAATATCTTCACTTGAATTCGTCTTGTGCGTACACAGGATTTGACTGAGAGGAAATAAACACAAACCACAGCACTTCTGTCAACTAAGGGTCCGTTACAACTTATGGCATGTGTGAGTGTTTGTTTGTCTGTCTGTCTGTCTGTCTGTCTGTCTCTCTGTCTCTCTCTCTCTGTATTCTGACTGATTTGTATAAGGAGAAGCATGTACAAATGTACAATGTGAATGCCCCTCCCTAAAGTGTATGTACAAATTACAATTTCTACGCATAATTTTTAGTTTTTATGATGTACAAAAATGCTAAGCTCCCTTAAAATCAGGTTGCAGCTGATTGTCAGTGTATCTCTGTCTTACTGTTGGAGGTGGTGAGGTAGTCTAATGGTTCAAGCGTCCGCTCGTCACGCTTAAGACCCGGGTTCGATTCCCCACATGGGTGCAATGTGTCCACTCACTCAGTCATTGTCTTTATATCCACCTATGCAAATCTGCATCCCTATCCCCAACAAACACCACCCAACACTCGTTCATAACTGTATTTTTCAAAACGCAAAAATCTGATCCTGCTCAAATACCAATATCGTATTCAAACAAAACATGTTTCAAGTTCCGGATACTTTTATTAAATGATTTACATTTTGTTTTTACAACATCCTTCAAAATCTCTCATTCTAAATCTCACTTCCTGTGGTGTCAGCGTAAAGCTCAAGGAAATGAAAAAAGGCTATATGATCTGAATGGTCATTACACATGACACAGTGACAGAATCGTGTTAACGCAAACACATGGAACTGACACTAAATCATCAAATTCATTTGCAACATATTCAGTTTAATTAGACAAATGTCATCTACAAATTCTACAAATGTATTCCATGACTGACCTCATGTAAATGACTTTCATTATGGCTTCAAGTATTACAAACATGATCCCATATGTTGGTCTTCAAAATAACAAACTTGCATGGATCATCTGTCCACAAAGGTTACTCGACTCATTATCTTTCCACAGAGGTTACTCGACTCATTATCTTTTAAAAGGGTTACTCGACTCATTATCTTTCCATAGAGGTCACTCAAGTCATAGCTTCCTACAGAGGTTACTCGAGTCATTATCTTTCCACAAAGGTAACTCAAGTCATATCTTCCTACAGAGGTTACTCGAGTCATTATCTTTCCACAGAGGTAACTCAAGTCATATCTTCCTAAAGAGGGTGCTCGAGTCGCTATCTTTCCATTGAGGTTACTCAAGTCATATCTTCCTACGTTTGTGGGAAGAGACTGTGATTAGGTAAAATAAACCTACCTTACCGGTGTAAGTGAAATATATTTTAGGGTCTATTATTTTTATCATAACAGTGGATTTCATTTGCAACTGTTGGTTCCGTCAATATTGTTTTGATTACGGGGAAGAACCATTAAGTGTTCCATGCCAGAATAGGTCCCTTTAAATATTACAAGAGGCCATGCTTTATAACTTTGATGATTGTGTGCTAAGGTACCTTTATGCTGGGTATTGCTGTTCACAATATTATTCACTAGTTATAGCATTTATTTCAACACAAAGGTGATTCCTAGAAAAGTTGGGTTATACGCCTCTTTTAGCAATTGTATAGCAGTACCATTACGAGACACGAAATACACCTCACACATTGCACCCATCTGGGAATCAAATCAGATTTAGCAGGAATGAATGTTTTAACCACTTAGCTACACCAATGTTCACGAAATAAGATCTGGGATTATGGAAATGATAAGTCATTGCACAAATCACATTAATACAGTCACTGTAGTCCAATAACAGTGTCAAGCAAGGTGTCTCTCTCCAATATCCCTTATTTATTTTGTGAATCCACAATATGGCAAAGTTCCTTTTCAGAAGAGATTTAATATTAGGACCCATTCGAAATAATTTACTTTACTTTTTTTCTAATTTAACATAACAATTTCAAATGAATTTCAGAAAATACAAATTTGTACCAATTGTTTTAAAATGTACATCTTCTTAACGTAACTTCAAGGAATGCACCTTCTCCTAAACTCATATGATTCCAGGCATCTATTTGTCTGATGGAAATTTTAAAAAAAAGTTGCACAAACAGAAGTACACACATTTCGGGAGATATTGCGATTATATAATATCACTATTTGAGCTCGTAGTTGTTCCTGGTTAATTTTAAACTGGACGAATCTTTGATCCCAAACAAGTCCAAATCACACAGATTGCACCGAATAGTAAAATTCAAATTACCAGTCGATATCACGAGCGACTGATTTATGTCTTCCATGATTTCTGCAACCAACACCAAAATGGGCCACACATTTTTACTAACTGACCTCCATTTCGTTTTAGATGGTACAACGTAACTAGGGCCTACTCCAACCCTCATACAAGTGCTCATACTGGAAGTTGTTTTACAGATTACGATCACAGATACCACTGATCGCTTTGTACAACGGCAGTCTGGCTTTATACTTCATTGTTTGTCTCACTGAGCCAGGTCGTAGCGTCCCTGTTGTCCCTGGTGTATGTGTGGCCGATTTTCGTCGTTCACATTCCGATTGTAATTCAAGATGGCGTCCAAAATGACACGCCAAAAATCAAGGATTTCTTGTGGTGTGCCCGATTTGTTTCTCCATTTGCTGAAAAATCCAAGACGGCCACGCCAAATCAAAGATTGCTGAATTCCACCCAGAAAGTCACCAAATGTAAAATTTGTTGCAATATGTGAGATATATTCGGCGTTGCAAGGGCTATTTCTAACACTTTCAAGAAATCAAGATTTATATTTAGTAGTAAAAGATATAATTCTTTATCCATTATTTTTAAAAAAAAAGTTACTGTTTGGATTAGTCACATGGCATCATTTTGTCAAACATCGATCTCTGTGATTCTGAAGTCTCCTTTAACAGTTCCAATGGCAGTAACAGAGCGATGTGCATAGAAGTTTTACGAATAGATATTATGACTTGCATCCACATTTCATAATTCCTGGCAGTGTCAACGACACTAATCGCCATGTATGTTCGTCCCTTGTCTAACCTAAAACATCTAGCTCTTGTGGTTTCTGTCTGGGAAGTAAACAAGTAAGCCACATACTGGCCTGATATATGTCTCTGTTTATGTGCTGTAGCAGATCATCCTGAGTGGGAACGTGATCAACTTGATCGTGCAGAACATGTCTGGTCGTTGACTATGTTTACTGATGAAGTGCTCAAGTGATGAAAACACTTCTGAGCCCCAAAATTAAAAAAAATCTTTTAACAAACTATCGCTAACAAATTGACAGAGTTCACTATTCGTTACAAGGGGGGAGCGGAAAGAAAGGGACAGCCAGGTATGCGAGAAAAGATAACTGATATCAATACCACGTGCACGTGCTTCTCTAACATCCAGCTGTCCCTTTCTCTGCACTCCTCCCTCCTCACAAATAGTGAACGGTGGCAACAATTTAATGATAGTTGTTAATCATTTTTTATAATTTTGGGATATAGATTCTTCCAATACCTTACAGAGTTGGTCTGTTGTTTCGATTATGGTTAACATTTAGCATTTTATCGGTCTGCTTTTGAGTCAAACGGAGTGTACTTAAGGCAACAATCTCCAACTGCACCACCTGATTGTTTCACAACTTTGCTGTTTTGTTCATGAGCTTGATCAGAAAAGGATATGGCAGAAAATGTGTTTGGAGTTTTGGGGGAACTCAATATCTCTAAAGGGACACTTTTCTGGCAACATGAAGGGCTTGAATATCTCCGATGTGAACTGACAGTCAGCGTGCAAGGCTGACGTGATAACAAGCAAAGAACCAAGGACAAGTTGTTCCATTATTTGAATGTACTGAGACATGTTTTTTTCGGGATGGAACCTCACAAAGATTAGAATCAGTCCCAATAATTGAATGTGGACTCTTTTCTGACATCCATTATTTGCCATCCAGTCTTCAAATGATTGTTGGACATGTGGTTTCAGTGAGGACATTGTCCATAAGACTATTTCAGTGTGAAGACTTCACTGAACACATTAGGCCATCTCCGTTGAACATATTTTCTAGTGCAATAAGTGGCTTTTCTACAGTTGTCCTTGATTGCAATGTTCTGTGACCGTCTTTATGAAAGACCTACCGTGCCTAACCATGGTAAGACTTTCTGCTTTGTTCTACAAGAGAGAGAACCTATTCTTACTGCAACCTTGTCCTGGGATTAACGAGAAGCATTAAATGCACCAGGCTATTATCTTATCTTTTTCCAACTGTTCTTTAGATAGGCCAAAGCAGTGTTTGATTTAGAAATTAGGCGAAACAAATCGGGCACAGCCCAATAATATATTATACCATGATGTTTCCCAGCATTATGCAAGGTTTTCTGCTTTAATCCGGCTGGGAAAGGTCACGCAGTGTTTTCACGAATGGAAATCTTGCATTCTCGGCGGCATTCCTGCGCGCCATCTTGGATTATTCGGAAAATGAACCACAGAAAATCGGGCACACTCCCAAAACATGTTTTAATAATATCATGTTCCCTAGCACTGTGCAAGGTTTTCTTCTTTAATCCAGCGGGGGAAAGTAAGACAGTGTTAGAATTGGAAACCTTTGATTTTTGAAAAAAAAACAACAAAAAAAACCCAAAACAAATCTGATATCCCCCAGTACTTTGCAAAGCGTCATGCTTTAGTTCGGTATGTAAAAATCAAACTCATAATCCCACCTAAGCCATTGCTCTTCCAAGAGCCAAATAGGGTTTGCGTCCAGTGATGATATTTTGTTCTGCATTACAGAATCACTTCATGTAGTTTCTTCGAGTCAGCCAATCCTTTCTTTACAGTACATTCGGACAGCTGTTTTGCTATGGGAACCATGTAGGTTTTTGGCAAATGTTTTCTGCTTGGGTTCAACCTTGTACCAATGTTTTTGTTTTATATACAATATCTACTTTGAAAGTGATAACCTTCTTTTGCCCGGTAGTTTAGTAGTTGCTAAGTAGCAGGTGATGTAGATATATGTAAGAGGTATATATGTCAGTCTGATATTTTGTAAGAAGTTAAACTGTTGGGCAAGGCAAAATGCACAATTGAAAATGTGAAATTTTTACCCAAAATTACGAACGTCATACAAACTATAAAAGCCGAAAACATTCGCTGAAACACCGCAAACTTCAGATCCGAAACACAAATCATTTAAGATATTTTGCATTAACTAAGCACTTCCTGATTGTTTTGACCCAAGTGAATATCAGATCATGAGCGTATACCTTCTTTCGACTGACAGTGTATTTTCCTGCGTGATATGCCATGCTGCAATGCCATTCCCAAGCCCCAGGGACTTTGCAGAAGTTGTGCCAGTTTTACACAACTGATTTATTGATGAGTTCGTGTTATATTTCAATGGCAATAAAGCCACTTTCTGCCGATTTGCTACGGTGCCATTTGCTCTATCGATTATTTGATGAAATATTAACGCAAACGTAATTATACTTATCTGTTTCTTTACCTGTTTGCTGATTTTGAAACTGCTACAAAACCGGATCATATAAACAGAGACAAATGTACACAAATGCACTCACGAAAGGATAGAATATGTATGGCAAGTACAGTGTACCATCGTTTCAGGAAATGAGGAAAGTCGTTGCACCGGATAATGTATATTTTGAATACCCCATACATCTTTAGTAGTTCAAATGAATACACTGAAATTATAGACGAGGTGCAGCTGTATAATATGTATTTCGGTTAAGGTTGAGGAGAAGAAGCTAAGGCATATAACTAGATACAATATAATATTTTACATGAGTATCTCATACCTGCTAAATCTTTTGCTTTAGACTCATATATTTACTACTAATGTCACGGTCTCACGATAAAACTGATGAATCTAAATTAAAACGGACTTTATATGAAATATGGTAATATATATCAGACTAGCATCTAATCTCTGAAATGATCATATTTTACTGAAAAAATGTTTTTGAATTATGTTAGGAAGAATCCTAAAAGATAATAAAATGAACGCACTGACTTTCCTCATTTCCTGAAACGATGGTACACTGTACTTGCCATACATATTCCATCCTTTCATAAGTGCATTTGTGTACGTTTGTCTCTGTTTATATGAGAGATAAGTGGAATTGCACTGCAAATACAATCATGACCTCTGCCTCCCACATATTAGCCATAATGTTTAACCAGTAACTGGGCAACTCGGACCTAAGGCAGTAAATATTTAAATAAGCGATATGGTAGACAAACTAAGGCGAGGTCAGGTTACACAAACATATATTTCGAATAAGTAATGAAAGGGAGAATTATAAACTGACTAGCAAAAGAAAGCATAGGTGTAATTGTTGCTGCGATCCCAAGTATGCGCTCTGAATAGTAAAATTAATGGAGAACATTGATTGTGTAGAACGTAACAATCATGTTTCATTTGCTAAAATGCAACCAAAAACATTTGTACGTGTTTTGCTCGAAGTTTCGCATAATTGTGATTATTGTCCCATGCAAGGGTACTTTTCATACAAAGGGTATGTATTAATAAAACCTGTTTGTCGTGAAGACTGAACAATCACTTGACAAAAATCTCACGAGAAAATTCCAATACTGACATGGGCGCGACGAGAACGGGCCACAGGAATGTCAGAAACGTTTACTCCCAGCAGCCACATTAGGACATTGGGTTGCACATGACAAACCATAATTCAGCTGTTCATCCGTTTCAGTATGACAGGCCAGACAAGTGATCAACCCACACCTGGACGTCTCAGAGCCACAAAACCCAAAGAGGGTCGGGTTATTCGCTCACGCAACCGGACGTTGATGGTGACGTCATCAGCAGCCACACCATTGGGTCATCGCGTGAGCCGATTCACAGTGACCAGATATGCTGTTGGCATATGCAGGTCTACCATACAAACGGTGAACAAATCATCAAAACTGAACTCATATACACCACAACAATACAAAAATCACTGAAACTGCAATCCTCTAAAACCGAAACAAAACCCGCGTATCAGCCACAACAGCCCGAGAACGGTGGCCGAATTTACAAAACGGCAGTCATAACATCCCGAAACGGCATACATATCATCAAAGATGGCGGCTAGGGAGGACCAACAGGCGTTGGTCAATAATGTTTTCGTCACCATGAATCTAATCTTGAAAGTTTGATGCAGTGCATCACTCCTGTGGTATTAAGCTTCAAACCTATGTTCATACTTCCCATTGTCATCCGTGTGATTCTGGACGTGGTCCCTTGTTCGTCCGAATAGGGTTTGTACTTTGTTGTCGACAAAGGAATGCAAACTCAATCCACTGATTAGGGCAGGTATTTCTTCTGTTTCAAGTTCACAGGAGGCTTGATAGTTTGAATGAACCTCGCTTCAATTACAATTGCGGAGTTTAGCTGACACAGTGAAAAAAACAGGCTCTTACATCCAACAGCCTGAAGTAAGCATAAGGTAGTTAGCTAAATGTTTCTGTGAAAGATAATTCAAACTGATGAGAATAAGTGTATAAGTGTGCATGACAACAGATATTGTGACCTTGATATTTTCTTTCGTTATCAAATGCCAAAATATTATACGAAGTTCTAAAGAAAATATTTTAGCTACTACTGAAAATTTGAAACTGTTTTCCTTCCAAACTGTTAACCAGAAGCACACGAATCACCATTAGTCTGGTATCGTCGTTAGGGGATTACAGTGACAACCGATTTAATGTAGTTTAACAGTGGTCACAGTGGAACTTCGTGAGGTTTAGAGTTAGAATATATCTGTGTGTCGTACAAGTGGAGAATCTCAAAACAAAAGGTTCAGGTCAAGAAAAACTGAAGTCATAGGTAGTCACTTGGATGATAGTGTGTAAATGTACCAGAGTGAGTGAGTTTAGTTTTTACAGTGATTTCAACAATATTCCAGTAATATCACAATGGGGACACCAGAAATGGGCCTTAAACATTGTACACATGTGGGGAATCAAACCTGGGTCTTCACCATGACGACTGAACGCTTTAACCACGAGGCTACCCCTGTGTCCTCAGTGTGCCCTGAAAACAGAGCATTATTTATTATGTCGGTCAATGTTTGTGAAGACCATACTGGTTATGAGCTGCTGTCATAACCTTATAGCAGGACCATTGCATGTGACACACAAGGAGCGCTAAGAGTGAATCTCCTTTGGAAATGTTTCGCTGTAATGTCAGTATTTTGCCACTGATATGTCTCCTTGTATCAAAATGTCTTCCATTCATTCATCTGTATTTCAAGTACAGGATATTTGCCAAGAAGACATTAAGTAGCAGTGGTCATAACAGACAAATTTTGAAGAAATGCCATTTAACCAGGACTTAATGTCATGTTAACACTGCATGCATTGTCAATAGTTATGCATGTTTATATCATCATTTGCCCTCACACTGAGAATTGGTTTTCAATTTCTATTCACATATATTTAAGACTAGACAATATTTTTACGGCCTTGAGACTAACAAGACCTAAGACGGACGAATGTTTGTACGACAATTTAAGCGTTATTTTATTTTATTTTTTTTGGTTAAATTTGTTAATATCTGGATGCATGGAATATTTTGAAGAACATGGAAATGACAAAATTGCAGAATGATAAAATCTTCATGATACACAATTCACAGTTGTAATTATAAGCAATTTCATGTTTCCTTCTCTGATCAGATGTAATTCTTTTTACACCGAATGATCGTTACCAACCGATCGCTCAATGGTATGGCCTTGACCTGCCAGCTTCGTACGTACCGCCTGCAGTTGTCATCGCTATGTCGTTGTTTATTGTTACGGTGTCCTTTTGCTGATAAAACACGTGTATTGAAGTGTGTTTCAACATGTATTTTGTCATTTCATGAAAAGGTTTTGTAATTTGTATCGTATTGGAAGAAACACAACCTGTGTACTTTCTTTTACTCTTCAGTTTAGGTTCGAATGCTTCCCGTCCGTGGTTATACGATACTAGATTTTATGAAATAAAGCGTGTGCAGTTCATCGTAATCCCCTACACTTTCTGGAAAATGAGGGCAGAATCGTTCACTGAAGGTTTATTTGCATAACGACTTATCTCAACGCGTAGCAAGGGGACACATGGAAATTAGGTCACAGCCGGGTCTGGCACGATATATATATTCTCTTTCTACAGCAGATGGAACAGGCGAAGGAGTCTTAGAGACCGTTTAAAGTTTATGGACAGTGTGGGATGATGATCTTTTCGGAGAAACATGTATAGAATGTACTTTCAAAGTAAGTGAACACCCTGCATGGCATGTACAAAATCAATGACCCTACCCACTTTCCATAATTTTTAAGCATAACTTATTTTTTTTAATGTATAATACTGCTGACTCCGTGCCTAGTACATGTGTACACAATGGGTGACACCCCTCATCCCCTAAAATCATCATCACCCCCTAGCCATAGATTAAGAAGTGTCTGCTTAGTTTGTTTCCACTGCGGCCACGTTTACTGATGCATTGCGGCTAGTCATATTTGTCTACCAACACACTTCCGCCATGTCACTGGACGAGTGCCGAGTGTGGTGTTACACAACAAACCAGCCAAATAACCAGTTTACCACGATGACTGAAACATGAAAAATCAACAGCTACAGTGTGTGCCAAGTACTGGCACGATAAACTAATTATGTGTAGAGAACAAGGATGTCATAATATTCAGCATCACTGTCGTGAATATGTGTATGCGTGTGATTGCGCTTCTACATATGATTCAACACGGGCAGCATAAATTAGAAGTTCTACCTCGGGTGGTGTGACGTCACAGATCACGTGACCCATGTCAAACAATGTAGTTATCATCTTGTCAAGACGTGTTTCCTGCGACCTGCGTGTTTGGATTATTAATGAACTGGAACTATATATACTAAGAGGCACAAACTGAACACAACTGGTATGTATATATCTATATGTGCTTCAATGTGGTGAAAAGATTAGTCATAAGTTATTTATTACACGACAATATTACCTTCAATTGCTGCTGGGCTGATCTGAATATGTGAAAAAACGTTCAAAGGTGGTTGGTAATTTGTCCCATATCAGGTGTAGATTGCACAATGTTTATCGGTTTAAGCAGACTTGCACAAGTCACCAAGGTAATAAGTAAATGATAGTATCTACACAAACATACTGGTGTCAGATTACCTAAAACTACCTCTTTAAAGTATAGTGTTGCTATACATCGATGCTCTTAATATAACTTTGGAGCAGGAGTACTGTTTAAGTAACCGTGTTACTTGTTTATCTGTGTTCTGTCATTGACGACTGTTCATGTTTATGGCAACCTTGGGACCCGGTACTGTCATAACTACTACCTTTCTGTAATCCTTGGCTTCTGGTATAAGGGACCGTTCATACTTTATGGCAAGTGGGGTGGTGATGATGTTTAAAATCAAGAAGTAAGAAGTAACCCCCTCGGACCATAGAGTATTTCCAATACAATTCTTTTAATTGGGGAAACACGTAAATTTATAATGCTTACACATCACAGAAATGCATACATCATGGCGAATATCAAAGGAATTTGTATGAACGTTTATACATGTGCTCAAACAAGGTAATCACATGTTTCCATCACGTGTAATACTTGTTTGGAGTTCAGTGATCAACAGCATGAACATCGATCTGCAAAACTGGGAACCGATGACATGCGTCAGCCAAGCCTGCTAGCCTGACCACCCGATCCCGTTAGTCGAATTTTATGACAAGCATGCGTTGCTGAGGACCTATTCTACCCCGGATCTTCGCGGGTCGACTATTAACAGACTGAGATTGTTATGAGCATGCTTAGACATGTATACATGCATGGCACAAATATGCCATTAGTATTATAAGCAAACCCGTCTTCTCAAGTTGCATTCGCCCCTGCTACAGGTATCAGTAACGCCTTTTTGGACAAATATTATAGCGATGCGTGTTCCGAGGTGTTGAAAAGTTGTGCAGTCGCTTAGTCGTCGCGAGTGTTGTTACATAGTGACTCTTAGAAAGTAGCTCTATATCTTCCTTGGAGCAAACGAACATCATCGAAAAACCGTTCAGATTTTAAGGTCTATTAATTTCGAGCAACACTGCTGTGTAAAATGTCTTATATGTATGCAAATGTAATATATTAGCTGTAGTGGTAAGCTTGCATGTATCTTCACCCTTTATAATTGAATCGGCATTATATGCGGGATAGAGGCCAGTGGTATATCTGTCTCGATACCTATTTGCCTACGCATGACCCAGTTGTGAGGACGTTTTGAACTCGTGGAAGTTTTTGAAAAGTGAGTGAGTTTAGTTTAACGCCACACTCAGCAATATTCCAACTATATTGAGAGGGTTTGTCAATAATCGAGTCTGGGCCAGACAATAGATCAACAGTATGAGGATATACCCAACTGGGATACTATGACCTGTATCAACCAAGTCAGCGAGTCTGACCTTGTCATTGGGACAAGCATGGGTACTGAAATTCAGTTCTAACCCGGATCTTCACGGGTGACTGCTTTTAAATGATGTGGAAGGGGGCACTTGTTCACAACACAAATGAAGAGACCAAATGAAATCCTTTAATTCACGTTCCAAAGGAGGTAAACGCGAATCCAACAGGTCAAAGGAACAGAGCCTTACTATATATAATGTCAAAAGGGGTATACATCGAGACGGCCAGACATACCAACAACACACAGTACAAAAGACCTGGGTGACAGCAACACCGAAACCTATTTCGCTTTATATAATACACCTTTATTCATGCGTAGTAAAATATTACATAATTACATGCATGTCCCACAAACACACTTTGGAGCGGTTCTCAATTCAGAGGCTAGATTTTCACCCAAAAGGAGTACAAAAATATTACTTCAGATCTCGCCTAGCAGGTTTCCTTTACTGCGTGACTGTTGCATGCTTTGACGTAAGGAACGTGGTATGTGGGGTTGCTTTATCACTATCACAAGAATACATCGTTTGTGGTTGAGTTTAAATACAGTCTGGGAAATGTACTGTGTGTGGTTGAGTTTGTATACAGCCTGGGAAATGTACTGTGTGTGGTTGAGTTTGTATACAGCCTGGGGAATGTACTGTGTGTGGTTGAGTTTGTATACAGCCTGGGGAATGTACTGTGTGTGGTTGAGTTTGTATACAGCCTGGGGAATGTACTGTGTGTGGTTGAGTTTGTATACAGCCTGGGAAATGTACTGTGTGTGGTTGAGTTTGTATACAGCCTGGGGAATGCACTGTGTGTGGTTGAGTTTGTATACATCCTGGGGAATGTACTGTGTGTGGTTGAGTTTGTATACAGCCTGGGGAATGTACTGTGTGTGGTTGAGTTTGTATACAGCCTGGGAAATGTACTGTGTGTGGTTGAGTTTGTATACAGCCTGGGGAATGTACTGTGTGTGGTTGAGTTTGTATACAGCCTGGGGAATGTACTGTGTGTGGTTGAGTTTGTATACAGCCTGGGAAATGTACTGTGTGTGGTTGAGTTTGTATACAGCCTGGGGAATGCACTGTGTGTGGTTGAGTTTGTATACATCCTGGGGAATGTACTGTGTGTGGTTGAGTTTGTATACAGCCTGGGGAATGTACTGTGTGTGGTTGAGTTTGTATACAGCCTGGGAAATGTACTGTGTGTGGTTGAGTTTGTATACAGCCTGGGAAATGTACTGTGTGTGGTTGAGTTTGTATACAGCCTGGGGAATGTACTGTGTGTGGTTGAGTTTGTATACAGCCTGGGGAATGTACTGTGTGTGGTTGAGTTTGTATACAGCCTGGGAAATGTACTGTGTGTGGTTGAGTTTGTATACAGCCTGGGAAATGTACTGTGTGTGGTTGAGTTTGTATACATCCTGGGGAATGCACTGTGTGTGGTTGAGTTTGTATACAGCCTGGGGAATGTACTGTGTGTGGTTGAGTTTGTATACAGCCTTGGGACTGTACTGTGTGTGGTTGAGTTTGTATACATCCTGGGAAGTGTACTGTGTGTGGTTGAGTTTGTATACATCCTGGGGAATGTACTGTGTGTGGTTGAGTTTGTATACAGCCTGGGGAATGTACTGTGTGTGGTTGAGTTTGTATACATCCTGGGAAATGTACTGTGTGTGGTTGAGTTTGTATACAGCCTGGGGAATGTACTGTGTGTGGTTGAGTTTGTATACAGCCTGGGAAATGTACTGTGTGTGGTTGAGTTTGTATACAGCCTGGGGAATGTACTGTGTGTGGTTGAGTTTGTATACAGCCTGGGGAATGTACTGTGTGTGGTTGAGTTTGTATACAGCCTGGGAAATGTACTGTGTGTGGTTGAGTTTGTATACAGCCTGGGGAATGTACTGTGTGTGGTTGAGTTTGTATACAGCCTGGGGAATGTACTGTGTGTGGTTGAGTTTGTATACAGCCTGGGAAATGTACTGTGTGTGGTTGAGTTTGTATACAGCCTGGGAAATGTACTGTGTGTGGTTGAGTTTGTATACAGCCTGGGGAATGTACTGTGTGTGGTTGAGTTTGTATACAGCCTGGGGAATGTACTGTGTGGTTGAGTTTGTATACATCCTGGGGAATGTGGGATGTGTAGCTTAATTTGGATACCCAATGGAGCATGTGGAACGTATGGTTGAGTTTGGATTCTACCAAAGGAATGTATAGTCTGCGGTTGAGTTTGTGTACAGCCTGGGAAATGTGGGATGTGTGGCTTAATTTGGATACCCCATGTCGAATGCGAAGTGTATGGTTGAGTTTGGATTCTACCATAGGAATGTATTCAGTCCCTCCTGGATTCCGCGATTCCGCGGTTGCAAAATTTACCTTACCATGCAGAAAAATGTCTGGTCCGCGGAAAACGCGTTTTCTTGCAGAATCCGTGCAGATTTTGCCACTTTTCTGCCGCGGAATTTGCTTATTTTAAAAACTAAGTGAAAACGGACTGACAGCCGAAATGAAAAGTAAAGATAATATCAAAAGTAGGATCGGTTGCACATAAAACGAACTGACATATTTACAGTGACAACATTCTCAAAATAATCATGATTAAAGATACTTTATTAATAAAGCAAGTTTTGGGCATCTTTCAAATAATATTAGATGAACTTGACACTGCAATCCTCAAAATCGATCATTGTGAAAATTGAAATTATTTCAGTTTCAAATTAAATATAAAAGTGTTATGTGTATGAAACAGGAAGTTGTTGGTCTGCATCTAAGTTACGAATGAGAGGAGAGAAATAACTTTCAGCGATTGTTTAATTCTCAAACACAGAGAAAGGTGTGGGTGTTTACTCAAGATGTGATGTGTACTGTCGACGTATATTTGTGTTTGAGAATTAAACTATGAAGGTCTGTATAATGTTTTTGTTGTTTTTCCTAAATGTTGTAACCGCAGAATGTTTTGCAGATTATTGAAAAATAAGGTGAAGAATTTGCTTTAAATTTGCCGCGGAATCCTTAAAAATGTGCCGCGGAATCCAGGAGGGACTGATGTGTAGTGTGCGGTTCAGTTTGGATACAGCCTCGGAAATGTGGGATGTGTAAGTTAATTTAGATACCTTATGGATAATGTGAAATGTGTGGTTGAGTTTTGATATTACCATAGGAATGTACCGTGAGTTTGTATACGGCCTGGGGAATGTGGGATGTGTGGGTTAATTTGGATATCGCATCAGGAATGTGGGATGTAGGGTTGAGTTTGGTTAGTATGATAGGAATGTATGGTGTGCGGTTGAGTTTTGATGCTGCATCAGGAATATTGGAGATGTATCTTAACCTTTACCTTGACCATAACACAATCACGTATAAAGGTTGTTTTTATTGGTCCGGAAATGTCGGGTTTTAGACATAGTTGTCTGTACATCTGTCATGGACAAAACTGACATTTTCAGCGTAAATGGAGTATATAATAATGCATTTCCTGGACAAAGGTATTCTTTAATAATTTAAAAGGGTTGATAAAAAATGCACACACAGACACACACACACACAGAGACACAGACACACACACAGACACCCCCCACCCCCACATTCCCTTCCCCCCACACCCTGCCCCCCACAGACACACACACACACACACACACCGTAAGGGAGGCATGTGGAGGGCGTTCCCAATGACGTTATTTGCCAAAGGTGCGTAATGTCTGTAAATGGCATGTATCATACACCTTGGTCACATTTACGGGGAAACCAGATTATCAATGACATTTACTTAACTTTGAATAGTGATTCATAAATGCATGCTTCTGAGTCCGAATTGTGCAATGACCCTTGCGTTTAGCTTCATTATGATTGTGGCGAGGATTTTGTCGCTTTCATTTGACAAGCTATGAAGATGGGGTACACCATTGCAGTCTGTGTTCTGTTCATTTTCATAACGGATCATTGTCTACTACCGTTGTTGTCGAATTTGAAAGGACCTACTTAAATTATTAGTGTCATTCAAAGTTCGACCGTAAAATGACGTCTTGATAAGGACAACTGAAGGACCAATCTTTTATCTCGAGTTACCTTGTAACTGATATGGCTCGTAACATAACACAAATATGTTATCTGGATATTGCCTACTATGAAATAGGAAGCCCTGGAACCTATCACATAAATCTACACGTCACACGACCGTTTACCTTTGTGATCAGTGCTAGGAAATAGCAAGCAAGGGAAGTAATTAAACTGTGAAAGGACCCATACTACCAACCCTTCGTGTAAACGGTCAGCTGACAGTCTGATTCTAATTAATATTCTGTGACAGCCCAGGGGATATTCTGATTTGTACTGATTAAGGGACGTCACAGTCACTTTGATGAAATTAAACAGACAACTATCTTATGTACGTCGTTGTTCAGTACAGTAATATTGTAAGCATACACACACAATTCATTCTTATATTAATTATTAAGAGACATAGCGTTTAGATATTTTCATAGTCACACCATGAATGGTCTGCATGAGTACAGGCAAACGCGATACGACACAAAAGTATTTTCCTAATGTATGAGAAACTGGAGTGAGTTTTACGCCTCTTTTAGCAATATTAATATTCCAGCAATACCACGGTCAGGGACACCGGAAAGGGGCTCCACACTCTGTACCCATGTGGGGATTCGAACTCGGGTCCTCAGGCTTTATTGGCTACCCCACCGCCCCCTCCAAATATATAAATGAACGTAGCATTGAGGCCAGCACTTGAAATGCAGGTTTCATTTGGCCTCCAAATGTACTACGAAGGTTAAGAGCATTTAAGTTACTGGGGCTTGAAATATAAATATCGCCATTGTTTTCGCGTTTCTTTCTTTCTTCGACACGTCATTGTATCCCATTTGCGTAGACTGATGTTCATGGTGTCGATCACTGGACTGTATGGTTCAGACTCGACTATTTACAGACCGCTGCCGCATACCGTAGGATCGGTGAACGGCAGGAAATATTTCATAGCAGGCAGGCTATGATTTTTCACTCTAAATCGTTCATCATGGTGTTTTTAGATCGTTCACAATTTATGACTATCATGAGTTTGTATTACATGTGTTATCTATGTCTAGAAGGGGCGGGCGATGGTGATTTTAAGGAGAAGCATGTACAATGTGAAGGACAACCGGTCTGCTTGTCATGTACAAAAACAATGTCCAGTCCCTGTTAATGTGTACATCGACCTCCCCAGAACAAAACAGGTTCCCCGACCCCCATCCCGCAACTGACGTAATATCATCATCTCACCCCACCGCCACACTCCCACCCCCAGCCACATAGATCATGAAGGTCCCTTATGAATTTCTACTGAATTCTATTTTGGAGGCAATGTAATATACAAGAACAATATTGATTAACATTTAATTGAACAACCATGTAATAATTCATAAAGGACTGTCACTCAATAACCCCAGCGGGGCTCGCACACTACACATGGCTGGAATATTGATGTGTCAAACAACCAGCCTACCAGCCAAACCAATCATAGACTACATGCAATCCACAACGCATGTCTCATTATAGCAAAACTGCGTCACGTGATATTTTCCTTCATGCGCAGTTCAAGCACCTGTCATCGATAAGGGTTGATATTCGCTCAAAGGTAGCCAAAGTACTTTCACAGCACGCATTGGATACCCCTTCACTCCTTTCAACAAACTGAATCAGTTGCAGGTGACGCCCAACTAGGTACGTACCGATTATTTCGACGGTTTAACCTTAGCCTGATGATGGCAGGAGCGCTATCATTTCACACGTTGGGCCATTGATGAGTATCATAGATATCATTTTGCTTTTTCTTATTTGGCTACAAAACACTTTCGTCGATCGCTGTAATATGTTCAAAATAGTTACAGAGTATGTTTGTGGTGAACATGGCGTCATGTCCCATACACAAACCCACACCTACACTAACGCGACTTTTTTATTCACGACGAGCATTTCCACTATACCGCTGCATTACTGCATGTGTTGTAATTCTAATGTGTTCATTGCAGGGTGCAGTTATGATTTACAAGGAAAAATATTTATGGTTAACACCTACTAGGCTGTTGTGTTATTCCTAAGCAAGTGTCATGCGATAAACTCGTTCGCCAGGTATTCGCCTGTACATAGGACTGGAACCTCCTAGATAGATCCTGTTCAACATGTACACGCTTGACGGCGGGTATTGTCCCGTCCAGCGGCAGACTGATCATTGTCTAGGTGAATAGGGCTGCCTTAAGCAATATTCCGGTCCTCACAATTTGAAGGCAAAACCTATCAAAGAATGTAATGGCTGTGTCGAGTTGTCGTGGATACTCTGTTCAAACACTTCTAGTCATGCACATTGAGGCCGAAACTCAGCGCTAACGTCAGCGGGAGCTACGACGCCTAGCTGTAATTCTGCTGCCTTCGCTTAGGTAATGGAAAAGGTATGATGAAAAGATATCTTCGTATCACTGTCGCGGAGTAGCGGTGGTAGTGTCTTCATTTAGACTATATATTAACATATTTTCTTTTCTTAGTTTAGTTAAAGAAAACCTTAAGAAAAGAAATGACATTTATATTATACAAGTACATCGATATATTTGCCTTACACATTCACGTGCATTCTACGTTTTCGTTAAAGGTCTTAGGACAACAAATTAAGACAACTGGGCCATACTGGAACTATTTTCTCTCAGCCAGTGAGTCTCTCTTCAAATATTCAAGACCATGGTATAGTGTGTCGCCAGGTTTCATTTAAAGCTTCAACGGTATTCTGAAATCTAGACAAATATTCTATATAAGTAAACGTAGGCCACATTTATAGTAGCACTGTATGCCCGGAGGACCCTCTTTTGCCGTCCTTTAATTCAGCCCATTGAAACCGGTCCTTTTGTATGCAGGAAAGCCGAGATTGGTCAGAAGTCGGTCAAATCTGAGGTCAGGGACAGGTACACCTATTAATGGATGGATTGGTCGGGGAACAGTGAAGGGTGGGGCATTCGCCGTACACATCGTGGTGTAGTCAATGTTTGACTGTGAATGAATGAATTCTTCAGCACTCTAGTCTACCTCAGGTTCCCTTCGGCAAAGGGAATTTAGCAATATTCCATCAATATCACGGGGTGGGGGTGGTGATGGGGGAGGGGAGGGGAGGGAGACCAGAAATGGGCTCCACACATTGTACTAATGTGGGGAATCGAACCCGGGTCTTCGGCGTGATGAGCGAACGCTTCATACATTAGGCTACCTCTGTGAGAAGTATGCGTTAGCGCTGTGAATGCAATGTGTATCAGGAGGTGGTAAAAGGTAACATGTGCCATACAGTGATTAAACTTTCTCACATATTCAAGTACAGATTCTGGAATGCTATCACCAGAAGACGGGGCAAGAAGGAGCCCAGACACGTCATGTTATACAATATAGAAGGAATTGTCATCCATATACTCGTCTTAAATAATCACCGATTTCCAAATGCCTCTCAAGAGTCTCAGTTATGTACAGACGTATCCACATCGCAATGAACCTATAATTGCATGTTAACTACTTTGATAGATAAAATGTTTAGTTACAACTTTACGACATGAAAACAAGCAGTTTGATGGCAGTGACCCCGGAAGGGGAACAGTTCTCAACAGTTTCCTCAGAAAAGCACATGCCTCCCGGTCACTATGAATGAAACAAATGTCTTGTAACACATTCTATTTCTGACACGTAGTTACACAATGACACAGTGGAATGCTATTTTATCAACGTCAGCTGTTGTCAGTTTATCACGATTGATAAACAGTGCTATTGCATGAGTAACTGAAGAGGTATTTAACGCGTGCTATCAATGAAATTCAGCTCCGCTCCCCCATCAGTCGAAATTAACGAATACAGTGATGAGGTACTGAGTGATTTCCTTTGATCTATGCGATCACAATGCGACAGCAAATGAGCAAGAACAAATTATTCAATTTGACAACCACATGTCAAAAAACAAACGGAATATGAACATCAAGTTTATCGTTTTAATTTCGGACAAACACAAAGTTTTATTTAATAGAAAAAATAACTTCATACAGATCTGAAAACAGAACATAAATGTAATATAATTTCAACATAGACTTCTCCCCAATATAAATAATTTGCATTTTAGTTTTACTTCTACTTTTACAAAGAATATCCTTATAAACATTAACAATTATCACCGCCTGGAAGGTCCCTAATCAACTCACACATAAACACGAACTCTAACCAAATCTTGGGAAGATGAACAAATTGCAATGGGAAACATTCAAGGCATCGGCTACAGCTGTGTTGGCAGTTGTCATGGTGATTGCACTTATTCGAACATGTTCGTGCACTGTAAATGAGCTTGTCAATATTGACGTTCGACTTTCTGATTTCAACAAACAAAATCCGTAAAAAAAGACTTAACACTTTAAATCCATTATCGATTAAGCATACAGATGTTAACGACTGTGACTGTGAACATGCACAGTGTTATTGATTATATTTGTTATGTTACATATATTTACATATCTCTCAGTGTATGAGTTTTGACCACGCTCATTGTGGATGAATACAGCGCTTTATAAATACTCCTGAATATCATATATTATTTCTATTTGTGAACACGCATCACGTATCCTTTTACGATTATATTTGCACTAGCCATGCCGCTTTTCAGTGTGTTATAACTTAGCATATTGTTATATCACTACATCACTGGCGTGTTTCGGTTGTATAAAGTCTTATGGATGTCAACGTTTTCGTGTTTGGCCAAGGTGTGATCGTCTTGGTATGAAATGGCGTCATTCGTTCGTCAGTGTTCCCATGCTTCGATATCAACGTCGAACTGGGTGTAACCATCCGTGACGTCGATCCTGTGTCAACTTTATGATAATTATAAAATATAAATACACACCCATTATTTCGTAGTGTAATCGAAATATCTCGGTGTAGATATGCACATACATGTATAGATTAGAGGTGTTTGATTAACTTTGAGTCTCATGTGAGGTCTTTGATTCTTGTTATGATGGGAACAGGTAACATCTCGATGGGTTTTCATGACAATGTCTTACTGTGAACTGACATCCATAGGTTCTTATTATTCTGACCTATACGTCTGTTTGTGAAACAATAATGTCGTTATTTGCGTCCATTACTCTTCATGTCGGCGCCATACTGTGGATGGACACATAACTTTAGGGTGTTGTTTCACTCTTCATGACAGCGCCATCTTGTGGATGAATACATGACCATAGGAGTGTTATTTCACTCTTGATGACGGCGCCATCTTGTAGATGGGTACATAACTTTAGGTATGCTGTATCACTGTTGATGTCAACGGCATATTGTGGATGGGTACATAACTTTAGAGGTGTTATATTATTCCTGGGATAAAAAGTCATTGCGGAAAAAGGAGCACAAAAAGTTCGTGATAGATGTAATGGCTTGGTGCAGGTGTACTTAAACAGAATACCTTGGCTCCAAGCCATGGATACAGCTTCACTGAACCGATTTAATAAAACCACATGGTAAAGACCACATAGACCATTAATTATATGGTCTCTGCTTTTACGAACATGTTTAAGGTTAAGTAATTCGTTTTATGCGAATCTGTCCAGCCACCAGAGATACACTGATTAGTTTTCTTTCTTTAAGTTAGAGAAGTATAAAAAATTGAGATGGTTCATATTTTGGCTTTAGATTGCGCATAAACAATGTGTTAAACAATATGTTATCTTTTGAAGGTCCGGGGTAGAATAGATCTTCAGCAACCCATGGTTGTCATAAAAGGCGACAATGCTAGTCGTAAGACGCTACTAATGGGATCGGGTGGTCATCCTCGCTGAATTGGTTGACACACGTCATCAGTTCCCAGTTGCGCAGATCGATGCCCATGCTGTTGATCATTGGATTGTCTGGTCCAGACTCGAATATTTACAGACCCCCGCCATAGCGCTGGAATATTGCTGAGTGCGACGTAAAACTAAAATATCATAAATCTAACCTTCTTCATGTATAACCTTTCCTTCCTCAACATCCTCCTTCCTCTCCTATCTACTTCCCCAACATATGATTTCATATCCCTGTTATAGTTAATTAATTTTGGGACATTTAATCATAATCTACCCGTAGGATCCTGTACATGGCCTGGTCTAGCCTTGAGACGAGTTCCATCCTATGTTTAAATTTATCGCCCTAGGTCAGTATATTCAAATGAGTAACACGTAACAATAAGCAGTTTGCAGCAATCACGGAAATTAGAGGTATTGATGTAGTTCTCTAACATGTATAAAATTGAATTTGAAGTGAATTTTACATAAAAAATTACACTGTTCTGAATATCAATGATCATACCACTTTGTGTGATATGTGTTAACCAACTGATATGTAAAATATGCTCTTTTCCTGTGAGAAAAAGAAAATCTGATTGTAAACAAGGTGAATACAAACAGGTGCGCTACGTTAAAGCAACATTAACTGGTTGGTTTGATGTTCGTTCTGATTCTCATTCGATATATACATGTTCGGGGGCAGGAGGGTAGCCTTGTCATCATGCTGGTTCGATTCCCCACATGGGTACATTGTGTTTAGTCTATTTCTCGTGTCCCCTGCCGTGATCTTGTTGGAATATTGCCTAAAGCGGCGTAAAACCTACTCATTCACTATACTTCTCAGCTTTGTGGTATGATATTCTTCAGTACGACCTTCGCGGCTCAGTGGTTAAAGCGTTCTATTGTTACGCCTAAGACCCAGGTTCGATTCCCCACATGGGTACAATATGTCGTGTCCTCCGCCGGGACATACTTTGCTGGAGTATTGCTAAAAGCGCCGTAAAACCGATTCACTCATTCATTGCCTTGATCGCCCTGAATAGCTGCAAAATTACTGGTGCGGCATTAAGCTATATTCAGTCATCTATTGTCTTGTGGATAGAACTAAAATCGCGTGTTCCTACACGAACCCGGGTTAATGGGTGGAACGCCGGCCTGGGGAGTAATGTTTGCTATTCTAAACAGCGTTTCTGCTGGACTGAACAGGATAGATAATTCAAAGACTGTAATCGGAGTGGGTTATGCTTCTTGACCCGATATGTCGACCCGGGAACCGTTTCCCCTGCCCCGACTCGTCTTAAGTAAACAATCTAGCAAAACTATTGACCCCTACTCATGTTTCAGCGTCACGTGATTTACAGATATGAGACGTGTTGCCAGGGGAACGACCTTTATGGTAGGAATGTTGAGGTCTCGAGACAGATTACTTGGTACCCACGGTTTGCTTGGTTTACAGTGTTAGGTTACATACGAACATACGCTGTAGGCTGTACAGCATATTGTGTGTATTGGTACATGTTGTGTGTGGTGTATTGGTACATGGAGTTGTGTGTGGTGTATTGGTACATGGAGTTGTGTGTGGTGTATTGGTACATGGAGTTGTGTGTGGTGTATTGGTACATGGAGTTGTGTGTGGTGTATTGGTACATGGAGTTGTGTGTGGTGTTGTGTTCAGTGATAAGTAGTATGGTGTGTGGTGTGTGGTACCGGTGTTGTATGTTGTAATGTTTTGCGTTGCGTTGCTTTGCGTTGCGTTGCGTTGCGTTGCGGTGCGGTGCGGTGCGGTGCGGTGCGGTGCGGTGCGGTGCGGTAATTTCATAATTTGAGTCATATTAGGAATCTGCATAAATTGTTACATTTGTTCTAACCTATTAATAAGTGTCTCCGATTACTACTCAATGCCATTTAGAAAATTGTGAAATGCAACATGTATTTTATCTGTGGTTACACGTTTTTAGCAGGGGGGTTCGAATCCCAGATGGGACTAAGCTCAGCAAAAGGATTAGAATCTGTACTTTACTAAGAAAGCGGAATTTCAAGTATAACATACATCTGATTTCTAATATTTAACGTAGTATACATTCGTATACCTTTATCGGCAGAGATGAGCTCGATAGCAAATTTAAACAATTTATCAGAAACAATGTACGGAAATGTTCGTCCCCCTAAATTCGCATGTTCGATACCATCACGTCTTTTTCAAAACTAACCCTTGAGGTCTATGAAATCGTGTAATATCACGATAGTCTTAGCATATACATGAAATAGATAATTTATGAAAATTTGTGTTGTGAGTCATTATTTTTACATTGAACCACACAAATCCCGTATCATATCCCATAACACGTATGGAAAACAAACTTGGCGCTTCTCGCTCAACAACATATTGCTATTTTCCAATTAGCTATTTTCACCAGTATAAAGTTTTGAGAAAGTTTTGAGAAAGGCGATTCTGCTTGTCGTAAGAGGCAACTAACGGGATCGGGTGGGCAGGTTCACTGATTTGGTTGGCACATGTCATGGGTTCCCAATTGCTCAGATCGATGTTCATGCTGTGGATCACTAGATTGTCTGGACCTGACTCGATTATTTACAGACCGCCGCCATAGATCTGGAATATTGCGGCGTAAAGCTATGCTCATCCACTCACAATCATTGGATCACTGACCTTGCAGCCACCAGAGTCACTGCTGTGAACCACAAGCTGGGTCCACATCTTTCTGGTTCCAACATGAAGTCTGTGTTCTTTGAACAGCAAAATACTTACATACACAAGGTGCCAGTTGATATATTTACATTGAAAACAGTTTAGGCTGCACAAGTGCAAGTTAAACGGAGCCCTGCACTGGATCATTTGACCTGTGATGTTATACAGATTGCACTCTGATTGAGACATGGTAAACGATATGAAAAGAAATGAATTCCTACAGACGAGGTTCACACAGATGAGATTTTCTTGATCCCATCGGCCCAAGAATTCCATTTACGATATTTACTTTGATCCCGTTTTCAGTGTACGGTAGGCCTTCCATTATGAAAAAATGTTTTAATGTCGTTTTCGTAACGACAGTCAGTGATACTGTTAATCGGGTGGATGGGAGCCGAGAAATATACATTTTACTTTTCTAACTTGCAAAATTCTCTGTTTTGAGGCACATTAACTACTTAAAATTCATCTATTAAAGAAGTGGAACCTGAATGCATATCACACATAATTCAAAGGGTCAATACAATAAAAATAGTTACTAAAACGTTATATTTGAGGATGTCATTATGCTGTCCTACTGCCGAGATTGAGTTCGACACTAACACCGAAAAGAGCTGATGTATAACTTGTATTTGTATCTGCATGGCGCTGTCTCTGTGTCCATTGTCCAGCAGTGTGACGGCGGAGACACAAGAAATGGGCTTCATACATTGTACTAATGTGAGGAATCGAACCCAGGCCTTCGGCGTGACGAGCGAGCGCTTTATCCACTAGGCTTCCCAACCATCCCTCATTCTGTACGCGGCAAACTCACACTGGACGCTGTTAAGTAGTATATTAGTTACACTTTTCATTTTCAAAATGATCATACTGGTAGATCAATCAATGTACAAACCGGAACAGGGCGTTTTGCTAAATTTTAATTGATTTTAATGACACATGATCAGACGGTAGTTTCTTTTCACTGAATCATGTATACGTCGCGTGACTATTCTAGCACATTCATCTTTCACTGAAATCCGCTTAGTCGGTTTGATACTGACAACAATACTATGTGATTTACGGGCCATGGATCGGAGCTTGCTATCAGACTCAGCATTACTAGACATAGAGCATACAAGACATATACTGAAATATCACAATGGCTCGAAAACCAGACGTCTTTACTTGAAAATTATGTTGACTGGATATACAGCTTTGTACAAATAGTACTCGACGTCATTTACATAGACTTTTAATAAAAACACGTTATTTCAGTGTGGAACGCACAGGTAAATATTCATGAAGTGAGTTTAGGATGGATCTTTGTCAAATATGACAGGCAAATTCGAAATCATATCTGCACTGCGCACATAATTTCAGTTCAGTTGACTGTGTAGCTAATGACATCACATTTATCAACTTACGTACGGTTCCTCAATGTACAATCCAATAGGCCGCCATCTTAAAGGAAGTTCACGGCATTGTGCATGTGTTGATTAAATTGTGCCATTCGATAAATAAACAACTGAAAATTAACCAGAAATTATATTTTGTAGGTACTGTGATTCCTCACAAATGTGGGATCTTGGATTTTACAAAAATTACATTCAGAAAAATTATTTATGCCACACTAAATTAACATGAAGATTCTTAGTACTCTATGTGTCCGAGTACTTTGTGCACGACCAGCATTTGACATGAGAGTAGCGTCCCCTGAATATGGCCTTGACCCTTTGAAAGCATCGACGCTTTCGTACCCCCAGCGAGAGGAAAGAAAAACCAGGTTGTATGTACAACATAGTTTGCCCAGAAACCTTGATAAACTTGTGTTTCTCTTTTATTTGATTAATCCACAGATATATACAGTGCGCGTGCTCTAATGTAAGTGTGCACCTTGGCAGGACTAGAACAATGGCGGCAAATGTGTACATTTGAGGCATTGCTCTTTTTCCCTGAAGAAGAAACCTAATCGAACTTGGCAGTAAACTTCTACTTACTTTGGACTTATGTTGGTGTAAATCTGTTGACGTCAAGTTTTGAACGGAACTTTTTAGTTCAAGTGATGAATATTTCTAATCGACCGGGTGTCATGGCAACCTGGAGATGAAACGACAGGGTGTTTTTACATTCAGTTTATGATACTGATTGACTTAAAGTATTCAGCTATAGGATGACAGCTACGAATTTCAGTTAGTGGTGCAAGTTTACATTTATGGGTAGGACATTCATGATCAACATTGAATGACCACGTACGAAGAATTCAACTGATCACATTCGCATAATGAACATAGATCTACCGGTGGCCCGATTCCCTACAGGACAAATGTATGGTGCTTTTTGTATTTGAAATGACTGAGAATCAAGTGTGATTGATCAAACCGCGATGAAGCCCATCCTGGCAAACAGCATCGCCCAACGACTGTAAGGAATTGGGCCTCGGTAGGACGCGTGAAGATCAGGGTTAGAAGTGATCTTCAGTAACCAGTTTCCGTAAGAAGCGACTGAAGGGATATGTTTGACACATGTCATCTCGTCCCTTTTGCTTAGATACAGCTTTATGTTTTTGATCACCAGATTGACTGGTCCAGATTCGATTTATTTATGGATGGAATAATGCTGAGTGTGTCTTAAAACTAAATTCACTACCCACGGTCTCCAGCATACCCATCAACACCTATCCCCCTCACCACACACACTGTCCTCAAACAACCACTGTTTGTCACAACATCTAATGGCTCATACCATTTTAACACAGTCCACCTGGAAAGACTCTAAGGGTTTATGTTCATGTCTAAAGTTTTGTTTCTGTTTGTTTCAGAGTCCGGGTCGGGACTTACCAACCTGCCATGATGCCCATTCAGTTTTCGAAAGGGAGGCTTTTGGTGGCTTTTACACTAATGTCTTTTATGGTGTTTGCAATGTTCAAATGGACTAATCTCAAGAACATCCAGATTGTCTACATGAACAGTGGTGGTTCACAAGACCATGCACAAACACCTGCACAGACTGCAGCGCCTGTTGTGATATCAGTAAGTGGATTTTCTCATTTGATAAGTTTGTGTTGATCATGATATCAACCACTGAATGTTTGGATTTCCTTGCCAGGAATCGAGGATTCTCAAGTCATACACATGTCCCTAGCATGTTCCTGTTACATATTACATGGGGTCCTTTTAATAAAGGGGCGGTGGGGTAGCCTAGTGGTTCGATTCCCCACATGGGTGCAATGGGTGAAGCCCATTTTCTGGTGTCCCCCACTGTGATATTGCTGGAATATTGCTAAAAGTTGGCGTAAACCTAAACTCACTCACTCACCTTTTAATCAATTCTGGTTGCACTTTGCTGAATAGGTTTGTCTTTCAGGAGTCTTGATTGCATTATTTTCATGTCTTCTGGTTTATTAACAGCCCTGTGCCTTCTTTCAGAAAGCACTCTGACAGTGTTTGCCTTTAACTCAGAAAAGACCCAGAAAAGTTGTCGGTCCTAATCAGAATGTGAAGGCCCTATATTTTAATATGGCTGCACTAAGGTTGCCATAAGTCATTAAGGTAGCCTTATTGTGGGAGATAAGTTAAACCTTAGCAAAGGTTGCCTCCTGAAAGGATGTGTCCTTGAAATTAGTGGCCTACCTCAATTTAGTCCTTAGGTCCATATTAAACCGTCTGTAGCTGAAATACTGGTCAGATCCGTGAAATACTCACCTCAGTTCACTTCAGGGAATGTTTCTACTGTCCTCTGTTTATTTCAGAATCCTGTGTCAGTAGGCCAGCCCATGCCTACGCTCCAGGTGCTGAAGACCTTGGACAGACGACAGCTGTCACAGATATACCACAAGTAAGGTTAGATGAAAAATGTCAATGAAAAGACGAATAATGTCCACGAATGATTTTATTTAAAAGAAATTCCAAAAAGAGTGTATTAGTAATATATATCTGAAACAGAGCATGTGGGTGTAGGCATGTGCTTGTCTGTGTCAGTTGTAACCCAAGTTCGAATGGGTTACAGGAATTGTATACTGTTTTTACAGTAATATGGCAGTCTCCAGTTTGACAGCAGGTATTGTTTAAAGGTTCCAGGTCACTGGACCGTGCTAATCCCTTAAGACAACAGGTGATGCACTTTTTAGTTACCCTTGAGCCGGTGAACACAGCTAACCTAACACCTGAGCTGGTGAACGTACATGAGTTAGTGATTAAATTAAATGTTTAAATCACTGCATTATGGCAAAGGCACTACTTCAGCACACATTCATCACGAATCTCGAGGTGGCCAGAGTATGATGGAAAGATGGACACAAGTTTAGAATGAAAACCAGAAGAGGAGAGACGTGCACTGAAAGTGTAAAGCTGGATTTCCTGCAACAGTCATTACTGCCAACAACCTTATCAGCACCCAGAGGAACATCATCCACAACCATGCCCCAGATCATACAAAGCTGAAATCATATGCCATCCTTGCCAACTTGAGAGAAATAGTCAAAACTGATCACAGACCAGTACACACAATCTAACAAAAAGAAGCTGATATTGCAAAATTGCATTTTTTAACAAAGTTAATGATGACATATCAGTTTATTAGTCAACATGAAACATCTGTTCAGTTGTCTAATGTATGCCTCTTAAAAACTCCAACCCAATAATGATGTATGCTTGTGATATTGTGTACAATGTGATATTTTGTAATGTATTTTGGTAACATGGTGATAGTGCTAATGTTGCATAGTTGTTGTATTTCATAATACTGTTGATGAGATTAATGATGATGATGATGATGATGATGATATGCCATTCACGAAGTAGGAGATATTGGATTCACCCAATGTTGATCATGTTGTCATGTTGCTGACAATTTATTCCATTCCTTTGGAAATGTTTCATCTGTACAGATATATTTCACTTTTTTCCCATTTGCATTGGCATTAGCTAGTGGTATGCTCACAAAATGGAATATCACCTACTGTTGGATGAGTGTTGTTTTTTCCCATTTGCATTGGCATTAGCTAGTGGTATGCTCACAAAATGGAATATCACCTACTGTTGGATGAGTGTTTTTTTTCCCCCATTTGCATTGGCATTAGCTAGTGGTATGCTCACAAAATGGAATATCACCTACTGTTGGATGAGTGTTGTTTTTTCCCATTTGCATTGGCATTAGCTAGTGGTATGCTCATAAAATGGA
The DNA here is from genome assembly GCF_037392515.1 of Haliotis asinina. Classification (NCBI taxonomy): domain Eukaryota; kingdom Metazoa; phylum Mollusca; class Gastropoda; order Lepetellida; family Haliotidae; genus Haliotis; species Haliotis asinina. Next base: position 43,337,435 of record NC_090286.1, read on the forward strand.
ATATCATTTACTTTTTTGAATTGTATATGTATGTTGTAATAATTGAATGAATGAGGTCACAGTGCCAGTTGTATTGAGGGTACTGTAATTACCTAGAGCCATATTACTCAGAGAACAACTTGCCCTGCAAGCTCATTCATGTGTGTCCTCAAATCCTACGTAATCTCCCTGGGGTACACCCGTCTGAGTGCGGTCAAGCGTGATGGTTGGCACAACCATAGAAAGCACCAGGGGTCATCTCAATATTATATTCAAATATCCACAACATCAAACTGAATCACATAATATTAATTTACTTGCCTTCAGTATCATCAAATGTTCAATGCATAAACACAGCTATATCATCATTGTGTAACATGTTATGGGCAGGTCTTCTGTAGGGTTAGGCTCATGACTGCCATGTTATTGACTGTTGTTATGGAGTCTTTGGCAGTGTTGAGTGAGTGATTGAGTTTAGTTTTACGCCGCACTCAGCAATATTCTAGCTGCATGGTGGTGGTCTGTAAATAATCGTGTCTGGACCAGACAATCCAGTGATCAACAACATGAGCATTGATCGGCGCAATTGGGAACCGATGAAATGTGTCAACCAGGTCAGCGGACCACTCATCCCGTTAGTCGTTACCACATAGCGGTGTTGAGCGTGACTAGACAGTAGCTACACAGCGTATGCTGGTGCCTCAAGTTCTCTTCACTGAGTACTTGAAACCACAATGCGCCACCGCGACTGTTTAGTATGAACTCTATGTCAACCTGTCGATTTGCCATTTTGCAATGAAGCATTTTGTCTTTCAGCTTTGCATAGTGTCATATGATAACTAAGCACAGAGTGAACATTTGAATAGTACTAACTTTTGCACTTAATGATCTTCATGTCCAACAATTTAGTTAACATATCTTTGGTGTTGACACTAATTGCTGCTTGAAATATGTTCTGCAGTTTTTGACATATTTTGCTTGTATAAATATTGATAATCCATGTTAATCATTTGTGGCCTGGTGACAAAGTGAGGATATACCACGGTATTCAAACGATAGAGACGAATTTCACTGCTTACTTCAGATGTGAATTAGAATTTCCAAATTTGTCCATCTTTAAGAAACACTTGTTTACTACCAGCCTAAGCGATCTTAAAGGCCTTTCTAAAAGCCTTACTGAATCATATTTTAAGTTCATTTAAAAATGAAATATTCTTGTTATTTATTAGCAGTGTGTATATTTTGTAAATGTATACACGTTTACCTCATGTACCCACGGTTGAGTTTGAGGAACATACCCAGAATACCATTGGAAAGTCCGTAATTACATGATACCATTTGAAATGTTACAACTCCATACTGGGCTCATTAATTATTTGTTCGTTGCCATGGAAACGCTTCTCCTATGGCATTATGAATGTTTTACAACTGTATCAATTAAGGCAATTTGTTCATTGCAAGGGACACGCATCTCCTTTTGAGTTAGACATGAATATTTTACAATTTTTATGAATTCCTGAAGTTTATTAAATGAAATTGAAACTCTCCCCTTTTCTCAATATGTGCACACATCCTTCCTGTGCCAGTCCGTACAATTTATATGTCATGACATGTAGACCGGGTTAGAATTGATCTTCGGGGACTGACTGATCCGGTGAACAGGCTCGTTGACACATGTATGGATGCTCATGATGTAAATCACTTGATCTTCAGGTCAGGACTTGATTATTTACCGACCATTGTCATCTAGCTAGAATATTTCCTAGTGCAGCTGTAAGTTTAAATATAAACAAACAAAACGTAATAGTTAATTATTTTTTTCAGCTATGTGAACAGCGTTCAGTTCTCGTGTAAGAAGAGGGTCAGGCGAGGCAACGTCGGCGATGGTGGCTGGGATGTATGTGAAGACCCTCCCTACAACATCAAGACACCCTGCAATATATACTCCTTTGGGTAGGTCTGGTCGATGCCTCGTTGCCATAGCAACGGTATCCTCACAGTGATTGTTCATCGATTGGCTACATACACGTGAAACCCGTTTACCTTGATCGATCAATATCTTGTCTGGATGCTGATCGTTCCAAGTCAGTGTCGATGCCGTTGCTGCGTACCTGAGAAACTACATTCACACTCTCCACCCCAAAGACCAATGAATAGCATGTCACAGAGACTTTAACCACCCAACCATGACTTTAACAGGTGTTTCGTGTAGTTTGATGGAGGTAGTCAATTCTGATTACTGCACAGTACTACAGACCCGTGCCAGTTATATTCGGACATTTGACGTATATTTCCATAGACTTACATGTAAAATTTGTGTAGCATACGTAATTTTCATGAACGTAATTACGGTAAGATCCAAGTCAAATTTTACATATTTGTGAGGATTTATCTTATCTACAATCACATAATTTCTGTTTGATTTTCTGTTGCTTATTTATCGAATGATCCACAAGTTGACCAACATATGCACAGTTCCGAGAACTCCTTTAACGTGGCGGCCTATGTGACTGTGCATTGTAGATCGATACGTAAGTTGATAAATGTGATGTCATTAATTAAATAGTGGTCAGAAAACTGAAATCATGTGTGCAGAACAGATGTGATTTTACATTTGTCTGTCCAAATTTACAAAGACCCATTGTGAACTCCAATTTATTAATGCTACACTGAAATAACCTGCACGTCAATGGAAATTACGTCAAGTGTCCGAATGAAACTGCAGGGGTCTTTACAAACAGGTGGTCTCGACAAGTTACTATTTGCACCAAAGAAACCGTGCATTGTCCCATCTCTTCCTCCACACAAAACACACTGTTAATAGGTTGTTTCAGGCCGCAATGGTAAGGTCACTGTGACTTTCGTGCTCAAGTAAGTAGAGAGAACTGAGTGAACCTGTTGGACGGGAGTGTCAGCTGAAGCTTGTACTGTCAACCATGAATCATATGTAAAGTGTATGATAGAAAATAAAAAAAGAAAATTGTCGCTGCCAGACAAATTCATGAAAAAACGACCAGTGAGTGAGTGAGTGAGTATGGTTTTACACCACTTTTAGCAATATTCCAGCACTGTCCCTGCCGGGGAACGCCAGAAATGGACTACACACATTGCACCCATATGGGGAATCGAACCGGAACCATTAGTCTATCCAGCCGCCCTGGGTCACATTGTAAGATTGTTTTTCATACTGTGATATCTATTCATTGCTTATTTGTTTTCATAGTTTTTACATTCCTTTCAGGATCAACAACGACTGGAGCTTCGATGACGCAGTAGCGACAGCATATGGCTGCCAGATCCACTCCTATGATCCAAGGTACATTTGTCAATTACTTCAGTGCTCCTCGTATAGTGAGTATGTCAATTTTGTTGAATTTGATCAACTGTGGAGCAATATCAGAAATAGAGCTCACATATGGTACCCATGTGGAGAATCGAGCCATTGGCGTGACGAGAGAACGCGTTAACAACAGAGCTACCCCCTCCCCTCGCCCTCCTTGTTTTGTGTGGCAGTCAACGATCATTACATCGTTACGCAAAGTGATAGACGTGCTAAGCCTGTCGTAACACTATGTTAAAGGGTGGGACTCACGGTCGTCAGAAATTAAATTACCGATATATAGTGAAAAACATGGATTTGTTATTATCTTTAAATCTCATTGTGATATGATTACTTATATTTAAGACAACAACAATTCTTTTCAAGATATCCTTTATCACATCACCATGGCACATTGTATCAGATATTTATAATATATTTAGTTGAAATATCTATAATTAAATCCGAATATCCACAAATACCTCTGTTTTAGAGATCCTTAATGCATTCAAGATATCTTTAATTCCATTAAAATTTCTCATATAATGTAAGAGATTTAAAAAACAAAACAAAACCAAAACAAAAACAAAAACAAAAAACCCCCCAAAACAACTGAAGATATCAGCAGTCTCGAAATAAATGTGAAACACCTCGCTCTAAGCATATATACAGACGTTACCCGATTTTAAAGCAAATACGCCTATGGGCGTTAGGACTTGACCTCCTTTGGGGTCCATTTTAGGTGAATAGGCTCATAGTTTGCTAACATTGGTTACTCTGGCAACCATAAGAGTTGATCTTATATAATAAGAGCAGGTGCCGGTTTACAAAAGAACCTTAGCGCTTCGACTGTCTATGCTAAGGTATGGGAGAAACGATCACCTTAGTCCAGCGGTAGCAGTCCAGTACCTTAATACATACATACATACGATTATTGCAGCACAAGGGATATTTTGTACAACGATGTCCTGACCAGCCTAACCCCCAGCTGGAACCACCTAATCCCTATCAAATGTGTACATTGTGTATATGCAAATATTGTACCCAAGGGTCTTTCTTATACGATGTTGGCATAGTATTGTATTGCCTAGACTAAAGTTAGTCTCTGAAAATATTATTTTGATCATAAGAAATAAGTCCATTTAAATTGAAAAAGAGCCCCAAGTGGACCTGAGCCTTTAGCATTGCGGGGAGCCTGAACTGTGGGGAAAATAATATGGTTCATCGACTGCGAGGCTGTGACTGTCAATTATGTTAGTTTGCATAAAACAATTTAATGTTTATCATTTTTTTCACACATTTTTATTTTTTTCCTCTCAGAAATACAGCTTGGGAAGTATAGCTTGTGTTTATGAGTTGTAAATTCAGTGACACTCGTTCATACAAACCCACATTCTTGTAGTGGACAAATAGATGATCGGGACGCGGCCAAGTCAAAATTATTTTTTTCAAAAGCCAATGAAAAAATGTCACGCGCACAAACAAAAGTGACGCGCCGATGCCCGAGAAACAGTTCACCATTTTTTCAACCTTATGCTTCTCTAACTCACAACAGTATCACATGTATGCTTAAACAATTTACCAGAAATATCAATGTTATCTCACTTAAAGAAAAATGTTATCCCAGTGTTGCAAATATTAATATACCTTAGGATTACATTACTATCAGCCTACTGACTCCCAAGAACTCAATAACGTTATGCTTCCCCAGCTTTGTCCATAGCAATATTACCTGTAATGGTCGTACCAGTTAACCGTAACATTAATATTGTTCAGGAATGATCAATTCATGTATTATCATTGTAGACTGCCACGGCGCCGTTGTACAAAACAACCTTAGCGCTACGACAGTCGTAAGTCTAATGTTGACGTATGGGAGTTACGATGTATACATCGGCACCTTGATCAATAAAGGTTCTCTGCACACAATGCATAATTATACTAGTGGTAGACTGACCTGAATGAACACGAAATATGTTAGACAAATAAAATACCGCGGCGGGTCTGATCTCCAAGGAGACATCTTTGCTTACGTCCGTAGCGGCATAGGTCGACCTGCCCGACAGGTCAGTTGCAAATTGAATATTTGGGCCTAGCTTTTAAGAAGAAGCGAAGCGTGGACAGTATTATCATTGATGGGTCATTCTCGAAATCTGCCCAACGTTTGGTCAGTAGCACATTGCTATGACATTGTTATGTCTTTTGACTTCCTCCTCATGGAATAGGTTTTGTGGAGGGCAAATTTGATTTCGATGTTGTAGTTTGATGCACTTTGTGAGTCTACTTTTTATCATAACATTTTATCAGTCAGTTGTCCAACGCTGATTAATTATTCATATGTACTTTTTCATAACATTGTATTTTTAAAGTAAGTCAAAGTTGATGAAATATCAACATTTATGCCATCAGGTCAGTAGTTAGGGAGCATTAATTGTTGTAAAGTTAATAAAAGTGGGAGTTTTTTTGACAGTTTTTGTTACACCACTGAAAAAATGTTCTTTTAAGCAATTTATTCACAAAACTCGACTGTTTTGCATTGAACTTATGCAGTATGTTGTTTTTCTTTAAAAAATTATAACAAATGTTGTTAAAGAAAAACACCATGAAAGTATTATGTTGCAACATTTTTTGTGTTATGTTTGATCAGTTTTTTAGCCATTGACAAATTTGTAACAAGGCTGACATTTTTGGCGACGTTTCGACATAGATCGATTCTTGCTTGACAACGACATTAGAAACTTCGCTAATACAAAACAAAGAAGTTGTATATTCATAAAATAGTCCTCTTTCTTGATACTTTAAAGAGTTCATTAAACATATTTAATTACTTCCCTATGTGCAAATTATCGTGACTGCATTTTGTAATGTGTGGACCATTCAAAAGAAAAAGAGATAATCCAGTATAACGCTTTCAATTTTCATATTTTTTGTACCGTGAATACGGCCTTTTTTTGAGAATGACCCTGATACACTAACCATTGGTCATCTCTTTTGTTGAGCTGACCAGAATTGTTCCTATTATCAACCGCTTACTGATAAAAAGACTGTTAGGGATCTTTTCAACAATGTCCCATGAAAGGCAAATGTGTTGTTTGAGAACCAGAACGTTCATTTGCGTTCTCAATACTTTTCCCAGGAGGACAGAGAAATATTATTGTTCAACGGGTGGTCTCAAATTACAAATACCCCTCAACCTCTTTGTACATTGCCTGGCAACGCTGTAAAGGGAACGTTCATTTAATTTGCTTTGGTGGGAAGGTGGGTGTACATTTCTTTCTGGACCAGCGTTTAGTCTCATAATATATATAATTTTGATAGTAACAAACAAACCCACTTATATTGAAAATAGCAACGCTTAGTCTCAGAATATATATGTAGGAACTAACAAAATTGAAAAGGAGTCCCAGGAAGACCAGTGATTCGGGAGCCGAGTACATCTAGAGGGCAATGAGGGCAGTGGGGGAAATAATGAGCCGCAGGGACTGTGGGACAGTCTAGTGTCTTCAATCAACAATTTGTTTTGACAGAGCGCCATCAATCAATCTACATGTACTTAGTATTCATATAGTGAATACGAACGACAAACGAAACTATCCATATTTCTGAACACAATCTTAATTAGGAATGGCTTCCCCGTCCTCGCCATGTGAGATACAACCAATACTGTCGCTGTTTCGGCGAATGAATACACTGTGCTTCTTGATTCAGAGCCCGCCTGTGTGCGTCTCCCAGTCCCTTGGCGACAGGTATGGTCGCAATGCTGTATCGATTCAAATGTCTTCATGACAGGCTATTGATTGCTACAACCGTCCAAAACAGCCTCGAGCTCTCAACACAATGCGACCTTGCTTACTCCACCCGTCAACCCAGCGGGCGTTCATGCATTCTATAACAGTCACAAACAGCGTATAATTAATCAGTATTAAACTAAAAACACCTTAAACAGTGTTAGTCAAGTTAGGTTTATTCTTTATTTTGGGCCACATTGCCCATAGTATTGTATTGTATAGTATACAGTCGAAGTCACATGGCCAAAATTTTATTAAGAAGTAATTGAGCTATAGTAAATATTCTTAGCAACTATATATATGTTAAACGTAGTTTTGTATATTTACATCAGGTGTGTTTTATTTTTGTTGAAATCTAGTTTTGCAACAATTTTAGATCGACAAGAAGTATTAATTACGGAAAAGAAAATATATATTACATATAAATAAAACATAGTATTCTATAACATTGCTATCACAATGCAAATAAGTATATTCTGTTAATTATCAATAGCTTGTTACAAAGTCAATGAGAAACAATAATACAGAATACATGAAAACTATATTGACATCTTAATACATCATAAATCTGAAAGTAGTGCAAAGGGTCCTGACATGTAGTTAAGATAGGGTATATTAAACATAAGACATTATAGCATAAAGATTTAATAGGTGGAAGAATGTGAAGTTTCTTACGTGGATAAATAAACGTGGAGTTTATTACATGGCCATGGGATAATTTGTTACCGTGTGTCGTCCGTGTTTTATACCTACTCCAGCTGCCATAGATAAACGCATTTAGTGATAAAACTTATGATAAGGTTGTTATTGTGAACTTGGGATTTTGTCCGATATTTGTCCGCGGTGATAAATGTGCATAATGGATGACCAGTCGCGCGTATGCCACGAAGGTATATGTGTAACGCACGTGATTTGACCTTAAGATATAGACATACAATACAGATGACAGTTCTGCACCTTGGTTCTATTAGCCTTATGGATACTGCTCCCGGATTATGTCCGATGCTCGTTATCAATGTGACTCTTGGCAGTTTAAAACGAGTGGTTACTAGTGGTCAATAACGTATACAGACGTAAAATATTTGTTTATCTTTGTCCGTTTCCTCAATGTTAATACTTCACACTGCTGATTTTATAACTGGTTTGTTATTTATCCATTTTGTAATCTTACGCATGGATGACCCAAGCTACACCCTTTTCACGTGCACTTTCACAAGAAATCTCTGGGAAAAGCGGATTCGATTGTACTGTCATGACTTTATAAATAGCACATATTTGTTTCAGCAGCACTACAGCTGTAAAATGTTTGTAAAGAAATCGCGACTGGGACAGTCAATCCATTGATTGTCACCATGAGGTACGATAGCAAAGCATGCGTTTAATATGAATCACCATGAAAAATGTGTTCTCGAAAAGATGAGCGTATCCTGCCCCACGCTCATAAACATATGCTAAGTCTAGTCCATCATTCACCTGAAGTCACTGATGCATCAAATTTCCAAATGTCCTCCATATGTTTACCATTGAAAATACTGAAATCGTTACTGAGGCCTTGAATGTTGTAACATTGATTAAACAACTTCTGTGCAAGAGCAGCATGGCCCTCTTTGGAATCTTGACACAAAGAGCACGTTCACCTAAAAAAATGTGAAAGTACACATCAAAGGCTGAAGCTGTGGGCATATCGCTCGACTTGACAGGGAAGATGACTATTGAAAAGGTGAAGGTAGAAATTGCAATGGCAGAATCTTAATAATGTATAATGTACATTAAGTGATTTACATGCGTGAGTTGGTAACTAGAGTTTGTACTGAGAGGGCTGACAACGTGCCAGTAATAGGAGTAAAGGGCCACGCCCAGAATTCATCTCATGACCTGTGTGGTGACGTTCTTTGTGAAAGTAATCATTGTATGACTAGCGTCGGGTATGAGTACAGAACCTTATATGAAGCCTCGAGCTTCTGCTGCTGGTTCATCAATAATCCAGGTTTTTCCCCCCATAAATCGGAACCCTGGAGATTTATCAGGATTGCTGCTTTCCAAGCCCATACAAGTCTAGAAAATGTGGAAAGTTTAGATTTCCACAGCTTCTGAAAATGAAGAATGTCGGGCTCATTTTCATTATATATATATATTTGGTTTTATTTTTTTAGTTTATTTTTCTGTTAAATATGAGACTAGTCGCTGGTCTACAGTATTTGTTACAATATAAGGTAGTGAAAAAAACTTGGAAAAACCCCTTGAAATTGGTGGTTAAAAAAATGGATGTATTTAGATAATTATCGATAATCGTTCCCCATATGTCCTCCAATAATGGTTTCCCAACACTTCATTCAGTACTCCCTTGTCAAATCGCGGTACCAACTATTTCTCCGGATTCATGTACCACAATGTGTGAGGAACAGGAGTAGTGAATGAGTACATTTTACGCCTTTGTTAGCAATATCCCAGCAATCTCTTGGCGGGGACACCAGAAATGGGCTTCACACAGTGTGCCCATGTGGGGAATCGAACCCGGGACTCCAGCGTAATGAGCCAACGGTTTAACCACTAGGCTACCTAATGAGGGGGATAAGTAAGATGTTCGTACAAAGTATAACGATGACGTATTGGATGTGTCCACGATTTCACACGGGATCGATATACATGTCTCTGTTTACTCTCATGTTAATGCAGCTTGTAATGAATTGGTTCGGTTCTTCTGTTCCGAAAAAAAACGGGTGTGCTTTACGACAAAAAAAAAGATATAAACCATTCTACAAATCTTAATGTTGTAATGAATCGAAGTCTCATTTTGATAAAGCCTGTTTTGAAGAAAAACCCCTAGTTAAGGTGTAATTCCCAAAGCAGGAGGAAGTGAAGGTTTGGTTTTGGTTTGCCGTTGTGTAAGGATGCACTCAGCAATGTTTCAGCTTTTGTAAATAGTTGAGTCTGTACCAGACAAACCAGTCACCAACAGCTTGAGCATCAATCTACAGTTAGGCTGACATATGTCACCCAGATGCCTGACCGCCGATCCCGTTAGTCGCCTCTTACGACAAGTATTGGTTGCTGAAGACCAATTCTAACCCAGAACTTCACGGGTAACACCCTTTAAAAATTCAAAGAGCATGCCATAATATTTTCATGTGTTCCTCGAGGCACACATAAATACAGAGTAATTGCATTGACGTTCCACGAGAGGTAAATATTCAATGCAGGGTGGTGTTCAATTACTGCTGTTTTGACACTGATGTATGACTACTACCGTATTAGTGTGACAAGTTCACAAGACAATATTCATACTGGGTTCAAAATTTGGCCAGTGAAAATCACACAAATAGGTGTGAAGACATTGTTTTCAGTAACGTTTTTGAGAAAGCAATTCGCGATTATGCGATGGCACCACCAGGTTCCCCCATGGATCCGTCGGGGTCTGCGGGCCTTGGACCAAGGTATCTCAAGCTTTGTTGTCTCTTGGGGGGTCGAATCTCTGCTTGGTCCTGGCCTGGAGTTGTCGTTGTGTAGGCTGCATAAAAAATTAAATGTTTCTCTGGCACATTTTTTTCAATTGACGAGGGCGGTAGGACTTTAAAAAAAATGTTTGATAGAAAAAAGAGTGAGTTGTAGTTAATGAGTTGTAGATTCAGTGACACTCGTTCATACAGACACTCATTCTTGTAGTGGACAAATGGAGGTTCGGTAACGCGGCCAAGTCAAAATTATTTTTTAAAGATGGAAATAAAAAATTGTCACGTGCACAGATAAAAGTGCCCCAAAACATATCCCTTTTTCAATTGTCTTGTCACACTCATATACTGTTACCGGGAAAGGGGAGGTTCGATTAACGACCCCGTCTTACCGCAGCGCGTTATAAAGTGAAACTTGACATTAACCTGCTTGGCGGTGGGCGCAAAGGTAAGGAAACAATCACCTAACATATCAGGGTCAGTGTTTGGGCATTCATTCTATGTGTCTCAGAGGAGTAGCCCTATACAATCGATATTAGCAAACCCCCAGCTCACTTACTCATGTTATGTTGCAGCATGACAAAAGTGCAGGACCACGACAGGAGACCCAACCTTCATTTCCACCGGACAGGCCTCAACTCATCTGATGAAACGAATAAAATGGGCTGGCGCATGCGCACATTTAGTTCTATCCTGAAGGAAAATGGCCACTCGCAGGTAGAAACACCACAATTCAGTTTGCCCGGAATAGTTAAACCCCATCGGTATGCCTGGGCCTATGGTCTCAAATACAGAGAAATTAGAGATTGATTGATGGTATGGACGGTAGTCGCCCCTTACTGAATTTTGAAATGAGATGAAATGAGAAGTATTCATTTTTAAGCATAGTCCAAACAGCACGTTTTCCGGTGCAGTGGAATTTGGTCAATATTTGGTCAATTCTTATCATATGATTCATCATACGTTTCAAAAAGAGTCATATGTAACTTTGACTTATGACTCTTTTTGAAACGGTGACAATTGATAGATTAATACAAATATTAATAAAACAAAGGAGTTAATATAACATCACAAATTACCTATGACTCTTTTTGAAACTGTGACATCATCATATGATAAGAATGTAAACAATTGTTAGTATACATACTGCAAATAAAGTGTGTATGTGTGCTGTGAGGTGTTTTCTCACATGAAATGGATGAAATTGTTTGGAACTTATTTTGTTAACTATTTTGAGTAATCTGTTATCTTTCAGGCAGTGATCGACCTACTTAAGATTGACATTGACTATTCCGAATGGTGGGCATTTCCAGAGATGCTGAAAAGCGGGGCTTTGAAGAACGTAAAACAGTTTTGTTTTGAGATTCACGTCAAGCTGAGATCTCACCCAGAGCCGGATATAGACAAGTACCTGAGAGGTCTGGAGCTGCTGAGAGACTTCTATAATGCCGGATTTAGGATATTCCATACTAATAAAAATATGGATGCCAAATACAAGTCAATGTTTGGCATGGAGCGAACAGGTTGCCATGAGATTTACATGGTGCACAATGACACACGGACTTTTGGGTAAAGATCTGGTGACAGAGGTAAAGGGCAACATCTCATGCATTTAGGTGAAACAGCTCTCATCTCAGGTCTCTTGAAAGATTAACAAATTATATCTGGCATTGTCCATAATTGCTATTTTTTCTTATTAATATTCTGTTGATAAATGAGGATCATCCTACTGTATCTTTCCCTCCATCCTCCATTACTGTTTTGGCAAAGTATTGATTCTAGATGAAAAACGGAATTATTTGGCAAATTCGATGCATGTCATTAAGAAACGTTCTTAGCCTCCAGTCACACATAACATTCCTTTACAGGATATCACGGAAAAAATGTTTTATGTTGATGCGTTAACAAGTACAAATTCACCATATTACTAAGTACATATTCATCATGTTACTAAGTACATATTGGTCATCTTCGCATTTGATGACTCACACATTCCCTCATTGTAGGAACCATAGGTAGTATTCATTTGAAAGATCAGTACAGACATCATATTCTGCGTCATATGGGTTGATGATCACACATTAGATTTAAAGACATTGACTACATAAAGTAACGAAAGAACAATTCAACCATCATCAACAAATGTGCTCAAATATCTCATATTGTGATATTTTGGTATCTGAGTGGATTTTTAGTCTTCACTGAGTTACAAGAATATGAATTCATAGCGATGTTACCATACTGAAGAGAGTTTAGGAAATCTCATTTTCTACTCAAAATATGCTGATTTGTTTATATTCCGAATATTTACTTTTCCTGGGTTCATTTCATTATTCACTGAAGCATGTGATTATTCTACGGTATACATCGTTGTAGGATAATTTGAATATAATGTGAATCTCGAAAGTGGCTTTGAGCTTCATAGTTCTATGCGTTTACCATCTTCCTTCTGCCCTGAATTTGTTCCGACGTGAAATAAAGCTTTCCTGTCTCAATTTTCCATGTGGCCTGGAAACGTATGTAATTGATGGGATACTAAATACTCATACCCTTGCAGACTTATGAATTGACTGATCACATTCATCTTTTAACATATGCTTATATTTGTTATACTTATTTAACAAATCGTATGGTGGTTCATTGAAAGTCCAATGCCTAGCGATCTAAGTTTTGCTATTTATTAAACATGTTGTACAATTACTGAAATAACAATTTTACTGTTTATGTTTTTATTTAATCGTTTTGGCATTTCTGATGTGTTAAATGCTCAGAAAAAAGTGAAAATGTCATATTCAGTATATTGTGACATATTGTAGCACCACATCACACATGTTCACGTTGAAGATCCTGTTTGTGATAGGGATTGTCCTAAGGGGCGATTGACGGGATTGGGTGATCAGGCGCTCAAAAAGCTTGTCCATGTCACAGTGCCGACATCTATATCGATGATCATGTTGTCCATCAGGTTCGATTATTTGCAGATAGACGTAATATAATTGGAATATTGCCGAGTGCGTTGTTAGAAAACAAACATTCCAAGATGCATTATACGTAAATGCCCATGTTGCATTTCTGTGCTCATGTTTTAACTGCATGTGTTTTTACCGTTTTATCTGACGTTTTTGGTTTTGATTTAGCATTGATTTGTCCTCTGGATCTTACAATGAAATGACATGTTATCATTCATGTGGTTACGAGATAAAGGTGCTAAAATTTGTGTTAGATTTGTTTGTAATATGATGACATTTCTATAATATTGTAAAATTCAGTGATTGTTAGCTTCTCCAAATTACATATTACTAGTATTATTTGTTATCGTTTGATGCAATTCATCTTAAACCTCTTTAACCTCAACTGTGGTAAGGCTGTTGGACTTCTAGTCCCGGCTTCATACATCCTGTTGTGATATGTACTGCTGAATATTGAACACTGGCAAACAAGGCAAAAACAGTACCCTCCAAAACCTACATGTGTCTTACTGCAGTGTGTGATGTCGTGGTGTGAGTGTGACTTAGAGTGTGAAATTGACTAAATTTCATACTCGATGTTTCGGGTTTTAGATCAGCAGATGTTCGCTGGTCCATCGGGGTCCATGGGCAGAGGTACCCTCGATGTTTGTTTAAGTTTCCCTTGAAACATAATTTTCCTTTTCCGTTATTTGCTCACGATGAATACGTGTTGAATGAGATCATGATGAGAGGACTACTCAGCATATAAGTGTTGGATGTTCTTGGTATGTGAAGACTACTCGGTGTATAATGTTGAATTATGTTATATTGTGAAGACTGTTCTGAATGTATACATAATGAGTGATGTTATAATGTGAAGACGGTACTCAATGTACAAGCGTTGGATGACGTTATGTTGAAACCATGCTAAGTGTATAAATGTTGAATGATGTTATAATGTGACGACGGTACACAATGAACAAGTGTTGGATGATTTCATGTGAAAACTGTACTGAATGTAGAAATGTTGAATGACGGTCTAATGTGAAGACTGTAGTGATTGTATAGGCGATGGATGATGTTACAAGACTGCACTGAATGGACGGATAGACCATACATCACGAAACAGCAAAAGAAAAAAAAGAAAAAGAATAAGAGGGTAACTTTCAAAAATAAATCAGGCAGACAAAGCAAAAACTGTAGTACAGTATTACTACTTGTGTTTTGACGAATTTTCATGTGAATTCAACCATCGTTCCCTTTGGTGCCTTTCTGTAACGAATGAATTATGTCATGGCAGGACAGAGTATGTTTTATGTTTAGATATTTATAACTAATTATGTTGTATATATGAATTTGGGGGTATATCGATTGGCATGTTCAGATCTGATGTTTCGGTTAGTGGTGGAATAAAACATACTTTTTCTTACTTTTTCAAGCGTCGTGTTGACATTATTTCAGTACAGCATTGACATCGGTTTCACGCCAAAGTGTCAAAGTTTCGTATGGAGGTGTTTTCCTTCTAAACCATGACCATCCAGATCTCCAGATTCTGTCCTAACTTTTCCCAGACGATTCATTAAAGACGTGAGTCTAACGTTACGTTTTTGTTCAACGTTTCTTTTTTCAAATGTTCTGTCGTTGGCAACCATTCCCCCTCATGTTGGGATTCAGTTTAGACTGGTTTGTGTCAAACATTTCCCTGAAATTCAAATTCTTCCTACGTTTCTTTTTGCAAACGTTCTGTCGTTGGCAACCATTCCCCCACATGTTGGGATTCAGCTTAGACTGGTTTGTGTCAAACATTTCCCTAAAATTCAAATTGTTCCAACGTTTCTTTTTGCAAACGTTCTGTCGTTGGCAACCATTCCCCCACATGTTGGGATTCAGTTTAGACTGGTTTGTGTCAAACATTTCCCTAAAATTCAAATTGTTCCAACGTTTCATCGTCATGTACCGCGCCTATATCTGCACTACATTTCACAAAACAAATGGGTCCAACTTATCCTTGTTTGCCAGAAGCTGTTTTAAGTTCGAGGTCCCTGAGATACCATGTCCCAGTTAAGCATGAATACCCAACTGAAACACAATCGTAAGTATACTAACTCCGAGCTGACCAGGTCTTCTTGTACCCATTAATTCCAAGCGCCAAACAGGTACAATATTTTGACGTCTTATTGGTAAGACGCGACCTTCCGCTCTCTTGACGAACATACTATCCACTACACCACAGAGGCAGAGCCGTACATCGCAGCCTTACCACTGACTATTTGCCTGGCTGAATATCTATTAACAAATTTTCAGAATTTGATTAAGATATATCATTTACACGATATTGCATGACCGCGTTTGAAAGCATGTGACAGCTGCCCGTGCAATTACGTAATATAATCGTTATTCAGTTTTGATATCAAGGTTATGCAGCTTGGCAAACCGGATCTCACTTCGTGTTTGCATATCATATTTTATACGCAGATGCTAGTTGACGCAAATTGACGAACGATTTCACTTGAGCTAGTCGATACCGAGGTGTCCTTGATGCCCTGGTGGTCCGGTCTATAACAAATAAACTCGGTAGAGTTATTTCCCTTGCCTGTCCCAAACGCCGCCGGCACCTCCTTCCACAACACATCCGAAAATTACTAGTTTGTATGAGATGTACGGAAGCGTAGTAGGGCCACGATGGGTTTTTTTTAGTCTCATTATCTCCTACATAGGACTTTGTATTTCCTACGTAGGTCTCAGTATCTCCTGTAGGAGATGATCGATATATGTTAATATGCATTATTCAGAAATGGTCGACTTAAATCCTCAGACACGCAAGCAGTCTCCTGTTTCACTGTTTCAATCACTGTTAGAGTCTACAGTCATGTATTCCATTAGAGTCTACCATCTTGTGATCCATATACTTTAAGAGTTTCCTTCATTATTAGACTTGCGTGTTCAACCGATTGCTGCACATTACTGTCATGTGTTGTACAGAGTGTTGTACTTTACTACATGTATTTTGCGTTGCATGTAGTTCATTGTTATATGTTGCACTTCGCTGCACTTTACTGTTATGTGTTGGATATTTCAGACGTCGTTGCGTATGAGTCATTATCTGCGTGCACAGGCGTGTCTTAGACCAGCGGTGGCAGTCTATGCCTACATATTTTCTTACACTTGTACAAGCAACTATTATGACAGTCTATTGCCATTTGAATTTCGTATTGCTTTCAATTGCAATCAATTCGTTTTCACCCCAGACAAGTCAACCTGAAAACAATCACGAGAAAACAAACAGCAAACGAGCGTTGTATCCAAATCCAACCTAGCCCCATCTGAAGACAAGCAAAAACCTAAAGAGGACGTGAATTTCATCTCCGTGTCTTTCCCTTTACCAACAGCCCCTCTCCCGTTCTCTCTCTGCGAAAGAGTGAGTGTGTGTGTTTGTATATATGTCTCTCTGTCTCTGTTTCTCTGTTTGTCTGTCTCCCCCCCTCTCTCTCTCTCGTTCTGTGCGCGCGCTCGCGTGTGTGTGTGTGACTAACACAAAACTCGATAACTGCAATTAGATCTAGGTCGACGTCACCCAAATGTAACACACACAATAACACTGTATAGTAACACTGTGTTAATGTCGTGAATATTCACTGACTTGCATTTCTATTACCTAACGTCCTGCATGACCAAACATTTCTCAGCTTAATGTATCTCTTCATCCGTGATGCAAGGCGATGGGGTAGTCTAGTGGTGAAAACATTCGTGACCCAGGTTCGATTCCCGACATGGGTATCATGTCTGAAGCTTGTTCCTAATATCTCTGGGATATTGCTGGAATATTGCTTACAGCGACATAAGATTACACTGACTGACTTACTGACCACCTCACCACTATCCCAACCATCACCTCACCACTATCTCCACTGTTACCTCAAAACTGTTCCCACCATTCCCACAACACTCTTCCCACGATCACCTCATAACTGTCCTCATTATCAACCTCACCACTGTCCCTGCTATCACCTCACCACTGTTCCACTGTCATGATTACACGATGCCATTTAGAAAGTGGTCAAATGCAACATCTGTCATATTTAGGATTTCACTTTCTTAGTAAAGTACAAATTCTAGTACTTTTTTGGTTGAGTCCCATCCGGGATTCGAACCCGCACCCTCAGAGTCAAGCACCTGATCACCAGCACACAAAGTCAGCCGCCCAGCCCGCTAAGCCACCGCAACTTCCACAAAATGAAAGTCGTACAACTGGTAGTCTAGACTGCGTACTTTGTGTACACCTCTGATGAGTGTAAATTGGCACGGCTCCCAAGCAGTCTAGACTACAAAATGACTTTGTGTTTTGGCGATTAGGTGCCTGACTCTGAGGGCGCGGGTTCGAATACCGGATGGGACTAAATCGAAAAAGTACTAGAATTTGTACTTTACTAAGAAAGTGAAATCCCAAATAGGACATACAGTGTTCCCAGAAATTATTGAGAAAATCTTTGTTTTTTTCTAATGATGCTAAGATTGGAAAAAGGGCTTTCACTATGCACTAAGCATACTAAATAAGGGAGACAACTCTTGAAGGCTTAGCAGGCAGCTCATTACGTCGGCTTCCTGTGTTGACATGTCAGAATTTACAGCAAGAGAGAAAAGAAAGCTCATTCTAGATGATTTTGAAAGGGGTGAGGCTGATGCTAAAGTGTTAGCTTGTAGACATGGTATTCCTCTGTCTACAGTATACAGAACTTTGAAGAATATTCAAACAGGAACCGGGATAGAGCACAAAGCAGGGGCAGGTCGGCCTAGGAAATTCAGCGTTGTGGATTGCCGAAGACTTGGGCAGATTGTGAGTAGGGGCAAATTGAAAAGTGTTGAGAACATCAGAAATGAAATGATTAGCAGAGGAAGTCCTCAGGTATGCAATGAAACAGTTAGGTAGGAATTACAGAGACATAATTGGGTGAAAAAACGTGGAATTCCCTCGCCGTTGATGAAAGATGCGCAAAAGGAAAAACGTTTAAACTGGTGTCGGGCTCATGAAAATCAAGATTGGGATAATGTTTTCTTTTCGGATGAAAGTTCTGTTTGGCTTTTCCCTAATTGTGTGAAAATTTGGACCAAAGATACTGTCAAACCTATCTACCAGCGACCAAAACATAGCCCGAAGTTTCAAATGTGGGGTGGCATATCGGCTCGTGGAGTGACGCCATTGTGTGTTTTCACGGGAAACTTGACAAAAAAAAGATACGTTGACATTCTAAACGGTCACCTTCTTCCGACAGCACAAACATTGTATGAAGATGATTGGATTTTCCAGCATGATAATGACCCAAAACACACTGCGCGCTACACAAAACAGTGGTTGTCGGGCGAAAATGTTCAAGTTTTAGACTGGCCCAGTTACAGCCCAGACCTAAACCCAATTGAGAATGTGTGGGGAGTCATGAAGGACAGAATAAACCAAAAGGGACTGAGAAATATTGAAGATATGAAGGCCGAGGTGGTCCAATATTGGGATACCCTGTCACACGATTACCTACAAACTTTGATGGGTAGTGTGCCTAGGCGTATTCAGGCATGCATTGCTGAGCGAGGAGGTCTAACAAAGTACTAAAACAAGACTGAGACTGTAAAAGGATGATGTTTTAACATGTTTATGTAAGTAAAACGCCAGAAGTTAGTAAACGTAATGAGTTACATGATGCAATATGATTCTCAATAATTTCTGGGAATACTATATGTTGCATTTGTTTCACTGCCACCTCTTCACTTTCCTCACTATCACCTCACCACTATCACCACTATCACATGGCCACTGTTATTACCATCACCTGACCACTGTCACCACTAACACCTCACCAATGTTACTACCATCACCTGACCACTGTCACCACTATCACCTGACCACTGTTATTACCATCACCTGACCACTCTCCCCACTATCACCTCTCCACTGTTCCTACTATAACCTCACCAAGGTTCCCACTATTACCACACACCCCCACTCCCCCGTCACCACTATCACCTCACCACTGTTACTACTATCACCTCACCACTGTCAACACTGTCACCATTATCACCTCACCAATGTTACTACCATCACCTGACCACTTTCCCCACTATCACCTCACCACTGTTACTACCATCACCTGACCACTGTCACCACTATCACCTCACCACTGTTATTACCATCACCTGACCACTGTTCCTACTATCACCTGACCACTGTTCCTACTATCACCTGACCACTGTTCCTACTATCACCTGACCACTGTTACTACCATCACCTGACCACTGTTCCTACTATCACCTGACCACTGTTACTACCATCACCTGACCACTGTTCCTACTATCACCTGGCCACTGTTACTACCATCACCTGACCACTGTTCCTACTATCACCTGACCACTGTTCCTACTATCACCTGACCACTGTTCCTACTATCACCTCACTACTGTTACTACCATCACCTGACCACTGTCACCACTATCACCTCACCACTGTTACTACCATCACCTGACCACTGTCACCACTATCACCTCACCAATGTTACTACCATCACCTCACCACTGTCACCACTATCACCACTATCACCTGACCACTGTTACTACCATCACCTGACCACTGTTCCTACTATCACCTCACTACTGTTACTACCATCACCTGACCACTGTTCCTACTATCACCTGACCACTGCTACTACCATCACCTGACCACTGTTCCTACTATCACCTCACCACTGTTACTACCATCACCTGACCACTGTTCCTACTATCACCTGACCACTGTTCCTACTATCACCTGACCACTGTTCCTACTATCACCTGACCACTGTTACTACCATCACCTGACCACTGTTCCTACTATCACCTGACCACTGTTACTACCATCACCTGACCACTGTTCCTACTATCACCTGGCCACTGTTACTACCATCACCTGACCACTGTTCCTACTATCACCTGACCACTGTTACTACCATCACCTGACCACTGTTCCTACTATCACCTGAGCACTGTTCCTACTATCACCTCACTACTGTTACTACCATCACCTGACCACTGTCACCACTATCACCTGACCACTGTTACTACCATCACCTGACCACTGTCACCACTGTCACCACTATCACCTCACCAATGTTACTACCATCACCTGACCACTTTCCCCACTATCACCTCACCACTGTTACTACCATCTCCTGACCACTGTTCCTACTATCACCTGACCACTGTTACTACCATCACCTGACCACTGTTCCTACTATCACCTCACTACTCACAGTCTATTACCCCACCACCGTCCCTACTATTACCCCACAGTGTCTCTACAAACACCACTACTGACCCCACTTTCATCCCACCACTGTCCCACTAACAGCACACCACATCCCCACTATTCCCCCCTCCGACTGCCCTCACTATTTCTCCCTCCCACTACCCCCAACTATTACCCTCCCACTCCCCCCCACTATTACCCCCTCAGACTGCCCCCCCCCCACTATTACCCCCTCCCACTACCCCCCACTATTACCCCTTCCATTGCCTCCCACTATTTACCCCTCCTACTACCACCGTCATTACTTTCCCCACTATCACCTCCACCATATATTTGCATTTACATCTTTGATTCGCCTTATCAAATAACCTACTAGTGGCACTGAGTTTCTTTTCAGAAGAATACTGAAGCTTACACAAATCTTTCCCGTCACGAGATATACACTGGGGGTACACCCGTCTCGGTGACCATACTTAAACTTACTGACATTACGACTTTAATTTCGCGTTGGCGATACAAAGGGTGTGATGTTTTACTATACAAATAACTTACAATAGGTGTTACATAAAAACTGACAGTGACTTATAATCGTTCTGTGAAGTAAATCGACAATTACCGCGAATGACACCTGCTCGTAATGGCATGCCTTGTTAAAAGCAATCCCCCTGTAAATCCCGAACAAATCGGAGGCAGCTTAAACAAGTGTTAAATAGGTTCCGTAAACAGGAACAACAAAAGGATTACCCAAGATTTGTCAAACAAATGTGATTACTGTTCGTTATCCGCCCCTTAGCTTCAGAATATCTTTCTTAATTCTGTTTTGATTGGAGCAGGTTGTCTGGGCTGTCTCACAACCCTTATATCGATGCAGAGGCCTTTGACATTTTATCTGTGATCTGCACACTGCGGACATTATTTTAGTGAATTGGAAGGATTGTAGAAGAAAGTCGTCATGTCACAACTTGAGGTAATGTTATCGGAAAATCTGACTTAGATTTTATGAGTGACATTCATTGTGTTTCAGTCAAATGCAGACTGAATTATAATCTGCTTGCAGTGAAAACGTATCGATGAATTTCACTTTAAAGATAAAAGGAAATCACGTAAAGTGAAATTAGGATTGCGATACCTCATAAGCTTGTTTCCAATCGGTATTATTGGTTTGTATTAAAACGGGTAAGTGCACGAGATGGGACACATGCGAGGTACGTGATGAGCGTTGAATGTTCAAACAAGGTAAAATTATGAGGACTCATCTTAATTTCACTTTATTTTATGTACTTTTTTGTTTAAATTGAAATTCGTCAGTACGTTTCGACTGCAAACAGATTATAATTCTTGAGCTCTTTGCTTTCTCAAAGTAAGCTTGTCTGACAGTGTTTATGCGTGCGTGTAATATTATATACAGTAAAAGTGTTTCATATCAACCTGAATTACAAGTGCACGTCTCTTCCCTCTATGACTTTTGTAACGAAAATGAATTACCCACCTAAAACCTAGTATAAGATAAACTGGAACTTGTACTTCAACTGTTATGAGCACGTCCATGGGTTTGCGAAGATTGGATTTTCATGTCATTGAGTACAATGAAAAGAATAGGTTGTTCGTAGCCTTCACAGCTCTTCATATTTTCTAGTCTCATTCCATCTTTTTCCGTTAAATATATTTTGTTTTAACACATGTATGTTATACTTCATTAAGGCATCTGAGGCATGCATCTGTTACGAAATACGTCAACACATGACTACATTTCTGACAAAAAGTATATATTTGCACTGATCACAACTGTATACACACTGAATATATTTGGGAGAATCATCTCGGGTGAAATGAATCTAGGCCTTCTGCTCTTCAAGTTCTACTGTCAAGAATCATTGGTGAGACAAAAAATATTTCTGCTACAAATGCTATATAGAGGTGTAAACTGTTTTATATTTAAAGTAAGATTGGTAGGTTTGTTGGTTTGTTATTTAAGGACGCACTCTGTAAATGATCGAGTCTGGACCAGACAATCCAGTGATCAACATGATGACCTTCGGTCGAGGCAGTTGGGATACGATGATAAGTACCATCCTTGTCAGCGAGTCCGACAGCGATCTCATTAATCGCCTCTTGCGACAATAGTTCTAACCCGGATTTTCACGGGTTTTGGTGAAAGAATGTTCATGAACCTGACAAAAGGTATAAAGTGAGTGAGTGAGCTTAGTTATACGTTTCAATTAGAAATCATGCCTGCAATATGATACGGGGGACGCCAGAAATGGACTTCACATCATTTTCGCATGCTGGGAATCGAACCCTGGCCTTTTGCGTGAAGAGCGAACGCTTTAGCCACTTGGCTACCCCACCAGCCTCAAAACGTATAAAACAAGAAACCAATGCAGAGCAGTATTTTAACACCAAACACAAACATGCTCCTGCAGAACAAAACGGAGCTTTGGGTACCCCAGTAGTTAAAGCGTTCGCTCGTCACGCAGAAGATACGGATTGGATTCCACATCACGGGTACGATATGTGAAGCCCATTTCTGATGTCCTCCGCCGTGACTTTGTGGGAATTCTGCTAATAGCGGCGTGATTCCAAAATTATTATCTCTCACAGAGCATAACAGACACATTTTCAGTACTGATTAAAATTATACTGATCAGCTGAGATACTCAATCATGCAGTTATGATGGTTTTCTTTCAGCAGAATGATACGAACACAACCGATGCGGATGGTTCGGCTTCAGTGACTGGGATTTCAGTGGGCGTGCTTGCTTTCATCATCCCTGGTCTTGGTGTGGAGAGCGTGGCGGTAGCTACTGTCGCCCTCGACTGGCGGAAGAACAAATCGGTGGCAAAAGATCTTGTTCTAGCTCTAATCGTCACAGACTTCTTCGGAATTCTCAACATCATCGTTCATATTATAGTCAAAATCAACTTTTCCACAACCGACTTCTTTTGTTACATCTTTGATGTCATACAGGTCTTGACCTTGCAAGTTTCGGGTTTCATAGTCTCAACCATGGCTATAGACAGAACCATGGCACTAAAGGCGCCACTTTGGTACAATCGTAATATGACAGGCAACGTTGTCTGGATTATTCTCTTCGTGCAAATCCTTTGTTCACTTTTCATCTCCATATTTCCATTCATTGGATTAGGATCTGTCTGGACAGTCACAGTCGTAAACGGAGTGAAAGTGGAAGTGTGTGGTCTCTTCAATTTTGCGCGACTCAGTGACAGCAGGGAAGGAGTGTTTACTCTGACTTATAGTACAGTTGGTGCAGTGTTCCTGGTGGTAGTCCTCTCTTGCAATGGGTTGGTGATCAGGGAGATGAAGAGGATGCAAAGAGTCATCCCTTGGCCCAGAGATATTCCGCGCCAGGGGCCAGAGTTTCGCATGACTAAGGTGTTGTTGGCACTGTCACTGACGTTCGTCATGTGCTGGAGTCCGTTGATTGTAAGACCAAACATTTATTTATATTCGGTGAATGGGTGTACTGGAATTTCCTCAGTACACAATATTGTTAAGATATGAAAGGGCTGAGTGATTCCTAGGAAGAACCTCTAAGCGAGCTAGGGTTGATTCAGGCTCTTTCATGCGACCGCAAATAATTCATATATACACATCGTCATAAATATTGTCCCACCCACATTTTTTCACTAAGTAAAACCGGATCTTCCACCTCATAAAATGGTGCTTGGAAAAAACCCACATTGAACTGTTTCAATGGCCTCATGGGAGCGTTTAGTCAGAATGTTGACAAAACAAGACCGAATTTGAGCAGTTGGGGTTTAAAGACAGTAAACTAAAGATAATTAAATCACCGTAAAATAAGGTGAAATACAGTATGGCTGCCGGGATCGTTACCGCAGACACAAAACACAGTTCAGATTTCATTAATGTCGATCCCACTCATAAGGTCCACAATGATTGGCTACCTCACTATCTGATGTAACCGTCTCGCACATGGATAACAGTTTCTACAAGCCGTCTCATCCTGGTCACTAGATGTGTGATCCTCTGTTGGGGAATCGGCACCACTCATCTTGTAATGCATGGGTCATTTCCTGAAGGCTCTGAAATGCAGGATCTCTTGATCTCACAATACGTTTCAAAATGTTCCTCAAATGCTCAACATGATTCGTGTCTGGACTTATGGCTGGCCATGGTAGTGTCAATCAATCAAAATGTATTTCAGTACTTAAAAGGCCGCAGGTCTGTAGTACATTTAGAGCTTACATGAGGCGATAGAAGTCATTTATAATTTCTTCTCTGTAACAATACTTTTTCTTAGTCTCACAGCGAAGTAGATGTACATTGCCAGATTCTGCTAATAATGTGGTTGCATCTCTTAATAGTGAAATTTATGTTCTTACTCTTGGGTGCTGATAAAAGTGTGGGCTTAGGGAGTTTGTTCGTAGAGTCGTATAAACAGGGGAGATTAGAAGAATTGTAGTTCATTCTCGACAATATTCATATAATTACAGAACTGTCATTTTCTGTTTTCTCTTTGTATACCTGTATACCTGCCAGTTTCAATAATCAATTCATGGGAAGAGCTACGGAAACGATAGAGAGCTATACGAAATTGTTTTACGTCGAATTTTGCTTAATAGGCTTCAAAATTTCCATTGATTAAACGATAAGAATTTTGTGGATAGAAGTAGTGAAGACTGAAAATACATATCTTTCATTCTCTGTGTAAATGATATGAGAAAGTAGTGTCTCAATGGCATTGTGTTGGAGGTGCTCAACAACATCTCGAGCACCCGTAAAGGTCCGGGGTAGAATAGGGCTTCAGCAACCCATGTTTGCCATAAAAGGCGACTATGCTTGTAGTAAAAGGTGTCTAACAGCATCAGGCTCGCTGACTTGGTTGACACATGTCATCGGTTCCCAATTGCGCAGATCGATGCTCATGTTGTTGATCACTGGATTGTCTGGTCCAGACTCGATTATCTACAGACCGCTGCCATATAGCTAGAATATTGCTGAGTGCGGCGTAAAACTGAACTCACTCACCCGTGGTGTGGCATTATCGTCAATGAAGTCTGGACGAGTGGCGAGGGCATCGTTTCGAAATGAGGCACAACGGCATCGTCCAGAATCATGTTCTGGTACCTCGGTCCATTCAGTGTCCCGGGAATGAGGTCAATTTTGCAGTCATAGGAACATCATATCCACACCATGGCGGATCCACTCCCAAATGGAATATCAGCCTCTCTGGCCCTCCGGTCTGTATGGTGCAGCAAAAATCAGCTTTCATGGGGCCAGTGGGTCCTTCTAGATGTCCCTGGTTCCATCGAGCACGTACTTGGAATATGCGTAAACGGGCGTGGTGGTGCTGGTTTGTGAGAAGTGGACGTGTGATTGGTCGTCTTGAGAGGGCGAGCGAGAATTTCAGCGTGGCAGAGACACGCAATATGGCACTGCACGTCCAAGACAAATGTGCTTCCCATGTGTGCTGCGTGTAAGAGAAACTTGCTGATGTCAGTAGGATATTTCTAACAAATTTGGAAAAGTCATAAAAAAACTAATATAATCTGTTAATAATGGCATACTGTTTAAATATTGTTAATGTGATGAACGTTCTATTATGTAACACTTCATGGATGTAAAACTGTTTTTCTTTCAGGTCTTACTATTCCTAGCACAGGCGGGGGTAAACACCGACAAACGGGTCAGGATCATCGTGTTCGGCATCGCATCCCTCAACTTCTTTTTCGACTCGGGCGTGTATCTCTTAATGAATAAGAAGTACAGACAGAATATTACCAGGATATGTTGTCGTTCACAGTCTAGAAATACGTCTGCAGGACCCAGTGTACAGAATGATGGTTGAAGTGGTGATATCGTTCCAGTGGACGGGTTACATGTTGATGGGATTGTAGCCATGGTGATAGTGGGGACGTCGTCATCGTTGGTATTCCGTGTTGTGGAATTGGTAGCCATGGTGATAGGTGTTGACGTGGGAACGCCGTCATTGTTGGTGTTACTTGTTGTGGGAATAGTAGCCATGATGATAGTGGGGCCTCGTCATAGTTGGTGTTACTTGTTGTGGGGACAGTAGCCATGGTGATAGTTTGGGCGTCGTCATTGTTGGTGTTACTTGTTTCTGAATAGTAGCCATGGTGATAGTGGGGGCGTCGTCATTGTTGGTGTTATTTCTGTTGAGAGTAGCATTCACAGTGCTTGTGTGGGATGGTTGTAAAGGGGATAGTGGTTGATGTGTTAGTATTATTTGTTGTGGGGATAGTAGCCATGGTGATAGTTGGGGCGTCGTCATTGTTGGTGTTACTTGTTGTGGGAATAGTAGCCATGATGATAGTGGGGCCTCGTCATAGTTGGTGTTACTTGTTGTGGGGACAGTAGCCATGGTGATAGTGGTGACGTCGTCATTGTTGGTGTTACTTGTTTCTGAATAGTAGCCATGGTGATAGTGGGGGCGTCGTCATTGTTGGTGTTATTTCTGTTGAGAGTAGCATTCACAGTGCTTGTGTGGGATGGTTGTAAAGGGGATAGTGGTTGATGTGTTAGTATTATTTGTTGTGGGGATAGTAGCCATGGTGATAGTTGGGGCGTCGTCATTGTTGGTGTTACTTGTTGTGGCGATGGTAGCCATGGTGATAGTGGTGACGTCGTCATTGTTAGTGTTACTTGTTTCTGCATAGTAGCCATGGTGATAGTGGTGACGTCGTCATTGTTGGTGTTACTTGTTTCTGAATAGTAGCCATGGTGATAGTGGTGACGTCGTCATTGTTGGTGTTACTTGTTTCTGAATAGTAGCCATGATGATAGTGGGGCCTCGTCATTGTTGGTGTTACTTGTTGTGGGGACAGTAGCCATGGTGATAGTGGTGACGTCGTCATTGTTGGTGTTACTTGTTTCTGCATAGTAGCCATGGTGATAGTGGGGGCGTCGTTATTGTTGGTGTTATTTCTGTTGAGAGTAGCATTCACAGTGCTGGTGTGGGGTGGTTGTAAAGGGGATAGTGGTTGATGTGTTAGTATTATTTGTTGTGGTGATAGTAGCCATGATGATAGTTGGGGCGTCGTTGTTGTTGGTGTTACTTGGTGGGGGGATAGTAGCCATGGTGATAGTGGGGTCCTCGTCATAGTTGGTGTTACTTGTTGTGGGGATAGTAGCCATGGCGAAAGCAGCTGAGGTGGGAACGTTGTCAGTGTTGCTGCTACATGCTGTCGATATGGCATCCATTACAATAGTTTCTCCATTAGGGAAGTGGCCAGAATAGGTGTTACCTGTTGTTTGTGTGGCAGCCATGATGACAGTGGTTGCAATGGAGTCGGTCGTCTAAATGTTAGTGTTACATGTAGTGAAAACTATTCAGTCTTTCGTGTTGTGTCAAAGGTCTCTGACCTCTCTGACATACACGGTTTAAATAACAACTAGTTATATACGTCACTGAAGTCAACTGTCACAATGGGTAACTTGTCTGCAATTCATATCCTGAAACAAATAGATCAAACATAGCCTATGTAACTCAATAATATATGTAACAAGTCCATTTGGACTGCCTTTTCTGAGAAACGAAGAAAGTCTTGCTTGACTGTATTTTATACAGAAGAAGCTTTTTTATGTTTAAACATTCCATTACAGAGGCAGGTTGTTAATCGAAGTGGCTATCAAACACCATACCTAACAGAGGCTATCAATTTGTATTAAAACACTTGTCTGACTACACATGTGTTTTTTATCTGTGTTTCAATGGCATTATACGAGTTTGTTTAGTAGTTTTGTTATATTGACCATGTTTGTGAACATTAACATCAGTCCACCTATTACCATGACTAACTGTACATGACTATAACACGTAAGTGATGATCCGTGAACATCCGCGTTTGAATCGATCTTAAGGCACCGTGAAGACACAAAACATTGTTGACTTCGTTTCTCAGGCTGCTGAGGAGACAGTTTAAACTAGCGCTACGTCACCCAAATGTCCGTGTGTCACTGCGCACCATGTAAATCTCATGGCAACCTGTTCGCTCCATGCCAAACATTGACTTGTATTTCGGAATCATATTTTTATTTGTATGGAATATCCTAAATCCCGCATTATAGAAGTCTCTCAGCAGCTCCAGACCTCTCAGGTACTTGTCAATATCCGGCTCTGGGTCATGTCCCAGCTTGATATGAAGTTCAAAACAAAACTGTTTTACATTTTTCAAACTTCCACTTTGTAACATTTCAGGAAAAGCAAACCACTCCGAAGCTTCAATGTCAATCTTCAGTAGATCGATCGTAGCCTAGAATAGAAAAGACATGAACGGAATTAATGCAGTCGAGGAGATATATAATGCACATTGTACGGTGAATGTACCCCTTCCCATTACAATGTTCATTACACGTCCATTACCACGAAACACCTGTTACGGTAATAGTTACGCTAACATTTTGCTTTCATTGTATATATGGTGTTTAACACTGAGCACAGCAGTATTCAGTCTATGTAACTCTACATCTGTTATTGATAAATTAGATCTGAACATAACCGGAATTGTCCACAGTGAATCGATTGGTATCTTTAGGTATCGGCATTACTAAATGACGTGAAATTCCATGATATTAAGGTTAAAACTAGAAATTTTCTGGAGGGGGTGGAGAGGTGGAGAACTGAGTTGCTGTTTGCAACAGATGTCGTAATACCTTTATTCGGAATGATGAAAGACGTCGCAATATTTATGCGTTCAGTAAATATTGTAGAAGAATGTTGTGCACGTCTACATTCAGGAAAATCTTCAGTAACCCATGTTTGTCGTAGAAAGCAACTAACAGGATCGAGTGGCCAGACTCGCTGACTTGGTTGACGCATGTCATCGTATCCCAGTTGCGTTGATCGATGCTCATGTCGTTGGTCACTGGATTGTCTGGTTCAGACTCATATTTTTCGGCATAAGTTAAGTTAGTAATTGAGTCTGTTATCAGGACGTGTCTTTTGCTCTTAGCCCCGTGAAGGTCCGGGTTAGAGTATTGATCTTCAGTTACCCATGCTTGTCGACTAACAAGATCGGATGGTCAGGCTCGCTGACTTGGTTGACACTTGGTTGACACAAGTCATCGGTTCCCAGTTGCGCAGATCGATGCCCATGCTGTTGGGTGCTCACTGGATTGTCTGGTCCAGACTCGATTATTTAGAGACCTCCACCATATAGCTGGAATATTGCTGAGTGTGGCGTAACACTAAAGTCACACGCTTAGTCACTTTCGGGTCTTACACCATTACCATGTTGATGAGGCGGTGCTGACAAACCTAGACACATGATAACTGGGGATTCGAACCTACATGATAGCCTCAAGGTACTTTCTTACAGTGAATTCCTACAGCATAGGTGTCTGAGCAATTGCAATAAAACTTTAAACTATTTCGACGTTTTGTGGTTAATACATCAGTTCTATAGAAACACCTTTACTTTGGTCTTTCTCTTAGACTTATTCTCATGTCGCGTGTTGCCATGGTCACTGGTCATAGCACTGACCATATGTTGCAGTTATTGTGTCCAAATGTTCCTTTTTAATTCATTTTACGTGATTTCTTTCACTCAAAATGCGTTTACCGTTTTAGCACATCTTTGACAGCGTCAGATACATCCGTCTTACCTGTGTGTGATTATTTTCCTTCAATATGGACGATAAGGTTCGTATTCGCCAACCCTTAATGTTTGAATTGTCGCTAGAATTAAGGCCGGTCTTATGAAAATGAATGTTACTCCTCCTGTCATGGTCTGATACTCTTGTCATGCTGAAACAAAATATTTGCAATGAATATACAAAATGAATGATATGAAGTAATAGATTGACTCGTGTTGGTGACTAGAAACATCCCAACATTGAGTTTTATGGGAACAATTATGAGTGAGTGAGTTTAGTTTACGACTGACTCAGCAATATTCCGGCTATACGGCGGAGGTCCGTAAATAATCGAGTTTGGACCAAACAATCTAGTGAGTGAAACCATCAGCACACTAACACATGCCAAGTAGAAGTTGATATATATGTGAAAATGTGAAAATGAAACAATGTTAACACAACGTTTCACATCGAGGAAATAGCTGCAATTATCTTGTTTCAGTATCTGTCATCTGAACATATAAAGCTGTTGTCATGCCTGTCCTTGATACGGAACGATACACAATATTCCAAGGCATGAAACATTTGGAAAAGTCCAAATACATTCAGCACAATTAAAAGGGATGTGTTGGGAATACGTGAAATACATTCCAAAGCATGAAAACGTTTTGAAAAATGACAACTATCTACATTTCAAACCTAGTTATTTTGGATGGATCTACAACTTTCAATACCTGTTGCAATTAACACTAATACTATAACACGTCACAATTTAATTCTGGACTCACAATAGTCCAGAAACTCTCCGCACTGTGGCCACTCTCTCACAAGAGATTTGGCAAACATAAACATGCAGCTATTATGAATATGTACTAAGGATGAAAAAATGAAAAAATATTTTTTCGAAAACTCAAAATTTAAACTCGCTCGCCCATGGGCGTGCCCATGGGCGAACAGCGGACCATGGACAGGCCCATGGGCGAGAGTGTTGTATGATCAAATATACTCAACAAACAAAGTTAAGGATCACCCCATTTTCAATATTAGAGTATTTACTAGTTCATATTGTGATCCATATAATACTTAAATATTGAATACTGGGGTGATCCTTATATTGGGTTGAGCATATTTACCGTGTTATAAGCATTTCAATGTATGACTGAAAACAATCTGCAAATCCCATCGCAGTCCACACGACATTGTGGACACAGCAAAATGTGATGAGCATATCTTTCGGAGGTATAACTCAGTGAGAAGTTATAAGTGCGCTCAAGGTTTCTCAAATGTCGGAAACACGGCAAATATTTATGAAAGCACAAACCTTGGGTCATACGAGTGGACATGGCAGCCATATGCTGTAGCTACTGCGTCGTCAAAGCTCCAGTCGTAATTGATCCTGAAAGAGGTATGGTTTAACTGACAAGGAGAATACAGTACACGCGCACACATGCACGCAAGCATGCATACACACGGACTCACAAACACAATATGGCACATACAAAAATGGATTACAAAAATGATGCTCTGAGCGAGTTGCCAAAACTACAGCAATAAAGCTCCCGACAATACTTACGTCACAGTTTTATTACAGTGTAGAACTGCTGGTGGTTTTTCAATATTAAATGTTCGTTGCCCATTACACTATCAATGATGGTGCATTATGGATGTAACTAATCATCAAAGCTTGCAACAAGACATTAGCAGTTTCAACGCATGAATAATGTGATCAATGTTTTCCAAATGTTCCACAATTATCTGGAATGAATATAACAGACCTACCCAAAGGAGTAAATATTGCAGGGTGTTTTCATTCTGTATGGAGGGTCTTCACAAACATTCCATCCGCCGTCAAACTTATTGCCACGTCTGACCACCTTTTTACATGAAATCTGTACGTTGTTCACATAGCTGAATGAAAAATCCCAAAGATTATTTATTGTGTCTTTGTCGTGTCTGGCTGATCATTAATCCAGGTATGCTTCTTGGTTGGACGTTTATTCCTCCTGACACTGACGTTGTTCTGCAGATTTATTTGGACTGGATGTGTTCTGGCTGCCTTTGTTACAAATCTTTATCTGATTCATTATTTTTTGAAAACGGGACATATTCATGGAACGTTGTACCATAACGGCGCTATTAATTGCAGATCATGAGCTTATTACATGAGTGAGTGAGTCATTTTAGGTTTACGCCACACTCAGCAATATTCCAGCTATATGGCAGTGGTCTGTAAATGATCAAGTCTGGACTAGATAATCCAGTGATCAATAGCATGGACTTTGAGCTAGGTCAGTGGGAACCGATGTTAATCGCAATCAAGTGAGCGAAACTGATCACCCTATCTTGTTAGTCGTCTCTTACGACAAGCATAGTCGCCTTTTGTGGCAAGCATGGGTTGCTGAAGAACTCAACCCCAGATCTTCTCAGGTCTTGCTAGGTCGTAGTTACGAAACTCTATGCTTCTTACACTAAGAGCCTGTAGGGACACTATGACGACAGTGTATACTTCAGTTAGTGGGCCATATCTGCTAAACTCACTCACTCACTCACTCAAACACAGCTCGTTATGTCATGTTAAAACCTAAACATTTATATCAGGATCCCCTTGTTATAACGCTATGCTTTTATCAATGACTTACGAATGTTGTAGCGCTACGAACGTTTTGTGGACCAGGGTTGAATAATCGGGCCGAACAAGAATATGAACCTGTGATCAATTGTTATAGACATGCTTAAGGGATGAAGCTGTTCCCAATGAACTATACCAAACTGATGCGATGTGACACATTGATTCGTTTAACACTTGCATTTAACACTAGCTCTACGGTCGGTGATAACAAAGCAAGGCAAATATGAAGGTGAACCTTGGAGTCAAGCTCACTTTTAGCGGATCATTGCCCGACGTAGGGACGCTCCTAAGGTAGAAACTTTCCCCCTTTTGACCAACAATTCTCTCCTTATCGATGTTTATCGAACTCTATTCCTATTACTTTTCCGATCGCAATGGAAAAATAACCATACACGATGGTATTTACAAGAGTTCCACAAAATCAAAGTTTTTTATTTATTTGTACTTACTTGTGGTATATCTGTGACAGCTGTTCTCTGTTCAATGTCTGCAGTACCTGTAGCACAGGCATGGGCTGTCCTACTGGCATGGGATTCTGAAATATCAAAGAATGATGGTGACAAAATCGGACAACATGTTTGATCATACCCGTGGCGTTCAGTATCATGTAAGAGATCAAAATCAGAGACATTCAATTCCAAGGGTGTGCCACCTTGATTTTGGAAGGTGATGTTTCTTACTTCTGTGAAACCTATAAGCACTGGTGGGGAAAAACAGACGTAGTCTAGGAGAATCGGAATCCTTGATCCAAAATGCGTAACTCCGTGCACCGAATTTGACGATTAGGTCTCCTGTGAATAAAAATGACTAGATCTCCTGTGAACTGGAGGACCAGGTCTCCTGCGTCCCGAGATATTGACAGGTTATTGGTCAACTATCATCTAATCCTATCTGCACTGACGCATTGCTGACATTAAATAATAA
This sequence comes from Haliotis asinina, assembly GCF_037392515.1. Lineage (NCBI taxonomy): Eukaryota > Metazoa > Mollusca > Gastropoda > Lepetellida > Haliotidae > Haliotis > Haliotis asinina. The sequence continues at coordinate 43,371,315 of NC_090286.1, forward strand.
AGAAAGTTGTATATCATTAGAGCTTCGCCCGTTGTTCATCACACCAACTTCTAACGGCTACTCTTAGAAGTTCAAGTATGGCCGCCACATAACGAGAACCGGTGAAGGTAAGCAACACCCCAGTTCCATTTATCTCTGTTTCAGCTGAGGCAGGACGTTACGTTTACCAACTGGTCAGCAATTTAAATAACATATGCATGCATCAGCACAATACAAGCAGTTCTGTATGTGAATGTGTGCGCTTACGGAGAAAAGACAAGTTGTAATTAACCACAGTGTGAAAGAAAGTGATATGATCTTTATGTTTGAATGACACTACCATGACAGAAATACTTACACCGATATTTGCTGTGTTCCTTGATGAATCGTACAAATTTATTCTCACAGTTTTCCGATATGTCCATATGAATATTAAGAACGTCATAATAATCGTCAGTGATGCGAGAAAAAGGACGAAGAACCGAAAACCAATCCTTGACATCCTGCCTTTACAAATGAACTCCGCTCTTTCAAACTGAAGTCCAATTACTTTAAAAATAGCAAATACCAGATCCCAGATCGACACCTCTCGAGCGGATGTCACACAAAACCTGTCAGGTACAAATGCAGCCATTGAACAGCAGGAATTTATGCGCCATACTTGCAAGGAACTCGCAAAGGAACTGCAACATACACTGGCCCATTAAGAGCACAAAATATTGCGCAGCAATACAACCAACCTTTGTGGGGTTATTGATTTATGCTCACGGGATGTTATAGCAGTTTATGACTGTTTTCATTCACAAGAGGGTTTGGTTCTCCTTGCACAGTCAGGCTCGTTATGTTCATCGTCAACTTGCTCTCTCTCTCTCGCTCTCTTTCTTTTTCTCTCTCTCCTTAAAGGAACAAACTTCGTTATATAGCTGCTCGAAAGGCACCAGGGACTTCAAAGGCATTAGACAGGTGGAACTTGACTCGAACCTTTCCTGAATCTTCCCTATCACACTGTATCAAACGTGACCATGACAACCTGATTAATGTCATCAGCTGTAGCTTTTTCAAAATGGGACAAGATCGGGTTTGTTGGCAGGAAATGTTCTTTGATTGTATAGGAACTTATTCCAAAATAGCTTCACATGCTGAGGGTCGTTTACAACGATTCGCGTAAGATGTTGTTTTTGACAAGTAAGAATATCTTCTGACAAAATGTTTAACAGTCGCAAAGAATTCACTCCATCGCCGGCACTTCATCAGTCTTGTCTCTAAGAATCCAATTTTGGCGATTGTGACTGGTTCTGAGCAGCAAATAAAATGGTGGATTGGTTTTCCAGATAACTTCTACTTAGATGATCAACTCTTGACTGACTTGGTGTACCGTCCATCTGTATATCGCTATGAACAAAATCACTTGAACTTTGATACTTGTATCTTGTACAACAACCTGACTGTAATGAGCTGGAATTCCTTTGGCAAGCTTTGGTAATTTACCCTGAAATTCTTCACCAGAAGAACAGTAAAAAGTTAAGCGCAAAGGAACACAATGAAATGCTATCACGACGGGCATAATCAAACCACAAACTCTCGTTAACTTTATGTTAAGGACAATGAGAAGACCTAACAAGGTGAGCTGTGCTGTCAAACATGATCGTTCTATAGAGGAATGATGACTTTGGATGTCTTGCTTTATCCACTTAACTACTCTTCAGGCCTGGCATAGCAACCGTATTTGTGGTTTTAATCGTGAATTTAGCTTAGAATTTGTTAGAATTTAGCTGTTAGTTCCAAATTTTCTCTTCCGGGAAATTTATCTTCAATCAATATTTTGTCATGAATTTGGACACATCTAGAGCTTGTCTCGAACTTAAATTCCAAAGATCTGATGTTAGAATTGATGATATCCACTTGTAACTTGACCGATCATTATAAAAAGAGTTCTTACGTGATGGTCACTTTTTATGCATGCAATCCACCGAAAACGGATAACTCCTTTAGGAAAACGAGCAGTAAGCAAAGTAAATTGATCCTGCAATATATATCCAGAAGAAACAGAAGAAGAAGAAATATATATATCGCAGTGACGTTGATGTTCTTTCTATATTCTTTTGGACAGTATTTTGTCACACTGAATATCCATAAATAGATCTAAATATCAAAAACACGAAGAAAGGCCCAAACCACGGATCAGTACTATTTGCTCCATCAAAGTCCTGTAGATACATCTGTTCTTCTTTCTTGTTGGATACCAAAGATCTGCAAACGTCCTGGCAAGGAAAGATGGACTGATGGTTCCTGTTTCTTCTTGATATGTGGTGGGTTAGTGGGTGAGTGAATGAAATTTGACGTTGCTTTGATAGTTGTCAAGTCATGTTACGGCGTGTCACCTTAATGTGAGAAGCGGTGTAGGTGTTAGACCTCGATGAAATCCACTTCGAACGCGTAAAGTAATGACACTTACAACAACATAATCGCGACATTAGAGATTTCTTGCGTCCTAACGGGGTAGCAATTCTGTACAGACATTTGTCACGCCGTAGACAGATGTGCTCCCCGTGTATGTCAGTACAGTAGTAAATTTGAAAAAGTTGTCAAAGACTAATATACCCCCTTACCAATAACATATTGAATGTGTAAATGGTGCCAATGTGATGAGCGTAACACTTAACAGCCGTGTCACATGTTGTGGGTGTGGTTGTCAAGCTGATAGTGGTTGTAGTGGAATCAAGCATCACAGTGCTGGTGTTAGATGTTTTGGAGTTCGTTGTAAAGGTGATAGTGGTTGTAATTTGGTCACTCGTCACGGTGTTGCTACATTCAAAACCCTAAAGTACAAACACTTGTGGCCTCGTCACAATTCATCTCAAAGTTTATGTTATGTTTATGCTGGCACCACACAAACACGGTTGCAATCTCTGCATATATTTCCCATACTGCTGAGAACACGTTTACAAGACGATTTAAACAGTAAAATTACGAAGTCACCCAAATGTCCTTGAGTCACTGCGCACCATGTAAATCTCATGGCAACCCGTTCGCTCCATACCAAACATTGACTTGTATTTGGCATCCATATTTTTATGTGTATGGAATATCCTAAATCCGGCATTATAGAAGTCTCTTAGCAGCTCCAGACCTCTCAGGTACTTGTCAATATCCGGCTCTGGGTTATTTCCCAGCTTGATATGAAGTTCAAAACAAAACTGTTTTACATTTTTCAAACTTCCACTTTGTAACATTTCAGGAAAAGCAAACCACTCCGAAGCTTCAATGTCAATCTTCAGTAGATCGATCGTAGCCTAGAATAGAAAAGACATGAACGGAATTAATGCAGTGAAGGAGATATATAATGCATTTTGTACGGTGAATGTACCCCTTCCCATTACAATGTTAAAGAAACATCTGGTACAGTAATAGCATTTCTACCATTTTGCCTTCATCGTGTTTGTTGTATGTTTTTGTTTTTAACACTTCACCCGGCACTACTCCAGCAATCTAACTCATGTGGCATTATTTATGAATTAGATCTGAACATAACCAAAACAGCACACCGTGAACCCACTAATATCGTTTTAGAATGACGTAGAGATTGAGTGAGTGAGTGCGTTTACTCAGCAATATTCCAGCTATATGGCGGCGGTCTGGTGTCTGGTCTCGAGTCTGGACCAGACAATCCAGTGATCAACAACATGAGCATCGATCTGCGCAAGTGGGAACCGATGACACGTGTCTACCAAGTCAGCGAGCCTGACCACCGCATTGTCGCCAAGATATTGAGGATTAAACCATAGATACATTACATTTGAAGTGAATAGAAGGAACTTATTATAAAGATGCAAAAGTAGAGGCGATTGTTAGGTCAAGACTCGATCGTTACCGTTGGGGGGAATGATAGGATTCGGGCTTCAACCACAAACACGTTTAGAAAACAAGTGATTTATCACTATCACAATATTACATTGCATTCTCCAGTGAGAGTGATGAGAACTATTTGTCAAATATGATACTGTTTGTAAAAAAACCAAAGGACAAGTGTGTTTTAGTTATAGGGATGTTCTGTTTCAGTGTTTGAAAATATTTTTGAAACAGAGTGTGTTCTCAAATGCCAGGCGAGCTCGGGCGTACATGAGAAATAGACACAACTAAAATAGTTACAGACTGTTGCACCTGGATTGACTTACTATACCCAAAAGGTTATTTGTCTGTTGGTTGTTTGGGGTCACACTCGGCAATATTTCAGCTATGAATGATCGGGTCTAGACCAGACATTCTTTGACAAGAGATCAACAGTTTGAGATACGATCTCCGCAACCCTGATCCTCTCATAGCTTCAGTTCTCTATGACTACATGGCGGCACACACATCCAAGTGAGTGAGTGAGTGAGTGAGTGAGTGAGTGAGTGAGTGAGTGAGTGAGTGAGTGAGTGAGTGAGTGAGTGAGTGAGTGAGTGAGTGAGTGAGTGAGTGAGTGAGTGAGTGAGTGAGTGAGTGAGTGAGTGAGTGTGTGAGTGTGTGTGTGTGTGTGTGTGTGTGTGTGTGTGTGTGTGTGTGTGTGTGTGTGTGTGTGTGTGTGTGTGTGTGTGTGTGTGTGTGTGTGTGTGTGTGTGTGTGTGTGTGTGTGTGTGTGTGTGTGTGTGTGTGGCCTTGTGGTTAAAGCGTTCCCTCGTCACACTGAAGACCCGGGTTCCATTCCCATGTCCAACCACACTCACTCACGCATCCAAGTGATGTAGTTAGATGTCGGGCTCAAAATGTGCTGCATGCAGATTGACAGTTATGCAGTATTTGGGTAATAATGTGGCCACTCTCTGAATCTTTACACAGAGGTCTAAATATATAAAACGGCCAAGGCGTCTTCTTTATTTCAAGTTCAGATGGGTAAATCTGTGGAAGGGAACTGGGGTTTGTTGTTTATAATTATCTAACCGTATTCCACAATATACATCACTGAAGGACAAGTTGAATCATTAGCATTTGACAATCGGTGAAAACCCGAGTTTGATTCATTTACACAGAGAAAGTCATCCGCCTAGAGGGGAGCACAATTGGCGCTTATTGGGATGCCTTTGTGTTCTGTTTTTAAATGTTTACTCCCAAACTTTACCAAGATCTCACCGACGAGAATGTCCAGCATGTGACATATTGTTTTCCTAGTACACGAGAGCGGATTTGAATCCTAGATGGGTCTCAACACAACAAAAGTATTTAGACATTTTGTGGTTATTATGCCAGCTTATTAGAAACACTTCGTCTTTCCCTTATATTTATTCTCATATCGGGTGTGCCTATGGTCACGGGACATATCACTGATCACATTCATTTCACATGGTTTGTTTCCCCAGATGTCAGCGAATACCTGTTATGTTCTAGCATGTCTTAGATAGCGTAACACACATCCGTCTTACCTGTGTGTGATTGTTTTCCTTTAAAATAGACGAGAAGGTTCGCATTCGCCAGCCCATGTTGTTTGATGTGTCGGTAGAATTAAGGCCGGTCCTATGAAAATGAATGTTGCTTCTCCTGTCATGGTCTGATACTCTTGTCATGCTGAAATGTTTACAATGAATATGCATAATATCATATGAAACATAGTGATATACACTTGAAATTAGCAGGCGATCGTGAACTACTGAGTGGGATCAACTAGCGATAGTCTATTGCTATTGCAATAGCGATAGTCTATTGCTACATACTATTGCAATAGCGATAGTCTATTGCCACATACTATTACAATAGCGATAGTCTATTGCCACATACTATTACAATAGCGATAGTCTATTGCCACATACTATTACAATAGCGATAGTCTATTGCCACATACTATTACAATAGCGATAGTCTATTGCTACATACTATTACAATAGCGATAGTCTACTGCGACTTTGAAGTCTCTTTTGATAACTGACATGAAACCTGAAACCCAAATAAAATTAAAAATTAACACGTAACAGGAGTGGATAACGAATGTGGATTACAAATCTGCGTCCCGTGTCACAAACCTCTCGTATTGTAAGCCTATTGTAAGATCTCCTAAGTTTTTCTCGTGGCATTCGTACCTTCGTACGCGTAGCCAGACCTTAAGCAGTATAAGCATCAAAAGGTCATTTGGACGTTGATGACAAGGATATCAGCATGAGTGAAGATGAAACCATCCAAAATTTCACATGGAGGAACGCCTGTAATCACACTCTTTCAGTCAGTATCGGTCATCTGCACATTGAAATACGTGTCCTGGCGATCATTGAATGCTACATTCCAAGGCATGAAAACATTGACCCTGTCCAAATGTAAACTCAAGTAAAGTTGGGACGGACTGAATGCATTCGGCAAAATTAAAAGGGATGTATTGTGAATACGACATGGTCACTTATTTACTGAGTTATGAACATTTGAGTTCTCACGGCAACATACGACGAGCTCAATTAACAAGGATATGGCTTTGTATGAAAACAGCGCTGAAAATCTAGGACATGTTGTATTTATTGAAGCACACACCTTGGGTCATACGAGTGGACATGGCAGCCATATGCTGTAGCTACTGCGTCGTCAAAGCTCCAGTCGTAGTTGATCCTGCAAGAAGCATGGTGGACCTGATAAGGAAAATACAGTACACACATGCATTGTCATTCATGATTTCATGCGAAGAATAATCTAAATGGTGACCATTCCTGTGGCGGGGCGGTGGGGTAGGCTAGTGGTTACTGCGTTCGCTCGTCACGCCGAAGGTCCGGGGTTCGATTCCCCACATGGGTACAATGTGTGAAGCCCATTTGCTGGTGTCTCCCGCCGTGATATTGCTGGAATATTGCTAAAAGGCAGCGTAAAACTAAACTCACTCACACTCCATTCCTGTGGCATTTGGAGTGAGTTTAGTTTAACTCTGATTTTTGCAATATTCCAGCAATATCGCAGGAGAGACACCAGAAATGGGCTTCACACATTGTGTCCATATGTGGAATCGAACCCGGGTCTTTGGCGTGACGAGCGAACACTTTAACCTTTAGGCTACTCCAGCGGCCCTTTTGGCATTTAGAAGCATATACACTGGGACGATATACTACAATTAGAATTAATGGCAGTCCATCACAAAATATGGGTGATAATGAAGTATCGATGTAACAAGTCACTGAAGCTTGTCACCAGATAAGGGCAATTCCAACATATGAATAATTTGGTCAGTCTTTCTCATATGTTATTGGGGACCTACCCAAAGGAATAAATATTACAGGGCGTCTTCATTCCGTATGGAGGGTCTTCACAAACGTTCCAGCCACCGTCGCCGACGTTGCCACGCCTGACCATGTTTTTACACGACATCTGAACGCTGTTCACATAGCTGAACAGAAATCCAATTATATACTTAAATTCGTTTAGCTCATTGGGAACATCAGTTAAAACACCATATTAATCCCATTCATGTTATCCCATTGTTCGTTAATCCAGAAATGTGTCCAGACAATTTCATTTGAAACTGGTTCTTTCAGACGTTGACGTTGCTTTAAAGCTTCTGGGCGATAAAGTGTTTTCTGGTTGCCTTTCAAATACATCTTTAGCATGAACATTTGAATACAAGAAATAATACTTGTTGATGAACATTGAACAAAATCGTTGACCAGTATCGATTAGTATAGCATGTCCTTTGTCCAGTGCCAAAGTGTTGGTCACCACACGTGGGTGTCCCATATACATTCGTGGCATACCCGTGACTGATCAGTCCATTAGACACATAGACATTGTGACCCTTAGCAGGCTTAGTGAGTGAGTGAGGTGTGAGAGAATGAGTGAGTGACTAGTTTTACGCCGAGCTATATGGTGGCGGTCTGTAAGGAATCGAACATGGACAGGACAATCCAGTAAACAACAGCATGAGCATCCATCTACCTAACTGGCATCCTATGGCATATGTGAACCAAGTCAACGAACCTGACCATCTAAGTTTGTTAGGAGTCTCTCACTACAGGCATGGCTTACTGAAGATCGATTCTAACCCGGAACGTGATCAGTATCACTATCTTTTCCGATCAAAATGGGAAACGACATACATGCTGATATTTGTATGAGTAATGAGGTAATCAAAGTTTATCATTTATTTGTATATACCTGTGGTATATCTGTGACAGTTGTTCTCTGTTCAACGTCTTCAGCACCTGGAGCGTAGGCATGGGCTGGCCTACTGGCGCGAGATTCTGAAATATCAAAGGTAGCTGCTGACCAAACAGGACAACATGTTTGATGTTATCCTTATCCATATGACAGGGATCGATGACCTTCCAGGGTTGTCGATCAAAATCAGAAGGAGAGAAGCAGCGGTGGGTAACATACATTCCCATTTACCATTCGTCATCAAATTATTCATCTGACCTTCAGCATAGCGAGTGTCAGTCACATTGGTCACTACTGCCCGGAAGTGACAGTATCCAGTTCATATCCTGATTAGTCCATTTGAGCTTTCATCAATATTTGAGTTATGCCGTTGAGAGTAATCGGAAGTGATTCAGGCAGAAGATGTTTCCTCGTTTGGTGAATCAGGAAATAGCATACAGTCTAGTTTTCCCAGAAACTTTTGAGAAGATCTTTGTTTCCTAATACTATTAATATAATTTTAAAACAGGTGTTCAGTTATGGAGTAATTTGTAGTGAGGTACTCAATAAGCGAGGCAGCTCTTGAAAGCTCAAGACTGAACCTTACTACATCAAGTGTTATCTCCCCTGGTGTAGCAGACAGTTTCCATTGTTGACATAGCAGATATCACAGCAGATGATAAAAGAGACGTGTTTCTCGATGAATTTGAAAGGTGCGTGACTAATGCCAAAGAGTAGACACGACTTTCTCCTGTGTACAGTATAAAGAACTTTGAAAATGTTCAGCCAGGAGATGAGTCTGAGCACCAGACAGGGGCGAGGAGACTAAGTAAGTTTAGTCCTACGGATCGCCGGCGACTTAGTCAGTTAGTGAGAACGGGAAGATTGAAAGCCTTGAGAATATCAGAAACAAAATAATTAACAGAGGTAGTCCTCAGGTATGAAAACCCTAAGACAAGAATTACAAAGACGAAGACCTAACTGGGTGAAAAACGCGGAATTCCCTTACAATTGATGGAAGATGCAGAAAAAAGACGTTTATTGTAGGGCTCAAGATTAGGGTGTTTTCTTTTCTGACGAACGGTCTGTCTTTACCGAACTGTGTGATAATTTGAAACTTATCTACCAATGCTCAAAACAAACATAGCCCGCCCGAAATTTTAAGTGTGGGGTGAGATATCATCACGTTGTGTGTGTATTTTCACTGACGAAGGAACGATAATCTGACATCTGAAATGATCATCTTTTCTCATGTTATCATTATGAAGATAATTGGATTTTCCAGCATGATAACCACCCAAAACGCACTACAAAAATATTCAAGGTGTAGACTGGTGCGACTACAGCCCAGATCGTAACCCTATTGAAAATATGAGCACTGATGACGTACAGAATAAACCAAAAAGGACTCGGGAATATAGAGGACATGAAGAAAGAAGTGGTCGAATATTGGGATACGCTGTAACACGACTTTCTGAAAAAATTGTTCGGTAGTGTTGCAAGGCGTATTCAGTTGTGTAACACATGGGAAGAAAGTCTCACAAGGTACTGAAAGGGCACTTTGAAAGCATTTAAGTGAAACCTCTATAGTTCATATGCATGTATTAGATATTTGTCGAGACAATTTTCTCAATAATGTCTGGGAATAATATACTTGACAAAGTGCTTCTGCAAGTCTTTCAAAGCTTCATAGAAAATATAAATCCTAAATTATACTTTTTCTTACCGTGTTTGTCTTCGTTTCAGTTGTGTGAACTTCGGCTTTTGATCCAGTGTTTAAAACAATATTTGGCACTGGATTCTGAAATACCAAAAGAAGATGGTGACTAAACCGGACAACATATTTAATCGCATATATATCTATATGATAAAGACCAGCGGTTTTCAACAGTTCCACTGTACTAAGTGGCTGCACAGGTAATTGAAAACCCGTGTACATTTGTTCTGAAGTACAGTGTATTGCTATTGTACAGTTTATACAATTCAACTAACTAACCACGTGTGACAGCACATTACCTGACTACACATCTGGGCCTTCTTTCACAAAGTGGTAAGGTGATCGTAAATAACTAAGGTAACCTTAGTGCGGTGATAAAGAGTCCCTGGTATTCAGTACAGGAAGTGTCAATCACATACTGTGTGTATATAGAATGTACTACCTTCCGACACGGGTGTCGTGGTATGAGACCATCCAGTTATGAGAGGCTATCATGGTTAATTTAAGGAACACCCCCATGCCATTCATCTCTCATTAAACTGGTCTGTAATTCAACTGGTCTGCAATTCAATTAATACATCCATGTATCGGTATAATATATGCATCTGTGTTTCATAAATGGGCGCAAGAGCAAATCAACAATGCGCAATTAACTGTAGTGCCATAGGGATTGACATAAGTTAATGACTCTATCATGACAGAAAATACTTACAGCGAGTAATGCTGCGTTCCTTCTTGAATTGCCTAAATCCATTTTCCGATATGTCCATATGAACGTCAAAGAAGTCACTAACACCGTGACAACGAGGATGAAGCACCGAAAAGTAATCTTCGACATCCTGGAATGTTTAGCATCCAAGTGAAGTCCTCTACTTCCAAATCCACTCTTTACTAATGAACTCCGTTGTTCCAAAGTGAAGTCCAATTACTGTAAAAGTACCAAATACCAACTCTCAGAACGACACCCATTTTCGCAGGAAGAGGAAGAGTTGCGCTTCACTGTACAATTTAATATGACCGTTTGATATTTAATCTCAAAAACTCGGATGGTTTGCCTGCAACGTTCTTTACGTTACAAATACCATATTTGCTTTCTCCAATTGCTTTCAAATTCAAGTAGGCTCCTCCAGGTGTGTGTGGAGAATGAGACGTTTGTTGACTGAGATGTAGTCAGTGAATGAGATTTAAGCAGAAGGGATGTTAGCAAAATGACACGTCGGGAGAAGAAGATGTACGCAGAATGGGAAGCGGGCTGATCAAAAGTTTGACTGAGTAAGATGAGGACGAATTTGGAGTTGACTGAACGAGATGCAGGCAGTGAATAAGATTTAAGCAGAAAACTAGATGTAGACCGAATGAGACGTTGGGAGATGAAGGTGCAGGGAGAATGGGAAGAAGGTTCATTAAAATATTGACAGGGGAAGACGAAGGACGAAAGGGAAGTTTATTGAACGAGTTGAAGTCACAGAATCAAATATAAGCAGGGGGAGATGTAGGCAGAATGCTCAGAGTGTAAGCTGAATTAGATGGATATAATAAAACTGTCCTCGAGAGATGAAGACACAAACGGAAAGCAGCAGAATGAGATAGAAGCAGGGGATCTTCGTCACACGTTGGACACCTTACTTCATCACTAACTATTATGATACAAATGTTTTAAAATAATATTAGGAATGTTTTAACTATTAGCCCCAACCCACATATACGCATTGTAAGTTTTAAAAATATCTGCTACTTTGACAGATATATGCAGCACATTGCAGTAGAAACGAATTGTTTCATTTCAGTCTACAATACCGGAATTTTCACATATTAAAGACATCATAGGTTGGTAACATTGCGAAAACCGATGCTAATTATTTAAATACAGGCCTCAAACAGAAAACATAAAGTATTGATGCATATTTTTACATAAATATCTTATCATATTTGTAAGTGGCAAATGAAAGGATAGTACATTTCAAATAGCTGAAACGCAAAACATACATTCACCTACTTTTGTCACACAATTTAATGCTCCGACAAAGTTGATAACACCTAAGACATCACCCTACACCTTTATCAGCAATAAATGTATTTAAGATGACTTTCAAAGTCTACTTGAACGACGCATGTATTTAGACCTCCGTTTTAACTGCGTAATATAATGTAATGTGATGTTGTACCTTCTAAATAGGGTTCTGTTTCTGAAGTCCTGGACAATGATATGACATACTGTACGGGCATAGGCCTTCACAAAATGATATTGTGAGTATTGCGATACCCTTAGTGCATGTAAACATTTGACGCGGTTATGCATTGTACAGACTGGGTGGATCCGGTTTAGATTTGATCATCAGTGACCCATACTTGTCGTAAATGGCGACTGACGGGATCCGGTGTTCAGCTAAATGTCTGACCACCGAGCATGTGTTCTGAATAATATTGTACACTGAACTACATGTGGCACGTACATGTATAATGGCCTGACATTAACTACGGTTGTAAGCTGTTCTGACAAGGTGCATAGAGGGGCAGTTAAATAGACTGCGGCCTATAAACACTCTAAAGAGTGAATAATCTCGATTGCGTTACCTGAGCACGAAATAATCGCGATGGCCTATCTCTAAAACAGCCCTCTTGGACAATGAAACAGACGAAAAACGAAGAAATAAGATTTAACTGAACTAGTCTTAAAGAGAAAAATCTCTCCTTTGACTTTGCAAATTATGCTTCCTTACACACATGAACAATCCCGTGTTAGAAGCACTAGGGACAGTTTCGGATGTCAACTGCAGATACTTCGCTGATATTAAAACGGTTATTAAGAAATTATGATCATTAAGAAAACGAGAGGAAGTGACTAACAGCAAGAAAAACTAACCTTGATCAGGGTAGGTATTCACAGGCGTCGCCTCATGCGCTTATGAAGAGCATTCTTTAACTCTATGAAATGTATCGAGCCATGTACGAGCGACGCTACCTTTAGCGAGCTTCACAATGACATCTCGCCGTTTTTGGAGGTGTATATCAATGAACAAGGTTTCTCTTTACAAAGAAGCACAGAAGAGGTCGACATGCCCTGACAGTCAAGAACAAATCCCGAATAGAGCGACATTGCAAGTTCAGATACGTTCCCGGATCGTAAACCGGTCTGGCCACTGCCTAGTCAGTCACGAAACGCCCGTATTCGACCTTTGTACACAATGCAATTCGTTTTTCTGTAACTGCATAACCGCATACTGGTATTATAAGCATTTGATGTATGCCATGTCATTTAGGCCTTCCGGTTTGTCTGTGTATTCATTAAAAGGGGTGGTGGGGTAGCCTAACTGTTCGCTCGTTACCCTGAAGACCCGCGTTCGATTGTGTGTGGAGCAAATTTCTGGTGTCCCCCGACGTGATATTGATGAAATATTGCTAAAAGCGGCGTAAAACCATACTCACTCATGATCCTCTTTATGCATATGAATCTGCTCTGACTTGATTGGAATAGTGAGTGAGTTTAGTTTTACGCCGCACTCATCAATATTCCAGTTATATGGCGGTGGTCTGTAAATAATCGGGTCTGGACCAGACAATCCAGTGATCAACAGCATGAGCATGAAGACATAACTGTTATTCCTGACTATGATGACAATGTTGAAGGGAAAAATAACAGAAAATTGAGTGTCGTTTGCAATTAACAAACTGAACCATGTGTACAATAAAACACCGGGGATATACTCAAAACAAAGGAGATATCGCATCATTGAATCATTTTATTAATCTATTTTTTATAATTGTCCCATTTTCAGCCCACGGTTGTGTGGGCATATCGTTTACCTGTTTATTAAACGAGCAGATAACACCGTTTTGTGATCAATCTGATACAATTTATCACAGACGATCTGGATTTCTAAAATTATTTTGAACCTAGCTAATGACTGCTATACAAAGTCTTTTTGGATATCCCGCTAGAAAACACATTCAAAACTATTGTATTCAGCCTCAGTCGATATTTCTACAGCTTTCGACAAGGTGACGAGAGGCGGATTATGGATTAAGCCATGAAGTGTATATATGATTCATCGTTTTCAGAATACATTTAGATATTTAAATATTGCCTGATGGTAAATAAAATCAAATGTGACTTTTCCTGTTTATTCGGTGTCTGACAAGGAGGATACCTTCCTCCTGCAACAATAAGGAGACCGCCACCTGCATTGTTCTCTATGTATGTCAGTGATTAGAAACAGAATATGAACCTGACAACATCTTAAGCTTTCTTAATTTTTCTCGTTTTTATGTGATACTGATTATATCACTTGTTTGCCTGAAAGTAGCTATGGGTTACAACGGGTAGTGGATAGTGGATTGGTATTCGTGTGATAAATGGAAGCTTGAGGTAGATCCCGATCCAGTATTTACATTGGGATCTTGTTCAGCTAAAAGAAAAAAAATTACAAGTCTATTTTGTAAACATCGCCAACTTGAAATTATTGATTACTATAAGCATTTCGGAATCATATTTCACTTAAATTGTAGAATGATGACCACCGTTATATAGGAGGCAGATATTTGGTCAATTGACTTGATTGTTGCTTGCACGACCTGTGGTGAATTTCATTATTTATTTAAATGTGAAGCCTCCTCTAATGAACGTGATTTTTTAAAATTAGAGAGTATTATATGGAATGGATGAATGAATTGTATGGATGTGTCGAAATATAGGAAGTTAAATGGAAAATAACAAACCTAGGAACATTCTTGAAAATTATGTACATTGTATGTCATCTTGTGAGCGTATAAGGTGTGAAGTTGTATATATGTAATGTAAATTGTGCATGAACTGATGTGCCAACGTTGGTGTCCTCTTAAGTAAATAAAGAGTATATTGACCTGTTACAAAACAATTCTGTAAGAACGCTGTGACATGTAATTTCATGTTGATAAAGCATATGATATCTATAAACTAAGTCATATTTGTCAATAAAAACTGTCAGGAAATACAAGTTTACTATTGAAGTACATGTTGTATCGCCATGAGCTTGGACAAAAGCTGAGAATTCCAATTTGAAGACATTTCCGGGTTCCCTTGTGAGACAGCGAACGAAGTAATGACAATTGTTTGTGCTTCCTTTCGCATCATTCAAGCATTACCATACCTTACCGATACCAGGATCTGTTTCTTTGCCAGTTAAAATGATGCTTGTGGCATTTGGCTAAATAGTACAAATAGTTTTTCGATCCTTACCATATTTATAAAATCTTTCACCTGCACCAAGAAATGTATGCATATAAGGTATGCATCATTTAGTTTCACGATTTAATATGCATGCATTATGTATGGTATGTGATCGCGTAGGCTTAGAATTAATACCGCGATAAAATCATCACGAGTACCATCCTCATCAAGGAAAGACGCGGATCTGTTTCAAGGTAGGTGTACATATGTTTAAAATCATATTTTTATTGAAATAAGACCAAAGGAAAAAAACCCAACTCCTAACAATGTTTGTAATAAGATACTTAACAGTAGTATTAATCTCTTTAAGAATATGTACAGATATTTAAGTATTGAATGATGATAAACAAAATGTGACTATTCCTGTTTATTCGGTGTCAGACAAGGAGAGCACCTCCCGCCTACCTTGTTTTCTATGTATGCCGGTGAATTGAAATTGAATACAACCCTGACAATATCTTTAGCTTTCTCAAGTTATTCTATGTTTAAAATTATTTCAGATTAATTAAATACAAAGTACATAATTCTATGGTAATAACACAAAGGAAACAACTGATAACAATGTTTGTGGTAAGACGTTTAACAGTAGGATGTGCTATCAGAACAGTTACTTGTACTTAACAGTGAGGTTATCTACATGATAATAGTAAATGATAATCAGTGAACAGGGTATGTACCAGCTTCAAAACGATGAAAGGCTGAACCTCAGTGAACGGTGGTATGCCACGTCCAGTAACATTACAACAGTTTCACGGCGGCTTCACACCACGTGGGGTACCGGGTCTTCGAGCGGACACTTTAACCATTAAGCTA
Organism: Haliotis asinina; assembly: GCF_037392515.1. Classification (NCBI taxonomy): domain Eukaryota; kingdom Metazoa; phylum Mollusca; class Gastropoda; order Lepetellida; family Haliotidae; genus Haliotis; species Haliotis asinina. The sequence continues at coordinate 43,387,106 of NC_090286.1, forward strand.
CCCCACCGCCCCAACACAAGATTGAAGTATGTGAATCAGATCTAATCCCACAATGTCCATCCTTTCCATTGTCAACATTACAGCAACCGATCTACTGTAATTTGAAACTGCCGAAACTTTCGATAGAAATATAATACCTCAAATATTCTATCAGCAGATAGCAAATGAAAGAGAAAACAGAGAAACCATTACACACGCACCGAACTAGACTTTAAATGCAGAGGTGATGAGATGCCCATGGGAAACAACAATACACTTCTCTGTTGTAGCTAGAAACATATGCTTGATTCGTCACATTTCTAAGCATTTCAATCACGGTGACACTATCACAATCCCGGTTTAGCTGTTCCAGATATATTAGAAATCATGACAATGACTGGTCTATATGACAATATGATATCATTAGCGATGGTATCTCATAGTACGACCATTATTTAGTTATTGTCACTTGCGTTTTAACGAAACATGTGGCTGACTAAACAGAGCATGTTTTTCACTGATGCTTAGATAATCATTGATATTATTCTCATCATCATTTTCGACGGTTTGGGACTTTGCAATCACAAAATGTAGGATGGGAAAATATGTAAATTCAGTTGTACCCATATTTCATGTTGAATAATTATTTCTAATTTCTCTCCAATTAGCCTCTCTTCAGTTCCATGATAAAAGAGATTTTTACAATGCTAGTATCTTTACAAAAATGTACATCAGAAACACAAATATGGCACAACGGCGATAAAACGCTTTCATAATTGTGATAGCAATCGTCAGTGAAGGACACATTTGCACTTTTTTCATCTGATTTTCACACATGTTTTCCTTATACGCCCTAAGGAATTCGTTTTGAAGGATGAACGAAATTAGTATCCAGCGCTTTGCATTTTCAACCCGCAACTTGTGTTACATGAGGGACTCATTGCTCTTTGGCTAGCGGAATTATTTCGAAGACTAAGGAGTCTAAATCTGATAAAGGTAGACCTGCATTTGTGTGCTGAATCGTCAGTAATCATTTACTAAGGGCGTTAGTGTGTATGTGACAAAATAACTGTGACATTATGTGTTTGGGTGAGGGCCTATGGTTAAGTTAGTGAGATGAATGGATAAGGTTTGAATGAATTGGCGGATGAATGGAGGAGGTGCCTAATTTTATAATTTTAATTTTTATGAATAGGTGATGCGTGAGAGACTTGGGGATTGCATGTGAGGGGAGACTAGAGGAGAGGAGAGCTGCGGTGAGGTGTGGTGAGGTGTGATGTGAGGCGAGGCGAGGCGAGGCGAGGCGAGGCGAGATAAATGATAGATTGAGTGAATTAGTGAATGGATTAGTAAACTTATAAACGATCAAAATGTGGATGAATGTGACACGATGTATTAAGTGCCATTTTGAAGAATGGATGATTTAGGTGGAGGATGAATATTCGAGGGACGAATAGGTTAGGTGATGAAATGCAGAATCTCATTAATGCACAACCAGACGGAAGAACTAAACCTAAGCTGTTTACAACTACATACAGTAATGCTTATGTACGGGTTTAGTGTATCGGTTAAAGTGATGACAGAACTATGTCCAAAAAGGACATTAACATTACCATTCGCTCCATAACTAAACAAAATGAGGAAAAGAGATAATGTTTAATTCAGATAGATATCGCCATATCTGTATCTATGTAAGTAGTATAGGGAATGATAGTTCTGGACCACTTTCAAGAAATGTCTCTACAAAGCCTTATTTAGTAAATAAGGCTTTGGTTGGGCCATTAGCTCTTGCTACTATTACCCCTACTACAAAAAAGTTGGCGGTAATTACTGTGCCTTGGTAGGAGGTAACACTGTGCCGTACGGTACGATCAATAATTCTTCTCTTACAAAACCCCTACCCGGCCCATCCCTCAAGTAGTACAAGTTAGGTTCGTCGGCTTTCATATCCACTTTATCTATGTTGTAAGTTTTGACTGACCATATAGGATCGGTGGCTCGCTTACGACTATCGCCCTCGTGTTCCCCCGGCTGGTATATATACCTCACTTTGGCGGCCTATGTCATGTTTATATCGATGAAACAGTTTAACGTGAACCGCCTACGATCTCTTTGGTGTTCATAATAAAGGCTTGCTGGGCTTTTTGTATCCCCTGTTCTATGTACTTTTTTTTCTCGTCCTCGCTGATAGCAGACTTACGAGATTTGGACCGAATATCTTGTTTCATTCCGTTATATTTTTTGAGTTCAGAGAGGATTGAACGAAACTCCTCTTCTGAGATCTTACTGTCAGAGAGTGCCGTGGAAATTCGCTCACTCACTGTGTTCAGCTTTGCTTCGGCCAGAACCCTGATCTCGTCGTGTTTCAATGCCTTACGATTAAGTCTGCGTGATACTAACTTAAGCGCCAACCCTACCAACCCTGTCACCCCAGCCGTTATTTCAATACCTAGCACTATAGGTGCAGCCACGATGGTAGCTAACAATCCAACACCTGCCGCCCCTAGTCCCATGCTGGTTGCCATAAGGGTAGTGTCAACCCCGTCCACGATATTGAAAGCTCTATTGTACTTTTTACATAGTGCTTTCCGCGTGTCACGGTCTTGTTCTAGTTGACGTTTCACATCACATAACTGCCTCAAGCGGAACCCATCTACGGTTTCCAGTGTCTTCGCTACTTCCTCTACGACTGGGTACAGACCCATCCTATAATATATATTTTGAAAGATATTTTAATTGGGTTTCAGTTAATTGTCTATTAATGTATTTGAAGCCTACAAGATCTAGACCATCAGTCAGGGTAATAGGTGAGAGTCTAATAGACTTTTCTGTTGTAATAAAAACCCCACTGAGGCTTATTAAGCGGTTTATAGGGGCCCCGTGGGTATCCTGTTGTATAACAATACGACAATATTGGCTTTTGTGTTCGTCAAACCAGTGTATTGACACCCCGGGTAAAATTTGGTGTACTTTTGAGGTGTTTTCATTACCTAAATAGAAAAAGAAGACTTCTATGATGAGTGTGAAAGGGGAGGATATATCAATATATACGTTATAAGGATTATTGCGAAATGGTAATTTATTTTTTACTACAGTCCTTAACCTATTTTTTCCGGGACCAGTAGTTATCATGATTAATGTCCTCTCCGGAATGAAATCCCCGACCCAACTACCGTTGTTCTTAATCTTAGAGATCACCCCATTTTCACCTATTGTGATATAAGGTGAGGCTGGTGTTAAGTTGATCAACCATTTGGGCTCTTTAAAATCTGATAACGACACCCGTTTGTACACGTTGTCTTTGAAGTGCAGGATGTATAATTCATCTTCCTCACCAGGCTGATCGAATCCCTCCGTATCTCCCAGGTCGTTAAGCGTAGTGTTGGGACGATGACTGGTCATTATTATACTATTACGATATAATTTCCAACTGGTTTTCTGATAATAATTCAGGGGTTAACTTCATACCCATGAAGTGTATGTTGTCAGGCAGGAAGATATTGATTAGTGATATCTTGTTTTCCACGATCACGTTGACCCCCTGCAGACTGGTCTTGGAGTCGACACCCACCCGCACGTAAACGTTGCAAACTTGATACTGGTGTCGTTTCACCCACCCGAGTTTGATCCCCTTCACGATCTCGACCTCATTCACCGATGGTTCCCCTAGGTAGACTTTGATGATCAGTGTTGAGTTTGCCGGTAGATCCTCTAGTATCTTGACCACGCCTTCGAATTCAGACACCAACTGCAATTTCACGTTTTGCATGGCCGGTTTACTCGATAGCATGTGGGCTGCTATAGTGTTGACTGGGCTGACGACTATGCTACGTCTCTGAGTTGGGACGTAAGCCACGAGCAGGGTTCCATTGTTCACGACTTTGTTTAGGTGGTTGTCTTTGTTATCAGTGAACACGTAGGGGGAGACGAGTCTAATATTGATAAACCAGTTGTTATCGGGTAACAACACCCACTTGTCATCTTCGGTGAAGACGAGCATATATGGTTTGTTTCGGGCGACGGTAGTGCTCTCAACATCGTCTAAGTCGAACAGTTTACCTCCGAACGATGGGTATATTACCCAATTATTATCACCGGTGTTGACAAGGGTGTACTTAGTGTTGACTGTTGCTCTTGTGGTATCTACTATATCACTTAGGGTTCCACCGGAGGGGATTTCAACGCGTTTGTAAATGTTGTTTTTCAGTTGCAAGGCATACGATTTACCATCTACTCCGGGAGCGTCGAAACCGCGTGTGTCTCCGAGGTCGGAGATCCCGATATTGACGCATTTTTTCACTCCGGGCCCTTGTGCGCTGGTCATGTTACATGAAGCGTTAAGCTGAGGTATCCTATATTTACAGGATTATGATTTATATCTAACACCGATATTGTCAGCTCAGTTATGTTGCCCTGGGTTAATCTCTTATACTGCCGTGGTGAAAACGACTCGGTTCTACCGTCGTTGAATTTCTCAGTTTTCACCGGCACTGCTCTCAGTATAGTGGAAGGGTGACCTCCTTGAATGTTGTACGTTGTGCTCACCTGATCGAGATGAATGTACAGCTCTCGGTACGGTACTAGGTCGGGTAACTTCGTGCCTGTGACGGTTGTTGTTGGTTTTATCTCGTCAGGAGACATACCTAGTATCCTCGCTAATGGTCGGCCGAGCCTCAAGGAGGTTCTTCCGTTGTTGATTAACACCACTGTGCCGTTTGAGTCGTTCATCTTGAGTTCGGCTCCCAGGGGTTTGAAGACCTCGTCGTTTAGAGAGCACACGCTGTAGTAGCCGTCAGTTATCTGGCTGCGAGCCCCACTGACGAACAGCTTATTGTTGCTGATATTGATGTTAGTCCATTGCGGTAGGTAGGTGATATCGCAGAGTGCGACTTCGAGTTGACCTGACGTGTTATCGATCGCGTGCGTCAGCTGAACGGCCTCACCACTCGTTATTCCTGGAAGTGTTATGTACATATTACATATATATTTATTATATAATAGTTTTAAAATGTATTCCCCTGGTGTGTTTTACCCTAAACTGGACGTAGATTTCTCCCCCATGAAGATCGTGGTTGCTCCTGAGTTGTATTTCAATGCCCAGCTTTTAGATGTGTTCGATAAGTATAAGCTTTCGGTGACTAACATCAAGGCAGTCCACGCTTGGTTCAACAACCCTATGCAGTTCTGGCAGAATCAATTAAACTTTGCTGTGTGGTGCGCTACAACGGGGTGTGGTGTGACATTGACCGACACTCGGCGTGGACCGCTGAGTCAGTCTGTGTTCAAGTTCCACGTGTACTACCAGGTCAGACGTATCCTTAAAGAGATCAGCGCCCCCCTCCCACAGGACAAAGCGTAGGACGCAACAAACAACCCGTACGATAGACGGGTCTACGAACGTATTTGCAATGAATTCGAAATAAATCCGAAGACGGATTGGCGTTTGCCGGGGACGAACCACGGGTTGGGTATTCCTTACAGCGATGGGCTCTCAGTAAAAGCATTTAAGAAAGATTTACTAACAAACTTTATGAAACGAAAAATGTTTAGTCCTGAGAATTTTTTCCGTGAATTAGATGAAATTGTTCCTAAACCTACCAAATATGGGCCAAAACCAGTGAAAGATGCAAGTGATGATTTAATGAAACGAGGTATACTTAGGCAGGACTTTGCTTTGTCGAGTAATGAATGGAGGGATGATCGTATGGACTTTAAAGGTGGTGTTGCTTTCACAATCCAGAAAGTGGAGCAGTCAACCGCAGACGGGTGGAAAATGTTCATGCTGGACACGTCGAAAGGATTCACTCGTGCCGGGGTAGTCAGGTTGAACGACTCGATTCGAACGTACGTGTGGGCGCTGTTGGGTGCTCAGTCGATGACGCATTCCAACATCATCGGTAAGGGAACTGCTTTCGACGCTCAGAAACAGTTCGTTGCCAACGTTGAGGATGCTATCAATTCTCCAGTTGATCTCCCGCGGGCCATCAACCGTTACCAAAACGTGTTAGAATACGCCAGATCGAAAGTCAACTACGTGTTCGGCGTGGGGTTGTACATGGCTCCGAGTGATATGTATAGGAGAAAAAACGCCTCCGAAGTTTTGGTAGAGAATGTAAACCTGAGGGGTAGGGAAATCCCGAGGGGCGTAGCCCCGAGGGATTTCCCGACCCCCGAAGGTTTACATTCTCTACCAAAACTGAGGAGAAGTTTTTTCTCTTGCTTATAAACCGTCATTTTAAATATTGCGTTATAAGGAATTAGGACCTCACTATACCGCGAACATTCGGAATGACAGCAATGTCGCAACTCTAATGCACAAGTTAGAAAACGCACGGGATTTTCACGCAGTGCACGTGTTTTTTGTGAGTGAGTCAGTTATATACCACGTGGTTACTTGAATCCGCTCATTGCTAACCATGGCAAACCAGAGCGAAGACGAAATGTTTTTAACACAGTCGCAGTTTAAGAAAGATGATGACAATGCTGCTGCTGCTGCTGCTGCTGCTGATGATGATGATGATGATTTTCTGTTCCGTTTCGCGGCACCTTTGACTGAGGAAGATATTGAAAGGAAATTATCTCGATGTGTTCCAAGAACGACAAGGTACAAAAATGATTGGGCGAAAGGAGTATTCAGGCGATGGCAAGAAGAGCGTCGGACGAGGTCAATGGATGCAAACATCGCGCTGTCGTCGTCCGTCTTGACTGAAGACTTGCTGGATATGACTGCTAAAGATATAAATACAGCCCTAAAGTATTTCCTATTCGAGGCGAGGAAAGTGGACGGGACTTGCTACCCAGCTGTTACTGTGTATGGGCTATTCACGGCAATAGCGTCACACTTGAAAGCTAACAAATCTCCTTACAATCTGATGGAAGGCGAAGAGTTCCAGGACAGCAGACAGGCACTGGACGCATGCATGCGTGAGAGGTCCACAGCTGGTCTTGGAGCAGACGTGAGAAAACCTACAGAGGTGATAACTCGAGACGAGGAGAACACTCTGTGGGAGAAGGGGGCTCTTGGAGAAGGCACGCCGCAAAAACTCCTGGACACAGTCCTCTACTTAACTGGTGAGTTGCATTTTGCATTTGATTTCCCTGTCGAAAAGTCGGATATTAGCAATTTTGGCATTTACAATCAAACCTTCACATCGAAAATAAATGTGATTAACTGGAACAAAATGCCCGACTTCACTTTGAGGCAAACCAAACCAAACAAAGTTTGGATGGATATTTTGAATCCCGTGTTAAGACCAAAATAGATAAACATTATATAATTGTGTACGGAATTTTATTTTCCAGGACTTAACTTCGCCTTGAGAGGTGGAAAGGAACATCGGAGTTTAAGACTACACCAACAACCTCAGATTACAGGCCCACATACAGACCAGAACGGCCGCAGGTACCTGCAGTATGTGGAAGACGTCTCTAAGACAAATGCCGGGGGAGTGAAAGACAGGAAACTGCAGAAGAAAAAGGTGCGAGCGTATGAAAATACCAAGAACCCGGAACGATGTTATGTGCGCCTTTTCATGAAGTACAAGTCACTTTGGTATGTATTAGATGTTTTCTGATACATTTCTGATACATGTTATACATTCTTTAGATATACCACTCATTTAATCACATCATGCGGGTGACTTGACCCATACTGCATGTAAATTGTCTTATAATTTTACTCCCTGATGATGATTGCACGCATTGGTTTAGGGGCATATAAATGACAAATGCAAACATTTCATACTTAATTGATTCTATGTCAACACAATTTAACTTTCCAGCCTACCATCTTCAACTCGAGCAAATGCGTTTTACTTCACCCCGATGAAGAAACCTAAGGATGGAAAATGGTACCTAGAGTCGCCCATGGGCCACAACACAATCCAGACAACGGTGAAGAGAATATGTGCTGAAGCCGGAATTGAAGGAAGGAAAACGAACCACTCGCTCAGATGCACTGCTGCTACCCGTCTCTACGAGGCAAACATAAGCGAGCAACAGATTTGTGAACAAACTGGTATGTAACTCAATGAATATCTGCAAAACACGAATGAAACTTGAAGTGACTGGGCCAAATTGCAATTTGGCGATTTTAAATGCTAGAACTTGTGATGTCAACATGTGTTATGGTTAACATGCCAAGATCCGGGTTCGAATCCCAATGATGGCCCCAAGCAAAGCGATTACAATATCATATAAATTGCTTTTCAAACGGTTATGTACAATTTGAAATGACTTATCAAGATGAATTCTTTTATTGTAGGTCACAAAAGCGAGGCAGTGAGGGTTTACAAGAGAACCAGTGATCAACAACAAGCAATGGCGTCAGATGTTCTCTCATGTTCAGCTCCAAAGAAAACTCAGACGTCTGCGACAGTGTCGGTTCCTACTTCAGAGGGAGATTCCGGTACAACACAAACTGTCGCTCACGGAAGTGTTACAATGACGTTCAATTTCAATTAAAACACTGTTGTCAGAGTTTTTGTTTTTCCTTTCCTGTGAATGCAGATTTCGGTGGCTGATCGCTCCAAACCGGTACTTTCGGGACGAGGGTTTACTCCTAGTAAAACCTGGGAATAGGTTTTACTTAAATCTAGTTAAACCTATTCCCAGGTTTTACATTGGGAGTAAAACCTCTTACCGGGTATTGGTGCAAGTAGAAAGGATAATGACCATTAAAGGCAGTGATCAGAATTAGGTTTATAAGCAACTGAGAGTAAAAAAAGTGGTGGGTTATAACAACAAAATAGTCATAGCCACGAAGGATCAAAAATTGGGTATCAACCCCGATATTAACACCACCTATATCCCACACATCCCACCACGTGAAAAGGGTATAGTGGCGCCACCCCCGGAGCCTAAAGTTCATGTGTCCCCCACACACCCTCATGTGCATGTGGGGGTACCCCCCTATCAGCAGCATATTGATAATAAAACAGCCCTGGTGGTTGGTGGGGTAACTTTAGGACTTATTTGGTTAAAGATTTCTTAGCCGCTACGTACACCAGACCCGCCACGGCGACGATGGCTGCCCACATGTTTTGACTGAGCCACATGGCAGTTTTAGACAGAGCGCTCAACAACCACGAGACGATGCTACCCAGGATGCCGGGAAGGGCTTCGGCGGCTTTACCAGCCAGTTTAGCTAGGCCTTCCCCGAGTTTTTTTATCCAGTCTTTAACACCACCACCTGTGGGAGTTCCCCCGCCGCCGGCAGGCCCCACAGGGGTTCCCCCTGTCAGTGACACCACCAGGGTTGATATGATGAAACCCAATGCAGTTAGAATGCTGGCGATGGTGATCCCTTGCTCCCGGAACAATATCCGAATCCTGTTGGCTAAAGTTGTATCCTCATTCAGTATTCTATCGATTGTTTCCCGAATACGACTGATCTGGGATCGAAGCTGTTCACGATTCGAGGAAGCGGATTCCAATCGTGTACGTCTCTCGTCTTCTAAATCGCGTAGTCGTTCATTGATACGGCGCTTCATATCATCGTTTTCAGTTTCGTTGAGTTTGGTTTTTTCCCTAGCGATGTGATCGTCGATTTCGTTCAGTTTCCCCATGTTGTTCACGAGTTCTCCACGCACGCGTTTCACGGCTTCGTCTAAGCCGCGCAGTTCCCTTACCGGAAAGTCAAACCCCGGTAACGGTTTGTCCCAGTAGGTGCTCAACAGTTTTTCTATGCTGTCTGAGGCTTCTGTAGCACGCTGTGGTGTCATTTCATCTCTAGTGGTGAGGTGGGATCTGGTAGCTTGTAGATCTTCTTTAACGGCCTTAGGTATTGCACCACCGTAATCATTCATGTTTAGATTTTTACGAATAAATTCGACACCATGGCGGCTGGCTAGAGTTGACAAGGCCAGTGGTTTTTTATTGCTCTTGTTAAAGAGGTCAACCCCTGGGTCAGACTTAAGGCGTAGAACACCCTTTGTATCAATAAAAAAATTCTTATGGTATCGACCCTGTGGTTCAACGTAGTTTTTATCTCTTCTTAAACTTTCGTAATAATCATTTACCGTTGTTTCCAAGAGTTCTTGGTTCAATGGTGAACTAGTAAATGAGGTCTCCTGCTCATCGAATGCCTGGGCACTAGCGCCCGGCATCTCATCCATAGGTATGTCTTCATCCATTAGTATTAAAAATATATTTCTTTTATATAACAATGTACGGCAGAAAATTAGATCCTTTCAGAAAATTGAGAGAGCCATTAGGTGCCAGAGCCGTGCGCCAGTCGGTGACCATCACCAACAATCCCAGCAAGATAGACCAGAATCAAACTCTGCTGGTTAGATTTCCAAACCTTGGTGAGAATGACCTCATTGTACCAGGCACTGTTCGACTGGCGTTCAATATCACGTTGACCTCCGACAACGACAAACGCGAGCTAGTGCGGAACGTGGGTCGAGCTATCATCAAGAAAACGACCGTCAAGATAAGCGGTAACGAGGTGCTGAGCATCGACGACAGCGACGTGTTTCACTGCTACAAGGATCTCTGGAAAAGCGAGAGAGAACGAGTCAATGATGTGTACCAGGGCATCAGCAAATCAACCCGGGCGCGCATAGGATACGTCTTCACGACAGACCAGCAAGACAAGCTATCGGACGGTGAAAAGGCCATCGCTCTAGCATACGGGAATCGATTCTGCGTGCCGCTCGACTTCGAGTTGCTCACGGGACACGCGCCGTTTTACCAGGCCGCGCTGGGTGATAGGCTCGAATACGAGCTCACGTTTAACGACTATAGCAAAGTAGTGCGTACACCGAACGGTGATGAGGCCAGTTATGCCATAGACAACATCTCTCTGGAGTTCGACATGGTCACTAGCCCGGAGCTGGCCAGGCAGGTTCGAAGCCAGTACTCTGGGAAGATGGCTATCCTGTACGATCGCGTACTGAGGCATAGATCAGTCGTGCGAGATAAGAGCGACACTGTGTGGAATATCAACCTGAACGTGCCGGCGCGATCGATGAAAGGTATCCTGGTCGTCCCCGTGGAGGATTACGATCCATTCCGGAGGGACAGCGAGAAGTTTTTCAACCCCGAGATTGAAAAGGTGGAAGTTACCATCGAGGGCGTGCCCAACCAGCTGTTCAGTCATGGTATGAGACCACACCAGCAGTGGGATGAGATAAAAAAGCTACCAGGGACAGTGGGAGGGACCCCACATTATATAACAAAGGACCTGGACCTAGGCTCCGTGCAGATCGGTGAATACCTGACCACCAAGTACGCCCTATGGTTGGACATGCGATCCACGGATGATGATAAACTGCACGGTAGCGGGCGCCGTATAGATAACGGCAGCGAAGGGATAACCATCCAGATTACTAAGAAGGCTCAAACCGCTGGTAAGTTGAAATTATATCTGTACGTTATTATGGACGCGCAACTTAATATAGACAATGGGAGATTCGTGCAAGCCATCTACTGATGGGGGGTACCCCCCCACACCCCCCAACAATAAACAGTCCCCCCACACCCCCCAGGGGTACCCACAACTACCCACTGACCCACACTGCGCCATAGTGTGCGGGCAGACTGGCTGTGGGAAGACCGTTTTCGTGTTGGATATGTTGGAGGGTTACTACAAGGATGTGTTCGATAACATCGTTATCATGTGCCCTACTCTGAGCATGAATAAAACGTACGCGCGACCTTGGGTGATGACGGACCCGGACGTACACAAAATCGACCCTGGAACACGCCTGCAGGACTGGTTGAAAGCTCTTCACGAGAAATTTAAAGGGGAACCGACGCTGTTTATACTGGACGACTGCAGCGCTAATCGCGAGATAACAAAAAAGAGAGACATGCTATCGTACCTGGCCTTCTCCGGCCGGCATGCAAATCACAGCGTCTGGGTGCTAACGCAGAAGTTCAACTCGGTGTTGAAAGACCTCAGGGAGCAGACGCGATGGGTGGCCTTATTTCACTGCAAGGACAGGGATTCGTTCGAGGAGTGTTTGAGAGAGAACGATGTGATGAGTAAATTAGAACGGGAACGGGTGAAGAAACAGCTCGCTGAAACTAAACACGCTAAGCTCGTTCTAAAAACCGACCAACCAGTAGCATATATAGTATGCTAAAGCTAAGCTAAAGCTAAGCAAAGCTAAGCAAAGCTAAGCAAAAGCTAAGCAAAAGCTAAGCAAAGCTATGATATTTGAAGTATTTGTCGTGTGCAACTTAACCTTCATTTCTCTGTGTTTTGCCTGTATCGGGTATTATATAGTTAAAACTAAATCTTACTTGTTATATTATAAGATGGAGTGTGAGGAATTGCTCGAACAATTGTCGTTGGAGGGTTCCCCCACGCCGCCCGCAGGCCCCACTGATGACAAGCGAGAGAAACTGGTGGCGTTGGCTGTTGGCGGCAAAGCCAAACATTACTTTGGAGACTACACTCCGGATAAAATTAACAAAATGTCAGCCGAAGAAATCGATAAGCTGTACGCTAGATACGAGTCCCGGCTCGGAGCAGAAATGACAAAAACAATAGGATCGGCTATGACCCAGATATACACAGGTATTGTGTCATACTTCTTTCCCATTCCACCAGAGCGCCGACTTTACCTGTGGGAGGACCTCGAGAAAGACCCTTTTATTGAACACGCCGTGAGCTCTATCAGCTGCGGGCTGTACCACAAATATGGTATGTTGTTGGCTCCAGTGACGGCGGCGATTATCACGGCAAAACATTGTCAATTTGAGAGAAAGAATAATAATAATAGTATAGATGGATGCTGCACAGGAAACCCCAGTGGAGGAGACCCCACCCCCAACAGTGAGTCCCGAGGTGACGGTGGAGACCCCTTCACAGGAACCAGTGGGGGTACCCCCAACAGTAACCAGACAGAAGAATCCTAAGAGAGTAGCTGCCGGTAAAAAACGGTGGTGTAACCAACATAAAGTGACCAACCCCCGACTGTTGTTGGCTGTAGGTGTAACTGCTGCCTTGGCTATCTCGTGGTTATACGTGGGGGTACCCTCCCACAGTGAGCCACCACCCAACAGTGAGCCCCCCACCCCCACGGTAGACCCGCATATCATGTTATAATTTTAATATTTTATATCATATACATAATGTCTGAGGGGAAAACGTTCGTCAACGACGCATACCACGCCACAGTGGTCGCCAGTCTAGCCGTAGGGTACGCTCGGTTGACTAAAATGGTGCTTAAACAACCAACTATCAAGCTAGATTTCAACCTGCAGGATATGGGTATGCTCATAATGAACCTTGGTATGGCGATGGCCACAAAAGACATCCTAGTAAAACAAGGAATAATACCTGAAAATATAATGAAATAAATATAGGGATGGCCACGATAGCTATGATGGCCGGTGGGGCGTTAGTGAATGCCCTGGCATTTTCCGGGAGTAATTTCCTCTTCTCGAAACTACGAGATGGGGCTGAAATACAGGAAGAAAGGAAGCGACACGATCTCGCTATTGAGAACTTACAAAAGGCACAGGCCGAGTACGCTAAAAAACGCCTCCAGAGGATCGATTTCATTAACGAACAACTCAAGCGTGAAAACCATGCCGTTCAAACATTCAACGATGTTGATGAAGCAATGAAAGAATACTACCTACTAACTGGTAAACAATTGGAACCGCTCAATAAACCCACACTCGCTCAGTACTACACACCATCCAAGGGACAAATGAATCGTGAACTGGGCTTCATAGTGTTGGGTATAGCAGCTACTGCGTTGGTTGCGAAGCAATTAAACTAAAATACCCATATAAGTAAAAATGAGACCCGCTCCATACCGATGCGAATATATACTTATGGGGAAGACTGAGGCCTGTGGTAGGAAATGCAGGAATCAGGGGTTCTGTTGTTTCCATATGGGAAGTCCTAACTACACGTGTTCTGTGTGTGGTATCGGGGTTAAAGGACATTACTGTCTATGTAAAGCTCACGGAGCGAACGTAGTCAGACATCAACTCATCTACGAGAATAAAAAAGGCTATATAAAAGAACGTAGGCGACTGCTCAAGATAAAATCCAATTAGATATTATACACACCTACGTATAGCTATGTCTGCGGAAAGTGTGATTAAAAACATATTCAAATATGAACTGGCTTTATGGGGAAGCTTCAGATTTAAGATAATATTGGACGTGGTATGGATTAAAGAGGGTTTTAAGTATACTCGCCCCTTCGAATGGGAGCGGGATATCGCGACTCAATACCATATAGAACGTTTTTCAAGTCTAAGTGAATACTATAACCAAGGCGAGTGCTGGATTGAAACAGCCACACTATATATTTTACCAGGTACGTGGGACGATTTGACAGAATTACTAGAATTGGACCCGGCTGCCCGAGTTTGGCCTCTTCTGGATTGAAATATTTTTTATTAAGAGTTACCTCCCCTTACTGTGAACCAATTAGACATTAGTTCTCTTTGGTGTAAACACGATGTCTACTGTAAGCGAGCTCAAGCGGGTCGCAAAACAGAGAGGTGTTATCGGGTATTCTCGAATGCGGAAGTCAGCATTGTTGAGATTACTAGGTTTAGAAGCCCCTCCTACGGTAAAACAATTAAAAGCTCAAGCAAAACAGCTTGGACACACGGGTTATTCAAACCTGGGGAGAGCCGGGTTAACCGCATTGTTATCACATGCCCCCGTAGCACGTCCCACTGTAAAACAACTGAAAGCCGAGGCACACGATTTGGGTTTAGGCGGGTATTCCCGTATGAGAAAACCACAGCTTGTAGAATTATTACGACAGAATAGAGCTATTAACCTACAGTTCGTGCGCACTAAGCACGCCGTAGGCAACTATTTGGGAGGTTGGCGCATGCACGTTGATAGAAACATAGACATTACAGATATCAAGCCTCTGATAGCTGATAAGGTCAACCAGGAACTAAATAATCTAGGAAGTATCAAGTTTCAGATCACAGTGAAAATGTCGCTCGATAAGCAGGTTGGGAGTACCACTGAGTATGTTCAGCCTTACTTCCGAGGTCAACAAGAGGTCGTCACACATGCAGAGACCATTGACGCATCAATCGATACAAGTTTTCAGCAGATACGAGAATACCTAGAACGCTATACACACTTGGGGTCCGGGTGGGCTGTAGATAAAATCGATAATGTCTATCTAGACATAGCTAACTACGTGCCGTTCAGAGGCGGGTCATACCTAGCCTTGCCTCCCTACTATAGGAACAAACATGCCATAGTAAACGTTAAGAATAGAGGAAACGATTGCCTGAGGTTAGCTATCAGGTCAGCCTTATTTCCAGCTGGCACTCATTCAGATAGGCTTTCTAGCTATCCCCAAGACGATGGGCTCAACTGGGATGGTATAGATGAACCCACCCCCATATCCCAGATCACTAAAGTAGAAAAACAGAATAATCTGGCTATAAATGTCTTTGGGCACGAAGGTAACACAACAATAGTACACAGGGTCAGCCCGGTGAAGGTCAGCCGGGGGGTACCCCCCGCTCGCGTTATCAATATATTCATGATCCAGCGAGGTGAAAAGTATCACTACACATGGATAAAACATCTCAGCCGGTTGTTGCACGACCAGTCGAAACACGTTGGGGAAAAACACTTTTGTGTACGATGCCTACACGGTTTCAGTCGAGCTGATTTATTAGAATCCCACCGGGATGATTGCCAAGGTGTGGGGCAGACGGCCATACGAGTCGACATGCCTAAGGAAGGTGAAAATATCCTAAAATTCAGTAACCACAAGAACCAAATGTCTGTACCTTATATTATATACGCCGACTTCGAAGCCTTAGTTGTGGGTGGGGATTCCCCCAGTGGTGGTGCCTTTACCCACAAGACACAAGAGCATAAAGCCTGTTCGTTTGGATACATTGTCGTCCGTTGTGACGGGAAAACGAAAGCTCCGGTAGTGTATAGGGGCCCTGACGCGGCTGAAAGGTTTCTAAAGTGTTTGCAGGAGGAAGAAAGAATTATTAGGAATGCATTGTATAGAATCGCTCCCATGCGTATGACCCGAGCCGACAGGCTAGCCCACGCTAGTAGCACTAACTGTCACGTGTGCGACTCACCACTTAACGGTGATTCGGTGAGAGATCACTGTCACATAACTGGTAAGTATAGAGGCGCCGCTCACAACGCGTGCAACCTCAAGCTTAAAATCAACCCTAAGACAATAAACATCCCCGTTGTCTTTCACAACTTGAGAGGGTACGACTCACACTTGATCATGCAGGCCATCGCGAAAATCGATGGTAATATAACATGCATCCCCAACAACATGGAGAGATACATCTCCTTCAGCTTAAACGGACTTAGGTTCATTGACTCGTTTCAGTTCCTCCTGTCGTCACTCAACAGTCTGGTCAAGGCCAACAATACCTTCCCTATCACCGATCGATACACAGACGCCGAGACTAGACCCCTGCTTATGAGGAAGGGTGTGTACCCCTATGAGTACATGGATAGTTGGGCCAAGTTCACCGAGACCAGACTACCCCCTATTGACTGCTTTTATAGCAAGCTGAATGAGGCGTCCGTCTCACGAGATGATTACTCGCACGCGACTAACGTATGGAATAAACTGGGTTGTAAGAACCTGGGTGATTATCACGACCTGTACTTGAGGACAGATGTACTGCTGTTAGCCGACGTGTTTGAAACGTTCAGGCGGACTTGTTTAAAGCAGTATAAACTCGACCCCGCATGGTATTACACCAGCCCAGGTCTGTCGTGGGACGCCTTGCTTAAAAAGACCGGAGTTAATTTGGAATTGCTCACAGATTACGACATGCACCTATTCATTGAGAAAGGCTTGCGAGGTGGGATTTCCATGGCATCCAAACGATACGCGAAAGCAAATAATCAATACGTGAAAGGTTACGATCCTAACAAACCAACCAATCACATTCTCTACCTCGACGCAAACAACCTGTACGGCTGGGCCATGAGCCAGTATCTACCTACAGGGGGATTCGAATGGGTACCCCACGTTGATGTTATGGAGGTTGCACCAGATTCGAACAAAGGTTATATCCTCGAGGTTGACTTAGAGTATCCCAAGGAATTACACACATCACACAACAGCTACCCCCTGGCCCCCGAACGTATGAGGGTTAACCCAGACTGGATGTCTGAGTACCAACATAACTTGTCAGGTGGGCGTGTGACAGACGTTGAAAAACTCGTGCCTAACTTAATGAATAAGACCAAGTACATCGTTCACTATCGCAACCTACAGCTGTACCTGTCGTTGGGTATGAGGCTGACCAAAATACACAGGGTGCTCATGTTCAACCAGAGTCCATGGATGGAGCCCTACATCAGAATGAACACAGACCTACGAAAAAAAGCCACCAGTGATTTTGAGAAAAATCTCTACAAGCTCATGAACAACTCGGTGTTTGGTAAGACTATGGAGAACCTGAGGAAACGCGTGACCGTGAAGCTGGTTCGGTCGAGTGAGGAAGACAAGCTCAGGAGATTGATAGCCAGTCCGGCATTCAACCGTAGTAAGATATTCACAGACAACCTGGTTGCCCTACACATGAAGAAAAGTCACATAAAATTCAACCGGCCTGTTTACGTGGGGATGAGCATCCTCGATTTATCCAAACACCTGATGTACGACTTTTACTACAACGAGCTCAAGAAACAGTACGGCGACAGGTGTGAAGTGCTGTACACTGACACGGATTCCCTGCTGATGGAGATTCGAACCGAGGACGTGTACGAGGACATGAAAAAACACCTCGATTTATACGACACCAGCGACTACCCTAAGACCCATACCCTACACAGTACGGTAAATAAAAAGGTCCTAGGTAAGATGAAGGACGAGTGTGCTGGCACGCCCATAGCCGAGTACATAGGTTTGAGACCTAAGATGTACTCCATACTGAAAGCCGACAATAGTGAGATCCGGAAGGCTAAGGGGGTTAAGAAGTATGTGGTGAAACAACACATCAAACACGCCAGATTCAAGGAAGCCCTGTTCAAGACCCGTACCTTTAGACATAAAATGAACACACTTAGAAGTGATGGACATAAGATATACGGACTGACTATAAACAAGACGTCCCTGTCGCCTATGGACACGAAACGTTGGATAGCTATTGATGGAATAAACACATACGCGTATGGACATGAAAAAATTTGAGGCTATTTACTACAGCCCGCGTGGGTACTGGAAAGGAGCTAGCGCAGTAGATAAGCTAGCTAAAATAGCGCGAGTACCCCCGGAGGAAGCCAAAGCGTGGCTTGAAAAACAAGCCCTGTGGCAGATCTATTTACCGGCACCACGCTACGTGCCTAGAAGGAGGTTCGGTATTAATATACCTAATAGCGTTCACCAGGCAGACCTACTGTTCCTACCCCACGACAAGAGGTACAAGTATGCCTTAACCGTAATGTAGCCAGTCGTTACAAGGAAGCCGAACCCTTGACCACGAAAGATTCGGCCCAGGTAGCCAGAGGATTCGAACGCATATACAAACGCAGCCCGCTGACGTGGCCAACAGAGCTGCAAGTTGACCCCGGACGGGAGTTCATGGGTGCCGTGTCACAACTGCTAGCCAAACACGATACAAAGGTCAGGCGTGGCACGGCCGGAGCCCATCGCAGTCAAGCCATAGTTGAGAGATTTAATAGGACTTTGGCTGAGCGCTTGTTCGGCTATCAGTATGCTAGGGAGATGGCCACCCCTGGAAAACGATCGACTGAATGGGTCACGAGGTTACCCAAGGTGGTGTCGGCAATCAACCATGAAGTCACCCGTCTCACCGGTAAGAAACCGGCAGACGCTATCAAACTAAAATCAATAGTTGCAGAGTCGGCCGCTCCATTGCGTGGGAAGGAGAAACACATACCAGATAGGGCCCTAGTGAGGTATCTATACCAGCCGGGGGAACACGAGGGCGATAGTCGTAAGCGAGCCACCGATCCTATATGGTCAGTCAAAACTTACAACATAGATAAAGTGGATATGAAAGCCGACGAACCTAACTTGTACTACTTGAGGGATGGGCCGGGTAGGGGTTTTGTAAGAGAAGAATTATTGATCGTACCGTACGGCACAGTGTTACCTCCTACCAAGGCACAGTAATTACCGCCAACTTTTTTGTAGTAGGGGTAATAGTAGCAAGAGCTAATGGCCCAACCAAAGCCTTATTTACTAAATAAGGCTTTGTAGAGACATTTCTTGAAAGTGGTCCAGAACTATCATTCCCTATACTACTATGTAGCTACCTTTTTAAGGTAACCATTACATATGTATAAACACGACCTTCAACTCACAGAATAAACGGGCCTGTATTAAATACTAAAATACTACACAAAGAAAGATATACCCTGAATAGAATAAATTCCTCTCTATATCCTGTGATCAGATTTACTATCAAGGGTCATATTACAGCCCTGATATTCTTTGTGCGTGAGTTTACCTGCTTTGCTATTATCATCCATATTAGTTTCCGCAAAGATTGTAGAGGTCAGTGATCACTTGATACTCTTCGGCACGAATTAGATGGCTGCTCCTTTATTGTCACTCTCCTGCTCGGAGTACCTCACTTCCGCCTTGCGGAGTAGGTCACATCTCAATTGTAACTCCCCCCTACGGAGTGCGTCACTTCTTCTTAATTGTCACTCTCACTTACTGAGTACGTCACTTGTTATTAACTGTCTCTCTCATGTACTGAGTAAGTCACTTGTTCTTAATTGTCACTGTCCCATACGAATTAGGTCACTTCACCTGTATTGTCACTCTCACTTTTATTGATACAAAGATGAGACATTAGTGCATTGTTAAACAAACGAACTTATAGTGAAAACTAGTTAACATTTATCATGGAAAATGGAATTTCATTTCTATGACATTAAAGGAGTGTTCAGCATAAATTGGCAATTTTATCTATACACCAACAGCAAAAAGCACACCCTGACTCGCGTCATACTCGAAAGCGTACGTAAAATCTCCAAATCATCATTATCATGCCATTTTTTACCGGACACACTGACAGCATTACTAAAGAAGACATACTAAGGTTTATCATTATTGAGCGGTTTGACGTCGCTTTTAGCAACTGCATCATCCCAATGGCTCTTTCTGTCTCCAGCTGTTGCTGACATATTTCTCGTACTTGCGCATCATATCATGCATTATAGTCTCTCTTTATGCCCTGTAGAATCATTCCACACGTGTAATGGATGCAAATATTGCTATGTTTTGGCGACTGATGTGTGTAAACAAAAACTGGAAAAAAAACCCTGTTACTTTTCAAGCAAACATATTGACAACGATAATGTTACATGTTCTTAAACACTAAAAGACTCGTTTTACTTGTTTTCACTTATGCAAATAAACAGAAAATGTTTTAAAGAACACCTTAACAATGGAGCATTTTCTTTGTCCCTACACTGCAATCAATAGACAAAACGATTGATCAGTTTGCCATCACAGTCCATTACAGTTGTAAATAACTGAAGTATGCATAGCTCTAGTGCACATGCACATGCATAAATAAACAAATATCCCCGTCAGATGACAGAGGTAATGTTAAGTGAATACATGTTCAAGCTTGTCCTTTACAGTTAAGATATAAATATATTTTGCTGGTTGCTTAATGAAATAAGTTTCCACTACATGTTACAATATCGACCTTGCTCTTGGTTTGGAGCTACCGACAGTTTATCGGTAAAATACAATTCTAATTACGTGTAGTTATGACGTGCTGACAAACTTGTCACTCATCTTTATGCGGTTTGATGTCCAAAGTCTGTAGACTGTTTCTTCAAATGGTATATTTTCTCCATTTTCTAGCTGGGGCCGATGGGTAGCCTAATGGTTAAAGTCGCATTGAAGTCCCATTTTCGATTCCCCACATGGGTACAATGTGTGAAGTCCATTTCTGGTGTCCCTCGCTGTGATATTGCTGCAGCAGCTGCATTGTTGCTAAAATCGACGGAAGACTAAACTCACCCACTCATTTTCACATAACGATCTGAAAACTGTATCTGAACACCACATAGTCTGAAACTAACATCACATCATCTGTAAACAAATAGATATAATTATACTTGTATAATATCTGGAAGGAAATGTATGTCTAGTTCCTCTATATTATGAGTTGGTTCATTGGTATACAAGGAAGACAAGATAGGGGTTAATGAACAGCCCTGTTGTAGACCATCCGGGCATGAAAATTGTTTTTAGTAAATATTACTATTCTTGACACAAGTAGTGACCATATTATACGTGCTTTGCATTGCTGTACATAGATTCCTAATACCAATAGAATTGAATATTTCATGCAGTCTGTATTGTTTCGAATCAGTTTCGGAAATCTTGAAGGTTGCATACAGTTTACCTTTTTCTGTTTCAGTGCATTTAGAGATAATTGTATGGAGCAAGAACGTGAACGCAGCCCTGTGATTCATAATTTTTAATATACAGTTCAGTCAACCCATATGGTTCTTTCAAAGTGTGTGTAAAATATTTTTGAAAGACACGTAGTAATGTGGTTCCTTTCTTATACCAATTTGTTAGTGTGATAATAAACTTAGACCCATTTTATGAAAATTTCACCGATTCAAATAAACTGAAGAGAACTAAAAGAAGCGGTAGTAAAATATTATCATTTGTGTGTAAGAATTCTGGTGAAAGTTCACCTGCTCCTCATGCTTTGTATCTCTTCAGAGAAAATGACATCCAACTATCATTTCTTCTCTTATTAATCTACAGTTCGGAATTTCATAGGTTAAATCATCATAGTTATCGTAAGGTCATTACTAAACTTATCTCATATGAATATACTCGCATACAAAGAGCATTTAGTAACCCTTTAAGACACTAAACTAGAGACAGAAAATCCATATCCGTAGCCACCACTCGAATATAATTAAAGCAATGGGCGTCACCATTAGACGTTTAGAAAGTAGAAGAGTTGTCGGGAACGATGTCCTCTACACGTGACAAGTGATTTGGTTGTTCATCAGTATCTTGGTTTTCTCCAAGATTTCCAATCTGCAGATGGGTTGACGAAATTTATACCATTTCCTCAACAATCAACAATTGAGTTATTTGACTGTATTGTCTTGATCTTGAGTTTTTCTTATATATAACCTGCCTGTTTTCGGTATCAAGAGAATAAAACAGGCCTTGTTGTCAACACATAATATCCCATGGTAGCAGCACCGTTTTTCTACTTGTGCCATCACCAGTGCAACGACGGTCGCACGAACGCACACACACATGTGACTGAAAAGCTGATATCGATTCATTATTCATTTGATTATACAAAACTATTTTCCACTAGGATCGTTGTAAAATCTTGGTATAAACTCCATACGAACGTTATGCGAAAAGCAACGAATCGGAGACAATGATGTTCGAAGCTGTTGTACAATTGCACATTCTTTCAAATGTAATTGAACATCGATTGAAGTTTTGAAGAAGAAAAACATGTTAATCTTACCTTGGGACGTATTTCGAATTAACATTTTATGACGTTTGCTGAGGTATCTGGTATCTGGCTTTGTTAATAACTGAAACCAGCATATAACTGATCGGCTGACTGAGTTTAACTTTACGCCGCAATCAGCAGTATGACGCACTTATGTAAATAATCTGTAAATAATCTAGTCAGAACCAGACAATCCAGTGATCAACATCAATCTACGCAACTGGGAACCGATGACATGAGTCAAATAAGTCAACGAGCCTGACCATCCGATCTGTTAGTTGACTCCTGCCACAAGGATGGGTTGCTGAAGATCGATTCTAATCCGGATCTTCATGGATCTGCATATAACTAAGTATACGTTATGTGTGCACAGGTGTGTAGTTCATTTTGCTCAATAATATAAAAATATGAGATCACGATATTTAAAATGAATGTAGGAAATCTATGGCAGTATATCTTCAAGAAGAATATCACAGCACCTATGAATTACAGATAGGATTACAACATGAAAAACGTCATATTTTGTGACTGAAGCGTCAGTAAAAGTATACTGTTTCTCATTTATGCTCAAATATATCACTCACAATCAAATGCAACTGTTCAGAATGTTCCTATGTTAAATGATGTGAACAAGAAACGTGTAAACCTACAGTTTGTCAGAAATGACAGAATGAACTAAATTTCATGGAACATCGTGATTAAAAATATAGAAGTGCACAAAGGATTAAAGTGTTTAGATTTTCAGCATAGATTTATAATAAACAGGGTAATTGTTGCCGGAAAAGAGTTGCTGCAAATGAAAATAATTTAAACAAATGTTTGCCAGAAGGCCTCCATCATGTATTCATAAAATATAATATTGTAAAAAAAATTCGAGATATGTTAAAATTGTATTATTCCTACACATTTTGATGTTCCCATTTCTGATGAAGACACCCTCTGGATCCACCTATGTGTACTAACTGTGCAATACTTTCTCTCATCAAACAAAGATGTTCAACAAAAAGCACTAACAACTTGATGTGTTAATATTAAAATTAATGAGTGACTTTAAGTCAGCTTTAATGGTATTCTAGCCACAATACGGTGTGTCAAGGTGATGTAGGAAGGTAGCACGTCTCAAACGTTAACCACTTTGGAGTGAGTGAGTATGATCAGAGATTTACTTTTGTCCACTGCCACGCGTACGAAATGTGAATGGCTTCAGGCATGCTACCCCACCCATGAAAATGATGAAAGGTTGCGCGAAAAAAGCAGTCGGAAGAAAAGTACAGAAAAATAAAGATCAGTATATCTTTATCACAACCCATATGTGTGAGTTATCAATGTTTTTCTAAAACAAGTAGGTTTTTTTATTACAATAGGACATTTCTTCCTTAGTACTTTTTCATGGTACTTTTTTACTGGGGACTTATTTCCGGGGACATTTTCCCTTCAATCAATAAAAGATCTAAGATAGTGATAACTCCTTTGTTGTAGAAAACGCGATGGCATGGCCGTCACCTGGCATATAAAGGAGACGTTCTTTACCGAGCAGGCCCTTGAGGTGACAATGGTGTGGTTTGAGGAGCTGTTGGTTAAACAATTGGCACGTGATATTTGTTGGAATATGGCTAAATGCCTCGTAAAACCAGACTCAGTTATTTAGCTGAGTGTGTATATGCCTAATTTATCGATCTATTACCAAAACATCCACAAAGAAGCCTGTTAAAACAAATAATTGCATCCCAGCTAAGTAAATCGATATGTTCCACTTTCCAGGCTGAGAAACGATGGAATAATTTACTTTTACAGATATGTATTTTTCCCTGCACGGAATCATCCCGGAATTGTGGTTTTCGGAGTATAGAGATCATGAAACGTTCAAAGCCGTTTAATGACTAGCATTAACGTAATTTTGAAACTAAATCATCTCTGCCACACTCTGCTATATTTTATTCCATAGACATGTAAGCTTTCAAATAATTTTATCATTGTGTACAAAAGATCACACTGTGATGTTTTGTTTGGAAGAATGTTCGAGTTGCAATACAAAACACATTGCTACAATGTGAAATTAACTTTCATAACCCAAGAATATGTCCACCGCCGTGATATTGCTGGAATATTGCTCACAGCGACGTACAGTCAAACTCTGCCACTTATTTACTTTTGAGTTTTGACAGATCTTCGAGCGATATATATACCAAGAATAAAAAGGTAAGCGCCAGCCAATTTCAAAACTATGATGTGATGCTTTGGAAATGTTAGGCTAAAATATTTGGGAAGACCAATCCATATTTAGAGAAGTTTCATCTAGTAATTGATTTCGGGATGTCATAACCACTTGTATTTAAAATTAAAGGAAATGTTGTTAAAGATATAAAAGTACTGTTTTTTAAAGCTAAACTTGAGTTTCCATTAAACTTGAGTACCATTGGACTTGGGTTTCATTTGTCAGAAAATGACAATAATGTGACCATATAACAGTCATTTCTGACTTGTACTTTCAAAAGAATGTAACTTGTTTGAGGAAAACACAATGTCTGTTTCCCAAAAGCGCATACATCCCGTTTAAAGTAAAATATAATGTCAATAATGGATTCGTTCTTAAACTGAAAAGTACTAGACCTATTCGGATAATTGTTATTTTTCTGAAAGATTTCCCATCAGACAACATATAGTGGCAAAAAATGCCACGTGGTGCTTAACTTTTTATTCTAGGAATATATAGACTTATCACTTTGCTTAAAAGCATACACACAATAGGTGTTAATACAATGGTGTTAAAGCTTTTACATTGGTGTGATATGGTATTATTAGCATTATATATTCGCCAAGAGAGCGAAAATGAAATTCCTTATTAGCATTTGTGTACAACTAAAGCAATAAACATATCCTTCAAATGCTCTGTGGCCTTGCTTTGTATTTGTTTGATAAGAAGTTGAAATATGAATGCACATGAAATTTAGATAAACGGTTCTTGTCTTGAGCCTCATACACAGTCACAGAGTCAGGTTATGTGAACGTATCTGACAATAAGTACGAAAAAAACAACAGTGTATTTTTGAGATTAGAATATAATTGTGGTAAAAGACAATTCTTAAAATTAAGAACAAATCACTACCAAAAGGATTGCCCGATTCCGACTCTGTAAATACCCATATGGTTAGGAATCACTGTCAAATGAGATGAGCTCCTAGTGGCAGAGTTGTATAATCCCTAGGGAATTGAGATTGAAAAATACAATGTGACGTAGAGATTGGCATCCAACTATCGAGGGAAACAAATACCAGCGCCTTGAGCAAGCACTAGTTGCAGGGATATGTGCGTTATGTATATATCCTACAATAACATTAATATTAGGTGTTCGCATACTGTGCTCCATCAACGGCCTTTGACTCAAACACATGCAGTGGCAAGCCAGTTATGGGAATTTCAAGAAACATCATTTTCGTCACTGATGCTTCATGCGTAGAAATGTGTTGCACGTCTATAACAAATAATTTGTATATAATTCACTGGGGTGTTGAATGCCGTAACCCTAATGAAACGTCTTTTAAGGACTAGTCGTAGGACTCACTTGAAATCCTTCTGGAGAGATCTCCACCAAAGGCTGGAACCCCCCCCCCCCCCCCCCCCAAAAAAAAAAAAAAAAAAAAAAAAATACAAAATAGCGTTATAGCTTACAGTTGTTTGATTACCATAGTCCATTGGCTTTGGATCCATTTAATGGTTTAGACGAACTGAACTTGACATGCGTGTATGTTACGGTTAATAATTTGCCGTGACAAAAGGTATAAGAATCTCATCTGTACCAGTAAAATATAACACTGACAACTCTAAAATATTCAATATTTTATATTGAGCAGACAAGGGCAAGACACAATAATTCACAATAGAGGTTTCTAGTGCAATGCATCTGAGTCAAAGCTAAAGTAGTGGGTTACAAATATAATATCAACTCACCAAAGTCTTAGTTTTCAGTGATAAACAGTTATACTAAATGTTACTCAACGTCAGGCTTGACAAAGAGGCACACAGATGTAGGTAGGCCGAATGAAGACAGAACTCCAGTGTAACTCCCAGTGTAAGTCCGCGTGTTTGTGACCCGTAAACACAACAACCAGCCCAAACATGCATTGACACAGTCGAGAATATCCTGGAGGCAACTCTAAAGCGTTACCTTAAAAGGCGTGCCGCTAAAACACCATTAACGGGATACGACATGTGACCCATAACTAACACTCAAAAACTCGAAACATCGTGAACCAGTGATAACTATCAAAATATTAATCCATGATGATACAAATTACAGAAAATACACTCTCGTAACAGTATATGTAGATTGAAACATAGCGTGATGGTCCTCGTGGCCACTCTGTGCTTGACCACCTCGTTCAAGCCTTGCATTACTTATCGATGTAATACATCTGTAGAAGAACACTGTAAAACTGGACGATAACATTCAAACTGAGCCATACGTACAAACCGATCTCAGTGTTTCTATTGCAATCCGGGTTCTTTGGATATCATATTTAGTGATGTCCTTGGAATAAAGTCATTTTACAAAACCTTTCCTGCGGTAATCTCAGAACATTGCCCTGGGATCAGTAGAGGTCATTGTTTTAGTTTTATCTGACGCCTATATAGCCAGAGTCTCTCGGGGAAATATTACGTTCCGTAAACCCATTCTACTCCATATGCTTCAGGGATAACATTTAACATTATGTTCGGTCGTGATCCTTCGGGTCCTTTTTTGTTATAGGTGGTTTTGAAAACGTTGTGATCTGCGGTTTTACTGCGGTGGTGGTCATTGGCATCTGAGATAATTCTCCCCGGGTTTTCAATGGATAGTGTTATGTGAGACTACTCTGAATTTTCTTGAGGTCATGAAGAGTGATCTCCGTTATACCCTGCTTCTCAGGTTGCCCTGCAGTATCTACTGACACAAACACTGCCATTTCAAACCATGTCTTTCACCCGGTAACACCGGCTGTGAACATGATGGGTGGACAACGTTGCAACTTGGTGATTTTGCAACATGAACACAATATTTGTGATTTTTAAGTCATTATAGTTGTCACACCAAAAGAACCGTGGAGTACAATAGTTTAGTGGTAAGGTAGTGGTAAGGCGTTTGTCTATCACGCTGACGGTCCGGGTTCGATCCCCCGTGGAGGCACCTAGGTTTGGGTCCCGAAGTTCATTTGCGTAGTATCCTTGGACAAGATACTTAGATCCACATTGTCTCAGTTCACCGACCTGTAAATGGGTACCCATGGGGATGTGCAGGCAATGTGAGTTTTTAAGTTGACTGCAGGCTCCCGTGGAGTTGAGAACTATCGGGACGTACGAGAGTGTCCTATGGCCGGGGATAGTAATGTACGTAGCACAGTGAGCTGGTGATGTGTCTGGATATGAGAGCCATATAAGCAGACTATTGCCATTACTATTAACCTTTCTGAATATTTACACATGTTTCTTTATATGACTCTTAAGCAAAAAGTATATACTTAGTGCTTTAGCGTTCTCTGAGACTATTGTGGCACGGATTCTTCCGTGGTAGTCAGTGTTTCCTGAGACCATTATACCACGGTTTGTACTGTGGCCATAAGTGTTCACGGGGTCCATTATACCACGGTGCCTACTATGGTCAGAAGTGTTCCCTGAAATAAGTATACCAAGTATAATGTTTGACATTATCTAATAACAGTGTACGATGGAATCCCCGTGGTCCCATGTTGTGTTATCTAGTGTTATTTGTACACTGGATTCTTTACATGCCATATGTATTGTTATCTTATGTCATGAGTACGTTGGAATATCTTCTAATAATGTTTATTGTTATCCGATGTCATTTGCACATTTGATTCTCAACTGGTCGTGTTGTTGTTTTCTAATGCCATGTGTAAACTGGGTTCTCTATAGGTTATGTGTATTGCTATCCGCTGAGTCCAGAATGACCACCCCATGTCCATCAGGACTTGGAGTAAAAGAGGGTGACACAATACCAAAAGAAAATCACAGCTTCATATCTTCCCACGTTCAGTATGTTTTATACAAGATTCTCCAAAGACACCACAAGCATATGTTTTTCCCGTATCCATGGCAACAACTAATTAATCGGCAGTATTTTATCTTACCGATTTCAATTTCTTTTAAAAGTATCGACTGAATTAACTTTGCACAGCTGTATTGCAATTTGTGAAACAAAATCGATAAACAGAAAACTTTTTCACACGATGACACACGAACTGAGTCCCGTTTATTCAAACCGGCAGACCTGAATCTAATTCCTCCAAATACAACCTTTTATGGTTGTACAACAGTAACAAAGGAAAAATGATTAGTGGCTGAATGTATTCTGGGTATTGCTTCAGCGTAAAGATACTACCAACAATTATTGTCTATATTGGTAAAGATACGTGTACTTTCTTCTCAGACTGACATTATAACTAACCTGAACATCAAAGCGCTCTGAATAAATTGCTTTTTCCAACTGTGTTGAACTACCTAGCCATATCTTGTTTTTGATAGAGGAATCCCATCTTGGCATATCAAGCGAATACGGATATCGCTTAGCAGCTTTTTACTGAGAGGAAAGTGGAAGTAGTTATTGGATATCGCTTTGATAATGTCATCGAAACTTGGAAAATATTTCATCAGTATGTGTTACATTATTTATTTCCATGGCAATAATCTGCTATTCCAGTGATACCATTGGGCATAAACATGTCTTATTCAGCTGCAAGAAGAAATGGATTTAACCACATGGTAATTAGTTACATTGTGAGAATCAGCCTTGACCCAATACTGCATTTGCATACTGCTGACGTCATAGGGTTACCTGTTGCAGGTCTCGATGAATGATGTGGTTGCGGAAAAGATGACTTTGTTTAGATTATCAAGAACGCTTCAAGAAGAGGTAAGAACGTTCCTGCTTATGTCATAACTGAACTATTGTAGCTTTTGTACCTTCAGGTGAGTCAAACACAACGGTAGTTTTTTTAATTGAAGAACAGCATAACAGAATAATTTCTTCACTGTCATACTTTTATCTCCTTTGTTTGCTGTTTGTAGCCATGAATAGACTCGATATCGACATTGCCATAACTTACCTTGATATCTAGCGTTGTGTTATTTTCGCTTGTGTTCTTAACGTGAGTGAATGACTTACGTTTTACGCCGCACTGTTGAACTAAATCACCCAACTCAGGCCGCTCCCCTCGTCATCAAATTTTTATCTTCAACACTTGTTCTATGTGTGGCGATCATTTCGTCTGTACAAGACCGGGACGAACAATGTCGCGTACATTTCAAATAGAGTACATTTCAATGAGTGTAGGGAAATGTTGTTTCAGTGAGCGAGTGAGTTTAGTTTTAGGCCGCACTCAGCAATATTCCAGCTATATGGTCTGTAAATAATCGAGTCAGGGCCAGAAAATCCAGTGATCCACAACATGAGCATCGATCTGCGCAATTGGGAACCAATGACATGTGCAAACCAAGTCAGCGAGTCTGGCCATCCGATGTCGTTAGTCGCCTCTTACGACAAACATAGTCGCCTTTTATGGCAAGCATGGGTTGCTGAAGGCCTACTCTACACCAGGAACTTCACGGGGCGTGTTCATAAAGTGACTATTATTAAAGATATCGGTCTATCTGAGAATAGGTGAATGTGAAGCCTACCACCACATGCATTCACAACTGTGAAGTCGATTTGAAAACAATGTTTCACTTATGGCTTAAGAGCTTGATAAAGCACCCGAAAAACCCTCTATATCTGATATAATCAGAGTCAGTGAGGATCACGCCGCCGTGATAATACTGGAATAGTACTTAATTAAAGGGGCACTGATGCGGAGCGAATAATGCTTCTCGCCAACGGTCTAATTACGAAACCAAACAGCAAATTGGTCAGCGCCCGCTCCCTCGACCGTGACGGACAAAGGGACTGGGCTCTGGCCCACCTTAGCAGAATTTCTTCACCTAAACAGTCAGGAGGCCGGATGCCCATCATATGCCATTATTTAAAAATATCCATGGTATCCCTTGTCTGATCGGAACAAAATACCCCTGCAGTGTGTTGTCAACGGGGGCCTGTAGTCATCGGCTCGTGGTGAATTAGCTCATGATTTTGATGAACATTACGTTGACGAAGACAAATGGATACGTTGATGAAGACGAAGGCATAGTTTAGTTGTTCAAACGTCTTTAGTTGGTTTCACAAGACATGACAAACAAGCATACATGAATGAAATGAGCGGACTTCCAGCTCAACCCCAGGGCCTTTCCTGCGAGCGGCATAATCCTGCTCGCTGTCGTCCCTATACAGACAGCCGAAATGCTGGTCTCCACACTCACATCTCACATCCAGTATAGGTGTGTCTCACATACAGTATAGATGTGAGCATACATATATATAGTTTTTAACAACAATAGACTGGTAAAGATTCAACAATGGACAGATAGATAAACAATAGTACTTCCTTCTACAGTTGATGTGATGACAGACACAGCCAAGGGGGATGACCAATAAAGGCCATAAATGTCATATACAGTAATTAATGGAAGTGACAAAGAGGAACAAGGTAGCTGACAAAACAATGTACTCTGCGGTAGTGATAAAGATCAAGATCAAGATTGAATAATAATAACTAAATATCATATAGCCTGGCTACATAGTTTTTGGTCTGTAGACACGGCTGTCCTGAAGTAGACACTATAACAGTATTTTTTTTCGGATGCTTGCATGATATAGTGACTGATCCAATTTGATCCTATTTCCGTGTTTTGTACCTCGATATTTATTCATGTTATGAGAAAACATAACAGGCGCGTAGCAAGCCATTTGTTTCAGTCTGAAAGATTGCAAAGCTTTATATTTAGATAGTTTTGAGTGTTGGCCCTGCTGTGACAGCAAATATCATACGTAAAGTTTGGTAGCTATGGTAGCTACCCTGGGTTATCATCTATTAACACAGTTGATTTTATGATTTCGTAAACTAAAAACAATGACTTTGCCATTGGTTGAGAAATCTGAAAATGTTCGTACGTAAAAAAACTGATTACACCTATTTACCCAAGTACTCAGCAAATGCCTGTATGTATTTCTTATGCAACGAAGTTCCGTTGGTATCCTCAAAACAGTTTCGTTCCGTAAGTGTTTTCAGGCTGCATGCGACACAGAGATTATATCTTCCTTGCTGTAACTTGCGTTTGCTAGTGTAAACCTACACATTTTATTTGTCATCATTCTCTTGATGGACAGTTAATGAATTTATAACAGGTATAATTAGTCGTAACACCACTCAGGTTACTCAACAAAGGTTCCCGTTTGGCATTTCTCCTGTCTGGAGTAAATACTCAACATTATAAATTAAGGTCTGTAGTGGCAAATGTATTGTATGTTAAGTAATATATGCATGTAAGTGATGCAAGAGGGTTTATGAGCTGAGTTACAAAAACAAACATCGATCAAAGGAATAACCTATAACACACTGATTGATTAATTACTTTTATCTTCTACAGCGGATTTGTCTAAAGGCAGTGTGTGTAGATGTACTAATCTATACTGACTACACCCTGTCGTAAAGTGTAAAAACAACATCCTCCCTTCAAAGAATTAACCACCATTGCGTTGATTGACTGCTCATTATTGGTTAACTAAATTACTTAGAATGGCGGACATCATACAATTAGTTGCCAGGTGTGCTATCTTGGGTGACCAATGAGAGGTTTATCAGGTTTTCACCACTTTTTCGCAAATTAGACTGTTGTAAGACACACGACACAGAGCAGGATTATTTACCACCTGCAGATGAATAGAATATCGTTCTTCTTTGTGGACATTGATGGATACTTTCCTGAACAAGGTCGTAACCTGATATTGTTGTCTGTTTTACATTCATTATTTGCATTTTGTTTTAATTTATTTGTTGTAGCATTCAGCAGAATCTGTATGACAGAAAACACACAGTAGATCGAGTATGTGTGTGAAAAAAGATACACATGTTAGAAATTTACTATAAGTATAAGCAGTCCGTGTGTTCTTTTATTAATTTTCAAAATCATACAAATATGGCAATAAACTAATTAGGGTTATCAGACCAAATATGGAGACGTACATTGGCTCCGTTATTTTTTCCGCGCTAATAGTGTTTTACCATTTCTACCACTGGCAGATGATTAACCTTCAAAGTGTTTTCATAATACATTTGTAATGAAGTAAAACTTCACCTTAGTTGATCTGTCTATAATTAAGCTCTCCATTGCGCATACGAACTGCGCAGCAGAGATTACGAACCAGTCACGAATTCAGGGATATCATCCGGGTTCTCATGGGAGAAAAACAATAACAAAAGTCTAAACCAGTCCACGGAAATTGCTTCGCATCACTGCCCCTTTAAATCGGCGTAAAACCAAAAAAGACTCACTCACACACACGTTGCTAAACGGTTTTTTGATATTGGTGACGAAGTCAACACCAAGGTACAAATACAGTGAAGCCTCATTATTCCGGACGGTTTGCGTTAATCCGGACGGTTATATATTTGATGCCAGGTGCTATCATATGTGACACAGGTCACTAGTGAAAAATTAAATAGAAATAGGATATTAGATTTCCTAGGCAAGGCTAACTGAATATGATGGATCACGCAGTATTTGCTACTTCATACATTAAATTACTCTGTTGCAACAGATATCGTTGTTCTGGGCCCTGTATCAGAAAGCTATCGTATCGCTACACTGTGACACAGACATACGACAGTCGTTGATCCTATACTGCAACATAGACTTACGACAGTCGTAGATCCTATACTGCAACACAGACTTACGACAGTCGTAGATTCTATACTGCAACGTAGACTTACGACAGTCGTAGATCCTATACTGCAACATAGACTTACGACAGTCGTAGATCCTATACTGCAACACAGACTTACGACAGTCGTAGATCCTATACTGCAACACAGACTTACGACAGTCGTAGATCCTATACTGCAACACAGACTTACGACAGTCGTAGATCCTATACTGCAACATAGACTTACGACAGTCGTAGATCCTATACTGCAACACAGACTTACGACAGTCGTAGATCCTATACTGCAACGTAGACTTACGACAGTCGTAGATCCTATACTGCAACATAGACTTACGACAGTCGTAGATCCTATACTGACAACATAGACTTACGACAGTCGTAGATCCTATACTGCAACGTAGACTTACGACAGTCGTAGATCCTATACTGCAACACAGACTTACGACAGTCGTAGATCCTATACTGCAACATAGACTTACGACAGTCGTAGATCCTATACTGCAACACAGACTTACGACAGTCGTAGATCCTATACTGCAACACAGACTTACGACAGTCGTAGATCCTATACTGCAACACAGACTTACGACAGTCGTAGATCCTATACTGCAACATAGACTTACGACAGTCGTAGATCCTATACTGCAACGCAGACTTACGACAGTCGTAGATCCTATACTGCAACGCAGACTTACGACAGTCGTAGATCCTATACTGCAACATAGACTTACGACAGTCGTAGATCCTATACTGACAACATAGACTTACGACAGTCGTAGATCCTATACTGCAACGTAGACTTACGACAGTCGTAGATCCTATACTGCAACACAGACTTACGACAGTCGTAGATCCTATACTGCAACATAGACTTACGACAGTCGTAGATCCTATACTGCAACACAGACGTACGACAGTCGTAGATCCTATACTGCAACGTAGACTTACGACAGTCGTAGATCCTATACTGCAACACAGGCTTCCGACAGTCGTAGATCCTATACTGCAACACAGACTTACGACAGTCGTAGATCCTATACTGCAACATAGACTTACGACAGTCGTAGATCCTATACTGCAACGTAGACTTACGACAGTCGTAGATCCTATACTGCAACATAGACTTACGACAGTCGTAGATCCTATACTGACAACATAGACTTACGACAGTCGTAGATCCTATACTGCAACGTAGACTTACGACAGTCGTAGATCCTATACTGCAACACAGACTTACGACAGTCGTAGATCCTATACTGCAACATAGACTTACGACAGTCGTAGATCCTATACTGCAACACAGACGTACGACAGTCGTAGATCCTATACTGCAACGTAGACTTACGACAGTCGTGAATCCTATACTGCAACACAGACTTACGACAGTCGTAGATCCTATACTGCAACACAGGCTTCCGACAGTCGTAGATCCTATACTGCAACACAGACTTACGACAGTCGTAGATCCTATACTGCAACATAGACTTACGACAGTCGTAGATCCTATACTGCAACGTAGACTTACGACAGTCGTAGATCCTATACTGCAACATAGACTTACGACAGTCGTAGATCCTATACTGACAACATAGACTTACGACAGTCGTAGATCCTATACTGCAACATAGACTTACGACAGTCGTAGATCCTGTACTGCAACACAGACTTACGACAGTCGTAGATCCTATACTGCAACACAGGCTTACGACAGTCGTAGATCCTATACTGCAACACAGACTTACGACAGTCGTAGATCCTATACTGCAACATAGACTTACGACTGTCGTAGATCCTATACTGCAACGTAGACTTACGACAGTCGTAGATCCTATACTGCAACATAGACTTACGACAGTCGTAGATCCTATACTGCAACACAGGCTTACGACAGTCGTAGATCCTATACTGCAACACAGGCTTACGACAGTCGTTGATCCTATACACAGTGCTGTCCCCTTTATCTCTCAGGTACCGCTGACCTTGACGCATTACGATAGTTGGTAAATCAGCACACTGCTTGTAGATTTCAGATATCAAAAACAGTCACTGCTTTGCGTTCATTTAACTTTCACAGAGACGTAACCTAAATATAAGAGATTATATTTACCCACACACGTGGCAAGAAAACAAAGGCGAAAATCAAGTTCGAGTACACGACCTTGCTATAGGACTTTATCAGCGGCAGATCTGCAGTTAGTACCCACAGCTAGAGGTTCGCCCAAAACGTGACCTACTTAAACCTGTTAAAAGCAGTGGCTATCTCTTGAGCAAACATCATATCCACGTCAATTGTCCGTCAGTGTTAATCAGGTGACCGGGTTCACCAAAGACATATCTCTGTTGAATGGTCAGCCTGTGTCTGACATATCTCGTGAACCAAATACCACCGTACTGCCACGAACTTGACCGATTTGTGAAATATTAGATAATATCCCCACATGATCATCGCAAAACCATGTCACAGACACCCAGATCGACCCTGTCTCTGTGTGGAATAACGATGTGTGCGTTGGTTGAAAATGTGTGTTCTCTTGGAGCGAAGATTTGGGTTTTCAATCTACAATTATTACACTGATTTACATGTAATTAAGTATATGATCGATGTAACCAAATGTCAGTTTAGATTACAGTGAATAAAAGCAACACATTGAAGCAACAATCTAGACTCTTTGACTGCAATGTATAAACGTAACGGGAGATATGAGGGATAGTTTTCAAGACAGATAATCAAACGGTTAAATTTGGAGGTTTAGACTTAAAAAGTGTCATATTATTGTTCCCATTATTGTTTACACATCTGCTATTATCACTGTTTGGTGATTCATAACCACATACTGCTGATGTCGTGAGGTAGCCTAGCGTCCGCCCGTCAAGCTGTGAAGACGGGTTCGATTCACAAGAAGGGTACTATAATTATGTGAAGTCCATATCTGGTGTCCCTCCTCGAGATGTTCCTGGAATATTGCTAAAAGCGGCGTAAAACTAATTTCACTAAATCCAGATGCACTCGAAATTGTAAATCGATTCTGATTTAAACTGAGGTTTCTTATGAATGTAAAAATACTTTTGTCGCTTTCATTTTCAAAACTAAACAAAACACTTTACTTGATTTACATAAACGGAAATTTATTATTTAGTATTGATACTTGCTTTAATACGCCTTTAAACCACAACACCTATCTAATCTTGTCTTCCTAGCTATAAGTTTTGATATCTACCGTCGAGACGACGTGTGTTGGTACTAAACGCCAAACCCGGGGTATAATCTGTTCTGCTTATCTGCCGTTATAGTGGGTGAGAGAGTGAGTGAAATAATTTTGTTTTACGCCATACTCGGCAATATTCTAGTTATATGGCAATGGTATGTAAATAATCGATTCTGAGCCCGAAAAGCCAGTGATCAACCGCATGAGCATCTATCTGCGCAATTGGGAATTGATGACATGCGTCAACCATGTCTGAACATTCGATCCCATTATCTGCACATGTAGCTTCCACGGGTCGAAAAGACTGTAGGACTGCTTGTAATTGCACCTTGATTAGATAACCACGTGACACAATAAGGTGTTTACATGAGTGGTATACTGCTCAAATATACTTGTGCATGCGTGTACATGTACATGTAAAAACTCGATCATTGTCAATGGCCCGCGAACAAGATTTCGTGTCACCGTCCCAGGGGGTTGAGATTGGAATATATTAATTTACCAGCTGCCACAGTAACCGACAAACACTCCACAGAAAAGCTGTATCGCTAACAATCTTATGACGTCATAACATGAGTTCGAAAACCTTTCGATTCGCTGTTTTTGAGTTCACTAGTATGTACACATCTATTTTACCGCTTTTCACTGTTTTGCACACTCAATTTTAACATAATTAACCATTTGTATAGCAGTTTTAAGCTTGTCAGAACATGTTTCACTGATTTCAAAAGTCCAACCGAGAGGCAGGCACCATTTGGTTTACATGCCACACAGTGGGTGGCGATCTTAAAAATATAATAATGATATTTTGTACATTTGGCGGTAAAATATATGCGGTGTTTAATATAAAATTCCAATCCGTAATTAAATCTATCATCTACTCGAAAATGTTTAATTGAATAATATTATTAGATATCTTTACTGAACTGGATTCCAACGTAAATGTTTTTAGATTTTATGACAGATTTTTTAAGTCAAAGGATCGGAAGAAATAAAAAAATAGTGCATTCTTTTTTGCTTGCGGAATTTGTTCTGTCCACCTCAATGATATTCTATCGTTTCGCAAGCGGAATCTGGTTCAGCGCATCATTCGTCTGGTTGTTTAACGCCGTAGAGATTCTATATTTTCTCAACTAAAGCTTTTGCTTACTTGTATGATTTTCAGTATGTGATCCCAGATATTAAAACGACCGTCGTTACCAAGTAATTTAACAAAATGGAGAATCTTCAATTTTATAGTTATCGTTACCAACATTTCCTGTCACTCAACTTTGACATATAGTTCCCGGTTCCAATTAATGCCTGACAGTCATGATATTTAATAGCTGTCTGGGCCGAACCAAGCTTAAAGTATTCCAACAATATTTTGTTTATGATATTGTCGGAATCGCACAACGGTTCTATGCATTTGGCAGATCTTTCTTACGATTATGGATAATGGCTATTCTCTCTCTTATTCAGTCATGCATGTGCATGTTTGGATATACTTCAAAGTTATGAGTATCCAGATAGAATATAAGGAACCCACCAGAAGCCGTGCATTTCGTTACCGTGGGTTAGTAGAAAAGTGCAGTTTTAATCAGTACTGATAGAGTTTGTCTCAACTTATTATAAGGTATTCTTATATCTTGTCATGAATAAATTAATATTGCACTGCACAAGATCAAAAATAAATACACCAAATGCCAAATCGTAAGAAAAGCATATTTCTTCAGACAATCTGAATATTCCAGACAGTGTAATGATTCGGAAAGGATCGGTTTTCATTTTCAGGTCAACTTTTCTCTTGTCTGGCTGAGAGATGCAATTAAAGCTCCTTATCTGGCTTGTCTGCTCAGCCTTAAGCCACTCCAATTCCCGACATAAGATTATCATTTTCCTAAATGTCATCGTGACTAAACAGTGATCGCTGTAGAAATCTAATTGGAGGTAGAAACGTTCAGGATGCGGACAATATGTCTCTGACATTACACAGATAATTATTAACGAGTCAGACAAATGTAAATGTCATTTTGGCTTTTAAAACGTACGAAGAGCAAGGTGATATCAGTTGCAATCAGCTTGTGTATGTCGGATATTATTGGCTTTGAAAAGGTATGAAGACTGAGGCATCTTCCGCTTTTGAGCAATGGTCACCTTGTTTGATCGGCGTTGTATAGAAGTTGATGGATGACAAGTTAGAAACACATTACAGAAAAATAACTCTTTAATATTATATTGTAGTGAATTAATTAGAATTTCGCCGTGAGCAGATTGAATTGTGTCTTTGGTACACTTACTCATCGCCTTAACTGAAAGAATATGATGTACATGTATTTTTTTTCAAAAGATGCCAAGACATGAAATAAAGATAATACAAACAACCATCTATCATAAATTATTGCCGTGTCTGAAATAGAACCACTTTTGTCTATAATTGTCTTCGTCAGTTTAGAAGAGATAACTAATGCCCTTTGCCCAACAGAGATCCTGCCCAACAGTGCAGGGAAAGTGTCAGAGGAGTGGCAGAATAAACAGGCCACTATATTCAAGAATATTTAATAACAATAGTGCAGTAAACTTTAGAGTATGCACAACCTTGGCTAAAAAGAGCCAATATTTTTCTTTCTTCGTAGCAGTTTTAAGGAGTATATACTGAATGAAAAAAACATGAAGTTACCTATTGTACCTCGGGTTGGTATATGAAAACCTCTACCGTCCCAAACTATGTCAATTATAATATTGTGCTGACTGTATATAAACAACACAAGAAACAAAATGAGGGGTAGAATAACCCATGCTTGCTACAAACGACGACTATTCTTGTCGTAAGAGGCTACAAAAGGGTTAGGGTGGTCAGGCTTGCTGACTAGGCTGACACATGTCATCGGTTCCCAATTGCGCAGATCAATGCTCATGCTGTTGATCACTGGATTGTCTGATCCAGACGATTATTTACAGACCGCCGTCATAAACCTGGAATATTGCTGAGTGCGGCGTAAAACATGCACCTAATGTTCGCCCGCCATGCACATACCTGTGTATAAAATGAAACTCGATCCTAAAGACGAGATAGTTCCATGAACATCTTTTTGAAGATACGTTTTTTAAACATACGGACAGCCAGCCAGCCAGCCAGCCAGCCAGCCAGCCAGACAGCCATGCATGCATGCATGCATGCATGCATGCATACAAACATACATACATACACACATACATACATACATACATACATACATACATACATACATACATACATACATACATACATACATACAAACATACACACATACATACATACATACATACATACATACATACATACATACATACAAACATACATACATACATACATACATACATACATACATACATACATACATACATACATACATACATACATACATACATAAACCGATGTAAATCTAGTGGTACATGCGTCAGTGATGGAGAAGTTCGTACGTGCAGGTGTACATGCCGTACAATATAATACATTAGTGCTCCAGGACGAATCACATTGCCATAAGGGGTCCTACAATGGTATTTCTGACAGACTTCCTGTTTCATGTAATTTAGCATTCATTCAAATACCTATCTGTATACACACAATCAAACCTTTATGATATCCATCCCGCATACGTTTAAAAATAACGACAAAACAAACGAGACACAATGATGAAAGAATCGATGCACCATACATTAACTACAACAATTTGACTACAACTGGTTGTACAACTTAACTTAATTACCAGCTAAAATATCAGTTTCTGTATCTATGTCGTGTCTGGGTAATCCAATGACGGGATAAAACATGCATATTTTTGTTATTTTTAATTTAGATTTTTAACCAACTCTTTCAAAGTTAACCCTTTCGAGTTATCATCGGTGAAATGGAGTTATATCTAAATGGAATAGCATAAATTCTAAATGAGCATGTGACCTTTTCATGATGAAAGCTTTCGGACGTCCACATATCAAGAACAAAAGTTAAGGGCCAGCTTGGCGAGCACGCATGAATCATATATGTTCGGTATTGTTTCCAGGACTCTTCGGGTTTAAAATTACTCTTATCATAAATACAGATAAGAAAATGCCCATAAGCTTATGCAAAAATTACTCGGTTTTAACAGATAGAAGGCAGACTGTAGATATTATGATAAATAAGGGAGTATATTTAGATATGTTTCAGAACAATTCCGAACTAAATTTAGCACTTACAATTGAATGTAGATGCTTGAACCTTATAACACTACTATTGTATTGCAATGGAAGAGATATGAACTTAACGTAGAGATAAGGGATATAGCCAGGCAACATAAACCTATGTATAGACATTGCCGTTGAACAGAACACGCACGTATATCCAAGAACATTAGAAAGGTTGAGAAGCAAACCCAGGTCACTTTTTGTTGGTTTCAGGAGAGAGAAATAGAGATGCATGTATTGGGGCATAAATCATGCATATTCAAGACGCTGTAATTCCGCAAAATATTACTTAAAATATCAAGGGGAAATTTCACCCCAATTTAGATCTCAACATGACGATTATTTGGGGTTTATTATGTTAAAACAAACTGAACTCAAGTCTTCATCCTTCATATTAAAGATTAAAGATAGTATGCAGCAGCGAGGGTTCGGGTGATCCTGGCACAGGCTGGTAAGGCTCATCATCACCTCAGGGACCTTGTCCCCTCTACACACAGAGACTTCTCCCAGGAAACGCTGCCTAGTCGAACCCACAAAGAGCCTTTCGGAGAAAATATTGATTCCCCAACACTGCACCCTTCTACATTATCCAGATTGTCTGAAGGGCTGTGCTCCGGGTGGAGAACCCAGTTACTCTCCTGATATGCGCCAAGAGATCTGTAGGTACCAAACCAAGGACACCGAGAACAATGGAGAGCCTGACGACATTGGTCAGTCGAGGTCTGCATACATAGCATGTTTTAACCGAATCTTGCGTAGCCGCAGGAGTTTCAATAATATAATATTATGTAAATTGGCTTTATCAAAAAGGACAAGGTGTTTTTACATGTGTAAGTGCTCGAGAATTAAATTATGTCACTCTGAGGGATCAACTGATTTCGAAAGGACAAGGGACATTTTCCTCCATAGCTGCAAACATGGATATTTATTTAAACTAGACTATGAACTAATAAGAAAATAATCTAGCAACAATGTGATATTTGTAATGGATAATGCCATGTTTGTGTTAATATTCTGAAGATAATGCAAGTGATGCAAGAACTTTCGGGAAAACTTTTTTTTCGATAAAATTCCAGGCGTTACTAAAATATAAGTTTGATTTGACTACTAACATTCTTTCTTATATGATAACAAAAGCTTGCTTTCCAGGATTGGACTTTCAGGGAAATTTAATTATGAGACAGCACATAAGCAACCTTTCGTACCATATACTTTATGTCCTTATTTACGGCTTTCATGAATATCAATATATATTATAAAAACCCCTACCAAAAGCGTTTCTTGAAAATATCTAAAAGATTTGACATTTTAGACTTGGAATATCATGGGAATCGGACAAGGGACTCAGCTTTCAGCTAAAATAATTAGCTGGTTATTGAAATGGTTTTGTCGCTTAAATTTAAATTAACACTATATAGTATTCTACGCATTTAGTGTTTAAAATAAACAGCGTCTGCTGATCATGAATTGGAATATATCCGTCCACATTTATGCAAATAACGTCTAAAAGTGTACCTCATTTCATTGCATGATTCAGATCCTGGGGTCAACAAATGAACATACAAACAAAGTATATATAATGTGTCAGTATTTGCACAAAGAAGACAAACAGATACATACTTTGCAAATTGATTCCTTTTCATGATAATAATGCATTAATGTCGGCAAATAGAGATGGAGATATTGTATGATGGACGCAGTGTTTCCCAGTATTTCTTCACTATTTAGGGGCGGTGGGGTAGCCTAGTGGTTAAAGCGTTCGCTCGTCACGCCGAAGACCCGGGTTCGATTCCCCACATGGGTACAATGTGTGAGGCCCATTTTCTGGTGTCCCCCGCCTTGATATCGCTGGAATATTGCTAAAAGCGGCGTAAAACCAAACTCACTCACTCACTCACCCA
Source organism: Haliotis asinina (assembly GCF_037392515.1). NCBI lineage: Eukaryota > Metazoa > Mollusca > Gastropoda > Lepetellida > Haliotidae > Haliotis > Haliotis asinina. Next base: position 43,429,630 of record NC_090286.1, read on the forward strand.
CTTCAGTATTTACTTCTTCCCTGCACAACCAGTGTGTTGTAGGAGATACGGGTAACCAACATATCATACGAGACGCAAGTAACCTAGATTATCAGTATACTGTAGGGAACTAAAACTTTGATACTTAGTGTGTTTACGAGATACAGGTCACCTCTATAATCAGTTGTAAGAGATATTGGTGACAGGATTACCACCACATTTTCCGATTCACTGGTAACTAGGACAATCAGCTGAACGAGTCATTGGTAATTATGATACTCAATTGCACGATATGTAGGTAACCATAATTATCAGTATATTGCACGAGGTACTGATAATTTGATAACTCAGGGTATTTACGTAATACAAGTAATTTCGAGGATCAGTTGTAAGGGAGACAAGAGTTGTAGCCAAGAGTTTTCGAGATACTGGTAATTCGGATAATCTGTATTGAGATACGGATAACCTCTGTTGTGACCTGTAACTGTGATCATTATAGAAAATATTGGCAACCTTGATAATCAGTTGTAAGAGCAACTGGCAACCTCAATATTTTCCACGAGATGCTGGTAACGTGTATGATCAATATATTGTCCGAGACACTGATAACCGGGGTTAAGATTTTCGAAGCTCTCTTAGCGCGAAGATAGTCGAAGTGACGTACACTTAACATAAATCTACGACTATCTTAGCGTTAAGAGTGCTTGGAAAATCTAGGGTCTGTGTTGTACGAGATACTGACAATCTGGTAATCCATACATTTAAAAGATACTGGTAGTCTGGATAATCAATACCAATAACCTGGATTGTCAACTGTCCGTGACACTGGTAACAAGAATAATCACCTGTCCAAGGCACTGTTAACCAGGATAACACTTGTTACTATGATAATCAGCTGTCCGAGATACTGCTTAGTATGATAATCAACTGCACGAGATATTGGTAACCAGGATATTCAGCTGTGCGAGACGGTGGTTACAATGAAACTCAGCTGTCCGAGATTCTGGTTACTATGATAATCAACAGCACGAAATATTGGTAACCAGGATATTCAGTTGTGCGAGACCATGGTTACAATGAAACTTAGTTGTACGGGTACTGGTAACTCTTGATCAATAACATATTTTCCTGGTAGGTATGTTTACATAAATTACATTGGTAATTATGTTTTGAATGGGATAGTATACTGGCCGATGAACATTAAACTTGAGAATTTAGATCATAACAATAAATGCACGAAACTGGATATCTCAAGAATACCATTAAAGCTGTTATTCACGTTTTGTGTATATCATCACATAGCACATGAAAGTGTCTTTCTAAAACAATGCAGTCGAAAAATGCATTCATGACACAACACATCTGTAGCTTCTGCTACATGGGTCTGTAGATCAGAGTTGCTCAGGTGAAAATATGTAATACTGGCTAAGGATTTAGGAATTCGATCTGAGGGTTGAAACGAAGGAGAGTTCTGATCTGGTGCCTGTTTCAAAATCATGTCTAGACATTGTTACTTTTGCACTGTGAGCAATCGCCCAGTGGCGATGACTGTTTACTGTTTGCAGCTGACAGGAGGCTGGGGTAAATATTCACACTTCGTGGGGGATATTTTCTTGCTCGTTTCACGTTAATAATACGGTACGGAATGGCGTACGTGCTACATGGTTCTTCACGTTGATTTCAATATTAATTAAAGCGCTACGAAAAAGGAAACCTTTTCCATAATTATAAGAAATCTCTACTCAAAAGACAGTATTACAAAATTTATTTATTTATTTATTTATTTATTTATTTATTTATTTATTTATTTATTTATTTATTTATTTATTTATTTATTTATTTATTTATTTATTTATTTATTTATTTATTTATTTTATTACTCACCATCAAATGGGAATGACACAAGGGAAAGAGAGGCGTGTCCAACCCTAACTTTTGCGTAATGCTTTAATGCAAACATTTAACAATATATCAAATTAATGAATCTATCATCACTGCAGTAACCAGATGGTCACATAATAACAAATCACAATGAGTCTCACAATTTAAGAAATATTTTAAAAGAGTAACATTTCCCGATTTACATTCCCCAAATATATGTGACAAGTATGTTAGGACATATATCAAGGCTATGATTTTGATTGCGTGTCACAACATCATCATCACCATCACCATCATCACCATCACCATCACCATCACCATCACCACCATCATCATCATCATCATCATCATCATCAACAACAACAACAACAACAACAACAACAAACAAAAAGCAAACAAACAAACAAAAAAACCCGAAAAACGCTGTTTTTCACAGAAATAAAAACATCAGTAGCTGGATAATACTCGAAAATAAATCACCCCTCAGCATATTTGTTAGAGAGACTTCATTCTCAACACTCGGTAATTGATTAAAAAGTGAGGCAAGCATATGTTAATGATTTTATCATCCCTTCTTATCAGTAGTTTTCATTTTCGCTAATCCTTCGATTGCAGGTATAACAGCTGCGTTACTGCAGCTAATAGTATCCGTACATGCTTCACATCATGAAGAGATGCAACATGACAAATGTGTCAAATCGAACGAAAGAAAGCAGTATGTGGTAACGATTCTGACAACTGTGATTAATAGTTTCCGGTGCCAATACTGATCCCCGGGTGAAATGTGGCACAAATACACTACATTATGTGCATCCATAATCGAAAAATATTGAAGTTTTCGAAAATATTTACAAAAATCTCAAATGACTCAAACAGGTGTTATTGATTTTGTCGATCTGAAGTCGGATATTTGATTTGTACTAATCTGCTGATATTGAAGGATAATATTAGACCTCCTGATATCTATCGATGAAGTCTCTCCTGATATATACTGACCATGTCTAGTATGTCATATAAACCCTAAAATATACGTCCAAATCTACAATTTGCAGTTTCTTAGATACGTGCTTTGTAAAAAGGCTTTACAGAAAACAGTATTTTTTGGTAAAATATCTTGATGCCAAACAGTAGATGTTAGCGTAGTGTAGACCCCGAACTATGACATAAATTATGAGACGCTTTCAAGGACATAAAATGAACATATGAGGAAATTATGGCTTTGTGAATAAGATATGAAAATATCTTGTTTTCTAAACCTGACAATCTTCCAATGGTAATGAAGCAAATTCGAATGTCTGACAATGTATTTGGCAAGACGATTGGGCGATTATGTTCACCATAAACAATTTGGCATTATGACGATAAATAACATCATGGAGCTAGGAGTGCGGTGATAAAAGGCAATGATAGCCAGTTTCCTTTGTTTGTCTAAATTCCAACAGAGTTTGCCTTTCAGCAAATTCAAAAGAAGACGAGCTACAGAGGGGACGCTGATTGGTTTCTTAAAAGAAAGCCACGGTCTTTGGTGAAGTGTGATTGAGTGAGCTTAGTTTTACACCGCTTTTAGCAATGTCCCAGCAATATCACGTCGGGGAAAACCAAAAATGGTATAACACATTCTACATGTGTGGGGAATTGAACCCAGGTCTTCGGCGTGACGACTGAACGCTTTACCCACTACGCTATCGTTGGTATGAAACATAGACTGAATATTGTTTGTGGGGAAATTTAAGAAAATATTGTGATACATTTTATTATTCTCACACTTTTATTGTAATACAGCAAATCATATAATGTCATTCAACATATAAAGTTTCACTGGAGAATCCATATAGTGTCATTCATCAATATACAGTTTCACTTAAAAAACGTAGTTTGAATAGAAAGTGCTGTTGCGATACACTTGTCATAGTGATGTATAATTTCCAAATACAAGTATGCTGTGTAGATGCTTCTGTCTGACCTAATAGTGTGTTACTATGATTTGACTGAGTATTCGAGTGTCAATACAGCCACAAAGAATTGATAATCATTTCACGTTAATGTATTTGTTTGATGTCATTTAGGCGGCGACCATGACTACGACTATCTGATAATATGTCAGAAAGACACAAGCTTTTCGAAGACAAGATCTGGAACGTGATAGATTTTGTCGCCTTTGAATTACTGCTCTAGTCACGTGGTCACAGTAACACCTGTTGACTGAATTTGTATACTGAGTGGTATAACACAATATCATTTATCAAACAATATTTCCATAAAGGTAATATTTTTATTGTCGATAAATGCACACGTTGTTAACGATGCCCAATTTCATTTGATTATAGGGACATGGCGTAAAAGGTTTACAATATGTAGATCCCAGTATGTTTCCTGTAATTTGACTAAAACGTATTATGGAAATCGACAAGCGAAATAACTAAGAAATGAGCAATGAGAAACCCTGCCAAAAGAACCTAATGTAACATACGATGCTACCTATGCAGGCGATATGAAACACGTTTTACTGGGAACAGCATTACATTTACCACATTAATGGGAACCGTATGACGGGATCCTATTACTGGAACCAGTGTTACCGGGAACCTTATTACTGGGAACCGTATTACATTTACCACATTACTGGAGGCCGTATTACGGAATCACATTACTGGGAACGATGTTACTGAGGACCGTATTACTGGGAACCGTATTACATTTACCGCATTACTGGGGACCGTATTACGGGATCATATTACTGGGAACAGTGTTCCTGGGGACCATATTACTATAGAACCGCATTACAGGACCGTATTTTAGAGGACCGTATGAACGAGGTTCCACTATGTGTACACGTGTTTGTGCGCTAACGCATTCACAATAGTTAGTACCAAATAGTGGAAACTGAGCATGAAACGTCATGAATATTCTGCACATATCGATGTATGTACAACTCGGGTTATCGGCCACGTTAACTCCCAGTACTGGAAAGCTCATGGATATGCAAAATGCAAAATAAACTGAAGGGAGTGAAAACAGGTTTTGCGCTGGTGCGGTATCAGACATTTTCTCATAAAAGATAAATGTAATTTTCAGTAAATTAAGATATCACCAAATTTTAAAACCGTACAACGACATTGCTTTCACCTTTGAATCAAAGCGATACAGTTGACATTGTATTGATAAGGTAAACGTTCGACTTCTCCGTGGAACAAAATACATGGCTTTAGTAGCTTGCAGACATAGATTTAAAATAGATAATTTAAAAGCACATTCTCTATCAAAAGTAATTCCAAGATATTCATTCACAAAAATAGTTTTCCTTAGTTTCAACTAACTGGTTGAAATATCCAATTGGGACATTTCCATTTATATATGGGTGTTACCCTAGTAAATCCCTAGTTCAGTGACCATTTGGATGTCTAACTAATGGGATGTCTACTTTAAATCGACAAAGCTTTGCGGGCAGGAAAGTTTTGCTAGCATTGCGAATGAATTCCAGGCATATTATTTCTCTTATTTCTAAGGCAATTATTCTCAGTCCATGTAAATTATTTGATCAAAGATAGTAATTTGTCTATGGAAGTTCAACTAAGTCACAATGTCAAGAATGTCCTCCTATCTGTGATTCCTCACTGATTTGACAGAATGTAACTAGTGGGAGTAAATCTATGGTGCTTTAATTTGGAATGAATGAGGTGTTCGAGCAGATATTTTCTTCAGGGTCTTATGGCACAATATGAATACAAGACATAAAATCTTTTCCAGTCGTAAGAAATTGCATGATTCTCCCTATGTCATAAGCTTGACATGTGTTAATGAATCACGATATATTAGTAATGAACTGTTGTTCGCGAAACGTATGTACAGCTGTTGGCACCAATACTGTTCAGAAGCAGGATACACTGAAATTAGCAGCTATATTACCCGATTGTTATCAATACAACTCAAGGTGTTGCCAAATGAATTCGTTCAACTGAGGAAACTGAACAACATATCCCAGACAAGCATGCAGATTTCCCAATACTTTGAGGTTACAGTTTCAACGACGTGATCATTTGATAATGACATCGATCAGAGAGAACCTATGCTATTACAACCAGACTTAGAAATGCCAGTTCGTGTAGATGGCCTCGTATATATTATAGTAAACAGAATACGGCAAGTGCCATAATAGTCTTTAACATTGCGTGAGTAGTATACACTCTCATACTTGGCTCCATGTCTTTTCTTCTTTTCAGTGGGGTAACCTTACTCGATATCACGAACATTATTTCAATAAAATAGACGTTTATGTACATCTATTTTTTTGTGGTTTTAAAATGTTGGACCTTCTAAAACTACAAAAGTAATTTTAATAATCAGATGCCAACGGTCTGATAAAAACGGATGTGGATGGACCTCTCATGTGTATCTCTTGCGATGAAGTGTTCACCGTGAAAGTTATTCTATTTGACAGTTGTGGACGTTTCAAAACCAAGGGATTCACGTTATGATTCGACAAATCTCATTGTGAACTACCTGTATCATGAATTGTGACTATGTAATGTGAATAACAATTTGCTTCCTTTCGAATTTAGTGCCATAGCATTTTCTGTTGTTAAATAATCGTAATGAATATACAATTTTTCCAAATTAAACTCATTTGAATTTTGTACTTAAATTTTCTTTATGACTGTAGACTTGATCTCGTCACTATACGGCTGGAATAACGCCAATGTGATATAAAGCCCAACTCAACTCAACCCAGATGCCAACGAATGACCTTGTGACGTGGCTCGTTTATGACATTTACTGAAATAGCGTTTGTTTGCGTGACTTTAGTAATGACGGTGTCGTAAGTTGCGAGTCAAGGCAAATGACCTGAAAAGTGGTCCTGATTGTTTGAGTGAGTGAGTGAGTGAGCGAGTGAGTTTAGTTTTACGCCACACTCAGCAATATTCCAGCTATATGGCGGCAGTCTGTATGTAATAGAGTCTGGACCAGACAATCCAGTGATTAAAAGCATAAGCATCCATCTACGTAACAGGGACCCGAAGATCCTATGCGCCAACCAATTCAGCGAATCTGAGAACCCGATCCAGTTAGTCACCTCTTACGACAGGCATGGGTTACTGGACATCCATTTTCACCCTAATCTTCGGGGTGATTGTGTCTGAACGTCTGAACTGTGCACATACTACTATACGCTCCTAATATAGTTTATTACAAATTAAGAAATGTAGTACCATATCCGTGTCCGTGGACAGCACCAAGGTGGTCCTTGAGACCTAAACCACTGTCTTTATAACTTTTCTGTCAATTCATGTGTTCCTCTTCATTGTTTTTCTGCCCACATTAGGCAGACACGACGTTATGTTACTGGAGTAATACATTGAACTTTGGACACACAGAATATTATGAGGGACTGGCAGCGTGTGAACCGTGCATATTTGACAGGTGTTCTGTGAATCATGTATATTTAACAGGTTATTTGTGAATCATGTATAATTGACAGGTTATTTGTGAATCATGTATAATTGACAGGTTATTTGTGAATCATGTATAATTGACAGGTTATTTGTGAATCATGTATAATTGACAGGTTATTTGTGAATCATGTATATTGGACAGGTTATTTGTGAATCTTGTATATTTGACAGGTTATTTGTAAATCTTGTATATTTGACAGGCTATTTGTAAATCTTGTATATTTGACATATGCTCAGTGTGTACGTCACACATAATGTTCAGTGACGGGACGTGCGTCAGCGATGTATATTCCATTTATTTGACAGATGTTCAGTGTGTACTTCATGTATATTTGTCAGATACTCAGTGTGTACTTCACACGTGTGATCTGGGACAGGCACCGTGAATCCTGCATATTTGTCAGATGCATACTTGTCAGATGCTCAGTGTGTACACATATGATCAAGAACAGAGGGTGTGTATCATGTATATTTGACGGATGCTCAGTGTGTACTTCACACATATGATCAGGAACATACCGTGTGAATCATGCATATTTGACAGATTCTCTACGTGTACTTAACATATAATGATCAGGACCAGGCAGCGTGAGTCATGTATATTTGTCAGATGCATACTTGTGAGATGCTCAGTGTGTACCTCACACATATGATCAGGAACACAATCATGCACATTTGACAGATTCTCTACGTGTACTTAACATATAATGATCAGGACCAGGCAGCGTGAGTCATGTATATTTGTCAGATGCATACTTGTGAGATGCTCAGTGTGTACCTCACACATATGATCAGGAACACAATCATGCATATTTGACAGATTGTCTACGTGCACATAACACATAATGACTGATATATATGAGACAGATTCTCAGCGTGTACTTCACACATATTGATATACATATTTACTGATTACACTTATTTAGCGTAACATACAATCTTTAACAGTACATTCATACGAAAATGTAGATATGCTTTGTCTCAATGCTTTCTTATTGCAGCTACACTGTATGAATGTACATTTAAAACAACTTGTCCTCAAACGATCCCTTATCTATTTAACCTCCGCGCGTTCCATTCGATTTACAGTTTGCATGTTGTCAAACATGTACTTCGAAACTACAGGTAACATAGTACGCATCCGCGATAATATTTTGAAAATATAGTACATTACATTCTGAACTGCTGACCTATTGATCGCATTTATGTTACGCATTTCAGTCAGACGCACTAAGAATGTCGATTGTTAACGAATGCTTTGTTGTCAGTCCGTAGGAAAGGACTATCCTGCTTTGGACAAGTGTGAATTCAGGAAGCAATGATGAGGTATGTGAAACTTTTATCATATATTCAAGAGATAGATATTCCATCCCCCAAATGATTTCCTTAGCTACTCTCGACAAGCCAGATTTTGAAGTTGTATGTATAAAGATACATGTGTTTCAATGGTGGTTAAATGCATGATTTATTAAATCACAATAACAATGCGTTATATCAATCGCCCGTCCAAAATGTACTCTGCAAAGTTTATTTGTCCGTTTAACAGATTATGAGTGTTATCACCTTAATGAAGGTGTTATCGAACAATATGGATTCTTTTCATACCATAGAATTACTCATGAAAATGTTAATTTGAAAGACGGGTGTTTACAGACTAACAATTAACAGGAACACAAGTGAACAAATACTAGTATATTCATTTCATAATATATAGCAGAACCCTTGATTCAGATCGTCATTACTAATGGCTCCCTAGACAGTTGCGGTGGGGGTAGACTAGATGTTCACTCGTCACAGTGGAGCCCCTGTTTCGATTCACCGCGTGGGCAAGACTGTACTCAATTGATTTACTCTATACAGTGAAGAAGAAAGAACTGTATTTCTTTTCTAAGATGCCAAATTTTATATCTTTTCGACGACTTATGTGAAGTTCATCATTACAAACATCAACAAGAAAGCAAAGCTACTATTACACAATGTCATTTAGAAAGTGGTCAAATGTAACATATGTCTTATCTGGGATTACACTTTCTAAGCAAAGTACAAATTCTAGTACTTTTCGTTGAGTACCATCCGTGATTCGAACCCGCACCCTCAGAGCCAGGCAGCTAATCGCCAGCATACAAATTCAGTTGCCTAACTCGCTCAGCCACCGCGACTTCCACAAATGGAAGTCGGATAACAGGTAGCCTAGACTGAGTACTTTGTGTACCCCTCTGATAAGTGTTGCTTGGCACAGCTCCCAGGGCCGAAAGCTATTATTACACAATGCCATTTAGAAAGTGGTCAAATGTAACGTATGTCATATCTGGATTACACTTTCTTAGTAAAATACAAATTCTAGTACTTCTTGGTTGAGTCCCGTCCGGGATTCACACCCTCAGAGCCAGACAGCCAGGCAGCTAATCGCCAGCACACAAAATAAGCCGCTCAGCCACCGCGACTTATTTCAGTAATGTTGATACTGGAAAAAGAATGGTACTGTTTATATCATTAGGTTTTTGATTAATACTGCAGAATACTGGATACCTTCCGCCATCTTTGAAAGCAGTTTTCTTTTGACTGGGGTTAGGGTAGTGTCTAGTGTTAGGGTTAAGGTGACGTGACATTAAACAATATGCCTGGTAGTTATCCGGTATTCTATAGCTGTTCTTGAATACCCACTAAGTGGAAGAAGAGTGTTGAAAGATTTTAAAAGTTCTGCTTCGGGAAGAAACACAGGCACCAATTTCAGTCGAAGTGAAAAATGTTGCCACTTAAAAGCAAAAAATGTTCATACAGAAATCCAAAACTACCAAATGGCACCAGTTCATCACCAGACCTATGTATGTATCAAGTTTGGTGAAGAGATATTGAACGTTTTTCAAGTTCTAGTTCGAAAAAACCCCGACTTTCCACAGACAGAGGGGAGTCCAAATACCCATGCAAACCACGCCGATGGGGATAAAAAGCCAATAGCCTAAATTAACAATCCTCGTTCAGGGCTAACTAGCGTGGTGTTCTATTGATGTCTTGCCCTCACCCCGACGCTAAGATACACGTTGCCGATGCAGCAAATGATAAAAGCTTTCAAGACGATTTAAGCTCAAGTTAAACGTTTGAGGTCCAACAAAGAACACTGCCATAAAGACATGTTCCCTTATTTTCTTCCTGAGTATAGTTCAGCGTAATGGTCCCACCAGTGAGTTAAGCCTACAGAAGCGACTGCAAACGATGAAACAGGGTGTTAACGGAGCTAGTATTCTGTCTCCCTGAACCACATTATTTTCCCTACTGCCATGTCCTTTCTTCTATACTGAAGTCTTAGATGAAGCAAGTCTAGATTTCCTCAGGTTCCTCTGAATCTCTGGTCTCCCTGGGACGCCTTTTCAATTTAAATAGTTTTATCTGTTATTATCAAAATGATATATTCAGATTCTACCGAACAAGCTGTGCCGCTATACACTGTAGTTCGGCAAAGACAACTGACGTGGATCGTTACGTCGGTTACCAAGGGTACGTTTGCGTGTATTCTGTGCAACCTAATGTAAAAAGTGTACTTTGTCGCGTGATGAAATACTGTCGGAGCATGTGATATTTCAGCGAAGCATTTGAGAACGAAACATTAGATTCGTATACCATGACCAATGTACTGATAGTGCACTTTTTGGCTTTGCACACTGCAGATAAACACAGACTGGATCTTTATTTTTTGGTAACTCCGAGAAATTTAGCATTGAATCGAAGCATGTTTAACAACTGTCGAAATATTGCCTGGAAAGTTTAAAAAATAACTGAATGTCGTTCAAAATAACAAACATGTCAAGATGCTCCTTAGATTTACACGCATATTGGGGCGGTGGGATAGTCTTGACGCTGAAACAAAAGTCCTAAGTTCGATTCTCGACATTGCCACAATGTGTAGAGTCAATATTTTCTCCCGCTGTAGTATTTCATGAATATTGCTAAGAGCGGCGTAAAACTAAAACTCACTCACTCCTGACTCGTATAGAAGAGGATGCCTGTTTTCAAGTCCTGCTTTATACGAATGACAGATACCAGCCACGCAGTAGTTTACCATCTCTACTGACATAATTTTTGATTGGATCGAGCGCAAATTCAGAGAACATGTATTTTCCAAACCCAACATCTCTATATACATTCTTCATGGATAACGACTTCTTTTAGTGTGTATGATTTTGTTTGACAACAGTATATGAATCCATATCAGCAAAGGAAACAGCCAATCAGAAACGGTCGTTACACTTGAGTGCACATCCACTCGCTATGACTGGGTCCGGTCTCCCGAGGGCTTCGTTTCGGTGGAAGTAAGCCCAAGTACAAAATATTGCACTTTTGAATCGCGGTTGTACGCTTATAATTTTGTTTATTTGTTTTTTTAAAAGCAGCAATGTATATTAGATGTCATGAATAAGTGATAAATGTGTTTTAATTATGTTTGATTTTTTGGGTGCATGTGACCTTTAAAGATGGTGTTATCCGGGTTACCACCCGGCCAAAAATTCACACCTGACAAAACCCATTCAACCTAATTAAGGTATGGTCGCACAACATAATTAATGAGGGTACTGGAGCGTCAAACGTGAGTTGGGGATGTTATTAGTCAGTGGGAGTGTCCCCGGTTTCCCAAACTTTCTTAAAACAACAAAATCAACCAAGCGTAGAACAATTGAAGGATTAGTATGGGTCCACTCTTGTTGGGGGCGTCAGGTTGCATTACCTAGTAAGCGTCAAACTGAAATGTGTTCACCAAACTTGACGTATGTATACCTGGATTCTTCTCTTTGGTTCATGCTCAATCATGGCAAATGCTCAAATTGGTATCCAGTACATCAAGAACAAGCATGGAGGTGAAAACATTGTCTATAATGGCTTTAAGTTTAGGATTCAGACAAGGCGGAATGCTAGAGTTTACTGGTAGTAATATGATGTGAATGATGTTTAATGATGATGCATTGTCAGAGATGTAATAAACAAATACTTAGTCCATTCCGTATTGTTGTGTGGGAGTCACCATCTCCGGACTGTCAACCCTATTCTGGCTAACAGTCCATTCCGTACTGTTGTGTGGGAGTCACCATCTCCGGACTGTCAACCCTATACTGGCTAACAGTCCATTCCGTATTGTTGTGTGGGAGTCACCATCTCCGGACTGTCAACCCTATACTGGCTAACGGTCCATTCCGTATTGTTGTGTGGGAGTCACCATCTCCGGACTGTCAACCCTGTACTGGCTAACAGTCCATTCCGTATTGTTGTGTGGGAGTCACCATCTCCGGACTGTCAACCCTATACTGGCTAACAGTCCATTCCGTATTGTTGTGTGGGAGTCACCATCTCCGGACTGTCAACCCTGTACTGGCTAACAGTCCATTCCGTATTGTTGTGTGGGAGTCACCATCTCCGGACTGTCAACCCTGTACTGGCTAACATTCCATTCCGTCTGGTTATGTGGGAGTCACCATCTCCGGACTGTCAACCGTATACTAGCTAAAAGTCCATTTTGTTATGTTTATATCTCCTATCCAGCTTGTCCCCCGTAAAATGAAAGTGAGTCCGTCCCCCACTTCTAAATCCTCTAATCCCTCTATTTACTTAAGTTTCTAAATGTTGGGAAACCAGGAGTACCCCGGTCAGGGTGTGGTCAGTGGACAGGGGGTAAGTAAAGGGAAAGTTTATACGAATATAAACCTTTTTCATCACTACAGTGTTTGTCACGCAGTTCTATAGCAAAAAACACTATGGATATTTGAAGTAAGTAATTTATTATTTCCGCCATATCGATTCACATTTTCCGCATCAACTGATAGTTCTTTGTCCACAATAAATACACCATGGCTTACGTCCCTTGGAAATGACGACATGGATAATCCAGAATTGTTTTTTGGATATCTTGATTAGTTATTATATATCTTGATATTTGCTTCTTTTGTTTATACTCTCCAAAATTATTTTTAAAAACTTCGTGTCTTTGCTACTTGAGATACATTTTTACAATCCAGCAGTGTGTAGTAACATGATGTGCTGAACATTATTTACTCTTTGGAACATTTCAGAATGTGAATTGTTCTGCGGCCATATTTGATTCCAGTAGTTTCAGAGTACTGGTCATTAAAACAGCACACCTACGGAAGTTCAGCTCAGAAATGTCCAACTGATAAACGAATGACGTTTTAGATCTTATGAGATCCATTTCACGTGGGGAAGGTACAGGTGTGGTTACATCTCGATGCAAAGGTTTCTGAGTTAACCCTCCTGTTGCCTGGCCGGCAACTGGCTGTGTAGCCAGTTCCACGTTGAGATGAAATTGCAGAATGAAAGTACGTATAGACATAATGACAAATGGTCTTTGTCACCAATACCAAGTGTCTCAGTGAAGTGCTAATCTGGCTAAATATGTCAGATACCACGCTGGGAAAGGGCCACTTGTTTGGAATGTAAACATAGCTAATGTCAAATTTTACACTTCAATTTTTTCTCATACTGTGTTCAAGGGAGTGACGATGCATGGGTGCTTCTTTCACTGTGATCAAGCTGTTTGAAGAAGAATTCAGACTTGTTTCACTGTACAAGGAAAACCCTGACTTCCATAAGCAAGCAGCTCGAGCCAAAGTTCTTCCTCTTGTGAATGAATGAATTGATGAATATACGAAGGAAGGAAGGAGCGAGCGAATAAACAAACAAACAAACAAAAACAAATAAATAGATTTATTTCGGCCATTTAGGCCGACATCGCTATACATAATGAAACGTAGAATTGTTATCGACACTGACGTGTTACGCGATGAACGTGTTACATGGTGATATATGTCAGCTTTCAGAGAAGCACATGCACTCATAATATATGTCGTTGTTGTAAACATACATGTACGTCATCGGTAACGTTATTTGTAACACCTTCTTTAAAAGACGTCCAATACAGCAGATGTAAGCATATTGTCAGACGAATGACAGGTGTCTAATATCTATAAGCATGGCTCACTATTTCATCATTGTAAACATTGTATAACACATGTGTACACCGCCTTTAATACCATTAACAATCAGTCTTTTTACTATACATGAACACAATCTAGGGACCAACACATGGTCACAATCTGCAGATCAGTTCATCGGCACAATCGACCGATCAGTACGCGGATACAGTCGATAGCTGTTTACATGCCACAATCGATGGATCAGAACATGGACACAATCGATGGACCAGTATACATGGACGCAATCGACGGATGAGTATATTGCCGAAATAGATGGATCAGTACACGGACACAGTCGACGGATCCTATGAAAATAAAACAAACAGTACATTTGCTGTACGACAGAACCCATTTGGCTCTTGAATCTGGACAGCCATATTTACCAAGAGTATATACCAGGTTATTTCTCGGCAGATGTGATTCAGGGTAGGGATATCGGAGCAATTATTTGTCAGTTACGTGTCAGTTTCGGTAGTGTCAAAATGTTGATCGCTTCTTAATGGAATTATCCTTGCCAACAATGTAGAAAAGGTGCCCGGACTTTTACAGGGCGTCACATCAAGCCCTGATGTTCAAAGGGTATGACATCAAGCCCCGATTTTTATAGGGTGTCCACCAAACCCTGATGTTCAAAGGTAGTTGCATCAAGTCCTTATTTCCATTCAAGAGTCAGTTAGTGGGACTAACCTCGAAGTTCGCGTTGTGGGTACAATGTATGAAGACATTGCTGGGATGACGATAACACCTAACTCACCCTCACACAAACATACATTGCACCTGGACTCAAACAGGGCGTGTTTCCTGACAAAGTGAAGCTGCTTTGGAGTGTTTTTAAAATTTCGATGACCTGGGCAATTTCAAGTTTGTTTACGGACTTTTATCTCTGACAATCATTCGAAAGAAGAATATATGTTTTATGCATCATTATTTCCCAAAGTGTATGTCCATCATAAAATAATCATCACACATTTAGAATCGGCAGATACGTGGTACTCATATTCATAAATAATTCAAGTGTTGGGTTGTGCTATAGACAGCCCATGTAAGAATACATCAAATATTGAGTTGTACTGTACACAGGACATGTAAGAATACATCTAATGTTGAGTTGTCCTATACACAGGGCAAGTAAGAATATATCAAATACTGAGTTGTACTCTACACTGTACATGTAAGAATACATCAAATGTTGAATTGTACCATACACAGTACATGTAAAATACATCAAGTGTTGAATTGTACATTATAACAGTACATGTAAAACAGACGAAAAGTTGTATACCATACACGGTGCATGTAAGAATACAATAAATGTTGAATTGTACCATACACAGGGTATGTAAGGATCCAATGTTGAGTTGTAATCTACACTGTACATATAGGAACACATCAAACGTTGAGTTGTACCATACACAGCACATGTAATAATAGATCAAAAGCTGTATTGCACTATACACTGGACAAGTAAGAATACATCAAATGTTGAGTTGTACTATAAACAGTACATGTAAGAATACAAAGATCGCATACATTCAGAAACTGATGTGTAGTAGAAAGAAGAAAAATCATCAGAAGAAACATTTCATTTCACTTTCTTACGACGGAAAACCTTAACTGACACGTTTTGCGGTGATTTTAATTTAGAAAAGCATTGTCATTACATGTAAATATGTTTAAGCATTTATTTATGGTTTTTACACATTTTACAGAAAATATGTACAATGACGGAATAAAATCATGCATGTATGATATAATAGTAAAGTATATAATACACAAATATCAGATAAAATTTAAAAAATGTACAGTGTAGATTTCCATTGATGTAAAGAGGGAAACATTATTGACTACCTTAATTTATCTATGTCAGAATTTATAAAATGAGTTTACTGCAATGAAATATGAAAGGGTAGGTCTAAAACTAAAATATGAACTTTTTCGTTGCCCAAAATATAATCGCCTGCGACACCTCATGCAGTAAAATATAAAACTTGTCAGTACCATCAATTAGAGAGACTGAAATTAATTATAAATGTAAATGTAAACTATATATCTATCGTTTTAATAGTTTTAACTGAGGATAATAATAAATGTGGTCATAGACGACTTTGATATATATTTAAATATCCACCATTTCTTCATACAGTCATGTTATGTATCATGCACCTTAAACCCTTACAGAGAGAAAAAGAAAAAAGCAGATTGAACATTGACTACATGCAGGCGATGCTTCGTCCGTTACTGTTATTTTACAATTACTTGACCATTGCTTCTCATACTGTATATACCTGCTAAATATTTGCGTTGACAAAAATCCCATTATGTACGATCCCATTATGACGAAATATACAAGTTGCACAGCGAGACTATCCCTTACACATTTCGCGCACCGTATCGGCTCTCCGCTGTATTCATTTACATGAATGCAGTATAATCGGCCGATATACGAATGAGATTTGAGTATATACGCAATGGCAATACACTGCAGACTCAAAAGTGTGATGTTCAGATCGACGCCTAATATCAGAACGATCATCTGATTCCACTCCCTCGCTTCGAATGGCCATTTTGCGATTCATAGTGAGTGAGTTTAGTTTTACGCCGCACTCAGCAATATTCCAGCTATATGCCGGCGGTCTGTAAATAGTCTGGATTGTCTGGACCAGACAATCCAGTGATCAACAGCAGGAGCATCGATCTGCGCAGTTGGGAACCGATGACATAAGTCAACTAAGTCAGCGAGCCTGACCACCCGATGTCAGATGCATGCGATGTCAGTTTAAGGTTGGCTGTCCGGATGAGCGCACCTGGAGGATTAGAGAAGGGAACCTACATTCAAAAAGATCGCCCATTCTATAAACACGACATCATTTTGAGTTAAATGTCTTGCTTCGAGTCGTCACGATATGGCTGCAATATTGCCGATGTGACGTTAAATATTAAATCACCCACTCACTCTTGCATCGAGACATATGGAAAAAGCAGTAATAGAAAAGCCACTGAATTCTTTTCGATTTTTACCTTCGATGATTCTGTAAAGCAACACATGATAAACTATAGTTATGCCTTTAATTACATTTACTGCTTCTTCCCTCTTCTGAAATTAAATTAATTTAATTAAATGAAATTAAACGCGTTTACATCCGGAAGTAATTTATCTAAAAGCAGAGACAATGTGTTCTCTGCTAAAAGTGATGCGAACATTTACATAATATGACTGCAGTTAACCATCAGTTTTGTATTAACAACTGGCTGTACGATTGCACAAGAGCATTATAGTACTAACGGTTTTTTTTTTGCGTTGACATCTTTACTCATTCAGTACCATGTTCTATCACTAGAGTCATAGTCCTGTGTTTTCCCATACAATTTCCCGGATGTACATTGTTACAAATGTACCACGCGTCAATTTTTATGTCAATAACTTGCCATTGGCAGTAAATGTTGACAAGGGGGCATGTACATCTGAGGAAATGCTACCTTTGTCCTTTGAACAAACATCTCAAAGATGGTCAGTCGCCGTGATCAATAATTCAACGTTAATTGGTCGTTTCTCAGACTTGCAACCGCCGACTTTCACAATCCCGCCTTCACCAAGCGGGGATGTACCAGAAATAACACAGGGCACCTTTATTCGTGGCTCACCGTTTGACCACGGTGTTGAAATAGACACGCTGCTTGTTGCTGACCGACGGTCAGTTAAGGTCATGGGAGAGTAGGTCCAGATATTAAACACAGCAGCTGTTACCTCCCTTGTCATGATGATTTCTGATCATGCGCAATCGGTTACAACCACCAGCCGCAATCGCTGAGGTTATCGCGGGTCATCTCGGGATACCCTTTGCTTGTGTTAGGCGGCAGCTGGTATCACGTGACTGGTCATTATTGACAGGAAAACGTTTTTGCCTCAGGTGGTCGCCTGTTTGTCTGCCTTGGGAGCGCATGTTGCATTTTTGCGAAGGCATTCCTTTCCTCATGCACTATAAATGCAGTATTTCTCATCTCAAACACACTGTTCTTCTTAATAAGTTGCACATAAATGACACAACATATGGCGCTTACATTACACATGTAGACAAACCGAATTGCAATTATGACTGAAACAATTGAAACGCAACAGTTTGGAGATCAACAGGTCAGCAAATTGTTTCCCATCGTATCATGAACATGTCGCCAAGACACGCCAAGCGCTGTCTGGATACATTGTATTGGAACTCAATCCCGGGTTTTATGTTTCCTTAATAAAGGTTGTTTTTATTGGTCCGGAAATGTCGGGTTCTAGACATAGTTGTCTGTACATCTGTCATGGACAAAATTGACATTTTCAGAGTAAATAGAGTGTATAACAATGCATTTCCAGGACAAAGGTTTTCTGTAATAATTTAGAAGGGTTGATAAAAAATGCACACACACACATAAACACACACAAACACAAACACACAGAGAGACACAGAGACATACACAGACACAGACACAGAGACACACACAGAGACACACAAACACACAGAGACACAGACACAGAGACACAGACACACAAACACACACACAAACACACACAGACACATAAGCAGATGGTACAAGGTGCACAATTGCGTATATCTACTGCATTTGATTTGATATTTTTGAGAGGTACTCCTGCAGTGCATACATTAGGTATAAACCCTCGCATGACTCAAACCACAGTAATATTTCATCTATAGCCATGTAACCATATCTAACAAACTGCAGTATTATTAAAATATCATCAACCGCCTCTTGTAAAATATCAAAGACTAGTCTCAAACGGCCTTTTCATAGGAATGCATGCTTCCATTTTTCGTTCTTATGCATTTGATCTTTATAAAAGGAGATGAAACACATCAGAAGACTGTCGTTTACAAGTCAAAATGTATCAGTGAAACAGTGTATCTCCTCTTAATGATGCAATAAACCATGAATCATTGGCCAACATAATCTCGGTTTATATCAGTGGGCAAGAATACAGACATGGGAATGCTGACTTTGTGTGCTGGCGAATAGGTGCCTGACTCTCAATGTGTGGGTTCGAATCCCAGATGGGACTCAACTAAAAAATGTACTAGAATTTTTGTTTTACCAAGAAATTGTAATCCCAAATCTGACATATGGTACATTTGACCACTTTCTAATGGCATTGTGTAATTACTGACATCCGAATGGAAAGACACCTGTATTCTATCTAGGTTAAAGTCACACGAAGGACCTTCCCTTGTTTCCTCTTGTTTCTGAATATCACTGACTGTTGATTCTTCCGAAGCACAATTCAATGTGTTGTAACTGTTGTAACTGTCTTTGATTTGCACTTAGGTCTTAGTAAAGCACGTTTCCTAGGACGGTACATACGTGGATGACATTGCCATAGGTCATGTGGTTGCATGTAGATCATAAGATCACAAACACCTATGATCGTCACTATTTGAAAGTGATTCCAAACCACATGTCGGAATTGTACAATCAATATGTTTTCAGGAGTGAATTCTTAAGGATAGCGAAACTGTCTTGTCATTTTAATTAGGAATTGAAACAGGGATGGTAGCATCCCTTCAGTGATCGCTTTGGTGAGTTCCAAACATTAACTCCAGATTCCGACTTGAAAAGTAGCCCAAACACTTTAGTAATGCACATTAACACGTCTCTGAACAGATCGATTTTTTATTATAGACTAAACTCTTAGGGGTCAGGTCTTGTTTGTCCACATGTGTCTGTCAATATAATATGGTATCGTGACTGATAGTAACCTAAAACACAGAAAGACTGCTTTGCTGTAAGAGCACCCCCCT
Organism: Haliotis asinina; assembly: GCF_037392515.1. Lineage (NCBI taxonomy): Eukaryota > Metazoa > Mollusca > Gastropoda > Lepetellida > Haliotidae > Haliotis > Haliotis asinina. The sequence goes on from NC_090286.1 coordinate 43,449,712, forward strand.
GCCCTCTCCTCCCTCCCCCCAACACACACATAAACACTCACTCTCTCTCTCACACAGACACACAGCCAGAGCCATCTCTGTACTACCAACTCCAAAAATGCCACTCTAACAAATCAAAAGGGAGAAAAAAGGTTTACATGATGAATGTCGTCTTGTCATGACAACCTGTTCACCTCTAGCGTAAATTGTAACGTGTATATATATATAAATTTGTAGAGTTTAAGAGCTGTCGCAGACTTAAACAACCGCCTTTTCCATGCCTCTGTTTGAACAAGAGAAAATGCTATTGTTTCAATACATTCTCAGCTAAAAGTAGATAAAGGAGGTTTATAAAAGTTTCACAACGTCAGAGAAAGATCATCTTCTATCTTTATACTCCCCCGGAATAAAATAACAGACACTATTATTCTCCTTTAGATCTATTGGTTTCGACTATTTTTCTTTTTCTGGCTATGTAATGATAACGATCGTCTACTGAACGTGTCTACTGTGTTCGAAAGTGCGCATCACAGTGCAATAATATCCCACTGAATGATAAATAATGCATACAAGCACCAAAGAATGTCCATTTCAGAATATAATAGCAGGTCAATATTCACTCTTCATAGTGCTGTGTAACTGTAACATAGTATGCTAGCGTAAAAGAATACTTAGTATTGACTATCCTCAGAGACAAGTTTCACTAGATGTAAAAGAAAAATAGCTTTGAAAATTACAGGTTGTTCAGCTTGACAGGAGCTACTCCACATATGCATGACCCGGGAGTCACATGGCACAAACGGCAGGTCGAGTTAACTTCATTAAGTAGGGGAGCAGAGAATGTTAAGCGGCGACTTTGTCCCGGCTGTTCGGACAATCCACTGACAAAGCTGCACGCATTCACAATAATAGACTCTACCGGTTGTGGCACCGTCACGCAATGCATTAGTGTTCACTTGATCGGGTCAGACTGAACAAACTGTATGACTGGATCGCTGTAAATCAATGACGACACCAGGTGTTCGCCAAAAAGGGAAACTTACACTGTCCTGCAGGAAGCATATATATGCTGACAGAGTACTATAACATTCTTCCAATCCTCTGCATGTCAAGACACATAGTCTGATGATGGTCTATCGGTATTTCAGTTTGTTACGAAGTCGAATCAATACCACGTTCTTAGAGGCATTTGCTTATATGCTTTGATGCCATCAGACATATTTCGAAACGTGAATTCTTAAAATTAATTTCGCTCCTTACACCTTAAGCTTGTTTAATTGTTCTGAAGCATCATCGGAGCATTGTTTTTGTGAGGATGTTACGATCCGGAATAAACATTACACAAACAATCGAAATCGATTATTGTAATAAAAATAATACTTAAAAGATATTTTAAAAAAACCCAATGTGCTTGGTGAAATTATTATATTGTCGTGAGATATATCTTTATGTTTAAGTATCACTAATAGAGAAGAAACAGACGAAACAATAGACCATCAGGAGATAATTAACATCTTGAACTGAGGTAAATTCTGGAGGCCTACATTCTGAGAATGTAATCATTTTGGCATTTCATACCTGGTATATCAGATATGATTATACATGCAACTGAGTAGAATATATGCCATTAATGCACATAACCCTCACGAGTGATTGTTCGCAATTGTCGTATCTTTATTATCTACAATGGATAAAACAAGAATTCAAAGCATTTGAACGCTACTGGGCTAAGGCCTTTTGACAATATGGCGTGGAAAAAAATCATTCAGAAACATTTTCTCCTACTGCAATGCAGGACACGTTATTTGCAAAGTATTTCGTTCATGATTTATTGCGAGTGTATCATGAGTGGCCCGTGTCACGTGTTGGTAGTCCTTGTACATGGCGTAAATGTGAAATATGATATAGAGATTTCTTAGACTGGACGAGACCTAGACAGCATGATTAGTTTAAACCTGACATACCTAAAGTGGATAAAAACTATTAAAGGAAAGACAAACTTATCAATTTTGAAAAAGGTTATATTGATTTCTGTTTTTGGAGTCTGGTGGGTAAGTTTGACATTTTATCACAGGAGACCATTAAGAAAGACAATTAATTGTTAATGGCTGCCATACCATCTTTGACAAATGCTCCTGTTTTTACAGCTTTGTGAGTTCATGGTGTTACTTCGGCGAATTTACTTTTCAATTCCATAGCAAAAGGGTGCTTCTTGAAGATGGATGATTAGAATATGATTTTGAATGCAGTATGAATGTTGTTTGGTTAAATAAAGGTATCGTGATTCTATTGTTTTCTTTTGCATATGCCACAGAAATGGTGAAAATAGTTAATGCCAGTATCATATTTCATGTGGAACCGACTCTATGGGTGAGCAAAGATTTTATTCAACTGTAACAAACCTGTTGTGACTTTCGGTATATAATTCGTCTTGCAGCATGCATATTTGGTATTATTTCTAATGTTTCATTTTTTAAATTCATTGATTCTAAGTCACTGGGACTAAGCCACAAATGAACTAGACACAAGAACAAGAACAATTCTTCTAAATCTTTCAGATGTAAGGCAGTCCTTTCACTTTCAGTCTCCTCAAATTAATTACATCAAAACCGTACCAAAAACAAATTTGGCCTCCTTTTCACAGATACTGAAACGGTCAACCCAGAAATAATCTGCTATTATATATAGAGCTTCATGCAAATATAGATCTGTAGATAATCCAAAGCCATTATATATTTGTATTCGTAAATGTACTCTCTTATTTATTATGAATCTCATTTACGTAGTTTATACACAATTGTCACTGTTCCATATAGAACGTTTACACAATGAACATCTTGTATATTGTACTCTAAAGTTGGAACTTTGAGGTAGCAATGGGTATTTCAATACTGAGTGTATTTACATCAGCCTTCTTGGTCTGGCAATTGAAGAACTGAAGCTAATTTTTCATCCTTTTATGCGACGATCTGAGACAGCAGTATATTCAAGGTCATTAATCTTGTGTTAAGCTGAGGAGACTATGTCGTTTGATGGATATAACTAAAACAACAGAAATCAGATAAGGTTGTGTTTTACATCAATATTCTCTGTTGATGAATGAAGAGCACAAGTTTATCTTAAACGGTCCTTAACACAAAGAAATGAGACATCGTTATTAAACTGCTCTCATTTCAAGGTAATAAATCTCAGGGAAGGCTCTGGCGTTTGTGAAATATAATGAAATCAGACTGAAATCAGATAATGTTGCCATGGTGACTGATAGTTTTTGTCAATTCCTTTGAGTTTGTCATGTGACTAATTTCGCTGAAATAACCAGACTGCGTGGACAGCAAGGATGGCAGCCAGTAAACTATTGGGGATACAAACGAAATATCCTAAAACCTGTCATCGAGGTCAAATCTGCAGATCTGCCACAGTGTAATAAAACACTTTTTCTCTGGGGCGGCTGACCGCGCTGATGAATGCTTGACCCAAGCATGACCTTGCGCTGGGGTTTATTTTTTATAGCGGATGAGCATGATCATGTTTCACGACGGATGAGATGCGCAGGTGGGGCAAAGGACAAACATCATGCATCTGTATCTCGCGCCTCGCTCTACAATCACAGCAGACTATATGGAAATGGTGACAGAAAGACGAAAATACAGACCATCTGCCTGTCCAAGTGGTCATGACCTTAGCTATTAGGGCTGGGCTATCTGTGTCCTGTGATACAGTCTATAGACAGGATACATCATGCGGGAACATTGTTCCTTGATCAAACGTCAACGATTGATGAAACATATTGATCATCTATACCACAACTGCATCACACCGTCACAGCAGAGACCACAGAATCTATTATAGGGTCCCTGGTTACAGAGTTAAACCTTCAACTGTGCACATTAACGATCCGAGGACTTGATATGCAAACATAGGCGAAGAAACCGGGGTGTGAGGGAATGACAATCTGAAGTATGACGACCACAACCACCACGACCACCACCATCCCAAAAGAAAAATATCAACTTGAGTATTTATGGAGATCGCCAATAATTAGATACACTGACTTGAAACAAGTTTCACTTGATTTCTGGAGTTAAGACATAGAGGTCCATACATGAATCGTCATTTTCAAAATCTTAATCAAAGGGTATCTGTTTTACGTCATCATATTAATGCAAATACAAAACTAAGATGCAACGATTAATATTGTTTGGATCAGTGGATTTGGACATGCCTTTTGACGTGCATTTGGGGAAAGGATTGACACATGTTATTGCATCACAATACGCATCGCGGGCGGTGGGGTTGCCTATTGGTTAAAGCGTTCGCTCGTAACGTTGATGGTCCTGAATCGATTTCCCACATGGGTCCAATGTGGCAAGACCATTTCTGGTGTCCCCTGCCCTGGTGTTGCTGAAATAGCGGCGTAAAGCCATACTCTGTCACTCACTTAATGTTGGAGGGGAAAAGCGAAGTTAGGCAACCCTTTGCAGCTTTGATGAAATGCACGAGTGGAGGCATGATGTTGGCAAAGAAACATGTAATAGTGATCTGGGACTCGATCCCATAACGATAGGTTTCGTGTGTCCAAGGAACGTTGTTGGACTTAGACCACTGGAACAGCAGCTGAATTATAAGATATCCAGAGTAATGTTGTATCTTATGTAGGCGAACATGAAGCTGACGTCATGTGTTAACTCGATATCTGACAATAACATTAAAACATCACATAATATTGTCACAGAAGAAGAAGACGTTTATTCTCACAGAGTGTTATTCGTCGTTCGCTTCTTCATTATATAATGTACATTGTCTGTCACGTCTAACAACTCTAGTCCATCTTCCAGTTTCTATTGGTAATCTATGACTTACTGTTCTAAGGCGGGATCACCATATTCTACGATTTGGAGTTCCAGAAGATAAGAATATAGATGTGGTATTTATTGTAAAGTATGTACTACGAATATTTTCCTTTTGAGGAAGAATTTGCCGTTGCATTCAAAGATTGATAAACTGATCACTAAGAACCCTTTTCACATAGGCATTTAAAGCATTTGGAGAAACAATATACTGTGATGTCCACACATGATATAAGCCAGCTAGCATCCTCCTTTTCTGTTTCCGGAAGTACCTAAACTTCGGATTACGACAGACTGACATAAGGGTATGCACGAGAGAGTATGTTTCCCAGCTTAAAAATTGTCTAAGAATAGAAGCATTTTACGTAATGAGAATGGAATTTTCATGGAAATATTTATTGGATATCGGGCCAGCTCGACGTGCCATGTAATCTGAGGTTGTCATTTTAACCTTAAGAATCCACTTCTCAGAACCTCAGACAGAGACGTTCTATGAATTGTGTATTTTCATATCCCCAAACTCCTGAAGCATACAGTAATATGGGTTGTACAAGTTGATCAAAGAGTTTTAACTGGCAATTTAGTGGCACCTCTAACATTCGTATTTCTCTGAATACTAAATACGTGGCTCTGGTTGCTGGGTATGTAATCGTTTAATACCTTTACAAAAACTCCCATTATTGACAAGCAACATACTAAAATGAATGGATTCGTTTACAACCTCATTATTTTCATCATCATGTTTGAATAGCGATACTTTTTACAACTTCTTCCATAACATATTACAACCTCAGTTTTCAGCTTCCATGTTTTGCACCATTCTGAAAATTATTCAGTGTTTGCTGAACATCATCACCTGATTCGGCAAATATTACCTTATCATATCATGCAAACAATAAAATCAACTTAATGCACAACTCCATATGATCTTCAAACATTCACTCAGTTGATTTTCACACCAAGAATGTTATGTTCGGCAATCATAGATTCCTAGGTCAGTTTATTCACATACAGAGTAAAAAGATACGGTGAAAGTGTTTCACCCTGTCTCACACTAATATCACAGGAAAAGAATGGCGAGTCAATCCCATCATGTACAATACAAGATTTAATATTCTGATACGTGTCAATGAAAATAAGAAATCATTTTCTCCCGAAGATTGTTCCTATTCATATTTGCCAAATGCCATTACGCTGAACAGTATAAAATGTTTTACATTATCTACTGTGGAATACAGTTTCCGAAAGCCACGTGTGAGTCACTTATCAGATTCGTATAATCTGAAAACGTTTGTAAGCGCTTGGATGGGATTGCTGTGAACAGTTTATCGAAGCATCAAGATAATGGGTATTTGTAATTATCGGGGTCGACTTGGCTACCTTTGATTTTTTACTATTTGCTGAGTGCATCATAAAACTAATCTCACTCTCAGGATTCAGGTTTCTGAAATGTTTAAAATATTGCGTTGGTTTGAGAGTCATACAGCTGGTTTTCGCTGTTATCAAATGATTACAAGATACCCCAAACGTCTTAGGACCAAAGCCTTTTGACTAACGCAGCTTTCGTTATGATTTTTAAAACTTTCCAATAGTTTTTCTACAGTGTTTCACGTCTCAAGATGTGAATAACAAAGAAAACCTAGAAACTATCCACGCTTTGACATTTAATCATACGTAGCTATTGTTAACACGTAACTGCGTCAATGTCGGTAGTTCTGGTCGGCATTTTATGAACTGAGACATGATGAAAACTCTTCACTCAGCACTGAATGATTACAGAATCATGTCACAGCATTTCACTGCAAGCAACAGGTCCCTTCTGGGAAAGCGGAAGTAAGTTACATCAACTATTTTGTTTTATTGGAGGATTGTATTACTAGAAGCTAAACTGACTTCTTTCACGGTCATGCATTTAGTGGATTACATACATTTGACTCCGTAGATAAACTGTCGCTATATCAAAAATGTATATGCGTCTAGTCCTATAAAGTGTGGCACATTCGAGTCATTCTGATACAAAGAAGATATTATGATTTACAACAGAAAAGTTCCACTGATGTCAAAGCTGTGAATTTTACTCAGTTAGTTACATGTGGGGTTATTTCGAATGGGGATAATAGTATCACGATATGTCAGATTCAATACATGTGACGTTTTTAAGGATAAATAACTGTCAATATGATTTATTATCTTCTTCGTCAAATGTTGGTCAAAACCTATTTCAGACATATAATTATTCGTTTTCTGTCACTGTAGTCGGCAGTTCTTCTGTCGTTCAGTGGGGTTATTCGTGTCATCACGAATAAATAATTTGGTGACATAATCATATTCCGTCTATACGATAAAGCAATTAACTTTATCAGCCCAAAACAACTCTTAAAAACAAGAAGTCACGAGACTCAAACACCGATAATGTGCAACATAGCAGTATCTAAAGTGAAAATATATTTTATCGCTCTCACAAGAAATATTTTTCAAAGTACGTTTATTTTGAAAACTTTGAATCAGCACGTTAAGGAAACAGAATTAATCTAAGCTCATGTCAACATTGTTCAAAATATTTAATTCATGTAGTATAGGTATAATTACATATCTCTTTTCTTCAATCATGCAGTAAAAGTAAATGTGCACCACTAACATGTATTGAGAAATGAATACTATTTGTACATTTAGTGATCTTTGTTAAACTGTTAATTACATCATCTGAGAATACATGTATTTATACAGGACAAACATTCATTACGAGGCCTAGGTAATTACGAACAGATTTATGTTGGCAGTAAATAGGTTTAGTTTATTACTGCGAGTCATATTGTTATGGAGTGGCCGTAGTGTAAGCTAGTGGTTCAAGTGTCCGCTTGTTACGCTGAAAACCCGGGTTCGAATCCCCATATAGTTACAGTGTGTGAAGTCCATTATTGGTATCTGCCACTGTGCTGTTGCTGGAATATTGCTAAAAGGTGTATTGCATAAACTGAAATTGATTTTGTCATGTAACAATACATGACTTGCACTTGCATCAGATATAACGTGCTTCCTGGCATCGGTGTCATCACTTGTGGAGATTATCACGCCTATAAGCAAGAAATTAAACAAGCATGCCGGTATGTTTATTATGACTGTCATATTACGTGATCCGATTCGTCAATACTATGGTCGCATTTAGTATCAGATAAGTAAATAATCCCATATCATTATCCAGTGTGGGTAATTTTATCAACACTGTTGCGCAAATGCAAATTCACCTTAGTAATGTGTTCATGGTATGTCATTTCACAGTTCGGTTGAATTTCTCTTAATTGTTTGATCGGGATTCTACATGTCGGTGCGTGAATAATGATGGATACAACTTTATAATGACAACTTCTTGATTATTGCATCGAGTATATGTAACATACAAGAAAATGCCACCATATAGCATTTCATCATGTATTAGCATATTCAATAAATAACAAGTTGCCATCCATACAGTTGTATGCTTCATTTTTGCTTTGTCCTTGTTGTTTAAGCTAGGAAATATTGGGACTAAGAAATAGAGTACTTAATCTGCACGAACAATATAGCGTTTGGACATACAGACTATTATTGTGATTGTTAAACATTAATCTGCAACAAAGATTGTATTTTTATATGATGCAACTTGGAGATTGTTGCAGTGATACTTCACTTGCTGATAGTCATGCTGTAACAAACTTGTCATAGGATATGAAAATCCAAACAGCCGGAGAGAGTAAATATTCTAGAGTAACACACCTTAAAACATCCGGGAGTAACAAGAAGCTGAATGCGTAATGTCGTTGACCTATCTGTCTCCGGCTGTGACAAGTAAACACACTGTTTCCATTCAGGCGCAGTATTCTGACTTATGTATTTAACTGTGATATTTCTTTTAGGTCGATATCCTCCCTCACTCATCCGTATCTGCGGTACGTTACCCATAGTAACAGGCCATTTGCCTCTAAGCCAGTAAACTCAATGAGCTTTAGAGCGTAAACAAAATATGCCCGGATAAGAGAAGTACAGCGCTCGCATGAAATTGGTTTAAAAGGAAATACGACTGAACCAAACATTGAGTCTTCTGGAAGCAGTCGAGCTTTCCACCGCTTGTGAAGCTCTCGTGACTCAACCTCGATCAATGTAGTTGGACACAAGATGGCAGTTCAATGCGGCTGTTTCACGCATGCTCACACGAGTGATGACGTCACGAGGTCAATGGTAAAATCCACCACGACCTCTGTTGACCGAATTGTTACAGTGCTATCGCAACGTGCACTATGTATCTAAGCTGAGAAGAAAAACAAAGAGTCTTGAGACTGGTGTGGGCGTATTTCGCTGATTCTTTTGTCATTTGTGATAGTAGCATGTCACATGGTATATAGTTTCGTCATATATTGAGATATAGAGGAAAAAGTAAATGATTGCATCACCAAAACAATATTTTTTCGAACACATTCACTCTATTATTGTGCATTAACAAAGCCCCAGCAAGTTGACTAAAGTACAACAATACATGCATTTGGTTGAGGTGACAGCTGGCATGCACGTTTCTTTTACAAGATATACATAAATATTTATTTTGTTTTGCATATATATTATCGTTGCAAAACATCTTTGCAAACAAGAGATAATCTTCCATAAAAAAGGCATAAGCTATTGTAAATTATCTGTGCACATCATCACAGTTCTCACCCTACGTAATTTGGTTTCCGTTTATTTAAGTAACTAATCTGTATTACTACATGCCGTATAACAAGCTCTGCAAGGACTAATGATTGATCAGCTACTTGCAAGAGCTGACCCTATTTAGCCCCGGTAACCTTGTTATCACGGCTTCATGTGTAGTATTACTACGAGTTATATAACATGGAACGACCAAGCAAATAATAGCCACCGGTGGCCGAAAGCACCTGGTATTCTGAGGACACGCTCAGGTCAAGGGCTATTTTTACCACAAAGCCCTCACGGATGACCATCTAAGCGTGAGAATCACTGACCACAGCTGCCTTGGACATTACCTAGGGTAATTTGAATACAGTTGCTCTCTGAACAGTCGCGGTGTTGCCACCATACAGCACTTTCAGGTCATGTGAGTTCATGGTACCACGTGACCAGGCTTGAAGTATACCGAGGCCTATATGTGCGGACATGTTACATAACTCACTATTTCCAGCATGACCTCGAGTGGCCGACACAAAATGAAGTCAAAATGATGTAACTGAAGCCCTTGTCGAGGCTCGGTATGCACAAGACAATGTCCATCAGCCGGCACAAGCTTGTGGCACAGATAAACGTGAGTAGAGTTTTTTTCACAGAGATATCCTTTGTGTCCACTGGCACGATCGACCTCCGCGATAGGCTGTGATGACGGCTAATGCCTGTTTCTGACCAAAATCAACCCCAGTTTCATTCGGTATGTTATTCACATAGTCTGTTTAGTCTTTCTAAGCGTTTATTGGATTCAGTATGTGTCTATTGGCTGCGATTGCATGTATTAACCGTAACCCGCTCATGGCCTATTTTTAGTATGGCCGCATATCGGGGTCACACAAGCTTGAGAGCTTGTGATAGACATTAGCGTGCGAGGCTCACGCCAACCAGTGCTGGCAGTAGTGCTTGGACATTGAACATAAAGTGACTGTTGCTGAAGCTTAGTGGACATCTCTTCGTCTTGTTGATGTGATTACACTCAGAAGGCAGCGCTCATGCACTTTTTTGCATAGGTGCAGGGCCACATATTTAGTTTGTTTATCATCGCCCTTACATAAGGCTTGGCTTAGAATTACGCAACCACTCAAGTATGCTGGACTGGGGGTGTCTCCGTCTTACGCAACACCATCGGTAAGTCAGTTAGTGGTACCGTCGCCTTGTGAATGGTTGTTTTCGAGAACGTTGACCAGTTTCCTTACTGAAAATTTTGATTGAAATGCCCGTTTTAAAGCGGAAAAACGCGAAACCACGCAAACTGGTTCCTGCTGATGTGGGGTATGTATACATTATCCTCAGTTGATTCGATTTTGTTTTGTTGATGATTGCACACGTCTTTCCTTTATTTGTATATTTCACTCGTGTTTTTGAACATTTTCTTCATAATCGGTTTTTGGTCTTTAGTTGTTGAACATTTAGACTTATATGGACTCATGTACTATGGATGATATAAAGAGGTATTCGCATATTGCATTTGTAATAACTGATGACATATTTCTCTGAGTTGTTCATATGAACACTTATAAAGATAACGAACCCTAAGAGAAAGAAAACGAAAAAAAAACACGTTACACACAGGTCCAGGGAAATTATTGAAAGGGGTATTTCACGAAGAAGTTGGCTTTGGTTGAAACACCTATTGGTTGCTGTCAGTGGTGCGCTCATGTAACTGCTATGGACCACATGTCGCAATTTTTGCAGACAGGATACGTGATATTTTGACGGACACTAACATAGACTGGATAGTTTCCTTCAATGGTTTATTATATGACCACGTGCAGTCAAGAAACAGACAACCGAGTAGACGTAACTGATGTCATTTACGAATTAACAATTTTTCAGTGCCATTTCTTCTTCAGCGATTTTTATACGAAATTATGCTGTCTGGTAGTATTGTAAAATAAAACTCAAACCCTGCGAAATTTATAATGTAACATGTGATGTTTACTTTCTGTCTACTTCTATAAACATTAGTGATTGTTTCAGCGAATATTGTTTTGGACCAACTTAAACATGTGACCTCGTGCAAAGATAAGACACACTTGTCAAATGTAAGTGATCCTTGTAAAAAACGTGTTGTGACCTATCAATGACCCCGTGTAGCATCAGTCAAGAGGAAATTGATGGAACCCCTTTATCATGGTCAGCTCTCCCGCGTTCGCCTTAACCTGGATCCGAACTTACTCACTTGAAGTCAATGTCCTTCCGAACCTTACAACTGTTATTACTATTCGGCTAATGTCCCGGTTGTGTTGTAGTTCAAGTATATGGCGTTTAAAGTATTGTGCCACATCCAGTGCTACCGCAGTAGTGGCTTGCAAAATGTCATCCTCTCTCATATGAACAATGAGATCGACATGTGAGCTGTTGAAATGTTTTATAAAACATTTTCGTTAGATCGTTGTGAAATGTATAATTATACCCTAAGAAATGATTTTCCAAGTTCAAAGCTCATCACAGGATAGTAATTTCCAGTTTATGTAATACATATGTGCAGTGAACTATAGGAAGCTGCAACCATCATATATGCTTGTCGGATGTTGCCCTGTACTCGTATGACATGGGTCAGTGGAAGAGGACAATGATCTAACATTTAGCAATTTAAATGTGTGCACACGTTTTTCAACTTCATGGTTGGGTGGAACTTCGTTCGCCGTAATTCAGGTAACCTGAAAACACCTATTCAATCTAGCCGTCGAACTTATGCGTGTTATTTAATCGGACGCAGTAAATCTCAAGTTAAACATTAAGGAACATGCCATGACTTGTTGATAGGGCGCTCTCAAATGCAATAACCACGGTTAGCGTGATATGCTGGTCACAACATGAAAGCTGATATTTGCTTATTACGAAAAGGGACATGCAAAGGACACTGGCTATAATAATGATCACGCGCGTTTACCTGTATGTGTTAGTTGAACAATGTGTAACCAGTGTTGTCATACTTGTCCATATAAAGCAAGGTCATGTGTTCTCTGCCAACTTTCAGTTCAGTTTCATATGTAATGTCATAAATGTCATGAATACCATGGACACATCCGTTGTGAACATATGTGAAGTGATTGACTTTGGAATTTCATGAAACATGTGAATTCTGTTTGGATTGTAGGAAACAGACAGTAATAAACTTGTCTATTAATATTCACAACTGAAAGAATGTCGTAATAGAGCACCATTTTCATCCATTGATGATGTTCTTCGTAAGATAAGCAGTCAGTAATAAACATGTCTATTAATATTCACAACTGAAAGAATGTCGTAATAGAGCACCATTGTCATCCATTGATGATGTTGTTCTGAAGACATAAGGGATGTCTCATCATATTCATGTGATGTGTGAATCCCACATGAGAGAAGTTATCTTCATATGCAATCTCTTGTCAATATGCCGTGCGCAGCGAGTAAGGACACAATTATATGAGCAGACTCATATCAGGATCATTGATGCTCTTTATACGTTTGTAACAAGACGTGGGTTCTATGTTATCAAGCGTTCATGGAACTCGGTTTTCTGGTTCACAGTAAGACGACTTTGATAAACTATAACCACGACTGACATGATACCATATTGTGACTTCCACACACAAAAAAAACCCCACTATCATTATTTATTTTTTTAGGTTTCACGTGCATGTAAGCTAGACAATCGCAACACAGACGATAGCTGTTTCATGACGATATGCGTTCACTGTCTAATACATTATTGAGCTTGTCATTTGGCCACCGATGTTTTCGTTGTCATTGTACGTGGTATATATGAATTATAACTGAGTGTAATTTACGGAATCAAACATATAATTCACAGATGACTTTACTCCTACAAATAATGAACGGATGGGGAAATAAATGAGCATGTGATAAATGTCTTTAATACATTACTTCCACGCTCGTGTATCATGAAATATAAGTATCCTACTTTTGTACAACATAATCAATAGCTCAGTATATGTTACACATGTTACATAAAGCATTACCCCTATGAATAAACCATTTCACGCGTGCTAGGTACATTTACAATGTATTTTGATGTGGAAGTAAACGTGTATGTTTAATGAAGCACGTGTTGAAGTTTGAACAGGTAGCCATTGTCTCATAACTCGGGCGCAGGAAGCAAATATATCCAAGAAAGCCCACGCAAGTCTAGAAAAGAAAGCCTAGCCTCAGGGTTTCTTTACATTACCATGCATCTTTTAAACTACGAACTATTTTTTTCTGTAAAATATGTTCATTTCAGAGATTATTTGTTAGTCAAAAGAATGTCACACACTCACAAAACGCGCCATGTCGTGACGTGTGAAGAAAAGTCGAATCACTATCGCCATGGATTCTTGACAGTTATTTGTTAAGTTTATACTTAAATGTCCCAATCACTTCACAAGACGTTGCAGTGGCGGTGCACATGTCCCAGCGTGGCTGATCCATCGTTTTGTCTTTATTATCTTTATTTATGTGGTGTTTACACAACATATTCTTCTGAAACACATGCCTGTCCTAGTCACGAAAACTGGGTACGCTTGATTGAGTGCCGATTGTCTCAGTATTGGTTGAATTATTCAGTTAACAATATCACAAGTCAGTCCGCATAATATCCGATCTCCGCATGTTTGAAATTGTTAAATAGAACCATCCCGAAGCTTTGAACAATTTTTACAGTTTCCTCATTAATATGTATGGTATCATCAGAACGATGGTAAACGACACGGTTACATTATGGCATGAATGCATCTCTTAAGATCAAACATTCCAGTTATTCCAGTGTTAGAATGTGGAATTTTACCCCAAAGTAAGATACATATTATACATTTCGCGAACATTCTACATCTGTCATGAATGCAAACTTTAAAACTAAGGTCCCTACATAAAAAATGTAATGACACTTTTAGATACTAATTCTCATTAATTTATTGTGCATTTTTGCACTGTTTAGTTTCAAGGTCGTCAATGTAGGCTATGGAGACGTTTAAATACGAAGCCATCCGCTCTTGATTTTGGATTAAACTTACATATACGAGAGGCATTGTCATCAATTATCAACACTCTTGTTTTCATTCTATCGTTTCGTATGGGGTAATAAATGAATACTGATCACGTTGAAGTCACAATGTTTTAGTTACAATGTAATGAATACTAAAGTACTCATGAAATAATAATGATAAAAAACTTATGAATCGCCTAGAAATGTACTTAGATATGGACTGTATGTAGTGTTGAGGCAGGTTCACCCAGTGTACTGTTGGTGTGATTTGTACAGTGATGTAATGGTAGGATGGGTCATGATAGAATTATGAGGTACAAAAGAGTATTGGAGTTCAAAGAGTACGTACACTTAGAACCTACCTACCATTTTAATATTACACTGATTGTTCAATACCGATCCCACAACAAGCAGTATATGACCAGATCATTAGGACTACTTGTTGGTGGATAAGCGAAACGTCATGAAGCATTAATTGGGGAATATATCATAAATCAAGTTTTGGTTCTCTATCATGCATGACTGTAAAATAAGCTCAAATAAATAAACCGTCATACACATATTGTCACAGAGTCATGGGGTTCGCAAAAAAAAATCAATAAGTGCCATTTGATTTGCGTTTACTCCCTCTACACGAGTATTGATTACGCCGACAGATCCTCTTATGAGAGCCAAATCCGATGATCAACGTTATCCTTCCAGTACTAGAATGAGTACCTATGGAAACGTTTTTGAGTGTGTTTATTTCACAACTGTATCACCCATTATATTCCTGGTCGTGATGGAATATGTAGATTTAAAAGGTCTTTGAGGTCTTCAGACTTTGTGTAAATAAATATTTCATGTTTTCTTCTTAAAAACAACAACAGTACACAAACAACTGGAAATTACTTAGTGACAAAATACATAAAATATCAGCAGATTTGTGTCTGTAACATACGTATGCGTGCCCTAGTGACCCCGCAGCGTATCAAGTACAGCTAATCTCTCCCACCGTAACGCACGCTGATTTTGTAAAGTAAAGTATTGTATAATTCTTGTTGTGAGTGTTCTTCTTTACATTTCTAAAGAAACGAGGGCTTTCATGCGGAATGAACTGGCTTTTCTGACTGCATCAGTAAATGGAGATGAAGACGTTTTATGTTGCAGAAAATGGTAGAATGAAACCAATACCACATACAAACGAACTAATCATTTAATGTCCTACGCGTTTCAATTGCGTAGAACATAGGTTATGCATGAAGTCCTCATCACTTCATGGCCTCCTAAGCTGTTGACATGCCTACACATGGGGCGAATGCATAATAATGCGTGCTTTCAGGATCGAATCAGTTTGAATATATTATGTATGCTCTTTTCAAAGTTAAATTCAATTCATCTCTTATTCAAGTTCAAACGATTAAAATGGAGGCTTCGATACAGTCGCTGTTTCCATAAGCCACGAGGAATAAGGAACAAAAATGTTTATCGGAGTTGAGTAACCGTTAGTGTATTAATTTCACTGAATGAAATTCACATTGGTGATGGCGGTTCACTGCCTCTTGTCCTCGGATATCGATTTGTGATAACAGGTGTTGTGTAACACTGCATTGACACCACCGAAGCCCACATTTAAACACAACCCAGACCGAACTATATCGACCACAATCTGTTTCCTTCATATGCATGCTTTTGAAAAAAGACTGTCGAGTGCAAGAGAATAGCGTCCCTTTGGCGTACTAAGATCTTACGATCGACGGCGAAGTCGAATCTGATATGATTCCTGGTTTGGACCCTTTGTTTGTCAGCACTATAATGTTCTTGGGAGTGAGTTGGGGTTTGCCCACATTTAGCAATATTCCAGTAGTATCACGACTGGGCACATCAGAAATGGGCTTCACACAGGTCCCAATTCAACGTAAGGGATCGAACCCGCGTGTTCGGTGTGACGAGCGAAAGCTGAAATCACTAGGCTACCCACCGCCCCTCAAGTGCTGGTGTATTTCATCACAGTGGTATAAATATTGAATACTTTGTGTCCCACAAAGATAGCTTAGAAGTAAGATGAATGTAGTTCAGGCTAGCTATTCTCGAAACGTTCGTAGCGCTACGAACTTCATAAGCAGATTCTTAACACATGGGGTACGATCAAAGTTAAGCATTCTTAGGGCTACGAACGCTTCGAGAACAGTTTTTCTTTTCCAGATAGCCGTGGCGTTAACATTGTGAAACAGGTGGGGCGACTATATTCCTCAAAGTGACTTTAACATTAAGACACCCCTGAACACCCCCCTCCCCCAACCTCCTTCTCTCTCATTCCCAAGAGCTGAACACAGTCGTATTTTCGCCGAACGGGCCCACGATCGGTTGTATCACTCTCTTTAAAGAATATCATCGGAACTATAGCTAGTGTAGAATTTGTACCTCTTACGGAAATATTTACTTGGGGAGATATCAACAGTTTCCCTTTTGCGTTGTGAGTATTTTACCATTTAGTTTTTGCGTACTTTTATTATGTTGGATATGAACGAGTGCCACACACAATGCACAGATGTTGTATTTTTCGCCCAGCTGTTACCGAATATTAGCATCATGGAATATTATTGACTTCACCTAATGTCTGAGCGTAGGTACTCAATAATATACCAGGTACCTGGATGTGACAACGCGGGCGGCCATCTTAAACGAATGCATTTTTCAAAGAGATTTTCCAAATTTCAATTATCGATCGGGCGAGAAAATTTTGTTTCCTACAAATACTAAGCTTACAACTCAGAATCATTGTTGCGCTTTAGGTCAGTGTTAGTTTGCAAAACTGAGAACTTAACAAAAAACAAAACCACCATTATTTAGTGCATGGCTATATGTTATAGTTTGCAAAACTAAGAACTTAACAAAAAACAAAGTCACCATTATTTAGTGCATGGCTATATGTTATAGTTTGCAAAACTAAGAACTTAACAAAAAACAAAATCACCATTATTTAGTGCATGGCTATATGTTATAGTTTGCAAAACTAAGAACTTAACAAAAAACAAAATCACCATTATTTAGTGCATGGCTATATGTTATAGTTTGCAAAACTAAGAACTTAACAAAAAACAAAACCACCATTATTTAGTGCATGGCTATATGTTAATAAGTTGGCACTCCGCGTTATTCCAGATAAGTCAATGTACGTACGTGTGTATGGGTGCGCACGTACATTGACATTTACAACTGATTAACATTTACTATGTATGACTGACCAAGCAGCATAGTGATTAGTATCATGGATATCGATCTACGCAGTTTCGATCAACCAAACTTGACCTTACGATGGGGCCAAAGGTTACGAGGTCCATCTGCCTGGTATCTACACAAGATTGCTCAACAAAATACTGTCACTGACAATTTATTGATATTTAACAAATGCTTGTTGACATTAAAACGGGGTTCAAACATTAAATGCTGATATATCACATCCCATTCAGCCCAGGGGCGGTGGGATAGCCTATTGGTTAAAGCGCTCGCAAGACACGTTGAAGACCCGGGTTTGATTCCCCACATGAGCTCAATGTCTGAAGCCCGTTTGTTTTTGTACCCCGCCGTGATATTGCTTTGATATTGCCAAAAGCAGCGTAACACTAAACTCACTCACTCACCATTCAGCCCATGCCCCGTCAGTTATTACAACCAAGTTACAACAACAACAACACTCTAGAATATAAAACTGGTTTTATGTGATGCGTCACGACTGAAACGGTGAAACTTGTGAGGTGAATGAATGACAACAGCTTCGCCATCTAATTGATTACCCACCTGTTACTGTTATTCGATTATTTGCTGAACATTACGGAGAACTTGTAAATTAACCTTCCAGATCTCTGTGTTTAGATCGTGCCATTGATAAATCACCATCATCTCGGTCCACTATATGCGCACATCGATCGATATATGTGTACGGTTTTATTGGGTGTAATAGGTTCTGCAAATGTGTATATTATTTGATAACTGCATATTTGATAATTGTTATAAATTGCTTTATTGTGAACAAATATGCACCCAATAGATGTTGTTGCAAAACAGATATTGAAAGCTATAACCTGATGATGAAACACCTGTGGTAAGATTGTGGGCACAATAGTGAATAATATCATGACAATAATAGTGATATTTGAAAACGCGTGTAGAGGAAAAGGTATCATGTGGGGATCATGAACTTTACCAACCTAACACTGCCAGGGTCATCTGAGTGAGTTAGTTTAGCTTCACGCCGCACTCAGCAATATTCCAGCGATATGGAGGCGGCCTGCAAATAATCGAGTCTAGACCAGACAATCCAGTGATCAACCGCATGAACATCGATCTGCGCAATGTTAGTAAAGATCAATTCTAACCCGGATCTTCAGGGGTCCAGTGTCATCTGAACTCTTTTTGCTGCATTTATTCATTTTTTAAAAATAAGTAATTAATTTCATTCTAATAGTGTTTTAATTAGATATATACTCGTAACCTGGTAACCTATTGTATACGTTGTCTAATTACAGCGTAAAGTGATGAGAATGATTTAAGACACGCCAGAATAAGGCTGACTGGGCGAACGTACGTACATATGATGCCAAACTAACATGGGGCATATATTCATTTGGGAGATATTTTCCATTTAGATGCAGAACGTGATGTCACTGTAAAATCGCCGACTAAACACGTGCTCACACTTGGCATCATCAGGTAGGAGACACTACAATAAATACAACCCTGGAGTGATAATCTTCTATAGGTATATATCATGATCATCCACGATACCTGGACGTGATGTGCTGGCCAAATGACAATGCAAGTTTACTCCGCCAGTAGGTGGCAAGTGTTTCCTTGTTACACAATTAGTATTCTGGAAACATGTACTCTCAGCAACCGAACATTGTGAACACTTCCAAATGTGTGTGATCAGCATCAACATTTGCATATTGGTGACTCATGCCTCTCGTACGTATTATTCCGCTTCGGTGAACTTTCTGTAATATTTTCCTTTAGATATTAATTAAACTAAGACTTGATCAGGCATGATAAGTACTGAGCATGTTTAATGAATATTATTACCGCTTTGTCTGTTGAAGTATTTATATGTGAGAAAATGTGTGTTATTGTTGAAAACGTATTTGTAATTAATATAATTGTAAGTACAAAGCGTTAGTATCACGAACAAACTCGTGCTTCCTGTTGCTTTGGGAAGTACCCAAACTTCTTTAACATATTTAACCCATCCTGTTTCTGATGAAAATTGGAAATTCCAGCTTTAGTAATCGAACCGACAAGGTAATACCTGTTTGCCTCACACGTGAAAAGGGTGAATCATATATATGTTTTCAACCAGTGTTTGGATGAATGCTTGTTACCATGGAAATTGCGTTCGTGTTTTATGAAATTCTCAAACCCAAGTGAATTGCTCTTAGGGCTGTCTTCCTTACTCTCTGTATCGTTTTAAGCAGACATTGCTATTATTGTTGGATAACAGATCGATCCTTGTGTAGATAATTTTGTCTGCTTCCATTGACAATACCGTGTTCAGGCGTGCGTTGTAATGTCTTTGTTGATCCAGGTATGTGCTGTCATCTTATCATTGAACAATTCTTATGCAGATGACAGGTTCATCCGTTTTGTTTTTGCGGCAAATGTGTGCGTGGAATTAGTGTAAAATCTTTTTAATGTTTTCGGTGGTTATTCTTAATGTTAAGAAAGAAATCAATCATTAACATTAAGATTTCTTTATCCGTCATTTATCCTTTATACGTGCATCAGCTTCCGACCAAATTGAAACAAAATTAAATTATTGTCATATGGTGTCTTAAAGTCCACTCTTCATTAACCTTCACATTCCATAATGCTAAGTTTTGCTAACGCGATTATTATTTGTTATTGTTATCGTTATTTAATATCACATGTTCCATATCATGGCAAATGGTATGTGATGTCATGTTTTGAAATCTAAAAGTGCAGTATCACAGGTTGAATTTGTTCAAGGTGAGCTAAAGGACAAGATCATGGAGCATCAAACTTAAGCTCTTGTGTCTGAATATTTGTCCTCAAAATATCCCTCCTTGAAAGAAGAAAGATAAAAACTCACGACGAATATTTATATTTACGTTAAGACAATGTTCAGCATGAAAAGTGGATGTATGGTATAGGTATATCGAGGATATCATGAGTAAAGAAGTTGGTTCATAAAATTAAGACAAATCATGCTTGGTGGAAACCTGTAGAGAAAATGTTTTTAACAGGATAAAATGTACATGACAGGCGTGTACAATGTCAGTCTGAATGACAAATGAGACATTAACGTATTATTAAATACAAACTACGTTCCTGGTTAAAAGGAAGTGCTTATGTTACAAAATATAATGGGAGAAATAGAGAAAAACCCTCACAATAAGCACTCCCAATCATATGGTCTTGCGATCAGGTGTTATGTATGACCGTATTGGCTACTGTTGGATGGGGCAGATTATTGAGGAACATTTAATCGGTCAGACCCCGAAAATAATCGCCATTCATATCCGAACAAGAAGCAGGCGATTTCACACAACGCTGAACTAAGCCTAACGTTAACAATCTCCTAAGTATCATTACATTTTGGCACTGGTAGTTATGATGCTTTGAGAAGCCCGAGAATGTGTTGGAATAACATCAGCTGAATTAGTGTCAAACTGAAATTGAGAGGTTATGTGCATGCTATGTCATCTTTCATAGTCGCTTGTAATGAACATATCAACCAATAAAGTACAATTTGGTTCCTGCATTAAGACACCCGATTGTGAAATGACGACTGGTTATTTCTAATGCACCAAACTGTCACCGGGCGCTGATGGTGGTTCAATAACGGCCATGCAGTTGATGCATGGCATAATTAATACCGTTTTCTGTGAACATGCAGCAAGGTAGGCGTGTGTTAGTATTTATGTATTACTCATGATTAAACAATTCTTTAACGTTAGCCTCTTTGAGGTAGCTTAGTGGTTCATCACGTTGAAGTCCTGGGATCAATTCCCAACTATGGGTATAATGTGTGAAGAAACTTTCTGGTGCCCGAACCATGGTATTTGTGAAATATTGCCAAATAAACGTAAAACTTCACTTAATGTTAATTTGTATGTCGATGCAGACCCGTAAACCTAGTGGTGCTGTAACCATTGTTTGGAAATTATTGACTTATACAGGTGTACAGCCCACTGATAAGGCGTGAAGCTATAGATCTGGTAGATCTACCCTGCAGATATACCTCTTTGGGAAAATTTGTGTAAACAACCTTTACGTAAGACGAAATCTCTGAATTGTTTATGATGTTGAAGCTTTGAAAAGTTCAAGTCTCAGCTTTTTGTGGTCTGTTGTTATTCATTGTTGAATATCTCATCCAAGGCAAGTACACACTACTCACTGAGGGGCATTCACACGTATTTGGCATGTGAAATGCAGGCCAGATGGGGTTGTAAACAAGTTGTTGATATGCGCATATCCTAGTTTCCGGTGCTATGTCGTAAACATAACAACTTAGGATACTATTTACGTTATTGAATAAATGACGCAATGTCACACCTGCTTCAAGATGGGCGCGGATAATAATGTACATAATCATTATACGCCAAATCCACACACTAAAGCATAATCAGTAGTATTATTACATGGTCGATAGATCAACTTATATTCGGTTTTCATTCTCAACTTAATAAGGAGTATTCCATTCAGTCTGACTAACGAACAAGATAGTTACTAGTCATATCTCATCTTCACGGGCAGCCAGTCTGTATTGGGTGAACTAAAGTTATTTCGGACAAATTGCTCAGTGTAGGAGTGTTCCAAACCCTACTGATCAAAACACCGCACGGTTTCACCTGATTCATGACATGCTCGCTGCATCACGTTCATCCTCGTTGATCCAAGTGTATTCTCGAATCTGGTCCATGTGGTTACCACAAGATAGATCTCCATTCAAATCAGCTCTGTCTTGCATTATATTCCATGCACAGTGTCCACGCATGTCAGGCGATATATATATATATATATATATATATATATATATATATATATATATATATATATATATATATATATATATATATATATATATATATATATATATATATATATATATATATATATGTCAGTGTTATCGCTTAATACATTACTTCTTCGATTTGTTTGAAACTATATGTTTGATTCGAGAAAAAATGTCTATTTCTGTGGTATGTTTGTTGGTCAGTATTGCTTTTTGATTGACATCTAGAAGTTGAGAAGATGAAAAATGAGGGCAATGCTTTTGGATATACACCTTCTTTATTCTGTGTACGCGGCGTTTCTACATAGCTCCTAATGTCGTTGTCAAGCACCGGAATCTATGTCGAAACGTCGCCTATGCTGAAAACATGAAGTTGCATATGCATTAAAAAGATCTCATTCTCTATTGGTCTGTCTTCCTGACCCTAGATACTGAATAGAAAGGTCTGGAATAATTTGGCAAGACCAGTTATTTTAACCCCAGAAATAAAGCACTGTTCTGGACTTCACGTAGGCTTGTTTTGTTGATAAACATATTGTTTTATTTTTATATATAACTATGTCTTATTTTCATGTATAACTATACTTTATTTTTGTATACACGATCCAACCACAGTGTCTCGAGCTCGCTTGAGACGAGTTCCCGGTTGTGTGCAACTAATCTCTCGATCCCAGGGAAACTTGTAATTTATTTTTACGCCTTCCCAAAGTCATATTTAATGATCCACAAATCTGCAAATTTATTGAAGCTGAATATACCATGTTGATAAGACGTTTTTATATATAGACACTGCCAAAATATCCACAGCGGAATGGAATTATGTAATGGTGAATTACTCAGTATCGTCCCATACGGGGACTTGATATGTTGCCAAGTACTTCGCAACGCTTACCCTCTGTGACATAAAAACCCAGAACAGGTCGCCGTGACCGCTTTTGACGTAAACAGTTTGAGTCACAGCGCATAAGAGCGGGGTCAAAATGAGGGGGAAAAGCCTAAACTGACATTTATACCAGTTAGTCTTCAGACCTTTCTCATATTGCTGCTTGCATAGTAATTACATTTTGAGGGTTTTTACTATCACCGCGAAGCGTCAGCTTTTGGTTCCTGGCATTTTAATGAGCTTACGGGGGCCTTCTTCATGCACTTTTTTTTGACCGGTGGAGGCCCTCAGTGTGGCATTATGGAACGGAGTAACAGCAGGATGTCCTTCACCTTGGTAGCTCTGCTAGGTCGATCGATGGTAGTGTGAGATAGCCGCGCTGCCCAGCGAGCAAGGAAACAGGGAATAGAATTTGAAGAACAATAACAAACGTCAGTTAGGGATCGCTGCTCTGATCACTAGTGGTTTGATGTAAATGGTTTCAGTAGTTCTAAAGCTTTTTGACATAGGCTTACATTATTTACACACCTTCAGGTGAATCAACGGATAGTCGTATGGAAAGAAAGCCATTGGTATTGTGAGTAAGTGCAAATTGTGCTCCTATCAATTCCTATGTAGTTCCGAGTCCGTATCAATTTATGTAACTACAGTGACGAAACATCGTTATATAAACACCCAGTTAACTCTGCAGGTGTATTTTCTGGATGTTGAAATGGCGTTTCAATGCGGTGGTGTTGAACAGCCAAACTGGTCCAAGTTTCATTTCAGTGTCATCATCAAGAAAACGGAGAACACATGAAATCAAATCACTATCATCTTTGTGCACTGGGGTTTTAATGAAAAGACTTAATTTACATTTTTAGAATGGGTGAGTGTAACGGGGCTTTGAAAAGCAACCTATTTAAAAATATAGCATTTTAACAACAAGAGCAGTTGTCTGAATTTTGAAAGGTAGAATATAGGCTTATTTTGATATGCCGAGCTCCCCACAGTCGCTACCCAACACGCACACAGCAGGCGAATAATAGGTATGTTTGCGCGTGGTATTTTAAGGATTATATGTGTGAAAATCACAATAACAATCTGATATACCGATTTTTGGCAACATCTGTTGAAGTTCGCTTTATGCTATATTTCTTTTTGCATAGCATCATATTGCAGTGGCACATTGACGGTGTCTCTGCCCGCCGCAGTCAACATTCATTCAACACTTTTTATTTTATTGTAAGTGAAACAAATGGCTCCATTTTATTAGAAGTGGAATATATGGCTCTGAGAAACAAAAGACAATTATATCGTTGTAAGAACCATGCAGTGGGCGTCCCATATTCTTTGACCGCATTCATTCTTTCACTGACTCTGTCATCTTATTTGTTTAGAAGAAAAGAATCACAAAGTCCCCACAAAACCACCTCGCTCCTCAATTCCCCCACCCCCAGAGAAGGATCGCCCCTCTATTAAACCCCTCCCCCACATACCCACACGTATTATGCCTTCACTATCGTTTGGGAGGGTCTGTATATGTCGAATGCCAAATATATACTCTGGTTAATGATGTATGCGTTCATATTTTTCCTCTGTAGAATTATTTCTTAACGAGGCATTTTTCATTTTTTTCAGGTTTGGGCCTTTTCGTGAAAGAAAGCTGGTTGAACTGGGGTTGATGATGTACACGGAGGGTGGAGTCCGTGACAAGCAGCCAAGAATGTCTACCTCACCTTCAGAACAAGATTTCAGTGGTAATAACACGAATGCGGACGACACGGCTACCTCACAATACAACGGTCAAAGTTTACCTCATATGTCAAGCATGCGCCATAACGATTTCCCAAACAGGACTGAAGATTACATGTCGAGTTCACCTGGGAGCCCTAACACAGACAAATCCTATATACCTTCAAGGAAACAGAGAGAGTTCATTCCAGAAAGTAGAAAAGACAATTGCTATTGGGAGAAACGTCGGAAAAACAACGAGGCTGCTCGCCGGTCTCGAGAGAAACGCCGTTTGCACGATTTTGCACTGGAGAACAAGATTTGTGACCTCAATGATGAGAACCGTTTACTCAGGAAGGAACTGATTGCAGTAAAAAAGAAGTTCGGAGTTCCACTGGACAAATGTTTTACCCTCTCGGATGACGAACAATCCGATACCTCGGCAACGTCTGCTCCACAACCAGGAATGGTTCCTCTTGCACGACCAGGAGAAAATGTGACAACAAAACCTCATGCTCCCCACCCCGACGCTCTGAGTCAAGCAACCATATATACCTCGCCCCCGCCTTTGCTTGCAGTGGCTGGTGCAGTTCCCATGTCTGTTCCTGTACAGGGCATACCATACACAAATGGTGCAGCGTTCCCTTACTACCTCATGTCATCGTCTGAAGCTCACAGTAGAATGAATCATGAAATGAACCCGTATAGAGCTAGGTCAGATGAACGAATGAATTCCGAGCCTCAAGATCCTGTCCCAGCATCGACAGTAGCATCGCGATCAGCTTCTCTGTATCACCAGGTTGCTGTGAAGAAGGAGCCCGGGGAAGAAAGAGACAGGCCCATGAATGCCTGTATAGGCGGTCCATCTGCCACTGCTCCTCCACATTCTCCAGAGATGCCGATTAGAGGGGAATATCAACATCATTTGCATGATCAGGATTCTCAGGCTGATGCATGGATGGACTCCAACAGCAACAGCTACACAAGTGATGATGCCATAGACGAACCTCTCCAACTCACAGTTAACACGACTGGCAAAGATATGATGTTACCCAACCGCATGCATTACTCTGCTGATTCCAGAAGCCCCCCGACAACATTACCTTTAAAGCTTAGACACAAAGAATTCTATACGCCATCTAGCAATTCTTCACCATATTCCACGCATCCGTACATGGATGGCCTCGCTCAACTTTCGGAAATAGCTCTGGCTCAAGCAAACCCGCTACCTCTTGTTAAGAAAGCTCGCGACTACAGCTCTAGAATATCACGAAGAACATCGGTTTCCGGAGACGTCGATCCGAAAATGCTTGATCCAAAATATCTGGAGAGAAGACGCCGCAACAACGAAGCTGCACGAAAATGTCGTGAAAACCGAAAGGCTCTAACAAGACTTCGTGAAGCCAAATCAGATTACCTCGAAGGAGAAAACAACAAGCTCAGGGATGAAATGGAAGGATTGACAGAAGAAGTGAAACAGCTCAGGGATCTTATTGAAAAGAAACAGGTGGAACAGGAAATTAAACAACAACAACACCCAACTGATCCACCGGACACTTCATCAAATTCTTAAATAACTTATATTTCATCAACATTGAGTATTTCTTGCGCTTCAAGATCGTTGTGACAGTTCTACCCGAGCACCACGAGCCGTTGTAACCGGCAACTCTTGTATGCACGCCGTTTCTGGTATGTGAACGTGTCTGTGTATTTTGAACTTGGACATGACTTACATTCTGTTCCATAGAAAGCAGAAGGCACCAGTTGCGAACTTCAAATTCCGTTTGGAAGTACCTGTCAATTCAGCTGTGCTCAGGAGCTGAAAATATCCCTGTCTTCACTCCCAGGGCCGTTATGCTCAACTTCAGTGACATTGTTATGAACTGCGAAGCTGTGAAGAAGCTTGTGAACTTATGGTGTCCTCTGTTCCTGAAAACAGGGCTCCACAAATCAGGTCCCCGATTTCTCAGGAAAAAGTGTTACATCTACATTGTACTTTGTAGTGTATTCACCTGCATGTTGCACTGCGATAATAACGGTATTTGATGAAGGGGTAATCCAAATGTTGACTGACATTATGTTGGACTAAATCAGGTTATTAGAAATATATTTATCGATAGTAATAGTTTTCACATGACTGCATTATTGGTGGGTTGGATCACTGGATTCTTTAACATCTTTTCTGTATTTGTTCTAGGAAAGTAGTCACTTGAAACAATACATTATGTATTGCCCCTTCATCGTTGAGTGTGTCTTGGCAAATATGTCCATGGGATATGGCAACTGGTAATGCACAAATATATACATAGACGTTTATGTTCATATGCCATAATTAATCATATTCAGGTAGATGGTTCATCGCCAAAATAACCATTTGAAATCGTTGTTTAAGGTTGTCGATTTATATGTAATTAATCAGGTAATGGTCCTGCCATGGCGGTTATTTATTGATCAAAGACGAACCCTCCCAAGTGGTACTATACAATATCAACATTGGATTCATAATGAAAAAGACATTATATAATTTGTGTTACGGACAGAAAAATATCTGTGAACAGAAAACAACACACGGGATTAATCTCAAGACCTCTCAGATGAAAGCATTTTAAAACTTATTTTGCTACCTCTTTCACAGCAGGCATTCTTTACCAAACACGGGTGGCGTCTGTGCAACAATTACATAGACCTTTGTACAATATTTCTCGCGTATGGATAACTCAGGTTTCATATCTGTATCGTGTGTCATGTTTTGACCAATCCACAACCATGGGTTATTTTTGTTTCCTGTTTGATGTAACTTGTGTTTATCGGATAGTCTGATAATGATGGGGCAATTATATGTGTATCGAATGCATCACGTTTTCTGTGGAAGGTTTAGTCGTTGGGCATGAATGTGAGGCGTCAGTACACAGGGAGCATACTTCAGCATATTTAATAATCTACTAGTGACATTTGTTTCATCTTAGAAACAAACCAACAAAGGAATAATGTTTCAGTTTCAGTGAAACTTGAAAAATATGTTCATTCCCATCCCCAAGATTCAAAAGTATGCAGGGCTAGCCCAGATGAACATTTTGTTTTGTTTTAAAGATACTTTCATATGTTGTTATTGTTTTCATATTAAAAACTACCTCATTTAATATACGGAACTGTTTGCGGTTGTACTGGGCATGCCTGATGGACAGCCTATGGTCAATGCCAACCAAAAACACCTGTTCTGGTTCAGATTATTGTTCTGCAGCTGCAGCGGCAACAGCAGTAGCAAATATCGGGGATGATCTCTCAAGTTGTCAGTAGTTTAAGGCATCTTTCATAATTAGTGAGATGCTGTTAATAGTTGCGATTGTGTCATAAATATGTGTTCCTATGAACACAATGATGTCCCGGATAGATATAGATATACCTTATATCAACGGACATTAAATCAGTCCACAATTGCGTAACATCATATGTGAGGTAGTATTTGGTAAAGTGTCTGAAGGTAACGATTAAAGAAGAGTTGTAATGGAAACTTTTTTTCTAAATCACAGTATGTGGAACTAGCTGTTCTCATTTCAGTTTCATCATAAATGAAACTTACAATCATATTATTTACGAAAGATAAACCATTGTCTATCCGATCAATATGTATGTACAATGTTAGTTTTGCACTAATATATAGTAAGATTCTTCAAGTATGATCCCAGGTATCCCACGTAGTTATTAAGTGTTAACAAGCTGAAATATTGATTTCTCAACATCTCCCTTGCGTATTTCATAGCCCAAAACATATTTGTGTTTCAAGTGCTTCTTCACTGTATGTTTTTCACTGTTCAGGTCGGATATTCATGGTTCTCAGTCGCTGTCAGTTCCAAGGACTGTATTCTTACTTATCACGATCTGGACATTTCAAAACATATTGACTCAAACAAACATTTGAAATAAAGCGGTGTCATGCCATGCTGAACATAGAGTGGCTGAGAGCCAAGGAAGGCCAATTTGTACATAGCAAGCACAATATCCCTCTTAATTATGTTTTACCTCTTACTTAGTCCAGTAGGAAGGACTCCTGGCAACTGTGGTGCAAGTTTATACATAGTTATGCCCTCTTAAAGCAAATGTTTTTTTGTTTTTTTTTGTAATGTCTCCTTTTACAGATATTGTTGAATTTGATATTTAAGAAAGCTTGTTTTATATACATTCACTACCCATGCTTAAATATTAGTCTGATTTTATTCCCTTCGACCGTTATTTTGAGGAGACAGCTCTGTTTGTTTTCTCTCAAATAAGCAAATAAGGAAACAGGATTGTATGCTATCCAGAACATTTATTCAGCTTCCATATCAGTGCATTAGATAATTCCTGACCAGGAAAGTGGTATCACATTTTGTTCAAGATATTTGGTTCCTGTTAATTTGAATTGTGTGTTCCGTTTAACAATAGACGTTTTTTCTCTGTTTTCCGGTATACACGTACATGGTTTGGGTATGTCCACATACATGCCTTTATATGAGCGACTCAATACTAGATGCCTTGTGGGTTTCAATGTGCCGTTTTTGATGTGGTAGACGACCTCAAATCAGGTTTTGTTCTTTTTAGCATATACATACGTTCCATCTGTAATGTTTTGGGTTCTCATTGCCTTACTTTGCATTTTAAGTGCTGTTTCGTTTTTACTCTGGTGCCATAGATCGTGTCATCTCTTAGTGCCTGGATGGGAGCGTGCATCGTCCTCCTAGTTTAAATTCAAAGTGTCATATTATTTTCTTCCATATGATGTCTTAATTAGTGAGATTTATCATTGTCTACCATGATTGGAAATGTATGGTAGTGATATAATGTGGATGTTACCATCATGTTGCGTGTGGTATGTATCGATTGCGGTTTCTATTTTACAAATTTATCGTTTCCATTTTAGAAAGTGCTATATACGTAAACATTCGTTCGAATTATGATATGGAATTGTGGTCATGCATTCTTCTGGATTATTGTGAGTGAAAATACATTGTTTCAGGACATTTTGCTCCGTGACTATAAAGGTTGTTAAAGTAACTATTTCCTGATGGATTTTTGTCAATTGATTGTTAAGTAAATGGTAATAGTTCTGTATTTGTGAAACATACTGATTGTTAATGTTCTTAGCTTAGCTATAGTGCTGCTCGGGTGTTCGTTTTACAAAAGCTCTAAACTAATTCTGTTATATTTCATAAATATACCACAAATAATATCATGTTTTAATTGCCATCTCTGTTTTTGTTCATTCCTATTTGACAAAATCAGTCATGGAATTCTTACAATACAAATGCTGGACAAGTACTACGACAATGTATGATAGAAACTGTAGCTTCTCATGGTCGTAATATATCAATCAGCTTTGAAAAACTTGCTTGCATAGTTGTAGTGTTTCGTCATATAATTGATCACATGTGTTTGCCTAATTTACAATCATATTTCATATGCATGTATGTCGTGGTTTGTGTAATTAGCTTCAGCTAGACGTGTGTGAATTATTACATCTCCAGTAGATTGTAGTTTCTGTATTGATTGTTTATTTCTTTAATGTCAAAGTAGAGTAAATATGTATAATCATCTACAAAACGGGTTCATATATGAATAAGACGTGCTCTCTGTTCAGAATTTGCCATATTTTGATAGGTATATTACATGGATTCACAGAAGAGGTGGATTTTCCTATAAGGAAATCGAGTGGAAAAATTCTGGAATCATACAACGTTTCAGGTTGCCGCCTATTTCCAACTGTTTTCATTTCATTGGAAATTCATATTTTCATGCTGTGTTATCAATATTATATATTTGTGAGACGGGTAATCTTGCTATTAACTAAAATATTTGTTAAATATTGATATTATTGACATTGTGTAACACAAATCACCTCATTGGTTTGTTTCTGCAAATCGGTCTAATTTATTAAAGAAGAATGATTTCATTCCAAAGTTAGCGAACAACGTTATCTTGGACATTTTAAAAAAGTAGTGTTGGTGACCAGCTGATGTCAGGGATGACCTTTCACAGCAGTGTACCAATTATGTTAGATAATTCCTACCTTTATGTTTGTATATAACTTTACCTTTATGTAGGTAGTCCAAAAATGTAAGTTTATCCTGGTGTGTATTGAGCACATGGGGTTTGCCTGTCTAAGCCCCTCCCTTTCAGGGAGCTATGTCTTCTATCTACCTCGAGTACAAATACACTTCACATGCGTTTACCCATCTCATCATTTGGTCGCGCAAATAAAATATTTTTGTCGTCCACGTATCTGCTCTGTTGTCATTTCTAGAGCAAGTGAGTGAATGGGTTAAAATTTTAAGCCATACCGGCAGTATTTCAATCATATTGTGACTTTGAAAGTTGTAAATGTATAAATGTAAACACGAAATAGAAAACAAACACATATACTGAACAAAAAAAAGAAATGCAAATCTGGAAGAACTGAAATCGCTTCAAAGTTCGCCTTCATGTTTATGTCTTCCATAATAATCTAAAAACTTGACCAAAAAAGTAAACAGTTGAGTTTCTTTTGTTGTTCAGTATATTTACCTACACGTGAAGGACAGGACAATAACCGGTCTATCACAGATTTATACTTAAAAATAGCATATAACCGCAAAACACTAATTCTCAGTTCAACATTATAATATGCAAATGCATTTTACACATAGTTGTGGAACTGAGGTAACACATGAACACGGAGACGAAGCTGAGGTGTTTTAATATCAAGATGTTGCCATTTATGTTCCCTTCACCGGTGTGTACATTGCGGAAACCACAAGCTATCAAATTGAATGATTGCTTACGTGGTATTGCAAATATCGTAAATTGACGGCTGTAGGCGTGAAATGACGCCACCGCTGAGCGAATATGGTGGAGGAAGGACAACAGCCTGGTTTGACAGCAGCGTAAAGCTAACGTCCTACGCTGAGCGACAGATGTACCTGTGGTTATGAAACCCTACTCATATTTCTCATAACTGTGTACACATATAATTCATTGGGAATCAACACCCACTTTTACGTCGCGGTTGTTTTGTCATGGACGTACATATGGGGTAGCGTTGGCAGGGGTGGACGTACAATTTTGTTGCCAATTCCCACAGTTGCTGCCGTCTCACGTTTTTAAGACTTATTCAGTAGAGTCGGACAGACCATAAAGAGAATCGTCAGTGTATATTTTAGACATTAATATTATAGCGGAGCAAAACCAAAGCTTTTTGTTTGCATTATGGATAGTCTTCCATTTGAAATGTACACTGCGATGAGTAATATTGATTCTGAAGCTACAACCACATGTACTTATTATTACTTGTAACAGATTCGCCACACTGACCGTGTGGGTCGAGTGAGTGAGTGAAATGTAAACATCCTTTCTTTCACATATTTACAAGGACATTATGCATAAAGCACATAACAAAGGGGCGATGGCATGAGCGTCTATTAGGGTTGTGGTAGTGGTTGTGAACGCGTCTGTCCAATAAAAATACATCGAGGAGCTGAAACATAAGACGTCTCCAATAGCAAAGAACTCAAGACGGTACTGTTTTACCAGGCTAATTATTTTATCAAGTGTATATTCCATTCTATGAAGATGTTTTGAGTAGAGGAAGGCATATATTTGTCCCAACGGGTTTGTCAGAACTGTGACAAATACTATTGGTATGTGAATGTCCATTTTCCCAGAAACACGATTAGGGAAATACATGACACTGTGCGGTTTACTTCTCCGGGTATATTACTAATAGGTTATCGTTTATTCGGACAAGGTCTCACAAAGAAGTGCTCAAAGGAACCGATTTGCAGAGTTGCATCCCGCTAGTGTATCTGTTGGTTACACTACACTTAATCAGAATTACATCCTCCCTAGGCGAGTACCAGGTGTAAACACCTGACAGACACAGACATGAGGCAGCTGTGTTTTAAATGAAAAATTTGTTTTTACAAGTACATCCGTCCAGTAATTAAAACTGACCACGATTTTAAATATTTAGTGCTGTCATTTATATCACCATGTTTTATGCTTAATGTGTGTACATATATTTTTAAGTAGGTGATATTTGGTGCGAAACTGGGGGTGATGTGCTCACCGTCCTGTGCACGGAAAATTGGCAGGATTAAGTTAGCCAGAATTTGTGTTCTGTATTGTGGTTTAAAGGCCAGACTGTCGCCATGTGTACATAAAATGGCTGTTGCCAGTCCGGGTGATTTTTGTTAAAAATGTAACGTTATTATAGAAATGTATGTTGGTGTTGTGTAACCACTTAATAGACTTCTCGTGGTGTTTTTCACAGGGATACATGTATGGGTTTCAAATATATGGATTGCCAACTGTCCAACGCATTCATTTTAGCATTATGAAAGAATAACTTACAAGGGAATGAACACTTATACCGTGAGTGAGTGGAGGTACCGGTCTATGCAGCCACCGAAAATATACCGACATGCTTTGGTAATGTGAAATCTTAACAACCACGTTCAATCCTAAACAAAAACGTTCAATACAAAACAACCATTTTCAATACCACACACCAATGATCAATACCAAACAGCCATGTTCAATACCAAGCAGTCACGTTCAATACCAACCAGACATATTCAATGTAACATATGTTATATCTGGGATTACACTTCTTTAATAAGGTACAAACTCTAGTACCTTTCGAGTTGAGTTCCATTCGAGATTCGAACCCACACCCTCAGAGTCAGGCACCTAATCGCCAGCACAGAAAGTCAGCCGTCTAACCCGCTCAGCCACCGCGACTTCCACAACATGAAAGTCGGACAACTGATAGTCTAGGCTACTTTGTGTACCTCTCTGATAAGTGTTAACTGGCAGGGTTCCCAAAGCAGTCTGCAATTACAACCATGTTCAGTGTTATACAACCATGTTCAATACCAAACAACCACGTTCAGTACCAAACAACCATGTTTAACACCAAACAGATACTAGTACATGTTGCGGATGTGTCATGTGTATAGAAGCAAAGTAACAAATTACATCACATGTCGCGTCTTTGGCATAAAATATCCGTGAACGAATTCCCATTGTCGTCAGATGTCGGAGTCCTAGCATATTTGCTTATGCAACCATTACCGTTATATATCGTTGTTACATTAGGCCATGAACCATCAGTCTATACACCTATGCAGACATCTTGCAATGAATGTCACATATCGCTTTTATGATCATGAATGAACAGAACTGTGCAGACGTTTTACAATGATTGTCAGATATCGCTTTTATAATCATGAATGAACAGAACTGTGCAGACGTTTTGCAGTGATTGTCACATATCGCTTTTATTATCATCGATAAACAGACGTATGCAGACACCTTGCAGTGATTGTCACATTTCGCTTTTATGATCATGGGTATACAGACGTATGCACGACATATCACAAGGACTGTCACGTATAGCTTTTGTGATCATGAGTATACAGAACGTTTCAGACATCTTACAATGATTGTCACATGTCGCCTTTACAACCTGAAGTGTACAGAAAGGCGGGGTTGGGGCTTAGGGAACGAGCTCAACTCCATGAGCTCTTCCTGCATCACCGATGTTCTGTCAAGCGTACACTACAACGATAACGATGACAACCTGCGACCTGTAACGATATGTCAGCTATGACAAAATGCGCCGGTGAATGGAAATATGTCTCATTATATAATCATTGCGTCTGGGTGGAAACGATTCTCACTTATAATATTTACAAATGAAAAAGCATGTGTCTTATACAACATCACAATGCATATTTGTGCTGACATACCTGGAACTTGTTCCTTCTATAACGGTTACTAGGTGATCCTGAATCTGTAAATAATTCCACACGTATTGGATGAACCCAGTAGAGGTGGGGAATTCTGGCAGAAAAGTATTCGGACAAACGAATGTCAATTGTGTGCCTTAGTAGGCAACTGTGTGCTTTTCCAAACATGAAGATATTTTGGGGTCTGTTTTGAAAATAAAGAAACGATATGGTAGGGTCGCTTGGCGTAAGATTCAAGGTCAAGCTATATAAATAGCTCATATCACTGATAATACGTCGTCAGAAATAGAAGTACGTTGTTTTGCACCAAAGCACTGCAATAAACTAAGCAGAGTCGCGTCCCTTACGCGTGTCAGGATCTACAGGCACCTGGAATGTAACTACATTGAGAGACACTTTTTAAGTTATATAGGTGAAGGAAAGCGATGTTTTGTAGATTTTCAACTTCTTTATTGCAACGAATGCAGCGTTTCGGTGTACGTACTAATACTGTTATCAAGGAAGAGATGAAGTATGGTAGGGTGATTTTAGTCCTGAACACCTCCTCGACCGCCACAGTTCACAACATCCCGAATGCTGTTAACAATGGAAGAAGATTCTGACAACAAACGTCCTTTCTTCGACGTCCTGTTACTGAAAGAAGACAACAACCTATACAGCCTACAGTCTACAGGAAACCCACTTATCACAAGCTTGATAGCGGTGTAAGTATCTACACCGAAACGTCGCGCTCATTGCAGTGAAGAAGGTGACTTGGAACGCTTCTTTCAATTGGAATGTATACTGCTGGATCCTCAAGTTTAATATGCGAGCAAACGTCAGCTGTGTCACAGAGCCATCGTTCAATTTTACCGGTGTGAGGACAAATAACTGAAATATTGTTCTAGGCAGGTGTGACACCTAGACACATAAATGTCTGAAGTGTATGCCTAGTTCAGCGAAAACATCAACGACTGAACTGATGAAAGTCCCCGTAACTCATCAAGGAGAGATGTCAAATATATAAATATGATCTAGACACAAATGTCATGTAGACACTTCTCAACCGTTAGATGAAACTGTTATTGGATTTAATGAGGTGCTAGTCGTTGATTTCAGACCGACCGTAATCTTTGAGAGCGATACTAGTTCGACAAATTGGCCAGAAAAGGTTAAATTCTTTCGTCTCGTTAGTGCCAATCCTTATGTAGTTGGTTAGACGTCTGTTCTCCGCGGTCACCGAAAGCTTCAGGGCCTGCGTTGTCCTCTCCTTTAATTAAGTCTATTTTCGTTTCTGGATTCCTATAAAAGTTTGACGGGCAGGCAAATCCGAGTAATACGGATGAGAAGTGACGCAAAACCGACCCTAATATGTCTGAGAAGCAGATTGGTCCCTCTGGACATATTGTTAACGCTGCCGGAATCCGTGTTCGTAACTCTATGGCAGCCGATTTGGATAATATTGCTTTATGTTATGTCTTTGATTCTGTGTCAGTCAGTTTTCATTTTCGTTTGATTCTATAAAACTCTTCACTCATCTCTATACACTGCTTCAGGCTTCAACATGAACTTGGTTTAGTATCAGTGGTTACGGTGTTCGCTGTTTCTTAAAAGCATGACGTTTCACAATATTAATGCCTAAGTGTGACAGCTGTCGAAGGAATACTGGTGCATGACCAGTATTAACTAGCCCTGTCAGCAGGAACAATATAAGACATTTAGAGTGAGTGGGTATGGTTTTACTCCGTATTTAACAATATTCCAGCAATATCACGTCCCCCAAAATTTATTTCACACATTGTATCCAAGTAGGGAATCGAACCCGGGTCTTTGGCCTGACTCGGGAAAACCTTAACCACTAGGCTACCCCATCGCCCTGTAAAATTCCTACAACATTGCAAGACGATGAATGCTACCTTATATTTTATTGTCCACACATGTGTAGCTATATACATTAAATCGAGGGGTATGAGTTGTCAAATATAAGCTGCAATATAAATAGATGAGGTAGCGCACTGGACAATACGAGAGCACGATGTGAAGCTCATGTAATGATCAATGTTATAACGTAATACGCGCGTAGGGCCAAATGTGTCTATAAAGTAAACTCCTTTATTCAGAACATAATATTCAAATCTAGTTCCATCCTTATTAGATACTATACCACGGAAGATGTTATGGGATAGTTATTTCTAAGAGTCTATGAATATATATTCTTGATTCTAACTGAATGCAGTCTAAGAGTTTTATACATTTAGTGCAGCTCTTAATTATGTACAAAATCATATACTACAAATTTTGGACAATGATGAAGGAAATTAGGCTTGAATTGGATGTTAAAGAATCATAAATGTAGTTAATAAATACTTGACTCGTATTCCTACTTTCGAGTTTTTACGAAATATACTTCCCATCAAAAGTTTTGAATCACTTAAAACACCCATATGGTTACTTCAAAGACTGATTTCTACACTAACCTGGGGGACCAACTGCCAACTGTATGCAGATGAATTGCACGAATATCATCAAAGTGTATCAAATTGCTGAAAAACATGTAAGAATGTCGTACATGTGAAAAGCTGCATTATGGTGTAAAGTTTTGTTATGAATTAGCCAGTTTTCAATCATTTATTAAACTCATGACAATAATCTTTTCAACATTAGCAATTGTCTTTACAGTGCATCAGTTCACATATAAACAGTACCTTTAAACGGTATAGAATATTTTGCAAAATTTAACATATGTCATATTTGGGATTTCACTTTATTAGTAAAGACTGAAGTAGGGGGCTACATTTACTGTAGTGAGTCTAAACCCTGGATACATATTTGCAACTGAGCACCTACACTGGGAATGAGTGTAATGTAATACTTAGACAATATAATAAACGTCTACCAGATATTATACAAGTTAACTCAAATATCTATCTATACATTTGAAAGGAAATAATACATACGCGTCTAAACGATAATCCTATGATTCTTTCATACACTAAATTATAAAGTCAATACCATCAAATTATTGCTGTTTCGTCAGTTTGTCTTGTTCGTTTCCAATAATCAATTCATTTTAGAAAGTGTTACTTGGTCATGGAGGCAAGTGTAGGTATATGGTTTACGTCATACATGACTGGTTGTTAGGGAGACGGTTGGCTTGCACGAAGTTGGGTGTTGTAAGCAAGCGAAGATTTATAACAAAGGTGTCAGATACATGGAAAATCGCACTTGCAAGACGTCAGACGCCAGCTGAAGGTCAACATTTACACACCGGTTGTGCCAGCTAGCTCTGCTACCCAACGCCCAAGTTTAGCAATGCGGTAACCTAGTGGTTAAGGCATTCGCTCATCACGCTCATCGACCGGGTTCGATTTCCCACACGGGTACAACGTGAGTGTCCCCTACGAGATATTGTTAGAGTATGGCTAAATTGCTGAACCTAATCTCACTCATTCACTCAGTACATGGTTCACAGTTTGCACTGTGTGCAGGCTGTGTGTAGCCTCTATGTTGGTGTTAATTAGTAACCACCATTACAGACAGCTGTCTGTGTCGGCGTTGATTACTTATTGTCAGTTTCTGTACGGGTGTAAATCACCACTGTACAGGGCAGTGTACACACCCTATAATGCCGTAGATTATCAATGGTCAGTGCTGTAAGGTTTCAATGCTGGTATTCATCACTTATATTCAGCACATGACCCTCTGCAGGTCTTACAGTGGCATTCATTACTTTTGTGTACCACTCACACCCTCTGTAGTTCCTTAAATATTCACTACTATTGCGCATCAATAGCCATCTTTCAACCCTCTGTAGGTCACAAAGTTGCACTCATTACCATTGTGCAGTAAACAATCCTCTGTATGTCCTACAGTGGTATTCATTTCTATTGTGCTTCATAGGTCCCTTTGTAGGTCCTAGGGTATTCATTACTATTGAGCATCTATAGCTATCATACAAGCCTCTGAAGTTCCTGCAGTGGTATTCATTTACATTATGCACTGAAGGTCCGAGGGTATTCATTGCTATTGCGCTCCAATAGACATCATAAAACCCTCTGCAGTTCCTGCACTGATATTGATTAATATAGTGTACCGCACACACCCTCTGAAATTCCTAGGGTATTCATGGCTATTGAGCATCAATAGCCATCATTCAACCCACTGTAAATCCTACAGTGAAATCCTTTACTTTGGTCTAGGACACAACCCTCTGTAGATCCCGCAGAGATATTCATTACTATTGTGCACCAGATAGCCCTCAACCAGATACTTGTTAAGCGATTGATGACCATATGTTTGCACCCGTTCTGTGTGGTATGGCTTGCTATTGTCACCTCATTAATATAGTCAAGCAGACAACATTTGATATGCGCCATAAACAAATAAATACACTATCAACTATGATGACGATAACACGTGTGCACCTTGAGCACCTTGTCAGCATAGTGCAAAATACGAAATTAATTCCACCGAGAATACTGTTTTTTCTTGGTCTGCATATTACCACCTTTCTAACAGATAACGGTAGAGAATTCATACAACAAACTCTATGTTTGCGCGTCTTCCATGCCCTAAGGCGAGAATCGATGCAGTATGTATGTTTCAAGTATAAGTGAGTGTGTCATTTTGCTTTTGGCACTTTTCAAACACTATGACGGCGGGGTACACCAGAAATGGGCTTCACACTTAGTACCCATGTGGGAAATCGAACCCGTGTCTTCGGCGTCACGGGCGAGCGCTTCAGTCATTACGCGGCCCCACCGCCCTCAACTATAAATAGCTCAACTAAATGTACACTCTCTCCATAATGGTATTAAACTATCGGTCAAACCTATGATTGACTGTGGATACATTGGCACAAATCTCATACCTGTGCTTTGATACCTTAGTTTTCAGTGTTTAGGAAACTTATTTGCGTTTTGAAAAAAAAATTGATGACGTTTGCATTTTCCAAATCCAATATTCAAGTTCTTACTTTATCTTCCCCGCCAATGGTCATAATCACAAAAATAGCAGAGTATGTTTCACAAATAATGTCTTCACATTTCAAAATGCATATGACCATCCATGCAAACGATGTTTCTTTACCAGTAATATATGTGTCCCTGTAAAACTGTGTATTTATCCTTGACAGGTACAGTCCTGTCGGCAGTGCAGGCATCGTGACATTTACATCCAACACATCCGATATACACACTGAACATGTATTATGGTGCTCTGGTGATTCACCAGACGAAGACTGCTCATGTTTCTAGAAATGATACAGGGTTTCACATTTGATTAATATATGATACAATGATTTCGCAATGTTGTAATCTGACCTTGAAGGTTGTATGATGCTTCAAGAACATGTACACATATTGATAAGTTAGTTAATAACAAAAACTGATCGAATGTGTTGTGCAGAGAGATTCAGTATTCAGCAGGTATGACCCATTTGAACAATAATTCCATGACAACATGGCGTCTGGATGAGAATGGCATCTTTGTGTCAAAGCTGCATTAATCATTAATTCTGTACATCCATGTGTCTTTTTGTGAACGAACGGTAGTCACATATGTTTTGGTTCGGTTAGTGTTTCACTCTGCACTCAGCAATATCCCTGCTAAACAACAGCAGTCTGTAAATAGTCGACTGAGCCAGACAATCCAGTGATCAACTACATGAGCAACGATCTGCGCATCTGGAAACCGATGACATGAGTCAACCAAGTCAGTACGTCTGATCACTCGATACCGTTAGTCACAACAAGCATGGGTTACTGAAGACCAGTTCTAGCTCGACTCTTTGCGGGCATATATGTTTGCTGAGGACCTACGTGTATGTTGATAGTCAAACTGACATCGGGGTAGGTAGATATGTTTGTCTGTTTCATGAAAAGAGATTCTGTAACCATCCATAACTTCATCAACTTAGTTGTCTGAAGTTAACTTAAGTTTATTATTAAGAAAATCGGGGCGGTGGGGTGGCCAGTGGTTAAAGAGTTCGCCAGTCACGCCGAACACCCGCGTTCGATTCTCCACATGGGCACAAAGTGTACAGCCCATTTTTGGTGTCCCCCGCCGTAATATTGCTGGAATATTGCTAAAATCGGCGTAAAAACTCACTCACTCACGCATTATGAAAATCAAAACAACTTCGTTATTATGAAAACATTTATTCATTTACATACACTTATTGTCAAAACCTAAGATTTCTGTATTTCACAATAAAATGATCTGATAAAATAGCACCACATGCCTTTGGACATTAACACACACTTTTATACTTCTTTTGTTCTGTTTGTCGATATTTTACCAGTGCTTTCAAAACGTGATGGGCCCCGTGTTCAAAATTAGTCGGTGTGGTAGCCTAGTGGTGAAAGCGTTCCGTCATGTCGCAAAAACTCCGGATTCGAATCCCTGCTTTGGTAGAATACGGAACCCATATTTGCTGCCGCACACCGGATTGTTCCTAAAAACAGCATAAAACCATGTTAACCCACTCACTATATTCATCGATTACGGTCAAACATTTTAAAAGTTTTTATTTCCAAGAGATACATGTTACATACGTGTTGAATACATACATGCACATACATGTATACATGCGAACGTCACGATCACCATGGAAATTTACAGTGATCGTTATGACATTAATGATAATATCTGATTAATACTACTACATCATGTGGGACCTCAGTAGGTCTAGGTAGACTTGCATTTAATAGTACATAATCATATAATTATTCTTTGTGGGACCACATTAGTTCAAGGTAGGCTTGTATACAACAGGTACTTTGTATTGAATACATACTTACCCATACACAAACCAGCTTTCAAGTCACAGTCATCATGGAATTGTACAGTAGTCATTATCTGAGCAGTGATAATATCCGATGAATAAGAGTAAATCATCATATAATTATTCCTTGTATACTTACATATAACGGACAAGTTATATTGTACTGAATACATATGTGCATTGTTTCTGCAAATTTTATTATTGATTAGGTGATAAATATTGTTGAGTCACAATGTTTAGAGTTTTGAGTGATTGTTATTATGGGTCTCATTTCGTATCATAAATGTTCAGTGCTCTTCGTACTTTGGCAGCAGGCTTTAATGTAGGAGATTTCTCATACCTTTTTGTCACGGCAAATTTTTAACCGTAACATACAAACCAGCTTCTGATCACGTTTATTATGAAAGTGTACAGTGATCATGATCTGAGTAGTGACAATATATGTGATTGATAATACTACATCATGATATAATTATACCATGTGGGATCACAGTATGTCAAGGCAGACTTGCATATAACAGGTACTTTATATCGAATACTGAATAATTACGGTCAAACTGATCAGTGGTGCTTTGGCTATTCGTCTTAACCGCATGTATGTTTCCAGCGTCAGCGTCATGACAAGGGCATGACAACTACATCACAACGTAAATGTATAAACGCTTAGCACTTTCCACTTCACTGCTTAACATTTAATGTATATTTCGTACGAATTACTTACATAACTTGAGTGACGTTTTAGAATGTTAGAAAGCACAAAACAAACCTCTTTGTTAGTCTGTATTTTTCTTGCAAAACGTCTTCTCAACTATCATTAACGATGTCAGTAATGGTTTACATATGTAACAAACTTACATAAGTGTTCAATGACGTTCACGTAACTTATACACACGAGGCATTGAAATCTTTTGATCACTGCAAGGTTGTCAAGTCTTTATGCTAGTTTCGTTTAAAAATGTAAAAAAGCCCTATAATTTAAGATGGAACTCATTTCATCAACGCGCCGTCGTAGAATTACGTGACATATCTTTAGAAAAAACGAATCGATTTCAGAGGAATGTGAAATAGCTTCCAGAATATAATCGTGTAAAAAATATATGTATGTATTATATTGCATACTGACAGCGTGCTTGAGATCCAGATGCAGTGTGCAAAACAGCCACTTGCCCGACTGGCTAGTGAATTTTCATGGGGCCATTTTGTAAATGTAACGCTCTCTCCGCCAAGTTAAGGTTTGACACACTTTCAAATTTCAAAATGGAATTGAAAACGGGAAAATCTGCTATTATGCAAGCGTTAAGATAAAATGTAATGAAGAGGGTTTGGGTGATCCTTGCACTCTCAGGGGGTGGGAACACTGCAAATTGGCTTCACACATTGTACCAAGGTTTGGAATCGAACCCGGTTCTTCGGTGTGATGCTACCACACCGTCCTATTGGTTTTATCAAAAAAGATAACTTTGTTGGCTTAAAATACGTCTTGTGTTGTGTACAGACACATTCAAACAAAAAAAAAGAAACATTGATCGACTCCTTGTTGGTCTTATGGACACACCCCGCTGAGTCTACACTAGAATATTTAGTTCAGTGGGAAAGGGCAATCGCAAACAAATCACTTCCTATATGTCATTGTGTATTCATTATTACATATAATGATGGAATACCATTTCCCAATAGTGGGACATACATTGAACCTCTCATATCCAGAATTATACTCGTGTCTTCATATCCATCAATAACCCCTAAAGCGTAACATCATGTGACTTTGTTCGTTCTTTGGATTATATACATATTTTCACTTACTTTCACTCAAACAATGCTATTTCAACTATTTCAACAGGTACAATACCGCCATTACACTGTCACCAAGTTGGAAAATCGGTCTGGCCTCGGCCCATGCTGTTAGAGCACCTCATCTGTTCGACAGCGTCCAGTGGCGAGGTGCTAGGCTTTGCTTCCATGTTTGTGGGTACCTCAGACAGACGGACAGATTGCTAGATACATGGAATAAATTTTATTACTCAAAACACTACCAACGGTGGTATGTTAGTATACATTATTACACTATTCATATACATTAACATGTCAAGATGGCAGATAGAAGCCAAAAAGAACTAAAAGTTAATGTATCTTTGTGGACATTAATATTCAGGATTACGCTTGTGTTTTATACGAGAACAGTTTGACGACTTTGTAAATGGTAATTGAATTCATGTAAGACGGTAAATATGTTTGTCTATAAAGCATCGCATTTGAACAGATAATGCAGTTCATCCCACTGCATGAGAGTTGCACAAATTACACAGACGATACTCTCAAGGAACATTTTCTGAATCTTAAAATCGGGAAACAGATATGTCTTGGCACAAAGTGATATCTCTCGCATTCTCTGTTGTTATTAAGTTACGACACTAAGAAGATTTGGAGCTCAGTGTCACGGAGGTATGCCATGTCTGTAGAAATCGGTCTTTGAGGATCTTTTGATTCAATATACATCTGGTATCGACCAAAGGCTCCGTACATCATCTAATCTGGAGTTCAATTTCGAAGACCTGCACCAAGTTTCATAAATTTTAAATGCATTCTTTCAATTAAGTGGATGTTTTCATGCCCCCAAGACTTCCCATCCATGTAATAGAATTGGTTCGATCATTACATCGACACCCACTGTTTACTATGTAGAATTCAAGATCATTTATGAAGAAGGCGAACAACAGAGAGTAAGAAAAATATACATGCACATTTACTTCTCTTCCACATAATACAACTCTGTATATATGTACATGTACTTACGTGAGGGAAATTTAAATATTAGTTGTGTTTACATGCATTCATATATCTTGGGTAGTGCTTGAGTCAAGACAATAGAAAGGTTTGTACATTGTGCGAGGAGAAACAGAGGACTACGTCGAGCACAACAAAGGCTATGTATGAAAACAAATTTTGCTTGCGGCTTTGACCATATGCACTTTC
This sequence comes from Haliotis asinina, assembly GCF_037392515.1. Taxonomy (NCBI): domain Eukaryota; kingdom Metazoa; phylum Mollusca; class Gastropoda; order Lepetellida; family Haliotidae; genus Haliotis; species Haliotis asinina. The sequence goes on from NC_090286.1 coordinate 43,494,321, forward strand.
GAAAGAAAAATAAACCAGTGAAAAAAAACCAGTTAGGGCAAATAGTAATCTGTTCCGTTGATCTAAAGAAACATATAGTAAGACATCAATTGCATAAATAAGGTATTTTCTAATGTCAAATTCATTTGTTCCTTTTGAAAATTCACATAATCATTAATGTGCTCCTAAATATTGATTATGTAAAATTGTGCATGATTACAGCGACTCAGGGCCACAGTTAAACTAATAGGAAGCTTTTAAGCAGTTTTGATGAGTTTAATTTTCAAATAGGAGATTATTGATAAGGGTTAACATCAGCACAATGCTGTCCTCAAATCTTGAAATGTCAAAGTAAAGTAAAGTAAAGTAAAGTAAAGTAAAGTAAAGTAAAGTAAAGTAAAGTAAAGTAAAGTAAAGTAAAGTAAAGTAAAGTACTGTTTTGAATGTGTATTTCCTGTATATTTTGATATTAATTAAGTAATAATTATTATTGGGTGACAACGTTTAGTGTTTTGAATAATAATTATGATGGGTCACATTTCGTATAATACATGGTCAGCATTTTTAAGATTTTGGTAGCAGGCTGTCCGGAAATTATCTGCCCTTGCTTTTCTATGTATTACTTCCGGGAGACTGCTAGAGATTTCTACAGTGTTGGCGATGGTCGTATGTGCCCGAACTTTCGGGAAATGACTGAAAATATATATACATTCATATTCACTGCAGTATCATCATCAATCGCTGCCATCGTTTGATCTACATTAACCGCTGTCAGACCGCTCGCCGTGTTACATTCTGCATGACTGTTTCTCTGTCGCACTAAGACTTTGGTGAGTTTGCTATATTATATTTTGTGACCCATTGCCTTAGATTGTGTCTCACTTGTATTGTATTTGAAATCGATATTGTGAAATTGACTCGTGACTTTGTATATCTTGCTCTCTATTTGCTAAATAATAATATTTGAATGTTTTAGACTTGTCTTTTTTCTGTTTTGCTGGTTCACGGGGGATTTCTTACATCGTTTGTCACGGCAAATTGTTAACCGTAGCAGTACCACCCAATGTTATCACAGACATTTTTCAAAACGCTCCTATCTAAACCACTCTTACTTCATCAAAACAACATACATTCTTTGTTTCGTCACATACTTTTTGTCATTTCATTGTTCATCAATATGTGCACATATGCTTTGAGCATTATACACTCTGAAAGGTCGGGTTACAGCATTGCAAAACCATTGCATCATGATCAAGATACATGAGCAGTATTTGTCTGGTGAATCACCATAAAGAATACCATGTTTATTACTATCATCAGTATACAGTCTCAAAATGCGACATTACCATATGCATCTGTATTCCACAGCAGCTGTCGTGACAGACAGTTCCAAACATAATCTATCCAACATGGGTACCTTGAATATGATATTATGTGTTATTCTCGTAGGAAACATAAGCATTTACTGCATGAAAGACCATGAGCAGTTAGAAACAGGAATACGCTGAGTGTTCATTATTTCATCGCTGCTATGGCACCCGGTCCACCGTATCGTGTCATGTCCTTGGAAATACCGTCACAATATATAACTTTTTTCCCCTTCCCGCCATCTCCTTTCGTGTCAGTTCGATACAAAAGATACTTTCGTAAACAAAAATTCACCGCAAATACTACGGTTATAGTTTTCATCCAAGAGAACGTGTAGTAGCACAAATGTGTCAGCTGGGCTCTGTCTTTACATGTAACAAGTTGTCATGGTGATTTTATGAGTTAATTACCAAATTTCCAGCATAGAATGTCTACACAGTAAGTGAAGATGATCGTCAGAAGAAGTACGGGAGAGTGAGATGGTGCGCTCACAAGACTGGTTATACAACCCGGTGACAGTGTTAATTTCAGCACCTTCGATTCCCCAGCAACGTGCTCGTCAACCGTCTCTCTAAACTGTGAAAAAATACTACACACATTCCCTTTACCAATATAGAAAATGTAAGAATCAACATAAACCTTTGTACAAAATGTAATCCACAGTATGCCTAACCATTAACATTCAGTTGTGTTCGGTTATTGAGTACGCTAAAATGACCACAATGAGAAATATTTACACGTACCACATAAGTCGCTAACTGCTTTAAATGTTGATAAAACATGTTCAGTATTTGATAGCGGGAAGATATAAGACAACACGTCAGATACATACATCCAGAGAATAATAATTTTAAGATGGTGATTTTAGGAGTTAATTACCAAATTTCCAGCATAGAATGTCTACACAATAGGTGAAGATGATCGTCAGAAGAAGTACGGGAGAGTGAGATGGTGCGCTTACAAGACTGGTTATACAACCCGGTGACAGTGTTAATTTCAGCACCTTCCATTCCCCAGCAACGTGCTCGTCAACCGTCTCTCTAAACTGTGAAAAAATACTACACACATTCCCATCATTGCTGTTTGGGAATCGAATTGCTGCTATATATAACAAACAAAGATATAACAAACAAAGAAGCAGTACAGTGAAAGGTTAACATATTACGTTGAAAACTGAGAACTGCTTGTATGACATTTTGATTCTTTAGACATGTGAAGACCATTTTTGCACCAAAGCACCGCTGTTGTTATTCATAACTTGAAAACATAGTCATTTATATATGTTCTGCTGCATATTTATTTGTGTACCGATGCCACCACCACCACCACTACCACTACCAAAACCTAAGAGGTGACATCGTATTCTAGCAACGTATGTCTATGTTCATGATGTTGATCACTGGGTTGTCAGGTTCAGACTCGAGCATCTACAGAATGCCGCAATAAAACTGGAATACTGCTGAGTGTGGCTGAGTGTAGTATTAGTATTAGTATTAGTATTAGTATTAGTATTAGTATTAGTATTAGTATTAGTATTAGTAGTGGTAGTAGTAGTAGTAGTAGCAGTATTAGTGGTGGTGGTGGCGGCGGTGGTGGTTGAAGATTTCTCTCGTCACAAGGAATCATGTCATAAAAGGGCCCACGTACTTACCGGAATCGTAGAAACATAAATAAATTACATGATCGGCTTTAAAATGAAGGAAACAAAAACCCTTTCATATATTAATATATAAATAATGGACGTGAGCAAATGACGAAGTGGAACTGGATTCAACCACATTAAAATTGAATAAAAACTGCCGATGGAAAGAAATTAAGAAAATTAGACGTAAATAATTACATACGTGCCTGGGCTGAAATCAGACCCAAGTTGTGAGATATTCATTAATACCACCTTTGTATTATATCCTATGATACCCCATTGAGTTTACCATTCCGTTTAGTCACTACCAAACAGACATAGGTGTGAGTGTCACTTTGTGACATTTCCTGGTCAAACGCTGCTCTAAATGTTCCAGGATCTGACAACGGGAACAGGATTGACCGGGGGCCAGTCTGCATAATGTAAATGTACGCAATGAGTTGATGAGCCTCCAGCATCTCACAATTATTATGTTGTCTGACTAATCATCACTGAGTGACACTGGAGGTGGGAGCAGCCGTCATCTGAGCAAATGGCGGGCGACCGGGCGATATTCTATAACATATACATTTAATCTTTTCATTTCCGGTCTGGGTTTACAACGCATCCTCGGTGTTCCCTCCTTCTCACCTGACAGCTGGTCTTGTGCCCACGCGACTTTTATACCTGACAGACAGGAGCAAGCGTATTCCGTGGACGTTGCTTTGCGTTGCGTTGGTTATGTCATTTTTGGTGGAAATCTGTTTTTCTGGTGTTCGTGTTGTTTTCCCTGGTTTGCTCCTATCAAGTCAACACTGAAGGCGTGTTTCCGTAAGGAGGCCCGCGTTCGATTCCCACATGTGTAAAATTGACAAATGAAATGTAAAATGTAAAAATTCTCTCATAGACATGCTGCAGGAATAGTGATAAAGGTGGCGTAGAGCCATACTAGTACTCACTATAACAATGGTACCATTTGGTTTTTATTTAGGCATTTGGGAGGTGGAATAGCATTTTAGTTAAAGCGTTCGCCCGTCACGCAGAAGACCCGGGTTCGATTCCCCACGTGGGTACAATGTGTGAAGCCCATTTCTGGTGTCGTTGGCCGTGACTTTGATGGAATATTGCTAAGTTGAAAACTTAACTCGTTCATTTTGTTGTTACACTTATACCGCACCCTGATGTACTTCGACGTACACAGTGACCCTGGCAATATTGCCCCTGGTTATAATGACACCCTGGGTATATACCGCCATGTGTTTGCACTTCCTATATAACACCCTGGTTATAATGCCAAATTGGATATAATGTCATTTTCAAACTAAGCCATTTCGCTCTGGTTATAGTGCCAATTACAGTGGCTGCATGTAGTATACATACCTGTTTCCTCCAGGTGATACAAGATTTTATGGCAATAGAGACACCCAAACCCTTTCAAATATTGAAAAATTCAATTCATGAGTCATCTGGACAATTGTGATTTTATCATTCTGCAGCATTACATCTGTACACTAATCTTTCACCGCATTGTGACTGAAAATGCTAGCTAGCATTAAAGATAAATGAAAGTCAATCTATTGTAGGGTTATAATTCAAGCAGATTTATCCAAATTAGGCGTTTAAAGGACTTTTGAAATTCAACATAATTTCCTGACTTTTTAATCAAGTTTTGATATGACAGAGTTTGTTTTTATAATGCCCGAGTGTATCTGCTTTGACACACTTTTTGCTGATTTTACGCTCTGACAGATATCCTTCCTGTAAATGAATTGATTATTTACATACTATCTATACACCTCTCAGTCCCTCCACGTTTCTTTATCTGTGTGATTACAATATTAATTTTATCAGTCTGACTGAGTGTTCACTGCCAAGGAGCGGTTTTGATATTTAAAATTCCTTAAAAACATCAACGACCGTCTGTGAGTTTGTGTTGAAATGAACCAGTTAATGACATTTACCAATACAACTGATATTTCTTTCAACAAGACATCAAGAACTGTTCCACTAAGTCTAAACATATTGAAACCTCAAGCATTCAAGGAACCGGGAACTCCCTATCCAGTGGTATTTAAAACGGTTCGTGTTAAAGATATGAAACAGTAAATCCACGCCTAAAGCGGCGAATAGAGATGTAAGAAGAGTTTTATGGAATCAATCGAAAATGAAACTGACTGACATAGAATCAAAGACATAACATAAAGCAATATTATCCAAATCGGCTGGCATAGGGTTACGGACACAGATTCCGGCAGCGTTAAGAATATGTCCAGAGGGACCAATCTGCTTCTCAGACATATTAGGGTCGGTTTTGCGTCACTTCTCATCCGTATTACTCGGATTTGCCTGCCCGTCAAACTTTTATAGGAATCCAGAAACGAAAATAGACTTAATTAAAGGAGAGGACAACGCAGGCCCTGAAGCTTTCGGTGACCGCGGAGAACAGACGTCTAACCAACTACATAAGGATTGGCACTAACGAGACGAAAGAATTTAACCTTTTCTGGCCAATTTGTCGAACTAGTATCGCTCTCAAAGATTACGGTCGGTCTGAAATCAACGACTAGCAACTGATTAAATCCAATAACAGTTTCATCTAGTAGTGGACAAGTCAGAGGTGTCTACAAGGCATCTGTGTCGAGATCGTATTTATGTATTCGTCATTTCTTCCTGGTGTTTTACGTGACGTTTCATCAGTTCAGAAGTTGATGTTTCCGCTGAACTAGACACACATCTATGTGACTGAGGGTCATACCTGTCTTGAACAGGATTTCAGTAATGTGTCAGCACGCCAGTAAAATTGAACGATGGCTCAGTGACATAGCTGGAGTTTCATTGTAGGCCAAAAGATCCTGAAACGACACTGCACAGGTTGGATGTGCCTATAACATAATCTATATGTAGGAGTTACACGTTAAAGATAATGTAATGCTCTATCGGTCGAACACAACTTATAGGACAACAGGCCCTACACAACGTAACTGCTTTCTTTTTCTGAAAAATATACTTCCTTTCAAAGAGAAAGAGAGAGAGAGAGAGAGAGAGAGAGAGAGAGTGAGAGAGAGAGAGAGTGAGAGAGAGAGAGAGAGAGAGAGAGCCGTTGGGATGGTGCAGATGGGGGTTGACGTACAATTTTGTTGCCAATTCCCACAGTTGCTGCCGTCTCACGTTTTTAAGACTTATTCAGTAGAGTCGGACAGACCATAAAGTGGACGTTCAAGCATCACAACGATTGCTACGATAGGTATCTCCGTCATTAAGGAACGAGGGTAATGTTTCTTTTGGCGTATAGTGTATATCTCTCTCAGTGGTAATGTGCTCAAAAGGAATACAAACCGCCACATCGTCGTACGTCACGTTATGAGTCATGTACGGGGAATACGCAACACCGACGTGTGACCAGTTGATAACCCCACCTCTTTAGTTTGTACAATTAAAAGCTTCGTAACATCGCACCATGACAAGCTTTGACTTATTATCAAAATAAAGAAGTTTTTAATTCATATAGTTTGCCCTTATAGTACTCCCCAGATAATGCCACTATTATGTATTTTAGTGCTTAGAACGTTCGCTCGTTAGGCGAAGGACCCTATTTCGATTCCTTACATGAGTTCATTGTGCGAAGCCTATTTCTTGTGCCCCACGTCGTCATATGGCTGTAATATTGGTAAACGCGGCATAAACCTAACCTCACTCACTCACTGTGTATCTATACTTGAACTTTTGACGCGTTGATCAATGGCATTTGTAGATAGGTGATGGATTGTCTTGTAAATGTTTTTCAATTGAGTGTACTTTTACCCCTTACATATTTTAGTGACAAAACACATGCAGTCACCATCAAGTAACACTGAGCAACATTTAGCAGTTGTGTAGCTTTAAATAGCTAAGTCGAGGCCAGACAAATAAGTGGTGTACAACGAGAGATGACACAGGCTCGATCAGCATGACAGTCTCACAGACACATAATATATCCCTTTAGAATGTCACAAACCGACACCTTCACATTAAGTGGAGTGCAGATCCGGCACCTGACCCACAGAGACTCGCACTTCCGCAAACTCACATCCTCTCAGATACGCAGACCCACAAACCCACAGATACATACTTTAGATACATAATCTCATAGATCCACAAACCCACATCCTCACAGATACACAGACCAAAAAAAACTCACAGATACACGGATACATAGATACACCATCTCATAGACTCGCAGATCCACAAACCCACATTATCACATATACGCAGACCTAGAAACTCACAGATTCACAGATACATAGATACACAATCTCACAGATTCATAGACCCACAAATCCACATCCTCCCAGATACACTGGCACAGAAACTCACAGCGTCCAGTGGCGAGGTGCTAGGCTTTGCTTCCATGTCTGTGGGTACCTCAAGCAATTGCTAGATACATGGAATACATTTTATTACTCAAAACACTACCAACGGTGGTATATTAGTATACAATATTACACTATTCATATACATTAACATGTCAAGATGGCAGATAGAAGCCAAAAAGAACTAAAAGTTAATGTATCTTTGTGGACATTAATATTCAGAGCTAGAGTTAGGATTACGCGTGTGTTTTATACGAAAACAGTTTGACGACTTTGTAAATGGTAATTGAATTCATGTAAGACGGTAAATATGTTTGTCTATAAAGCATCGCATTTGAACAGATAATGCAGACTGAGTTCATCTCCCACTGCATGAGAGTTTTTTCTTGCGAATTACACAAATTACACAGACGATACTCTCAAGGAGCATTTTCCCAACGACCAACTTCTGAATCTTAAAATCGGGAAACAGATATGTCTTGGCACAAAGTGATATCTTTCTAATTCTCTGTTGTTTTTAAGTTACGATACTAAGAAGATTTGGAGCTCTGTGTCATGGAGGTATGCGATGTCTGTAGAAATTGGTCTTTGAAGATCTTTTAATTTAATATACATCTGGTATCGACCAAAGGCTCCGTACATCATCTAATCTGGAATTCAATTTCGAAGACCTGCACCAAGTTTCATAAATTTTTAATGCATTCTTTCAATTACGTGGATGTTTGCGAACCCCCAAGACTTCCCATCCATATAATAGAATTGGTTCGATCATTACATCGACACCCACTGTTTACTATGTAGAATTCAAGATCATTTATGAAGAAGGCGAACAACAGAGAGTAAGAAAAATATACATGCACATTTACTTCTCTTCCACATAATACAACTCTGTATATATGTACATGTACTTACGTGAGGAAAATTTAAATATTAGTTGTGTTTACATGCATTCATATATCTTGGGTAGTGCTTGAGTCAAGACAATAGAAAGGTTTGTACATTGTGCGAGGAGAAACAGAGGACTACGTCGGACACAAGAAAGGTTATATATGAAAAAATCCCCAAGGCTTCAGGAATGAAATATTAATAAAAAAGCACCATGAAGGTCATTTGCGCATGATATATTAAATTTGAGGTGGATAACTGAAAAAAGTTAAAAATCTGTCGCCATCAAAATCGCTTTCATAACTAGGTTCTGTTTTCTGTATCATACAAAGTGAAATGCAAAACAAAACGCATTGTTTTGTAAGAATAGTTCCATTTTAACATGTGTGTGAAGATGTTGTGGTGGTGTGGTTTGGGACGGTGAATCGAGAGCTCATTTAATGCTTTTGTTCTTTGTAGGTTCAGAATGAATTCGCCAAGTGTGTATTTTGTTGAGGGTTTTCACACCCCTATGCACCTTTAGATCCTGTATATGCATACTTTCCGAAGACATTGTTTGCGACATATATTTCTTACAATGTGAGTAGGGTTAATGCTACACTGAAGTTTACGACTCACCATGAAAACCATCTTAAAAGTGTTACTACAGCCACCCCTTTCGATCAACATATTGTTTGTGTCGGAATGAAATTGAAATCTAACCTCATGATGTCGCTTTGTCTCTTGTGATAATGGCATAAATTTTTGCTCGCGGCTTTGACTTTATGCACTTTCGCAAGAAAAATAAACCAGTGAAAAAAAAACAGTTAGGGCAAATAGTCATCTGTTCCGTTGATCTAAAGAAAAATATAGTAAGACATCAATTGCTTAAATAAGGTATTTTCTAATGTCAAATTCATTTGTTCCTTTTGAAAATTCACACAATCATTAATGTGCTCCTAAATATTGATTATGTAAAATTGTGTATGATTACAGCGGCTCAGGGTCACAGATAAAACTAATAGGAAGCTTTTAAGCAGTTTTGATGAGTTTAATTTTCAAATAGGAGATTATTGATAAGGGTTAACATCAGCACAATGCTACCTAGAAACCAGTATTTGTCTAGTGAATCACCATAAAGAATACCATATTTATTACAGACAGTTCCAAACATAATCTATCCAACATGGGTACCTTGAATATGATATTATGTGTTATTCTCGTAGGAACCATAAGCATTTACTGTATGAAAGACCATGAGCAGTTAGAAACAGGAATACGCTGAGTGTTCATTATTTCACCGCTGCTATGGCACCCGGCCCACCGTATCGTGTCATGTCCTTGGAAATACCGTCACAATATATAAATTTTTCATGGCATTTTCCCCTTCCCGCCATCTCCTTTCGTGTCAGTTCGATACAAACGATACTTTTGTAAACAAAAATTCACCGCAAATACTACGGTTATAGTTTTCATCCAAGAGAACGTGTAGTAGCACAAATGTGTCAGCTGGGCTCTGTCTTTACATGTAACAAGTTGTCGCAGCGCACATTGAATCTGCAACCGCCCTTGAGAAGAAATGGATCGCCCATATTATTTCCTACGAGACTCCGAACATCAAACGAATAACTTTACCAATATAGAAAATGTAAGAATCAACATAAACCTTTGTACAAAATGTAATCCACAGTATGCCTAACCATTAACATTCAGTTGTGTTCGGTTATTGAGTACGCTAAAATGACCACAATGAGAAATATTTACACGTACCACATAAGTCGCTAACTGCTTTAAATGTTGATAAAACATGTTCAGTATTTGATAGCGGGAAGATATAAGACAACACGTCAGATACATACATCCAGAGAATAATAATTTTAAGATGGTGATTTTATGAGTTAATTACCAAATTTCCAGCATAGAATGTCTACACAATAGGTGAAGATGATCGTCAGAAGAAGTACGGGAGAGTGAGATGGTGCGCTTACAAGACTGGTTATACAACCCGGTGACAGTGTTAATTTCAGCACCTTCCATTCCCCAGCAACGTGCTCGTCAACCGTCTCTCTAAACTGTGAAAAAATACTACACATTCCCATCACTGCTGTTTGGGAATCGAATTGCTGCTTTTCACCATTTGTATCTTTTCATTGCAGACCCTGGAGTTCGACTTGTTTACTAACGTACATACTTTCATAAAGTCTTGATGATGTGTTACAGCTTGAACATTCACATACTAATGCAAAAAAAGAAGAAAACAATGAGATTACTGTAAAGCAAGAGATATAACAAACAAAGAAGCAGTACAGTGAAAGGTTAACATATTACGTTGAAAACTGAGAACTGCTTGTATGACATTTTGATTCTTTAGACATGTGAAGACCATCAAAGGTTCGTGCTGTCTATAACATTGTCTGGCTACGTTTTCTTGATATTTACACAAATCTCGTTTCAACATTTTTGCACCAAAGCACCGCTGTTGTTATTCATAACTTGAAAACATAGTCATTTATATATGTTCTGCTGCATATTTATTTGTGTACCGATGCCACCACCACCACCACCACTACCACTACCAAAACCTAAGAGGTGACATCGTATTCTAGCAACGTATGTCTATGTTCATGATGTTGATCACTGGGTTGTCAGGTTCAGACTCGAGCATCTACAGAATGCCGCAATGAAACTGGAATACTGCTGAGTGTGGCTGAGTGTAGTATTAGTATTAGTATTAGTATTAGTATTAGTATTAGTATTAGTATTAGTATTAGTACTAGCATTAGCATTAGTATTAGTATTAGTATTAGTAGTGGTAGTAGTAGTAGCAGCAGCAGTAGTGGTGGTGGTGGTGATGGCGGCGGTGGTGGTTGAAGATTTCTCTCGTCACAAGGAATCATGTCATAAAAGGGTCCACGTACTTACCGGAATCGTAGAAACATAAATAAATTACATGATCGGCTTTAAAATGAAGGAAACAAAAACCCTTTCATATATTAATATATAAATAATGGACGTGAGCAAATGACGAAGTGGAACTGGATTCAACCACATTAAAATTGAATAAAAACTGCCGATGGAAAGAAATTAAGAAAATTAGACGTTGTAAATAATTACATACGTGTCTGGGCTGAAATCAGACCCAAGTTGTGAGATATTCATTAATACCACCTTTGTATTATATCCCATGATACCCCATTGAGTTTACCATTCCGTTTAGTCACTACCAAACAGACATAGGTGTGAGTGTCACTTTCCTGGTCAAACGCTGCTCTAAATGTTCCAGGATCTGACAACGGGAACAGGATTGACCGGGGGCCAGTCTGCATAATGTAAGTGTAGCAATGAGTTGATGAGCCTCCAGCATCTCACAATTATTATGTTGTCTGACTAATCATCACTGAGTGACACTGGAGGTGGGAGCAGCCGTCATCTGAGCAAATGGCGGGCGACCGGGCGATATTCTATAACATATACATTTAATCTTTTCATTTCCGGTCTGGGTTTACAACGCATCCTCGGTGTTCCCTCCTTCTCACCTGACAGCTGGTCTTGTGCCCACGCGACTTTTATACCTGACAGACAGGAGCAAGCGTATTCCGTGGACGTTGCTTTGCGTTGCGTTGGTTATGTCATTTTTGGTGGAAATCTGTTTTTCTGGTGTTCGTGTTGTTTTCCCTGGTTTGTTCCTATCAAGTCAACACTGAAGGCGTGTTTCCGTAAGGAGGCCCGCGTTCGATTTCCACATGTGTAAAATTGACAAATGAAATGTAAAATGTAAAAATTCTCTCATAGACATGCTGCAGGAATAGTGATAAAGGTGGCGTAGAGCCATACTAGTACTCACTATAACAATGGTACCATTTGGTTTTTATTTAGGCATTTGGGAGGTGGAATAGCATTTTAGTTAAAGCGTTCGCCCGTCACGCAGAAGACCCGGGTTCGATTCCCCACGTGGGTACAATGTGTGAAGCCCATTTCTGGTGTCGTTGGCCGTGATTTTGATGGAATATTGCTAAGTTGAAAACTTAACTCGTTCATTTTGTTGTTACACTTATACCGCACCCTGATGTACATCAACGTACACAGTGACCCTGGCAATATTGCCCCTGGTTATAATGACACCCTGGGTATATACCGCCATGTGTTTGCACTTCCTATATAACACCCTGGTTATAATGCCAAATTGGATATAATTAAACTAAGCCATTTCGCTCTGGTTATAGTGCCAATTACAGTGGCTGCATGTAGTATACATACCTGTTTCTTCCAGGTGATACAAGATTTTATGGCAATAGAGACACCCAAACCCTTTCAAATATTGAAAAATTCATCTGGACAATTGTGATTTTATCATTCTGCAGCATTACATCTGTACACTAATCTTTCACCACATTGTGACTGAAAATGCTAGCTAGCATTAAAGATAAATGAAAGTCAATCTATTGCAGGGTTATAATTCAAGCAGATTTATCCAAATTAGGCGTTTAAAGGACTTTTGAAATTCATCATAATTTCCTGACTTTTTAATCAAGTTTTGATATGACAGAGTTTGTTTTTATAATGCCCGAGTGTATCTGCTTTGACACACTTTTTGCTGATTTTACGCTCTGACAGATATCCTTCCTATAAATGAATTGATTATTTACATACTATCTATACACCTCTCAGTCCCTCCACGTTTCTTTATCTGTGTGAATACAATATTAATTTTATCAGTCTGACCGAGTGTTCACTGCCAATGAGCGGTTTTGATATTTAAAATTCCTTAAAAACATCAACGACCGTCTGTGAGTTTGTGTTGAAATGAACCAGTTAATGACATTTACCAATACAACTGATATTTCTTTCAACAAGACATCAAGAACTGCTCCACTAAGTCTGAACATATTGAAACCTCAAGCATTCAAGGAAGCAGGAACTCCCTATCCAGTGGTATTTAAAAAGGTTCGTGTTAAAGATATGAAACAGTAAATCCACGCCTAAAGCGGCGAATAGAGATGGAAGAAGAGTTTTATGGAATCAATCGAAAATGAAAACTGACTGACATAGAATCAAAGACATAACATAAAGCAATATTATCCAAATCGGCTGCCATAGGGTTACGGACACAGATTCCGGCAGCGTTAAGAATATGTCCAGAGGGACCAATCTGCTTCTCAGACATATTAGGGTCGGTTTTGCGTCACTTCTCATCCGTATTACTCGGATTTGCCTGCCCGTCAAACTTTTATAGGAATCCAGAAACGAAAATAGACTTAATTAAAGGAGAGGACAACGCAGGCCCTGAAGCTTTCGGTGACCGCGGAGAACAGACGTCTAACCAACTACATAAGGATTGGCACTAACGAGACGAAAGAATTTAACCTTTTCTGGCCAATTTGTCGAACTAGTATCGCTCTCAAAGATTACGGTCGGTCTGAAATCAACGACTAGCAACTGATTAAATCCAATAACAGTTTCATCTAGTAGTGGACAAGTCAGAGGTGTCTACAAGGCATCTGTGTCGAGATCGTATTTATGTATTCGTCATTTCTTCCTGGTGTTTTACGTGACGTTTCATCAGTTCAGAAGTTGATGTTTCCGCTGAACTAGACACACATCTATGTGACTGAGGGTCATACCTGTCTTGAACAGGATTTCAGTAATGTGTCAGCACACCAGTAAAATTGAACGATGGCTCAATGACATAGCTGGAGTTTCATTGTAGGCCAAAAGATCCTGAAACGACACTGCACAGGTTGGATGTGCCTATAACATAATCTATATGTAGGAGTTACACGTTAAAGATAATGTAATGCTCTATCGGTCGAACACAACTTATAGGACAACAGGCCCTACACAACGTAACTGCTTTCTTTTTCTGAAAAATATACTTCCTTTCAAAGAGAAAGAGAGAGAGAGAGAGAGAGAGAGAGAGTGAGAGAGAGAGAGTGAGAGAGAGAGAGAGAGAGAGAGAGAGAGAGAGAGAGCCGTTGGGATAGTGCAGATGGGGTTGACGTACAATTTTGTTGCCAATTCCCACAGTTGTTGCCGTCTCACGTTTTTAAGACTTATTCAGTAGAGTCGGACAGACCATAAAGTGGACGTTCAAGCATCACAACGATTGCTACGATAGGTATCTCCGTCATTAAGGAACGAGGGTAATGTTTCTTTTGGCGTATAGTGTATATCTCTCTCAGTGGTAATGTGCTCAAAAGGAATACAAACCGCCACATCGTCGTACGTCACGTTATGAGTCATGTACGGGGAATACGCAACACCGACGTGTGACCAGTTGATAACCCCACCTCTTTAGTTTGTACAATTAAAAGCTTCGTAACATCGCACCATGACAAGCTTTGACTTATTATCAAAATAAAGAAGTTTTTAATTCATATAGTTTGCCCTTATAGTACTCCCCAGATAATGCCACTATTATGTATTTTAGTGCTTAGAACGTTCGCTCGTTACGCGAAGGACCCTATTTCGATTCCTTACATGAGTTCATTGTGCGAAGCCTATTTCTAGTGCCCCACGTCGTCATATGGCCGTAATATTGGTAAACGCGGCATAAACCTAACCTCACTCACTCACTGTGTATCTATACTTGAACTTTTGACGCGTTGATCAATGGCATTTGTAGATAGGTGATGGATTGTCTTGTAAATGTTTTTCAATTGAGTGTACTTTTACCCCTTACATATTTTAGTGACAAAACACATGCAGTCACCATCAAGTAACACTGAGCAACATTTAGCAGTTGTGTAGCTTTAAATAGCTAAGTCGAGGCCAGACAAATAAGTGGTGTACAACGAGAGATGACACAGGCTCGATCAGCATGACAGTCTCACAGACACATAATATATCCCTTTAGAATGTCACAAACCGACACCTTCACATTAAGTGGAGTGCAGATCCGGCACCTGACCCACAGAGACTCGCACTTCCGCAAACTCACATCCTCTCAGATACGCAGACCCACAAACCCACAGATACATACTTTAGATACATAATCTCATAGATCCACAAACCCACATCCTCACAGATACACAGACCAAAAAACTCACAGATACACGGATACATAGATACACCATCTCATAGACTCGCAGATCCACAAACCCACATTATCACATATACGCAGACCTAGAAACTCACAGATTCACAGATACATAGATACACAATCTCACAGATTCATAGACCCACAAATCCACATCCTCCCAGACTGGCACAGAAACTCACAGCGTCCAGTGGCGAGGTGCTAGGCTTTCCTTCCATGTCTGTGGGTACCTCAAGCAATTGCTAGATACATGGAATACATTTTATTACTCAAAACACTACCAACGGTGGTATATTAGTATACAATATTACACTATTCATATACATTAACATGTCAAGATGGCAGATAGAAGCCAAAAAGAACTAAAAGTTAATGTATCTTTGTGGACATTAATATTCAGAGCTAGAGTTAGGATTACGCGTGTGTTTTATACGAAAACAGTTTGACGACTTTGTAAATGGTAATTGAATTCATGTAAGACGGTAAATATGTTTGTCTATAAAGCATCGCATTTGAACAGATAATGCAATTCATCTCCCACTGCATGAGAGTTTTTTCTTGCGAATTACACAAATTACACAGACGATACTCTCAAGGAGCATTTTCCCAACGACCAACTTCTGAATCTTAAAATCGGGAAACAGATATGTCTTGGCACAAAGTGATATCTTTCTAATTCTCTGTTGTTTTTAAGTTACGATACTAAGAAGATTTGGAGCTCTGTGTCATGGAGGTATGCCATGTCTGTAGAAATCGGTCTTTGAGGATCTTTTGATTTAATATACATCTGGTATCGACCAAAGTCTCCGTACATCATTTAATCTGGAGTTCAATTTCGAAGACCTGCACCAAGTTTCATAAATTTTAAATGCTTTCTTTCAATTACGTGGATGTTTGCGAACCCCCAAGACTTCCCATCCATATAATAGAATTGGTTCGATCATTACATCGACACCCACTGTTTACTAAGTAGAATTCAAGATCATTTATGAAGAAGGCGAACAACAGAGAGTAAGAAAAATATGCATGCACATTTACTTCTCTTCCACATAATACTCTGTATATATGTACATGTACTTACGTGAGGAAAATTTAAATATTAGTTGTGTTTACATGCATTCATATATCTTGGGTAGTGCTTGAGTCAAGACAATAGAAATGTTTGTACATTGTGCGAGGAGAAACAGAGGACTACGTCGGACACAAGAAAGGTTATATATGAAAAAATCCCCAAGGCTTCAGGAATGAAATATTAATAAAAAACATCATGAAGGTCATTTGCGCATGATATATTAAATTTGAGGTGGATAACTGAAAAAAGTTAAAAATCTGTCGGCATCAAAATCGCTTTCATAACTAGGTTCTGTTTTCTGTATCATACAAAGTGAAATGCAAAACAAAACGCATTGTTTTGTAAGAATATTTCCATTTTAACATGTGTGTGAAGATGTTGTGATGGTGTGTTTTGGGACGGTGAATCGAGAGCTCATTTAATGCTTTTGTTCTTTGTAGGTTCAGAATGAATTCGCCAAGTGTGTATTTTGTTGAGGGTTTTCACACCCCTATGCACCTTTAGATCCTGTATATGCTTACTTTCCGAAGACATTGTTTGCGACATATATTTCTTACAATGTGAGTAGGGTTAATGCTACACTGAAGTTTACGACTCACCATGAAAACCATCTTAAAAGTGCAGGAGTTACTACAGCCACCCCTTTCGATCAACATATTGTTTGTGTCGGAATGAAATTGAAATCTAACCTCATGATGTCCCTTTGTCTCTTGTGATAATGGCATAAATTTTTGCTCGCGGCTTTGACTTTATGCACTTTCGCAAGAAAAATAAACCAGTGAAAAAAAAATAGTTAGGGCAAATAGTCATCTGTTCCGTTGATCTAAAGAAAAATATAGTAAGACATCAATTGCTTAAATAAGGTATTTTCTAATGTCAAATTCATTTGTTCCTTTTGAAAATTCACATAATCATTAATGGGCTCCTAAATATTGATTATGTAAAATTGTGTATGATTACAGCGGCTCAGGGTCACAGATAAAACTAATAGGAAGCTTTTAAGCAGTTTTGATGAGGTTAATTTTCAAATAGGAGATTATTGATAAGGGTTAACATCAGCACAATGCTACCTAGAAACCAGAATTTGTCTAGTGAATCACCATAAAGAATACCATGTTTATTACTATCATCATTATACAGTCTCAAAATGCGACATTACCATATGCATCTGCATTCCACAGCAGCTGTCTTGACAGACAGTTCCAAACATAATCTATCCAACATGGGTACCTTGAATATGATATTATGTGTTATTCTCGTAGGAACCATAAGCATTTACTGTATGAAAGACCATGAGCAGTTAGAAACAGGAATACGCTGAGTGTTCATTATTTCATCACTGCTATGGCACCCGGCCCACCGTATCGTGTCATGTCCTTGGAAATACCGTCACAATATATAAATTTTTCATGGCATTTTCCCCTTCCCGCCATCTCCTTTCGTGTCAGTTCGATACAAACGATACTTTTATAAACAAAAATTCACCGCAAATACTACGGTTATAGTTTTCATCCAAGAGAACGTGAACGTGCACAAATGTGTCAGCTGGGCTCTGTCTTTACATGTAACAAGTTGTCGCAGCGCACATTGAATCTGCAACCGCCCTTGAGAAGAAATGGATCGCCCATATTATTTCCTACGAGACTCCGAACATCAAACGAACAACTTTACCAATATAGAAGATGCAAGAATCAACATAAACCTTTGTACAAAATGTAATCCACAGTATGCCTAACCATTAACATTCAGTTGTGTTCGGTTATTGAGTACGCTAAAATGACCACAATGAGAAATATTTACACGTACCACATAATTTGCTAACTCCTTTAAATGTTGATAAAATATGTTCAGTATTTGATAGCGGGAAGATATAAGACAACACGTCAGATACATACATCCAGAGAATAATAATTTTATGTGTGAGTTTATGAGTTAATTACCAAATTTCCAGCATAGAATGTCTACACAATAGGTGAAGATGATCGTCAGAAGAAGTACGGGAGAGTGAGATATTGCGCTCACATGACTGGTTATACAACCCGGTGACAGTGTTAATTTCAGCACCTTCCATTCCCCAGCAACGTGCTCGTCAACCGTCTCTCTAAACTGTGAAAAAATACTACACACATTCCCATCATTGCTGTTTGGGAATCGAATTGCTGCTTTTCACCATTTGTATCTTTTCATTGCAGACTCTGGAGTTCGATTTGTTTACTAACGTACATACTTTCATAAAGTCTTGATGATGTGTTACAGCTTGAACATTCACATACTAATGCAAAAAACGAAGAAAACAATGAGATTACTGTAAAGCAAGAGATATAACAAACAAAGAAGCAGTACAGTGAAAGGTTAACATATTACGTTGAAAACTGAGAACTGCTTGTATGACATTTTGATTCTTTAGACATGTGAAGACCATCAAAGGTTCGTGCTGTCTATAACATTGTCTGGCTACGTTTTCTTGATATTTACACAAATCTCGTTTTAACAATTTTGCACCAAAGCACCGCTGTTGTTATTCATAACTTGAAAACATAGTCATTTATATATGTTCTGCTGCATATTTATTTGTGTACCGATGCCACCACCACCACCACTACCACTACCAAAACCTAAGAGGTGACATCGTATTCTAGGAACGTATGTCTATGTTCATGATGTTGATCACTGGGTTGTCAGGTTCAGACTCGAGCATCTACAGAATGCCGCAATGAAACTGGAATACTGCTGAGTGTGGCTGAGTGTAGTATTAGTATTAGTATTAGTAGTGGTAGTAGTAGTAGCAGTAGTAGTGGTGGTTGTGGTGATGGCGGCGGTGGTGGTTGAAGATTTCTCTCGTCACAAGGCATCATGTCATAAAAGGGCCCACGTAGTTACCGGAATCGTAGAAACATAAATAAATTACATGATCGGCTTTAAAATGAAGGAAACAAAAACCCTTTCATATATTAATATATAAATAATGGACGTGAGCAAATGACGAAGTGGAACTGGATTCAACCACATTAAAATTGAATAAAAACTGCCGATGGAAAGAAATTAAGAAAATTAGACGTTGTAAATAATTACATACGTGCCTGGGCTGAAATCAGACCCAAGTTGTGAGATATTTATTAATGCCACCTTTGTATTATATCCCATGATATCCCATTGAGTTTACCATTCCATTTTAGTCACTATCAAACAGACATAGGTGTGAGTGTCACTTTGTGACATTTCCTGGTCAAACGCTGCTCTAGCTGTTCCAGGATCTGACAACGGGAACAGGATTGACCGGGGGCCAGTCTGCATAATGTAAATGTACGCAATGAGTTGATGAGCCTCCAGCATCTCACAATTATTATGTTGTCTGACTAATCATCACTGAGTGACACTGGAGGTGGGAGCAGCCGTCATCTGAGCAAATGGCGGGCGACCGGGCGATATTCTATAACATATACATTTAATCTTTTCATTTCCGGTCTGGGTTTACAACGCATCCTCGGTGTTCCCTCCTTCTCACCTGACAGCTGGTCTTGTGCCCACGCGACTTTTATACCTGACAGACAGGAGCAAGCGTATTCCGTGGACGTTGCTTTGCGTTGCGTTGGTTATGTCATTTTTGGTGGAAATCTGTTTTTCTGGTGTTCGTGTTGTTTTCCCTGGTTTTGTTCCTATCTAGTCAACACTGAAGGCGTGTTTCCGTAAGGAGGCCCGCGTTCGATTCCCACATGTGTAAAATTGACAAATGAATTGTAAAATGTAAAAAGTCTCTCATAGACATGCTGCAGGAATAGTGATAAAGGTGGCGTAGAGCCATACTAGTACTCACTATAACAATGGTACCATTTGGTTTTTATTTAGGCATTTGGGAGGTGGGATAGCATTTTAGTTAAAGCGTTCGCCCGTCACGCAGAAGACCCGGGTTCGATTCCCCACGTGGGTACAATGTGTGAAGCCCATTTCTGGTGTCGTTGGCCGTGATTTTGATGGAATATTGCTAAGTTGAAAACTTAACTCGTTCATTTTGTTGTTACACTTATACCGCACCCTGATGTACATCAACGTACACAGTGACCCTGGCAATATTGCCCCTGGTTATAATGACACCCTGGGTATATACCGCCATGTGTTTGCACTTCCTATATAACACCCTGGTTATAATGCCAAATTGGATATAATTAAACTAAGCCATTTCGCTCTGGTTATAGTGCCAATTACAGTGGCTGCACGTAGTATACATACCTGTTTCCTCCAGGTGATACAAGATTTTATGGCAATAGAGACACCCAAACCCTTTCAAATATTGAAAAATTCAATTCATGAGTCATCTGGACAATTGTGATTTTATCATTCTGCAGCATTACATCTGTACACTAATCTTTCACCGCATTGTGACTGAAAATGCTAGCTAGCATTAAAGATAAATGAAAGTCAATCTATTGTAGGGTTATAATTCAAGCAGATTTATCCAAATTAGGCGTTTAAAGGACTTTTGAAATTCATCATAATTTCCTGACTTTTTAATCAAGTTTTGATATGACAGAGTTTGTTTTTATAATGCCCGAGTGTATCTGCTTTGACACACTTTTTGCTGATTTTACGCTCTGACAGATATCCTTCCTGTAAATGAATTGATTATTTACATACTATCTATACACCTCTCAGTCCCTCCACGTTTCTTTATCTGTGTGAATACAATATTAATTTTATCAGTCTGACTGAGTGTTCACTGCCAAGGAGCGGTTTTGATATTTAAAATTCCTTAAAAACATCAACGACCGTCTGTGAGTTTGTGTTGAAATGAACCAGTTAATGACATTTACCAATACAACTGATATTTCTTTCAACAAGACATCAAGAACTGTTCCACTAAGTCTAAACATATTGAAACCTCAAGCATTCAAGGAACCGGGAACTCCCTATCCAGTGGTATTTAAAACGGTTCGTGTTAAAGATATGAAACAGTAAATCCACGCCTAAAGCGGCGAATAGAGATGTAAGAAGAGTTTTATGGAATCAATCGAAAATGAAACTGACTGACATA
Organism: Haliotis asinina; assembly: GCF_037392515.1. Classification (NCBI taxonomy): domain Eukaryota; kingdom Metazoa; phylum Mollusca; class Gastropoda; order Lepetellida; family Haliotidae; genus Haliotis; species Haliotis asinina. The sequence continues at coordinate 43,515,639 of NC_090286.1, forward strand.
GAATCAAAGACATAACATAAAGCAATATTATCCAAATCGGCTGCCATAGGGTTACGGACACAGATTCCGGCAGCGTTAAGAATATGTCCAGAGGGACCAATCTGCTTCTCAGACATATTAGGGTCGGTTTTGCGTCACTTCTCATCCGTATTACTCGGATTTGCCTGCCCGTCAAACTTTTATAGGAATCCAGAAACGAAAATAGACTTAATTAAAGGAGAGGACAACGCAGGCCCTGAAGCTTTCGGTGACCGCGGAGAACAGACGTCTAACCAACTACATAAGGATTGGCACTAACGAGACGAAAGAATTTAACCTTTTCTGGCCAATTTGTCGAACTAGTATCGCTCTCAAAGATTACGGTCGGTCTGAAATCAACGACTAGCAACTGATTAAATCCAATAACAGTTTCATCTAGTAGTGGACAAGTCAGAGGTGTCTACAAGGCATCTGTGTCGAGATCGTATTTATGTATTCGTCATTTCTTCCTGGTGTTTTACGTGACGTTTCATCAGTTCAGAAGTTGATGTTTCCGCTGAACTAGACACACATCTATGTGACTGAGGGTCATACCTGTCTTGAACAGGATTTCAGTAATGTGTCAGCACGCCAGTAAAATTGAACGATGGCTCAGTGACATAGCTGGAGTTTCATTGTAGGCCAAAAGATCCTGAAACGACACTGCACAGGTTGGATGTGCCTATAACATAATCTATATGTAGGAGTTACACGTTAAAGATAATGTAATGCTCTATCGGTCGAACACAACTTATAGGACAACAGGCCCTACACAACGTAACTGCTTTCTTTTTCTGAAAAATATACTTCCTTTCAAAGAGAAAGAGAGAGAGAGAGTGAGAGAGAGAGAGAGAGAGTGAGAGAGAGAGTGAGAGAGAGAGAGAGAGAGAGAGAGAGAGAGAGAGCCGTTGGGATGGTGCAGATGGGGTTGACGTACAATTTTGTTGCCAATTCCCACAGTTGCTGCCGTCTCACGTTTTTAAGACTTATTCAGTAGAGTCGGACAGACCATAAAGTGGACGTTCAAGCATCACAACGATTGCTACGATAGGTATCTCCGTCATTAAGGAACGAGGGTAATGTTTCTTTTGGCGTATAGTGTATATCTCTCTCAGTGGTAATGTGCTCAAAAGGAATACAAACCGCCACATCGTCGTACGTCACGTTATGAGTCATGTACGGGGAATACGCAACACCGACGTGTGACCAGTTGATAACCCCACCTCTTTAGTTTGTACAATTAAAAGCTTCGTAACATCGCACCATGACAAGCTTTGACTTATTATCAAAATAAAGAAGTTTTTAATTCATATAGTTTGCCCTTATAGTACTCCCCAGATAATGCCACTATTATGTATTTTAGTGCTTAGAACGTTCGCTCGTTAGGCGAAGGACCCTATTTCGATTCCTTACATGAGTTCATTGTGCGAAGCCTATTTCTAGTGCCCCACGTCGTCATATGGCCGTAATATTGGTAAACGCGGCATAAACCTAACCTCACTCACTCACTGTGTATCTATACTTGAACTTTTGACGCGTTGATCAATGGCATTTGTAGATAGGTGATGGATTGTCTTGTAAATGTTTTTCAATTGAGTGTACTTTTACCCCTTACATATTTTAGTGACAAAACACATGCAGTCACCATCAAGTAACACTGAGCAACATTTAGCAGTTGTGTAGCTTTAAATAGCTAAGTCGAGGCCAGACAAATAAGTGGTGTACAACGAGAGATGACACAGGCTCGATCAGCATGACAGTCTCACAGACACATAATATATCCCTTTAGAATGTCACAAACCGACACCTTCACATTAAGTGGAGTGCAGATCCGGCACCTGACCCACAGAGACTCGCACTTCCGCAAACTCACATCCTCTCAGATACGCAGACCCACAAACCCACAGATACATACTTTAGATACATAATCTCATAGATCCACAAACCCACATCCTCACAGATACACAGACCAAAAAACTCACAGATACACGGATACATAGATACACCATCTCATAGACTCGCAGATCCACAAACCCACATTATCCCATATACGCAGACCTAGAAACTCACAGATTCACAGATACATAGATACACAATCTCACAGATTCATAGACCCACAAATCCACATCCTCCCAGATACACTGGCACAGAAACTCACAGCGTCCAGTGGCGAGGTGCTAGGCTTTCCTTCCATGTCTGTGGGTACCTCAAGCAATTGCTAGATACATGGAATACATTTTATTACTCAAAACACTACCAACGGTGGTATATTAGTATACAATATTACACTATTCATATACATTAACATGTCAGATAGAAGCCAAAAAGAACTAAAAGTTAATGTATCTTTGTGGACATTAATATTCAGAGCTAGAGTTAGGATTACGCGTGTGTTTTATACGAAAACAGTTTGACGACTTTGTAAATGGTAATTGAATTCATGTAAGACGGTAAATATGTTTGTCTATAAAGCATCGCATTTGAACAGATAATGCAATTCATCTCCCACTGCATGAGAGTTTTTTCTTGCGAATTACACAAATTACACAGACGATACTCTCAAGGAGCATTTTCCCAACGACCAACCTCTGAATCTTAAAATCGGGAAACAGATATGTCTTGGCACAAAGTGATATCTTTCTAATTCTCTGTTGTTTTTAAGTTACGATACTAAGAAGATTTGGAGCTCTGTGTCATGGAGGTATGCCATGTCTGTAGAAATCGGTCTTTGAGGATCTTTTGATTTAATATACATCTGGTATCGACCAAAGGCTCCGTACATCATCTAATCTGGAGTTCAATTTCGAAGACCTGCACCAAGTTTCATAAATTTTAAATGCTTTCTTTCAATTACGTGGATGTTTGCGAACCCCCAAGACTTCCCATCCATATAACAGAATTGGTTCGATCATTACATCGACACCCACTGTTTACTAAGTAGAATTCAAGATTATTTATGAAGAAGGCGAACAACAGAGAGTAAGAAAAATATACATGCACACTTACTTCTCTTCCACATAATACTCTGTATATATGTACATGTACTTACGTGAGGAAAATTTAAATATTAGTTGTGTTTACATGCATTCATATATCTTGGGTAGTGCTTGAGTCAAGACAATAGAAAGGTTTGTACATTGTGCGAGGAGAAACAGAGGACTACGTCGGACACAAGAAAGGTTATATATGAAAAAATCCCCAAGGCTTCAGGAATGAAATATTAATAAAAAACATCATGAAGGTCATTTGCGCATGATATATTAAATTTGAGGTGAATAACTGAAAAAAGTTAAAAATCTGTCGCCATCAAAATCGCTTTCATAACTAGGTTCTGTTTTCTGTATCATACAAAGTGAAATGCAAAACAAAACGCATTGTTTTGTAAGAATATTTCCATTTTAACATGTGTGTGAAGATGTTGTGATGGTGTGGTTTGGGACGGTGAATCGAGAGCTCATTTAATGCTTTTGTTCTTTGTAGGTTCAGAATGAATTCGCCAAGTGTGTATTTTGTTGAGGGTTTTCACACCCCTATGCACCTTTAGATCCTGTATATGCTTACTTTCCGAAGACATTGTTTGCGACATATATTTCTTACAATGTGAGTAGGGTTAATGCTACACTGAAGTTTACGACTCACCATGAAAACCATCTTAACAGTGCAGGAGTTACTACAGCCACCCCTTTCGATCAACATATTGTTTGTGTCGGAATGAAATTGAAATCTAACCTCATGATGTCCCTTTGTCTCTTGTGATAATGGCATAAATTTTTGCTCGCGGCTTTGACTTTATGCACTTTCGCAAGAAAAATAAACCAGTGAAAAAAAAACTAGTTAGGGCAAATAGTCATCTGTTCCGTTGATCTAAAGAAAAATATAGTAAGACATCAATTGCATAAATAAGGTATTTTCTAATATCAAATTCATTTGTTCCTTTTGAAAATTCACATAATCATTAATGTGCTCCTAAATATTGATTATGTAAAATTGTGTATGATTACAGCGGCTCAGGGTCACAGATAAAACTAATAGGAAGCTTTTAAGCAGTTTTGATGAGGTTAATTTTCAAATAGGAGATTATTGATAAGGGTTAACATCAGCACAATGCTACCTAGAAACCAGAATTTGTCTAGTGAATCACCATAAAGAATACCATGTTTATTACTATCATCATTATACAGTCTCAAAATGCGACATTACCATATGCATCTGCATTCCACAGCAGCTGTCGTGACAGACAGTTCCAAACATAATCTATCCAACATGGGTACCTTGAATATGATATTATGTGTTATTCTCGTAGGAACCATAAGCATTTACTGTATGAAAGACCATGAGCAGTTAGAAACAGGAATACGCTGAGTGTTCATTATTTCATCACTGCTATGGCACCCGGCCCACCGTATCGTGTCATGTCCTTGGAAATACCGTCACAATATATAAATTTTTCATGGCATTTTCCCCTTCCCGCCATCTCCTTTCGTGTCAGTTCGATACAAACGATACTTTTATAAACAAAAATTCACCGCAAATACTACGGTTATAGTTTTCATCCAAGAGAACGTGAACGTGCACAAATGTGTCAGCTGGGCTCTGTCTTTACATGTAACAAGTTGTCGCAGCGCACATTGAATCTGCAACCGCCCTTGAGAAGAAATGGATCGCCCATATTATTTCCTACGAGACTCCGAACATCAAACGAACAACTTTACCAATATAGAAGATGCAAGAATCAACATAAACCTTTGTACAAAATGTAATCCACAGTATGCCTAACCATTAACATTCAGTTGTGTTCGGTTATTGAGTACGCTAAAATGACCACAATGAGAAATATTTACACGTACCACATAATTTGCTAACTCCTTTAAATGTTGATAAAATATGTTCAGTATTTGATAGCGGGAAGATATAAGACAACACGTCAGATACATACATCCAGAGAATAATAATTTTATGTGTGAGTTTATGAGTTAATTACCAAATTTCCAGCATAGAATGTCTACACAATAGGTGAAGATGATCGTCAGAAGAAGTACGGGAGAGTGAGATATTGCGCTCACATGACTGGTTATACAACCCGATGACAGTGTTAATTTCAGCACCTTCCATTCCCCAGCAACGTGCTCGTCAACCGTCTCTCTAAACTGTGAAAAAATACTACACACATTCCCATCATTGCTGTTTGGGAATCGAATTGCTGCTTTTCACCATTTGTATCTTTTCATTGCAGACTCTGGAGTTCGATTTGTTTACTAACGTACATACTTTCATAAAGTCTTGATGATGTGTTACAGCTTGAACATTCACATACTAATGCAAAAAACGAAGAAAACAATGAGATTACTGTAAAGCAAGAGATATAACAAACAAAGAAGCAGTACAGTGAAAGGTTAACATATTACGTTGAAAACTGAGAACTGCTTGTATGACATTTTGATTCTTTAGACATGTGAAGACCATCAAAGGTTCGTGCTGTCTATAACATTGTCTGGCTACGTTTTCTTGATATTTACACAAATCTCGTTTTAACAATTTTGCACCAAAGCACCGCTGTTGTTATTCATAACTTGAAAACATAGTCATTTATATATGTTCTGCTGCATATTTATTTGTGTACCGATGCCACCACCACCACCACTACCACTACCAAAACCTAAGAGGTGACATCGTATTCTAGGAACGTATGTCTATGTTCATGATGTTGATCACTGGGTTGTCAGGTTCAGACTCGAGCATCTACAGAATGCCGCAATGAAACTGGAATACTGCTGAGTGTGGCTGAGTGTAGTATTAGTATTAGTATTAGTAGTGGTAGTAGTAGTAGCAGTAGTAGTGGTGGTTGTGGTGATGGCGGCGGTGGTGGTTGAAGATTTCTCTCGTCACAAGGCATCATGTCATAAAAGGGCCCACGTACTTACCGGAATCGTAGAAACATAAATAAATTACATGATCGGCTTTAAAATGAAGGAAACAAAAACCCTTTCATATATTAATATATAAATAATGGACGTGAGCAAATGACGAAGTGGAACTGGATTCAACCACATTAAAATTGAATAAAAACTGCCGATGGAAAGAAATTAAGAAAATTAGACGTTGTAAATAATTACATACGTGCCTGGGCTGAAATCAGACCCAAGTTGTGAGATATTTATTAATGCCACCTTTGTATTATATCCCATGATATCCCATTGAGTTTACCATTCCATTTTAGTCACTATCAAACAGACATAGGTGTGAGTGTCACTTTGTGACATTTCCTGGTCAAACGCTGCTCTAGCTGTTCCAGGATCTGACAACGGGAACAGGATTGACCGGGGGCCAGTCTGCATAATGTAAATGTACGCAATGAGTTGATGAGCCTCCAGCATCTCACAATTATTATGTTGTCTGACTAATCATCACTGAGTGACACTGGAGGTGGGAGCAGCCGTCATCTGAGCAAATGGCGGGCGACCGGGCGATATTCTATAACATATACATTTAATCTTTTCATTTCCGGTCTGGGTTTACAACGCATCCTCGGTGTTCCCTCCTTCTCACCTGACAGCTGGTCTTGTGCCCACGCGACTTTTATACCTGACAGACAGGAGCAAGCGTATTCCGTGGACGTTGCTTTGCGTTGCGTTGGTTATGTCATTTTTGGTGGAAATCTGTTTTTCTGGTGTTCGTGTTGTTTTCCCTGGTTTGTTCCTATCAAGTCAACACTGAAGGCGTGTTTCCGTAAGGAGGCCCGCGTTCGATTCCCACATGTGTAAAATTGACAAATGAAATGTAAAATGTAAAAATTCTCTCATAGACATGCTGCAGGAATAGTGATAAAGGTGGCGTAGAGCCATACTAGTACTCACTATAACAATGGTACCATTTGGTTTTTATTTAGGCATTTGGGAGGTGGAATAGCATTTTAGTTAAAGCGTTCGCCCGTCACGCAGAAGACCCGGGTTCGATTCCCCACGTGGGTACAATGTGTGAAGCCCATTTCTGGTGTCGTTGGCCGTGATTTTGATGGAATATTGCTAAGTTGAAAACTTAACTCGTTCATTTTGTTGTTACACTTATACCGCACCCTGATGTACATCAACGTACACAGTGACCCTGGCAATATTGCCCCTGGTTATAATGACACCCTGGGTATATACCGCCATGTGTTTGCACTTCCTATATAACACCCTGGTTATAATGCCAAATTGGATATAATTAAACTAAGCCATTTCGCTCTGGTTATAGTGCCAATTACAGTGGCTGCACGTAGTATACATACCTGTTTCCTCCAGGTGATACAAGATTTTATGGCAATAGAGACACCCAAACCCTTTCAAATATTGAAAAATTCATCTGGACAATTGTGATTTTATCATTCTGCAGCATTACATCTGTACACTAATCTTTCACCACATTGTGACTGAAAATGCTAGCTAGCATTAAAGATAAATGAAAGTCAATCTATTGTAGGGTTATAATTCAAGCAGATTTATCCAAATTAGGCGTTTAAAGGACTTTTGAAATTCATCATAATTTCCTGACTTTTTAATCAAGTTTTGATATGACAGAGTTTGTTTTTATAATGCCCGAGTGTATCTGCTTTGACACACTTTTTGCTGATTTTACGCTCTGACAGATATCCTTCCTGTAAATGAATTGATTATTTACATACTATCTATACACCCCTCAGTCCCTTCTCTTCCCACGTTTCTTTATCTGTGTGAATACAATATTAATTTTATCAGTCTGACTGAGTGTTCACTGCCAATGAGCGGTTTTGATATTTTAAATTCCTTAAAAATATCAACGACCGTCTGTGAGTTTGTGTTGAAATGAACCAGTTAATGACATTTACCAATACAACTGATATTTCTTTCAACAAGACATCAAGAACTGTTCCACTAAGTCTAAACATATTGAAACCTCAAGCATTCAAGGAACCGGGAACTCCCTATCCAGTGGTATTTAAAACGGTTCGTGTTAAAGATATGAAACAGTAAATCCACGCCTAAAGCGGCGAAAAGAGGTGGAAGGAGAGTTTTAGGGAATCAAATGAAAATGAAAACTGACTGACATAGAATCAAAGACATAACATAAAGCAATATTATCCAAATCGGCTGCCATAGAGTTACGGACACAGATTCCGGCAGCGTTAACAATATGTCCAGAGGGACCAATCAGCTTCTCAGACATATTAGGGTCGGTTTTGCGTCACCTCTCATCCGTATTACTCGGATTTGCCTGCCCGTCAAACTTTTATAGGAATCCAGAAACGAAAATAGACTTAATTAAAGGAGAGGACAACGCAGACCCTGAAGCTTTCGGTGACCGCGGAGAACAGACGTCTAACCAACTACATAAGGATTGGCACTAACGAGACGAAAGAATTTAACCTTTTTCTGGCCAATTTGTCGAACTAGTATCGCTCTCAAAGATTACGGTCGGTCTGAAATCAACGACTAGCAACTGATTAAATCCAATAACAGTTTCATCTAGTAGTGGACAAGTTAGAGGTGTCTACAAGGCATCTGTGTCGAGATCGTATTTATGTATTCGTCATTTCTTCCTGGTATTTTACGTGACGTTTCATCAGTTCAGAAGTTGATGTTTCCGCTGAACTAGACACACATCTATGTGACTGAGGGTCATATCTGTCTTGAACAGGATTTCAGTAATGTGTCAGCACACCAGTAAAATTGAACGATGGCTCAATGACATAGCTGGAGTTTCATTGTAGGCCAAAGTTTATATAATGAGAGAGAGAGAGAGAGAGAGAGAGAGAGAGAGAGAGAGAGAGAGAGAGAGAGAGAGAGAGAGAGAGAGAGAGAGACGGACAGACCATAAAGTGGACGTTCACGCATCACAACAATTGCTACGATAGGTATCTCCGTCATTAAGGAACGAGGAGCGTATAGTGTATATGTCTCTCAGTGGTAATGTGCTCAAAAGGAATACAAACCGCCACATCGTCGTACGTCACGTTATGAGTCATGTACGGGGAATACGCAACACCGACGTGTAACCAGTTGATAACCCCACCTCTATATTTTGTACAATTAAAAGCTTCGTAACATCGCACCATGACTTGTGTTATCTATTAGAGCAGATGGAACAGCTGTTGCCACATACGTTACAGGCAGAAACTGTTAAATAATATAATAATTGCCAGTATATTAAATTCATACAATGGAAGGGTAGGAACTGTTCACTAAAATTATTACCAGGGGCGTTTTGGTGCAGCTTAAGCATATGAAATGAAACGCTTTTCTGGTATATCATGGCTCAGTAACCAAATAATTTACTGATCATTAATATCACCTCACGCTTCATTACTATCAATTGGTAGCGTTTAGTACATATGTAACTGTGTTCCCAATACAGATATGAGTTCACATATATGCATTTTAGTGATGTAAGGACAAGCTTTGGCTTATTATCAAAATAAAGAAGTTGTTAATTCATATAGTTTGCCCTTATAGTACTCCCCAGATAATGCCACTATTATGTATTTTAGTGCTTAGAACGTTCGCTCGTTACGCGAAGGACCCCATTTCGATTCCTTACATGAGTTCATTGTACGAAGACTATTTCTAGTGCCCCACGTCGTCATATGGCTGTAATATTGGTAAACGCGGCATAAACCTAACCTCACTCACTTACTATGTATCTATACTTGAACTTTTGACGCGTTGATCAATGTGTAGACAGTTGCAGTTGATGGACTGGAATATTGTCTTGTAAATGTTTTTGAATCGAGTGTACTTTTACCCCTTACATATTTTAGTGACAAACCACATGCACTCTGTAACACCAATCTTGCGGCAAGGACTATCTCACAGTGAGAACATCACAGACTCGCTTCTACAACATCATTCTTGGTCAGACTGTCCCACGTGGCCAGTAGTAAGACCACGGTCAGTAGTAAGACCATGACCAGTAGTAAGACCACGGCCAGTAGTAAGACCACGGCCAGAAAAACATCACGGATCTGTCTCTGTAACACCAATTTCACTGCCAGACTGCCTCACAGTGGCAGCTTTACAGATCCATTTCTGTAACATAATCCTTGAGGATCTGCTTTCTCTCTGTGAGAACATTAGAATTTCACTTTTTACTGTAACATCACAGTCCAGTCGGATTTTCTCAATCTCTCAGCTAGTTTCGCTTATTTAACATTTCAGACAGAACGCCCGACTACCGTATAGCAGTAGCACCACTGTCGCTTTATGGAACACCACTGTTTCACGGCCTCGCGCGCCGGTCATACTACTCACACTGCGACTGCTATTCACTCGACCCGCGAAGATCCGGCTCACAACTGATCTTCCGTAACCCATGCCTGTCGTAAGTGGGGACTAACGGGATCGGGTAGTCAGACTCATTGACTTGGTTGACTACATATCATGGTAGATAGATGCTCATGCTGTTGATCACTGGATTGTCAGATCCAGACTCGCCGCTACAGAGCTGGAATAATGCTGAGTGCGGCGTAAAACTAAAGTCACTCACCAATTAGCTGATGGAGCGCATGTTTTCTATTGTATATGAAGCGGACATAGAATTTCTTTATTCTGTTCGAACCACATATTGTCTCAATCCACGTCGAGACATGGTTCACGTGACTAACGAAGATGACCCCAAACGTCCCTCAACAAACCCCTGCGTCAATAGAAGGCACGGTCTGGTTATGCACAAAGACACGTTTTGCTCAAACATAACATGGTCCAACGTAGACCCACGTCTGGAATGTGAGTGAAGCGGCCATACAATCTACGAATAGCGTTTTTGGATTCGAATCTTGGGCTCGAAGTTATACGCCTTGTCCAAAACATTTGACCAGGTCATCCAGCTAGCACAGCAAGAATGCCATCTGCTGCCCTCATCCCCAGAGACGGAAGTTTCCAAAATTTGATATCTTCAACTGCAATGGTGGTGGCGAGTGGTCCTGTGCGTAGAGCTCAGGTCACCATCAGTAACTGTTGAAGTTAAGCACCGTCGAGCTCGGACAGTCCTTGGATGGATGACCGTGTTTGGCAGTTCGAATCCTGAGAGTTTCTAGGACTTCAGTCGTGCCCCACAACGAAGCACATGAGAAACATGTGGTCTCACCTTAGGCAAGTGAGTTTGTTCAAATTTGCCTCTGTTCACCCAGCAGGAAATGGGTACCCGGTGAGATAAAGCCCTGTGACAATAACCTTCTAGTGCCTAAGAGGGAGCTTAGGTTATACGGGGTAATGATAATCAGATTCTGATTACAGCGTCCAGTGCGCAACTAGTCAGATGGATACTAGGCGCTACATAAGTGAATTTTTGTCATTGTTGTCACTATCATGGTACATTAAACGAATCTTTAAAGGAATTCTTGTTATGTTTCTGATTGGAGTCATAAATATATTCAGGATGCTCATGCTGTTTATATCGGGAACTGATAATAACGACATAATTTGCTCCATAGTTGCAGGGAATATCTGTGTGCTGAAAGTAGTCATGAGTATATGAATCACCTTCAGCTATTGATGACACGAGGTGTTCACAGAGGGTTTTTTCTTAATAGTGGTGGTTGTTTTGAAGAGAAGGACTACAAAAGAAATGTTTCATTTCATGCATATTCCTGCCTTTTCTGTGGAACAGCTATAGTACTAAAACGCTTTCTATCACATATTTAGTAACGGAATCTGTGCACTCCCAAACTAAACACACGTGAAGATCCAGGGTAGAACTGTCTTTTGTAACCCATTGTTGTCGTAAGAGGCGACTGCCGTACTGGGTGCTCAGACTTGCTCATTGCATTCCATTTGCTTGGGCAGATGCCCTGATTACAGGATTGTCTGATCCAGAGTCGGTTTCTGACAGTCTGTCGGCATATAGCTGGACTATTGCCGAGTGCGGCGTAAAACTAAACTCACTCAGTGTTATACAGACACAAATATCGAATCACACTGCCATACTATCACACCCTCTTCACATCCATCACCCTCACATCAATCATCTCTCATCTACACGGGACGTTGGGGTAGCCGAAGAACCGGGTTCGATTCCCAACTGGGATGCAATGTGTGACGACCATTTCTGGGGTTTTGCTATTGCTGGAGTATTGCTAAAAGCGGCTAAAAACCTAACTCACTCATCCACACAATATCTCATTCAGGCAGTTGAATCACGACCTTTCACCTCTTGTGTTATCATCACGACAAAGCTGATACCTGCAACCCGACCGTCCAGTCTAACAAAACAAATGGACCATTGATCAGGGCAGAATTTTACAATTATATAGAGTAATCAATCACGAGATCCGCTCGTTCCGAACCTCACGGTCTCATAAATCCTTAACATCATAACCTCCCAATCGCATAACATGGATCGAAAGGACCATCGGTGAGACAGCTGTGAAGGAATGAGAATCCAACTACAGTGGACGCTGTCTAAACCGGGACTGAATAGTCCGGTCAAGACAGTGTGTAGAGCTGGTGATAAATGTACAAGCCACGGGTGGAAATGAGACTTAATATATACTGGTGTTGACAACTTGCCGGATTGGACAGATGCCGGTTTTGAGAGATTCCACTGTTGTTAAAGATGTTATTCGAACAATGCAAATTAACTGTGCTTGCTATTCACACACCTATCGCACATGATATGTAATTACGAATTCTCTGCTCAGTTCAATTAAATGGGATTTGGCATTAGGAGCTTAAAAAGTCTCCACGTTCCCACGTTCCCACGGCAAACACACTATCGAATATCCATGTGAGATTTATAGCTATCATTTATAGACGCCATGGGAAAATTATCGTGTTGTTGTATTGCATGTACCCTCGTCACACATATCTGTATTGTGTATTAAACACTTTCTAAAAGCATCATTTGAGTGTAATCTCATTTCAATAAAGGGCAAAATGTATCTAATAGATTTCCCCAAAACGGTACTGATAAATGTGTGCTTCATTGCCCAAGTACTCAGCCATTTGGACTACATACATTCTTTATTGCAATTAGTTTTGCAAGACATAAATTGAGTATACATTAAATAAACACATTGCAACATAAGATTCGTTATCAGGACATTGTATATTTAAATTATTAACCGTTGTATGATAATAAATTCATGTATCTGTTTTTAGCATCAGAGATAAAGCAAAGCTATCAAAAGTGATCGTATCAAGTAAAATCAAACTTTATATCAGTAATAGTCATGCAGATGCATACTTACGCATAAGTGACTACGTCTCAGACTACTTAAAAATGTATGACTTTAAAGTAATATTGGATGCACAAATATCCCCAGTGGAACCAAACGTGTTAACAAGCAATCACAGATTTAGTCAATAACCTGGTTATGTTCTTAACGAAACCATAGCCTAATCTAGATGTTAGTTAGATAATTTTCTATGTTTACATGTACATACTTCGGTCTTCTAGGACAAGACTGAAACACCCGCGACGCCTCTTGTTAGAGACTCGTCAGCAACTCCTGTTTGTCATAAGGGGCGTCTAACGGGATTGGATTGGCAACACTTGAAGGCTATAGATGCAACCTTACCACATCAAGAGTTATCCCCCCTGGTGTAGCAGACTGCTACCTTTGTTGACACGTAACATGCACGGAATACTGTCACTTGGAGTGTCGTTGATCTGTATTTTCTGTAGCAATTTGACTAAGGAAAGGTATGCTGATATCTTAAATGATCGCCTCCTTCCATGAGCCTTAACACGGTGTGGAGATAATTAGATTTTTCAGTTTGATAACGACCCAAAACACACTGCGGGCTAAACAAAACAGTGCTTATCGGACGAAAATGTTCCAAGAAATGTTCCACATGCCAGCTACAGTCCAGATCCTAACACTATTGAGAATGTGTGGGGACTAATTCAAGACAGAACAAACCAAAAAGGACTTAGTAATATTGTGGATATGAAGAAAGAAGTGGTCGAATATTGAGATACACTGTTACCAGATTTTATCTAAACTTTGGTCGGTTGTGTCCCTGGGTGCATTCAGTAGTGTATTGTATACATGTAGGGCAAGAAGTACCGAAATCATGTCTCAACATATTCATTAAAGTGACATTTCTATAGGTTACATCAATGTATCAGATATTTGCCGAAACAGCTAAATTAAATGCATTACGTGGCCGTGTCACACCTGGTTGGGTCCATTATTGTGAAGGAGTGCACCTTTCCTAGTTGATTTTCGACATGTTAGAAAAGCCGAGACAAGGTCGCCGTTTGACATCTTAGTGTCGAGAAATCGTCAGCAATGTCCTATAACTTTCTTTAAAAAAGAAGCTCCAGAGGTAAAGAGTGATAACGAGAGGGAATAGATAGATAGATAGATAGATAGATAGATAGATAGATAGATAGATAGATAGATAGATAGATAGATAGATAGATAGATAGAGACACTTTATCACTCGAAAGGGAATTCTTTTGCATTCACCGAGTCATAAAAAAGTAACAATACACACCAGTTAGGAACACAACGCACACATCAAATACACATAATTACGACAATAAGAAGATGACGTTAATTAAAATCTATATTATGACACTAAAATAGTATAAACGTATTGTAATGGTATTTGGTATTTGTACCAGTGTTTCAGATTACCAGTTTTTGTTTCTGCTCCACTCATGAAAACCTGATGAGGCTGAACTTTCGTCGTTAATACGAGTTAGTAATAAAACCTACTCTGACTTAGCGAAAAATCATCATTATGGAGAATGTAATGGTAACGTACGGGTTAAATTGACTGTGTAAACAGACGGAAAGGTCAATGCGTTAAATTATGTATGAGAAATTCTTTCTTATTTGAAAAATATCACTGTAAGTTAATACGACCGAGTCCATATTTCCCAAGTGAGGAAGTTTAGAAGTAAGTTCCAGTTTCTGTAAAAATATCATTACTGAAACCTGGATTATCAAGAATTGTTGTCTCCTGTTTGGAGCATGTGATCTACCAAATAAGGTGAAAGATACCTCAGCAAGCAGCCGAACGACGGTTGTAACAAACTAAAAGTAGTGGGCTTCTTATTACTGTTGTTCCGAGAATGTATTTTCTCTTATTTGTATTGCTATTGATTAAGTGATAGTTATCACTGGGTCACAATGTTTAGAGTTTTGAGTAGTTGTTATTATGGGTAACAATTAGTATCTTCTGTAATAGTGTTTTAGCGACACGCCTTTGAGGCAGAGCTTTAGAGTTGCCTTCCTTGAGTGTGTTTTGACTGTTGGTAAACACGAGACCGATGGACATCAATCAGTGACCGTGTATGTGTAAGGTTGGCTGTTGTGTTGACTTACACTCAGAGTAATACTGGAGTTGTGTCATCATTCGGCATATCTACATCTGTCTGCCGTGAAAGATTTATTAGAAATACTTCTCACTGAAAACAAAGACTTTGGTGAGTTGGTATTGTATTTGTGACAATTACGTTTGGTTTGACACAGCTGCATTGTACTTGACACCTCTATTGTGAATCTTTGTATCTTGCTCATGTCTGCTCAATACATAATAGTCAATATTCTAGACTTGTTAGCGTTATATTTTGCTGGTTCATAGGGGATTGCTTACACAAATGTCACGGGAAATCATTATCTGTAACACTGCATAATATTATGAAAATGTAGATATCCTCTGAAATTATGAAATAAAGCCGAAAGCTGTTCTCGTCCAAAGTAATGCCTTTTAAAAATAACAAAATATAAAATTACCACTTACTCTGAACAGCGCGTCCAGTTCAATAAGCAAAATTTACTTAACACTAGTAGCAGCAGTAGCAGTGTCAACGACTTCAGCAGCAGTAGTAGTAGTGAGTAAGTGAGTTTGGTTTTACGCCGCACTCAGCAATACCCCAGCTATATGGCTGCAGTCTGTAAATAATCGAGTCTAGACCTGACAATCGAGTGATGATCAACCCAGTGGTCAATGGCATGAGCATTGATCTGCGTAACTGGTGACCGATGACATGCCTCCTACGCCAAGAGACCCACGAAGGTTCGGGGTAGAATAGGTCTTCAACAAGTCATGCGTGTCAAGAGGCGACTAACGGGATCGGGTGGTCAGACTCGCTAACTTGGTTGACACATGTCATCGGTTCCCAATTGCGCAGATCGATACTCATGAGTTACTGAAGATAGTAGTAGCAGTAGCAGCAGCAGCAGCAGCAGCAGCAGTAGTAGTAGTAGTAGTAGTAGTAGTAGTAGTAGAGTGAATGAGTATGTTTCGTTTTGCCATCGCGTTCAGCAATAATCCAGATAAGATACACACTATGGGAAACCGGAATTAGAATTTAAACTTGTACCTATGCGCGGAAATCAAACCCGGGTCTCCGGCAGACAACAGTATAACCACCAGGCCACTCCGCCGCCACATACAAGAGTCTGTCCTTTACTGCCAACAGTGTGCCAGCGGCCATGACAAAAATAATGAATATATGCCTAAGCGTAAAAATATAGTATCATGTATGCGTTTTTGGTGAATGTCTTGAAGAATGCCAGTGCAGGGAATCGAGAAAAGAATGCGACGATTTTCTATTTCCTTCATGCATTCAGGGGTACCTTCTTAATGTGATTAGGATTGGACGCTGTTTCTATCTCATTATCTTATCCAGCCTAGCTACCAACAGGGCGTACCAACAGGGTAATCACTGCCCCCATGCACAGCGAGGACGTGGTTTGCGTAGCAGTGACAACAGAAAGAACAGAATCAAACACTCCTAAAGTGTGTAGCTTTCATATGTTTCATTTATTTTATTCACATCTGCGATGAAAATATCAACTTGTTTACATTTTAAATCATCATGATCATTGTTGGTACACAAACCACGCCAAATTACAGCATTAATGACACTCGGCATGAATACGTACCAGCAAGCATTATTATGTGAACAGAAACAATCTCACAAGGGTCTGAATAAGGCAACGAGGGAAGTCATCGAAGCCTTCTACAAGACGTCCTCACATAAGGAAAAGTAAATGACGTGATAGAAGCCTAGGAGCATCTAAAGGTCTATGTAAGCCTCAATAACTGAGCCTAAATTAGAAAGCCTACATGAAACATCAAAAGCATACTTCACTCCGAGATCTGAGCAAATATGTGCCTCATATTTGCTACAGCTTTCCACGTAATGTTCAGTTCTGGCCTACATTTGTGAGGATTTCAGATGTAAATGAGATCTGTTGTCTTCAAAAGTTGAACATGTATCTATTTTGTCGCCGTCACAGTTTATTATTTTTCATGTACAGAAGGAAAGACTTACGGTCCTGACAAATGGTCACTTGTGCTGATGACAAACACGGCACATTGTCATGCTGTCATGGTTCAGTTTTCTGTTATGAAAGACCAAGAACTGTCTGCATAACAAGATGCAGAGTGCTTTTCAACACATGGCCTTTTTCTGTCGAGTGCTCCTTACCGCGTAACTCTTACGACTGTAGTAAAACCGAAACCTATAATCACAGTTCACATCAAGTACTTATGAGTTCAACAGTTACATGCTAGTTTATGGAGGTAACCACAGTCAGAGAGAAGCCAAGTTTGAATGGTGAAGGCAAGGCTGTCGAAAAGAAGGAAAACAATAGAATGTTCGGTGCAGGATGACACTAACAATACATTGTAATATCCAACGTAACTATTATGTTAATAATAACCCGGAGGTGACATGAAACACAGAAGTTTTTGAACTTCTTGCGAACTTTACGCTCTCTCCCACCTCTCTCTCGCTTCCCCCATCTCTCTCTCTCTCACACACACACACGCACACACACACGCGCACTCACATTCCACTCTCTGTGTCCTATATATCTACACATACTTACATATATAGATGTTGACTGCACATTATCAGTCAGTACACATGTGTGTGACAGTGTATATGTGTTTAGCTCTGTGTGTGTGTTGGTGACAACCACTGGCATAGGCAGCCAAACATTGTTTCTAACCGAGGTCTCCCGTGCTTGTATGCTCTGAAATATATATGGGAGGTAACTCTGCTTACCTTACACTGCGCATCTATCGCTTTCATTTTCACAATCAACACACATCCAAATACACATTTACTGTATGTGTGTAATTATATGTATGAAGCAAGAAATGTGTACCTGAGCTATACGTAATAGATAACAAGAATTGCTGTGATGTAACAATACTGTTTTAGTGTAACATTTTCATGATAATTTGTGACCACTTAACATTACAAGCTGGTGGTTGACAAACGACTTTCCTCAACGGGAATTCATAATACAGGGTACATTGCATTGTTTGTTTTATCAGTTTGTCAGTCCAAAGTGCAAAGTTCACACAAACTGTTCGTTTTATTTTCAGCTACCATGTTGGCAAAACTGCATTCGTCACAACTACCTACTCTGGTAAGAATTGTCTCCCTTTGACCATTATCAAGTATAGTCACGTAAGGACAACCAAGTTTCAATATTTTCTGTAGTTTGAATATCACCTGAGAAAACTGTGTATGAAAACACGGGAATGAAAAGGATGATGAACAACGAAAAGAAATTATAGCCTAGAAGGCGCTGAGGTCCACGTAAAACAAATTATTCTTCATTTTAACAAGTTGTTCGGGAGGGCGTATCTTTGTAACCACATAGATATCACGTCTATTTTAGGACTGTAATTGCCCCTATAGAATTAACAGCCGTCAATGTTTTGTTGTGAAGGCCATCCCGAACTAAAATGATGCTATATTTCTATTTACTTACTTCTCACTGGAAGAGTTTACCATGCTGGCCCAGATACCAATGAAGCAGCGAGTTACATCCATATTTTGCCTGGATATGGCAGAACCTGTATTGTGTGTGTGTTGTCTTATAAAGGTTTAATCATTGCATGAAGTGTATGAGTAATGATATCGTTTATTTGTTTGCTATTAGACGCCGCACTCAGCAATATTCCAGCTATGTGTCTGCAACCAATCGTGTCTGGATCAACAAAATCAGTGATCAACATAATGATGTTGTTGCTGCTGCTGCCGCTGCTGCTGCTACTACTACTACTACTGACCCGTGAAGATCCAGGGTAGAACAGGTCTTCAATAACCCATGAGCATCGATCTCCGCAATTGGGAACTGATAGTAGCGGTGGTAGTATTAGTAGTATTTAATTTAGTATTAGTAGTAGTAGTTCCCATAAGTGTAGTAGTAGTAGTTCCCCTAAGTGTAGTAGTAGTAGTTGTAGTAGTAGTAGTAGTAGTAGTAGTAGTAGTAATAGTAGTTTGTTATAGTCTGCTTGTTTTTTCTTGCGGAATCCAGCAATATTCCAGCTATATGTCGGCGTTCTGCAGAAAATCGAGTCTGGACCAGACAATCCAGTGATCAACATCGTGACCATCGATGTACGCAGCTGTCATGCGATGACGTGTCAAATAAGCCTGACCACCCGATCTTGTTAGTTGCTTCTTGCTACAGACATGGGTTGCTGAAGATCAATTCTAACCCAGATCTTCACGAGTCTAAGTTGTCCTAAAAGCCCCAGCTGGTTCGACATGTTTGCGAGGTATCGTGGTACGTGTAGATATATACCGTTTGAAAATAGGAGAACGGTGTGGATATCGAGGCTTTAATCAAAGGACAGTGAAAACTTACAATACATGTCACTCGTCATTACAATACATGTCAATCGATTTCAAATACAATACAAGTGAGACAAAATGTTCGGCAATGGTCACAAAATATAATATAGTAAACTCACCAAAGTCTTAGTGCGAGAGAGAAACAGTTACGCAGAATGTAACACAGAGAGCGGTCTGGCGGCGGCTATGAAGATTTGTTGGCAATGGTGTATATCCTCCAGTACTGTGAATGTGTCTCTCATAACACGGCAACTAGCCTTATATATATAATTTCCGGACAGCCTGCTTCCATAACCTTAAAAATGCTTACCATCTTTAATACAAAATGTGTCCCATCATAATTATTATTCAGAACACTAAACGTTGTGACCCAATAATAATAATTACTTAATTAATAACAAAATATGCAGAAAATACACACTCGTAACAATATTGATATGTCCATCTAATGCGACTCGCCTTGTCATATCGTGCAGTAAATTGCTGATACGGAGATATAACCTCTGTGTTTCTTGTCCTTCTACTGGACATCCACCGAGTAAAAATGCAAGAATGACATCATCGTCTTGATCCAAAATCTTCACGAAAGTATCAACATCCAGAATATCACATATGGAGTTAAAGAGTTCATTTCTGTCATCCATATTAATCGTACATGGCATAAACACGTGCTTTACCATATCATTGTAGACAGTTTTACAATAACATTCTCTTGAAACTATTTCAGCTGATCCACAGAATACAAATCTTGCAATGTCGGTGAACTGGTCATTCTTCTCTGTGGCCAGCATCCAGAGATAATGTTCCTTACTGTGTTTTATAGTATTATATCTTGACAGCCTAAGTCTTGAGTTAAGATGGACATAAAACAGATTGTGTTGATGACATTTAATAGCACCGTTTACGGCACTGGGCCAGCTTTTCTTATTAATAAATTGACTGTTATTGACATAGTTAGCTGGTATATCGTTTAGGTTATAGTTATGTACACGTTTGCAGCATATATATCGGGGATTTTCTACTACATACGTTGCATGTAGAACTATCCGAACACATAAATTGACCAAGGCGAACTAGAAACATTACTTTAAAAATATAGTTATACTTTTTATTACATAACTTCCCTAATAGGTAGAGGGCTGTTTTGTCTATGTAGTATTGTAGTGGCACAAGTCCGACGACATCCTGGGAGTGCGCTTGTGATGTCCCTGAACCTTTTCACAAACTTGTCGTTGTACAACGTCGAGCATTTCATACTCTTTAACAGAAAGTTTGCTATTGTGTCCCTGTGTCACGTCTTAGACAAGTGGCAACTTATGTGACTGGTCATGGCTCGTACTGTTGAATATTGGGATATATTCTCTGTTTCTTCTGATTGCGATATCAAGTTTAATAGACCTGAGCACTGCGATGGTAACCAACCGATTCCACTAGAAAAATGGCAAATGTATATAGAGAATCCAATATTCTTGACCAATATCAACACGATTATCTCTAGGGCGCCTCTTCCAAGAACACCATTTCACCCCACACATCACAGAAGTTTGTTGCAATGCATTCAACAACCTCATATTCATGTAATGCTTTAATATCTAAAATGCCAGATGATCAGAGAGACACAAACTTTCTTCACATAAAGAAAGTTTACGAGACATGTGGATGTATCTGTTCTACATGTGCAGCTAGATTTGACATTACATTTTTCAGAACGGTGGAAAATCACGTGAAAGCAACCTGCTGAATATCAGCTCCAACTGGTAAATCGTTACTGCTTGACGTTTGTATTTAACTTTCAATAATAACCACTGCTATTTTGTTCGCTCTGTTGCAATTCTGTTTGGAAGACAATGGGAATTAAATCATTTTCCAACGCTTGGTACAATATCGTGATCAGTATCAAATGAAGCAACAGAAATTTGACATTTGATGTAAAACATCGTCCTTGTGTTCGACATATTGTTTATGATAATTTTAAAAGTACACAGCTTTTCATCGGCAATATTAAAATGAACGTCATGAGTCATGGAGAACAGAGTGCCTGTTGTTATATTTTCAAACCTTATTTTCAAGAATGAGCACAATTAACGCAGGGGTAGGTAAAAGTCATTGGCCTTCGACGAACTCGACGAACCCACCGTACAATATACCCGTGGAGACCGTACAACATTCCCGTACAAACTATACATTATATCCGTGAACGAGATAACATACCTGTACACACTATGCAACATACCGTACGTCTGTGCATATCATATACCTGTACACACTATACAACATACCGTACATACTGTACACTATATCTGTGCATGATATCATATACCTGTACACACTATACAACATACCGTACATACTGTACACTATATCTGTGCATGATATCATATACCTGTACACACTATACAGCGCACCCGTATATAGTGTACGATATGATATACCAGAACACACTGTACAACATACCCGCACATGTTGTACACTATAACCCTGCACTATATTATATAACTGTACACAGAATATACCATACCAGCACATACTGTACACTATAACAGTGTATACACACTATACAATATGCCTGTACAAAATTGACAATTCATCATTAAGCATCCTACAATAGATATTTAGTTACCCCCACACACTACAGAATATGCTCGTGACCTTTTCACAAAACCCATGCAAACTGTACATTCAATATATACATACACACTGCACAGACTACCCGTATACACCATGGAGTATATTCGTACTCATTGTACAATAACCACTTAAAACCTCCATATGCACAGTCAAATGTACCCGCATATTCCCGACCTGATATTCGTTTGGTTAACGCCATTGGCATCGACCTTCAGCATGGGATACAACGGCCATGTCAGGGAGCTTCGAGCTCCGATCCTGTTAGACGCCTCGTAATGATCAATTCTTAGTCGTAGCTTCACATGTTAATAGTATGTCAAGTTTTCTGGAGGAGAGCTGAATCGACTTTTATGGTACACACTGGTGTTGGCTATCGATGACAAAGCAACTTCAAACCGAGCCTTAGGTTCGAATCTTCACTAAAAGGAACGACCCACTCCCCCTACCCATACCCCCAAATTGTGGTGCATAAAATATCTACCCTTACCCTGTCTGTCCCTGATAAAAAGTTTTAGAATGATCTTGTTGAACTGGGCTAACCATATAATGTAATATACCATCAGACTGGTGTGACGTCAATGCTTCTATTTTCTGGGGAGTGTTTACCACATTCGGAAGGAAAAACACTATAAAGACCGGGAGATGTCAGCTGATATACCCTTTGCTAAGGTGATGGATGCTACCGGTGTACCAGGACTTGCAAACTCATTACGTGAAATCTGTGTCAGTGATCCATTTATATAATATTCGTGGTTATTGTGCCTTTCAAGCCCTTTGCAATCCTTACGTAGTGGTCCTTGACAGATTCAAACTTCCATAGACGTATCTGTACGCGTTTTGTCTTCAGGCACAGGAGGGGATCGGATGAACAATATGGACACACTGATCCCAAAGTGGACAACTGTAGTCGAACACCGACACTGAAACAGGGTGTGCTGTTTACAGTTGCCAGATATGCATTATTCATTAAAAGAGAAGGGCGGTTGGGTAGCCTAGTGGTTAAAGCGTCCGTTCTCTACGTCGAAGATTCGGGTTCGAATCCCTATACAATTTGTGATGTCCATTTGTGGCGTCCCCCGTCATGATATTGCTGGAGTACTGCTAAATGCGGAGTAAAACTAAATTTACTCACTAATTAAAGTCTACAAACGAACGAACGAACGAACGAACGAACGAGCGAACGAACAAGGTGTTTTGACAAGAAGGTACATCTCCTTACTACGCCGTGTATACAGATACATATATAGGTACTTTTATATACACGTCAGCTTTAGCAATCATATTATGACATTTGCACCAGATGCAATCCATCAGACCTTAACAAGAATCGACAACCGGAAAATAGAGCGACACAAAGATAAAGTGATAACACTCATGTTCTCCAATATGTCGATAGATTAAAAGAAACGGGTATGATTTAAAAGATAGACCCATCGCTACAAGAGCCATGTTCACTCCACTGATGTTAATCTTGTGAGGCATTATCGACATGAAGGCAGGTCACGGTTTACTGAAGATGAAAGGTTCTTCTCATTAATGATTACAGACCATATCAATACAGTTATTGTATCCGATATCATCAAAACATGTCCTTAGTCGCGATACAGCATGTGATTGGCAGTTGCGTTACATTACCTAGTGACGAGATGGTGAGATATGATTGACAGACATGCATGTAGATTTCACACGATGATCATGCACGTAGGAATTACCGATAGGAAGAGAAGAATTAAAACTTTGACCTAATGTCAAACGAAACACATTTTTAATATTTTAATAGGTTGTCTAATAATTGTTAGATGCTTTATTTCTTATAAAATGTGTGTTCACTAGAAAGTCGAACTTTACCTCCGTCTAGTTTTTTTAATCACAATCAAATCAATCATGTCGGTGTTAAGATATTTCTACGCATGAACATACATAATTGACAAATGTTATGGATATCAACGCCTTTATATCCAGCGTTTCAATGAAGATTTTTGTGCCGTTGTCAAGCAGGAATGCAGGAATGCTTGACAACGGTACAAGAATCTGTACCGAAACATCGCACTCCCGTAATAAAGTCGTTTGTCAATTTTGTACTTCCCAGCTTCTAAAATGCCACTCAAAGAAGTATGAACGTACACTTTGAACGACTTCTGTGCAAGGTATAACAACCCGGTTCTCATTCTGACAGACAACAACTACTGGCGATATAAAGGTATACCAAAAGGCAGGCTGACTTGCTTCAGCAATAAAACTGCATGAACATGTCAATGAAAGCTAGTAAGAGATGCCGTATATTTGCACGGCATTAACCACAAGCACTGTCAACGCTGTAGACGCACAGGTGTGCTCTGATGTGGGCAATGGATGTACTGGCACCGTTAAGATTGCGTTTGACATTAGTTGGATCTGTAAGGTGGATAACAAGATATGAATGAGAGTGATCTTGTTAAGATGAGTCCGAAGGCAATATCCACCAGAACGAAAGGTAGTGATGGAATAGGCCCCGATTTCTCGAAACAAACTTAAGTTTTTACTCAAATTTCAAACAGAGTTTGACAATTTGAAATAGCTGAAATTTTAACTGAACTGCATTTTGAAAATTAAAAACCCCAAACAACTTAAGCAATACATTCACAAATTGCAAAGTGCCTTCTAGTTTTGAGTGTTATATCAATTTCAGTACATTCTGGAAAAAATGATTTCTCAAATTTGAGTACAAAATCTAACTTCAGTCAAAACTCAGTCATCTCACACCCACACACGGACACACACATATCGTAAATGTATTTATCAGAAACGTTAACAACCCTTCTTCTATCTGCCATACGTTTATGAACAAAAGCATTTTGAAGTTTTGTCATACGTGGCGTTAACCTGGTAGACCCAGGCACAGAGGAACAAGGACACATCTACTGCTACCAGCGGGATTAATTGAAAATGCCGTGACGCCAAAATGGCTGATTCGTGCACCGTCATGGCGAGGCGAACATGCGGTATAATCCAGGCTTTCCTGTTTCCAGATCACACGCTGAGTTCTTTTTGAAGACATGCATTGGACCTTCTAATGTGAACGTGTCATATCTGTCCTTTAAAACCCGTGACAAAAAAACAAATACGTAACCTTCACCTTACATGCTAACACCCGCTGCAACGTTTGCCATCGAAAGGAATTTAAAATCGCTGCCGAATATCAGGTGTGTCTGTAATGATAAGAACTCCTGTCGAACCCAACTGCACAATAGGATCTAAGCGTTACGACTACCGTGTGACTATAGGGAGGTATGAGATTTACGATGCTGACAACGCCGTGCTAGTGGACACTGGTCCCCAGTTTGCCATGCGAAGACAGTGGGATTATAATGTAAATTGTTCACTGGACACAACGGGGGCATGGGTTGATGTACCCGCTATGTTTCTTTGTGTTCCCTGAGCCCGAAGGGTTGATGTACCCTCTATGATTCTGTATTTATTCAAGCATACGGGGCACATCAACTCATGGGCCCCGAAGGACCAGTGAACGACGTATTTATTTTACCGAACACCTCAGTTGTTTTGAACTGCTTGAAGCATGGGTACTGGATCATAATAAAGAGAATCGGACTTTAGGCAACAGTCACAACCTTCCTAACACGAAGTACTAAACGAATTCTCACAGTTCGGCATATCCATTGGGTAACATAGACTATGTGTCATGGTCGTAAGGAAGAGAAAGGACTCCGAGGTCCACCGAGGCGATACTACCTGATTGATTGGCGATACTATACCCTCGATGTTTGAGGATGAACGAGGCCTCACTCCCTACTGTCTACCACAAGGGCAAATATACAGATGTGTCTCCGCACATGCCACACCATTGAAACACTGTGACGAGTGAGTTTATCCCTCCCAGGTAGTCTGTGTTGCGTTTTATTGTCTTTTCGGCGACTGGAGAAGGCTAAAGAACTCGTTAATTCTCAGGGATAGACCCCTCAAGCGTGCCTGGGATTACCTTAATGGCCACGCGGATTATCACGTCACATGATCTAACGCAGGGAGGCTGTGTTTATGCAGACTCCATGTCATGCCGGTCTATCATCGCATCTGTCTTGTGAGGATGAGGGTGGATACATGTAAACAATCTCTCCTTGGTAATATTTCACGAGTAACTCATTTGTTACACCTCTGGTCCTAATTATAGAGGCCACCCGTGAAGAGCCCAGTTCGAACTGATCTTCAGCAAACCATGCTAGTCGCTAGAGGCGACTAACGGGATCGGGTGGGTGGTCAGGCTTGGACTTGGTTGGTGCATTTGATGGTATAACGGCTGCATAGTTGATGCTCTTGATGTCAACCTCTATATTGCCAGAACAGCCTCAATTATGTGCAGATCGAAGGCCTGCGTTAAGCACAGATCAACAAATATAGAGGCTCTCAGTGGCCTTTTGGTAAGGCTGCGCACGTAACAACTGTATTGTGATACTGCGAAAATTAAAAAGAACTATACCAAAGTTTGGGTCAAGTGGTCAAAACCTTTGCTCTTCAAGTCAAAGGCCCTGCTACAATCATCCATCTGGATACAATGCATGAAGTCCATTTCTATTGTTCCCTGTTGTGATATTGCAGGAATATTGTGATATGGTCACTCTCTACATACAGCCTTGATAAGGGAGGGGTGGACCAGTCGTGAGAGGAGTAGAATTAGCCAGAAACCCTCCATTGTTGGTTCGACGTCAGTTTGCCACTGGTCGTGTGTTTCAGTCGTAAATATCCAATACCAGCACCATCAATATAATTGATACACACTATCACTTTCACATCTGACACATTTCGATCATGGTCTTGCTTTCAGCTTAGTTGCTGCGAGCTGTATGATCCTCAGGGAGTAGAGATTGCCAATACATGTGCTGTTTGGATGTGCCATCCAGCAATCGAAAGACCGTTGAGCTCGATATTGGCGCTGTAGAAATTTTAGTATACTAATACCACTACATGTACTAACACATGTACTAATATTAATAATATAAAACATATCGGAATGAAACATGTCAGAAATATGTTCGAATTTATTAGATTAAGGAGACTTAAAACCAGCTATCAACCTAAACGATACGGGAGCTACCGCCGAAAAGTGCTGTCCAGAAATCCTGGGAATATGATAGTAAAACGGTGCAAGACAAAGTGAAGGCACCTTTGAACAATTTCTGTTTTTTTTCCCAACCTTGGTTTAAGAAAAGAAAACAATATAACAACTGATTTTGTACCAACCCGAATAGGCAGCTGAATACGCACTCTAACTAACAAACAGCCAAATACGGGGAATAACCATCAGAAAATTAGCAATATTTTGCAAATAGCAATGTCTCATATTCAGCAACGTCCCTCTCCCCCTCCCCACCACCCCACCAAACACCCCCCCAAAAAATAAAAAAAGAAAGAAAGAAACATAAACAATTTAAACAGTAAAGCGTCACTGTAACATTCGTCGTTTAACCCTCACTCACTCACTTACTCACTTAACGTACTCCAAAGTCAAGTGTTTGGAAAACTCATTAGAATTATTGATCAGGCATATCATCAATCTAATGTATCCGAGCCTTTCATGTACAGAATATAGGACCACAACGCCTGAAAGTTAAACAAACATTTTTTACATTTACACAAATCACCTACGTCATATTGTGAAAGCCCCTAAATCGCAAGGGATCTAACTCGCGCCATTTGGGCGTACCTCCAAAATACATACATGGAGAAGTATAAAATCATTAGTTCCTTTGACACCATCCAGAAACGGCTCCAAGGACGGACTGTATTTTATAAACATATCTAAATTCCAAATTTCTATTCACATTATTTTGAAATATACGAATATTCACGTTCCGGATAGAACCAAAAATAATTGCAAGGAAGAGCGTGCTTTAAGACAGCTCGAGGACAAGCAAAGAAAGTTGACCCTTAATATACCTAATGTTTACACTCCTAGGCCTTATGAGGGGTGCGGTCTCATGGTAACGGGTCTCCTTTTAAAACTGGGAGTTTCTTCTCCACCCGCGCTTATGCTTGACTTGCTGGGTATTTCTTTATGGGATAATAGTGTAAGGTGTCACTTTTTCACCCCGAAGTATTGCCAGTTCTGGACCGATGCACTTAGAAACGATACGATCCAGCTTCAAAGGAATACACCTAATGATGGTTTCGTTTCGCGCTTGATATACAGTTTAGTCACTTTTTCTCAGTCCATCAAATAGGCTGTGTGCCACTGAAAATGTCACCAAGTCCATTTCATTGCAACCGTAAATAGCTTTGTTTCAATGCACAAAACTTCGTGAGAGCATAAGCGATGTGTTCAGTCTGTTATTAAAAAAATCCATTTTTTTTATGAAATTGATACCGCGGTTCTACGATAAGTCGTTTTCATTCTTGGGTAGGATAATTGGCATTAAGATCAATCGTATTGTGCCTTTGAGAGATAATTTCAGATGTTATTTCATATTTTAGTTAGCTTAGACGATTAATGTGCATAACTGTATTGGGGCTAGCATATAACCTTGTCTTAATCCCTTATATAGCCTCGCTTTATAAAATTCCCTTTTCACTGCTCACGATATTCTGGTGGTAGCGTCTTCAGCATAACTCATACACTGGATGAACCCATCTCTGGATACTACTGGTATTGATCAAAGAGACTTTCACACACTCGTGACAAAGATGGGTTAAGTCTATGCATACGCTTAATGTGTTTATACAGAACTGTGGATATGATAGACGTAAATAAGAATGATGAAGTTCATTATGGATATTCCATAATAGTCGTTATGGCTATGATCTATACAATAATCAGTTTAGATTCCGTAGAATGTTGTAGCAGATAGTGTGTCATATTACAGTCCTACCTCTGCATATTCAATCACAGGCTATTAGGATAGTGTGGAGCAGTTGCACTAAACGGCCTTTCATTAAAGGGACCTTGGCCAGCTTGAGTATGTTTTCTTGTCATGCCTTCGAGTTCCGACACATAGAAAGACTACTCTCTCACACTAGACTCGTTTGTAACTATAATATATGCCCTTTACCATGTCAATCGTGGTAGGGGTGTCGAACGTGAGGTGGCATTGTTTTGTCAGATACGGATCTGTGCATTCTCAGACACAACTACGATCGATGGTACATGAGTGTCAGTTGCAAAAAGATGACTTGGAATAGGAACTGTACATGAAATACATAATTTTAACAAACATATATACGCAGAATTACTATGTACAAGAGTCATTGTCTTGAATAGCTGTAGATTACTTCATGGGCAAAATCAATATTTACAATGTATTTATTACAACTTTGTTTGTACCCTATGTTAACAGAAGCTGCAATCAGTCTACACAGGTCCACTAACCATTCGGTCAATTTCCATGTAACAAAACACTAATGTGCAGCATCAAACAGCTTTCTAGCCTCAAGTAACATTTAAAAAACATTTTCTTATGAAACTCAAATGCTTATTGTGATCATGTGTTATTTATATTGTATTTGTCGAATGTATCACAGGCCATCTGGCCCAGTTTCTACAGTACTGAATTTGTATTTCTCCGTTATGTTTGTTTGATACTGGACTAATTGAGCCCAACACATTCTCTCACACAAACCACAACCATCAATCGCCTGACGCATCACTTCGGACTAACATCCCACTTTAAACTGACATGTTTTGATGGAACTGAAATACTTTTCAAAACTGCTTTAAACCCATCTCACTCACTCACAAATACCACAGCCATACCACTCATCAATCAAGCGTGAGATATTAATCAGGGTCGTACCACGGTGGTTTCCGACGCATAATGCACATCTACAACGGGTGTCATGAGATATCCAGGTATATTCTTTCACTTGCGTCTCTGGTATGTCACACATTCGGCAAACATGCTCCATTAATAGCATGTACAATATGCCACACATACGTGTGTAGCGTGCCCAGTAATAGACCCATCATACATGCCTTCCCTCACGTCAAGTGTATGAGATGAGTAATAAAAACCCAGCTATTTCGTCCCATCACTCGGACCACCTATGAACGCCCGTCCCCTCACTGAGTTTACACCCACAAGTCACAATAGGTCTCAAAGTCATTCTCCGTATCCCCCGGGGGATTAAAAAGGCGCTTATACCTGCTCAAGTGAAGTGAAAACTTGGATATTGACGCTTGTATTTAAACCACATTAATGGACTAGAGGTTGGAATACGTATGTAGTTTCAAATTAAACGTAATGATAAAACTGACATTAAAACTTAAGGTGAGAAGGATGGAAAATAGGGGATTAGGGGCTATAAAAGATGGCCATGGACGCTACTGGACGGTTCAATGGGTAGTTTAAAAGCCACGCGTTGGAAACTGGGGTTGTTTTCTTAAAGTGTGACAGGACCGCAAGATAGCAGTAGGGGTGCCTAAACCGTATTATGCGTTGTCTCGAAATGAGATGGTTTAAAGCTTTAATGACGAAGTATTTATTGTACTGGGAGACATACATATCTGATGAAGTAGAAAATCGGAAGAACGCGGATGGACCACAGTATTATTTGTCGATTGTTCTTCATCGTACACATGTTTCGTATTGCAGAATAGGATGTTTGAACATAATAAACGTACTAGAATTACTTTTATGTACATTATCAAATTTATTAGAAAATATTTTGATTAGTTGTTGTTGTTATCAGAAGCTGGTTATGATGAAAGAACACACAGCTGAGAGTGCACGTGAACACTGGAACTCTTTTTTGTGTAACCTAATATCATTAATGCATGTACTTTGCACACAGCTATGCAAGCATATACAGTTCTATATACGATTGGAAGCCTTGACGTGACAAGACAATAGTATGACGTTTTGGTATATATATATATATATATATATATATATATATATATATATGTATATATATATATATATATATATATATATATATATATATATAGATAGACAGACAGATAGATAGAGAGACAGAGAGAGAGAGAGAGAGAGAAACACGTGCATGTACACACATTCACCCACTCCTTCTCACACAAGCAAACATGTGAATACATGACACGTTTTATGGGTGACAACTTCTTTTTATTCTTTTCGCGACTTCAGGGCTAATTTATGTTCCTTCAGCAGTGATATGCTGTTACCAATAAAACGTGTCATATATTCATGTTCGTCTAGCGTCTATATTTCTTTTAAGAACTGTATATATTTGTTTTGGAACATTTGTCATCAAGTCCTCGCAGGGGGACAATGGTACGCTTTGTTTGAAAAAGCCAAAGAGTGCATGGACTGGTATTTAACTTTCCGAATCATGCGCTTAAATCATGTCAAATCAATATTTATGACATCTGATATTTACTTGTGCCATTTGTTCGGCTAAAGAAATGCACTGACCATAAGAACGTATTTTGTATTCTTCAAAATCAAGAGCAAAAATAACTAAGCATGATAAAATTAAACCATACAATGCAGATACGCAATATGTAACATAAAACGACAGAGAAACCCCCACTGTGAGGATGAGATTGATCATCTCGAGACAGTGATATTGATTACCGTGGCCAGTGAATCGAACAGGCCAGACACGACCAGCAAAGCCTAAGCATCCTTGGCATGATGAGGAATATATAGTTAGGGCACAAACGGCTCATTAAAGTCCCATTACGGCCAAAAGGCTGCTTCAACGGATACAACTCTTTGCACGGTGTAATTTCAGTAAGCATGGTGCGCCAAGTCCGACTACATTTGAAGCCTGATGTGCCTGGTCTGGTAGAACGTTAAGCAGGGAACGAACATTTGCTTTGTCGAAAGGAAGACATGTATAGGAGATGATTACATACCTATCTAAACCCGTCGATATAAGTGATGAGTACCATCCGTATTATTCATAAAGATAAGTAGCCAATTTACAAGTTTCATATTTGTCAGGGAGAAAAAGGACTACCATGGCGCCCTTTGGGATAGAGATGCAAAGATACAGGCCCACAGTCTGAAATAATTTGAATTTGAAAAGTAATTTGGTATTTGCCATGACAGACCTATTTCCTTCTCTCAGATGAATTCAAATACCTTATATTCCGTTGGTAATAACGATGCGATACAATACATTGACGGATTTGATTTGGTCCACTGCCGAACGCACAGGTCGATGTGAACTGGCAGCAAGCCTGAGTTACACTCGAACTGTTTCGGAGAAGTTTTCTGTCTCGTTGTTTGTGGACCTGTCTCGGTGTATGAAGTAAACATACTTTAAGTGAGTGAATGAATTAATGAATTTTATATTCACGCCGCTTTTAGTCAAGCAGTATCTCCATACGTATTACATAGGCGGATCCAGAGGGGTGGGGCTTGGGGTTGGTGTGGGGGTGACCTCTCTTTTGTCCTGAAAGTTTATTAAATGACCATTAAAAACAGGCGAAAGTAAAAGTGTGCGCTACCTCTTTCTCAAGAGTGTGCACCCCTCCGGATCTTCGGTGTGACGAGCGGACGCTTTAGCCATTCACTTGGCTCCTCTACCGCCACTAAGGCATAAGTGGTTGGTTGGTATGGCACACATTTGTTATATGTGTATTTGTATGTATATGCATTTGCCTGTACGTAACTGTGTGTAACTGTGTGTCTGCCTGTCAGTATGGGTAAATGTGTACTTGTGTGTGTGTGTGATGCTTAACGCCGCAATAAGATATATCACAGCTACAGGAGGGTTGATGAAGAGTGATGTACGCACTGATGACATACCCGTGACATACACGCGGGTCCCGACAAGTCGATCCCAGCACAACGAATACCGTTCATATCTCTGTTAGCGCGTGATAGTCAAGTGACATATTAATGGAATATCAGGTGTATGTACTACATGTACATTGATTATTGACAGTATGTACTGCCATAAAAGTTTTTCTCCTTTGAGATCGCATGTAGCAAACAGCTAATAATGTTCATTTGTCTTCTTAAATATGAAACAATGTGTCGAAGATAAATGTCGAGATTATGATATAACTGTAACACAACATTTGTCTCGCAGATTTTCTGCATTGAAATAATATGTTTGCATATACAGACATTGGAAAACGTGCCATGTATTCCCGTTAAGACCCACGTTCAGAGAGAAACACATTTTCAGTCCTGTGTTCATCGGCATATGCAAATATTCCACGTGATTCAGTGGCACTTGATTGACATGCCATGTAATTTTCCTCGAGTATTTTTCCACGCCCACCCACGCACTATACAGTTTCTTGACTGGCTGAATTTAAAATTATGCTTGGGTTGCATTTTCGCTCTAAAGGGTGTCACGGATTTCGTACAAATGACAATTTTGTGAGTGACACAGTTTATATTAAATAAGGACTGTGTGAAAGGTATATGGATGGAACATGTATCGGATTCTATAACAATTTAACATCAACATACTGTGCGTTTATGGGGTCATACACACCAATTTAATGCTAAAAAAACCCAATAATATTTTAGTAAACTCTTAGACAGCTTGTTGATTACGTAAGTCTCAGCAGCATACTCTAGCCCCAACCAATGAGTGAAATCATCACTAATAATTGTTTTCTTCGTTTGTGATGAGTTAGTAAATCTCACCACTCTATACGACAATGCACAAACTGGTTTCAAAACCATCGTTATGTGTGTAGAATATGTGGGTAGAAACAGTCTCCAGAAAATGACCTTTGTCGTAAGAGTCGATTAAAATTAATCTGTTGATCAGACTCAATAACTTGGCAACACACACCATATTACCGAGAAGAATCATAGCTCATGCGATCGGGTACCGATTTTTCCAGGTCCCGGGGTAGAATAGGCCTTCAGCAACCCATGCTTGCCATAAAAGGCGACTCAGCTTGTCGTAAGAGGCGACTAACAGGATCGGGTGGTCAGGCTCGCTGACTTGGTTGACACATGTCATCGGTTCCCAATTGCGCAGATCGATGCTCATGTTGTTGATCACTGGATTGTCTGGTCCAGACTTGATTATTTACAGACCGCCGCCATATAGCTGTAATATTGCTGAGTGCGGCGTAAAACTAAACCCACTCACTCACTCACCGATTTTTCCTTCATGGATGGATTGTGTAAAGAAACCGTGTTATGACAAGAGTACCTGACAACACACACCTAAAAAAACAGCATTCCCTTTCCGTTCTATTATTCAACTGTTCTTTCTCTCTGCGTAGGAGTGTGGTTTGAGATGCTCCATAATAAACGTTACTAATTATTTATTGCAACTCAGTAACCTTTGATCAAGTTCATTGGAGAATTGGAACTTGAATGCTATGCTACGATTCTTGAAGTGTTGCTGGTACCGAGACTATGACAATGGTCGCATCATCGATTTCCCATGTTTCTACGGGATAGCACTATGCAGACATCTTTGATATTGCTAATGAGGTATTATTTTCTGAAGCCTTCAATTGCAGCATATCGCAGTACACAACTCCGCTATTGGTAGGGTTGCAAAGTTATGTTCCCAAATTATGCATAAATCGTGCCAGTCACAAAAAGTGGATGGGAAACTTTGGTTCTGGGGTTACTAGGAAACGTTTCCTCAAAAGCAGCACTATCATTCAACGCATTGGTCACCATCGTTATGGATGGACAGGGTCATGTGAGTGCGTGTCCCATGGCGCTGATGACAGGAACGTTGAATTACTGTTACAAAGCGGTGATGGAGATACATGATATTCCAGCTGAATCCAGTATGTGTTTTCTGAACGAATTCTTTCTACATAGACGGCACTATCAAATGACACACAGCAATTTGCGTTCTTGAGAGAAACCCCCCGAATACAGACAAGAAGCTGTGCATTCTTGGTCAAAAGCTGCCATACGCCTTTTTAGTATGTAGTGTCTGTTTGTCATAACCGTGCCACTAGAACAAACACCTGTTGGACACTTTATAAAAAAGCTAATTTCAAGGAAAAGATACCCTTCTTGACCTACTGTCATTCGAGTCAGGCAGTCAGCAAACACTACGACTCTTAAACATTCCTGACGTTGTTTTCTTCTAAACATCATAACAGAGTGACTTCGCACAAATTGAAATGATCACCCGAAAAGACATCATAGGGTGACAATAGGTCCGGTTACTCCCAAATTTAAACATTCTTGATAGGTCTTGGAAATGTCTCGCGGGGAAAGAATCAGGTTGAAGCTTGACTGTTTTTTAAGTGTTCTTAGACGTTTTTTTCATCCCTTATGATATTAACCCTTGCCATTGCACAAGATGGATTGTAGATTTGTAAGTCATGGTGTCTTTAAAGTTGAGAATCTCACTATCAACGGGTGACAATTCGTGAACATGAAAAGAAAATTGCGGTTTTAGGTGTTTCTATCGTATCAGTATTGGGTAGGATTAGTTTTTCAAACTGCTAAAGCTCAGGAGTGAGGGGTTAAGGCGAAATTAAACGGAGAATAGTTCTGATGAGTAATGTATGTTGTGAGTAATTTGAAGGCGAGTACAATAATTACTGACCCTGCAGAATGGTGTACATTTCATTTAAACGACATGCAGAGGTATAGTTCTTGACATACATATCCGATGTCGATTTCAGATTTGATAATCAATGTATGCTTGTGGTATTAATCTCGACGTCGACTACAATGCTAGTAAATTGCTACCTATTCCTGCCGTGCGTCCACCCTTAAACTCGTAGACTCACGCGATCGGAATGTTATCTTTCGTAATACATTACAAAGCTGTTATGCGTGCATTTCATACCTAACGATCGTATATGTGATAAATAACGCTATACATATGTTGCTTTTTTGTGAAAGCCCCACTTAATTGAAGAAGGCTAACTGAAGATATCGTATTAAGGTAATGTAAAAAACTGAAGCACATAGTTGACTGTATGATGCGCACTCGCAATCGATAGGTATAATCTGACTTTAATTATACTGGTATTCAAATGACTTTGCAAATATTCACTTGAGTTAGAAAAAAACATGTTCGAGATAAATTGTGTAGGGATTTTGGTTCATTTATATTTTGCTATCGTACAGTCGGATTATAGAATTCTAAAAATTGCGAATTCACTTCAAACAGCTCACATGTGCTATTAAAAAAAGTACGGGTGTGTGCGTATTCAGGAATACCTGGATATAATCCTATGGCATAACTTTGCTCCTTAGGTCGACAGCAAGCCTTTGATGGCTAACCTCTTGTCTTGATAAGCATGGCGATAATATTGACAATACGATAACACTCCACTCGACTCTTCATCGTACAGATTACTTAAGTAAACACTCGTCAGATTGTATAATATAATATCAAGAAAACCTCCGATCTCTACGTCGTTAATATCTTAATAATAAAGCGATGTTACACCAAACCCTAAACAGAGATCAACTTTGGCCCTATCTGCCGTGTTGGAGGCCAAGACCAGCTCGTTGTATGGGAAAACGAGTATGTAATTTTGTCCGTTTGGGAAAGTAGCTTTAATTGAAACGTTTATACATCTGAACAGCATTTGTGTTTTAAACATTACCGCTTAAGATAGCTACCATGTTGTGTTTTGTACAACTGGGTTTTAAAGGTAATTAGACATTCAGTCGTGATGGCCGCCTGTCTGAATACTGTGAAATACAGAACAGTGATACCTAACGTTCAAGTAACAACTGCGGGAAGTTTGAATATTGTAATATGTTACGTGATAGAGGCGTTGGTCAAGTGTGCCTGAACTTATACAGAAACAGCATATCTGAGGTTGGTAATTGTCCTGTTATATATGCTCTGGACTTTTTAATTACCAAACTGAGATAGATAAAGCAGTGTGATTGTGCAGTATATCAATGTTGATATGTTTACAGAACAAAGATCACGAAGGGCCTTAAATACGTGTATACTGATGACACGTTCGAGCTGACTTTACTGACCCCTATAACTCAAAGGGAATAAATGTGTAAAAATATAGAATATTCTGTTTGCATTTGATAATTATTACATTGACAGTATTAATATATGCTGACAGGGAAAAGAAACGTCTCTGTAGATTGTCCAGACGTCCAATGACGTGTTGTCGTTGATCTCTCGTTGACCTAGCCATAACTGCTTTGTTCAGAAAACAAATGAACGATTGACATTCAAGCGGGCAAAATATGCCTGAATTCATGCATGCAGGATGCTAATGCATTTTGATTCCAATGTTGTGTTTGTGCGAACTCTTCACTTTCCATAAAAAAACCCATTCTAACCTCAATCTCAAGCAAAACTTTATTGGACAAAAAAAGCTATATGACCTCGATTCATGTTTTCCTCAAACTTGACTTTAATGCTTAATAAGAAATAGTTTCAACTACTCCATTCATACTGAAATGTCATTTCCAATATTCCGGTATATAATTTCGGTATATAAAAAAATATATTTTAATAATATCTGTCGTCCTAGGGCCACTGGGGCCTCTAGTGGTTTACTTAACCACAAGGATAAAGCCACCATATTGACAACTAATTGACATCACGGTCAATGGCGCAGTAATGAATGGTGACCTCTGACCTGAATAATTGGTCATCATTAACAGACACCATGGACGTTGTTTCTTGCAGCACTACCGCCTCCACATCGAAGTCCATGCGTAACTCCGATGACGAGCTGCAATCACATGGGTCCACTCACCCGTTCAATGACTTGTATATTTAATGACTACACGCCAAGGATATATTACATAACCTACATGACATGCGATACGTATCTTATCCACAGTGGAATGACATGCACATTTTCAAGGGTATAATATGACGTGAAGAATACGTTACGGAATAGCACGAATAGCATGTGACTAGAAAACTCTTCAGTCTCACAACATACCTACATGCTACAATGCGTGAGTAAGCGGATGTGTTAGTCTCTCAGGAGCAGAAAAATATAAGTATAAAAAATAATACTTCTCATTTGTGCCCATATTCGGATTCAAATCTAACCCTTTGGAAGGACGTGCAACGCTTTCATTACAAGGCTACCGCTCCCAACGTCCATATAATCAACAATACGGCAAGTGTTACTCTACATCACATACGTCTTGTCTGAGTATTGACAAGATGTTCGTGTTGCGATATATTGCGATATGTGTTGACGTATTACAATATGCATTACAATATATTGTGAACGTATAATACATGGTTAAGGTTATGAAATTATTGTTACCCTTTTTTGAAACAATGCTACAGTCCCCTGTCGGATGTGATTGTGCAAGAGATCAGTTGATGATGCCTCCAAACGGAAAGACTCTAAAATGGAAGTGGAGAAAAAGCATCTGCAGCGGCGTCCACCATATTGGTGTGTTTATTAACGAACAATTTTCATATTTATATATTTCTTTTATTTTTATTTATTTATTTCTTTTATATATACGCAAATGCAATTATATGACCAATGCACATTGTCAAACCAGTAAGTGAAGAAGAATAATATAAACGAAATACAACATCACGAAAATTACCGATCATGATCACGGAAATTGCCGATCGTGTCTGTTGAAACGGTTGGGAAAATGTGCCGCAATACATAGTATTGTGAAGTTCACATGACAGTATTGTATATAGAATATACCAGTTAAACGGTATTATCGCTCACCACCTGATTGATAAGGGGTAATACGTGTGAAGACATTTATTTCATCGATTGGGATGTATCGATGACTGTATGATCAGTGATTACAATCTAAACTTCCGGATTAAACAAGGTATACATCGATTTTCGTTTGTGGTTAAAAGAACCACCAAAACACACCCCAAAACCCTGCAGTATTTCAGGTACTGTTTTCATTGTAGAAACGTTTGTAGTTTTTGCCAAAATCAAATTTTCAAGTGTATATTGTCTTTTATCCAGTGGTATATACATTCGTCATGTACTTGTTTCCTTCATTCAAATGATGAAATAATCTAGTCTGAGCAATGTTAATATGGCGTCTCTATTAGCTATGGGGAGTTCGACGATCATGGGTTTGATCCGGATTTTTAGTGATAATGATTTCTTTTTAGTGACCATCCGATGCCACTTTCCTTAGGTTATGAGGCAGACGCCATCGTCTAACATCTGCATCAGTTCGTTAGCCAGAAGATGTCTTCCGAGTGTTCGTCTTAAACGACAGACCTATAATGAGGATTGAGTGATCGACTGACTGAAAACGTGTGTTCATGATATCTATCACTAGATTGACCAGTTCATACTAGAACAAGACACCAGGGTAACCTATAGCTAATACACGCGTTCTTAAGACATCAGATCCGGTGTTCATTTCCTCACATAGGTACGTTCTTTTTTACCACTTTTCTGCATCCCGTTCTGTGATCGTGTTGGGATATTACAGAAAAGGTTAAAAACAAACCACCTAGACTTTGCTAACGTGCGACGACTCAACAATAAACATAAACCTAACAAAACATATTTCTAGCTTACGTAACTCTGATGTTTTTAGAAAAAAATATTACATAATAGCGTTGTGTATGAGCAAATAACTTGTCTTGCAATATGTTGCGATTCCGGTACCCGTATTGCGATACGAATTGCGATATCTTGGGACCATAAGCTTGTCAGTGAGTGACACTAATTGTGCATGTCGATCCTATTTTCTACAAAAAATAAACGTTTGTTTTGAATGAAAGTCTGTGTAGATTTTAATGTAGCTATAAAGATAATCACAGAAACATCATAGATGTTCTTTCTCCAATATGCCGGTTCTCAGAAAAAAATATTGCAATATGTATCGTGTGGAAAGTACGGAAAGGAGACACTAAGTCCTAATTAAGAGACATTAAGTACTAATTAGGAAATATTAAGTCCTAATTAGGAGATAAAAAAATTCAGGCTGTGGCACAAGGACGTTTTCGTAGGAAAGCATATTGCGATATTACGTTATACCGGTATACCGATAATACCGTGCAGTTCTATTACATACGATTACACAACCCGAACAGTGGTGATTATTCTTCTGTTTTACATCACGTGACCATCCTTGCGCGTATGTGAAGACCCAATTCTTGGCATACCTTATTTAAGTGCAAACGTGCCTCGTTTTCGTTCACGGCACGTGTCGCGTCAAAGATCACGTGGGGTTAACATTCATCCTCTCCGGATTTGAAAAGTGCATTAAGACTATGAAAGGAAATAGAACCACCCCTCCTATATACGATGTCAACACTGAAACTAACGCGAACAGGTCTTATTATACCGTGATCTCAAAGCTTAAGTCAAACTTTTTAATTGTCATATCGGTCCAGTGTGAGACTTCGGTAAATAAAATGTGATCCTCAATTAGAAATTGTATTTGTCAATTTTCCCATGTGATATTTGAAATGTAAAGATTGGGATACCAGGATTACTAGTACGAGGAACAATGTGTTTTGAGAGGGGCATTGCGTGCAGAATTCCCCGACTGTATATACTAGGTAAATATCAGATGAATATCTTCACCTGTCTTGCTGTATGGAGTGATGTTATGTTTATGTAGTTCTGTGCAGTTCTGTTTGAACTCAATTGCATTTTCGTCAGTTTGCACAGATGTCCGACAACTATTACAAAAATCCAAGTCTAAAATACCTTCTTTATAATTGTGGTGAGTGAGAGAGCGAGGGAAGGAGGGAGTGGGTATGTGGGTGGATGGATGGATGGGTGAGTGAGTGAGTGGGTGAGTGGGTGAGTGGGTGAGTGGGTGAGTGGGTAGGTGGATGGGTGGGTGAGTGAGTGGGTGAGTTGAGTGAGAGAGTGAGTGAGTGGGTAGGTTAGTAGATAGGAACATGAGTGAGTGAGTGAGTGGGTGGGTGAGTGCGAGTGCGAGTTGGTAGGTGGATGGGTGAGTGAGTGAGTGAGTGGACACTTGAAATATCCTTCAGATATTGACCGGAGTAGGTATGGGAATAATATCGGGGTAGCTTAGTGGTTAAAACGTTCGCTCGCTGCGCCGAAGGCTCGGGTTCGATTTCTCACATGGGTAAAATGTGTGAAGCCCATTTCTGGTTTCCTCCGCCGTGATGTTGCTGGAGTATTGCTAAAAGCAGAGTAAAACCATAACCACTCCCTCACTCACTTAACAGAAAATCCCAGCATCATGTGATTACACATATGCTTCAATAATGGAACTAAAATATTTTATGTTTAGTCACAGATTATGATTGTTGTATTTCATTCATGGAATAAAATATGAATAGATACCCACCCACCCTCTATCCCTGTATCTGATAAGATACGGTTATGAACAGTGAGAGATTGATGATGACTTAAAAACATGTCCCTTCGAATTTTTTACTTAATGCAAAAATTCGAAAACGTATGATAGGATCCACAGGTATGAATTTCACACAATTCGATATGAATAACCTGAGGGGGTCCCATACTTCAAACATTTATCAGATAACACGCCATTTATGTTCATGTATTCTTTAACTCCCAACCAGACAGACTAATAGAGAAGAGAAATATGCGATAATGTTTGCATCCTTTAGACGCATTAATATGTAATGCATCAGAGGTAATTTAAAAACATTGTTCAAAAAAGAAAATATTAGGGCGAACTCATTAAACGAAATTTATAGTCCCTGCCTGCCTTTATCATAAATTGATGAGTCGGAAAGGCAGACAGGGTTACCTTAATGTGACATCACAGAAAAGATGTTGTAAAAGTTTATATCACCAAAAACTATATTGTAATTCTATGATGGTTCACTTTATGGTTATTATATTTTATGTTTTATTTTATTAAGTGTTTTTTGAGGATATATGGGTGGTTTGGATAAAGTCATTGCCTTCACCCCCCTTATCGGGTTTGACATGTCTTGTTCTTTTAACACTTTCAAGCGATGATCGAGTGACTTTTATTGCAATTTAAGGACACTTGCTAATTCTTCTTTCTCTGTTCAGGAGCATAGAGAACAACAGGTGTGTAGCATCCTTTATGAGACTCAATGGTATGTAGGCAGTGCATATGGTGTGATGGGAATACACCGTGGGTGTCTTGGGGGTAGCACAATGACATTCCATTATTAGTGTAGTACTCGCTGAATATTGTAGGACACCGGAGAAAACAGTTACCAAATAGCTTGAATTATCTGAAGGTTCGTGACCATTAAATATCTTCCCAGTAGTAGGTATTGCCAGGTGTGTGGCTGCTAGTTGTATCTTGTCAAGTGTTGCCAGGTGTGTGGTTATTAATTGTAGTTGTCGGGTATTGCCAGGGTAGTGGCTGTTTGCATTGTTTGAAAGTGTTTCCAGGTGTGTGGTTGCTAGTTGTGGTTGGCAGGTGTTTCCAGGTGTGTGGCTGCTAGTAGTGGTTGTCAGGTGTTGTCGGGTGTATGGGTATTAGTTGTATGTTGGCAGGTGTTGCCAGGTATGTGGTTATTAATTGTAGCTTGGCAGCTGCTGTCAGATGTGTGGTTATTTGTAGCAGCTGTCAGGTGTTGCCAGATGTGTGGCTGTTAGTAGTGGGTGGGATGTGTTGCCAGGAGTATGGTTATTGGCTGTAGGTTTGCAGGTGTTACCAGGTGCGTGTTGATTAGTTGTAGGTTGACAGGTGTTATTAGGTGTGTGGTGATTAGTTGTAAATGTCAGGTATAACCAGGTGTGTGGCTGTTAGAGTTTGACAGATATTTCCGGGCGTGTGTTTATTAGTTATAGGTTGGCAGATGTTGCCAGGGATGTGGCTGTTAGTACTGGTTGCATGGCAGATGTTGCCAGGTGTGTGATTATTAGTAATGGTTGGCAGGTGTTTCCAGACGTGTGAATATTAGTTGTAGGTTGTCAGATGTTGTCAGGTGTGTGGTTATTAGTTGTAGTTGTCAAGTGATTTGGTGTGTGGTTAAGAGTTGTAGGTTTGCATTTGTTGCCAGGTGTGTGGTTGTTAGTTGTAGGCTGACACGTGTTGCCATGTTCCTTGTGACTTGGAAGGTGTTGGCAGGCGAGGAGATGCTAGTAGTGGTTGGCAGGTGTTGAAAGGTGTGTGCTTGCCTCCTGTGCTATGGCGTTTGTTGTCAGGTGTGTGGCTGCCCCTAGTGGGATGGTGGGTGTTGCCATGTGTGTGGTTGTCCCTAGTGGGATGGCGGGTGTTGCCATGTGTGTGGTTGTCCCTAGTGGGATGGTGGGTGTTGCCATGCGTGTGGTTGTCCGTAGTGGGATGGCGGGTGTTGCCAAGTGTGTGGTTGTCCCTAGTTTGATGGTGGGTGTTGTGAGTCAATGTGTTTAATGAGGGAATGGGAATAGGGATAGGATGAGGGTAGTGCAAATTCAGAGCAAAAACATAATT
Organism: Haliotis asinina; assembly: GCF_037392515.1. Taxonomy (NCBI): domain Eukaryota; kingdom Metazoa; phylum Mollusca; class Gastropoda; order Lepetellida; family Haliotidae; genus Haliotis; species Haliotis asinina. Next base: position 43,559,084 of record NC_090286.1, read on the forward strand.
TTTGTTGAAAACATCATACTATGACTGCCAATGAATAATGAACAGTAATTCTATGCAAAGATACCTTTATCAGTACGACTAGTGTGATCATTTACAATGTACACAAGTGCCCATATGACCTCTCAAGTAGCAAAAATTCACTGTACGGCGTTGCGTGGCGCCAAACCAAATTCCCTCCCTCACTGGCAATTTGTGCCTTAATAAGCAATCTCACGCACCTAAAGACTCTCATTTTACATTAATTTCTGCAATATAGCCTCCATTTTCAGTCCAACACATAATTTCGAAATATCCTTGCTAGTTTCAATTTTCAAAGTAGTAGTTTTCTCCCCCGTGTAGAGCCCCAAACCACAATCATCATTCATTCTAACCTTTTGGAGATTCCATAGGTACAGAAATATTCTATCTTCTCTGACAGGAAGGGCGTTAAACATTCAATACTACCTGCCACACCCTCTTTAGAGCCCCATGAAAGCAAGGGTCACATTGTGGCTCCCTACACGGCCGTTAATCCGAGACCTGGCAGTCCCCGATGACCACATGCATATTTACGGAGCATATCGAGAATAGGAGTGTAGGATTTCGGATTAAGAAACAATACTCCTCACTCCTTCGCCTTTGCTGGGCCGTGAATCCTCTCGTCGATGGGTCGTGTTCGGAATTTCGATATCGTGTCATGAGAATACCATCACGTTAGGATTTCTATCCTACTCAGGGTCGCTGAGGACACGAGAGGTCTGTCAGTGCATGAGGCTGAAGCACTTTGAACATGACAGATAAATATGTATGTTCTTACGATAGGATTTATCCATATCTCAATCATCATCCCCATTTCATTTCGACGTTCATCCTAATTCCATCCCTATTCCGTTCCTTGTCTGTTCAACCATATGTCTGTTTGTTCTGTTTTCATTTCCAAGACGTCTTATTCACTCCCATAGCATAATCGTCCTACAAGCCTCAGATATTCGTCTCCATCCTCATCTCATTCTTATTTCTGTTTACATCCCGTTTCCACAAAGGACATCTCCATGCCAAACTTTACATCGACCTTTACACCAGTCTACAACCCAATCGTGACATTCAAGGGATAGCCTTGTGGTTAAAGCTTGCGTTCGTCACGCCGAAGACAAGTACATGGGTAGAATGTGTGAAATCCATTTCTGGTGTCACCCACCATGATATTGCTTGAATATTGATAAAAGTAGCCATCATCCAGGCTATCATCACCCATCTCCATATCAAGCCCCATCTCATACCGATGTCCATCTTAGCCCCATCCCCTGTTTGACTTTCATTTGTTTCCTCATGCCTCTTGCCGTCCCCTCTTGCCATCCCCATCTTAGCCCCATCCCCTGTTTGACTTTCATTTGTTTCCTCATGCCTCTTGCCATCCTCATTTTAGTCCCATCCCCTGTTTGACTTTCATTTGTTTCCTCATGCCTCTTGCCATCCCCATCTTAACCCCATCCCCTTTTCGACTTTCATTTGTTTCCTGATGCCTTTTGCCATCCTCATTTTAGTCCCATCCCCTTTTCGACTTTCATTTGTTTCCTCATGCCTCTTGCCATCCCCATCTTAGCCCCATCCCCTTTTCGACTTTCATTTGTTTCCTCATGCCTCTTGCCATCCCCATCTTAGCCTCATCCCCTGTTTGACTTTCATTTGTTTCCTCAAGCCTCTTGCCATCCCCTCTTGCCATCCCCATCTTAACCCCATCCCCTGTTCAAATTTCATTTGTTTCCTCATGCCTCTTGCCATCCCCTCTTGCCATCACCATCTTAACCCCATCCCCTTTTCGACTTTCATTTGTTTCCTGATGCCTTTTGCCATCCTCATTTTAGTCCCATCCCCTGTTCGACTTTCATTTGTTTCCTCATGCCTCTTGCCATCCCCATCTTAGCCCCATCCCCCTTTCGACTTTCATTTGTTTCCTCATGCCTCTTGCCATCCCCATCTTAACCCCATCCCCTTTTCGACTTTCATTTGTTTCCTGATGCCTTTTGCCATCCTCATTTTAGTCCCATCCCCTTTTCGACTTTCATTTGTTTCCTCATGCCTCTTGCCATCCCCATCTTAGCCCCATCCCCTTTTCGACTTTCATTTGTTTCCTCATGCCTCTTGCCATCCCCATCTTAGCCCCATCCCCTGTTTGACTTTCATTTGTTTCCTCAAGCCTCTTGCCATCCCCTCTTGCCATCCCCATCTTAACCCCATCCCCTGTTCAAATTTCATTTGTTTCCTCATGCCTCTTGCCATCCCCTCTTGCCATCACCATCTTAGCCCCATCGCCTGTTTGACTTTCATTTGTTTCCTCATGCCTCTTGCCATCCCCATCTTAGCCCCATCCCCTTTTCGACTTTCATTTGTTTCCTCATGCCTCTTGCCATCCCCATCTTAGCCCCATCCCCTGTTCGACTTTCATTTGTTTCCTCATGCCTCTTGCCATCCCCATCTTAGCCCCATCCCCTGTTTGACTTTCATTTGTTTCCTCAAGCCTCTTGCCATCCCCTCTTGCCATCTCCATCTTAACCCCATCCCCTGTTCAAATTTCATTTGTTTCCTCATGCCTCTTGCCATCCCCTCTTGCCATCACCATCTTAGCCCCATCGCCTGTTCGAGTTTCATTTGTTTCCTCATGCCTCTTGCCATCCCCATCTTAACCCCATCCCCTGTTCGACTTTCATTTGTTTCCTCATGCCTTTTGCCATCCTCATTTTAGTCCCATCCCCTGTTCGACTTTCATTTGTTTCCTCATGCCTCTTGCCATCCCCATCTTAGCCCCATCCCCCTTTCGACTTTCATTTGTTTCCTCATGCCTCTTGCCATCCCCATCTTAGCCCCATCCCCTTTTCGACTTTCATTTGTTTCCTGATGCCTTTTGCCATCCTCATTTTAGTCCCATCCCCTTTTCGACTTTCATTTGTTTCCTCATGCCTCTTGCCATCCCCATCTTAGCCCCATCCCCCTTTCGACTTTCATTTGTTTCCTCATGCCTCTTGCCATCCCCATCTTAACCCCATCCCCTTTTCGACTTTCATTTGTTTCCTGATGCCTTTTGCCATCCTCATTTTAGTCCCATCCCCTTTTCGACTTTCATTTGTTTCCTCATGCCTCTTGCCATCCCCATCTTAGCCCCATCCCCTTTTCGACTTTCATTTGTTTCCTCATGCCTCTTGCCATCCCCATCTTAGCCCCATCCCCTGTTTGACTTTCATTTGTTTCCTCAAGCCTCTTGCCATCCCCTCTTGCCATCCCCATCTTAACCCCATCCCCTGTTCAAATTTCATTTGTTTCCTCATGCCTCTTGCCATCCCCTCTTGCCATCACCATCTTAGCCCCATCGCCTGTTTGACTTTCATTTGTTTCCTCATGCCTCTTGCCATCCCCATCTTAGCCCCATCCCCTTTTCGACTTTCATTTGTTTCCTCATGCCTCTTGCCATCCCCATCTTAGCCCCATCCCCTGTTCGACTTTCATTTGTTTCCTCATGCCTCTTGCCATCCCCATCTTAGCCCCATCCCCTGTTTGACTTTCATTTGTTTCCTCAAGCCTCTTGCCATCCCCTCTTGCCATCTCCATCTTAACCCCATCCCCTGTTCAAATTTCATTTGTTTCCTCATGCCTCTTGCCATCCCCTCTTGCCATCACCATCTTAGCCCCATCGCCTGTTCGAGTTTCATTTGTTTCCTCATGCCTCTTGCCATCCCCATCTTAACCCCATCCCCTGTTCGACTTTCATTTGTTTCCTCATGCCTCTTGCCATCCCCATCTTAGCCCCATCTCAGGTCCACTCCCAGTCAGCATCTCATCTCCATCTACATCAATAGTCCCATTCTCCTCTCGATCTTTGTGTCTTCCTTTCTTTCATTTCGACCAGAAACCTCCTTCTAAACCTCATCCCTACCACCATGTGACTCCTATATAACATTCGGAGACATCCCCATTTCAATCACAATCCAATTTGAAACCGTCATCTCCATGTCTGTTTCCATCTCAAACTGATCAAAAACCTTCATCGGGCGGTGCGGTAGCCTAGCGGTTAAAGCGATTGCTCTTTACTCCGAGGACCCAGGTTCAATTCCACACATGGGTACAATGCGTGAAGCCCATTTCTGGTGTACCACCGTTATATGGCTGGAATATTGCTAAAAGCGGGGTAAAACTAAAACCCACTAAACTTTCATCCCCGTCTTCATTCACCATCTCTAATTACACCCTATCCTCATTGCTAGATCTATCCCATCTGTTTCCAGTGCCATTCTTCATCCCTGTGTTTCTACCAGTCCCCATCTCTGATACCTTAATCTTCATCGCCATTACATTCACAGTCCACGTATCCGTAATTATGTTCAACGACCGCTCGTTGTACCACTAGTAACAAATCGGAACATTCAAGTACAAAAACGATATCCTTCGTTAGTTAAGATTTTAGATGAGACACAACCTGGTTATGAATATGGTTTCTTTATTTAAACTGTTTTGATAATCATCCATGCAGTACATCTACAGAAGCTAAGACATCAAGGTCTGACGGGACATACAACTGAACCGTTTTCTTACAGACCCCATTCGCACATGTAAGTTTCTTTCTCGGAAAAAGTAAAGAAAACGTCACCCGTTAAAAATGTTCATAGATTGAGGATACTTCCTCACTTACCTTCCACTTAATACCACTTTTATTAAACGAGTGAATGATTTGGTATCAAACAAGTGAAATTGGATTTCACGGAAGCGAGGTTAGCATTCTGTTTATTACTTCCAACAAAAAATGATAGAAACTGCGGCTACAGTGTGAGGACTACCAGTTTTCAGTCAAACAAGGTCCAGTACGATTGCGATCGAGGCATTAGCATTGTTCGTCGTCCGAACCCTTATGACGTCATACGTCTAGCGGTATTACACTAAGACTATTACACTGCAGTATCTTCCACGGGCGAGTAATAAGAGGTAATACTCTACACGCTTCTACTCGCACCACGCTATCCAGAGTTGTGAAGTTTGAAACGTTTCACATGTTATTGTTAGCCAGGTACACTGGATGCTTCTCAGCCGTCACTCAGGCATGCTGGGTACAAACCTGTATAATGAGTCTAAAGGAGACACATAAAAACTGGAAATATCATTATCTAACGTAATCAATCTCAATTTAGTTGTTTGTAAACTGACCTTGAAATGTATCCGTGAGAGTTGAACAGAAATTTTGACATGTGGAGCTCAAATGGTTGGAACATTGCAAAAATGTTTGCAAATTATAATAAAGGACTACAAAAGACATGCACCGGCAATACACGTTACGCACGAAGAAGCGTATGGTATGACGTGTGCTGTTATTATTCATAAGAACAACATGCATCAGCTGTGTGTCGGAGTCTGGTTATACACGTAGACGTAGAACAGTATCTCTGCTCGCCTGCCTCTTAAACAGGTAAAAAACCTCCGGAAGCACGGATCTGTTTGAGGTGGACACATTATTCAAGGACGTGTCATGCTTCTGTCGTGAAAGGCACAGACAACACCACAAAGTTTAATTAATTTGGGGTGACAAAATAAGATTTACGATGGTTACGCTGACTTAAGTATCTCCTGAATTGTTTTTTTCGTTACAATGTGTGAATGAACCAGGTAAATTGTCCCAGGGCCTTTAGATCCGAGCAGGCGCTCGCTTTAATGTATTGTCCTTGTTAGTGCCCGTCAGTAGCAGCCTGATGTGACCTGAATGGCCAGTTGCCAGATGACTAACGGGTGCAGATAGTGAGGATGAGATGAGGTGAAAAGAGTTTAACGTCGCGCTTAAGGATATTTCGCTCATATGACGACGTGCATGCGTGTGCCCGTTCGTACTGGCCCCGACTTCAGCTGGGTTCTTATTCTCGAAACGTTCGTAGCCCTAAGAATTCCTTACTTTGACCGTAGCCAGTGTGTTGAGAATGGACTTAAGGTTGTTACAGTGCCAGCTCATTGAGATACCATGCCGCAGTTAAGCTTGAATACCCTTCTCAGACCAAGCCAACCAGTCCTTGTTTTACCCATTAATTCCGAGCGCCAGGCATTGACCAACAAGTACCATAGTTCTTGGGATGGGACTGTAACCCTCGACCTTCTACTCTTGTGTATGAATCATTAGCTGATAATGCTACTGATTATGTAGTCTAGGATGGTGTTTGAAATATAAGGAAGTTGAATAAATTTTCAGGTTTTCATTAAAGTGAGTGAGTGAATTTTATGCCGCGTTTAGCAATATTCCAGCAATACAGCGGAGGGGAACACGACAAATACGTTTTACATATTATACCCATATTTAGAAACGGAGGGCCAAGTGAACGTTTTAACCACTAGACCACCCCACCATCCCACGAAGGTATTACAACTAGTTCGACATATATTCTTCGGAAAGAAACATTATACGTCGTTTGCTGCACATGACATCTTCTGTAACAGCTTCAATGTAATTCGTTACATACTGGTGTATACGTGTGTTGTACTTACATGCCATAGAGACAGAGAGAAACGTCACTGTTTTAGATGCAAAAGTGGCAGTATTTGTCTTTTTAGAGAACAATATATTTTATGGCGCTTCCTCTGACGAAACCAGAATTGTTCCTGCCGACTGCATCTGAATCAAGCACCTAACAAACAAACAAACAATCAATCAAACAAACAAACTAATATTTCTAAGATTATACGTGAACATTGCCTGTCTTTCATTCACGTTTGAGACACATCGTCACTACTCGAGATATGACGATATCCTTCTTAAAAACGGTTACATGCCATGTTTGTACTGCAGATAAACAGTATGTAGAAGTGATTCAACCATATGCCCATCGTGACTTCCATGGAGTAGCCTGGTAGTTAAAGCTTTCGTTCGTCACACCGAAGACGAGTAAATGGGTACAACGTATGAGGCCCATTTCTGGTGTCTCCCACCGTGATAATGCTTGCTTATTGCTAAAAGCGGTGTTCATTTAGACCCATTCACTCATTCTTGACTTCCATCGCAAGCTTCATCCAGGCCCTCATCGCCCAGGTCCATGTAATAGTTAATTCCGTAACAATGTCCATTTGAGCCCCTTGTACTGCTATCTCATCCTTGTCACTCCACCAGCCTCAACCACTCTAGCCTATACCCCATACCCCACTCGCCCCCCACCCCTCTCTCCCTCCCACCCCTCCAGACGCACAACACGCACACCTCTTGAAATACCTAATGCTTTTTGTAAGTCTGATCGACTACCACTTCCTTGAAATATGGGCCGTATTTTAACGTGTATATCCTAATTTCACTAGTCACTGAGTCCAAACAACTCGGACTGACCGGTTCGATTCCGTATGATGCCAAAATACGTCAGCAGATGGTACTTATAACCCAACCTGGCAATAGGTGTTAGGTAAGTAAAGATAGACGGGTCGGATTGGAATGAAGGTGTATCAGTTGTAGACTACGATGGGGCAACCAAGACGTCCAGCTACACACACACACACACACACACACACACACACACACACACACACACACACACACACACACACACACACACACACACACACACACACACAATAATAATAATAATAATAATAATAATCTTGAAAGTGACGTTAACTTCAAAGTCGTCTCACATCTGTACTGAAACACGTCCAGTGGAGTGTTTAAAAGGGGCCTTCGTGTCATAACTCAGAGTAATGTTTACAATGAAAAGGGCCTCGGAGACAGACATGGTGTAATTTTGCTATGTAAGAGATAAAATGTGACAAGATGGCATTAAAACGTGGGTGGGTCGGACAAATGACAGCAATGTACAAGGCTACATAGCTAAATAGCTGTCATGGGAAAGGACGCAAGAACCATGAACCCTATGACCTTTTGAGCTGGTTGAGGTTTGCGTCAAATATTAGGCAGGATATCGACATTCCGTATAATGATTACACATCAACACATCATGATGGCCAACTATGTTGTGTTTTACCCATGAGGTTTTTATTTGATTACCGATCCCTGCTGTGCATAATATATGCTACCATTAGGACAACGCATGGGTGTGCTTGTTTTGTTTCAAAGCCAAATTCCAGTTGTCACTAAGGCTGGTCTTCATAAACTTGACGAACGAATGGCATAAATTTCCTTTATGAGATAATGCACACAGTCTGTGAACAATACTAATTTCCAATTCCTCTCAGTCTTATCTACACTGCGAAAGCAGTGAAGAAATGTGTCTTCAAGTTCAGGATGAGTCGCCCATCTCACTGATGTTCCTTTTCAATTTAAATGGAATTGTTTGTTCTCAAAATAATAAGATATTCTTACACTAAGCGTCGCAATAATGCACATGGTACTGTTTTCGTTCAGAATCAGTGTCCCTGTTGCTGCGATGGGTCCTCAGAAAGGAAACGTATGTTGAGGTAGCTTTCATAGCTTTCATGAACCACAACAATACTGTGTGTTTTAGTGGTGGGGTTAGTTGGTATACTCGTCTCTCTGAACAGTATCTTATTAAAAAAGGGGACCGCCTTAATGCGTGAAAACAGCGAAAAGCAATGCGTATTTTTTTTATTAAACTTTCTGATTTTATATGTTTGTTTGTTTGCTGTTTAATCAGCCCTAATCAGCAATAATCCCACAACCCAGTGGTCAAAAGCAGGAGCATCAATCACCGATATGACAACATGTGTCAGCCCAACGAACGTAGTCACCTCTTACGACAAGCATAGGTTTTGAAGGCCAGTTCGAACCCGGATTCTAACAGCAATGTTGTGTCCTGTACCATGGTATGAAGACTAATTATTGCCGTCAAGGCTCCATCCATGACACCGATTTAATCTTTACTACACTTAACAAAAATGATGTGTCTTGGGGTATCTTCTAATGTTTCTATACAATCATACATACGTCAAGCTTTCAAGCACGAAGAAAAGACGGTCAGTTTTTCATGAAGTATAAGGCTTACGTCAGTAATGACGTCTTGTTCAGAGCATTTATCACCAGTTCAGCATCATGCACGAATTAATCCAACATATTCGATTTATTGGGTATGTATATTCCCTGGTTCAAGGGGCCTGCCTAATGATCATCAATATGTGTTACACGTGAACCAACGTCAATCTATCTGTAAGAATACTTCAAATTGTTACAAACAATCTGCTGAGCGAACCATTATGCCACCCCGTGTCCACTGTCTCACGGTATGTCACTAATGCTCCTAAGCATAATTAATATAGCATAATTTCTATTGATGAATAATGTATTCACCCACCAAATAGGGAGAGGTAACTATGCAAAACACATATGAATGTACATTTAACAAGGTAGCATACATTTGCAAACTTCCAGTCAGCAGCGTTTTGCACAACTTACATGTCTATAAATGTCTTAAGACATTATCATTCTATTCATCCAGCCTCCTTCCTTTCCTCTCATTTCAGGTTTCCTTGAACTTTCATTCCATCCTTCTTGCCATCATCCATCCATCATTACTATTCTATCCTTTCATCCATAAGACATCCATTAGCCAGCCAACATGCCTTCCTTTCCTCCTTTCATCCACCCATCTATCCATTTATTCGGTAATCAGGTACCTTCAGTTAATATGGTCTATTCATCATGGTGGGCATGATATGTGTATATTTTGTCTAATTTTGTTTTAAATCCTCGAATGTACATGACTGTAATATACATTCATTCATCCTTCTTCCCTTCGTTCATTCCTTCCATCCATCCATTCGTGTGTCGTATACCTACAGTTAAAATGGCGTAATCACCATGGGTTGGCACAAGATGTAAATACACAACTGAAATGTGTGACATGAAGGGAAAGAAACCCTAACATCTTCCAGTGATGATTAATGGCAATCTTTCAACTCTTTTTCCTACTGTGAAAATCCATTTGTCAGACAGGGAAGCGAAAACGTTCACAGCAATAGGACACCGATGTGGTCCAGCTACTTAACATTTCTGAACCTAGTTCAAGAAAGGAAAATCCTCATCTTCAAGATGTTTGATAGAAATACAGCAAAGAGGCCTTTCGCCATACCTGTTACAATCACAGTGAAAATATGTCCTGTGTGTGGCTCTTCATATCGTACAATAGTTACGTATTTGCAGAGCAATAATAAGCCACTTGTATAGCTATGAAAGCTATCTAAGGAAGAACAGTTGATAGGCCGGCGGTTTGTCTCAAGATTGTCCAACAGAAGAGTGAGCTGTATCATGTGACCGTGTTGTATTTACAAGTCCTGTTAGCAGCTACACATGTCTTACTCACGCAAAGCTCACAATCCCTGTTTGGAGTTTCAGACGTCTCAAGGAGGTCACTCCAGACATACACACGATACGGGTCCTCCACAGATCATCAGGGTTAAGGTCAGGTCAAATCATTGCTACACATATACATACAAAGTACGAGCCCGTAAACTTTAGACTTGCACTCGGCCACCATGGACATATTTTGTGTGTCAGGATCCGTAATGACACTATTTTTTCATGAGACACACGATGTCTCCAGAATAATGAGAACTTTGTAACAACAACAGGATTAATGACTGTACTTTAGGTTTATGGTCGACTCTCATCACAAGGCTGAAATACCAGTTCCTTGCATTAATTACTGATGAATTCCAATCAGCCATCTATGCGTGAGTGAAGAAGACCCTAAAAGGTCGGTGCATATATCCCGTAATCTACAGCTACAAGTTAAGTTTGCAGATTATTATCCTCGACAGACGGCCCCATTTGACATTGATGGCGTTATTAGTGCCTCGTGGATTCCAGACATCCTCTTCACAAGCACGGTTATTGTTGTCTGTCATGACAGAACTAGGGTCTTGATTTTCATACAATATAGATTAATGCATGCAATTCTGGTACCATTATTTGCCATTATCTCCAATACACCGGGAGATAATTCGAAAGACAAGTTTCGTCCGTCTCCGGAATTTACCAAACACCTTTAAAGGAGACTCAAATGGGATTTATTCGTGAGGACACGCAAATGCCATCGCTGTAGAATCTGGTAGTGCGATCACACATGCCAGATGACAAGATATTTGGAAAAATGGTGCTTATTACCTGTAATATCTGAAGAGGGGTTTTCTTGTTTCTTGTCTAGCAGAATAATTATTCCTAGAATACCATAGCGTACCCTCCACGCCCCCGAATCCAGCCCAGATGGGATAATGTCAAGGCTTTATGCGTTGGCGTATCCAATAATTGGTGGGATTAAGTGGCACTATAGGTAATCTTGGGTGGGATATGAAGCATTATATAATGTCTTTTAACTTGATGTTTATTGGTCACATGGATTACAGGTAACCTTTCCTGGCTTATCCACCTGTAATGGATATGATGATGAATCCCATTTCATCTGTAACCTATAAAAGACGAATTATATTTCGTTGATTTCAGCAACACCACGATGTATCATATTGCATCGTTCATTACCGTCTGGCTTAAACGGTTACGAGTAAGAGGAAATGTCATTTGTCAGATAACTTATTCAAGTAACTATATTAATGATGTGACGTAATTTTTACATTTATTTATATTGTGGGATCGTAGTAGTACAATGAAGCATTTAATATACACACAGAAACAAACAGTGAATAAACAGACGAATTGTGTTTAACCCAATGCCACAACATAGGAACCCAAAAGGACTGGAACAGGAACACAAATTGGAAATTTGTCCAAGAAACCAAGGGAAAGGACCATAAACACACAAGGCCACCTGCGCCTAGAAAGACAAGGAGACTGAAACATGAAGACACAATTCCACTTGAACTAAGAAACTGGGCCAGGTAATGAACACACATGAGTTTAGAACAGCGGATGTTAGCGACACATGCCAACACGGTGAAGCTCGAGCAAGCAATGAACACGAACATAAAATGGCACTTGGACCTAGAGACACAAAAGACTGGAACATGAACACACAATACCACTTGATCCTAGAGGTTCAAAAGGGATAGAACATGATCACACCTAAACACAGAAACAGAAATGCCACAAGGGGACTGGAATATGAACACACAGGACCACTTAGACCTTCAGCCACAAATGACTGGAACATGAACACAGAGGACCAACTGGACCTAGAGACATAACGGGACTGGAACATGAACACACAGGATCAATTGGACCTAAAGACACAAAAGGACGCGAACATGAACACACAATCGCACTTGGTCCAAGTGACACAGAAGGATGGAACATAAAGTCACTTGAACTTAGAAACTGGGCCTGACCATGAACACACATGATCTTAGGACAGTGGATGATAGCCACTGTGTATGTGTGCCACCTATTGTTCCTCCGTCTCCATTCTGACAATGTGTGCTGCTAACGAGCACTACAGTTCAAGAGGACGTTAAATCAAGCACACCTATAAAGATCCGGGTTAACATTAGTCTTCAGTAACCCATGCTTGTCGTTAGACAGGATTATTAGGCTTGTTGACGAGGATGACATATTTTATAGCATCCCAAGCGCGTACATTGATGCTAATGCCGTTGACCACTGGATTGCCTGGTCCAGACTCGAGTATTTAAAGATCGAGGCAATAAAGCTGGACTATTGCTGATTGCGTCGATAAAAATAAACTCACTCACTAAACCCACCACACTCACTCGCTACACGTCACACACGGAATCAAGGACAGGGACGAATAACCCGAGAAACACCCATACATTCTTCCCTGGCAGTCAATTATTGTAGACCTTCCGCAAGGTAATCAATCGATGAAAAACGCGCATTAAACAGGATTAGAAAGCATTCATGTACGAGTTGCAACCATTCTGCAGTTTTTTAAGACTTCAAGCTTAAAAATAGATGAATGAATCAAAGACATATTAATAAGGTTTTTCCTAAAGGTAGCAATAATACCTGTTTGTACGTTTGATTAAATATACATTAAAGGGCATGAATATATGTTATCTGAAGGTCGGAAATAATGTAACATGCAGGTCCAATCATCGTTAATGTCCCTGAAACATTGCATGCAAGTACATACTTCGGTGGAGGACTTTTTCATGGAGTGGACTCTAATCTAAAGATATTGACATGGACGCTAAGTTAGTAAGAACTGCTTTCCTGAAATCCACGCTTTTCGTATGACGTACTCATTCTCGGTTGGATGGCACATGTTTAATCGATGCCCATGATGTTAATCACTGAATTGTTTGGTCCAGGCTTTAGCTAGATTATTCCCAGATGCGTTCTAGTAGGTCGGCAATTGCATGCTTTCACAAAAATAATTTGCATGTGAATTTGTAAGGAACACGAATAACCATTGTTCACTTAGAAGAATTGCCGAAAGTACTGGATCCTTTGACTATGGGTTCGAATCCTCTGTTTCCCCAATTATGATCCTTGCTTTCTCAGCAGAAAAATCATGACCGTAATATTATTTCTGATCCCTAGGCTGACACAGATTGACGTAACTCCCAGTATGTTCCAAATTGTGCCGCAATTTCATCGCTGTTCTACAGGTGTCGAGATAACACACTTAGTGTGTAATGGAAGCAACCGTAAACATATTCATGTGCGTGACATGACTTTGGGAATGCAATATACTGATGTAAGACCTTTAATTCACTCTAGAATAAGTAAATTTAATTTTACGCCGCCTTTAGCAATATTTCAGCAACATCATCAGGGAAAACCGGAAATGGGCTTTATAGATTGTAACGATATCGGGAATCGAACTTAGGTCTTCGACTTCCAGAGGGAACGCTTTGAGCACTAGGCTACTCAAACGGTACCCCGGTACAAGGAAGACATTTCGGTCACGTAGCACATTGAGCACACCCTCTCCTTTGGGATTTTAAGAAGTAAGGTGATGTCATTTTGGGGAATAGATATATATAGCAGTAACCCCGTTAAGACTATCTCAGAGGGGGCAAGTTTCATATAACTTACTGGCGTTTAATCGAAACAACCGTTCACGCTGAGGTTACAATCACGGTACAAATCCCATTTCAAAAGAAACGATGTCATGTGAAAGGTTCATTCTTAAGACATCATTGACCGTATCAATGGAATGACAACAGAAATTGACCCCATCACCCAATCGGAAGCAAGTTTCTAGGAAACTAGTCTACGAGGGATTGCACAGTACAGGATCTACAGAACGGGAGGATCACTTTTCGATCCCATGATGCGTTCCCCCAATCCCCGTCTAAACACATTAGACCAAACGAGGCACATTTAAACGTCATATATTGTAGTGATAGCCAATAATCGATCTGTTATCAATGGCCATATGTCAGAAGGCCTTACTGGAGATGCATTGCGACTTAGCTTAATACATTCTTCTCATGTTTGTACCAACACCCACGATCGCTCTGGTGGTAAGTGCTTTAAATCTGTGTCGGTATTGAGTAGGTTTTAATAAGCATTGCTTACCGAATAAACTGTAACGAGGTACTGTGATCGTATGAGAAGAGGCGCAACTAGGTGTGAGTTGGACTACAGTTCAATCAGAGTATTTTTTCGTGGTGATAATTTCGCACGCCCAGCGACTGAAAATCGTTTCGCCGTCTTGTTGCTCGACATGTTCAGACGATCTTTCAAAACGGTATCAGCGCTTTAGTCAAAGGTTAAAGCTAGTACTTTTAAGACATGACATAACGCCTTTGTGGATAATACTATTTCTGTCCACAGCGTTTCAGGGATATTATTGCAGTCAATGATAAATAAAAGTATCGTATTATTATAATATACATTGAACAGCCGGACAATGTCATTGTAAGTAAATACGACGAATTACATGTTATGAATAGAACAAGTGTATAGAACAAATATTTACATACAATATCTACTTCACGTTAAATAGATCAGGTGATTTTTAAGAAACGTCTGCATACAACTACACTCCTTCATTAGCAGAGTTCATTCAAGTGAAGATTTACGTTTGTTTGGAATAATGAAAGATGGGGCATCGTTTATTAACAACTTACAACTCCCATAGAGGATGATGGCCATCAAAAGGAGGAACAAAGAAACAAAGGAACAAAGGAACAAAGTTTTCATAATTGTTTGACTTACCTGTATCACAAGTAAGCATTTGTGAAACAGAGTAAAGCCACCCTGACACGCTCACAAATTTTGTCCTCGCACTGTTACGCATATTTATACGGCGTGCCAATGAGTAAACTCGGCGTAAACAGTTATGATGCGTGCATAAACTGTGCGTGCCAGTGCGCAAAGAAAATTTTGAAATATGCAAACGTTCTGGTGCGCGTAATGTTCGTGCTACTTGCATGAAATAGTCAGGAACATTGCGCAACCTACTCGGAAACACTGCGAGTAGTGCGTCTAAATTTCCAGCCCTGTCACACATTGGCCACGCATTGATTACGAACTGTGTACGACAGTTCACGCCTTCTAACTTGTATTGAGTGGGCGGGCGGGACTTGTTTATGGACATGACTTGTTCACGTGATCATTGCACGACGAGTTCCCACATAGTTTGCGAACGGCACGAATAGTTTGCGCATATCGTGGACTTGGTACGCATTGGGTACGCCTTCTTCACGCATTGTTGGCGCACAAATCAACGATGGCCGCGCATGTACATAAAATCGACCCCATCGCCAGTTCCCACATTCCTCAACCCGACAGCGGTCAGTCAGCAAGATGCTTGTCAAGAAGAAAACAATCAAAAGAAGACCAGGGCCAGCAGTGGATTGAAGACGTGAACAAGAGACTGGACGAGAACCAGAGACACAAAGTAGGCGAGACACCAAGGTTGTCGAGAAGGAAAGGGATTTTTCTCCAGGTTCAGCTGTTCAGCCATATCATGTCTTGATACGGTTTATTGCAAACACTGACCCTGAAGTTTGTGTATTTGTTGTTCCACATCTTTCTCTGGTTAAATTGTAATATTTGGGCAAGCTGCACAATTTCTTTAATGGAATACTACGTTCTATGGCCTTAAGAGTTTTGAAGCAAGAAAAACAGACAAACTGAATGCATTGCATTTGCTTGTAAAATTCAGCAAGTATATGCTTGCGATTTTTTTTATTAAAAGAGAACATGACGCGTGTCTTCTATTTGAAAGGTTGACAAAAAAACCCAGAGTTGCTTTTCTTTTACTGTTCAGTATACATGTTTATTGGTCAATTAATCTCCTAAACCATGCGCCAAAACGTATTTGATCATCTGTTACAGTTGACTGAATGCCACTTTTATGATTAAGAACAATTTCTCCTATCATGTTTTAAATAACAACGCTGTCCCAATAAGTAAGCCATTTTTCAAATATATGTGATCTAATCGATTTATGTAGCTCATTTGTTACGTGAATGCTACCTTATACGTGTTTCTGTATTGAATAATAACAACAATATGTCTGTTCATACTGAATCCCAAATATATATTGACGTATGAATTATTGATGGCATTTAATGCCAAAGACAATTTAATCTTTCATTCCCACGCCGTCCTGCTATGGCACTGAAAGAACTATGCACACGTGTGTCGAGATCAATTGGCTGAGGAAGCAAAAACGTGTGGGAATGAATATTGAATAAGATGATTTATCTCAGTGAAATGTTGATTTTACAGGAACCATGTTTTGCAATCAATAAAGCATGCATTCATTCATATCATTCAATAATATTTTCAGTGTTATGTTTTTACAGTAGTTTCTATTCTTACTGAGATCAGTGAATGTTCATAGATATAAGCGCGAGGTGATGTTTTCTTTGGTGTCAAGTGTAGCATAGCGGTGTAAGTTGCCACAGATCAGTCTGCAGACTACATTCCTCTGTTGCCATCGTTGTCTCGTCGCATTTACGATTCTGATTTTGAGTTTGCCATTAGGAGATTGTGGGGAGGCCTAATGGCTAAAGCGTCCTCTCGTCACAGTGAAGATCCATGTTCAAATCCCTACATGGGTACAATGTGTGAGGTCCATTTCTGGTGTTCCCTGCAAAGTCATTGATGGAATACTACCGAAGGCGGTGTAAAACCATACTCATTCACTAGTCCCTAACATGTTGTTGTTTTGTTGAACTCACTTGTTTGGTGTTTTTGCTGTGCCTGTCTTACACTAAACGGACATGCGATATAGTTGACACGGGCGTGAGAATTGGTGTTACACCTCCATTCTCCGCAGTGCGCCTAAGAAGGGTAACAGACACATACATGCAATTTTGTAATGCAGATATCGATTGGATAGTGGTGCGTCTAACTAACTAAAAGGTGGTACATGAAAATCTGAGACGACCAGTGGGCTACCCATGTCCTTCACCTTCAATACATTCACACAAGGTACAGAAAGCAGAGTGAAGATTCAGGCGCATTGCTGACCATGAGATTGTTTACTTCCACCATCGGGAAACAGGGACCAAAGGTGTTTTGTGGCGCTGAAATTGGCGGTTGCATGCAGGATTCTTCCAACTTTCCGATAAGCAAAAATTAAATTAAAACAACCTTCTGTTGTTCTGTGCACGCAAAATATTGATCATTGATGACTTCTCGAAAGCATAAAAAGCTGTAAAGATGTTTATATCAGATAATATGCAAGACGTTCATCCGTCATGCATTCTTTACTTTTAACCAACAGATCTTGCAACTTCACTTTTGCATCCTCTATTCCGTCTGATACGTATGACAAAAGTCCTCGAGGTAACAGCGAGATATAATATAGATTCGTGTGTGTGTGGTGTGTGGTGTGTGGTGTGTGGTGTGTGGTGTGTGGTGTGTGGTGGTGGTGGTGGTGGTGTGTGTGTGTGTGTGTGTGTGTGTGAGAGAGAGAGAGAGAGTGATGTATGTGATGTGTGGGGGCGGGGGTGTTTGGGTGGTGGTGAGTGTGTGGCTACGCCGAAGACTCGGCTTTGATTTCTCACATGGGTGCAATCAATGGTGTGTATTCCTGATATCCCCGCAGTGATATTGCTGGAATATGGCTAAAACTGGCGTAAAACTAAACTCACTCACTTTAGTGCAGATTCGGCGGTCACAATGTCTGACTGTGTGTTCTCGAAACCTCGTGGGTCGTTGTGTATACGTCGACTTCCAGCTGCAACTTAGTTCTCCACGGTTAAATAGATCCGTCGTGACATATAGCTGGCTGCTGTGTAACGCCACATCGACTCACTTATCAAAAACCGTAAAACCTGATCGGAAAACTTATCATTGGACCTTTAATGCTGCTACATGACAATATGTGATGTGTAATGCAACCCAATGTCCCAGCACCGCGTAGGCGTCCTGCTGACACAATGTGCGCTCTGTCTATTCAAACATAGTGTCTTAGCTATCAAAATACGAAAACAACTTGGGAATGTTCAAATCCAGCTTAAAGGACGATGATGAGATCTCGAAATTGTGCTTTCTACAACATCTAGACATAATGGAGAATCTTATTCACATACACCAACACGCGCATCGGCGTAAAAAATCAAATGAGGAACAAAATTCCATTCAGGAAGCACACAACAAAGACGCTCAGAAGTCATTTTATGGCTTAATGATCGATGTTCTCTAATCATAGCAAAACATCTTTACTACAAGTCCTCCTGCCCGTCTTGTTCAGAAAAAAACCCCAGCAAATGTGTTCCCTTGTAGCGTTCATTTCAGGCAAAAATGCGGAGTATCCAAAACCAGTCGCTAACTCATGACCTGCGTTTCATGCAGTTTATTCGCACAAGCCTCCCATTATGCAGCAAGCTATTATTTCTCCTTAATCGGCGTTACCGTATGTCAGTTACGCGCTTATAATAGAGAACATGCTTTGGGTGTGGAATTTGCCTTAGTTTCGATCATAAACAAGACATGGTTATCCGTTGCGCTGTAAAATGTAGAATTCGTCGACTTTGTACATTGCAAGTGGATGTAACGTTTTTCTGTATATCAAAAAAATATATGTATATAAAATATGCGTCGTTTCATTAATATTTTTATTGTTTTTTTTCATAACTTATTTCTGGTTTTAGTCGCTCGTGAATTGAATGAAACAGTTTACATTAACAGACTGGTTTTGTTCACGTCCACGTGTGCAGGAACATGCTCCTTTATGTCGATGTTTGTGTGGGCGATGAATGCTATCAGCATTTTATTGATGCGATGTGCCGTAACACCGTTTATTACCATTATCGATGTTTTTCAGTGAATCGATTTCTTTTTCATGTTTATGTATTGGACATATCTTTAAATCCAAATGTCGACATTTCGATTTGATATATATCTTATTTATAACGACTTGCCCGTCCTTTAAAAACATCTTTAGAAATACCTGTTTTCAAAAAGTTAATATTGTGGAGGAAATTACTTTTATTTCAAACTTTTATTTGTTTTGTCAGTGTGAGACTTACAGAGTAAATAGTTACGGCTTACCATCAGGCTAAAACAAATGAGAGCTAAATTTGAACGGTGTTAATATTAATAATAATAAAGAAACTTTCGTAGCTACTTTTGTAACGTATGCTTGTTAAACAAACAATGATACGAGATTTAAGGGAGGTGTTTCAAACCTAATGCAAGTAACAAAGTAATAAAAGCGAAATTGAATCGTGAAGAATTTCCACACTCCCAAAGATTACGGGACATTGTGAAAATTGCTTTTAGGAAATCCTAATTCAGCGACAAACAGATAACATACAATATGCATTAGCCAAAGTCTTAGGTCCTGTATGTCTCTTGCGTTTAAATTTCAAGGGTCATTACGCACTAGACCTCAAGTATTCTCAATTCTATTGACAATACATACTTCAATATCAATGCGATTTCAAAGGTGCAACATCAAAGAGATTTGCTACAGGCACTCGATGCATTATCAAACCATAATCGCAAACTGCTTTGAGAAAATTAAATTCTATTGCATAATGGTATTTTTAGAATTTGCAGAGTCACTGTATGATTTGATGAGGGTGACTACGTTCTTTGATCCCTTAGATATCCTTGTTGAAGACAAAACATGCTGGGCCATAGGGCAATAGGTAACCAGATCACCGCTATACAAGTTGGAATTGACAAATTGGTTTCATGCTTGTTAAAGAAAATACTGACTTTTAAGTCAAAATAATCGCTACATTTTTGCCTTTCCACTACTGTTTATATTTTGATCCTGCATGCTGAATATGTCACTTTTATTATCAAATAACTATCTGTTTTCAAAATCTAAAAATCCCGGTCTGTACGTTTCTTTCAAAACCAAAGCTAAACATTTTTCCTTCGGGCAACGCTGAAGATGTTGTTCAAGTTTGTTTTGCCTTTAGCTTTCCATTAAACCTCGATATAAATAGCCGCTATTTTAAAAACAGATGTTTATGACAAAGGTTTCATTTTAGGTTCGGTATCAAAAGATCTATGAAAGTTATAAAGTCTGGTCTATAGTACGGAACCATCGATGTTTTGCAAAGTTAGTTGTTATGGCGACACAATGCATAATTTTACGTTGACATCCTCCAGATAACATCTCTCGTATCCGATAGATGCAATATTTCGCTTCTTTGTAATTGCGCCCTAATCAGTCTCCCGTTCCCTTTGCTTTAACTCCCAGTTCCTTCAAGCTTCACCCTTAATGCTAAGTACAACTGCATCACTGTTGTCACATCTGTTTCCCATGGTCACTGACGTCGGACCTGGGCATTAGCCATAAGGCATTAGCATTAGCCATTTGACGTGGAAATAGTTTTAAACTACTGGCCTCCGCCAATTATGTACCACTTGTTCACATGCTGTTGTTAATGTTAATCCGCTGTTTGTCACAACATACCATGTATATAAGCTTCTCACTATTTGGTTGTATTCACATTTAGCTTGAAAACGATGTAAGAATCTACGTCGGTCAACGTAATAAACAAGAAGGTATAATCCATAAAGCTGTATGTGTCATATACAGAGATAGTATATTCTCATGAGTCCCCCTACTGTACAATCATGTGACGTATGGTCAGTTGCCCATCCTCCATAACCAGATCAAATATGATAAGAGTTGAGAACCTCTAAAGGAATGACAGACGTTTCAGCATGCTGCGTCGACAGGTTTCTGGCTACTAATCAGCAGGATGAAGACTTATCACAGCACGTGAGAACACTTGAGGCCCATTGGAATTTCTTCGGTGATTTATTAATATAGATTCATCACGGGCTCGCCATTAGTACAACAGACTAAACTTTAGACATAGCTGTAAAAACCCTAACGTACCTTCCCCAGAAGAGTCTTCTCCATCTGGAGACAATGTAAAGGCTTCAGGTTTGATATTTCTGACACGTCTTCGTGTAGAGTACCTCAAGGGTGAGTGAGTGAGTTTAGTTTTATGCCACTATACGAATGCTCCAGCAATATAAAGGCAAGGACACCCAAAATGGGTTTCCTTGTACAGAATCGAACCAGGGCTTTCTGACGTGCAAGCGAACGCTTTAACCACTGGGCTACCACACCGACCCAGTACCACGGGAATGGATGATATCATGTTAATCAGCTTATTGAAGAACTTTGGATATAAAATTTCAAGGATTCAAACGTCCATCATCGTGTTTTCCAACACCCCTGAAACCTCGAGGAGGATTATGGAAATTTCACGGCGTCATTTCTGCTAAGATGGACTGTTTTCTGTTAAACACAAAAGATGTACTCTCTGATCCCTTGGATTGATCCAAGACAATATAATCCATCCATCTTATTCAAACTCAGTTTACACACAAATAGCAAAACAAACATGCATATACCACTGGTTTCTAAAGTTGGTGTGATTCTGCTTTATATCAAAACAAGCAATATTACCGATAACTTTGTATATAAATCAGCGATATAATATGCATTCTGGTGTGTAAATAAACCGCGTTGGTGAAGACAAATAGTCAGGTCAGAAGCACGTACAAATTCAATTTACGTCATATCCGCTGCTCATTTCGTATCCCCGCAACGTTTGATGTTGACGTCACACCCTTCGTTAACCAGTGCAAAGCTTGACGCTCACCTACCTGTATTTAAACCACCTCACGGTGTCAACCTTTGTACTTAGAATTACTGTGTTACTGGGCCTTCCCCGGAGGAATAATATACCCCGTTCCCTACCAAGCACGTTCAATGGCGAAGAAGTTCGAGAAAAAGCTGTTATTCGAAAACCAGCGTAGGAGGTTAGTAAAAGTGATAAATACGCACGGTACAATGTACATGTAATGTCCTCGAATGCTTCAATAGATCTTCCAGGTGTGATTCTATAAGTTTGCTCTTCGTTCGTTTTTTTAACGCATTCGTCTTTTTGTAAAAACTGCGATAACCCCATATTCAAATATTTGTATGTCTTTGGCGGGTCCGACGGAGTCTTTGCGTGTATAATACTGACGATGCGGAGGACAACCCTTTGACTGGGCATATGTTTGTGCTGCGCTATTAACGGGGGGTGTTCAAAATGTAGCCACGTCGCCAAGTCTGCAAGGCCTTGTGTGTGGGACATGATTGATGAATGCGAGAAAACCCGTTTCAAAATATTCACCATACATGATAACCTCGCATGACGTGGAAGAAGTCAAATGATTGACATACCAGCATACCAATACGCCGAGGTGTGTATTGTCTACTTAAGGACATGATAACATGGGTTAACATCGTGATATGCACGTAGCTGAGATTCCGAGTGGTTTACATTTGTAAAAATGTGTGTAATGAGAAAGTAATGTGTAGAAAGGCCATAGAGTGCGTAATATATCATTGCTTTATCTTCCCATAATTGCTAAACATACAAGATCTCATTATTAATTATTCCTCGCGCAGGAAGTAAGGTGTCTATACACACAGGATATAGCGCCCCATGCTTTATCTTATAGTGATTAAGATTTTATGTATGACACGTGTTGTTTATGTTTGTCTCGGGTGTTACCTGTAGTCCACTACATACTAATCATATTCGCTTCATGACATCTGGTGTCACTGAGTTTAAATGATCCATTTCCTATAAATGTCATACTGTCATACTGGTTCTTTTATTTGGTTTTACGTAATTTTGATAGAATTCGCTGCATGTCATTGCGAGAACGTACGTATGATCAACGTCCCTTACATTGTACACACGGTCATTTGACTTTGTTGTGGTTAAAAGACTGGTTCAGCTCCAAAATGCTGCCATGATGGCAAATGCGGAAATAGTATCTGTGAAGAACATCTCTTCACAAAATACTTTTAACTTTTAACGTTTTCCTTATGGACATTTACTGCTACTTTAAATGCTTAACACATAACGTCTCTCTAACACACAACGTCTCTCTAACACACAACGTCTCTCTAACACATAACGTCTCTGTGTATGCTTAGTTTAACCAGCAGATGACGATACATCGTGGCAAGTTCAGACTGCAACATGTGTCCAAGCTATTGTCAACCAAACTATTTCCACCACTTCCTGCTTTACCATTTTCAATCCGTATGTGAACTCATATAAACATATGTCTTCGCCGTAATTCTGTTACATTCTGCCTCAAACTTTAAGATCTTATAGAGATACACTCATAGATTGGAACCCACCTACACAGTGCGACAAGTGAATGATTGTGAAGATATGGGCTAGGTGACTTGTGTCAACAAGCTACGAGAGCGGGAAGAGTCGAAGAACAAGATCTTGTGGCAATCTTTGCAGACTTGGATGATGGAGAAGGTCACACCAAACTTGTAAAACTTGATGCTCGTGATGACGATGCCTTGTTTAGAGTTAGTTATTTACTGACCTATGCCAGATAACTGCAGCATTGCTGAGTGCGGCGTTAAACAACGAATAAACTAAGAAATACGGTTATCAATAATCCACTCCCTAAAACCAATATATAATTCATTCCTTCACATTATGCAAAACACTTGCTCTCTCTCTCTCACTCTCTCTCACTCTCACACACACGCTCACTCTATGCATGTATGTATGTGTGTGTGCGTTCATGCGCGCGCTTGCGTCCTTAGAACTGCCAATATTGAGTAACCAACTTGGATATGAGTGGATGGCTAGACTAACGCTTAGTGTACAAACAATTTAGTTAAAAATAAATAATTCCATTAAAGTTGAAAACAAGCCGCAAAAAGCCTGAGGAAATCTGGACTTGTTTCGGTAACGGTTTTAGTCTTGCAGATGGGACTGGATGGAAAGAATTATATTGTAGTTTATGAACTGAGGAATTTCAAGGTGGTCGGTAAATGGACCAGACAAACCGGTGACTGAAACTATGAGCATCAATCCTTGCCTCCAAGACAAAATAGCACGCAATTAGCCTCGTCACTTGATCCCTATTTTAGTCAGCTCGAGCAAACCCGGATTCTCCAGAGGGCAACAATTATCGTTATGTTCAATGTGCACCATAAATGGTTTAGCGTATGCTGACATGATTTTAAAAAATGACTTAGAAATGCAAAACCTGGACTATAGGCCGGAAGGTACATCTCACAGATCCGTGATGTTTACATCTTAGGTAATGTTCTAAATTCTTAGTTAAATTCTTTATCTGCCATAAAGCTATGTTTTGCTCGTAAGCCACCATTGTCTCGTGATGTCGAGAGGAACATGCTTCTCTGATGTTTATTTCCCCGCTTTATGTCCGTCTGCATAACGTTCTGTCATTTACTGCCTTGTCAAATATTAACTGCCACAGTATGATGGACCGGTCTCTGAACAAGTGCATGGAGGTGATAAATAACTCGTAGTGTTCAAGAAACTACAAGGTTGGCAAGCAGTGTATTTTTGGTTTTTGTAGGCACTTTGTGTACTTATTCTAAGTAGTGTTATTCATGTGATTAGTTATATGAAAACATTGCATCTTTGCAATATTGGATTTAGCGCAAACATGTTATATTCGTATTACTACAGCTTCCTGCTTCAGGTTTATCAACAAAATATAGAACAGCCTTACGAGATATAATATGTCTCTACACATTTGCTATCAGTCTTGCCCCAAGGCTGTACTGAACGCTGAGCTCAAGGATAAGCCCAGATAAGCTGACAATAAGGATCCCTGTCTGTTATTTACTATTTTTAGAAATTATCATTTAAACTATTATTTCTTTGCCTTAGAGTGTTGGGCAAGTCTACTGGGTTATGTGAAGAAGGGGATGAGAAGGTGATAAAGTACCAGAATCTGCCCCGGTGCCCTCACAGGTTAGGGGTGGTACATTTGTAGGTCAGTAAGCGGGAAGGGTGCATGAGGTTGATTTACAGCCACGTGTAGCTGTATTTCATTTTACCATATACAATCATGATATCATTTGGGTTTGAACTCTTGTGTCGATAAACATTAGCAAATCTTTTCAGGGCGAGCCTGGAAAAAAAGATCGGCATTGCCTCTAGCACAAAGTACCGTCAGTAATGGCACAACGTACCATATGATGATATTAAAATGAATACACGGGAGTTACCTGTGGCAGCAATACCGCCACTGAGTGACAATTTCAGAGAGCGATGAAGTTGTGTCAGCTGTAACACTGACAGATATATTCACTTATAGTAGGCTGTGTAGTTCTGTCAGCAGTAGCGCCGATATATGGGCACCTTGAGTAGGCTGTGTAGTTGTGTCAACAATAAAACTGAGAAATAGGCACTCGTAGTAGACCATGTGGTCCTGTCAGCCGATGTAGGCACCTTTAGTAGGAAGTGCAGCAGTAGCAACGACAGATTTAGACGCCTTTAGTTGGCTGTGTAGATATGTCAACCGTGGCTCTAACAGATACATGCATCCTGAGTAGGCTGTGTAGCAGTAGCGCGGACAGTTACTTTCATCTGAGTAGGCTGTGTAGCAGTAGCGCGGACAGATGCAGGCATCTTTAGTAGGCTGTGTAGCAGTAGCGCGGACAGATGCAGGCATCTTTATCAGGTTGTGTAGCAGTAGCGCGGGCAGATGCAGGCGTCTTTAGTAGGTTGTGTAGCAGTTGCGCGGGCAGATACAGGCATCTTGAGTAGGGTGTGTAGTAGT
The DNA here is from genome assembly GCF_037392515.1 of Haliotis asinina. NCBI lineage: Eukaryota > Metazoa > Mollusca > Gastropoda > Lepetellida > Haliotidae > Haliotis > Haliotis asinina. The sequence continues at coordinate 43,584,972 of NC_090286.1, forward strand.
AGCGCGGACAGATAGAGATAACTTTAGTGGGCCGTGTTGTTGTGTCAGTAGTAGCCCTGACAGACATAGCAGGCTGTATAGTTGTGTCATATGTAGCTTTGCGAGATATAGACATCTATAGTAGGCTGTGTACATGTGTCATCAGTAGCAGTGACAGATAGAGACACCTATAATAGACGCTGTAATTGTCCCAGCAGTAGCACAGACAGATGAATGCACTTGCAACACGAATAGTCGTAGTAGCAGCAGCAGCAATAGTAGCAGCAGCAGCAGCAGCAGCAGCAGCAGTAGAAGTAGTAGTAGTAGTAGTAGTAGTAGTAGTAGTAGTAGTAGTAGTAGTAGTAGTAGAAGAAGAAGTGGATGTGAATGCGTCAATGCATCACAGTATCTGTGTCGGGGAGTTAATTCACAAACAAGAAGCAGGAAAAAAATGAAAACACTTACTCTATTAACGTGCACGGCAGAAACAACACTGTGCAATATTGTGTTTATAGACGTTTCCCACTTTGGGTGGTACCATCAGGACATGTTTATATTGCCTAACAATGTGAAACACGGGACGTCAGTCTTTTACATGTTTAGAAACCGTCAACCGGGATCGCCCATGAAGAGTAGGCAAGTGTCTGTGTGTTATTTATCCTGTACCATTACCTCTAACAATTTTGCTGTCGGCTTTAAACAAGCTTTAGCGAAATTAACCGTATCAATCCATTTACCGCAAAGAAGATCAAAGACTTGCGCCAATTTGATTGACACCTCATGAAGCCTCAGTGTATTTGCGAATAGTTTTTCGTTTAAGATTGGCACGAGACGTAAGGGTTTTTCGCCGATATTTATTCAATCAAGGGTATTTACCCCCTGCTCCTCTGCTGTGAGTGTCTATCACGTCGACTTAGGAGACGAAGTCGGTGTAATTGCTTCACTGTGCTTAAAGTAATGATTCCATCATCGTGTAATTTGCGTTTTACGATTATGCTGCATCTTTGCAACGCTGGTGTCTCAGCCTGCATAAAGGGGTCACTTTGTTAGTTGCGGTATCGATTCTAAAGGCTTCGGTACAATGTAGGCTGGTAGTTTGAGTGTTGTGGACGTAATGTAGGACAAGTCGTTACTGTAGACGTTTGGTGCCGTGGCTGAAAGGACGAGACGTTATTGGATTTCGTTCTTTGCTAGGCCCTTCCTGTGAACGGCGCGTTGTTGTTTCACAATTTAAGATTAGGTTTTTGCAGCTACTCTTGCAAACATGAGTGAGTGAGTGAGCAGCCAAATTAGCATCTTAAGATTGCAGAACTGTTCATCAAAAAGACCGCCAGTGAGTGAGTGGGTGAGCGAGCGAGCGAGTGAGTGAGTGGGTGAGTGGGTGAGTTGCTCATTATTTCAGGATGATGAATGAGTAAAGGCAGAATTGATGACGGGTTAATTGTTGACATCACGTGAACACTGACGAATTACCAACCAGAGGTATGACCTCTACAAACTATCTACGATTAAACATTGCAGCTGTACATGTTTCTTTTATCGCATTTCCATGACCCGCATGGGCGGTGGCGTAGTCTAATGGTTAGAGCATCCGCTCGTCTCGATGGACAACAGTGTTCGATTTTCCATATAGGTAACAATGTGTAAAGCCCAGGTCTGGTGTCCCCCGCCGTGATAATACGGGGGATGTTGCTAAAGCGGCTTAAAACTGAAGTCACTCACTCCGTGGCTGCACATTACTAAGGCTGGTATTACCAGCAGGGCAAAGCCTGTTTTGAATTGTAAGAGTCACTTCTCGTACACATATAATGTTTTGCTGGTTTGGGGTTGAACAACGCATTTGATTTATCTTCTTGGTTCAGGAGTCAATGGTGTACAATCGGTGAACACTTGAGCCAAGCGGCAATGTAAGTATTCTACAGCCTTTTTCAAATCCGGGCGGTGGGGTAGCCACGCCGAAGACCTAAGTTCGATTCCCTATGTGGGTACAATGCGTAAGCCCATTCTGGTGTTCCCCGTCGTGGTATTGCTGGAATGTTGCTGAAAACGGTGCCAAACAATACTTACGCATCAAATCCAGTCATAAACGTTAGGTTTCTCAATTCAAACAATAACATAGACATAATGTGTAAATGTGACAAAACAACATAACATACATGATAGAAATAACATCAAAGATACCAGGTTTTCCTGTCATACCCCTTGAATGAAAACAAAAGTACATTATTGTGTTCTCTGCAAGCACGCAGCCAGGGACACCTGATTGTGTAGCCAGTTTTGAGATGATATTAGTAGTGTGCGGAAAGGCCAACTAGCTCATTCCGGGTCAGGTCCCATGCTGTTCTAGGACGTAATGATGTGGGTGGAAGGATCAGAAGAGTGGCTCCTGGCAGTTACGATAGGAAGCTATGTGCAGTAAATATGTCACAAAGGAAAACATACTCTTCATTCACAATGCCCACTTGTGATGAGGAGCATCCCACGCTCAGAAACGTAATTTCCCTTCATTGTTACACACGGTGTGTCGTCAAGGGCATTGTGTGATTGGAACTGTGAGGCATTGTCACAAATTAAGGACCGAAATTGAATGCAATAATTATTTTATAAAATTAGATGATGGCATGAGAGTACCCTTCTTCGGGTAAATGATGCTCTAACTAAATATAACCAATGAAAGAGAGAGAGAGTGAGAATGTTTTTTCAGCAACTTCGGAGCGGCATATAGATTTGCTGGTAACACAACTAAAGGCTTGCCGGAATCCTCCAAATTTAATCTCTAATATTTCAAGCATATGTCAATCTTTATCTTTGCGTGAGTAAACGGCTTTTATTCGTAAATATATACCGTACAATACTTCGGCAATAATTACAGAATATATATAAAAATGTTGTTCTCAGACATTTGAATAATGAATACAATAACCGGTAAATTATTCGATCTGGACCAAATAAACCAATGGTTGATAGCATGAGCGTGAAACAAATAAATCAAGATCACCAGATTCTCATTATCGATCGACCTCCACTGCTGGACAGTCTTTCCTTTTTTCGTTCTTTCTTCTCTCACAAGACCTGATATCCAAAAAAGTCATCAGCCGAACCCTATCCCAAACTGGGTCACGAACCAAATTCATGTGTCCATACGATAACACGGCAACTCCACGGCTGTTAACATGGACGCCCACACCATGGTGATGAGTGACAACTGGCCGATATGCTACTACATATTTAGGACAAAATTAACTTATCACTCTCGACATGTGATCTAACTCCAGGGAAATCAAAAGCAGCACATTCCAGATATGTCATGATCGAATGAAATAGATTTCACAAAGAATGCTTGCTTGCGAGTTACAATTTTACATATGAATTCCCCACGTCGACGTGTGTAAGCGTCTTGACTACACTTGACACAATGCTTAGTGTTTAGCAATAAATCTATCACAAGGGGCAGGAGGTAGCCTAGTGGTTAACGCCAAAGACCCGAGTTCGATTCCACTCATAGGCACATTGCGTAACCTCCACTGCAGGTGTTCAACGATATATTTTTATGGATTTTAGTCTCTGTTCGTGATGACAAAACAGCTCGCGAGTCGGTTTAGTTTTACGCCGCACTCCGCAATACACAATCGAGTCTGGAACAGACAGTCCAGTGATCAACAGCATGACCATCAATCTGCGCAATTTGGAACCGATGACACGTGTCAACCGCGCCACAGAGCCTGACCATCCGATCCCGATCCCATGGTAAGCATCGGTTGCTTAAGGCCTATTCTACCCCGGACCTTCACGGGTCGACATAACAACTAATCGGTTGTATATTGGTTTGCTGATCTGACCTATAATTCGTTTGTTCTATAAGATAATGAACCATCATTATAAGGTGGTCGTTAAAATCATAATGAGTGAGTGATTGAGTGACTTTTACGTCGCTTTCAGCAATATTCCCGCAATATCAGGGCGATTGACACCAGGAAAAGACTTCACACATTGCTCTCATGTGGGGAATCGAACTCGGGTTTTCCGGCCTGACGAGCGAACGCTTTAAAACAATAACGCTACCATGCCGACCCCAAAAACCGATGCATCGGAGGGACAACCACAGGCACGATCGATTCGGTCTAATAGTTCATGTGTCCGTAAGACGGAAGTCTTTCTCAATCAGTCTTTAGTGTTTAATATTAATTATTAATATTTGTCCTTTTTGAGTTGGGATATTGATGAGGGATATAAAACAAGCACACAACCACAAACAACAAATAAATGATATTGTTTCTAAAGTTAGTTTGGTCTTATGTGAGTGACGGTAAATTCAGAGCCCACTTTCAAAAACAATCTTAGCGCTACAACCACGCTAAGGTTGTAAGAGTAAGTGAATTGCGGTCAACTTTGCGCTTAGTTTGCTAAACATGCTAAACGTGATCCAACTATGGATTCGAACCCATTCAAGTGAGTGAGTTTATGTTTACCTCGCCCAAAGCAATATATCACGGCGGGGAGCACCAGAAATGGATTCCACACATTGTATCCATGAAGGGAATCGAACTGTGACAAGCGAACGCTTGAACTACTCATCTAAACCGCCACCCCGAACCCATTGAAAGGCAACCTAATTAATATGGCCACACTGTATTATTACCCGTTGGTGAGAAAGTCACTTTGTCGTTTCACTTAACCTTATATCAGTATGCCCCGTCCTGCGGTCATCCGCTTGTCGCCGGCAACAGAAACAGTGCGAACTGAACCTTCCAACAGGGCACACTTTCCCACCAACTATCAAGGCTTCTCGCCACAGGAAGAACACTTATCATTCTCTGTGGTATCAGAGTAGAAAACAATAACATGTTCAAACAACTAGTGATGGATTAATGGGCCCAAATCACACTCGGGGTAACTTATTACATCAGTGTAAAATGCCCGAGATTGGATCGAGGTTCAAAGGCGCTGGAGACTTTGTTAGTTTAATAATCTACTTGCCATTTATCAAATAGTTAAAATGTTTTCTCAAGAAGGAGTATTACATTCCGACGAGGCAATACCCTAAGCGTATAATCCACGTGGTCCCTGTAGTGGTAGGTGTTCCGATTAGCCCTGTCGGTTTAGTTTTATGACTTTGACGTTCAGACATTCGAGATATATCGTGTTAGAGATTCTCTGAAGGAGGCTGGGATCACGTGACTTATGTCTGTGGGAAATGCAATGCGATGTTGGAATGTAGTTAACATAATTCAGTTATTTAAATTGTAAACCGAAGCCAATAACAGTTCTTAAAGTATGGTGGCAAGAAGAGATGGTGGCGAATGGTTTCATGCAATTTTGTTGTGTTGAATTAGATCCTGGATCCTGGATCCTAAATTAACTGACACATTTCAAAATATGTATGTATGTATGTTTGACGGGTTTAAACGTTCAGGTTTCTTGAATGCAGTGTTCTTTATGATGCATCAGCTGATACAACCGTTGTGGCCGTTATGTGAATCATATTTATCTGACAAAGACTGGTGGAAAGCCGTGCAGTTGAATCAAGACCTCATACACTCACTCACTCACTCACTCACTCACTCACTCACTCACTCACTCACTCACTCACTCTTCCGTTCCATTTGCAAGTTTTAAGCTGAACATTTCTGTGATCTCCAGATGATATTAAAGGCCGCTGTTCGAATCATATACACCTCTGCCGAAAAGCGGTGTAGGGCACTGAAGCTGAATCCACTCACTCACTCACAGTTCGGTTCCGTCTGGAAGTTTTTTTAAGCTGAACCTGTTTGTAATGTCCAGATAGTAACGTATTTTTTGCAACACTAATGTGTTTTCACTAAGAACAAGGTCTTTCTTAATCACATCTTAGAAAATAGACTAAATCAGAAAGTTTAGACAGTATTCTACGTGCTTTGTACTATTTGACATCATACAAGAGAAAACCAGGAACACATAGTCGATATATATATATATATATATAATAAACTGAAACATTAATTTGTTCTAAAACTTTCAAATTTAAGAAATTATAGACAATGTGTTCATCAAACTTGGATCATTTTCAGACGTTTTATTCTTCCTCATGTAATTCCAGGAAGTGACATGCTTGACTTGCACCGATCATTCTATCAATGTCCCATAATTAAATTTGACTTATATAAGGGATTAAGACATAGTATTTTGAATATGCCAAAACAGTTTCCTTCAACACGTTGTGAAAGAAAACACGTGGATGACAATCAAATTGATTCATTAATAATGAAATTTTCATCGTGCAATATCGAGATAAAAACCTTTGGATGCCAATCTTGGGGCATTTATGGCATCGTCCCTTGATCAGCCGATCAATCACGCTTTATGTAATTAAAGGTTGATTCATACCTCAGTCGATATCATTGATTGTTTGCAGAACCGTGCTTCCTGGTGTTCTATGTCGGTTGCAATCTGTCCATAAAAGTTTACAAGACGAGAAGTTTACCACGGTCACGACACTGTACCAGAATCTTCAGCTGAGGAGTGTACGTATGATCATCCATAAGTGAATGGTGTTTTACGCTGCAGCAACGGTAAAGAACTGTGTTTGCAGACACCGATTTCAGCGATTTCTGAGAAGGTACTAATCCACAAGTTGGCCGAGGTTTCTAGCACAGAGGTTTCTTGGTTAAATCACGGTATTTGAAAATTAAATAATTTTGGCAATACCGTTTATTATGACACAGTTCCGCCATTCTACAGGGAAGAGAAGACAGCATCTGCGCGTACAGTTGCTCGTCTCGTCTATGCAATACGCTGACAAGCAATGAGAACACATACTCCACGTCACTTGGAACGGATAAGAGGGAAACCATACGGCGAGAATGTTGTGTATGATTATTTGTAAATATCATATTAAGAATCGAGTATGCAGTTTGGACGTTCAATAGCGTATCTCGCAATCAGAAATACTCATGGACGCTTGGAGAAATACCTAAGAAACATAGTGTATCTTCAATCCTTCCGTCATTGTCGAGTAAAGAGTCACGAAGACACAATTCTGATAAGGATCTGTGACAAATAACGGCTGAAGTTTATCGTGACGATCTTTATCACTAGACTGTATGAGCTAACAGCACGAACCATATACATTTCTGGTGTATATTTCATGTATATGAATATATCGCGGAAACCACCTGGATTTGCCATAAAATCATATTTGTCAAGCAAAAATAGAACAGGATAGTAAATGTAACATAACCGATTCTTGCCAGCACTACAAATGTCACAATCCTAATTTATTATATCCTGTTTACAAACATTTCTAATGTCCTTTTTGGAATATATTGTTCCTGGCAGCCTCGTAATAACTGCATGTACAACCGGCATTATGTCCACCGAGATAGCACGCAGAGGTACACATGGAACAGTGTAATCTGTTTACTCGCTGTTGATGACCGAATCTGTCCCAAATAAATGTTTAAACAATTTCTGAAACAAAAGGTATATTGTTCAATGTCATGTAAAATTAACTATAAAACACAGGAATATGGGGATATGAAAATACGAGGTAATAAAAAACTCACTCCATTGTCACTGTAATTGTCCATATTCATAAACATATTAATGCCTATTAGAAATAGACATATTAATTATCCATATGCATTAGAAATATTAATTATTGCACATTAACATCATGTCGAAGTTCGATTATTGACGATGCAGTGGAAATTAACATTTTCACATATAAACCAATACTTTGACTGTCCCCTATGAATACATCCATCGACTGTGTGTTGGGATTTTAAAACATCCTGTATTTTCAATAAACAATTCATGTAGTGTGCCTTGAAATGCACAATACTAATTGTTTATTCCTAATGCAGGGTGTTACCATCCCAAACGCACATGGGTTATATCAAGATCCGGTAATGTCATCCGTAAAATCTATTACAAACATTGACTCAACATTTCAAGTATTCCTGGAATGTGCCCATTAATGCTTGTTAAGTACGAAGGTAGGTCGACCTGTGATAACAGTGAGTGTAGCTCCAAATGAACTGTTTCTTAGATAGTGGCGTTACTCCATAACAGCAAAATACCACTTGTCGCCACCCGCTGGAGTAATTGCCCTTTATCAAAGGGAAGCTACTCTAAACCAACTCCACAAGAATCCTGATTGTGTTGTCATCGTCGAGTCAAGACGTTAAGATGTTCACAGTAGGACGTTTACAACAAAATCAGCTGAATCAAAGTAACAATTCCAAAAATATTTCGGGTAAATCCAACAATTTATCGTTAGTGAAACGTCCGAGCGCTGCAAAGTAAGGGGCTTGTGCGAACTGATTCGCACTTATTAATATAAACACGAAGTCTCAGATGCCTCCCAGGTAGATACTGTGTCTTCTAATGTTTCGAAAATTCCATTAGTTTCTCCGCTCCGTTTTAACTCGATCAACGGTTAAGGGCGATTGATGATTGTTTGTAAAAACTGAAAGTAGTGAGTGATTGTGTTTAGTTTTCTACGCTACGCTCAGCAGTATTCCAGATGTATGGCTGCAGTCTGGACCAGACAGTCCTGTGACCAACAGCATGAACATCGATATACGCAACTGGAATAAGATGACATGTGTCGAAGAAGTCTGCGAGCCAGACCACCCGATCCCGTTATTCGCCTCGTACGATAACCATGGGTTACTGAAGATCAATTCTAACCCGGATCTTCACGGGTCCTGAGAGAAGTACCTTACTGATCGTCGAAGTTTGCATTTTAATCTGTGATAACCCAGTTGGTTTTATCCTGCCAGGAAACGTACTCATTATGTGATAAAACGAAGAATTCCGTGAAATACACGTATTTTAAAAATGTACCTGACAAATGGCACACACAAACGAGCGCGCAAGCACACATCAAAGGGGTGTATACTCTGTCTAAAATCAAAAATGTGAGTGAGTATGGTTTTACACCGCCTTCATGGCGGAGGACACCTGTAATGGGTTCTACACATTGTACTCATGTCGTAATCGAACCCGAACCTTCAGTGTGACGAGCTAACGTTGTAACCGGTTGGTTAACCTACCACCCCAGTTTCAATGTGAGGTTAAACATGCTTATCGTGGTGCTGCTTTGGCTTTGCATTGTACACAAGGAACAGACGCCACGATGTGTATCTTTTACAGTACATGAATTATACACAATTGTCTCTTAAAAACCAGATTTAGATGTATTCATCTGGAAGCGGTGTCTACACACCTGATAACCTTTTTGCAACATTTTCGGAGCAGTCGAAGTCAGCATCTTTCTCGAGATGTTATGGTTCTCATATCAATGGTTCGGAAGTGACTTTGGCAGTTATAAAACATGCATAAATCACGTAACGCTGACTGCAAGAAGTTTATAATCTTTTCTGGTGAAAATAATCCATGCAAAGTTTCTGTTCTTTGGGCCAGTCGCTCTGATGAAGACGGAAACAGACGGACAACTAAAACAAGTGACTGTTTAAAAGGAATTCCTTGTTCTTGAATTACTTTGAGACACAGTTGGTTTATGGCGTCCTGAATAAGACATCTGGACAGATGGTTTGGGCAACCTAAGGTGCATCCCGCTTTCTGTACGTTATGTTTCAAAAGAATTTTAAACATGTGTTGCCACTACATGCGATGTCGTAAGTAAGATGGGTAGGCGAGTGAGTACTGTGCCCACTCGCCACATCGATGATCGAGTCCAAATACAGACTTAGTACTGGTAGAGCAGGTATACATGCACTTCATGACAAGAGTGTTTGGGAGCACTTTACATTTGTATCAGACATATAAATATGCCAGTAAATTGGCTACGTGCGCGCCTGTGTTTCACATTGCTTTGAAACATCAGTAACCCATTTTCAGACATGCTAACCTTATAGACGTATAAATATTATACAACCTAACCACTATGCTACATAACTGTAAAAATATTAACAACGTTTCCTGACACATGCTCATTGTTCCCCTAAAAGCACTTTTGAATTGTTCTTAAAGAAATTAACTTGCTCAAGTAACAGTATATAATATCGTTTTCAATCACATCTTGAAAGCTCTTATCCTATCAGCTCAAAAAAACTTTTATAGAAGTTGTTTTAAATGCGTTGTTTCGTCACGCTGAATGTCCGCGTTACGCCCTGGGTTGCAATTGACCACATATATGTATGCATGACGTTCGCTCATCGAATGCCCGTGTTTGAATCCCATGGTAGCTGCAGTGCTTAATGTTGCTCTGCCCTGATACCGTACCCATGAAAGTCCGGGTTAGAACTGGTCTCCAGCAACCGACGCTCGTTAGAGATAGCGTGGTCAGGCTCGCTGTGTTGGCTGACACATGCCATCGTATCCCCATTGTGTTGATTGATGTTCATGCTGTTGATCACTGGATAGTTTGTTCCAGAGGCGATTATTTACAAACCGCCGCCGTATAACTGCAACATTGCTGAGAGCGACGTTTAAAAACAGCCTCAATGTTCCTAAAAACTTGCCAAAAGTACCAACCAAACATTCTCTCTTTCAATTGGTTATATTCACTAAAACGTCTCTTAAAACTGATCCTAACCGGACTTCCTTGTTTCTTACAGAGTAAGACCCTAATCTCGCAAAATATTGATTTGCGACATGGATTTTGACAATCCCGTCTACTTCACTTTGTGATAACCACGATACTGATGTGTCTGGGATGGTGTCTACCAAGTGCAAGAATACAATGTCCGGTATACAGATGTTACACACATGCATGTGATCATTATTCAAACAATGAGTCAATGTTAATAAATTGTGACACATACCAGGTCTGTGAGTGAACATTTCGTGGGTGATCTCTGATAACGAAATATTCTGTTGTCGAAAATTTCATGAGTGGCTTTTAGCCGCAGCGATAGATAATATATGTTTATTATTATTCAAATATAACGAGCAGGATGCATCATCGCAACACGCTGAGATCCGTACACGTACGGCTACAAAGGCTTTGTTTCATGCAGCACTCAGCACTTTTTCACTTAAATGACGGCTGTCTGAAAATGATCAAGGCAGGGAAATACAATCCAGTGACAGCCAATATGAACATCCATGTACTGTTTGGTGGGACTATAACATGCATCAACAGGGAGTATTTTCGACAAGCAGTGGTTGCTCAAGGTCCATTCTAAGCCCTATGTTCACGAGTCTTCAGAAAACTAAAGGCCCTTTCCAACCTGGATGTTCACGGGTCTTTAAGAAGTTACAGGCCCATTCTAACCCGAAGGAGTTCTATCAGCTACTACATCGACTACTGATGTATCTCATGCCTGTGTGGGATAGTGGGGTACATTGTGTGCTGTCCATTTAATTTGAGAGTGATGTATTTTGGGGATAGAATAATGAGGAAAACGACGTAAAACCACACTCATTGACTCAATGAAATGAAATTCATCATTATGTTAATGCGCACGCACGCACGCACGCACTCACACACACACTCTTACACATACCCCCCTCCCCCCGTCCGCACCCTCCACGCACTCATCTCCACACACTCACACACAACACATATTTTTTCGAATACTCACGTTCATATGTGTGCATGTGCGTGTCAGTACGTTAGGATTTATTGACATATGTGTCAAGTTTGACTTCCCCTGTAGATATCGCTTTTGAAACTATGTCTCAATGTGAGGATTAGAATCGAACCCGTGCGCAATGCTTCAACCAGTCGGTTATCTTACAGCGGAATATAAACCACGCAAGCTCAAGAAAGTTGAAGTACACATTCCGCGCTGCAAACACAATTCGACTCTAAATGCCCATTGTTATCACGGGAAGCCAACGCCACAACAGGTATGCTCACCGTCGCCCAGGTATGCGGAGGGGTAACTTGTGAGCCGTGGCAAGAATGGCGTGTACCCAGAGCACACGGAGACGCCTCTAGCCCAAGCACAGCTGGTTTCGTTTTAACACCAATCTTACAAAGGTCATACACTTCATTATACCATCAACCTTGAAAAGCCACTTACTATTTCAAAAGTTGCAAAACCTTTTTATCATCCAACCTTTGATGTTTTTTCCGATTTATCCTTTTCGGGACAAGTGTGAAAATCTAAGGTTACGGTTTACAGCACCGACAATAACATACAAAACAAATTTGTCGCCAAAACACACATGCCGCTAATCCGTTGTAACTATCATCTATTGTTTCCTCTCGTTCATGATCGGTATTATTTTGAATATTCCTGTAAATAAGTGCATCGATTGTGCCGTCCCTTTTATGTTTCATTCTTCTTTCTTCATTTTAGTTGACACCATGCTATAGATGCAGCTTAGCATATGTGAAAATGTAATTTAAATATATTCATAATGTATCTCAAAGTGAAATTAGTGAGCAGTGAGTGATGCTTGATTGGGTTTCGTAAATGGTATTTTTGCGCATTTCAATTTATTATTGTTCTTGAGACAACGTGATCACGAGGAAAACATGGGGTTGTGCTACCTGACAGTGTTGAACGTTTAGATATAGTTCACATACTACACCTTTCGTTCAGATCCAGTAAAAGTATCCTGCCCTCCCCCATACCATCTATCACAAACATTCAAAACAACCACCTCTACTGGGTTCGCCTCGAGTAGATACTCGCATATTTTATTCACAGCGATTATTTTCAGAAATAACTGCTTAGTCCGGGGGGCAAGATACCCACGGTCCTTTTCACAATGACATAAATGTTTTCAGGGCTTTTCACAAAACACCATTATTACACCAAGAACTGAACAGCGGATGGGTGGAGCAGGGACAGGCGAAGCAGTAATCGCCACAGTACCGCCTCGGGGTAGCTGCCATCCCACCAGGGAAGGTAAATGTTATGAGAAGAGAGTAGATTAGAAGAGGCGGTGGTTTGTAGCAGAGAAGCACTCACGAGAAGGCTCTGCTAATGTGCAACTTTGTCACAACTGGTCGGTCAGTATACTCAGTAGGGGCGGGTCCAAATGTGGAACGTGTCATACCAGTCTGTAACACAATGATAATGGCAGACACTTCTCCGAAAGGGCATCTTGTTCATGCCAGTCATCGGTGACGATTTCTGAAGTTTATTCCTTATGAGAAACTTTCAGTCACAATTCAGTAAACCACTGTTGATGGTAGAAACTTTTCACGTTAAACTATGTGCACATTATTTGGCACATCAACCAGAAATAGTGTTGATAATAGCAACTAGATTCTCAATTGTGTCACATCCGCTGTAAAGCAGTGTATATGGTAAAAACTTCGAATAATGTGCCACTTTGTGACATCATCTAATAACGCAGCAAAGATGGTAGAGACTTCCTATAATATGCAACTGTGTGACATAAGCCAGTAACGCAGTACAGATGGTAGAGACTTCCTATGATGTGCAACTGTGTGACATCATCAAATAACGCAGTACAGATGGTAGAGACTTCCTATGATGTGCAACTGTGCGACATCATCAAATAACGCAGTACAGATGGTAGAGACTTCCTATGATGTGCAACTGTGTGACATCATCAAATAACGCAGTACAGATGGTAGAGACTTCCTGTAATGTGCAACTGTGTGACATCATCAAATAACGCAGTACAAATGGTAGAGACTTCCTATGATGTGCAACTGTGTGACATCATCAAATAACGCAGTACAAATGGTAGAGACTTCCTATGATGTGCAACTGTGTGACATCATCAAATAACGCAGTACAGATGGTAGAGACTTCCTATGATGTGCAACTGTGTGACATCATCAAATAACGCAGTACAGATGGTAGAGACTTCCTATGATGTGCAACTGTGTGACATCATCAAATAACGCAGTACAGATGGTAGAGACTTCCTATAATATGCAACTGTGTGACATCATCAAATAACGCAGGACAGATGGTAGAGACTTCCTGTAATGTGCAACTGTGTGACATCATCAAATAACGCAGTACAGATGGTAGAGACTTCCTGTAATGTACAACTGTGTGACATCATCAAATAACGCAGTACAGATGGTAGAGACTTCCTGTAATGTGCAACTGTGTGACATCATCAAATAACGCAGGACAGATGGTAGAGACTTCCTGTAATGTACAACTGTGTGACATCATCAAATAACGCAGGACAGATGGTAGAGACTTCCTGTAATGTGCAACTGTGTGACATCATCAAATAACGCAGGACAGATGGTAGAGACTTCCTATGATGTGCAACTGTGTGACATCATCAAATAACGCAGGACAGATGGTAGAGACTTCCTATGATGTGCAACTGTGTGACATCATCAAATAACGCAGGACAGATGGCAGAGACTTCCTATGATGTGCAACTGTGTGACATCATCAAATAACGCAGGACAGATGGCAGAGACTTCCTATAATGCACAACTGTGTGACATCATCAAATAACGCAGGACAGATGGCAGAGACTTCCTATAATATGCAACTGTGTGACATCATCAAATAACGCAGGACAGATGGTAGAGACTTCCTGTAATGTGCAACTGTGTGACATCATCAAATAACGCAGGACAGATGGTAGAGACTTCCTGTAATGTACAACTGTGTGACATCATCAAATAACGCAGTACAAATGGTAGAGACTTCCTATAATGTGCAACTGTGTGACATCATCAAACAACGCAGGACAGATGGTAGAGACTTCCTGTAATGTGCAACTGTGTGACATCATCAAATAACGCAGGACAGATGGTAGAGACTTCCTATAATATGCAACTGTGTGACATCATCAAATAACGCAGTACAGATGGCAGAGACTTCCTATAATATGCAACTGTGTGACATCATCAAATAACGCAGTACAGATGGTAGAGACTTCCTATAATATGCAACTGTGTGACATCATCAAATAACGCAGGACAAATGGTAGAGACTTCCTGTAATGTGCAACTGTGTGACATCATCAAATAACGCAGTACAGATGGTAGAGACTTCCTGTAATGTACAACTGTGTGACATCATCAAATAACGCAGTACAGATGGTAGAGACTTCCTGTAATGTGCAACTGTGTGACATCATCAAATAACGCAGTACAGATGGTAGAGACTTCCTGTAATGTACAACTGTGTGACATCATCAAATAACGCAGTACAGATGGTAGAGACTTCCTGTAATGTGCAACTGTGTGACATCATCAAATAACGCAGGACAGATGGTAGAGACTTCCTATGATGTGCAACTGTGTGACATCATCAAATAACGCAGGACAGATGGTAGAGACTTCCTATGATGTGCAACTGTGTGACATCATCAAATAACACAGGACAGATGGCAGAGACTTCCTATGATGTGCAACTGTGTGACATCATCAAATAACGCAGGACAGATGGCAGAGACTTCCTATAATGCACAACTGTGTGACATCATCAAATAACGCAGGACAGATGGCAGAGACTTCCTATAATATGCAACTGTGTGACATCATCAAATAACGCAGGACAGATGGTAGAGACTTCCTGTAATGTGCAACTGTGTGACATCATCAAATAACGCAGGACAGATGGTAGAGACTTCCTGTAATGTACAACTGTGTGACATCATCAAATAACGCAGTACAAATGGTAGAGACTTCCTATAATGTGCAACTGTGTGACATCATCAAATAACGCAGGACAGATGGTAGAGACTTCCTGTAATGTGCAACTGTGTGACATCATCAAATAACGCAGGACAGATGGTAGAGACTTCCTATAATATGCAACTGTGTGACATCATCAAATAACGCAGTACAGATGGCAGACACTTCCTATAATATGCAACTGTGTGACATCATCAAATAACGCAGGACAGATGGTAGAGACTTCCTGTAATGTACAACTGTGTGACATCATCAAATAACGCAGTACAGATGGTAGAGACTTCCTATAACATGCAACTGTGTGACATCATCAAATAACGCAGTACAGATGGTAGAGACTTCCTGTAATGTGCAACTGTGTGCCATCATCAAATAACGCAGTACAAATGGTAGAGACTTCCTATAATATGCAACTGTGTGACATCATCAAACAACGCAGTACAGATGGTAGAGACTTCCTGTAATGTACAACTGTGTGACATCATCAAATAACGCAGGACAGATGGTAGAGACTTCCTGTAATGTACAACTGTGTGACATCATCAAATAACGCAGTACAGATGGTAGAGACTTCCTATAATATGCAACTGTGTGACATCATCAAATAACGCAGGACAGATGGTAGAGACTTCCTGTAATGTGCAACTGTGTGACATCATCAAATAATGCAGTACAAATGGTAGAGACTTCGTATAATATGCAACTGTGTGACATCATCAAATAACGCAGGACAGATGGTAGAGACTTCCTATAATGTACAACTGTGTGACATCATCAAATAACGCAGTACAGATGGTAGAGACTTCCTGTAAATATACAACTGTGTGACATCATCAAATAACGCAGTACAGATGGTAGAGACTTCCTGTAATGTGCAACTGTGTGACATCATCAAATAACGCAGTACAGATGGTAGAGACTTCCTATGATGTGCAACTGTGTGACATCATCAAATAACGCAGTACAGATGGTAGAGACTTCCTATGATGTGCAACTGTGTGACATCATCAAATAACGCAGTACAGATGGTAGAGACTTCCTGTAATATGCAACTGTGTGACATCATCAAATAACGCAGGACAGATGGTAGAGACTTCCTGTAATGTGCAACTGTGTGACATCATCAAATAACGCAGTACAGATGGTAGAGACTTCCTGTAATGTGCAACTGTGTGACATCATCAAATAACGCAGGACAGATGGTAGAGACTTCCTATAATATGCAACTGTGTGACATCATCAAATAACGCAGGACAGATGGTAGAGACTTCCTGTAATGTGCAACTGTGTGACATCATCAAATAACGCAGGACAGATGGTAGAGACTTCCTGTAATGTACAACTGTGTGACATCATCAAATAACGCAGTACAAATGGTAGAGACTTCCTATGATGTGCAACTGTGTGACATCATCAAATAACGCAGGACAGATGGTAGAGACTTCCTATGATGTGCAACTGTGTGACATCATCAAATAACGCAGTACAGATGGCAGAGACTTCCTATAATGTACAACTATGTGACATCATCAAATAACGCAGTACAGATGGCAGAGACTTCCTATAATATGCAACTGTGTGACATCATCAAATAACGCAGGACAGATGGTAGAGACTTCCTGTAATGTGCAACTGTGTGACATCATCAAGTAACGCAGGACAGATGGCAGAGACTTCCTATAGTGCACAACTGTGTGACATCATCAAATAACGCAGGACAGATGGTAGAGACTTCCTATAATATGCAACTGTGTGACATCATCAAATAACGCAGTACAAATGGTAGAGACTTCCTGTAATGTGCAACTGTGTGACATCATCAAATAACGCAGGACAGATGGTAGAGACTTCCTATAATATGCAACTGTGTGACATCATCAAATAACGCAGGACAGATGGTAGAGACTTCCTGTAATGTGCAACTGTGTGACATCATCAAATAACGCAGGACAGATGGCAGAGACTTCCTGTAATGTGCAACTGTGTGACATCATCAAATAACGCAGTACAGATGGTAGAGACTTCCTATGATGTGCAACTGTGTGACATCATCAAATAACGCAGGACAGATGGTAGAGACTTCCTATGATGTGCAACTGTGTGACATCATCAAATAACGCAGGACAGATGGCAGAGACTTCCTATAATGTACAACTGTGTGACATCATCAAATAACGCAGTACAGATGGCAGAGACTTCCTATAATATGCAGCTGTGTGACATCATCAAATAACGCAGGACAGATGGTAGAGACTTCCTGTAATGTGCAACTGTGTGACATCATCAAATAACGCAGTACAGATGGTAGAGACTTCCTATGATGTGCATCTGTGTGACATCATCAAATAACGCAGTACAGATGGTGGAGACTTCCTGTAATGTGCAACTGTGTGACATCATCAAATAACGCAGTACAGATGGCAGAGACTTCCTATAATGCACAACTGTGTGACATCATCAAATAACGCAGGACAAATGGTAGAGACTTCCTATAATGTGCATCTGTGTGACATCATCAAATAACGCAGTACAAATGGTAGAGACTTCCTATGATGTGCAACTGTGTGACATCATCAAATAACGCAGTACAAATGGTAGAGACTTCCTATAATGTACAACTGTGTGACATCATCAAATAACGCAGTACAAATGGTAGAGACTTCCTATAATGTGCATCTGTGTGACATCATCAAATAACGCAGTACAAATGGTAGAGACTTCCTATAATATGCAACTGTGTGACATCATCAAATAACGCAGGACAGATGGTAGAGACTTCCTGTAATGTGCAACTGTGTGACATCATCAAATAACGCAGGACAGATGGTAGAGACTTCCTGTAATGTACAACTGTGTGACATCATCAAATAACGCAGGACAGATGGTAGAGACTTCCTGTAATATGCAACTGTGTGACATCATCAAATAACGCAGTACAGATGGCAGAGACTTCCTATGATGTACAACTGTGTGACATCATCAAATAACGCAGGACAGATGGTAGAGACTTCCTATAATATGCAACTGTGTGACATCATCAAATAACGCAGGACAGATGGTAGAGACTTCCTGTAATGTACAACTGTGTGACATCATCAAATAACGCAGTACAGATGGTAGAGACTTCTTGTAATGTGCAACTGTGTGACATCATCAAATAACGCAGTACAGATGGTAGAGACTTCCTGTAATGTGCAACTGTGTGACATCATCAAATAACGCAGTACAGATGGTAGAGACTTCCTATGATGTGCATCTGTGTGACATCATCAAATAACGCAGTACAGATGGTGGAGACTTCCTGTAATGTGCAACTGTGTGACATCATCAAATAACGCAGTACAGATGGCAGAGACTTCCTATAATGCACAACTGTGTGACATCATCAAATAACGCAGGACAAATGGTAGAGACTTCCTATAATGTGCATCTGTGTGACATCATCAAATAACGCAGTACAAATGGTAGAGACTTCCTATGATGTGCAACTGTGTGACATCATCAAATAACGCAGTACAAATGGTAGAGACTTCCTATAATGTACAACTGTGTGACATCATCAAATAACGCAGTACAAATGGTAGAGACTTCCTATAATGTGCATCTGTGTGACATCATCAAATAACGCAGTACAAATGGTAGAGACTTCCTATAATATGCAACTGTGTGACATCATCAAATAACGCAGGACAGATGGTAGAGACTTCCTGTAATGTGCAACTGTGTGACATCATCAAATAACGCAGGACAGATGGTAGAGACTTCCTGTAATGTACAACTGTGTGACATCATCAAATAACGCAGGACAGATGGTAGAGACTTCCTGTAATATGCAACTGTGTGACATCATCAAATAACGCAGTACAGATGGCAGAGACTTCCTATGATGTACAACTGTGTGACATCATCAAATAACGCAGGACAGATGGTAGAGACTTCCTATAATATGCAACTGTGTGACATCATCAAATAACGCAGGACAGATGGTAGAGACTTCCTGTAATGTACAACTGTGTGACATCATCAAATAACGCAGTACAGATGGTAGAGACTTCTTGTAATGTGCAACTGTGTGACATCATCAAATAACGCAGTACAGATGGTAGAGACTTCCTGTAATGTGCAACTGTGTGACATCATCAAATAACGCAGTACAAATGGTAGAGACTTCCTATAATGTGCATCTGTGTGACATCATCAAATAACGCAGTACAAATGGTAGAGACTTCCTATAATGTGCAACTGTGTGACATCATCAAATAACGCAGTACAAATGGTAGAGACTTCCTATAATATGCAACTGTGTGACATAAGCCAGTAACGCAGTACAGATGGTAGAGACTTCCTGTAATGTGCAACTGTGTGACATCAGCCAATAACACATTGTAGATGGTAGAGGCTTCATATATTTTGCAACTGTGATTTCCCACATATGTTCAATATGTGACGCCCTAACCGCTATATTGAAATATTGCTAAAAACGTCATAAAACCATACTCACTCACTACCACCACTGACGCTTTATCAAACCCATTATCAATGTTCTTCATAGACAGAGAGTATACATGTATGTCAGCTTTCTTTCGATGGGTAAATGACATTAGTAATTTTGTCGGGAAAATATCTGTTATCTCTTCTATCTTTCGCAAACTCAACACATAAACAAGACATTATGCTGTTCGAGGAGACGATTAATACACTTTCGGACCGTCATAACAAACCCGGATAATACAGACCTGTTGTTTTGCACGCCTACACAGTTCCAGGGTGCATAATGTCCTGATCAATTAGTATATCGTCTTCACGTGTTGACAACGTCTCTGGCAAAGGGTATTGCCCTGCCGTGGGCTATGGTTAGGATGTGCTAACTGACAAACAGGATAACATTCAGCAAGCGTGGCAACAGCACACCGAGGTCTTTTAAACGAATATAGCTTGTCCGAAATACATGATATTCAATTTTGTTTACTGTGTACAGTCCCGTGGGAAGGGAAGGATAGTGAGGCGTTGGGTAGCCATGCTTGTCGTTAACGCCACTTAATCTCGTACACTGTTGAATGATTTCTTGGTAGAGGATGAAACGTGACATGTTGTCATTGAGCTGGCAGCTTTAGAATAACATGTTACTCAGCACATGAAAGAAATGGTGATTTACAAAAACAAAACAAAACAAAAGAAAACAAAACTAGCTAACAAACCAACCAACCAAACACAAATTTATTTATTTCACATTTCCTAATTTGTAAATGTATTGTAAATCTCATATTTCCAAAAATTGTAAATGTCTTGTAAACCTCAAGCTTGAAAATGTGGACTTTTTTCCAGAACAGGAGGCGTGCATGTCTTACTGCCAGGCCTCAAAGAAGCATATACAGAAAGGTTGCCTAAACTGGGTAATGTCCAAAGTATTTAGAACAACTTTCCGTTTTACGTTACCCGTGAACATATATACATGTGTATTATAATGATGAGCATTATGTTATGAAATTCCAATATTTGTTTATTTACATCATTTAGGCATACAAACCAAAGTGCCAAACATATTATTCTATATTGGTGTGAAATCTGCACCGAAGGCAACCTCAAGCGCGTCATTCCTGCTAAATTTATATTGATATCAAGACCATGCGCATGTCAACCTCCGTGAAATAACTGTGATAACAGGTATTTGCGAAAAGGCGAGTCTATGCTGCCAAATCGGTGAACAAACTGTGTCCTTATTCATACAACACTTAATGCTTTTGAGAAACAAATGTGTACATAATGATTTAAAATGTATGTACAGCTTGTTCAGCTTGACCTGAGTTACTCTACATATGCATGGCCCAGCAGGTTATTTGGCACAATCGACAGGTCGAGTTAACTTCAGTGAATAAGGGAGCAGAGAATGTTAAATGGCCAACTTGACTCAACTGTTCGTACAAATGTGGCAAGGTCACACAATGCTTTAGTATTCACTTGAACAGGTCAAGCTGAACAAACTGTAACACAACTGTGTGTGTGCACTGCATGAGTGTGCGCTTGAATAAGATCGGTTAATTGAATTGGTACCAATGACTATGTATGTATGCTTGCATGCGTGTGCGTGTGTGTGTGTGCGTATGTGTGTGTGTCTGTGTGTGTGTGTGGTGTGCGTGTGTGCGTGCATGTTGCAGACAACAGGGGTGCAGTTGTTCGACCGTCCTCCCGGAGAGACTGGAAGGTCGGCGTGATACCCAAATATGGTACTTTAATTAATGGGTACAAGGACTGGTGAGTGAGATGTTCATTCTTAACCGCAGCATGGTATCTCACCGAGCTGCCACTTTAATAAAATAATTTAAAACCAGCTTAAGTCAGGGCTAGTACAAGCAGCCACACATACATACACGCGTCGTCAAATGAACGGAATATTCTTAAGTACTTCATTAAACCACAGTTCACCTCATCTCAGCTACGTTGGTTAGAGCGTATCCCCTTACCTACTCGTACCAAAGGACGATATTAAACTGTACATGATGCTTCTCTGACTGAAGAAGAATCAGTTAATCGTGTTCCTTTGTTGACAGCGTCGTTGTTAAGGGCATTGTTTTACCGTTGGGGCTGTAGGGATAACCAGCTAATAAACATTATAATCTGAAAGACATTTTAAACAAACACATGCTATTCTATCGGTAATTGTGATTCATTTCCTTAATGTCATAAACTAATACGACCTTTTACGGTTGCCAAAATACTACAACAGTCATCTGCCCATATGTTGTTTTGCAGGAGACAGTTTAGCTTACATACTTTCCTCGAACACCCGTTGTCATCACTGTTTGGGATTCTCGAGCACATGCTCATGATGACATCGGAACATTACACATCTACCACTCCACATGTCTAAGTGAACGATTGAGTGAGTTTAGTTTTAGGCCGCATTCAGCAATGTTCCAGCTATGAGGCTGCGGTCTGGACCAGACAATCCAGTGCTAGAAAGCATGAACATTGATCAAAGCAACTGGAATACGATGACGGACACCTCAAAATACCTGTTACAGAGACAGACAGACCTAGCTACGTATTCGTTAACCCTCAAAGATGCTCATTTTGCTCAGTCTGGATGAAACGGTTATCACTGACTATGTCATTTCAGCGGACGACAAAAATCAGGTATCTCACGTCATCAAACGCATCTCCTTAATGAAGTCAGGATGTAATATCATATTTGTTTATACATACAACATAGTTTGGTATCCTGTGACTGTCGGTACCATTAACAGGGTTAGCAATGTCAACGTGGTATTGGGGTGATCGAGGTCGGTCGCCGTATGTGGTCAATTATCCAACTACTATCCACCCGTATTGGCCACCTGATCCTCATTTCGGGTGTATTTTACGACAACAGCGGAGGTCCAGGGGCCAAGTCTACCCTGGAATCCCTACGGGGTGGGACATTAGAGCAAAGATTTATGACAGAGATTAGCATCAATAGAAAGAAGTCCACGCCTAACATATTTCATCTTTCTAGTGCATCATCAATCAACCTACTTACATTGTGGAGTCGTATTCAAGGGGCACAAAAGGAACACATTTTAAACAATTCCTGATGTTTAACGATAACAATTACAGATTTAATTATTTATGGTTACGGAATGGCAAATATGTTGTATTATGAAACAAAAACCGTCTTGTTCAAACCCAGACAGAAAACCGCCCAATCAACACACAACTAATCAACATGAACGTCAGTTCATTGAACTCATTCCGCGGACAGTCATGCGATGGAGGTATTCATATCAATTATAAGGGAGAACAAAATTTAAGCAAATTGTAGATAAATGTATGTGATGTGCTTAATTCAAACATTCTTTTGAAAAATGATTACCTCAAGTGCACATGGTTCACGCACATGTGATAAAACATGTCAAGTTATAGCCTGTTGAACTTAATATTGTTTACTTAATTTTTCCACCTGAAAAACGTGATGAATATTTGAAATATTTTGAAAAGGTTTCTGTGAGATGAATAAAGACGTTTACCTTACTAAACAGGGAAGGCATAACGTCTCAGGAGGTAATGGCTATTTTCATTATTCATTATAATACCATGAAATCACAAGAGGAATAGTTCCAATTATTCCTTTATAAAAAGTCGGATTACCAGCAAAGTGTTCTTCAGTGGAGCGTGGTCGTTGTTAGCTCTATGATAATAGCAACATGATACAAGAGTCAACCACTGTAATTTATGGGTTTGTGAGGATAATGACTTAATAATGTGGTGAACGGGAATAAAACTACCTATCAGTTGATCTACAGGGGAATGTGACTGCACGGATGTTCCCATCGATGTCTTGTGAACCCTCTTTACATGAGAAAGAGCTGCCCCTTTTCAATGACATAACAGCAGCAGTAAGATGTATCCAAACATAACAAACACTGGAGAGACATGGGCGTGTATTATTCCTGTTGGTGACATTGTTCATTCTTTGTATGACTGCTCGCCATGCATGTAAGGAATTCCATATGTGTATTATGCAGAACAAACTGCTCTCCGCTCAATTGCTTGGTTTGTACAGCGACGGTGTATTTCAGGGCTGTGAACCAAATGGCTGGGATATATGTGTTTAGATACACATTAAGATTTCCGAAAACCTTTATTATCTACAATGCTATGACTTCTTTTGTAGCCCGTCTGCAGTTATAAGTACAGAAAATGGCTGGCGGACTTTCTATAAATATTTCAATGTGCTTGTGAACAAAACGCTCACGGTGTGCCTCATGCGTCGTTTAGGCGTAAACATAACATGATCTACAAGTGACTTTTCTCCCCTGCGATTCGATACCATAATGCAGTCTCACGGTCTCTCTGAAAGGATCATAGATTTGAAAAAAATATTAGCTTCCACAGACACACAATTCAGTGAAAAGAAAGCGAGATTAAATGTTGAGGAGGTAATTACAGTTTACTTTCAATACAGGTCATGTACTAACGTTTATATATATACATCTGGGATTCGAACACTTTGGAAGCAAGCAAGGGAAGCAACTATGCATCTTAGTGAGCAACTAAGAAACTCATTACACAACTCTCACCTACACATACACACACACACATATATATCTATGTCTCTGTGTGTGTCTACATATATATATATCAGTGTGTGTGTATGTGTTTATATATATTATATATATATAAATTATATCTATCTATCTATCTGTTTATCTATCTATCTGTGTGTCTACACACACAATATACACACACACATACACACACACATACACACATATATATGTGTGTGTATGTATGTATATATGTATGTGTGTGTATACACACACACACACATATATATATATATACACACACAAACATATACATGTGTGTATGTGTGTGAGTGTGTATATACACACACATACATACACACACACACACATATATATGTGTGTATGTGTGTGTGTATGTGTGTGTGTATATATATGTGGGGGTGTGTGGGGTGTGGGGTGGGGGGGGGTGAGAGTCGTGTAATGAGTTTCTCAGTTGCTCACTAAGATGCATAGTTGCTTCCCTTGCTTGCTTCCCAAGTGTTCGAATCCCAGATGACAACGACTGGGATTTTGGATTTGTCGGTGCGTTACATTTAGTAAGGCGGCATCACAAAGGTAGATCGGGTTATATATCGTTTTCAATACTTGTCGCAAGTGGAGATCAATTCTCAACTACTGCTTGACAAGTATTAGATGAGTCAGCGCAGTGAACGCGTTTGTGACAAGCAGGCGGGGCAAGTAATCTGGACGAGTACACTTGGTAATTACAAGTATGATTGGCGATTAAGCACGTTCAATACATGCTGACCGTGGTGTGAAATCAATACCGCTACTGTTTAACATGTGTCTCGTATAGCGATTTAGTTCAACTTTTCAGTATTTAGACGACAATCTGCTTCCCTCTTGTTTCAAATGGAATGTCTCGGAGGGCGTTCTGGGCTCATTTGTCAGGTCGTGGCTCGTCTGGTACTTGTCAAGCAGTACTCGCCTTTTTCCGTGACCTTCAAGAAGATTAGTTGCTGAATAGAACGGAATTATTGCCAAGAATCGTGGAAATAATCAAATTGGGCGTAGTAAAACGTGAAATGAGGTCAAAAGGTTTCTTTGCGATTATCGGTTTTCATTATCATTTCCGTGATTTTGAAAAATGATCTTGTTATTGATATTTGTTAACGACATTCCGAAACTTACTTAAAGTAATCTTCGTTTTTTATTATCAATCAACTGCGTTTTCTTGGTGTAGCCATGTTTGGAAATTCAGAGTTATCTTTCCTCGAAAATAGTCCTAGACTATTTCCATCTCTGTTTTCGCCAAGATAAGTCCCCGTCGTGAACAGGACCATCAGAGAGCCACGAGTCGCAATCCGGAATGACAAGAATAGTTGCGAATGGTGGAATGAGTGAGTGAGTTTAGGTTTACGACAGACACGGCAACATTCCTGCTATGTGGCGGCAATCTGGAAATAGTGGAGTGTGGACCAGAAAATCCAGTGATCACAGATCGGACGGCGAGGCTTGCTGACTTGGTTGTTTATGACGATGGGCATTCACTGGATTATCTGGTTCGGACTCGATCATTTACAGGCCACCGTCATATTACGGGGATGCTGCACTGGTGGTGTGACACTTCCTGGTCAAGGAACTGGCCAAAGTCCAGGTCAATAAAAACAACCAAGTACCCATCAGTGAGTAGGATGTTCTTTTCCGGAATTACCCACACCTTTCACTCTGCCAATGACCGGAACTAGTTATAGTCTTCGTACTGTTTCTAACACGTGACACTGATGAACGAAGCGTGTCTGGTGCACCAAAATATGGTCTTAACTTATATAATGGCTAAGGTTTCAATTATACAACAGCTGCTTAACATGTAGAGGCTGTTTCCAAATGTGACCCATCACCAAACAATGTCAGATTCAATTCCCAATTTCAGCTTGTATCGTATGTCCTGCCTTTATTATACTGGACGGTGAAAATCTTCAGAACTGATCTTCAGTAACCCATGCTTGTCGGAAGAGGTGACTAACAGGATCAAGTGGTCAGGCTTGCTGACTTGGATGACACATCTCATCGTATCCCAGTTGCGTAGATCGATGTTCATGCTGTTAATCAGTGGATTGCCTGGTCCAGACTCGATTGTTTACAGACCGCCGACATAAAGGTGGGATATTGCAGAGTGCGGCGTAAAACCAAACTCACTCACTTTATTCAGCTGAAATGTTGACGTACGTTCACATATGTGTCTTTCATAAAGACATGCTCGTGATGTAGTAAGGAACGCACATTAGACTAAACATTTTCAATAACAATCGCTTCCTTTAATGTTTTCGTTAAAAACACAATACAGGACAATACAGCTTTAATTCACCGAGCAATAGTATCACATTCATGCAAAACCATTTCAAAGCCATAACAAATAAATTTATGATTTGGTGTGTAATTCCTGTTTAGGTAGTACAATGGTATCTCCTAACAGCAAATCCGGTATCTTACACAGATAAAAGCTGTTGAATATCGTCATATAGACCCACAGAAATTTCACGAGGGCAGCGACAATAAATGTCAATCACAATGATCCCACAGAAAACTTAAGACACCTTTCCTATCAAACCGCTTTATGTAAGATTGTAATGAGATTTTATCTGAAATAACCAACTCCTTTTAAAACACCTTCAAGTTTCTTAGGTGGTTTTTCCAAAAGCCATAAGCCATGAGGGATTTGGAAAATGACAACCAGAGACGCAAAGTAACACTCCATGAAAGTAAACACCAGTCTGAATCACACCTAGCGAATAACTCGCACAGAGGAATATCTAATTTCCTAAATCTGGTCAAAATCCGTGGCTTTGGGAAGGTGAATGCTTTCAGACGCAGGGTTGAGGAGAATGACATGTTTTTGATTCGTGTAGCGTTAATGATAGGTTTCCCCTTAAACCTACGCTCAGGAAATATCACCTTAACATGGCCTTGCTCCTTCGGGTAAAGAGGATCAAAACGTTGATTTAAAACAAGAACTATAAATGTCCATCTTTAATAGGTTTGAAGTAACCTTAACAGGAAATTAATCTAGTTCTTGACAGTCATGTGACCTCATATGAGACATCGGTCTCCCGTGTAACCCGTAGGAGTAATATTGCAGTAATTTGATGAAACGCGTAACCTTTGGAGAGGTGCATTTTGGTTGAGACACCCTGTTTTGAATGATTCAGCATAGTGTAAGATCTTCAGTTAAATAATGGGGTTTTTGAAATGCATTTAAATGATTACCTAAACACCTAGACTGTAAGGAGACGTGTTAAGAAGGGTTGCAATTCTACTCCTTGTAAATGAGTGTACAGTTGTGGCATATATTATTTTTCTGAGTAACTTTATCCAAATCAGTGAGTTTTAATTTCTAGTATTGCAGTTCTACGTGGACGGTGGCATCAGTTTCTGTCGTGGAAGGATAACACGAAGTGATGCACGTGATGATACGTGATGATACGTGATG
Source organism: Haliotis asinina (assembly GCF_037392515.1). Taxonomy (NCBI): domain Eukaryota; kingdom Metazoa; phylum Mollusca; class Gastropoda; order Lepetellida; family Haliotidae; genus Haliotis; species Haliotis asinina. Next base: position 43,612,996 of record NC_090286.1, read on the forward strand.
ATACGTTTACCGCTTTCATTAAAACTCACAAGGATGGGCAAAGGGGATACATGGTCATGTATTCGGAGCATGCAGTTCACAATAGTCTTTGGCACACCTTAGTAAATGTACGGAGCAATTGTCCCTGGTAACGCTTGACAAGATATATACAGGAACAGTGCAATGCTTGCAGCATAATATTGGCATACACCCTCAGTGTGAACTGGGATTGAATCATGCACTGATTAAAGGTTTCTAGATGTAATTTCTTGGTAGACGGATGTACGTTAGATTTTGATATTGTTTGAAATGTAAGGTAGTGTACAGTTATTTATTTCCTCATCCCGGCTTCCCTAACACCGTGCACTGGAGACCCACTTTCGGATAGGTACCGAGCACGTCTTTATTTGATATGTATAACAGTTGACAAGGGCGTTTGAGAGTGATGATTTGGTGGATTGAGGTAGTACCACAGCGGTCGTTTATCTTAGCCAGAACGAATTCCGACCAAGACGTCAGGTCGACTATTCACATGCAAGCGTAATGACGATAGCAAAGAACTGAAGGAAAAACAAACGAACGAACGAACGAACGAAAGAACGAAGAACGAACAAACGAACGAACGAACGAAAGAACGAACGAACGAACGAACGAACGAACGAACGAACGAACGAACGAACGAACGAACAAACTCAGAGACTTTACGACACTGGGGGTTGAATCCAACTAAATATTCCCAACTACAATTGTGTATTACATTATGCAAAACATTATAGGTTAAAGATGGTTTTCTTTTGTACCAGTGTCAACATGTATGACATGTAAACTTGTTTACCCGGTCAAAATTCAATTTAGATGACAGCTTGCAGAAAAACTTCAAACCATCCCAAAACATTTAAGAAGGTCTTTAAATATGGGTGGGTAGATTGCAATTACATGTCAAACCGTATCGTATATTGTATACCTTTTAGACTGGTTGATGTATGTAAAACATCCTCATAGACCGAGCCACGTCACACAGACATATCCTTGTCATTTACACCGAAGCATGCTCGGCATTTTGTTTCACGTGAAAGACCCATTCATTGTACCACACACATATACATCTCGTGAGAGATTTAACTCGTGTTTACGGGACCTAACCCACGTCGGGTGTAAAGTATATATCACCTGCACTTTGTAGGATCTCTACCTGATGTTGCACCTTTGGGGTCTGACCCAGCCCCTTAATAGAAAGGGGCTGTCACTGTTGCAGACACTGCGGGTACCATTAGACCGAGGACGTTGATGTGCTGTTATCCATCACGCTGGTCTGGGGAATGTACAGCGTGTGAAATGTACAAGCTTCAGTAGGTTGTACATTACACATGGGAGGTGGTAGGCTTTGGTGGTAGTGGTCACATGTGTTATATAACGTCCCCTCGGATGTTTTTGATGAAAACAGCCCGGAAAGGGGTGAACAGCGCATCCCTGGGGCCAAGCACTTGAAGACGTACTCTCCCGTCCATGATATCAGAATGCAAGCGTCGGTAGACGGTTTCAAAGGAAAGAATACATTTATTTTCAAAATGCCTCCGAGTGTATATCTTGCACGTGTGACTACCAGATGCAGGGTATTCACATATATAGCTTGTTTCTTCTGCTGCAGTGATGCAATGTTGTATTTCACGCACTCAGTGAAGTTTGATCATGTCTATATCATGTATTTTAGAACGCATTCGTGTCAAGGCAGAACGTAATTTACAGATGTGGATTTCAGATTACATCAGAAAGACATGGTGGAGGTGGTGAGGGTCGGAGGAATCGGTTCGGGGAGCTGAGTGAGTAAGCGGGTTTAGTTTAACACCGCACTCTGCAATATTCCAGCTCAATGACCAGCTATAGGTCTGTACCACACTATCAAGTGATCAAGAAGATGAGCATGTAGTATTAATTATACACTTTTACATGTAGCAGAATTCATGAAGACACTACAGGATATCGTAAGACTCGACAGATACAAAGCCAGGAAAAACAACAGGATTGCCAAATGTTATTTAAAAAAATGGCAAAATAGATTAATTGTCCACCTAGAGAACCCATAGTGGATCACTATTATGCTACGTCTGTCTCCTTGGCTGAACTGTATTGTAATTGTGTTTCTCTGTTAGCATGGGTTCAATAGTGTCACTGCAGTACGGCAGCGCATGCTATCCTTTACACGAACACCTGGTGTCATCATTGATTCAAATGATCCAATCACATTTTCAGCACTATTTTGCCCTCTTCACCTACTGAAATATGTTTCGGTTGATACTCGAGACCATCAATGCTGTGTTAACGTTTATGTCTTCCAAACCGGTAATCGTTTATAAGACATTTATATTCAGTCGGCTTTCATTTCCCAAAAGGATGACAAGCCGGGAGTGGTATACTGGCAAAAAAAACAAACTCTTTCACATGTATTCCTGATGTATGAGTTAGGTATGTTTAATGTCACGAGGCATGGTTCGAGGCCTTTCGCTATTATATGTGCCATCTTCAAAGAACATACTGTGAACGCCTATTCCCACTTTCAGTAGAACGACATACTTGCCATATCGATAAATGGAACATACGGCTCAGAGTGATTACCTATGGGACCCACGAAGCGCCATATTTCCACTTCGCTATTTCAAAGCATCTTAATTTATTGTGTATTTATCTTGTATGTGCGTGTTAGAAATCACGTGTTTCCTGTGTTGAAATGGCATTCTTCAGCTTTGGAAAGTTCTCTAAGAGCAAGTGCCTTCCAGTTGGATTGTAATGATGTGATACCTGCATCCATGAATACACGACAATGTCATTGGTCTTTTACTGTAGTGTGTAGTGATTGCATGTGGCTCTATGTGTATCCACGTTACAAAGTATCCAGTTGGGCAGAGTTCATTCGTAGCCGGACAAGGGCATAATCGACATATACAGTTATTCGAGATAGCGGGCCATGAACAGCCCGGCAGACCAAATCACACTATTACAGATTCACAGCAATGCGGTTGTTGTGAAAGGAAAACCTACTTGTTCATTTGGAGTTGAATGCAGCTGGAACGCACACTGAGTGATCTGTTGACCTGGGTAACAATGCCATATGTACTGAGCAGATGTGCAATCTAATGCGTCATCTCACACCATGTGGCACAATAATATAATGCGAAATGATGTGCTGTATATTATTACTATTACTATTCAATGATACCTTTTAGATCTAGTTCATTACCTTATCTTATGCCTCTATTTTCAATTGCTTTGTTGGCAAGCTAATAAAAACTTTTTAAAAAAATAAACATTACTGTCCTATGGCTGTTGCTAGGTGTCGACTGAAACAGATTGCGTGATATATATCACCTATAGGGCAAAATATGTTAGGTATATTGGTATTTTTATGATTCATATTTTAACACTATGTCAATGAATAAATACATCATTATTCATTATTTCAAATTTACACCTATCCCTATATTTGTCAAGTATATATAATAGTGTTAGAGAATACTCACTCTCGATGATACGTCGGAACATGTTTGCTTGAGTACTTGTTGTTTAACGCCGCACTCAGCAATATTCCAGTTACATGGTCTGTAAATAATCGAGTTTGGACAAGAGAGCCCAGTGATCAAAACCATGAACATAGATCCAAGGAGCTGGGATACGATGCCATGTGTCCATCAAGTCCGCGTGCCTGACCACCCGATCTTGTTAGTCGGATAATACGTCGGAATATTCCTGCATGTGATATTTACATCATTAATCATTTTAAATATGAAATATCTTTAATGTAATGTCTACAGATATACGTGTATACATATTTTCATGTAAGCTCACTTGACAGCGAGCTCTTTGTTCCCATGCAGCAGACAATTGCCCAGCAACAACTGTACGTACATTCTATTCATTCATTGGTGACATTAAGCCCCTTAGCGGACAACAACGCTCCATGTCTGTTAAACAAATAACGGTGAAATGAACATGCCCCCTACATCTTACTCATTCACAGAGAACAGGACCAGGACAAGCGGAAGGCTTTGTCCTCTTATGCCAACTTACAACGTCCCCACTGTCAAACTCAGCACTCAAGCTCCGTAATAGGACAAGAGTCATTTTCCGTATCGTCAGAGGTCATGGTTGAAGTGTCACACAATGGACAATATCACCCATGGCTGAATGAGTGTGTCCCTGTTCTCTGTCCATCATTCCACGCCAACAGGACATGCATGCCAGGCTAAAGTAATGTTAGATATCACAAGGTGTAATGTCCCTCTGTTAAGAGAAGAATGGTTGAGAATAATATTTTCACATGGGCGTTTTCGCATTTCGAAATGATGACTGGTCACCTGAAACCATATGACGTCACAGTGCTTCATTCTTGTAAAAGAACAACATGACGTCATCTTCATTCATGACGTCACAAACTAAAAATGACAGCATTCAAAGACGATTCCTTTGGCAACGATAATGACTATACTTTTTTACCCGCCAGGGATTTCTTGTATAAAGTAATTCTTATTGAGCTGCTTAATATCTCAAGACACACCAAAGCCATTGTCTTACTACAGACCAACGAAATATATAAATTAAGATTATCTTTTCCTCTCGTGGGGAGGGAGTTGGGTAGTGGCTAAAGCGGTCGCTCGTCACGCCGAAGACCAGGGGTCGATTCCCCACAAAGGTACACTGTGTCTATCCCATTTATGGCGTACTCCGCTGTGTTATTGCTGGAATTTCGATAAAAGCGGCATAAAACCAAACTCACTCAAACCTCTAAAGGAGCGTTTCCTTGTAACGAAACTGGGATGGGGGTTGTAGTGTTTGCCTACTGAGATACAACATGATCGTTCTGACATGGACACCACATTCAGACGAGACATCGCCAAGCAGGGTAAAAACAAGGTCAATTTGTTATTACGAAACACATCGCCCTTCATCGTTCAACAATCTCTTGATTGTCTGGGCCTAGATTTTCGGAGCTCTCTTAGTGCTAAGATGTTAGTGTTAATGTATGGCACTTACGACTATCTTAGCGCTTACAGAGCTTAAAAAATCTGGACCCTGGTCCAGATTTGATGATTTACAGACTGCCTTTACATAACAACTACATACAAAAGGTTTGCATAAAAAATATACGGTTTAATTTGTCACGTCGTATAAATATTCCCTAAAGACATTTCAGAATGATATTTTCAATAATTTTCCGAATTTTACAACAGTTTTATTAGGTTGACATATGGATTTGATGTTGTAGGATGGTAAATTTTAAGTGAGTATCCTCCGTGAAATGCATTTGTAACAGCATAGCGGACAATCATTCACAGCGTCATATAAACTGTTCTCGTCAAAAGGACTTAATCAGCCAACCCTTTACATTTAAGCATTCACGGCTACATGCATATGTGAGGTTACCAGAGGTCATATTACCCTGCAGAGGTAACAGCGGGGTCGCCATTGGTAGCAAATGAAAACTTAGATCAATGTAATAGTTTTCGGCTAAATGAATCTGATGCCACCGTGGAGGATATGTAGATAGGAATACAACATCAAGCAATTCATCACTGGAATCCGTACACTTACTAGAGAACATGATACGCAGATTGACTCACAGACGATTAAGCATTTGTATCATATTTCAACGTCCACCAGACATTGCTTGAAATGTGACTTCACTTGACACCCATTGACTTTTTGTGCATTTATTTGAAATTCGAATTGATGAGTTTCTGAAGGCATTAGAAATCTGTATGGTTGTTATAGCTAGGAGGACATATATATGTGTCTACCTACTACAGTAAGGCGTGATATTGTTTTACGAAATTCGTAACTATTTTTCATATCTAGATTCAGCGTTGTATTCCAATACCATTGGATTCGCTGACAAGAAGTCTCACATACAGCTTCACATAGTCATAACTTTACAATATAAAAGTCAGTGAAAACTGGCACGAAGTGTTCATAAGAATTGTCACTTCTGCCCTACGCGAATCTGTCTCAACGTCATATAACTGAAATACTGGTATACTGATAAGCAAAAAAACCCGCAATTTTCGAAACAATTAAATATCATAAAAGTAAGCCTTCTTCTTTATGTTTTACGGTATATACAAAAGAACATTAAATGAGATGATCTGCATAAGTCTTGTCATTACAGTGTTTTAATCTCAGCGTTCATTTATACAAGTACTGGCTGGTTTCCTCCTCGCTGTAGGAGATAATATGCTGATCAAATCATATGTATTACTGACACAATAACTAATTTAAAAATTTGAAGTATTAAAAAAAAAAAGTTTTGAGCAAAATGAAACCTCATAATGCACCTATAATGAGTGGTTCTGGACAACTGGTGTTTCATAACTGAAATTGTTGAGTATATGTGCATAATTGTGATTATATATGCATAAATGACATTGTTGTATCTATGATTTGACTGAGCCAGGGATCAAGCAGTTGTAAGTTGCAATGTAACAAACACGCTCTGTTATATCACTCATGTCATATGATGTAATCTTGTGCTTGTAAGCCATTATACAAGAGGTCACTGATCCCCTTCACATAGTTTTATCCTTAAATAAATGGCCCCGGATATAGGAGGGATCAGAAACCCATTTTAAACCTTGTAAACTTGTCACGTACTTGTTTTAACAAGCGCACTCATTTTGAAATTCTCCTTTCACTGGCGACCTTCTATGTGTATTTCGTGTCCTGCTGCTCTTGATGTCCCGATCATAGAGAACATTACATTAAACATGCCATGTTGGCATGCACTTATGAAATACTAAGGCTTCTCATTTCTGACATTTATCAAATTGCTTTGAGCATGGGTCAGTGATGTGTATTATTTATAAATATATTTGTTAATCAAATGTTGATTCCCCCCATTTCAAAGGACGCGTGTGACCCAGTTGTCTATGGTAAACCAAGGGACCAGAATTGCGTTCCTTGAGCATGCAAGGAAGGAATGTTCGTACATTCAAATCTTCATTCGTCCAGATTTGGTTTCTGGGCTTGTCATAACCAGTGTCCTTATCATGTGTACATATCTAAGACTTACATCACTTCAAGCTTTCCTTCAGCAACTTACTCAAAAGCCGTGATGTTATAAAGTGTACAAGTGCCAAATTGTATCAAATCTAAGCCACACATTCTCACTCTGTTGCGCCTCTATAACGCAGGATAAACCGAACCTGAAGTATTTAATGTGCTTGTTTAGGTTAATATACAATTATAATGGAGTCACGACCCGTCCCCGTTCGATCGGCTGTAGATGACCAAATCTTCATTTGGTGAACAACTGGTATCCTCAAGGGTGTTCCATTCATTTTCACAGCTATTTAGTGTTGTACAACTGAAATCACTTCAGTAAAGATTCTCGTGTAGTGTTTATGTCATTGAACAAGCACAATGCTGCCGAAAAGGATTCCTTGTGGACTGTGAAGCTATAAACATGATTATATGCAGTATTAAACATTGTAACTGTTCCAGGCTCTGGTTCATATTGCATTACGTTTATAATTGGGTATCATTTCTATTTCTCCTAAGCACATCAACTTACTACAGACTTTCCTAAACGATAGGTTGCTGTGCGTGTATAAAGCCAACATGATTGATCACATGCAGTGAAAAGACCTACAGACATGTTGTGACAGGTAAATAGTTTGAATTCCGTAAAGAACCAAAATGATAATCAATTATTCCTTTGGCTCTGGAGTTGCGGTTGCACGTTTGTATCATAACAAGGAAGAAAAGAACTGTCGGTCCTTCAAATTGTGTAACGATAAGTTATCAATCTACAGAGGTCGTGTGCAAATGGACAGGTTCGTTGGTCATCAAAACAATGCAGTGAGAGAATGGTCATGTGCCAATGAACGTCCAAAGCTGCCCATTCAACAGAGTGTGTTTTCTCTAAATGAGCCTTTTATGCATTTTAAAGTAATGGCAGTTTATGGTGGTGTATCAAGAACTGGAGTTCGTCTTTCGAATTAGGAATTATGGCAGCATTTTGAAACATAATATATGTATACCATTTAGATGGTAGGTGATATCGGATTTACAAGATTGATAAAATGAAATGATGAAGCCTAGTAGGAAACAGATGATGAAGAGGAATTAAGGGAAAATGTGACAATTTATTTCATTCCTTTGGACCTGTTTCATCTGTGTGGATGTACATTACTTTTTCTCATATGCATTGACATTGGCTAGTGGTATAGTGGTAAAATGGAATATCCTACACTTTTATGGAATGGTATATTTGCTTTTAGCCAGCAAAATGGAATATGGATTTGTATGTTTTTCCCAGTTTGATTTGAACAGTGTGGTCTTTCTTATGACCGACTGACTTGCTTTTGCATGCATTTCGCTCGGTGGGTTAAAATCTTTCTAGAACAATTGTTATGGCTATTGAGAGTGGTTTGTAAACACAAGCTTATGGTGCAGATCTCTACAATCATACAATATGCTATGATTATGGACAGACTTTTGTCACTTTTAATACTTTTACTTGTAACCGATGTTACTAAGCTCGTTCAGATGTACAGTCTTCCAGCATCTTCTGAGCAGCAGCTTTTGTCTTTTTTGGCGCTTACAATTTCTCTCCATCCTTACATATCAGATGACTTGGCACACCGAACTGTCTACTGCTCACTACGGTATATTCCTCTTTCCCACAAACACAGACTTTCTTGGCATAACGAATGACTTCAACCACAGTCCTACATAGTTTCCCTGACAGGCATATATTACGGGCCATGGAAATCCGACTACCGACCTTGACCTTCACGAGAAAGGTGAACACGTACGTCTGGTCGGGGAAGACATACGACACATTGTTCATACAGTCGCTGTGCTGCGTTTGGAGTTTTGTTAACAAGTAACGTGTTTTTAAACACAACTCCATACACCCAGTAGTTGAGGGAACCGAACCTGCTACAGGAAATAGTGGTATAACAAATTTAAAGGAACTATAACTTTCATTTCGTTTCAACCGTAGTTTGGTATACGAATTTCGACTATTTTTATGGAGGAGGTCGGTGTTGGGTGCGGTCGATTTTGAAAAGGGCTTTATAGTAGATGTTCATATATAACGCAATACGTGTCCAGTTCAGTCTACTATTCTGGTACCATACTGTTGTCAGAGAACACATGACTAGCCTCTGCATGTGTTTATGACGGGTGGCACCGGTGATGCAAGATCTGTTTACCTTTACGAAAACACAGCATCATTATTTGATATTAATGATTCACATACACATGTTCATGGTGTAGTTGAAAATTGTACAGTCGACGCCGCCTTTAGCAGAGATTTGTTATGCATGTGGGAAGAGTTCTGTCGCTTATGTTAAATGTACAGTTCAATGCTGTCGCTGGTTTAGCATTATGTGAGTACGTCCTGACGTGACTAATGGCTACATCATACATGTTACATCCACGTGTGTCTTCCCATATGTTACGTGTGAGTCACGCCAGTCGGGTTTACAGTTAATAAATCAAACGTTTAACTGTTGGTAGGATTAAAATTATGGAAGTGTATGGCATTTGCAGCCTGGTCTGGTATTATATTGCCCCCTTTGGCTGTAAATGTCGAGCTTGTTATCAATGAGAAAAGCGTTTAACATAAAACACGTATTGTGTCTAAAAAGCCGTTAACACTACAATCTGTGATTCACGTATGCGGGAATGATTAGTAATGTTTGGAGGCATCAAAGGAATAATCACACGATTGGTATGAAAAAGTTCAGTGAGGAAAGCAAAATGTATCAGAACTGCATGGTTGTGGGTGGATGTTTTGATGAATAAAAAGTGTCCTAGTTTTTAAAAAAAATATATCTGAGGACTTAGGGTTGATAATTTACCAAAAGGAAGGAAGAGGGAATGATAAACGTTGCATAAAATGAAGGGTACACTCCCGAATTCAGTTCGTTCGAAATGAAGACAGAATGCATGCGTATGGTGATGGTGGTAACAATCGTGACAGCTGGAAACTACAATCTAATCCAACTATATTCCATTGCTCTCTCTCTCTCTCTCTCTCTCTTTCTCTGTCTGTCTGCCTGTCTGTCTCTCTCTCGCTCTCTGTGACTGACATGAAATGTGCAATGCACTGTTTATGTTAACGTAGGAAGTCACGCTCATGCAAAAACCCAGGTATGACGATATCTTCTTACGGAGTATAATCTAGTTTCATTCAGTGACGCAACACCACAAGCACATGACACGTTTTGGATAAATCAACGTGCCCCACGTGAACACGCTAAAACAATGACCATCAGTTGTGTAGGGTATTACAGCACCACACGAAATGGACATGAAATGTACACGAATTTGACATACACGTACTTAATTCCAGCACCTGCAATGTTGCGTGACCCCACGGGTATGCCTGTTGCTGCTCCATGTGACTACATGCAACTTTATGCTACTATTTTCGGTCAATAATACAGTAACTCCTTTGCAAAGATACCAGTGCAGTGCAGCAAATCAACCATTTTCTCACATGTAAGCATGCACCTCACGTCGTCTTCACACACGAACATAGGTACATTATATCTAGTTTCAGTATGTATTTGGTTCACTGTGAGATCAGCGATAGAAGCTTATTATGGTTTAGATGCAATCATTAGTCATCGTGTTCAATTTGATGATGTGTCTCAATATCACGGAAGGGTACATTACATTACATGACTTCATACATTGTACACACGTGGGAAATCGAACCTTGGCTACCTCCATCGTCCATGATCAGTTGTAATGCTAAGCCAAAGGTGACAATGGCACAGTGACAAGTATGAAGAGAAATGTAACAAGGTGTTTTGTGAATTGTAATGCTGTTTGTGGGGAGAAGGTAGATCAGCCGCTGATCATGTGGATGACCAAGGAGTAATTATTACAACCATTTGGGTAATATGGTAGTAATTTTGAACAATCATTGGTTGATCAAGCGGTAATTATCAACAACCCCTGGTTGATCAAGGGTAATTATAAAAAATATTAGGTGGTATATTGGTAATTATGACTTGGTATATTGGTAATTATGTCTAGCCATTGCTTAAGTAAATGGTACCTATCAACTAAGCCAGTGCAATGTCTCCATGCTTCCTGAACACAAAATTTGAGGGGCCATACAACAATCTAACACCGCCAATACGGCATGAACATGTTAATATATCAAAGAACATCTCAATTTATTTAACATATGTCACATTTGGGACTTAAATTTTAATTATGTGAATTTCTATTGGAACTGTGACTTTGAAAAGTTGAGTCATTTTAACCGCTGTTGTTGTCCAGTGGTGATAAAAGAGAAGGATGTTCATGGGATCGGAAAAGTACTATTTTTATTTAACGTGATAAGAGTACCCCCTTGGGACGACTCCAAACTTTGAATCCATGTAGAGGTGGAGTGATCGTTGTACAGAGTGATATTCCAGAAAGTTTTACTGTGAGATCGAATTCCGGTCAGTCACCTGAAGAAGGGATCTGTAATATAATAAAACCAATCCACCCATAGTGATCAATAACTGTCTGTAGTCACCCTGATCTATAGTTCTCTTCGTTCACAAAAATGTTTTGCGCTACTAGAATCCCAAAAGAGAGAGTAATTAGAACACCTTATTGCAGGTTCAAACTATTTTGTCCAAACATGACATGAAAATTTGCATATCAAATGTATTTAACACAAACAATGGCGTATGATCAGTTGAATTATATTCACTTACATTAAACAAGTCGTGCATGTACATTTACATTTCAAAAAATTCACATGAAATAAGTTTAATATACTGAAAAGTAACAGAAAGTACCATGTGCACTGATGCCGTGTGTCCTTAACGCCTCTGGTATTCCAATCTTGACATGGTTCGTGCGAACAATTGGCATCCTGGCGCTAAGCTCGCCATAACAAGCAAATACCGCGAGCACTATCTTACACAGTGGGTATCCGTCGCGATTACATGTCGTCCTATGTTGGAAGCGTCATCCAGCTATGATAAGTCCGCCAAGAAAGTACCTGTGACATACCTGCGAGACATATACTTGAGTCTTTCCCTTAATCCGATAAATACTTCCAAATGACCCCGCCCATTTAGTTTCCCAAACATGGAAAAGTGGGGTCAACATTCTTTCCAACACAGACTCCGACGAGAAAAAAAAATCACCCTGCCCTGCATGTATTTGCCGATGTTCTTTGCGGGGTGACGAAGACATCTAGGAAAAAGGAGTACTCACGCAGGATTAACAAGCATTTGATTCAACTTAGACAACAAACCACAAGCTAGTAGAGTACAGACAAACGTATGCAAACATACCTACACCTGTCTGTTGAAATGTGTTTGGCTTTACACTCTGGAAAGGGTTTTGCATTGCTGATTCACTTTAGACGGTGCCCATACGAGTATCATATTCACTTGGAGCTGGTACTGAATTCATTATGAGTTGACTGACGCACTGTTCTGAATATACATCCTGGCAATAAGCAAGTTAATATATATAAAGTAAACGTAGCTTATTTCTCGTCTACTTAGCAACAACGCCCTGGGAACATAAACGTTAGTTCTGTATGTGTGTGGGAGAAACACCACACTTATACTGCATCGTATAAACATTGAAGAAGACCTTCTTATCCTTTTTATGAACACCTGGTGCCATTGATTTTCAGCGATTGATATTTCCTTCCACCTCTAGCAGAATCGAGAAAGGTTTTCCTTGATGTTTTATATACCCGGGAAGTTCTGCAAACGTAATGCATTTTGCTGAAAGGGAAAAAAAGCATCTTGGAGGTAGTGTCTAATGTATTTAGGGCCTAGTCATTCATGCAAGTTTACTAAGAAAGCGTAGGTGAATATTAAGGAATGTAGAGTATAATAATTAATGCATGGACTTGAATGCAAGTGAGTGAGCATGGGAACTCTTACATATAATATTGAGTGTATTCGAATACAAGTGAGAGAGCATGGGAACTCTTACATATAATATTGAGTGTATTCGAATACAAGTAAGAGAGCGTGGGAACTCTTACATATAATATTGAGTGCATTCGAATACAAGTGAGAGAGCATGGGAACTCTTACATATAATATTGAGTGTATTCGAATACAAGTAAGAGAGCATGGGAACTCTAATATATAATATTGAGTGTATTCGAATACAAGTGAGAGAGCATGGGAACTCTAACATATAATATTGAGTGTATTCGAATACAAGTGAGAGAGCATGGGAACTCTAACATATAATATTGAGTGTATTCGAATACAAGTGAGAGAGCATGGGAACTCTAACATATAATATTGAGTGTATTCGAATACAAGTAAGAGAGCGTGGGAACTCTTACATATAATATTGAGTGTATTCGAATACAAGTGAGAGAGCGTGGGAACTCTAACATATAATATTGAGTGTATTCGAATACAAGTGAGAGAGCATGGGAACTCTTACATATAATATTGAGTGTATTCGAATACAAGTAAGAGAGCGTGGGAACTCTTACATATAATATTGAGTGTATTCGAATACAAGTGAGAGAGCATGGGAACTCTTACATATAATATTGAGTGTATTCGAATACAAGTGAGAGAGCATGGGAACTCTTACATATAATATTGAGTGTATTCGAATACAAGTGAGAGAGCATGGGAACTCTTACATATAATATTGAGTGTATTCGAATACAAGTGAGAGAGCATGGGAACTCTTACATATAATATTGAGTGTATTCGAATACAAGTGAGAGAGCATGGGAACTCTAACATATAATATTGAGTGTATTCGAATACAAGTGAGAGAGCATGGGAACTCTTACATATAACATTGAGTGTATTCGAATACAAGTGAGAGAGCATGAGAACTCTAACATATAATATTGAGTGTATTCGAATACAAGTGAGAGAGCATGGGAACTCTAACATATAATATTGAGTGTATTCGAATACAAGTAAGAGAGCGTGGGAACTCTTACATTTAATATTGAGTGTATTCGAATACAAGTGAGAGAGCATGGGAACTCTAATATATAATATTGAGTGTATTCGAATACAAGTGAGAGAGCATGGGAACTCTTACATATAATATTGAGTGTATTCGAATACAAGTGAGAGAGCATGGGAACTCTTACATATAATATTGAGTGTATTCGAATACAAGTAAGAGAGTGTGGGAACTCTTACATATAATATTGAGTGTATTCGAATACAAGTGAGAGAGCATGGGAACTCTAATATATAATATTGAGTGTATTCGAATACAAGTGAGAGAGCATGGGAACTCTTACATATAATATTGAGTGTATTCGAATACAAGTGAGAGAGCATGGGAACTCTTACATATAATATTGAGTGTATTCGAATACAAGTAAGAGAGCGTGGGAACTCTAATATATAATATTGAGTGTATTCGAATACAAGTGAGAGAGCATGGGAACTCTAACATATAATATTGAGTGTATTCGAATACAAGTGAGAGAGCATGGGAACTCTAACATATAATATTGAGTGTATTCGAATACAAGTAAGAGAGCGTGGGAACTCTTACATATAATATTGAGTGTATTCGAATACAAGTAAGAGAGCGTGGGAACTCCTACATATAATATTGAGTGTATTCGAATACAAGTGAGAGAGCATGGGAACTCTTACATATAATATTGAGTGTATTTCAATACAAGTAAGAGAGCGTGGGAACTCTTACATATAATATTGAGTGTAGTCGAATACAAGTAAGAGAGCGTGGGAACTCTTACATGTAATATTGAGTGTATTCGAATACAAGTGAGAGAGCATGGGAGCTCTTACATGTAATTTTGAGTGTATTCGAATACAAGTGAGAGAGCGTGGGAACTCTTACATATAATATTGAGTGTATTCGAATACAAGTGAGAGAGCATGGGAACTCTTACATATAATATTGAGTGTATTCGAATACAAGTAAGAGAGCGTGGGAACTCTAATATATAATATTGAGTGTATTCGAATACAAGTGAGAGAGCGTGGGAACTCTAACATATAATATTGAGTGTATTCGAATACAAGTGAGTGAGCATGGAAACTCTAACATATAATATTGAGTGTATTCGAATACAAGTGAGAGAGCATGGGAACTCTAACATATAATAGTGAGTGTATTCGAATACAAGTGAGAGAGCATGGGAACTCTTACATATAATATTGAGTGTATTCGAATACAAGTGAGAGAGCATGGGAACTCTAACATATAATATTGAGTGTATTCGAATACAAGTGAGAGAGCATGGGAACTCTAACATATAGTATTGAGTATATTCGAATACAAGTAAGAGAGCATGGGAACTCTAATATACAATAATGAGTGTATTCGAATACAAGTGAGAGAGCATGGGAACTCTAGTACACAAAAATGCGTGGATTCGGATACAAGTGACAGAGCAGGGAAAGTAATGATTGGATTAGAATACAAATCATAAGTGGAAAGTGAAACACCTTATTTATTCAGTAATGTAAGTGTGTTTAGATGGAAATAAAACATAATGTGGATAGCAACACATGCATATTGAAGGAATAAAACATGACAGTATTTGTGTACATGAATGAAAATGTCAATAGGAATATAATACAAACTGAATAAATGCTTTAACACCGGATATGAACAGGGATATGCCACTAATGTGAGGGTAGCTATAAAAATCGGTGTGTGAATTCGGACACACACACACACACACACACAAACACACACACACACACAAAACGTGAACTGAAATGCAAGGCGAAGTGTGAACAGGTATTTAACACAAATGCTTAGAAAGAATGCCAGGAGTTGTGTGAACAGGTACACTTTACTATGGCATCGATTGAAATACTAGGTCATGTGTGAACAGGCTTATAACACTGATGGGTGGATTGAAAATACATCCATATGTGTAAACAGGTGAAACCTACTAATATGTACATTAAAATATAGTCACATCAGTAATCGGCGGTAGACAGGAATACACTAATGTGTATGAAAAGGTACTTGCAATGTATTGTTTGGTGTTTAATGCATTATTCATTGTGTGTTAGGGCGTCTGCCAATGACAGAGTCTGGACAGACAGTTCAATGCTTGACATCATTGATCATTGATCTACACAAATGGGATACGGTGACATGCAGTTAGAAAGCCGGACAATCATGTTCCGTTTGTCACCTCTTACGACGAGAATGGGTTGCTGAGCACCAGTGCTAACCAGGAGTCTCCCGGTATGGTAATACACTGCTCTATACAGCACTTATGCCCAAGTAGATTCATGGTACTGGACAGCTGAAATGTGTAACACTAATGTTTTGCTGTGGATAAGAAGCAAAGTTAGAATAGGCATGCAAAACTAATGCGTCGACAGGAATAACAGACGATGCTATACCTTTTGCATGGATAGATTTGAGCGGACATGTATGAGCTGGAGACCACAGTATAGGCACATAGGGAAGCATTAATGAACTGTTAGGAACACAAGTCAATGACTTTTGAAAATAGGTACGCATGGTTAATATAAGAAAAACACAAATCTGCTCCTTCGGAAATCCTGTTCATTGTAAAGCAACCATTCAGGGCACAGATTGTTGCCACTCGATCTTATGGGAACCTGTTCTTTACCTCACTCCTCTTAAAGCCATGTCCACATGTAATGTATATAACACATGGCTAAATATTTAACACGGAAATTCGATAACAACTTGCCAGCTGACCATGCTTTCATTAAAGTAATAACAAATACAAATGTTACAGAGTGTAGCGATACAGTGACGCACATTGTATATACTGGTGTATATATCAGTATATATATTGGGTAAATCAGCTGAGTACGTTATAGTAATATCGCCCGGATTAAAAAGTAAGTGTCCTTTAAGGCAAATCAAGGGTAAAGGTAACATTGATTCTATGTTCACCCACATTGTGATATTGTTCGGACCAGCGGCAGTTCAGTGTACAATAACCAGTTTATACATATTATAATTTAGAATCGTTATTCCCCATTGCGATCACTGCAGGAATCATCATTACAAAATGCACAGGTATTGATCTGTCAAGATCCCTGTAGTTGTAGATACCAACTGTAAGCACTCATCGGCCTCACTACAGCTCATCGGGAGACTATTTCCACGGTGAGTAAACACCTAAAAACAGAAATACATCTTTAAATCAATTCTTCCTACTGTTCTGAGAGATCCTTTCACTGCTGGGATCACTATGCAATGCTTCATGCATTTCTTTTGCGATTCAGGGTTCAATTGGCAATAGAGCATAAATCAATCGCACGTATTGTCAATAACCTTGAACTCAAAGAATAGCTTTGTATAATGCTAACCGTTGTTACCTTTACACTCGCAGAGGGATAGACTAAATACCCTTCCAGACAGTTTGCAGGTGCCCGATGAATGGCACGTTGTTCATTTGAAGACACACCTCATTTGTTTAAAAAAGCCAAACCAATTGACAATTGCTTCAGACTTTCCAAACAGACGCCCAAAACAGTTTGTCCTGTGAAGTGTCTAGCAGCTATTGATGTCATATGGCCTTCTGGGAGAATGGTAATTTGTCAAACTGGATTAAAAAGATTAAAAATGATGTAAACATACACCGAGGTTGGGATAGCACAGTCAGCAAATGGGTCTTCCGATCGAGACTCACGATGCCAACTGGGTCGGGATGATGGAACAGGGGAGGTAGGCTGCATCTTTCAGGGATGGTGATTCATGCAATGGGAGTCCCATGATGGGAATGAAGGATTAACCCTCACTTGTCTCAGCAGTTTCCCTGTTCTTGTGTCCTGGGAGAGGTTGAGAAAGCACAAAAACATCCTGTTATGGTTTGTCTTGTTTCGAATGACATCAGACGTAAATTTGGGTTTTCGATTGGATTGTATCAGATTTAAATTGAGAAGTTTTGTCTGAATGACATCAGATTTAAACAGAGAACTACCAAAGATATCGACCGACGTATATCGTTTTCAGTCTATGATGTAGTATTCCGTCCTTACATGTGTACAACTACTTGGCACCGACCCAAATGTCTTTTTAACGTGGACTTCAAACCGTATTGTAGTTTGTAATGGTGCATTTGTCCTGCAAACCTAGCATATTATTATAACGCTGTAACGCTAGCGGTGAAGACAAAACGTGGACGTACGCACGAGAGGGAATTGTTAATCTTGAGTGACTTATGAGGACGGGTAATGAGACTTATTTGAAGCGACCAAGGTGGAGAGGATGATGATAAATTAGCAGCGATAACACCATGTCATTACCACCACAGACGACTTGCTAAATAAAACATCAGTGATGCAGGAAAATTGCTACTTGGGTTGTGTGTGTGATCTCAACACAATGCCGACTTTCTTCAGTATGGTTTACCGGCACCTGATATTCTTACAGTCTACTGAACGACGGGGGATAGAAAACTGTGACCTTAGAGGGGATTTATTTCATCTTAGAAACAGTTTCAATGAAGAAGTTTGTTGCCACGGCATACCATACATACACCAGCCAAGCTCCACTGCACAGATATGTTACCCTCCTCGCTGCATAGAATAAGGACTCAGCTTTCCGGGCGCCTTAAGGAGAAGGTACGCAACAAAGGACAAGAGAAAAAACGCCGTAATCATCTTTCTGTATCACTATACAGGTAATCCTTCAATTTGAAATAACCATGTCCCCATCCTTGGTAGTTTGGGGAAATCACTATCGTCAAATCCTACAAGGTGACCAAGTATATGAGAATAATGAACCTCATGCCCATCTTGTCTTAACAAGTAGAGTGAAGTCATTTAATATCGCCAGCACATTCTCAACATTAATAACAAGCTGGTGTCTAAACCTCCACGTGGGTTTAACTGGAATACGAACATAACACTTCACACATCGATGTAAATCCGATGATTATGCAAATATGAAAAAAGCGTTCCTTTTCCGCGGCCATTGTCCCAGAATGTACCATTTACAGGTGTCACGTCAAATATTGCCTCGGGTAAACGTCGTCATGTTGTAGCTCAAAGCAGACGTTAACGTCGTAAACTAATTGCTGAATAAAGATACCACAAGTTCCATTCACGTGTTACAGGATTAAAAACTAACTAGCGGTTAAGAGTGAATACATTTTGTATTTATCAGGCCATAAACAAGGAACGCCTTCAGTGTTCATTGAGGCAGTGCTCTCGTATATAGTCTCTTGACAAGGAAATTGCGTGGACGTGAGTGTCATAGGTGTGATTTCAAACATCATTATTACACTCTCTTACCTGACATTGTGTTAATCTCCCCACCTACATCGGCGTTCTGTACAGACATATTCATTCATTCCTTTCTATAAGCATATTAAAGTTATTATACAAGAAAGCGTACATGTATCTACCTTGTGAAATACACAGAGCTGGTTATGCAAAAAATGTAGTAAGAGACCTCAAGATGCGCATAATTGTATATTTCAGGATATTATCCAATCCCGACCTCAGAAATAAAATGCACTGAAGGTTCAGTTATAATTAGGTTCATCCTATGTGCAATTACCCTTGGTCTACTGCAAGGATCGTATTTCGTCCCGTCTATATTATATTTCACGGGGGTATTTCCATAACAGGATACCTCTTACAGGATACCTCTCGCTAACTTTCCGGTCTAATGGCGCCTGTTTTGCAGGCTCCCTCGTAATCTGTGTACAAATTAAGACTTGTGACGATCGTTTTACGGTAACCATTCACACCTCAGTGACACCTTTCATTGTCATTAGTAGAAACATGCATCACTACATTCCTAGCGTGTGTTTTTTACTTTTATTATTTCCTGTTTGCAGTCCTATTGTTATTTAATATCTCCAAGAGGATTAGAGGAAATTGTATGAATTTCAACACGTAGGAAAGAGGATGGAGTTGGAATACATTTTCTCCTCGGTGACGCGGTACATCATTCGTTTGTTCCTTCACGGAGGATGCATGGTATTCAAACTGAAAAGAAAACTGTATGTCGGCAAGCCTTTCCCTTCCTCCCACTGCCTGTTTGACAACTGAGGGGACGCTGGCTGAAGTGACGTTTTGGATATGTCCCAGCGGACATAGGTGTAGCTTCTATAACAATTACAAACTGTACGTGAAAACCAAATCGGATGGTCACATTAGCTAATTGTGTAGTGTCAATTAGCTGTTCGTATCGTATTAGTGTCGGGACAACGTGCTATTCGTTTTGCTCATTAAAAAAGACGATACACGCTTTAGGTATCAATGGACGCGTTTCAATAACGTTGGCAGATACAAGTGGAATGTAGGAAAATGTTTCAGGAATTAAACACTGCATCAGTGAAGTCTCCGTTTCAGGACAGACGCAAATTAGTTGACATTTTGACCTTGGAATGGGAAATGTTAATGAACGCAGGACACGCTTTTGTGATAAATCGGCCAAAGTAGCAAAGGTGAAGATCAAAGGATACCGCCATAGTTTTTACCTGGGCTTACCTGAGCTTTATAACGCCTCAAATATACCACATGATCACCATATCATCTGACACGACTGCGTGTTTCAAGGTGTGTGGTTTCTCTGCAAGGTAGCTTACACACCTATATGAACGATACAGCTTATGGTCGGGATAGTTGTCAAGTGTTAACGAAGACAAATATAATTCATGATCTTGAGAATGTTTACTCTTGTAGGCCACGACCTAATTCAGTTTACAGAGACAAACACCCGAGCACCAGAGACCAGGAGGACTTCTGTCCGTGATTAGAGGTCCCCACTTAACTTGAGAGGCTATGAATGCATGCTGTTTGCTCTTTCGGACAGCTATTGAGTGTCTGGTGGCGATCCGTGCTCCCAAACTCGTTGAGGCTATTTTCTGGAAATCGAGTGTCAATTACTTAGATTTTAAGATCACATGTCATTGGTGTGATGTTTTTTGGCTATTGTGAAAATCATGAGAGCTATTGTCCAGGGATACTTACACCAATTAGGCTTCAAATGGACATGCTCCTTTGGAATACCTTTCATTTTTCCCTAATTGTAGTCTTTCTTCAAACTATAAGAACGTGATAGTATCTTGAGCACATTAGTGGTTAGGGTTGAGGTCTGGTGGTCACTTGGAGTCATTGAACCCATGGCACTTGTAAGTATCAATTCATCAAAGGGATGTAGGTTTCAATGTGATGCCAAACCTACATCTTGATATACACTCTGAATTGCCATCACAAACATTGTGAGATAAATGCCCTTTTGCTCGGTACGGCAGGACATGCGTACCCCTTTCGCTGACATCCAATCATCACTGACTTCCAGCGGCCCATTCATACGATTTTCACAACTAGTCATCTCATACATACAATGAAATCCATTTCTGAATATTGTCAAACCTGAGTATTCGTTTGCACTTATATCTTTTTATTTATAAATCCTAAACACAGCAAGTGAGATAATGCGTATTGTTACTTAGATTAGTTTTATATATACTTCTGTGTCGCATGTAGATGAACATCTTCGTAATAGCAACCGTGATCAATACAAATATCACAATGTTGTCTTTTCAGCTTCCCACAAAACAAAAGAAAAAAAAAGAAAACACAAAACAAACAACAACAAAAAACAAAAACAAAACAAAACAAAAAACCCAAACAAACAAACAAACAAAAAACACGATGGTTGGCGCGTGTGTTCCTGCACTCTGATGATGAACCATTCATTTACCTTTTCCATTTACAAATGAAACAAAAAACTTAACGGATAACAAATTCTTGCTTATTAACGATGTAAGAACCGACATCGGAACGTCGCCTTATGCAGTAAACAAGAAGTTGCCATCGATAACGTTGTACTATTCATTTGTAACTCACAAACTGCCGATTTTCATTTTTACTTTCAACTTCCATCTTCAATCAGACAAACGTTACTGTTTCACAAAATCTTTATAAGGAAGGCATGTTGGCCTTCTCCATAAAAAACCCCCAGAAATTAACTTCTATACCACCAGCAAACTTTGCCCATCGATCATACAAGAAATATAACCTCGAACAATTTCACAGCTATGACCTACACATACCTTTGCACGAGACCAACGGGTTGCTACTTGCTTCATGATTGCATAAATATTATTTCTATTTATTCCAAACCATTAACGTGTCAGATTGAATATTTAGAGCGCTCTTCAAGCTTGACCAACGGAGACTTGGACATAGAAAATAACTGTATACAAATGAACCACATTTTCACGGATTTAGTGACAAAAATGCTCGTTGAAGTACCAGTTGTATTGGTGACCACGTCGACATTGTCCAGAGGGCAATGGCCAAATGGGATATGTTTGAGGGTAATTATTTCGCTTTTTTGTTCAGGACATTCCTCAAGCCGTTAAGCACTTAGGCCCACACCACATAAACCAGCGGTGGGGATATTCATGTTGACGGGTATTTTGTTCATGTAATCATAATGAAGGCTTTAGTTAGACTGATACGCTGTTGATGGTGAGTATGACTATATGTTTGGTCTGGCATACCTTACTTGAGAACGCATTGATACGTTTAATGTACTTAGGTCTTCGCAAGTTTTCAAAGCCTGAAGGTCACTTGTATCTATTATGGCTACCGTCAATGACGTGGTTGGTCCAGTAGTAGTTGTACATGTCGTGGATTTAGGTCTCCTTCGTGACGGCTTTAGGCATTTAGGTGTCATGATTGGCGAGTGTTTATTTACATGGAGACTGAAGGGGTTGTTTGAGGAGATACCGTCTATTATTATCTACACAACCAATGCTATTTTAGGGTAGACACATTTTTCGCATTTTTCTCCATTGTGAAAGTATATTATCCTAGTTACGCTCAGAAATGGGCAGAGGTCTGTTTGTTTTCGATTCATGTACATGTATTTTCGGGATGAGGGGGTATTTGAAATTACCCATGCAAATAATCCACAAGATTAAATCAAATTATTTCAGATTCAAAAATAGAAACATCTGTACCTAGCGACCTGCTGGTATGTTAGGCATGGCAAAAGATATTTCAAACTGATTGAACATGTCAATTAAAGTACATATTTCCATCTTTCTAATGAGAATAAGGCCATTATATCTGATAGCATTGAAACCCAAATTAATGAAATATGCTAGAGACCGGGTATTTCCAGACTCAATACATATGGAAAGAAAATTCCCTCAAACAGCATGCATGTATATGGAATTGTTTTGTAACAATGAAGAGAATCTGCGATAGGGCATATCAGCTTTCAAAACGTCAAAGAACTGGAGGCCTTGTTCAAACCCTGTCCTTTAAAGTACATTTCACGCATGGAAACACTTGAAAAAAAGGTCGGGGGAAACGATGAAAAAAGGCGTTTGTAAAAGAAAAAAAATCAAATTGAAAAATTTAGAAAACTTAGATTGATGCTTTGGGTGTAGCATAACAGACAGTAAGTGCACGAGGAACGGTGGTTTTAACAGCTGCCTATACAGGTGTTTCCTTGGTCCACCTGTCCCAGATAACACACAAGGTAAGGTGTATTTCAGTCAAGATGTTGGCTGTAAAACATCACATATATCAACATCTGGTTTGAAAAAGGAATGGGACGGTGTCCAGAACATCAAATAGGGCAGTTCTGAAGCAATAGCTAATTTTGGAAAGTTAGCATATTTCAGAAGCACGCTTATTCCTAATAATGCCACTTCACGCACTTCATGACACGTGCAGATGAGTGGCCACTGCTGTTTACAATCTTCAAAGTTGTAATGAGTGCTTGTTCAATATATCTTTGAGGGGCGATGTTTGGTGGTACTTCTAAATTGCGAACGTTTTAGGTAGAAATTCTGTTCATTTCAAGACCTACATATATTAATGAAGTTATACATATCCACTGGTATGCTGCTATTTAATTCCATAATCATAAGACATCTTTGTTAAATGTGTAGTTTCTATATCCAGAACATGTATTTATGAATCTTTATCAAATAGTGAAATTTCAAGATGTCCCTAAAACATACGCGCACCTTGCCCATCCGTGCACCAATTCATAGGCAAACTGAACTCATGAGTTATATCATCGAGGGGAACATATGGCACCGGACATATCGTGTGTCATTGCCATCAGTGTTCCCCTAGGTTGTATTTACAATACGAATATTTTACACATAAACGTCTTTGGTCTAAAACACAATGTGTTTCTCAAATCTGTGAATGGTGAATGTAATACCCTAATAAATGGAACTGGTTTCAATGAAATTGAACACACACTGTAATTTGAGGCAAAATACGTATGCATTAATTATTACCATTCTATGTCATACTGTGCACTATACTCTATCTTTGACTTTATTGTATGACATGTACTGTGTATGACAAGACGTTATCCTTTAGATACTCAGATCAAAAAGGATAGAACACGTACAATGAATGCGTTTGTGTGTTATATGTCAGGGAAGACACAGATCTTCTGTGCATGCGGACCTCAATGCACGTGTATTTGATAGCAAGTTAACTAGCGGAACAGTGCGGTGTAACATTTACACTTAGCCATGACGACAGGTTACTTTCCCTTGACTAAATTTACGAGAAGAAGGAGACGCTTTGTGTGACTCCTAATGTGCGTTCCTAACATTTTGCTGCGGTTGAAGCTTGAGTGATAACTCATAACTGTCCACCAACCATCATGCCATTCTTCTTTGACAACATCCTTCAGAGAGCAAGCAGAACGTAATAAACAGAATCAGTGGCCATCAATACCCGCTCGGCGTGAGACAGATTTATATCAAGATGAACGCTATTGGTATGTTAATTCCACTATTTTAGAGACTCCGATAAGACCAATCTTGTATCTCTTGAACGGTGTCAATACAAAACCCCCGTCCTGGGTCCATTTTCACCCAAAGAGTTGGCCATCTAATATCCATATTTGTTTGCTTTTGTTATTAGTTGACCCCCCACATTCACGACACCTTATCATACCGGTTTTTCACTAGGTTATAAAACTTGTTTCGTCTCCTCTGTGTTGGGGAGGTTTTAGTGATGGCTGACCTGTTAAAGATGAGGACAAGCTTCAAGTGAAGTCAAGTGTATGAGGCACACGAGTGTACTTCAACATGATCCAAGACTTTCAAGGATTAGCGAACTTTTAGCTGTATTACGAGCTTAGTGATGAAAAAAACCAAGTGGTCTGTTGTGTCTGTTATAATGGTGTTTTGATTACAGTTTGGTTGAAACTACTTTATGAAAGCAAACTGGTAAGTAGAACTTACCTTGTATATTGCTGTGTGATAATGTCACGTGAACATGTAAGATGATATATGACAATATTTTCAAAGGAATTGACTTTATATAGTGTACAGTTAAAATACATCCATATTGTTTTACGTTTTAAACACAACATTTTTTATTAAAATTAAAACGACAACCATTGTGGACATCTCGGTTTTTTAAAACTCTGTAAATATCCTATTTTCGCCTACCAAACCCACTAAAGTCAGGTGTGAGATTTCATGGAGCATCTTCAAGTACCATTGTCTGTAAGTATTGTAAGCAGGTGTGCTACATCAATAAACATTCAGTGCTAGTTTCTGTTGTATACCGTTGACCTCTATATATAAGAGACATTGTGTTTTAAAACAAAAGATGGTTTTTCAAACTGTACCTTCTAATACTGCGATAAATAGTTAGGTCCTGTGATTTTCGGTGCCAGGATATCGCAAAGCATGGTCTTGGTCTCTGAGACAAAATAATCCTGTTTCATGGGCAGGATGTATCTCATGACATCTCCGCATCCCGACGTACATAAACACCGACTTAACCCTAGTTCGAGACAAACAGAGAACTTATATTCGATCGTTGCACCAGAATGGTATTATTTGATACGTTTATAGCCCTAGACTTTCACATATACATACTAGGGGCATGTTTCAGTCTATACAGTCGGAAGTACAACCATGAAGAAAGAACAAATACGAATAAATGGGTTGTTTATCACAACACAGTCATTGGGTCCGTATGTTATTATGACCTTCAACGTGAAAGCTTGTGCTTCATTACGTTCAATAAACCTAATAGTTTTGAAGGCGGTTCCTCCGACTGGATTGGACAATTGCAGTACTCTGAGAACGCTGAACATGGTCTGTCTGTCACGCAAGGGACTAATGCCAGCTTTGAACACAAACTCTCGAAATCGATTGATTAATGATCGTATTTGGACTCTAGTATCCGTTGAGTGATTCTAGTATCTCGCCGGTACGTTTCTTTGAAGTACATGTGCATATATTCAACGTCTTGAGAGCCGTCAATTTGAAATGAAGAATTTCGATTATGTCAGACCCTTCAATCTAAAATGAAGAATTCAAAATATGTTATTTACAACAATGACCATATTATAACCAAAACCAAAGCTACAGTTACAATATAGTTTGAAATATGCAAACCTGTGATTAAAAACTGAATCAATTTATAAATGTTCTACTGGTAATGACATGAAGTCGATTTCATTCGACGTAAAAAGAAATATCCGACAAACGTATAAGAATGGACTCCTGACAACTAGTGACGACCTCGAGTGCTAAATGCACATTAAAAGCACGTTTTCATTATTTAATACGGTTCATGGTTCAGTATATGGTTCATATTTGAATGACCTTTTCCGATATGTCTTACTTGAATTACGTCAGAACAGCAGGAGCAGTGCCCAACATGTAAACCACGTGTTGAATGTCCTCTAAAGACACGTGCTTATTGAGCACGCATCCATAACTCATACAGTACCACACATTGCTGAACAGAAAATGTCTCACTTTACCAGACATTCCTGTAACTACAGATGCTTATCTGGCTTTCGAAACACGTGAAATCAAGTGACGTGATGTAACGTAATATATTACAGTGTTCAATGTGCAATGTACCGGATGGTATATAGCCTGTCACACCGTATCACTCTACAGTCACAGTTGAAATCAGATATGGGTGGAGTTACCCTCTCTGTGTTTGAACTGACGTTGAGAACATAACATTGTTATTTGTATATACACGTGTCCCCGTTAAAGTGCCCAGTGTTCGAGTTCGTTATATGGTCTGCTATCTTGCTGCGTAAGTTGTTGAAGTGTCTTTTTACAATAATTGGATACAGTTGGAGACCGATTGGTTCTGACTCACATGCGTGGGTGACGTTCTTGAAATTGACATCTTTGCAGTTTGTTATGTGTAGGTAGAAGTTAAACACAAGCAGGCAAACCATGGTGTACATAACCAAGGTGGGTGTTTATCACAGTGCATGTTCCATCTGAATATGGTATGTAGTTTCATAAAACAGTAGATAAGTAACTTTGAAACTTTGAATATTGTATTCAGCGAGAGTTCACCCATTACAACCGAACCAATTTCAGAGGAAGCTGTCAAAATAGGCACCTGTCCAATCCGGCAAGTTACAAAACACCAGTATAATATCTCAGTCCCATCCGTGGCTGGTGCATTGATCATCAGCTCTACAATCCGGCACATTGTCTAAACTGGATTGAGTGCTTCTACTGTAATTACATTAATAAATAATTTTTTCCAATTTCACGAACATTTTGCTTGATGACTTTTGCAATTCTTATTGGAAAGCACGAGTGTTGTATAAATTGTGACAATTCAAAGGTTTAGTTTTCTTTTGGGGGATTTCAGCTGGTACTGTGTAATCATGGGATAGGTGTTTGAACCTCTGTACTCCTCAACCAAAAATGAGCAGTTATTAAACAGTATTTGTTATTGAGCGAGTGAGTGGGTGGATGGATGGACGAGTGAGGGAGTGCGGGAATGACATGCGCAGCACTTCATTCCGCTGAGGTAATGTGGATGTCATACTTCGATATAACTGATATCGGAATGGTGTTGAAAAAGGAATTATAAGAAGCCCAATACGAGATTTGAAACCATGTTTAAAAGATTGTCAAACGCTCTGTTCCGACAGGTTTTACCATGGCAGGTAGTAAATTAGTGACCACCGTTGGTGGTTCACCGTCCAAAGTCCGTCCTTACGATGCGATGGATTGTACCTCTGGATCATGGCGATGAAAGGCATTTGTCGCTTGACAAGTCTTATTACCATTTCTGAAAGTGCCACCGTTTTGCCCGGTTTCAATTTTTTTCTGGATCCAAGAACGGCAACGTGCCTCATGCAAGTCATTCCATAGTAACAAATTATGTCCATTGCAGGCCACTGACCTATGGTATATACTGATTATTTATTGCCGGACCCATAGTATCTCCGTTTTCGCTAATAATGAAAATCAAGTAATCGAGTACGTTCTGAAATATCTTTAATAATTGTGTGTTGATGTACGAGCTGTGACGATCGGTAGGATCGATAATCGTGATACTTTATCGGACGATATCGACACATTTTTCGCATCGTGATACGTATCGTTAATCTTATAATTGTTAATTTTTAATGAGAAATTGACGGTTGTGTCAAAATATACACAGTGACTGTTACTTGATATCAAAGCATACTTTTTAAAAGAAAGTAACTAATGACAGCATATCGTGATGTGAATCGAATCGTGTAGTATAGTTCCAAGATATTGCGATGCGTACCGTATCGTGAATTTTCTGTATCGTCACACCTGTAGTAGATATATGCTGATATTACATTTTAGTTCTGTCTTAAATGATTTGTGGCTGAACCTTTGAGTTTTAACTCTCGAAGCAATTCGGTACAAAGTGTATACTGTTCGTTTCTGAAAAACAACTTAGCTCACAGGGGAAGGGGGGCCACATAAGTAGCCACTGATATGATAAGAATTACTACACTACATTTGAACGGATTAAGGGGATAGTAGAGATACAGACCGCTTGGAATGCAGATGCGATAGGAACGTCAACAGTTGGCAGGAATGCGTTGACTTCAATATGAGGCAATGACTTGACATATGTTGATCCTAGCAATATGATAGGGTGGGTGGGGTCTACGACAGCTCCCCATGCAGTAATGTGTATGCCTGAACTTGCTCTCCGGTTCGAATCCCGGATTGGGTCTGATTATGGCAAATGACACAGACGTCCTGTTTGACAACAGTATACGGATCAGTACCGTAATGTGAAGATGAAACAGGTGTTTTCCGTAAAAGGTGTCTAGATACCTGACACCGTCTCTGTCCACCATATTCTGACTAATTACATTAATGAACACTCAAGTTATTCCGACACCACGTTCGGTTAAATGTTTTGGTGAATTTCACTGAATTTCAAACTGATGGACAAAGTCTGTCATTACCTGCAGGTTTCACCTATCTGTCTGAAAGCTGGTTTGAGCTAGGCCTGCCTATAGAACAGCAATTAAATATGTAAAATGACATGTGCCTATTCTTGGCACCGTTAAACAGGCATTTGGCTTGAGCCATGTTCATCTCAAAAGGCATTGGGTGAAATTTTGAATTTGAAGTAAGCACTACCTTGATCGATCGAGTAAACACAGCCTGATGCACACCGAGGAAGATTATTTGTGGCTGAGTGGAGTAGAGTCTATTTAAATATAAAACTGCCTGGTTAAAGAAGGTACTTGCATACACTTGGAAATCACAAGCTTCACAAAAACCACTTGGCTGAAACAGCAAACCTGTGAGGTTACCAATAGAAGTGCATCAGTGAGTGAATAAGTTTAATTTTACTCAGCAATATTCCTGCGGTCTGTAAATAATCAAGTCTGGACCAGTCTAGTGATCAGCAGCATGAACATCGATCTGCGCAAGTGTATCATCTGTGATACGTTTATGCTATATGATAAGTGTATGCATGCTACATTGGCTCACGCTGACCTCACACGGTGAAGCATTTCAATGAATTACTTTTGTTTGTATGCTACATGTCAGAACGGATCTTGTAAATATCAATGAATATCTTTGAATTACAATATTTATCAATATCTACAATTCGATATGTGTAATTATATAACGAACTTGCATATCATAAATCAATGGATGTTGGATGGCAAGAAAGAGATGCTGAACAAGTGTCTCTTGTAAAGACCACAATCTCCGCAAGGAAAAACTCTCTTTCAAATGAATATGAGACAAAGAGAACCTGGTACATATAAGACGAGGTTAGGTGGCTGACTTTGTGTGCTAGCGACTAGGTGCCTGATTCTCAGGGTCCGGGTTCGAATCCCGAATAAGACTCAATTAAAAAGGTACTAAAGTTTCTAAATGGCATTGTGTAATCATAGCTTTCGTGCGTGGGAACCGTTCCAATTTACGTTTATCAGAAGGGTACACAAAGTACTCAGTCTAGACTACCAATTGTCCGACTTCCACATTTTTTGGAAGTCGCGGTGGCTGAGAGGGTTAGGCGTCTGTGTGCTGTGAGGTTGCTGGTTCGAATTCCGCATGACGCTCAACCAAAAACTTCTAGAATTTGTACTTTACTAAGAAAGTGTAAACCCAAATATGACATATGTTAAAAAGGATTTGAAGTAACGAAGTTGCTGTGTGGAGATTACGAGGGAATGAATGTAGTTTTACGCCACACTCAGCAAACTACTGGACCAAACAATCCAGGTATCAAGAGCATGAACATCGATCTACCCAAATGGGATACGAGGACATGTGTCAACCATGTCAGCAGCCTGACCACCCGATCCCGTTAGTGCCTGTTACGACAAGCATGGGTTGCTGCAGATCAATGCCAACCCGTGTCTTCATGGGTAGAGGCTACTACAACAATCCCTGTCAGATCATTTATCTTACAATTAATGACAGATCCGTCTTAAAAGAACTCGTAAGATTAACGACAATTAACAGAGGCAGGTTGTGATACCCTGTTTCCAACACACATCTGAAACATAACCATTGATGAATTTTATCGACATTCAACTTGTCTATTGTCACGGTCTGCATCAATACATAGCGCAACAGTTAAGAGTGACGTCACCCAACTTACTACTCTCTTCTCCTCAAACATGGACATGTGTTTCCTCCATATCTGTTGTTTATGAAGAATATGATGAAAATAGCATTTATCGAACACACTCAATCCGTAATGTACAGGAACAGACGAAAGAGACTTCGACCGAAGCGTGAGAAACCTGTGAATGAGCAACAGTCAGGAAAGTAGTACTTCATAATGTGATGTTAGGCCAGTCATCGCCTCTGTAGCCAATCACAGAGCATCAACGCAGTCTCGTGCTTGAAACCCTTGATATTAAGTAGGTCTCCACCTCAAGGTCGATAGAAAAATCGCGCATTATCACCAGAGTACGCCGTCTTTGACAAAATGAATTATAATATCAGTTTCGCTGTAAAATTTCGTTCCAAATCGAAAATAGATTGTGTATACCTGCCAATTGTGAAAGCGAGTCCCCCCTAATCCAGTGAATACCTTATGGATCGTTGATGACCTTCCTGCCAAGCAATACTGAAATGTATCTCAATAATAGG
The DNA here is from genome assembly GCF_037392515.1 of Haliotis asinina. Taxonomy (NCBI): domain Eukaryota; kingdom Metazoa; phylum Mollusca; class Gastropoda; order Lepetellida; family Haliotidae; genus Haliotis; species Haliotis asinina. The sequence goes on from NC_090286.1 coordinate 43,644,326, forward strand.
GATCTATAAAGTTGATAAAATTCTGCCGCGATCTTCTGTTTCAAACCTCATTGGTTGTTTCATCCAATTAGCGTCACATGTCCAGTGATGGTCCAACGGTAAGGAGAATCCTTTAAATCCTAATGAAACATTTCATCGACACTAACATCATAACCAACAAAGAAACAATCCCCTTGTCAAATTATTAGAGTGGGAGGGAATTCAGGTTTTAATATATGACTGGCGTATCCAAGTCGCCAAGGAATGGCTGGATTTAGGCTTATATGGCCAAGTAAATGAAACGTATAGTTATGTCGGGACCACGGGCAAGAAGACCATGGGCAAATGTTATGTTAAGATTTGTAATTAGAAACATACCTGTAGGGGGTAAACCTACTGGGTTAACAGGATTTTAAAGGGTGGAGTAGGTTATATTTGTGGGTATGTATGGCTGATTAATATTTAACTATGTACTACATAAGGTATTTAGGCTATATAAAAGCAGGACCATACCTATCTCTCCACGTACTTTCCCCTTGTTCATCCTCTTGTACATATGTATGTAGCTCCAAATCTACTAATCTACATACGTATGTAGACCTCGTTCCATAAAGCCCTTAATGCTACGACCTTAGAATATGATGTACATTCACACATACTTACCACAGCTCTGGTCATAGGGGCACATTGGAAATGTGTCTCTGTATTTTTAAGTAAGCCTCTGTGACTCCATGAACTCTTTTCACGCATTCAGGGACGTTGTCCGACGTGTCCGCTATGTACGATAGCTCCTCCACGCATTGAATCTAACAGAAAAGGAGCTGGGGTAGCCGAGTGGTTTAGGCATGTGGTCGTCACCCCGTATACCCCGGTTCGATTCCCCATATGGATACAATGTGTGAAGCCCATTACTGGTTAGAATATTGCTAAAAGCGGCGTAGACTCATTCACTCACTCTGACAGAAAAGTGTGCAAACCACCTCACAGCTCCATGTATTTATCGCGAATGTATCGTAGCGCTGCCGCGATAATCACTTGTTATCGCCCAAACGCATCGATATCGCAAAGACTCCGCAAATACAAACTGGGTACAAAGTTTGGGTTCGGCAAGTCGTGTGAGAGGTTCATGAGACCAGCAAACCAGAGCTACATATTGCTTTCCCTTTCCTTGTAGACCTGATGGGACTGAGTTGCAGTGATTCGTTCTTATAATTTACTCCTCTGTTTGATCATATATATTTATGTTTCGTGAGAAAGTCGAAACTAGTTAGTGTCTGGTGTTGACACTTCTTTACTATTTGTATGGACGATTGAGTGAATGTTGTTTTATGCCGCCTTAGTAGTACATCAGCGATGGAGGACACCGAATATCTTGTACTCATGTGGGTAATCGAACCCAGGTCTTTAGCTTAATGGGCGCACGCTTAAATCACTCGGCTACCCCAACCGTCCTATATCTATCTACCTATAATTACATCGGTTACATCACGAATTGTTTTTGTTGAAACCTTTCACGAGTGCGGTTATCGTGCTCAAAGGCCACGAAACATGATCAGAACAGACATGGCCTTAAACGACACAACCAGCTGTGCCCCAGCAAGAACGTAAGCAGGTGCAACATGTACGTGCGCCCTGTCCCATACAAATATCTACATACCTATCTTCACTCTCATAACCAATTAAGTATGTACACACGTGTGGCAGTATGTACATGAATTTTGCCTATTTCCCAATATATTCCTAATTACACATCCTAAATATGGCAGGAGAACATACTCAGTTTTATAGCAGAGCGTCCGTTCACTACGTTTATTACTGAGTGTGATTAATGTAAACATGGCAAAATAACGGCGAAGCATCGTTAACAACATTTCAAAATGCACAAGGTAATGAAAAAGGCAGACATTTTGCATTTGGTTTCTGTGTTTGTGGTTTAATCATAATAAATTCTGACCCAGATACTAGCAGTTCATCCGGTGTACCACACGTATGAAATAAACAAGAATATACTGAAGAATGACAAAACATGACAATCATGATGTCACCGGTAAAGAAATGCATTCCTTCCATTTAACGTCCAACGCTGCTGACGTCAAAACACCGTAAAACACCCTTCTGACATAGTCAGAGCTCGGCCCCTAGACATATCCGCTCTTCTTAAGTCAAGTTGTGGTATTACTACACACTAGCTTCACATGCACCGAGGAAAGGTTACCTCGAATTAAAAAAAAACATGTGGATTCAAATCCACGTGAATATGCAAAGACATCACGCCTTGGAATTTGTCTGCTTTGCTTATAAGTGAACGCCGCACTTAATTTTGCCTTCATAAACATGTCTATTTAAAGGCTTTGGGACTACACCCATAATTTTCCTATGCCCTTATGACGGTGTCCGTGTCTTGCATACTTAGAATTTTGGCACGTTCTATGAGGTTTTTACACAAGAGTCTCTCCAAGCATTGAAATGGGTATTTCGTGATGTCTACGCTAGTGAAGATGGTGGCTTGGTGTTATTAGTAAAATGATAGTTCTACAGAGCGTTTGCTCCTTTTGACCGGAGGATTGAGTTACGTTACATGCAACTTAATAAAGGATTGCAGTGGAGAGTAGGTGCACGCACAGTCGTTTGCCGAACCTTCCGACTCCACATAACCTTCAAATCAAACGTCAGGCGCCAATCATTACCCTCGCCATTCAGTTTCTTTTCCAAGCGCTGCCTTTACCCGCTTTAATGAAGTGGCAACATGATGGGAAAGAACGACAACGTTGGAATACACAAAAGAGTTAATCCAAGTATTTCACAACTGTTTAGTCTGTAAAGACGCTAAGAGGTACAGAGTATGCCAAGGTGCTGAGTGTATGCCCTATTTGTGAAACGCGACCGAGAGCTAGAGGTGGTCTGGCATGAATATAACTAACTGTCCGAGTTTAATATTACAAGCTGTACACAGGTGAAAGGATCGATTGCAAGGTAAAGTTACCCTTGTGCTCTCACACAACATCTTACGGGTGACATTCACTGACGGGAAGGACTATTGCACCCGTATGCTTGAAAAGATCGTTCAATATTTGTACGTCAATGAGGCAGGATTTCCTTAGTCCAGCCTTAGCGATAAAGGTAACTGACAGGCCTTCAACCTACCGCCCGACCCAAGCAGGCTGCGACATACAGGTCGTCCGGGCCATGAAGGCAAAGTATGTAGAGAACTAGCGTCTGCTACATCTTATAGGGACGCTCCGACGGCGAAACGACTTCTATGCGGTGGGAATATTCAATCCGGGATGATCGGAAGCGATTCGGCGGCCACTGCATCTTTCAAACCGAGTCACTTCCCTAGGCGAACAGGACAGGGAAATTGAAGTCGGTGAAATATTTTGCTGTGAACTTCAAAGAAAATCCACCCAAGTCAAAGGAGTAATCGTGTTTTTCTGCTGCACCTGTACTTAGCAGATCCCCGCTGGTAGCAGACTTGGCAATAGAAATTTCATTAATCCCATGCCAACTATCCACGGATACCATTTGTTGACCAGTGAGTGAGGAGCTCCCACGGCACAAGCTATGTAGGTGAGTTTACAACTTGTGAAAGTACAACAATGCTATATGGTAAAATTCTCATCGCCTCTTTCCTCGTTGTTTTGACGTTCAGTTATTCGTTTTCTAAGGAACCTTAGAAGCATTAATTCTTATGGTGATTGATTATACTTTATGCTAAATATATTTGAATAAAATATAGCGTGTTATGTCGGGATGAAGATTTTTCTACTTCCTGCTTTCATGTAATCATTGTGTGTTTACGGAATTCGAAATCCCTCTTTCATTCCACATAGCTTGTATAAAACTCAATGTGTTTGATAACATGATCAATCCTTTAAGAGTCGTGGTTAAGACAACAAAACCTTCATGCATATTTTATTCGATACACAAGGCTCAGACACGGGCCATTGTTTGGAAAACTGATCGAAAATATTTGAACGTCTATCGACCTGTCAGGACTGTGTTATTCAACTATAAATTAGGGCGAATTACCGCGAGGCGCACTTGATAGGCCGTGGACCGTTACACTGAACCATAAACGTTTATCATCTAACGGTGTTGCTAAAGTTTATTTCATACTTACTCTCGAGATTTATCTGTCACAGCTTAGCTCAGTCTGACGACTCGCTCTTTGTTTTATGTCGCTGGTGTACAGCAGGTCAAAGTTCAAATGTCACATGTGCGTAAGTCTAAAACGATATTCAATAACATTACGATCCACTAGCTGCAGCATTGAAATCAACATTCACGCCATACTGGTGTCAGGTAATGATACTGATATATAACTATTCCGATATGAGGACAACTTTACGACCAAAGTGTACCTATTTTACAACGAATATCAATGATAATGAATATCCTAGATCCTTAAACTCAAATACGGGTGTGAGCGATAAGGAGTCGTTTATGTCCAAATGTTTGTACCATATGCACGTCATTTCTCGCCGAGTCTCGTCATTTCACGTGGCATTGTATTTATAACCTTTCGTATAATTCAGTTTTACTTGCCGAAGGACATATAACAGATTAGTAACTTGAGGCATTCGAACAACGTGTGCGTTACGCTGACATGTGACGATAGTAAAGAACATTTGACACAACAACCTACATAGAGCCGTTGAGATGTAAATCACTTCTTGAGAATGCATTACAAAGCACTTGTCAACATTGGAGTATAATACTACGAAGTCATGACTAGGAATTCAACTTGAACGTACACAAAGGTTATAGACCGAACCCTCTTAGACCATGTTTATACCAGTTGTACAGCGGCGACACACTTATATCGAATTGTTAACACCACGTGTATATAAAAAAGTATGTCCTCATTTGTATATCACACATTGGTATAGAACCGAATATCAAAAGTAAACAAAGCAGTGTTATTGCAGCCTTAACAAGTGACTGGCGTCTCGGGATAAGTTATTTACCAGCTGTACAGACAAGTTTAGATTTCATGAGGTAAATATTGTGCCTGTTTCACTATTTGTAATCATTCAGTGTTCACAAAAAGTGTACAATGAAGAAGAGTCTGCATCATCAGTAGCACCACATGCCGTGTGTATGTTTCTCTCGTTGACATTTGACATTGTGCATGTCCCAATGTTCCTGACATAGGAAACAATGAAACGAAGTATGTGACCTAGTCATGACTTCCTGTTGCCATGTTTAACCCAATTTCGTAATACACTGGCAATTATAAATTAGTCGAGACAATGCATCCCATGATGATCCGGCCTGCTTCGTACTTGATTTATGAGACATGTGCTTGTCATAGACGTGAACGGGCTGATAGCAGTTATTCTCCGGTATGTGCTAACTTGGTTTGATTAACCACGGGGACTAATGGTTCTTTGGTTAAATACTGGGGATATCAGACTTTTATTTAGTCTTACGATGGTCCTTATTGCCATGGTGGTCCTCATTCTGGACCATACAGGGTTGTCTTCTCTGGTCTTATGTTTTAATGTAAAGGTCTGTAGGACAGACTGTGAAATTATTCTCTGTCATGACTTTGTAAAATATTCCTGAATCACAACAAAAAATGTACCCATCTATTTGTCAATATGCCTGTTCTTCAATATGAGATCAGACATGTGACTAGCGTTATATGCCTCCTCTAAATCTACTTTAGTGTTAAATTGGGCAGAAGCATTCGCTTAGGAGAGTTAGGTCCATTATAGGAGTTAGACGGTAGATACGTGCTTCGGTTCTAATGTAGGTTTGCTTGGTTTGTCAGCTCAACGATTACATAAAGCCTTAAAATATACATCTCATGGGGAATTGCTCGCAGATGGAACTATAAGCTGCTATATGAATGAAATCCTGTTCAAAGCCTTGTTAGACTAGCCCACTCTGAGCATTGAAATTTGCAGAATATGTGTTAACCGATATTGGTGTTGGTAATATGGTACGGTGAACAACTTCTTTAAAAGGCTTGGTGGAAGTATCACATGCAAGCAGTCAGCTGCAGCTGATAACATATGTCCACACTATGACGTTGAACGTGATTGTAGCATACAAGTATCAACACAGTTGTAAGGTGCAAACCATTACCCTGGGAGGTTGGTTAGCCAAGTGGCTCTTGTGTTCGCTCCTCACGTCCCAAACCCGGAACTGACTCGAAATATAATGCGTGAAGCCTATTTCTGGTGTCTCATCCTGATATTGCTGGAATATTGTTAACAACAGTATACACACACACACTGTTCTAGTGACTGTGCTCATATGATGAATTTGTTAGCAAAACGGTATTCCCACAACTTAATGGGGGTCATATCCACATTATGATCACGCAGTTAGTAACACGACTTTATATAAATGTCTGTACACTGTATGTATGACACGGTGAATCCATGACGGCATAACTTTGGCTGTAAATAACCCCAGACTTTCAAAGCGTTAAACATTCATTTTTAATTTCACGTTTGAATTCAGCCTTAAGGACATGTATCTTAACCACTGTCACCAGGTGCAATGACTAGCATATTGAAACTCATCTTTCGTTGGCTATTTAAACTTAATAACGCAATTCTATTATTCTGCATATGGTTCGCTAGATTCCCAAAATTAGCGAAACGCATTCATAAAATATTTACTTCTATTTTCTTCTTCTGTAATTATCTACAAACCAGCGGACCGGAATGTTTAAATCGAGGAGGGGGCATGCTACGGAAGCCGTCCCCTCTCACCCACTTTGCAAATTTCTTTGTATGTGTATCCAAGCGAGAATAACATTAAATATGAAGACGAACATAAAGAATGAGAACAGATTTCTTGATGGGCTGTATCAATGCACACGTAAATAAATAAATGAAACCACCGACTTCAAGTTTAACGTAATCCTTGCCTGCTCACGTGGAAATACGAGAATGGTTTGTCAGTTCGGATCACGTTTGACAGGATACGTTATTTATTAGAAGGTCCTTTTCAATTTCCGGCATGCATATGGTGTTTTAATATTTCATTGGCCGTGTAACCTTTGCTACAAATTCGCAATTCATGGTCCTTCTTGTCGTGGTGATCCTTGTACTGGACCATACAGGGTTGTCTTCTCTGGCCTTATGTTTTAATGTGAGGGTCTATAACGGATGATTCGTATGATAATATACTTAACGCGTAGACGACATTACATCCTTAAATACACGGAGGAGCCCGGTTTTATTGCTGTGTCAACCACTCATCACATATAACTAGGTTTAGGTAGCTAGGTAGATGAATACCGTTGACCAACGTAGTGAAGACGCACATACCGCCCGTTATTACAATCCTCCTTTGTTTGGTTTGACGGTGGAAACTTGCAGGTCGGCATTGTTTACTAACTAATCTTGCGGCTGTAGTATATCGCATAGAGGCGTCAAATATACACATTGCGCATGTAGATTATACTATCAATATCTTTGCCATCACACCTGACTACTATTGAAGTCCTCTCAAGGTGTGCATGATAGCCCACCGGCCGTGTTGTATTAACGAGATTTGACAGATAAAGTACTGCTGATGGTTGCACTATTTGGACAGACTTAAGCGCTCGGCCCTGTGATAATGGGACATTGGCCTCTAACGTACCAATATTCAACCAGGCTATATTTGCAGACTGTCAATATTTCAAACTGCTATATCCATGGTTTGTAAGTTTGTATGCATTACATATTTTACAGCTGAAACCATACACAGTGTGCTCCTTAGAGGGTATTATGATAGCTAAGAGGCATTACGATTAAACATTGATTTGTTTGCGTGATAGTATGTGACCGCGAATGTGTCTCAATCTAGTAGTGATTGACGTCATGAACATATATCTATAAAATGGCGTACGATGACATACATAACCGAGAGCTTGAATACCTGATCCCGTTAGTCGCCTCTTACAACAAGCATTGGTTGCTGGATTCGAACCCATATGCTCATGATAAGACTCTCTTAAACGTAACGTTTTGTGGTACAAGACGGAAACTTGTATGGTCCATGTATCTGTAGTATATTACAAGTGTCTAAAGTGTTCTCCACATGGGTACAGTGAGTGAAGCCCAAGAATAAAGCAGCGTAAAGCCATACTCACATGTAAAAGTTATTAAAGCTAAATACACACACAAAAAAAGAAACGCAAATGAAATTCAAAAATGATGCTTACAATTTTGTACACATATGCCAACACAAACATTTTTAGGGTTGCTCATTGTTTCTGGAATGGTTTAGAAGATTGACCAAAAGCAACCAAAGTGATTTGAACGGTTTTATCTATCAGGATTGTCATGATGTGAGTGGATGTCATGCAGCCCGAATATCAAGCAAATGATTGTTTCCCACGTGCAAGGCATGAGTGAAGCATGTGACTATAAACAGACCCAAATAAATCTCACAATTTCATCCACGATCTTTGCAAATACTGTATACGAAAATGGGACGTCTCAACGGTCGATCGAAATCGGGCAATTGTACGATTTCAAACTGGCGAATCAAAAAGTGAGGTGGCAAGGATCTTCAGCGTTCATCCCGATTCGACAAATGGCCGTCCACGATCAGGAAGACCTAGAGTCACCACACATCCGGGCAACCCATCTACGTGACCGCCATCGTACCGCCCTGGACACAGCACAAGAACAGTTTGGAGCCCGAAAAGCGTCCGAAAAGTATGAATACGTGCCAAACGTCCAAAAGTTGCCCCCTCCTTGACACGACTACTTCGACGTCGACGAGTGAGATGGTGTAACACGGTTCCATGAAACATAGCAAACTGGAGGTGCACATGTTGTAGCGAAGAACCCCGTTATCTCCTCAGGCGACGTGAGGGTAGAGACCCAGTCTATAGACGACGTCATGAACGTTTTGCTCCTAACTGCATCAGACAGGCGGACAGATTCGGTGGTGGGAGTGATCTCATACACCCGCAGATCGGAACTTGTGCTGGTCCAAGGCACTCTGACGGCCAATCGATACATCGACCAGATTCTCCGTCAGCACGTCCTTCACCTTGTTGACCGTCAACGGCAGCTCTTCCAACAGGACAACGCCAGGCCCCACACAGCACGTGCCACCATGTACTACCTGGCCAATAACAAGATCAGTACCCTCCCCTAGCGCTCGAGATCCCCGGATCTAAACCTAATCGAACACCTTTGGGATCAGATCGAAGGACGGGTACGTCGACGTCCAAATCCTCCACAGAATTTTCAAAAGTTGTTCCACATGCTGCAGGAGGAATGGAGAAGGAGTCCACAACAAAACATCCAACGACTGATTCGAATTGTACCAAGGGGGTGTCGGGCAGCGGTAGCAGCTGGAGATGGTCATACGACATACTGACTTCAACACCACCTGGTGGACAACAGTAATGACTGTGATTACTGTTATTCTCATGAAACATGGACAAGATAGGAATGCACTGCTCCACAAAATTTCATTCATGTATGTTTGTTTTCGGCTAATGTACACGTCCTTGCATAACATCAAATTTTCATTGATATTAGGGGTTTGCGTTTCTTTTTTAAAAAGTGTATATTAATAGATAAATGAGTTACATTAATGACCACATACATTATGATTAACGCTCTGGTAATGTATCAGCAGTCAGTGATACCAGCGCCAATGCAATACGACTGATGTGAACGTGCAATACGACTAATGATATCGTGCAATACGAGTGATGTTGACATGCAATACGAGTGATGTTAACATGTAATACGAGTGGTATTAACATACAATACGAGTGATATTAACATGTTATGTATGTGACACTAAATCTTACGTGATGTGTGAATTGTGTGCACATTTTTTGCCAGCAATGGTATTCTTACACCACATGTTATAAACACCAGGTCACAGATGTGAGGTATGTGAATGTCCCAAGAATGCCATGCACAACTATTCTGCAGTGTTGACAATGAAAGACAAGATCAGTCAGCACCACCCTACATTTTACGACCCTACCCGTTTGTTATCGGGACATCTGTAATACCTTTTTGTTAATGTTCTCGAATACCTGACATGCTCTTTAAGTATATCAGTGGTGTTCGGAAAGAAAACCGTCAAATACCAGCCAACTGCTCAGGTATAAACCTTTTAGGAACAAATTATGAACGATTTAATGTGACATCATCGCTTTGGCCGCCTTTTCATACACCTGTTAAATACCTTGATTTCTTTTAGTATTTGCTATTTTATAGACAGAAAACACATAAACTGTGATAATATATGACAAATTAAATCGCACATTTTACAGATCGTTATCCTATCGTCCATATATGAGCCGCTCTAATCTCCAGCTTAAAGAATGACATTGACCATATGGAAAGAAATCCTAGGTTAATTCACGGGTTTGTCATCAAGCTATTAAATTTGAGATATATGGTTTGAAACCAAACAAATTATCACTGCACAACTATTTCTGCGTTGTAATGGTCCGTATTGTTATGCAAACCCTGATGTACAACCATATGTTGTTGTGATCTTGAAAAAGCATACTTGATAATGATCAGAGGCGATTATAGTGTCGAGGAGGTTATCGGTGATCACCGCAACTGATGCCAAGACAGTAATATGGCTATTTTAACATGTTCTGAATTATACAATTTGGAGATGTTGAGCCTACATATTCATTCATGGTGGATAATTGCGGTATTTAGGTGTCGATAACCCTAATGCTGAACTGTGAATTGAAGAATCCTTAGTCTTAACTGAGTTCTTCAGCATCTCTTTGCCAGGGTCGGTGCAGTCTTGGTCAATAATCCATGCGTTCATGGAGATTTCGTTCACGTTGGTACCATTAATCAGGATCTTGCTATTCTGGTGACATTTTTTTGGTCTGTATTTAGTATGAGTTTCCTTACCTAGGACCGCCTTAGATGAGAGGCCATCATTGTAGACCTTGTTTTCACGGACCTCAAAAGCTAGGGACAGTTAGCCGTATCTCGTTGAACCAGATTTCGCCACAACAATGACCGCTATTTTGGATCTCGTAATAAGCCATCATATCGATAATTTTCAGATAGCGTTTCTGAAATCGTAGCGATAAGGTTGTTCTGTACTACGGCAACCAGGACTTCGTTCGACAAAGCGATCTTAGCGCTGTGGTCGTAACTCCGACACCTTAACATAGGCTAGAGGTAGTCGTAGCGATAAGGTTGTTCTGTACTACGGCAACCAGGATTTCGTTCGACAAAGCGATCTTAGAGCTGCTTTAAGACAACGTAAGGTATGAAAGTTACGATCGACTAAGACATCTGAGCGCTGAGGTGTTCGTAGTTCCGCAACATCAGCATGGACTTACTGCTGACATCGTCCTTCAATTGTTTGTGGAACGGGTCCTGGATGCCAGTCCACAAACCCATAACAATTCAATACTTTTCCATACGCATAGACGTAGGAATGACATGGTGCGATGAACGCTTTGTGGATAGGGTGTCCGAACGATAAACCTATAGTGGGTTGAATAGGAGAAGGTGCTTTTATACAAAGCGACGTTATCACTAAGACGACCGTAAGTGCCATCCCTTCAACATACGACTGCCTTAGCACACTAAGACTGCAGTGTACACCGGTACTCTCAGGGAACCGTGTTCGTTGTAATCCAGATGTCTTTTGTTCGCATGAATCTCGCTTGTCCAGATCTGAAACACTTCAAATATGTGCCGTAAATACGGCAATAACCACTCCAGGAGTGCACATTTCTCACACGTGCTTCGCATTATGGCGTATCGGAAATGAGCAGAGCAGGCGAAATTCATGAGGCGTTACTCAGATATATCTCAGTGAGGATGAAGGGAAACCGTCATTAGTCCAAAGGAGTAGTAGATCTGAAGTCCATATCCGTGTTCACTGACTTATCACAATGTGATCCTTATCACTACTTCAACAATTCCCTGTTTTCGATATCGAAACATGACTGATATGTTGTGTCAAAAATGTTAAGGCCCGAGCCTGATTTCAAACCAATATGATGACTACCCACCCATCAGACTCACTTAAAGCGCTCACTATATGTTATGCATATATGTGTAGTTACATCACAATGAATTCCTTCCACTTAGGAAACCATTGTAACCTTTATGCAGATGAATTGGACGAGGTTCATACATCAAATTGGCATGTGTCAATATCGTGCATGTGAACATGATTTTTATCATTTACAGAACTCATGACAATTATCTTTTCAACGTTACGAATTTGTTTTACAATACATCAGTTCATCTGTACCTTTAAACAGGATTGGAATATTTTGCAAAATCTACTTTAGAAGTAAGTGGTTAGAATTACACTAGTGAGTCTAAACTTTTGATGGATGGTATGTGTAAAGGAAAACTCCTCACACATTACTTTCCAACTGTGATCTGTAACATCCTCCAGTTGATGACCTTGTGTGCGCTACGAAGGAGTTAACAAGATGTCAGCTTTACTATGAATTGTACATATACCTGTTTACCAGTTGATATTATTAAAGTTATATTATTCGGTCGTTTTGTGCGAGAGCAAGTATTTAGTGTACAAGGTATATGTCATTTGTACACTTGCCATTGGGTATCGTTGTCTTATTAACTGTAATCGTTGTTGATGATAAGCCATCCTCGAAGATGAGACTAGCGGGATCAAGTGGTCAGGTTCGCTGATCTGGCTGACACATGTCATCCTATTCCAACTGCACAATCGATTCGATGCTCATGTTGTTGATCACTGGATTGTCTGGACTTGTCTGACTCGATTACCTATGGCGGGAATATTTGCTGAGTGAGGCGTTAAACAACAACAAAACGAATAAATGTTAAAACCCTTGGATTGGGGAGTCTACGTTGAAGCGTAAATAACATACATTGAGGTTTATGTTGAGAAACAGTGTGGTGCGATCCAAAAAAGACAGTCTTAGTGTAAGTATTTATTTTACGTGAAGTGCCAGTGTAAGTGTCATTTAAGTGCTTTCGATGCATTTCACTCCGACCTAGACGCGACGCGATGTGTCTTAGTGTTAACAAAACTAGCTATTCTGCATTATCCATACAAATGCAGAAGTTGACCTTTAAAGTCAGAATTTAGGCATGGCCAACAGACCAGGGACTAAAATCTTGAGCCATCAGGACATGCTCTCAACACAGTTATCACACTTGACCACCTACTTGTCATGCAAGACGACTTAAACGAGAGACATGCGCCTGATTAACCCATCTTGCCCGGAAGGTTCATTGTGCATGATTTACTATTATATATTTAGCAGTTCAGACACTTAAAAGATGGACGTATTTTTAACTTTAAGCAACGACAGTGCAAGGTCGTCATATAGAAAATATTCATAAGGGTTTGATGATCAAATAGTATGTAAATACATATGGTTTTAGTATTGACATTACCAAGTGATTCTTTTTATCGTGGCATTGGGGCCTTCCTTTCACAGTAATTGAGCATGTTGAACAATGAACCATATTGACCTAAAGGCACACACGTCACATTCCCGGGGCTTTAAAAACAAAGAAACAGGTCTCTCTTTAGGTCCCCTGTAGCGCTGATAGTGCAGAAAAGGTTAATGTCTTGATCTGTTCTCAATATCCAAGATTCGATAAAGAGTTGCGTATACGTATTGGGACTGTCTTTTTAACACTGAAAGGACATTGCACTTCAGACGATGACAAAGCATGACGTGTTCAAACCGTGTTATGCTGTCTGTGACGAAGGCTTACTAACGCAGTTGGTGGAAAAATATTTGTTTTTAAATGTATTAATCTTCTTGAATAACGATCCTTTGTTAACACGGTTTCATGTTAGTTCAGCGATCAAGTACAGTATTGTTTAAACGATGTTCAAACACTGCCTCATCATATGTGAAATGGTTCAAAACATAGATACCATATGTTACCATAATTTACAGTGTAATGTGCATTGCAACAAATGGGTCAATGTGAAACTGAAGAAATGATATGCTGGCTCGTGTACTGAGTACTCACGCAGATTGAGATTCTCTCCCAACTAGATCTGACAGTATCCTTTATGATATATGCTGCTTTCAAAGTCACGACGAACAAGTAATTAGCCCGTATTTGTAAAAGCAACACACCATCCCAGTATCAATTTCAGATAATTTTCTTTCACACCTGTTCATTGAGCCTATTTGAAACGTTTGACAATGCGGAACAGTGATGTTCTCATGGCTAGAGAGCGTTGTTGCATTTACAATATTCGTAACAAATTCTTAATTTAAGAATATGTTATTAAAATGCTTAAGCAAACAAGCTATCCCCCTAAAAGTAATCAAAACCCCAGCATCCCCAGTTAACATATCTAATAAATATATTCACATGCAAATATAAATGCATAGCATAGTCAAGACACCATAAGTAGTATGTGCTGACTAGACGGGGAATACTTTGATGTTTACGATGAATGAAGTCTTGCAACACACTCGTGACAGGTAAGAGCAGACCCATTATTTAACCTGTCTACCACATTCCCCTGTGCCCCAAACAAACTAATATCCTTGAAAGGTTGCCAAAGGGCATGAGGATGACCAGCAACTTTGGGGCTTCTACTGACCCAACGACATTCCAGATGTTCGTCCAATTTGCCGAGATGACCTACGCAGGTGTAGAAGGTCTGCGACAAGGACGACCCATTAGAGGTGTCTTTTTATACCACAGACCAGCGGTGTAAATAGACATTTACTTTTGAACTTTTCCTCGGAGATTCTATTCTTAGGCAGAAGCAACCTTATCTAGAAGTGGCAGAATGTCGCGGCAGGTCTACCACTGGAGTACACTAGTGAATTTTCATGGTACACTTTTCTCAGTTTGACGGTAAAATCACCATCTAGAAAACTCTTTACACGTTAAAGTGCATGGTAACTTGTGAACCTAAGTCCTGAACACTTAACATGTTGCTGTCTGCATTTTCCTGTCCGCCTTTAAGAATCTTCGGGTGTCACATGTGATAACCCAAGGATTCCCAAAGCAAATTTATAGCACGACCTTTGTTCCCTTCACGTAACTTTGCAGCCGGCTTTACCTAACCGAGAACAGTAAGCCAGGTCTAATTGACTCAGATGACAAACCGGCAGCTGTGGGAGAGTGGTACTGAGTTTAAATCCCAGTTGGGCACTCACGATCAATTCTAACATATGTGCCACAGTTGATTGATGTGGTTTAGCTTTATAGTCGGGACTTATTAATTGCTAGAATACGAGCTGATATAATTGCAGGTAGTCGCTGATCGAATCGGAGTCTGTCTTACTGCACAACTACAATCAAACACCGTTGTGCCGAACTCACCTGTTCGCGAACTTACGGTTGTGTTGAACTTAAAACTTGTTCCCGTAATAATCGCAAATATAATGACAGACTTTATTATGTAAATGGCCTTTTCTAGAGGCGGTCTAGAGGCGGTCACTTGACCGTCGACAAAACGCTTTTTGACGCCAACCCAGGTACGACTAAAAGTCACATCGACCTGTGTTACTTAAATGAGCTAAGACGTAAAGTTATGACAAGCACTATTACTGTCGCGGGTCCACAAAAAAACCCACACTATTTGACCTTTAATCAGTCTACAACCGTGTATTAACTGACACAGAATCTTGTTATTACGTACCTAGTCAAACACCATTGTGTCGAACTGAGCATGTCTCGAACTTAGGATTGTGTCGAAATAAAAGTTGATTGCTCATATAGTCATCGTTTTCATGTAATGTCGAACTTTGGGTAAATCGAAGGATTAAGTTCCATCAACTTCGACGAATCGATTTTCAAATGTAGTTCATGACCCCGCCTATCTATTTTCTATAGTTTGGGAAATACATGAACCCTTGCCCCCTAACCATATGCATATGGTCCCTTCCTTATTCATAAAAGCCATAAAATTTCCTGATAATAAGAAATACTTGCTAAAAGCAGAAACAAGGTATACCTAAACGACCCCAGGTGACTTCCTTCATATTATCAGCACCCATTTAACCCAAAGATCGAGGAGATGTCTATGGATTAAACATGAACAAATTTTATCATAGTAGATAGGCTATGCACTTTAATCATATACAATGACAATTATTCAAGGGTTTCACATGAGAGCGGTTAAATACTTTTGCCTTGAAGCTTTCTTTACCACATATTACTCATGCAGAACAAGTGTCTAATTTTTATATTGACTAAAGATAGATAGTATGTTGTTGCGTCTGTATGTGGCTTTGCTTGGGGACATTGTGAAGAATGTGACTGCTTTGTTAGAGATTCTTATTCGTAATATCTATATTTATACAATACCTATTTCTCATTTACGTGCGCATACTTTGCTCATTGAGGAACATGACGGTATGCCATCCTTATGATAACGAAGAATATTGTGAAGAAAGTCGTAAACGTGTGTAGGCATGGGGGCAAAATTGTATTAACCCATATAATTGGATAATAACAACGCCACATTTTAAAACACGTCCATACTTACTTAACCTGAAACGTGTTACTGAGACGTAAAACAACATGCAGCAGCCATACTCCTACATGCCAGTCTTCTCATTTAAATATTCTACGTAAACATTGCCAGCCTCCAAATTACAGGCCGTGGCGTTTGTGGTGTAAGTAGATCACTACTTTGGCTTGCAAGGCGTAGAGCCACCTGTGTCTTTAAGCTCCATGTAATGCCCTCATCGATTCCCGTAGTCCTGCACATGCTTCTGCTATGCCCTACAGCCTAGGTGTAAAGGAATTCACAATGACAGTCCGTATGTATGTATTTATGAAATATGACAAACTACCTTTATCTGATGATAATAGGTCACGAATATGAAAGCATTATCACGCCAAGGTTACGTAACTTATCCACGAACGCGTGTGCAGATGCCTGAGGTGTTTCTGTGTTTAGTTAAATCTCTTCACAGAAAAATGTTGGCCACGGGCAATGTTTGCATTGGAAGGAAGTGCAACAGATTGATCTGATCCTTGGGCATCCTATCTGCATACAGTGCTATGTACAAGGGCTTGCAAACAGGACGTGTCGTAATTCAGTTAATACACCCGGAATTAGTCGTGTATATGGGCGTTGGGTGTAGCCTACTAAAGATCCGGGTTCGATTTTCCACAACCTATACCTATGAAGATCATGTCTGGTTTTCCCAGCTGTGAAATGTGTTGGAGGCGCCAAACCCATATCTACTTGCTAATTACCTCGTATAACTAAACATATGAACGCATGTTTTATTTGGAATTACGCAGTCTCAGTAACGTGTAGATTCTAATACAGTAGTTTAATTAGGTTTAGTTCATTCCGGATTCAAACCCAGAGTTAAGCACATAATCGCCAGATCTAACCCACTCAACCACGGGGCTTCCACAAATATGTAAGTAATTGTATGTAATTCGTGTACCCCACTATATTAAGCACCATCTTCTAAGGGGACGATCTGCTGAAATTACTGGAGTGTAGACCCTGTGAGTAAGTCTGTTGTAATCACATCAGGAGTTGTTAAAGAAAAGACTGAGAATAAACACATTCAGTTTTAGGTCCGGGTCACTTGAATTTGTAACAGGAGTGCCTGTAACAAACTACGTTTACAGCGAACTGAAATCAGTTGCCCCTCAGTGTTCATTATCGTCGCAGCTAACTGTACTTTCAGACAATCGCATCTTTGAGACAGATGGAGAGCAGCTTAAACGTAGGAGCGTACTGAAAACCCGAATCTTCGGCATACCAGTATTTCGAAATAACCATGTTTTATTATATTCATGTAATGAATAGTACGTTTAGTATATCTTCTTCGGTTAATTCAAAAAGCATTGTACTAGTAACCTTTGGCATACACACCGACATTACATAGCGCAGTAACGCTTTAAAAAGGAGGAAGCTGTGCTGACTTGAGCCGCACAAACCAACCACTGCCGTGGCCTGGTTAACCTGCCTGCGTTAGCTACGTTACATGGTGTTTTAGTATTTATATAAACCTATGCGGGTTCAAAAAGAGCATTTGTTTACATCGGAATGCATGTCAAGAAAGGGAGTATAAAAATTCACTGAAACAGTGAAAGGGAAACATTTCGAGTTTCGGCCTGTGATCTTTCAGAGTGAGGGAGGAATACAAGCTTGCCTTAACTGTTTTCATCTTAAACATGAAGAGAATTCGAATCAATATTTTCTTTAGATGTGTCTTCGTCACACATGTGTGACTATGTGAATATACCTCTTGAAATATATTTAAACATACACCATGTCCACAAACACCCGATTTTCGTCGATGCACCTGCGATCTCGCTGTGGGCATCATGAATCCCTTTCGTGCTTTCTGTCGTCATGACCACGTGTTCTGTTTCACAATTATCTAGTTGAATTTGTCTGTTCTCATTGTAAGTACGGCAGATGTGCTATATACCGTAGGTAAGTATTCTACACCCAGTGACACCCATAAGGACGGAACGTACCCATAAATAAAAGAGGACCAAGAAGAGCTCCTTGTTGTATACAAACCTGGCTGTAGACTATTTAAGGTGATATACGGCCATTATCCGATATTCTGTTAACTTGTTACACTTTACCGTGGGATAAATCAACTTTTTGAAAATGACTGTTTGACTGTTCTGTTAGATACATACTTCCTGTATGTTCCCCACCAGCCTTTCCTTTACCGCCAAAACATAAAAATGTAAAAATAATCATGTTTGAGATCCCCATGATTATCGAGCTGATTGGCACAAGTGTTTATGTGATGTATTGAAAATACAATACTTTGTCATTTCCTGTTGTAGTCTGAAACATATTTCATTACGTATTTTGAAAGACGTCCATCACATGCAACTTGTGGTCTACTGTCACTGAGGATTATGTGTGATCACGAAGGCAATTTGTTCTTTCCGGATAGATATCCGACTGCTCATCCTATCTGGAAGTATATTTTTATATTGTCATGTCACTCATTTCCTTCGTCACGGGGCACATTATTCATTTACTCACCCATACAAGCCCCGGTAGGCTCGTTTCAATCTGTCATGTTAGACACGTTTTTGTAGATGAAGTTCATGGCATATAAGACAAATAGTTACTAATTTCGTATCATTTTTTTCTTGAATTACAGGTGTTGTTTACCGACATAAAGAACACGTGTCTTAAAAGTTGCGCTTAAATCTGTCTGCATGACTGCTATCATACCCAGGTGGCGTTAAGTTAAACTCACTGATCGAACGCGGGTTTGAAATGAACAGTGGATTTTCCTTTGAATTAATTATACAATTTCCCATAAACCCTAATGCGGAACTCTATAAGATCCTCCAACCCTTATGTTGTACTTGAGGCCAATCTAAGCTGTATATTCTCTCGGATAAGGGTAACATCCATGACATAGGTGAGAAGCAATCATGAACTATAGGTGTCTGCATCCAGCAGAGGTATTACAGCTAGAACGAACTACGAAACACCTTGTAATGTCCACCGCATAATTTGACTGGTAAAAGTGGATATGAATTCTGACTCATGTGCTATATTATGAAATGTTCATATTAAGTAGCTTAAGCATTTTAAGCATTGTTCCAATAAATGCACCTATATTTGCGGGTGTGGTGCTAGTTGCAAGGCTCACATGTTCTTGACATCAAATAATATACGACACTATTAGATTCGATTCTCCAGCCTTATTTCATAATGATTTTATTGCGTTTAACCCTTCCTTATGCCAGGAATGCATTTCGTCCTGATATCTGTCAGGAATATTACGACTCTTGTCCATCTCCCTGGGATGCAGTATGCATTTATGATTTGGCGGTATGCATTCTGAATAATTATCTTTCTACCCGGAATGTTTCCTTAAATCTCAATACATGTATCGCCAGGATACACTGTGGTCGTATGGTCAATGAATTGATAAAATCTGCATTAATATTCCCCCTATAAATGGAATTATTCCTAACTGTACCCGGAATGCATATCGTACTTATTTCTACTCGGAATATTACCATTCCTTGACCCAACCAGAATGCATTCCATACCCAACCTTCCCGAGATGCTTTCTACCTTACCCGAGATGTTTGTTTGCAATCCATAAATTGGAATGTTATAAATCCTAAAATCTACCCGGAATGTTTTCAGGTCTACATATACCCTGCCAGGCATTATTTCCAGAATTATTATTTAAATGCACCCGGAATGCATAATGATTTTAGAGTTACCTGGTATGCATTCTTCAAACATCCGGAATGCTATCATTCCGTTCTTATGTCGAAGCGGGAACGTTATTTATTGTTTACCTCTTCCCCTAATGCACTCCACTCGTTAATATACCCGGAATGTTATCCATCCATAAATCTTCAATGTAAGCATTCCTCCCCGAGTGCTGTTTACTCTTAAATCTACTCGCAATACATTCCAGTCTTAACTTGTATATCTATCCGTGATTCTTTCTACCCGCACTGTTATCGTTTTTGAAAAGTACCCAGTATGCATGCATTCCGTTCTTAAATCTACCCGATATGTGTTCCGTCATACATCCAACCATAGTGGAAAGGCGTTGCTACCAAACATCGGGGTATTCATTATCATTTGGTCAGAGTCACAGCAAATAGATGCATAAGTTAAATCGCCTCTTGCAATGTAAATTTGTACATCTGTGAATCGGTATATATACAAGTTCGGGTCATAGAGAGTCATCGGTATATACACTGATAATACGAATATTTGTTTGGACGTTTCGAGTGTGTCGACACTCGAGACAGTTTTCAAGTGTCACCAGACAAGAGCAGAAATATTGCCAACGCGGTTTGGTACGGATTTTATCCACTTGTTAACAAATGGGTAATATGTTTGCATGCTTCATCGGCTCAATAGAGCGCTGTATCAATGCCTTACACACTACAAACAGAGGGAGTTTAACACTGCGTTCACTTTCAATGCGAAGAATGTCTGTATTATGACATACCGCTTGTCAGTAAATCTTGTATTGATGTGTCGTTTTAGTTCTCAAACACTAAGTCCGCAAGTATGGAGCTCACACTAATTAAGATAAAACTCAGTTTCAAATATAGCTGGGAGATATGAAGAAAGCACCGCTATTAATACAGGAGATACGCCTTAAAATTATATACTGAACTGTGAAAGTAACGAGCCTAAATATGAAGCAAGCATGAGGGGCTGTGGTTTCTACAAGCCTTGGTGGACTTCATGTCTTCATAGGAATATATCAAAGGTACAATGAAACACTCAGATATTCTACAGCTTGGATATCGATGCCATACTATCTAACTAACCGGCCATGTCCCAAATATATTTAAAGTAATGTAGGTAATAGATTTCTGAGAGTTATATTTGAGGTGCTGCTGGAGGTATTTGTATCAAATTGACGCAAAAACATAAATATTTTTGAGATAATATGATGGCCCTATTTTTACACTTACCTGTTTATGTTATGTTAGAACAGTAAACTACATAATACGAACTGGTAACACACTACACAAAGGAAGGTAAAGAGCAGTGATCATTTCATGCCACAGTATTAATTTGTCATGGCGACACATTTGTGTGATAAAATGAAACGGTTGTCCTTAATTCAGTTTTGAATGGCCTATGTGATATGACACATACAAACAGCCATCACGTACACCTGAGTAAAAGGCGGAACACAACACCATGACGCAACACGTATGCTCATGTACATAAATTACGCATATGAAATCACGCAATTGATGAGATGTCGGTGTGTCATATTCTATGTCAGGTGTATGACGGCGTAGGTGTAAAAACTGCCAATTCATCCCCAGATAATAAAAAGTCATATTTCTGGAAACACATGACCAAGAATAGATTACTGCCAACGAAATCTCATATGGAATTTTACCACGCCTATGTTAACGCACCATAATGATTTGAGAGGAGAATAATACTCATATATTTACTGTTGACTGAATAAGCAAAATCACCTTCTACTCAGGTCCGTACAGGTGGCCAGAGGTAAAGCTATCTTCAATGAAAGTACCAAAGAAAGGGGTATTTAGGGGGAAATACCTTTTAAGGATTGGAAGTGAAAACTGTACAATGGTGTATTTTCAGTGTCTTTCAACCAGTCAATTATATACACATATGCGATTGGGCGTTACTGTCGGGCCTTTATACGTCAAACCGTTTTGACTAATGATACAGAGAACATATAAAAGATCCGAGGCAAAAAGCCCTCAGGTTAAATAAAGGAAGTTACACCTTCGTTAGATTCAGCGTCAACAATTGAAAGTCAGGAAAGGCTTTAACGCATCTACGTCACAGACCACAAACTGACCAATCAAAGTAGCGCAAATTTTGCTTTTTACGTACAATATTCCCACGTCTTTTTAACAAGCTTGGCGCTACTGTGATCGTTGTTTCAACAAGCGATTTGTCCTCACAGGAAAGGTCGTTTTGTCACATTCCAATAGGGTGGATTTTCTATGCATATTAAATACAAATGTGGATTGGCTGCATGGGAGTCGACGGGTTCATTTAAGTGTCTTGTCCTTTGTCGCATCATGTATTCTGTCATTAGACTATGTTGGTTTACCACCTGTCTACAATCTACAAGTGTACAAGGTAAGGCAGTCGTTTCTGATAATCGTTGCCTACTGTAACGTGCAATGCAGATTACCTTGTCATGTTAGATGTATTGTTGCTAATTGTATACATCGGTTGTAGATATCAGTTGATTGACATCACCTAAACCAACATGTGTTGTTGATCAACACAACAAACACGTGTCTAATGACACAGCATATGACAGATTATCGACCACGGCTTGAGCTTTTTAGAACATAATGGCATAAAATATTAGTAATTGGCTCGTAATGGACTTTGATGTTGTATACTTATACAAAAAATAACAAAGGCTTAACCCTATCCTTCCTTGAATCAAATATGAAATCAGCTTTATGTTTAAGCATAACTCAATGAGATCAAGATAACTACATGCTTTTCTTCTTACTTGAGTGAACATGTGTCATCTTGAGACAACTACACAAAACGAACTACAATGGTAATGTCAAATAACAATCTTTGATATGCGCTTGATATGTTATTAGACATACAATCGTGTGGATTTAGACTATGTCCTTTATGAATGAATATACACAATGGTATCTGATGAAAAAAGACTTCTAGGAATGCTACAAGAATGTGTGTTTAGATCACTAAAGCATGGCATGTTTGCCTGTCTACCAGATGTACATTTCACAGAGACACACATCAGATATTCGTAACGTCACAGTCAAGATAGACATCTTGTCAATTTTCGGCAGCATTACATAGAACCATTTAACCTTGTTGCACATATCAGACAATCTTGGGTCGTAAATACGGTCACATGCTTAGTGACATGCATTATTGCCTATCAATTGTACATCGATAGTTTTGTAGGCGGGTTTACTGTAGCCTAGTCACATGTCAATGAAATGCAAGAGCACTTGTCGATAGCTGTCGTGATAGAGTCATCAAATATGAGTATTGTATGTTTATCTAATCAGCTATTATGATAACTATGTGATAAAGTCACGCCAAGGGCTTGTCTGACGGTTATCAGCTACTTGAGAAAACGCAATGTAATTATATGTCTATTGCTGAAATTAGTATGTGCGCTCAATGATACGCAGCTAACGCGTGCGTGCTATTCGCAATGATTAACGGTAACAGCTGAAATTGACATGATATATACAACCTGTAAGGATGTAAGGATATACTGACACCCGAGACACTGTCACTACGTCATCCACGAATATATAGGCCTTTTAACCACAACATGGATGATGTATCTTAACTCACGTGTATACTGATGGTAATAAGTTAAACAACTATTTCTATTCTTGCCTTGATGTTTTGAAAACACAGATGTGAGGGATAATGTCACTATCCCGAGCACAGTTTTATGACATAAACATGGGTGAATGAGTGAGGAAATAGATACACCTATAGTATCACACAGCTCCCCCCCCCCCCCTCTATCTCTCTCTGGGGCAACCCCCCCAAATGACCTACACATTCGCAGAATTCAGTTAATGTAAAACCTGCAATATGTCTGACGGATCCTGGTTGACAGAACAATCCCCCATGCCCTTGAGTAAAGACTGTAAATGTGTTTGTAGTACATTCAAAATGTATACTTCACCTGGCAGTTGCATACACTATGGCTCGCGGATCGGATACCAAGAGGGGATGAGTTAATACTATCAGGCAGTCACATAAGAATGTGATGTGAAAAGGAAATCACGATGCATAAAAAATCCTACTATGAACTTTATTTAGTAACATCATATTATGCCAGTATTGTTGGCATCTGAAATGGAAAGTACACGCATACTCTTGGTCCTGTCAATAATGACTGATATGTCAACGGCCTCGTATTAGATTACCAGCGCCTTCCGCATGGTGGACAATGCTGAGCATTTAGGGATACCATCCTTCAGCGGGCGGGATCGCACACTGCATTTGTGTTCGGTTGTTCTAACTTACGACCGGTTGTCAGATGCATACATGGACCGACGGTGACTCCAGTTTCTACGCTGATATTTCATGTGGCATTTGTAGACTACGAACCCTCCTTACGATGTCTAAACTCTGCTGTGAGTTATCTATTTCCGCATTATTTGCAGGAAATAGTTCTAGGAATGTCGTGATTTTCTCGTTGTTTATATCAGTCCACAACTGCTGTTCCTAAACATGTTTTCCAAGTGATCCTCAGCGCCGTTTAATTCATGCATTCAATGTTATCCCCGGGTCTAATACTCTGGTGTTAGTAAACGTTTCTCATCCAGCATGTCAAGGGGTCGCTAGGTTGTCTTAAGAGCTGTGATTTCACTGTGCAGAGTTACACCCCTTAGCTGTGCCAGAATCGTATGAATGGTAAACTGAGATTCCTGGTGATTATTGCTTCTGGGTATCACAAGTGTGTATTGTCAGGATAAATTCAGGTCTCCCCTAATTACACTGGCTTGCGTAAAATAGAAGACTTGTTGTTTAAAGGGTATCGACTCAATCACAAGTTCATCCATACGTCCTCTGAAGTTAGCCGGCTTTCTCATTTAACATGCATATTAAGTGTAGAATCAGGTAAATAAATACTCCAGCGTTGATATTAATGGGAATTATCTGTGTTCACAATTCCTTATCCTCATTGTTTGCATCAACTGGTTTTTACTTATCCCAACTATCATTGTTTATGGAACTGCTTTGTGGCAGGTGCTCAGCGGTTGATTGTAAATACATGTACATGTCTGGCTTCCTGTAAATCTGATATACATGTATACAGATTGCTGTATACAGTAAAGAAGTTGCCATCCATATACTCTTCATATAAAGGGTATTGGCAATGTCAATAGCCCGGGTATGTGTTAACAAAAGTCATATCATCTGTCAAGATTCTGGAGCAGTCAGTGTCCACATTATATTATCCTACTCCATAGGGTCATTGGTATAAATTTCCTCAGAACACAGTGATATAAGTAACAGAGCATATCAAACCAACAAGGTCTTCAGCTGACGTTTATGTACACGTGTGTCAAAGGTAATAAATCTAAACCAGGCAATATGGCACTGACTGGTGCTCATAGGTGACCTTTTACTGTAACAAATATCGTTTATTACTGCAATCTTTGCTGTCAATCAACCACAGATCACGATCACATCAGTTCACATGAGACATAAGTGTCAGTGTCATACGGTTGAGTACAGTAACACAATTGCAAGGTGTGACGGGGAGCCCAATTGTTAAATCGTTCTGTGTACATGACGAAGACCCGGGTTCGATTCCCACCCTGAGATAGTGTGTGGTGTCCATTGTTTTGATAGTACGGAAAAATTGATCAACACGGAATAAAACCATACCCACTCAGGGTATATGTCTGTTTTAACGTAATGCTTGGCGTTAGGTTCTACATGTGATCAAGTGTGTAAGGAGTATGTGCTACACTGGAAATACATTGCTTAATGCTTGATGAACTTGGTTTATGTTCGTCATATGAACCTATGTGCCACAGTCATACCAAATATCCACCTCACACACTCGCTCCTATAACGAAATAAAGTTCGGAAAAAGAGGGAAATCAAGAGTCCAGCGTATCCACGTAGGGATTCGAACCTCGGTCTGTGACGTGATAAGCGAACAATTAACATCAAGGCCTTAGGAGGTTCAAAGGCATACAAATCTTTATCTTTGTATTCAGACAATGATGGTAGCGCGTGTGCAGGGCATGTCGTGATCACGAATCAAACATATTCTAAGTAACATTACATGGAAGAGTTAGAGAACAAACACAGCAATTTAGCACGTAGCATGCGCACAATGAAGCACGAGTCATGCTTGGTTCAACAGGAACCAGACACCCAGTCTTAAACCAGCAGGTAGCACTCCGTCAGCAAATCATCACTTTCATTTTTCGATTCCCTCGCTTTCTTTTCACTTCAATATTTATTCATCAATACAGGGCCATTCTCCTGCCCGAGAGATGGTAGGGATTGACAATGGGGTAATTTTCGAGCCCAGGTCTCCCGACACGCGATGGCACCGTCACTCGGGGGTTGACATTTCACACACAATGTACGACGCACGGATTCTCACAGCATAGCGGACAGCTAACCAAACCTGTCCTCACTGATCAGGCGAATTAGTTGCATCGACCAATTGTGTCGTCACAGGGCTATCATGCTCCCCGTTTACAGTTTCTGTGCGCTAGTCGTCGGTATGAGACTTACATTGAGAACACAGGGCGTTCATTCTTCCTTCTCTTTTCTACAGCAGGTTTGTTGATAAATGGGAAGTCCGACAACAAGGCCTTAGCCTAACACGCTCCTCATCAGGAAGGAGATAACTAGGTACCTCATGTATCTCGACAAAAAGGATCGGCGTTTGATCTCCTGGCAAAAAATCGTGGATATACCCATCAACGACTTTCAAGAGATTAGGGTAAGTCGTGTCTTCTTTGATTGTAAATATTGTACAAAATCGTCACAATTGATTTAATATTAAATGATATTGTCATTAAATGATTTTGTACCCAAGAATTAGCTTATCATTGGTAATACATTATGTGAAGCAATACATTCAATTAATTCGTTTTTAGTAATGATTTGAACTATGTAAACCGTTTCACCAAACTATCTATGTTTCATATGCATGCCCATGTTTTCGTGATATGTTAACGTGAAACCAGCCGGCCACAGCGAGGTTTTAGTTTGTAAAGTAATAACACATGATACGTCTGTCACTAAGTGTACAAGCTCTTAAGCCCAAGCCTTCTCAAAACATTAAACATATTTCTCTCTGTCACGAATTATTACAAATATTTTCGTAACAATAAAGCTCCATTTGAAAAGCTATTCAAGTCATTAAATACATAGCATACGCCTCGTGCTTTCTTCTTCAATATCATAACATAATAAACAAAGCCCAGGCCCTCAACGGTATTTATGTCACCGCGCGTATCCATGTTAAATTATACCTACCCTCAATGTGCTGAGCATATGCCGATCTTCACTGCGTCTCTATTACGAGAGTTAACCTCTGTACAACTTACAACTCCATGCACCAAAATGTACTACGTTTTGGCTGATATGTTACCCGAGGAGGGTGTATGAATTCTGCCTATCAGGTTTACAACTGATTTTTTGCCCAATGCTCACCTCGAGTATGGAACCGACCGGCACAAGTGTCCAAGATCATGACCCCTGCATGAATCTGTAGACATGAAAAACTCCAGCGTTTGTATTTCAATAACCGCCCCGCCATCGAAAGATATGTACTAGTATGTACATTTGTAAAGACAGAAATAACTGTAGTTGAAAGGCGAGCGTCGATCGATCAATGTGGTTACTTTCATAAGTGTTTGACAGTCAATATTGAGAGAGTAGTGTGCCCCGACATTCCTTGGAATGGCTTAATTTAGTCTCTTTACGTCACTTGATGAAAGCACGTTTTGCACGTGCGTGTGGTTCACAGTGGTGGGTGGAGTTATATTGCTATAATCTCTAACCCGTAAATGAATTCGAGGGTCCTTCAGTTTTCAACACAAGAATGCAAGGCGTTACTGCGAGCAATAATTTGAATTCTTGTTTATAACAACATATTTGTGGTATCTATGAAAGTAGATTCGATTGCCCAGTAATCCTTCAACATGTCAGGACAAATGTTGTTCAAATGCTTTGATCAAGGGGAAATCCTTTAAATGCCCAAGTCAGTCAGTTCTTATATTGAACCCATCTTCGTAACAAAAAGGCGATAATTTTGACATAAAAGTGTGGGGAAACTGGTAAGACAGACTTTAAGAATGATGACGTCATCCCCTTTGATTCCATGGCATTTTGGCCATATCGTGAAACCCATCATCAGCGTTGCAGCCACATTGGTCCAGTAGATGGTGTGTTCACCCCGAAAGCGGAAAGTTGGTGGTTTCATGCCGAAATTCGTTGAAGCGTAGTACTTGTTGTTGCCCTGCCTGGTCTACCCTATTTTAGGGCTATGTTCGATAAACAGCCTACACCATGTGATATATCAATTACGTATTCGTCACATTTGATGACATAACATTACGTTGGTACCTAACCCAGACATTTAATCTAACATAGTCATACATACCTACGTAATGTATGTAGAAGTGATATGGCGTGATTAACCAAACGGCACCAAATAGCATTCAACCATGTGTTCTTAGTAAGCTCAGTAACACCCACCCTCCCAAAACGAGGTTAAAAGTAGACCATGATCAATGTCCAACATAACCAAATGAGACATGTATCGATATTCATGAGATATGCAGCATATAGTGGATGAGTTATGGTTTCATTCCGCTTTGAGAAATAATCCAGCTTATTATGGTGCTGGACGCTAGTGAATAGGCTTCACACGTGCACCCAGGTTGGGGACGAAACACGGCACTTCAGCGTGACGGGCGAAAGCTGTAACCACTAGGCTACCCCGCCTCTGATGCACTGATGATGCATTAGCTTCATCGACTTTAAACAACACAGTTTAATGAGACATACATCGTACATATTAATTGAATACAAACACACACGCTCACAAACGCACACACACAAACATATTTAAAGTACATGTGTATATCACGCTAACTAGTGTACTGTTGACAGTGTTATAATCGATTTTGAGTATAAAGGTAATTATCCCCATCGCCTATTGCGTTGTCAAGTATTAGACTGATTTATTGACAAACTTGTTATTTGCACAATCAGGCCTCGATATTATTCATGGACTGTGTGATTTATCGGGAATTATGTCATAAGGTATCGTTTTGTATTATGACAAGAAACGTTGATAAATTGCCTTGAATTTCCTTCCATGGCAAATTTCATGGAAACAGTCTCTTAGATGACATTCCCCTATTGTGCGTCCTGCATTTAATATCTTCGTTTCGTTTTTGTTATGCTGTATCGACATTGTATGCCAAAATTTCGTGTAACCATGCGGAAAAGGCAGTCACATTAATGGCCTATAACCGCAGAGGGTTCGTTTCATGAAGTTTATGATCAAGAATGAATAATCAAAGTGTTCTCAAAATTGGTTATGAATAATATCAATAATGGTTGTCAGATGGTTTAATGGCATGCTATGCGTAATGGGGGATGTTGACAACAAAGTTATGTGTTACAAATAACATGATATATGTGGGATCACACACATTCTCACAGATTCTGTTGGGGACGTGGAGTGGCCTTGTGGGTAAAGCGTTCGCTCGTCACGCTGAAGTCCCGGGTTCGTTTCTCCACAAGGGTACAATATGTTAAGTCCTTATCTGTTGTCTCTCGTCATGATAGTACAGGAATGCTGAATTAGGAGGCGTAAAAATATATTCACTCTCACACTCAGATTCTAGTACTTTGCGATTGTGATTTACTCCTATCCGGTATTCGAAATAACACTCTGAGGGTGACGTACCTGAGTGAACCATATAACCCAGTCACCCCTAAAATGTACAGTACTAGAATCTGCACTTTGCTGAGGATGTGTACTCCCACGAATAGTTTTACATTTGACCACGGTTTGAATGGAAGTATGTATTCCAAACTGAAGACCTGATGTTCCTTTCATCCTCACCCAGAAGCGTGCCCTAGAATAACACAATGTTATGATTCATGTATTATGTTCAGCAAGTACAACGTAATGTTGAAAGTGGAACTGTAACGCTTTGTGTTCTTCATAATCATCAACATAAAACTCTCACTTTCTTTACAAAATTCAAAATGTATGAAATAATCGGAACGGATAATGAACCCTTGCATCTTTTGACCGTGTGGCACCATAGCCTTTTTGTCTTAGATATTTATCCCGTTCTGTCATTTATTATTAAGAAGGTATACAAGCAGGGGGTAACGAAAGGTAATTATCGGGATTTGTTCAGTTTCAAGATTGTAGTGATTTCTGTGGATGAAACGAATTGCTATCCAACAATCTGAACATTCACGGTCACGAAGAATGAAATTACTTTGATCTAAATTGCAGAATGGTATCAATGTCATGCAAATATATTATTAAGTGTACAGACAATGTTTGCACGATTGGATCTTTGCACGCAACTGACAACGTTGAGAGTGCACAACAGCTTTATCTATGACGACAGGTACAGAGACGTACAGTTAGGTAAAATGTAATCATTGAGTTATCATTGTGATTGTGGACTTTTTGTAACAATGACATCGTGACGTCACCACTGTACTATGGGGATAGATCTCACTCTTCCATTGAACAACCAGTTTCATTGTTGTCCTGATACTAATTCAAATATTAGTATCAACTCCATGACGTCAGTCAACTTCAGGAAAACCACCAGACTGTTATTCACTCTTTATGCAATAACCGCCATGGGTGGTATCGTAGTTTCATGGTTACGGAAAGACATATTTCGTGATCATATTTTCAAAACCTGTACAATGGTTTCCTGTGTTTTATATCAGCAATTGTATACAGACACGGTGTATAGTATACACGTTTGTTTGATGTATGCTTGTTGTACAAGGTACTGAAATTGAAAATATGCAAAAATCGTGTCCACACGTAATTATTGCTGAAATATGAATACGTTGTGGCTTTTTCCTAACGTCACAAACATTCCTAGCAAACTGAAAGAACTTCACGTCAGATTTGCTTTGTATTTCCATAATTTAATAACCTGTTGAGACCAGTGTTTGAGCGATATGATAGTCAAGATAAAAACGCTAAGGTCGAGTCTGTGTACATACCAGAGAAACATCCTCTTATGGCCACCAACATCGGACAGAAAGGGCCCTTGACATCAATCTTTTAACTTTCCCTGCTCTTATCGTCCAACCATGTAAGAGCATTTACCTAACGCGCACATATCCTCGTTGTAGAAATGGGCCAACGATTTTCAAGAGGCTCGTTTTTTTAGCCATCGTCGCTTTTTGAAGTTTGAGAAGACGTTCCTTTGAACTAGAATGCCGCACTGCGGGTGTAGGCAACGCGGCAAAGGGCGAGTCTTGTAGACAAGGAGGGAATTCTTCACTCAGTGATCTCGTTGGGTCGTTTGTCATAGCGAAAACAATGCCTGGTGACAATGTGACTGAAAATTATTCCCCCCAAAACCATACAATTAAGTTTGATCTCAAAGGATGTGAAACTATACTTAAGCCTCACCTGTCGTCTTCTTTGGTAGAAAGATTAAAGACCTTTTCAATGGATAAGTACTTGATTTAGTCAAGAGGTGACTTAAGTTTACGAAGAGACTTCAAGTAGTTATATTTTTTATATCCCGTCATTTAGCCGCCGGCAGAACTTCTTTAGTCACTTGTCCATTTTATGATTTTGGATTCAAAAGGACATACTCAATCTATCCAGTATAACACGCCGTGCAAATAGAGGAGATATCTGTACGTAAAGTTATACAATATATATCTTTGCTCAAGACTTTCGCGAAGCACACGAAAACATGTAACAAGATATACTTTAAATTGAGCAAAAACTTGTGTTGATGTGTATCGTTGTAAACGATCAAAATTTTTAACATTTTATTCAGAGTATGCTAGTGAGCGCCCTGGAGACATACTTGAGATGTCAGTGGTGGTTGAGTTGCTATGTTCCTTTCTTATTTCAAATTGATTGCTTAAACCACGGCATCGACTTCGCAGTAGGCATATTTTATTACAGTTCTTGACGGTGATGTAGTATAGTAATTATGGGTCCTGGCAGGGAAGAATTAATAACATCAGAAGTTTAAAAGTGTTAATCCGCTCTGCTTAAGGAGTATATTATCTTGCAAAGCTAATTCTTCGTGCAAACTGATTTATGTAAACTGACTGGCGTTGTACGTCAAATTACATTTATATGTATGTGTGCGGTTTGTGACCATTGGTGTAATTGCTCTCTGATTTAAAAACTGTCATACAGTCCTTGTCAGTGACTGAAATGTATTGTATATATTGTATGTAAACATTTTGACGAAACTATACCACTGTCTGTATGTCGTGGGCGGTAGACAAATGATATTATCCATTCATTATTAATTAATGTTCTCTTTACCTATGTTCTCTGGAGTAGTGTGTGGTATTTGCAGCCCGTGTTGTGATCATGGCTAACCGGTTTCGCTTACTTCTTTACCGTGAAAGACTTACTTGTGGAGAAGATGTAACGTACTTAGGTAACGAAATGCTTCATCATGGCGATGTGTGAACACTTTGCTACATTACAAGCAACACCACTCGGTATTCAAAAGCGAATTACAAATCGTAGTTACGTCTGGGATCAGTTCAGTATTCCATAGACCGTGAATGTATGTTACCGCACAATTTACAGTTTAATGAATTCTCTATCAAAACAATGAGCGATTGCATTTACCTGTGGCATGCTTTTTCCGGTAAGAAAATGTATTTGTTTCCTAAGAGGCTTCTGTATTCGCTTGCTGGGTCCTGAGAGTATTCGGACTTGGATCCCGTTGTCAGCAATGGCCGCCACGGCCAGCCGCATGTTACAGCAGCATGCTACATGTTATCTCAGCAACCTTTTACATGTTATCTCAGCAACATGTTACATGTTATCTCAGCAACATGTTACATGTTATCTCAGCAGCCTGTTACATGTTATCTCAGCAACATGTTACACATTGGAGTTGACCAAGTCCTTTCAAAATGCATTGTTTTTCATCATAAGCTAGATTATTTCAGTATGCCTGCAAGCAGTGGCTGTTCCTGTTTGGTAATGAAAGCATACTCAGTTAATAAACAGCCTCTGATCGTTTGACCGTGCAACCAAGTTCTGGACTGCCTACAAATTCTCCAATATTTTCAGGCCGTTGTGAAATAGGTTGAATATTGTTGGCTAAACCTTCAAATAAACAACCAACAATAAAAAGACGACGTTTTCTCAAACGTTTTTGTAGCTTTGAAAATGACCGAAGTTTGAAGTCTTTTAGCAAGTCTGTCCTATATTGCACAGAGAGTTGCTGACGCTGGAGTATTCATGGAACAAATATGGCATATTTCCTGACGGTCATCCGCCTCCTGTCCCTGGTATACTCAACAGAGACAGCTAAAACGGAAGTGACAGACCCCTAAATGCCAGCACACACGAATCAATGTGTATTTAAATTGTGAGACTCATCGCTGTACATGAACACCGGCAGACGAGATCTCACTTCCTCTTCCAAAGTGACAGCATAACAAAATAAACAGCAAAAACACCGATCGCAGAACGTCTACCTTTGAACTCAACGCAGACGTACCACCCAATGACACGTATGCATAATCCTTCAATATCCGCCCACCCGTTTATACAAGAATTCAAAAATAGTATAAGGACTCCACAGTTTAAACACCAACGGCCAATAAACACTTTTCCTGTTTAATGTTGGTAGGTTAGTTAGTTTATACTCCATATTTGCCAAAGGCATACCGGCGGCTGTTGAGCAACGTTCTCTAAATACTTAATCGGTAAATCAATTTGCATTATGCTAAGTTCCAACCCCAAATACACCGCCGTTTGTTTGACCCAGATTTAATACATTAAGAGTAATGTAGAATTAGGCTTCAAGTCATTAGGACGTAAAGATATTTCCAACATACCACGTATACCAATCCTTACCTGGATTTAGAAAAAATAACATTATCTACGAATGCAAATATCAGGTGTATATATTTAGCAAATAACAGGTATAAAAGCGCGTGCTGTTAAAGTTTATTTTTAATGCACTGAAATCCCGCTATGTAAACTAGAACCTATGTGCTTAATGCAGCGGACGGGTTTACCTAATCCAATGCATGTAACTCAATATTATAAAAACTGAGTGAGTGATTTCAAATATGATAAACGCTGAAGGGAATATGTGACGTCACAACATTAAGCCGCGAACATGCTGCGCATGCCTGGTTGGCACCACCCCAAATTAGTCACAAATTCGACGTCTCTTAGGCATGAAGTTCGACTTTGAAACATGAACATTCTGGTCATGTTAAGGATTAAATTTTATTACGTGCTGCTCGTTTTTCTGGTTTTATGAGTGTTCCTTTGATACATTCTTGAGTATTTTGCCTTGAATGGGAATCGATTACCGAGTGCGGGTCTAACATGATTCATTCCTACACTGCCGAACGTGTCCTTTATATACCACTGTTTCCAAATAGCTACTGTGGCTTTGTATTCGAGTTTGTGTGTACCCAAATAACTAAGATATTCATCAGGTGAACACTTGTCCTATTATATGAATTTACTGGTCTGAACTTTGTACACATATTTCTTCTTTTAAGCATGAACTGGAAATCACTTTCTTGCTGTATTCGGTAAATGTAACACATCTTTGCAAATTTACGATGGTGTGTGAAATATTGTTTTATTAAACAGGTTTTATTGAAGCAAATGCATTGCATTAATCTTTGTGTTCGTCTTTGAGCAAAACCAATCCTGTCCTACTCAGTTCTCGTAAAGTGCGCTTGAAAATATTCTGCAAGAATTTTATTAAACCTAACTTCAAAGAACGAAACAAATTTATTTTGTATGTACAGCCGTTTCATCTCAACACTGAGAGCGCCTAAGTCATAACATCATGAGCGAAACCCTTTCTTTAAGTAAGTCCAAAACACAATGATTGTTTATTTTGCGTGAACCTTAGGTCCCTTTTATAAATATACATGTCTGAAGAGGCGAACAATCTGTGTTGAAAAGTTAAAAAGAAAAAAAAGGACCAAAGGAACCGTATGATAATACGCGTGTTTTAAAGGGTTCCCATTGGCAGCTTTAAAAGGATGCAAAAAAATTATGTATTTCATTTTGAAGAATAGACAATACTGGGGGGTCTCCAAGCGAGAAACGTGCAATTGTTAGTAGTGAAACTAGAGGCATGATGGTTTATACAATGGCAAAGTGCATGAAGCAAGTACATTGATTCAACATGGAATGTTGGCCTAGTTCTCCTCACTACACGATGCAGCGTCAATGCAGGACGCGGTACGTGTATACAACGTGGCCCTTTGCCATATAGCCTGTTACATGAAACTGAAGGGCGAACGATTACACCTATTGTATTGTGGCTGAGGCACCTTCTGCTGCCTTCTGCTGCCTTGGCAATGCCGTAAATCTCTACAGGAATTTGGAAATCAACAAATGCCGTTACAGGCGAGGAAACTACTCTGTTTATAAGATTTACATCTCATTGTGAACGGAGTATGAGATTAAATCCTTTAATTCATGAACAGGAACTTTGCACGTGGTGTCCCGGAATTAAGCTTTGGAGAAGGAAATGGACGAATGGGCTATTTGGAGATGTTATATAGTTTCAAACCTTGTCTATCCAAATTGCCAAGGTCATTGTTTAAAGTCGTCTATGGGGCATTATTTGACAATGCCTCAAATGCTCTTTAGATTCAGTTGTTTTATGGCTTAGGGGCTTCATACAGAATCCTTGTTCTGTGCGTACAGACATACTTGAGATGAAAATAGGTTGTACTGAAAAGGATATTTTCTTGGAATTGGGAAATCGTTGTATAATGAGATCTAACAGTTCCGCCTTTAACAGGTTCAAATGTTTGTGATATGTGCATCCCGAGAACATAACATGAAGACAGTGAAATTAAGTTCTTTGATCACGTCAGTGTTTAATGCATTTTCAGAACTATGAACTGATCGATCTTTTGTTTTTGTTGTCTATGGGTTTATACGAACTTATATGAAGCGTATCCAATAGTTACGTTTGTTGTACTGACCTGCATTTCTATATTCAAACCCAACCTGTATGAACCAAGGTTTCGTTAATGACCTTCAAGATATTGTGCTCTTTTGAAAGATTGGGTTAACTATTCGAAAGGTGCCTTTCTTTAATTAGCACCATCCCTTTAAGCTATCGTTGTGGAAACTGTCAAATTATACAAATAGTTTTGCTGACTTTGAAAATGTCACAGACGACGTATCACATGACCTGTTTGCACCTGAAGACGCATGCGTAATCACCCAGAAAACGCAATGCTTCACCCCCACAGGGTACGTTTATTTTAGCCTCGTTGTATCTATCCTCGCCGTGGCCATTATGTTAAAATGCGAGGCTCTTTGTATCCAGGGCTATGCCACGTGTCAGAGGAGGCTATTTTCGGGTAATTGCTATGCTGACCCTGGGGACGTGATTATTGTCTTCAGGAAGACCGTCTTAAATCACACAGCTGTTTGATAACACAAGAATTTTGATGTTAAGCATTCATTACACATGTACACATGTGATTACACAGCCAGCCACTTGAAGTATGAGGGGCTGACGGAGTCGAAAATAAGTATCTTCGCACTCCCAGCTATCTTTAATTCGCAATCATATAAATATGTAAATATCAATATTAAGATGAATAAGGTGTACTCTATTTAAATCAATGCTGGAAAGAGAATCTTGAACACCCATGATCGAGTGAAACAAACAAGAAATTTTCATTTCCCCAGCTGTTTATCTAGCCTAATCAACAGCAACACATTACATCCTGTATTTCAACAAGGGGAGCTACTCTTGACCGTACTTGACTCTTAAAAACATAGACTATCATTCCATGATACACTGAAACGCATTTTCAAACCAGTGTAAAATAGAACTCCCAATTTCATTCAAATGAATACACGGTTCATAATACAATATACCTGACCACATAGTTTGAAAGTAAATTATTAAAATTATTTCATAATTCACTCTTTATGATCTTTAAATCTCCTACATTCCCTGACCACGTTTAGTATGATGTTGTAATAATAGAGCAATGACTAATTCTGTCATCCAGCAAACAGCACATGTGAATATCTGCATACACAAAGTATATTTTCGCAGGCAACGTTTAATAGTCCATTACACTGAATGCACAGTAATAAAGAATGATGGCAACGGTTGCCCCTACCAAATAGGATATAATCTTTCCACGACATATTTTCAGTACATACTTGTTGGGACTGTGCTTTATTCTGCGTTGTCTACGTGAGGTTGCATTAAACAGTCTCGTAAATCTAGGCTCTGTTTCGGGCTCAGCTGGCACCTTCTCTGCTATGTGATTCGAATTCCATGAATACCTATGGTAATTAATTCAGTTTCAATATGATTCCACATGCTTATTTCACAATGAAACAGCTGATCTCTTTGTTTCGGTTTTTGACATTCTTAAGGTTTCAGTGTTGGGAAATATGTTTTGAAGATTGATGGCAAATTCCAGCTGTCAAAACTCATTGTTCTATTCAATAGTCTCTATTGGATTGAGCTTGTGGTCAGTTGGACAAATCTGCTATCATTTGTTATTGGCGTTTGTCGCATGTTGTGCTTAGATTCTCCTTGGACAATCCAGCCGACGTACGGATGTGACACTTACACAATGGGCAATGACACGGTGAATTCTCAGTCAATGGCCATTATCAAAATCATCTAAATCTAGTTTATTTATATGAATTATATACATATAGATGCAAGCCTTTCAAAACCGCAAACCGACATTCCTTTCCCTGGGGGGCCCTCTTTGGGTTTTTAATCTTTTAAGGCAAAATGATCTTTACTCTGGTCCTTTAGGTTGCTTGTGGCGCACTGGAAACGCTTTGGAAAGTTCACACTTGATGTGTGGACATTGGAAAGGAATCCTAGGTGTCCAGTTGTACCAACTGGTCTTACAACATTCATAGACTCTACGTACAAACAACACTAAGGTATGTTTCGCAAGGATGAACAGATCATATCGTAAGGAGACACAAAGCGTTAGGTTATAACGCCTCTGTAACCGCTTTGATATATTTCTTTTTTCAAGAATGGAACAGCCCAAGTTTATAGATATATCATACGTACAATATTACAGCATGCAAATTGACACATGTTGTGTATACAATCTTAAACATAACATTGTAAGTAAATAGCTTTGCATCAAAAGAAAATGAATACTTTACAGATACACCCATATGTGTAAAAGAAAATATTGATATTCAGAGAGATATGAAGACAAGCCTTGAATATCAGACATAATTTAAATTGAAATTAACGTTTAACATTTACTGGCATTCCAAAACAGCGTGATTACATTTATTTTGTTGTATTGCTTGGCAAACCCTGAACTGGTTCAAAGCATATATTTCTTCCGAATAAGATCATACTATGATAACACGAATACCTGTTAGGATGTAAAGAAACACCTTAAAAGGGCCCCCTAGTTGGGTAGCATGAGCGTATTTTGCCGTCGTCAATAGCACGAGTTAAAGCTGTTTCCCATCGACTACATCTATTGTGAGGGCCCCGCAGAGGTTCACCTCTTGTCGAAGGCACCTATAGGAGTTAAGAGTTGTGGACCTGCCCGGCATACTAAGTAAGCTACAGCTATAAGGGCGCGCTTCGGCTTTTCAATGAGAGATTTTCTACATTGCAATTTGTCATGGCATAAAGCTTGAATTTATTTACTCGCACAATACCACATCCAGGTGAATTTTTAACGCTAATTGCGTTCTCGGCAAAGCTGGAATACTTTCCGTTGCCCGCGGGTTAAGGCACATGCTTCTTCACGCACTGTTGGTAGAGGGTGCTCTGGTATAAACGCACTGTTAGTAAAGTGAAGGATGTTCCCGTGTAGCGTAGTCTCATTGGATGCTTGCTTGCCCAGCAACGTGCTGACGTTGCGAATTTTCGTCACATTCGTCCTACCATTGCAAAAGATTATTTTCGTAATTCTTTGTACAATTGCTAAGTTTGTATTGTACGCGAGGTAAGTAACGATTGGTTGTGCAATGTTTCCTAGCATATAGGTTTGTAATGATAACCCGCTGAGATACCGTACTTGAAACATGTGACACCAATAGATACTCCACGCCTGTCCACCCTTGTTCAAATGAATGCAAGGTAGCACCTAGTACCACTTCTCGATAGACTCAACCAGCTATCAAGCAGGTACCTTCCGAACAGTCTCTCTATCCAGACAACTACACAGAACTATATAACAACAAGCGATGCTCATGCTGTTGATCAATGTCTTTTACAGACCGCGGCCATGTAGCTGGAATATTGCTGGGTGCGGCGTAAACTTGAACTCACTCACTCACTCACTCACTCATAGCAACAGAACAGATATTTGATACTTGAAGGCATAGTAAGGAAATGAATCCATAATTTTACCCAAACTTTAATGCATGAACACGAACAGAGTGCGTACAGTTCACGCGAGACGCATATGTCCGTGTATTACGAGTATATCTTGAAAGTAATCGTTATTATGTGTCCAATCGGATATTATCAGGGGAAGGATTGGACGGGGGATCTCACTGATGCATTATAGGTTTAGCCCGTCCCTACAAATCAAAGGTTACACTCGTCGTTTCCTTTAATGTCATTTTCAGCTATTTATGCTCGTTTATTTCTATTTGTGAACTGATTTGACTGTGACTGATTGAAATTAATGAGATTGAAATGTACAATGAAGCGTTTAATGACACAAAGAGAGACACATATGTCAATGAGGTTGTGCGGAGCTACACATGCTTCATTCTTAAATGTCAAAGGTCATGTCCGTAATAAGGTGTATTACCCAGGTCAGGGCAAAGGTTAAGTTCAAGAATGCGGAATTCGTTAAGCCTTGCTACTCTGTACCTAGTCGAACAAAATTCCTACACATTTAGCTGTAAGATGAAACGACTGGTTGTCTGACAATTAGGAGAACAAGAAAAGAGGAATGAAGTGAAGATGAATGGTAGTCCATGTTGTAATGATGCTTGGAAAGGAATAGGGTTTTACACATTCGTTATTTTTGCGTTATCGAAGGTGCGATGTGGTGCAGCGATTATTACATAAATAAACTACACCAGGCTTCAGTATTTGAAATAAACACTTTCTGCGGATAATATCTGATTACTTACCTAAATACTGTCAAAATGAAGTTTTGTTCAGATAATGTTCAGAGAAAGCTATTAATTAAGTATTCTATACGATATCACACCATTATGAAGATATTGTTCCAAAGTGTGCTACACGTGGCAAAGTGAGTTGCATGATGTGGCATAATGCTGTTCATAATTGGGAATAGAACACTGTTCATAATTGGGAATAGAACTCAAATTAAGTATTATACACAACAGCGGCTGAATGTAGTTCGGTGGGTGAACGCGTTCGACAGCTCCTGTGGTGTCTCATTCTGATGGCTTACGAGTATCTCCAAATCTGTTCTCCCAGCAGGAAAAGGGTACCAGGAAGGATGGGGTGGTAATGTTACTGTTACCCACCATATCACTGTTCTTATTGATTAAAGATAATTTATGAAATTACTTTACCCCTACATCGTCATAGTTACGCAATTAATGATTTATTATGAATTATGAATGAGGTTCTTTTTCCTGGAATGTGTTGTGCACAAGATAACACAAAACTCTCTTCTCACAGCTACGGTGTATATTCTGAAATTAAATCAGACCAGGTGGTGATGTTTTTCTCTCAAAATACTTGAAAAACTCATTATACCTGCCCCTCTTATATAAATGCAGTCGACACTATCATATTTATGTGCGCGATGCAAAACTAACCCTCCTGTGCATAAATATCGTGGCGATTGCTGATATACGTCTGAAAATGAATACATGGCTTATTTCTTTGAACAGACCCGTCTGCTATATACGAGACAGTGTCCTCTCAACCCTCTCAAGAATGTTATATGTAATATCACATGATGAAGTTTATTTAACATTCCTCCTTGACGGTGTTCTTTGGATATGGTAATATCAACCACGGCATTAGATTGTGATCGACCCTGTATTACCCAAAATATTCCCCATGTAGCCCACGTAAACAAATCTAATTATAAAACAACTTTCCCATGAATGCAGATTTGACATGGCCAATCTGGTCACGTCAGAACAGACTTGGAT
This sequence comes from Haliotis asinina, assembly GCF_037392515.1. Lineage (NCBI taxonomy): Eukaryota > Metazoa > Mollusca > Gastropoda > Lepetellida > Haliotidae > Haliotis > Haliotis asinina. The sequence goes on from NC_090286.1 coordinate 43,685,589, forward strand.
AGCAGGAAACGGCAAGTGCTATGGTATCATAGCTATCTGAGTCGTCGGTGTTTGCGTTTTCTTCTATCTCAAGTAGCTTAGGATCAATAACAGCGGGATGATGCCACAGCATATTCTGGTCTTGTTTAACAATCATTACAATTTGTCTCGCTCGACTGTACCAAGATAGCCCCAAGATCTGTCATAAAATTTACACATATTTCAGTTGTCATTATTTATTTTACCGTCTCGCTAGCCCGTCTGTCTCCATTTCATTAGATAACATTGACATACCACAATGAAAATTAAATCATGAATGTGAATTTCCCTGAAGTTTCAAACCCTGACTTTTGATATTACAAGAAGCGGGTCTTGTTTGCGCCGGCTTACTTAACTTTGAGCCTAAAGCTAGACACACTTCTTTCGTCCCGACGGTGTGGAGAGGAGTGAGCCTCACCGCCGCGATCGGACAAATGATAATCCAAATCCAATATTTTTACCATTTTAATAGGGACGTATGTTGATGATAGGATTAGATTTGAAAGCTAAGCTTATCTTGTCCATCTTTTGAGTGCTACGTAGACCAATACGGACGACAGTTTTCCATTAATTGCAAGAAAATGGAAATCTTGCCTTCGTTGAGCTCTATAATATTGAAAGAGTCTCCTAGGGCTGAAATGCCCGTCGTTTTGTCAAGATCTAAAAGTCACGATTCTTGAGTGAGTCCGTCTCGCCTGTATTAAAGGGAAGGGGATTCAGTGCTTTAATTAAGTGGTTATAGAGGTTGGTACTTTGGGCGAAAGTTTCATGTCAATATGACTGAATCGATTGGAAAGATAAGCCCGAAGCTCACGTAGAAGTATCCCCTAGACATTTAAGAAGCAGAAATAACTATTCGGACCTTTGTGAATGAATGACGAACTTGGATTTTTATGGGAGAGACCTATGGTAGATCGAAACGTTTCGAATTCAAGTATTTAAACTGTTCGTTGTTTTATGAGTGTTTCAAGGTATTTAGATATCAAGAACCTCTTTTTGTATGTTGCAGTGCATAATATATTTCAAATTATGTGAACCTGAATCGAAATTTTCTGTATTTGTGCTTGAACTTTCAGCACCATGGCGTCCACTGAATAGTCCTGCTAATGTTAGGATCAATGTATTGAGTGATCACTTTACAGAGTGGATACGTATTTCGTTCAAGTTACCTCCCCTAGTCGCATCAGGAACACCTGGTCGAGGATATGTGAATACTAGGATGTTCCAATGCGTATTGGCTCATATCAGCTAGTGTAAATGTCCACCACGTTGCTTACTTCGGGCTTCACTCCCACCTTCAGCTTATCAGTAACCATACTGAAGCGCCGGAAAATCCATGTATACACAGGTTATCAGATTAGCAATAGGGTATCATGTTTTTCAAAACAGAACGTCAAATAATCGTGTCTCCTTTCATCCAAGGTGAAAGAATAGGCTGTCCATTAAAGTCCAAATCTCAAAATTAAAAGACACGTTAACTCTTGTTAGTTAAAATGTTAACCAAATAGCATGCCCCAATTGGTTTAAGTCAAATATCCACGTTTAAAGAAAAGTTAGTCCTTGTTAGCTCAAATGTTAACGGACAGGTGACGAGGATATAAAATATGTCTCTTTTCTCCAAAGACAGTTCTTGTAAGCTGAAATGTTAAATGAGGGATCCAAATAATCATGTCCCCATATTTTCAAAGTTATAAAGAAGAGCCAGTTTAGTTCAAATCTTCGCGTTTAAAGAAACGTTGTCCGTGTAAGTTCAGTTGTTATCGGACAGGTGACGAGGACAAAATGGTCATTTCCCCTTGACTCGAAGTTATTGAAAAAGTCAGTTCAGTTCAAATTTCCAAGGTTAAAGAAATGATGGTACTTGTTAGCTCAATTGTTAACGGACAGCTTCTTTTCTCCAAATTTATATAACAGGCAGTTCTTGTTAGCTGAAATGTTAACTGACTCAGCCACAACAAACACTGTGGACATCCACATCGGTGGGTGCATGTTTCATCACGACAAATATGTCTCTATACATCACAAGTAGGCTTTCGTGGTCACCGATTGAAATCATACACCTTACTTCCAAATATTTGATGAGCTGATACTGGGGATGTGTCGTGAAAGTCATATTCCTTGAGGATTGCTGAGGTGTTTGAGGACAATACAGATGGATTATACGCTACCTGCTCAGGCATAATAATCACCACAATTACTATTGGGCAACGTGATAGGACAGTTTTCCTCTTCCTGACCCCTGCTCATGCACAACCTGAGAGACGTTGGGTTATTTCGAAGTGATCGCGTGTCTTCGTGCTATAAGGAAACCCCTTACACACAAGGCTTGTGAAAAGAACAACACTTTGGTGAAAATTAACAAGTCATACAGTGTATAACATATCCTGTTCGTCTCTGTCATGTTCATAGAATGATGTCAAATACGGTGTATCTGACTATATTGAATTATTTTAGTGAGTGAGTTTATTTTTCCTACACTCTAGCAGTGTTCTAGCAATATCACGCCCGGAGAATGGGTTTCACACATTATACCGATGTGGTATCGAACACGGAACTTCGGCGTGACGAGCGGACGCATTGGCAGCGTGGCTAGCCCACAGTTCCTTTTATTACCGTAACTGTTTCTTTTTCATAACGACAATAACTGGGATAGAGAAGTGGCGATTGTTGTGCGCACGACATTCCATCCGTAACATGATGCACAGTGCCACAGAGTCACGTTCCGTCACACAGTGATTCAAAGGAGTAACATGCTTTGCAATCACCACATGAATTATACACGTGCTGTTGTACCCGATTATACACCATGTTACAAAGGGAGGATCATTTTTTCATTTATGTAAAACTTAATGACACACATTTTGACTGAAGACGTCATAAGCATACATTCCATCTCTTTTAATTCATGCATAGCTGACATAACTGAGGTTTATTGCAATGATGTTTTGCACTTGAAAAATATATCTGTGTATGTTGTATGAAAGGAATAACAACACTTAATACAGGTCTATAACTTTCCCCTTCTTCTTCCCTTAGGGTTAGCCAGGTACGTGATCGTCTAGTTGATACTGAGATGTCAAAATACAGTTGTTAGTGCCTCCTGACTGCGTTGGGGTACATAATAAGTCACATAATTAAGTATATGTGCTCCTCTTGATCACTGCCCTGCTATGAAATGATTCAGTGTCTCTGTGTTAATGCTTGAATCGGTTGTAATTGTTAGTGAAGATATTTGCTATATCTGTAACATTGTTTATGCACTTAGGTGTAGTGCAGGGTGATTGTTTATGCCCTATGGTTTTACCACAAAAACCAAACAAGCAAAATACAAAGTTCAGAGTGATATATTAATAATCAGTTGATTAATAAATGACCATAGGGTTATATTTCCTCGTATATACCGTATAGATTCCCGGTTAGTTCATTCAGGATGAGAGAGTGAGTTAGTATATTTTTGCGTAGATTTTTTGCAACATTCCAGCAATATCACGGCGTGTGACACAAGACATGGGGCTTACATATGGTACCCATATGTGGAATCAAACTCGGGCCTTTGGCGTGACGAGCGAACGCTTCAACCACCAGGCTGCCACACATCCCTGTTCATACAGAGAGTCCACACAGCGGTAGACCTTATTATTCGGGTATCTTACTTACAGTAACATCCGATAACATCTTGGTCTGACGCCCTCGTTTGTGTTATCTCTATCGTGACAGGGGACGTGATTGAGATGACTTAGCAGTATCAGTGCCTAATGATTCAGCAAAGGTAAACAAGCAGCAAGTATTCCCATAAGTTTTAAATTTGCCTATGGCAAATGGTTGAACAGAACCTCGACCGTGTACTTCTAACATAATCATAAAGCACCTTAAAATGAGGGGGTGGGGGTGGGGTGGTGAAGTCAGTGAGTGAGTCAGTGACTTTAGATTTACGCCGATTTTAGCAATATTCCAGCTGGAGACACCAGAAATGGGCCTCACATATTGTTTCTATGTGGGGAATCATATCTTAGGCGTTGCGAGCGAACGCTTTCACCCTAGGCCACCTCACAGAGAGAGTGAAACATTCGGTGATAATGGTATGTTCATATGACACATAATGTTACAACCTTACTTGGATGATCATTTTATTCATATCTTTTGTCCAAACCGTGTTTGTTGAAACGTTTTTTGACAGCCTACTCTCTAGGTTGGACATAATATGTTTACACGAAGTGCAGCAAGACATACTTTACACAATGGCATATTGTACTGTGGAAATTCCTTATGAATAACTCGTGTGTGATTTGTATAAATTCTAGGTAAATTAGGACCTCGACAGAAATATATGTTCCAAATAGTTCATACTAATGTCAAATATCTAAAAAGTTTGCACTTCGCAAGCAATTACAACTTTACGCATAAAGTGATATATAGATCATTTTTGACATGTCAAATTCATAATGAATTTGCCCCGGGCTTTTAAAGTTGCATTTCTAAACTACTCAAACCAGCGGTAGTACATTCTTATTGAATTTCTCGAGACCCTAATATGGGTCAGTGTTTAATGACGTGTAGAAGCCAGTTTTCCGACTGTGCTGGTGACGTTCTATCACATCCCGTTTGTAAGGTTTTTGAAAGATGTGCCTAGGTCCAACTGCTCGAGTGCTTTCCAGCCTTTGACGTAAAGAGAAGTGTCGCGACAAATGTTGACTTAGTTATCCAACCCCAGAAACATATTCATGACACAAGCGTTAAGAGAAACCTCCTTTCGATCGTTTTAACCTCTGTGATAGCATATATGAAATTGGAAGACAAATGTTTTCACGCTGATTGCACAAGCATAAACGAAGCATCTCGTCTAACCATGCCTACCTATTTTAGAAGTCAAGAGGCACATTAAGTACACTGTGCTTGGATCATCTAGGGGTTATGACTTTGCCTTAAATAGTCCCCTGTTTTGGTTCTTATCAAGCTTAATAACAAGACATGCTTATGCTCGTCTTGAAGGTGAGAACTGAGGTGCCATCCAAAGCTGTATGTGGTAACAACAATATTGTCATGATCATTTATTCATGGTCATGGCGTCTAAGATTTATGATCTTCGACAAATTGCATGGAATACTCTTTACCTTATTTGTGTAAAGAAACCCCGGAGAATGCTACCATTAACGCATTTTTTGATACCCAAGATGTCTTCAATGAAGGATTTATTTGTGTTTTATGCTTAGATTTCAATAGCCACTTTGAGAACAATGCAGTCTGAAAATGATATATGGCTTGAAGTTGGCATTGTGATTGTTATTGTTTATATATTAAGGATGCCTTGAGCATATTATATTCGTATAAAACACCTTTTTGTGTTCCTCCGATTCATGTCAGTTCGCATAGGTTAGATGTCGTTAATATGACATTCATGTGTTTAGAGTTGTGTATATGTTAAACATGTGTCCGAGTCAATGCAGGCCCTTTGCTAACACAATGGTAGTGACAAGCAGTGGCCTTACATGGTATATCTCGTGAGCAGGGAGCACTCCATGAACCAATCTGCATATGGTTTAAAACACATCACATGTGAGACGTCGTCAGTGTATCAAAGGACAGATAAAAACCTCACAAGCACAGCGTATTCCCAGTGTCAGAGCAAGACCATTATGTTTCAAACACAAAAGAGTTTGGCAGTGAACTACACATTAACTACATGTGTAGGTCTGGTATAAGGGTATATCCAACCAAGATGTATGTACATATCTTTCCCATGTTGTACATAGCCGTCATAGCATGTTATCAGCTGTAATTGATAGACAATTCTCTGTTGATAGCCCTAACGCTAGTGTTGTATTGCCAGAAGACCAGTGTCATTATCAACAGAGTGATTGCATTTAGCGGTGTCTCGCTTCAGTTCCATTCCTCGGTGTTGTGAACAGGGGGTGATATACTGGTAGATATACTGGACAGTGTATACTATTGTTGACTCTGGGGTCGTGGCCTTGTCTGGACACTGTTTACCTGATGTGGGGTCAGTATGCTGTTTTTCGTATATATGTGGTACGTACCAAATATCATATTTGTGATAGACTTATATGTGTATAGATATATGGTCAGAAGGTATGTGACCAAGAAGTCTTTTGACCTGACCTGTGTCATATTTGTTAGCGTCCACTTCAGTGCTTGAAGGCTGGATTAAGCATGCTTTCAGTGTCGCGTTATTTCATGCCCGGTTAGGTTTTCATGCTGCCCGTCAACTCGTATGTGACCTCGATTGGCTGACACTGTGTATTGGTGTTTACTGTAATCAATACCTAGTTATATATATAAAAAAAACCTGTTTGTTCTGTGGGATACATCGTGACGTCAAGTGATGTGGGGGAGGGGGGGAGGAGAAGACGGGGAGGGTAAAGATGTCATCAATGAAATTTTGTAACCTGGAGGTGAAAGTGCCCCCTTGTTTAAAATGTATTTTAGGCGGCGTTGGGAAACAATTATATCAATTGCTCTTCAGCCCACACATTCCATTTTCACTAACAAACTTGTCTTTTTTCGGGAGACTTTAACTATCCCATAACGCCTATTTGGCTTCTGAGCCAAACACCATTGCCCTGTTTGGAAACACTATACTCCCGTTTCACAGTTTAGGCAGAAACAAATGCTCCAGTATGAGGGCGGAATGCAGATACGTATTAGGTATGATGATGATGATGATGATTATGACGGACGACGACGACGATGATGATGATGATGATGATAAACATTTGATTCTGTATACAATGACGAGGACTATTCATCTGTCACTACACAACACAAGAGTGTACCTTAAAGGCCCAATCTGTATGTGTCAGAGGGCGGACAATAATGAATTATTTAGGAACAGTGTATGGCAACAAAATAAACACGTTATGTTAACGGTAACGACGTGTGTTGGTGAGGGATGAACTTGTAGGCATGCCATAACAATATATCATACCACAACGTAACATTATGTCACAATCTTTGACCGTACCTGTCACGTAGATTGCTGTTACTGGGTCTCTCTACAAACCACGTGCATTAGTATATTTCAGCCGGCATCCATTCTGTCTCTTTCTATACGTACCCGTCTCTCGCACCCTCCCGACCTAAGTCCGGTGAGGGTCAAGTCAACATTTACTGTGAGAGGCAGTATTTATAGCATAAATATGTCTTTTGAGAAGCACAATCCATCTCTTCTAAATAGCCTCAGTCAATGATATCTTGAAAGCAATTACTCGAGATAGCGTACTATGCTGTACCAATGCTGTAACAGGGATATGTCAATATTGAATTATCTGTCAGTATCACGGTTCAATTAGTAAAATATATTATTGAAGCAGGATCATGTCAAAGCATGACATACACATTGAGCTATATCGAAATACTTGTGACTAGTTACGTTCCAGTCGTATCTTGGATGGGAGCGGTAACCAGATAACTGCCGCACTGTCATTTAAATCGGGTACTGAGGTTTGAGGAAGGGATGTGTCTCACCGAATTGGGAATATGACTCAATCCTTGCAATGTTAATCTAAGACCTATAATAAATGGTTGGTTAAGAAATTGATACCTCGCATACTTCTTCCTGAACATGTAGAATCATAACGTGTCTAGTATTTAACTGATCTAATCAGTGAGTGAGTGAGTGAGTTTAGTTTTACGTCGCACTAAGCAATATTCCAGCTATATGGCGACGGTCTGTAAATAATCGAGTCTGGACCAGACAATCCAGTGATCAACAACATGAGCATCGATCTGCGCAATGGGGAACCGATGACATGTGTCAACCAAGTCAGCTAGTCTGACCACCCGATCCCGTTAGTCGCCTCTTACGACAAGCATAGTCACCTTTTATGGCAAGCATGTTCTAATCAGTGGACATTGACAAAATACATTCTGGTGGGTGGGACATATATTGACTAGCAAAAGAAACGCAACACTATTTTTGTGTTAATTATTTAAATGGAAGACATAAACACGAACGCTTATGATTTCATTTTTTTAAACGTCCGTTTCTTTTGCTGTTCAGTACATATCATGAAGTGTACGAATACAATGTTCATGCAGTGTCACATACTTTTACACAATTCATAGATGTGTTACTAATTTGGTCCATTCAGATAAAAGCCATTTAATTATCAGGTTTTTTACATTGTCATTGTAAGTCATTTTCACAAAATAAATGATGAACTGAAATATATTTTTGATGATAAGAAGGGGGTGTCAGAGCCCTCTCTCTAAGCGCGGTGAATGTGCTCATATCGCTTTCGGATCACAATATGCAGACGCTGTTGGAGATAGAATTTGGAATGTTGGCTTTAGAACTACTGTTGCAGGGGTCTTGGTTTAATAGCGGGGTTATATATGTGTGTATCTAATAGTATCTTTTTTCATCACGTGTTCTTTTTAGAAGTATACACGAGTGGAGAAATCGTTCAGGATGTATTTTATATGATGCCATGTTTATGTTAAGTCAACTTTCAAATATTAATTTTAAACACAGTTTAAATCTGCATAACTTTTGTCTTTCAAGAGCTGGTTTTATTAATCAATACTGCATTGCATGAAAAGTCATTTTCCCCTATTTCCCATGAAATTAAGTTTTTGACGCCTGGGTGCCATATGACGTATGATTTCAGTCCATTTTCATATGCATCATGTGTTACCGTGTTCTCAATTCGACACTTACTTTGCCTTTCCGTGTGTTTATGGCCGGTGCCACTGTAGCAGGCAATACTCACTGTACTCCTTGACATCTAACATCATATCGCCATGCTGGAGACTCGGGTTCGATTCCACACATGGGTACAATGTGCGAAGTCCATTTCTGATTACCTGTGTGTTATTGATGGAATGTTGCTAAGAGCAACGTAAAATGAAACTCACTCTCTGAAGCTAATATATAACATTTGAAAGTGAGTGATAAATATGCATCGTGTAGTCGAAATCCGACGGTTGATTAATAACGAAGAGATTGTTTTGTCGCTGTCATTCGAGAGTTTTTGAGCACATGATCCATAATCTGTACTTAGAAATGTACTTATATATTATGTGTTGGGTCATTAAAGTACAGTATTATACCAGATTCCCAGTCTGTACGTACACTTGCACCGGTCCACACACTGTGCTCCGGGACTCATGTGAATTAAATGACAATGTCCAGATCAAGCAAAAACAAGCGAAGGTCACAGTTCAGCTATTATGACATTTCAGATAAAGTAGGAAGCTTTAACATGCGGTCATCTCCCATGCTGACCCTCGGTCGTTACCAGACATTGACAGAAAAGTTACAAGGGAAACAGTCTCTTAATCCATTGTAAGTCATGAGACATTCGCAGAGCGACTCGACTTTTAATGGAGACGTTAGTTTAACAGTCTGGGTAAGACTTTTAGTGATCGCATGTAACTTGGGCACAGTGCGTGGATTGGAATTAATTGACTTACATGTTGTTGTTATTTTCTGCTCATTATCACAAACATGTTGTAACGATTTTTAAGTTACCATGACGACCTTGATATGTATATCCACGACGTGACGTGACGGTGACGTAATTCCTTTGGCGGGACATTCGACTGACGGTAGTTTGCGCCGTTAGATTTCACGTCGATAACACCAACGTATTTTAATGAGAACATACGCTCGTTGTCTTCAGTCATAATTCAGAATCTGACTTGAAGACTCTGTTCCAAATAAGGATATTTACCTCGGATCTTTTATAATAATAATCTGTTTTATTGATAATATAAAAAATGTTTTTCATCTTTTCTATTCAACTAAATAATTGCTTCCCTTTCAACAGATGTCAGCTACGTTTTTAGACCTTGTTGCAAGACAGTGATATTTACTAGATTATAACCGTCCTATAAGTAGTGCCTCGAAGGTTAATAGCGCGTGTGGCTAACGCCGACCTTGACCCTATATTAATATTCTTGTCAGTGACCCAATGGGTGTGTTCGGCCAGGACACATGGTGAGCGGATGGCATTTTGAAAAAGATGTTCAATGACATCCTTTCTTGAAAAGAATGAATAAAAAAATAATTACATGCTCCATGCTGAAGGAAATGATATTATAAAGTCAGAACTGAATTGAACTACACAAGCGTAGTGATGAAAATGAGAAAACGAGGGGGGATAACTCTAAGTATCCTAATTCGATAAGAAATGTTAATAACTTGAATACGCGCTCACCATGCCGAGAAACCCTTTTGAAAGAGGTTGTCGTATACTTGGTAGTAATATAAGAACGTAAGTGTCACATTAGTTTGAAAATATGATTGTTGGCGTCATAATACACATTTACACTGTTGAGTAAAAGGACAAAACATTTCGTAGAATGGCGCGTCTCTGCTGGTCTTTACGAGAACAAAAACCACGCTGGTTAAACACTATCTCTTTGCCTGTCATTTTGATATGAAAGTTATTTGTTGCGTCAGTGAGGTCATCCACCCATGACCACTAACATTACACACACAGAGAAAACTGCACAGTAGTAACAATTGCGCCAGAACGCAGAATTCAAACCCCTCCGCCCCACTGACTGCTCTGGAATGTCAGCAATTCCCAACCATAAGATGTCGCATAGTGGCTTTGCGTTCTCGAACACAGACATCCATACAATTAACATGACAATGGGTGATCCTCGCCTTATCAGTGGAGACAAGATTCGCAATACATACACGATAATGCAGACTTTGATAGACTGCGAGCTATGATAGACATTTTGTGGAGGGGAAACTCAACGGACAGTCGTGTATGCGACGTGGTTAGTTACATAACGTTGAATTAACACAAGGAGACGGGAGATTGAGACGCTGGGACAGACGCATGGAGAAAAGAAAACTTTACAAGGATATAAATCTACATGTATACTGAAACGGACATTGGGTGTGGCTTGATAACAGAGCTGTCCTGATTGCCAACCTGAGTTACCTTATGGGCGGTTTTTCCGAATTATCTTAATGGCGAAGGACCGGGTGGCCAAGGCAGTTTCCATCCCGACGTCTGGACTCAATATGTAATTTAAAATGGGTAAGAGCACCCCGGGTACTTGTGGAAGTTTCCAAGCCTTGAATCTGTACCCAGTGGGCCTCATCGTAAGCGGAATGGTGGATTTCAGCAACAGTAAATGGAGCAGAACTGACACCATACGATGATACCTTGTGCCGCTCTCGGTCCCTCTAGTAAGTCGCACCCCGATTTATACACTGTAGTGTGGATAAGGGAAGGCAGTACACAGGCAGCAACGATACGCTGAGACAGCACACAGAGCAACGGCCCGATTTTACCTGGGATTTTTGAATGCAACTTGTGAACGGAGTACCTTCCGAGTGGATTGCATGTGACAGGTGTCTTGTGGTGGATTTAATGTTATGTCAATCACCTGGATATATTATCTTGTTCACTTCATGGATTTATTTGCCGGTTAAGAAATTACGACCGCTGTCATTGGCGACAGGGGGATAGCATGCGGGGTACACAGATTTCATTAACGTTGTCGAGTGGGGATTATACGATTGTTTCAAGTGGATTTTAAATGTGTTCCGTGAAGAATAAGGTATGTTTTCCTTTCTGTGTATATTTTTTGTAAATTTCATGTCAAGAATGCGACAAATGACACATCCTGTCACGTTCTGTTTTTCGAGTGTGCGGTTTTATGATGTAAACTGTGCTGATAGCTGGAGAATTTACATACATTTCCAAGACACTGTTGACGTTGTCAGTATTCTCAAGGAGCACACCTGTCATACATTTTCTATATATTTGATTGACACGTGTTTCCAAGCAGTAGACTCCTGTGTATGTTGTGGTATATCTCACATGATTTCTTAGGTTATAAATAGAACTTGTTTACAAACATGTAACATTAAGTCAGCATTATATTTACATACTTTTGAAAAACAATCCTTAGTGTATATAATTATAGACTCCTTGAACTCAAACCTGTTCATGGAAATTCCCTGGTTATTTGGTAAAGTATTGACATCTGCTAATTTACGCTGGAGTGTTTAAAAACGTCGTTGTGGATCACCCACGCCTCCTTAACAAACACGGTAATAGGAGAATGGTTATCCTCGGTATTCACCATAAACCACGCTGAGTAGTCCGATATGCTGAATACCATTGGGTTTAAAAAAGTAAATATGATTTTCAACTGTTGCCGAATTGACAAATATTTTTTAAAGGGAATCTCACGAAATCAAAATTTGACTTCCAAGTCAAGAAATGATTGCAGAGACGAGTGAGACGAATATAAAGTTGAACTGTACATATCAAAGCAATGGGCATGATTCAGATCTGACAGTTTGGCACGTGAGCGGTTTTCCACGTGCTGTGTATTAAGGCGACCCAAGCGTTCACACGTTGCTTAAAGAGTTGATTTGAGATCAATCAGCTGATTGATTGTCTTGGCATTGTTCATTAAGTGTCCCCAGATTCCCGTCACTTGACATTGTGTTGTTTTAGTAAGGGTATTAGTAATGAGGCGGATCGTCACCTCATTAGTGCTGTTTGTTACTAGCTAAGTCTTTACATCAAGAAGGATACATATACTCGGCTCGATTATGGAAGTGCAAAGTTTGTCAAGATCTGTTCCCCAGTGCTGTCTGCAGGTTAGTTGTTTTGTCTGTACTTTCGCTCATGCATACTGTTTGAACACAGACCAAGTTGAGTCACATCATATGTGAATTTTAAGCAGATTGCAAAACCTTCTAAGTTCACGGATGCCTTGAATGATACACGCATGATACAGTTTGTACCTACCACCGAATCAACAGAATGACCTTGGGGCGAAATATATCTTTAATCCCTGCTGACATATGAACACGGAACAGAGAAATGCCATGAACATAGTAAATTTGTTGTAAGCATAAACGCTGGGGATATAGAGGACTTCATTTCACAATCATGAACACATATCCATTGTGGCTGATGATTATGATAAGACGCTTCATTCTAGAGCTCTGTTCTACCCTCCGTTACGCAGCGCACGAGATCGGCGATCGCACTGCGCTGGGTCGCCTCTGAAATACCTGCCCCTTTAAATCTGACGAAGCGACTTTGTGGAGGTGTCTATTTTCGCTTTAAAACTGCTTGTACTTTGGGATGAATCGTAGACGACACGGGTCTCTTTTCGTCGAGGATAGTTGTCTTGCAACGCTTATTGTCGATCATTATGTTGAATTAATTAATGATGGCGGGTATTTAGATGTAGTGGTAGTGATAAGGGCAGGCATGGGGGTGGGTCGAGGAGGTGCTTGCTAAATTGTCATAGCATGCTGACAAGATAGGGTTGTACATGCTACTTATTGTTTTCCATATCCTAGCTTTTAAAATGTCATTTTGGGTTGCATATTTAGGTTATTTTTTCATTAAATCACTGCGGATACGTAAAAATTGAAATTGTTACTATCAACCGCCTAATCTATTAATACATTTGATACTGCATGGTATATTGACATTAATATTCCAAACGGTTTCTTAACTAGTGTGTATGAATATTACATATTTGTCCAAATATTGATTTGTTCTGCAAGAATTATACACTATGTATGTCAAGTTGGTCAGCATCAGTCAACATGTATACTGTGATAAACATGTATGTACGTTGACTATATAAGTCAATGATTATCTAAGAGCACAATATAATTACAGTTAATGAGAATAATGAAATCTGATCATTTAAAGCACAAAATGCGCAGCTCAGAAGTAGGTTGTACAACCGACAAACATAACCAACTAAGAGTTAGGGAAGCGCCGTAAAAGCGTTATTTATAGCCCAGCACTGACACACTACTCGATTCATTCGTCCTGTAGGAGAACTTGTTCAGTCATTTGTTCTGTTTGTCTTCATAGTAAGATTAGCAGAAACTACCATTGTTTATAGTGGGTTTCCCAACCCATTCATTCACTTTCAGAAACCGTGTCAGGTTTTCCCCAAGACGTATCGAGACATAAACATTCGCTGTTTCACAAATGAAATAACCGAATGAACAATGATTAATTGGATTAAGGTTTCATATTCTCATTGAATGTCCGTGTTAGACCAGTTCTAAAGTCAGAGCGACATTTTACATCATATTTCAGTATTCATAATTTCATATCAATCACAACGTACGTGTATCGTATTACTTATTGTGAGTAATGCGCCCCATATAGCAATATTATCGACAACATACAAATGTACCAAAGTAAAAGAATATTTCAATCATTCATCGATATTTCGCAATCGATTCCCGCCAGTCACACAACTTCACGGGTATAAACTCCGTTGTTATGTTTTTCCGACCCTGTCCCGATTTTACCATTTCAGTAAAGGTCGGTCACAATACAGTAATTTGCTTTCCAGAGTGAAGTGATTGATTGTAATTACAATATCAATATGTTTGTTAAATCATTCCCTACTGAGGAGGTTGATCTAACGAATTATTAAAGCCACTGTGTTACTTCGTCGTAGACTAAGATTTCTTCGATTGCTGTCGTTTTAATCTGTAAGTTGTGTCACTTATACTGAACTGCATTCAACTCTCAGCTCCAAATCCTTTGCCTGATAGTGGTATTTGTCGATCAGTTATCAATTGCTTTCATAAATAGGATCAAACCGTTTGCTCTTATTACGAACCGAGTTATTTATGTTTCGAAGTGGCTGATGAAATTTCAAGGGTGCCTATATCTGAGAACAGGCCCTGATAATGTTCAGTTATATTCATATGATAGGGTTTAACTACCATTTCCACTTCTCTACCCCTTCTCTTTCAGCACCACGACTGATAATAATTCGGGTTTAGAAATCCGACCAGTAATGTACTTCGTTAAGGTGTAGTCTGCATCATTTACAGTCAAATCCATGACCAGCGGTGCACAGTGGTCCAATAGCGTTCTGCGGTTGTCCGAACATTTCAATTTAACACATTCCAGAAGCTGGGCGAAATCGCCACCCCGTCTATACACAATAAGTTGATTTGGACATGAAGTAAATTAATTTACTCCACAGTGTCTAGCTGTCTTAGTTCAGTACTGGGATCAGAAAATTTCGACCGCGTATTGGTTACATTAACACGGCAATGAACATACGCAACACTCCCACACGTCAAAACTGATGGAATCTATTCCTTTTCCAGTGATCGGGGCACTGCCATACTTCACCACGAGCACGTGAGTGCAGAGTTGTGAAGCTCCTGTACTGGACACAACGTTCATCGCCGTTGGCACCAATCAAGAATCTTCTCAATCTGAAACACCAGGACTCTCTACTTGTTGTCCGAGGCAAACTTTCAGACAATCAGCAAGTGTGACATTCTAGGGAACTTTCTGACTTCTAACTGTTACCATGTTTTTTCCCTGATCGTGATTCGGGAATGGATTTTGCCGACACTGATGCTAGAAAACCACCTCACGAAACACCTTGTGTGTCTTCCTAACTGTCATGAGACGAAGCCCTGAGCCCACCTTCATTGGTTTACTGTCTCACATAATTCCTTCTACAATTCCTCATGCCCAGTCTGCAAGGAAAGGCAACAGACCGCACGTTTCAAATCAGGTTTGTAAGTTTTCGTCATTGAGATTAGTGACATGAAGACTTTCAACTTGTGTCTGATTTTATCACTGAAAGACTGAAAAACGTATATTTCTGTGTCGTTTTCCAACAATATCCCGAAGCAAGCAAAACGCTATCGCCATGTCTTTTTAACAGTAAAGTCACTTTTGTTAATGCGATACCTGTATGTGTATGATTAAAACAATAAATAACACACTGACAAAAGGCAAATGAACTCGGTACATTAGTGCTTGTCATTAATTGCAGGTGATTCCTTACATGAACGTTCAGTTAATCATGAATTAACAAAATTCTTTACTATGTATATAATCGCAGTCATTTAAGACGCAACTGATCTTTTCTAAAGAAAGGTGTTCATATATAAACTCTTTCTATCAATGTCCACGCGAATAAATCTGTAGTTTAGTTTCTATCATGACGTTATTCACCCTCACTAAATCATAAATCAAGAATGCTTTGTATTTAATTTTGGCCCAAATCTACCTCTGCATCAAACTGCCGTCAGTTGAATTCATGTGAACACAAAAATGCTTGAGAATGAATAGGAAGAAAGAATTCCTGAGAACTTGAAGTGTCCAAAAGTTTCTAGACGTACAGAGAACCTTCCCTCCCCCAGCCCAACAAGTGGTCAGCATCGCCACAGTGAAGTCCGATCAATAACGCTCGGGATATTTTTAGATATATCGTCAAACGTGTATAGTTTTGCTGTGCTCAGCAATCTGAGGCTGGCAGTATCAAAAGCCTCGACTGGGACTTGAAAATTATAAACACTGAGACTTTGAAAAAAAGTTTTGTTGTATGTACGTCATTGTGGATTATGATAACCTTAGAATGGTCATATGCCTGGTGTTCAAAATGAGAGGATACTTTGGGAGGGCTGTTCACTTGTCTTAATATTGACTAGAAAGACTTTCTGTGACCGTTGTGTTAACTATGATCACATGGGTAGGTACGTGTTTCTGTTTTAGAGATCACAACGTCACCCTGAAATATTTTGTGAACACTTCAGGCTTCGAACCTCGGTCGTATTTTGTGATATGTCGCCAACGCTTTCCACGAACTAATGTGTTTAATGAAGTTTTATATGTGTACGTTGCTAAGGTAACTTTTCATGACTACATTAAAGGTATGTTTGCAATGTTTGCTTACCTATGGTCAAGACTAATTGGGAATGAACATACAAACCGGTAAGTTAGAAACCCAAGGCTTTTTGTTCAGTGCATCGATTTCGTCCGGCTCATAAAGACTCGACGTCAGAGAGAGTTTTTTGGACTGGATTATTATCCAAAACCAGAGTGTTTGCAGCAGTCCAATGTATTTAGCGAAATGGGTAGAATACGTGTAGACATTTTAATCGACTTTATCTCGGAAGTGAATACGGATATATCATAACACAGCTGGCTGATGACATTTTGGATCACGGAAGTGCCAAGAACGGTCAAGCCAAAATGTAACCCCTTGATATCATTTTGCAGAAACGGTTCGTAGGGACAAATAGCTAACTACAAAGTAACAGCTGAAACAGTCACTGTTTGTTCCAACTGATTTCAGTGATTAGGATGAAAGTTTGAACATGTGGTGACATAAGTTATCGCCCCTGATAGATATACTTCGAGGTTGTGTTCCATGAGCAGTTACTTGCCTACCGAGACAAACATCCGCATTAAAGAACAGTGTTAATATTTGATACAGGTTGGCTACGATCATTCAAAATAACTTGGAGGATGTGGAGGCTTGGTAGGGGATCTAATATGTACAAGGAAACTCATCCACTGGTAGGCGTCTGAGGTGTAGCTGACAAAGCGTTTGGACCACACCCACAGACTAAGGTCTACATAAATATATGTTTCGTTCGATTAATGCAGAATGTGAACACGAAGGATATGGAAAAGGTTTTTCTAACTCAGGTCCAGTACATATTATTTCGAAGGCTGTTTGCTTACTCCATGAATATATGTCCCTATGTCTTTAGTGTTTTCCCTTTTCAGATCTAAGAAGTCGTGCGAATGTTTGGTTCACAAATACCACGTATATGCCAGTTGTTATGTGATGTTATTTCTACCTTCTATTTTTCAGAATTTGTTGTTGCAATGGTTTCTGTATTACCTGTGTATACTATACTATTATATCGATGACGTATTGTGATATGGCCTTGACATTCTGTTTTTCTGTTCCAGGTTCGTCTTCCAGTAAAGAAGCGTCTTCTTTGTGCCATCGTGTTTCTTTTTCTCCTTGTGAGTTCGTGTGTTGCATACCCAAATCCTAGAATAGAAGCCCCTAAAGGGAAAACGCCCGGAGCTATGTACTATAGGACACCTTATTGCAGACCTTTAACAGATGAACAACTGCAGAAAAGAATGGGCTCATCGTTTGATGGCTCGAGGATGGGCTCCGATTTAGAGTCTTTAAGACTTGCCAATAGTGCTGACAAAGTCCGGGAGGATGGTTATAGTGATGAAGAGGACTTAGATGAATTTCAAGGAGACGATCCATCTGCTGATATTGACGATGATGTGATTTACGGTGAGAATGAAGACGTTGACAAAGAGGATGAATATATTGAAAATAAACATGAGGATGCTAAGGAAGCCAGGTATGAAGACAAAGCACAAGTGTTCAATTACATGAGACGCAAGAGAGGTGTATCGGACGATGAATTGCCACATCGAAGTCCCCACTTGACAAAAAGGGGTTCGCTTAGCGATTTTGGTACACTTCATCTGAAACTAGCGCTTAGTGGTCGTAGAAACAAAGGACATAGATCTCATGACACTAGGAGCAGAAAGCAATTGAAGAAAGAACTCCGTGATAAAGTGAAAAAAACAAACAAAGACCCTCCATGGGAATGCAAAATGGAACCAGAATATAAAAGGATGAAGGAAGGAATCTTCCCTCCTTACGTCACCGACGCAAAGTGTGTCACGGACAAGTGCTTTTTTAGAATCTATAACTGTGTCCCTAAAAAATACAAGATTCGTTTATTGATGAGGGACCCGGACAGATGCAACCCTTTACCTCTTACAGGGACAACAAACACCACTTACGAGGAGAAGTGGTACTTCACATACCAGTTTGTAACTGTTGCGTGTAATTGTGAAAGAAGGAAAGCAAAGAAGCGGAAGCGACAATAGTGCATTATTAGTTCCACAGTCTTATCTCCAGTCGACAAACCCAACGTCATGGCTGCTGGGTGCTTGAGTTGAAAAACTGTTCTTTTTTGAGATAATATAATTCAGCTACCCGTTGTAAATCTTATTTATACAATACATAAAATCGTTTCAAATTGTTTTTCCTGAATGTTTTCTTTCTTTGACATTGTATCGGAGAGATGCGACCAAATAAGTTAGGATCTCATGCATATGATATGAGATGTTGATTATTAGCTATAACTAAACACAGCTTGGGCGGTGGGGATATCTTAGTGGTTAAAGCATTCGCTCGTGATACCGAACATGGGTTCGATTCCCCACATGGGCACAATGTGTGAAAAACATTTTGGTGTCCACCGCCGTGATTTTGCTGGAATAAAGTTGAGAGCTGGGGTAAAACTAAACCCAGTAACTCTCCAAAGACGACTACAAATATGTTAACTCTTTTTCCGGATTGTTAAGGCGAACGCAATGATTCTTTGTTAAGGATTGATTTTGAAATAGCAGTTCTTCTGAGTGGCAATGTTTCTGTTCTGAAACTTTATAACCTACACTGTTGAATGATACCGTGTGTCCGAGCACTTTTCTAGGTATATTTATTCTGAGAAAATAAAGAGCATAAATATTGTGCATGGAGGGTCCCTACCAACAATAATCATTCCGAACAACCCTACTCCTAGCCTAGCATCACGAGACAGTGCGTGAAGTTGCGTGATTAGATGCAACGATAGAGAATGTATTGGTCTGCAGGTGCTCTCAACGTCATTGTCGAAGTGAAATTCGATTTGTGATCTAAGCATGGATTCAAAATCTGTTCTTATGATATATACACAGGTGCGTGGGCACACAGGTGATAACAGCCGTCAGATGAGAAGTATGTATTGAAATAACGAGCGTTCGACAGTGGTAATGGTAGTGCCATATATTGGTTTGCGTATTTGTTCTAATGATATCACGTGTGTTTGTATGGGGGTGTTAATACTCGAGCCATATCGGATGTACGTATCTAATATCAGGTATAGTGTTACACGGTCAATGGGACGTTCCACTATGAGGTACGCCTGCCTGTTCCTGAGATACACACATAGATTAACATAGATTAATAAATGGGGCCAAAGGGCATTCCAATCGCCTTTGGTACCGCAGTTTGTTCTGAAGATCCCGGGTCGCGTAGGATAGTTATGTATGCATCAGCAAAAGGAATGCAACTCTTTTAGCAATGGTTTTGTCAAGTTTTTAAACAGAAAACACATACACGAGATCTCATTTTTTTTTCGAAAATTGCATTTCTTTTGCTCTTCAGTATATTTGGGTTCCGAATCACGATTCGAACTGATGATGGTTCTAAATTTGGCAGTATCATACCCTAGCTCACGAGCTTTATCAAACCGGTATCCATATAGGACACGCATCATTAATGACTTATGTCACACATGAAGCTGTCATGTGACAATATCACACAATACCGTTCACAGCTGTGTTGAACCACGTTACTCACTCAGTACATTCATTGGCACTGGCTGCATGTGCTTTCTTTGTGTAATTTCATTCGTCGTTCTGTCTTTATGCTATTTACCTATGTGAAAAAGAGAGTTTAGATTTCACTCACCCATGTTCATTTGCAGTTGATCCGCGTTAGCAAGGGGATTCGAACTGTTAAAAATGAATGTATCACCGTATTATATTATTTAGCTTTGGCATATGATTTACCATGACGCAAGGCATAAGAGCGAGGGGGTAAATGTAACCGTGTTGTATATGTTTAGTAATGTGGAATGATGTTCTAGGACGCATTCATTGAAAAAGACTTTAAAAGAGGGCACTTAATGTTACCTTGCCTTGCGCTCGTCATCACGGGAAAGCACAAGAACTGGTATTTCATGTCCAATTGGAGTAAACCAGGACTTCAAGTTAGGCTGAACTGCAAAACTAGCGTACGTCTCGACGACTAAATGTAGTCACGCACACGAACGTACACTTGGCTATTTAATTGTACTATAAACCTGTAACATTGAATTCCATTTGATCTCATCTCAACTGATACATTGTGTTTGCGTGTTCAATGACGTCACACAAAGCAATGTTCAGCTTGTGTGACCTCGGTCTGTAAACTATCGTGTCTGGACCACACAATCCCTTGAGTGACAGCATGAGCATCAATCTATGTGATTGGAATACGCTGCAACCAAGTTAGCGCGCGAAACCACCCGACCCCGTTAGTCGCTATGAAGACAAGTCTGTAGGAATGTAGGAATATGTAATGTCTACAGCAATGTATACTCTGCGGGCAAATATCAAAATAACAGACACATTAATTCTGACAAAAATATTTTTGGAAACAATCTAATTGTACTACAGGAACTGACTGTGAGCATGTTTGCATTTTTTAGAAGAACCTTATGAACGTGTCTTAAGTCTTACTGAAAATGGGCGGTAAGGTAGCGAAGTAGTTGCAGCGTCTGCTCATGATTTCGACGGGTTGGGTTCGATTCTCCACGTCTGACTATTTCCTAAAACCGCACAGGGGTCAAACGTTTATCAGTCGCATTTGTGGGAAGGACACATTTTAGAAAGGGAACTGAAATGTAGTATTGTCGTGGGGTCGTCATTGATAAAAACAGATATGATATTAAGGAAGTACACTAAACACCAAAAGACACGCTTCCCGCCTATCTTCATGAGATATGTAAGAAGTTATCAGTTTACAAGAAAGCTTAACAGCACAGCGTTTTAGTGATCACATGATTCCATGTTGTTTGGCTGTAAAATGTAGCAGAAAGTTTCATTCTCATTAGAACACAGTTTAACAAATTCTTTAAGGAAAGGGTTAACGTTTCATTGGCGTTTAGTGTAGCTCTTAAACGTAGATCAGTCTTAATTGGTTCAGCTTTGTTTCATTTACAAAGGGCTTCTCTCTTCGTGCAGGACTAGGAGGGGGCGTATGCTTTAGACGATACAGTCGGTTGATACAGTCAGTTGATACAGTCAGTTGATACAGTCAGTTGATACAAAAGGTATGAACGTGAATCATATGAGGTGATCGGATACACCTACGCACACGTTCTTGGCATTGTAACATTAGCCGATGATGAAATCGAAATTTCAACCATACGGTCTTCGAATGAAAATTTACGTTTTGAATCTCGTTAATTAAGTATCTAATAATTAACCAAATTCGTAAAGGGGCGTGTATCGAGACAAGCATTAGAGTAACTTTTGTTTCACGCCGCTCTTGCGTATATTAACGTGTATTAAAACATGTTAGCTTAAATGTGAGAACAGGTCCCGGTCAATGCAAGAGGCTAACGTCTACTTTGGTAAAATCTAGGAGCTCAGTTTATGAACGTCTTGATGTTACAAGTATGCACGTTGCCACAAGGTGGGGACACAGCTGACTGCGTTAGGGAATCTAGTTTCCAGTTAGTTTTGATATTAAAACACATGATGTCAACAGATCTTGGCTAACGTTTTAACAACAAACGCAAGTGGAACTTCAGAAACCTTAAATTAAACTGTTGCACAATCAATACTTTTTCATATTTGCGTGACATTCTGCACCTTGATTCCTGTACCGTCTCCCTACTAACAAACACAGTCGGTCGGGAAACTGGTGTTGGTATCTTCGTAAGTCTATGGGTTTCTATCTTCGCTTCATAATTCACTCCATCTATCATAACCATATATGAATTTTCTTGGATCAAAGCACTGACAATATCGTAACCGCGGTCGTCCATCCGGACACGGTGGCCAACATGTGACGCCATATTTGCTTACGCTGTTAAATTAGTCCCTAAAATTTGGATATCACCTCTCCAATTTGCATCGATATCCTTATTGGACCCCGACCGAAAGTATTCCTTGGCTTTATCCTGCCGAACACTATCCATTGTATGATAAAGTGTGATATTATATATGTATCTTTGTGGCAGGTGATTACTGATTTGGGTTTAGTGCCTTCAACACTAATAAGTCTACTTGGGGAAAATAATAGGAAAAAAGTTATTTGAAAAGGTATATAAATAATATTAACTAAACATGTAGCAAAGCGCTTTACGTGAAATTTGATGTCACATATCACACATACTACTCCAACATATCTGGGATACAGGGACATGATCATAGGGCTTCATGTGCAACCTTTATTTCAAGGACAGTGACGTAAGTTCACATCCCGTCCACATGTCGCTCTGGTAATGGCACATTTCCCGAGATAGCAGAACCAACTGGTCAACTGTTTCTCCGGACCTGTCCCTTTGGATGAAATGGAGCGACATTTACGTCAAGTCTAGAATCAGCCATTAACGTTAGCTGAATTTTGGACAAGCATTACAACATTCTTCGAGCGTTTGTCTATGTTTCGTCGTCATTGTCAAACCTGCATCAAAGTCATGGGGGGACACACACGATGCTACATTTCTGAACTAACTTTTGACGCCGAATCTCTTCTTCAATTCTTCTTCTTCTTGCTTTAAAGCATAAGGATTTCGATATTTTCCTGTCAACAGTTAAAGAGTGGTGAAGAAGAAGTCGTATCATCTTTCCGCATTTCTTTTTTCACAAATCGCATAACATCAAATAATGAACACTTATTCTATTCCAGTAGTACATATGTCTCCCGCTGTTGGAAGAAACCTTGATTCAAGCGGATCCTGAAACGGATAATGGTTTCTGGAATCGTCGAACTGAATTGAGGTATAATAGACTTATTCCAATGTTTATCGTGGCGGAGGTGAAATTGTGTTTGACGTCGGATCAAGACATATACCCTCATATACTCACATGTGTGGGCATGCGTGTATGAGTGTGTGTTAGGGTATGTGTGAATGTGTATGAACGTGTGCCCATGTGCGTGTTTGTTTCAGTCCGTACAAATGCCTGTTTGGAGTGCAAGCTCGCGGAGACTCCTTACCACAGTTGTATCATCAATACTCCATTTAGACACCGTAGACCTACGACAAGTCCTTGAGTTACCCCTCTAATGACAAGCGTCACGAAGGGTAAGAGCCTCAGCAATCTTTTTTTCTTTTGGACGGGTATCGAACCTGTGCCCTTCAGCTCTACTCGCATACTCTCACATGTCACAAAAACATAGGAAGACAAACAAGCAGCTTACAGAGGTGCAGATTAAAGTGAAGTATCTCACGCGTATTCCAGCTACATAAGAGTTTCTTAAACAGAAAACCCAAAGATTGATATTACGGCCAAACAACCAAATCTGACCAAATTCATGCAGGCATGTCGGGAATCTACTGAAATCCAGAAAACTAAGCCATCTAAAGCTGCGTTAGATTTATCTAGAGTGAGTCCTGTAGATACCGACGGAGGCGTGTGTAAACTATACACAGTGACTTGAGAAGCCGTATCTTCCTGAATATTGGTTAAAATTGTACATCGCCTTTTAAACCAAGGTGCATCCTTTCATACATCATCGGTTTCATTAAGATATATATCAGGCATATCTCTTTAAGACAACCGTGTAAACTGACGTGTTGCTGTACATATATAGCCCGATGGCACATAATAGGTACTTGACATGTCGCTTCATGTACATCTATAGTTATGTGACACGTAATCCCACACGTCGTTTCCTGCACATCTTTTGCTCTGTGAGACATATTTTATATCTCACGTATCGATTCCTATACACATAAGCCTGCAACACATATTTATTATCTCACATGTAGTTTCCTGTAGATCTAGAGCTCTAGAGATTTGTGAGACATATACTACCCATAAAAAAATTATACATAGCACTCATTATATGTTATAGATGTGGTTACATCGAAAATTTCTCCACTAATGCGGGGAACCAACTGCAAACTTCATGCAGATGATAAGCACTAGGATCCTGCACCAAATTGCTGTAAGCATGTGCAAATATCGTGCATGTGAACAGCTGCATTTAGGTGTAAAGTTTTGTTAAGAGTTCCCCAATTGTCATCTTTTATTGAACTCATGACAATAATCTTTTAGTTTTCAAAGTTACGAATATGTCTAAAATTTACATCTGTTCATGTGTAAACAGTACCTCTAAACAGTAAGAAATATTTTTGAAAAGCTAATTTAGAAAGGTTGACGGGCGAAAGCTTCTACATTTACAATAGTCATTCTAAACTTTTGATGGGTACATCTACAGCTCTGTGCGGTCATCCACGTCTCATTTTCTGTACATCTACAGCTCTGTGCGGTCATCCACGTCTCGTTTTCTGTACATCTACAGCTCTGTGCGGTCACCCACGTCTCATTTCCTGTACATATATAGCTCTGATAGACATAATTGGTAACTGACATGTCGTTCCTTGCTCATTGTACCTCTATGGTCTCACGTATTTAGTATCTTACAAGTCGTTTCCTGTACATCTAAAGCTTCGTGAGACATCTGCAGTATTTGACAGGTCGTTTTTCTTTGTATGTCTCTGTGACACACATTTGGTAATTCATGTCTCGTTTTCTGTACATGTAAAGCTCTGTGAGACATATTTGGTAATTCATGTCTCGTTTTCTGTACATATATAGCTCTGTGAGACATATTTGGTACTTCATATGCCGTTTCTTGTACATATATAGCTCTGTGAGACATATGTGGTACTTTACGTTTCCTCTCTGTCATTTATAGCTCTGTGAGACATATGTGGTACTTTACCTTTCCTCTCTGTCATTTATAGGTCTGTAAGACATATGCAGTACGTTGGAAGTCGTTTCCCGTGCATGTTTGACTCTGTGACACATACTCGTACTTGTCAACTGAAATGATATGATCATCATGCATCGAAACTGACAACTGGGTCTAATTCTATAATGAGTTTATCTTTAAGGAAACGGTGGTGCAGAAGGTCGTGTTATTCGTACAGCTTCGCCCAGGCATGTTCATTACTCCATGACTGAATGCTGACAACGGTATGACATGGATGTGGGACGACACATAGACATCGTGAAGGGAAATGCCATCTGCGCTGACGGTTTCAGGCACGCACTACAGTACCAGCTGCTGAATGCATCGGGTTCCTGACCTCAGTGGAAGTTTGCAACCCATTTCAATGCGACCTATCTGACTAATCTCTCCTGGGCTGGAGTTGCCTCTTTTGAACATCCACGTCGGCGACGAACACCAGCGTTATGTGTTAACTTTGTTCTTACTGGCCAACAATTAGATGACCCAATGCAAGGTCAATTTATAAGACACACAAACACAGAGTTCGAAATAAACATCGGTTCGTAGGTCCGGGAGCTTTGTTCTTGAACTGGGAGTTTACAATTTCAACAGGTTCTTCCTACAAGCAGTTTATTTTAATCTGATCACTTGGTAAATGAATCATTAAACTGCGATTTATTTTTTTTAAATAGTTCCATCTGTAAAGAACCCTCCACGTGAGTCAGTTCTCCTTTATTTAACCAGTCGTGACCGAAAACATACAGATGAATAAAGGTTATGAATCCAGTTTATATGCTCTCTACTCAGTACATTTGGTATGCTTTACGTGCAGTTGATACAGTTTCTGCACTGTAACGGAGCCCGTAATTATTATTTCCGGGAGTCAATACGCCCTGTCTGTTCGTCACCAGATTTCTTTGGGCCACTTCTTTATGCAAAGATGTACATTTTACAACGAGATTACAGTTTTGTCTAAAACGTGCTTTTCCGTAAGGCTCTCAATTTACTCTCATGTGTTTCATGCTCAGTAATCGTGTTAGCTGTAACGGTATAAACGTAAAAAAGATTAGAATGACGAGGTTACTATACAATCCTTAATACACTCTGAAACGTGACGGGTACTCTATTATGATTGTCTGTGGTGCCTGTGTGTGTGTGTGTGTGTGTGTGTGTGTGTGTGTGTGTGTGTGTGTGTGTGTGTGTGTGTGTGTGTGTGTGTGTGTGGTAATCTCAGACTTTCTCAGCTTTATCATGGAGTGTTTTAGCCAAAAATGGAGAAAATACGGCGCGCATAACGGTAAGTGGGTGAAGATACACACCGTTCGGTTCTCATTTCAGATTGTGTTACACTTGCAGTCGGGTAGCCCAGTGCTTAAAGCGTTCACTCATCGGGCTGAAAATGCGGTTTCGATTTTCACATTGGTACTATGTGATAAGCTGTGACTATGTGACTAATTTCTGGTAATTTCTGGTGTTATATTGCTGGAACACTGCGGCGTAAAACTATGGTCACTCATTCCATTAAACCAGTGACTCGGTGAGTCAGTCAACCTGGTAGGTATATATTTTCACAACAGGGGTCTTGTAAACTTCTGGTGCTAACTAAATGCTGGGTATCTGTGATCGACAACGCGGCCCAAATTAACTCACACCAGGTTTCCATCTCGCTGGCTAGTAGTCAAGAGATTATATGAGAAACAGTTCGAGTTTTCCGACTGCACTAGTAGACGGGTAAAGCGGTCAATATCTATGGCAGACGCCTATCTCTGCTGCAATCTTCTTCGGTCGAAATTTGTCATATTCCCCAAAAGTTATTTCAACGCCCCCGCAATATCCCTCCCCCGCCGCACTGTCTATCGGCCTCTATGTACATTGAAGATCTGAATTGATTTTCTGACTGGGGTCCTAACATACAAGTAATGAAATTAGGGTCAAAGAACACCGAGGGCTAACAGGCACCGCTTGTGTGTTCTTCATCTGTTACGAGAAGTCACAAGGCCGGAACGAGGTGGGTACATCCGGGCGAGGATGGTCACGTGGTTAATGACGTCATGTACTTGTTCACAGTGTTTGTAGGTTCAGACAGCACTTTGCCTTCCCTTTAACTCATGACCCTGCGGGAGCTGATATGATATATCTCTTCTAATTGTACATCCAATATTCGCAAGAACTGCGGGGGTGGTTATATAAACATTAATGGGAAGTGTTAATAATCACCAGGGGCTAGCTGTGTCTGACTTCATAGCTGATGAAATTAGAAGCATCCGGGATAAAAGAGAATTCTGACATTTCTGAATCGGATGGTTGGCGTTAATAAACAATGGTATAATCTGTATGGGGTGGTAGCTGTTCTTGTGAACCACCTTTGTTTCATGTTATGGTTATCATGAATATATAACTAACATGGCTGACACATGGAAACTGTGACTATAACTTTGACTCACTCACTCATGTTAATACATAACATTTAGACGTTAGCAATAATTTCACACTTATTGAAATGTTGATTTCCACAGCTTCAATATGGCATTTGACATAGACGATAGAGGACAAATGTCGGAAATCATGGTTTTTCTGAACGTTGTGTATGAAATGACAAACCATAAGCCACTGACACTGGGTCTGACCTCCAAACTACCAAAGCCAATGCAGTGGAGGTTCCGGCACGAAGGGTATAAACCCCCTTCAGCAAACCTCTGAAACAGTGTCTGTGTGTTTGTCACTGTACCCCAGAATCCATTTTGCGTTTAACCTCGGCGTGATATATACAGGGTTGTACCAGTAACGGTACATACCTTTCCACTCTTTGCTTGAATATGCAGTTACTATCAAATAGTTCTCTCTAACAAGAACACACTGGCAACAATATTCCAATAATGGCTTGACATATTTTCATTACCTTTGATATTTCGCCTGGCAACGTCATGACAGGCTTCCTGTTTTAACACGACGAAAAAATTCGTAGGGTAATGACACCACACAATTGTGAATCACTACTTGGCCGTACAGTTTACCAAAGAGGCTTGTTTGAAGAACTGAATCCATATCAGGAATAACAGATAAACTTGTCTAATTGCTTTTTCGTATTTTCCTTAGCTTTTTTCTTCCCTCTCAATTATCTGAGAAACTGTAAATATGTGGTTATCAGGGTCGAAAGTAGCACAAGGAAACCCAGAAACAATAATGAGTTCTATGGGAGAATCTCACACATGTGTACTGGGTCCGATTTACCAACTGAGGACTTTGCACGGAAGACAATCAAATGGAGAGATCCGTTACACAATCGTACCCCGTTAGTGCTTTCAGACCTCCGTGCCTGCACTTACTGCTGGAATATCAAGAAAGCCTTTACATTGACACCCACGTCCCTGTTGTCTTGACATTTGATACTGAGATTCTATTAAATGGGATGGGTTGCGCTGGAAATAATTGTAAATGCTTTTAGGGTGGACCGAAGTGTATGACCGGAAAGCGATATTTTCGACGACTTGAAACTCCAAATTTCGAATTTGCGAAAGCCTTGAAATAAATTTCTTTGAAAAACTAGACTTTGTTCTTTTAATTGAATTTTGACAACCTAAATCAAATAAATAGCCAAACTGAAAGAACATGGAAATTTCCAACTTCGAGGCACAAAACACATGCAAGGTACATGTCATAGGCATATCGTTCATTCTGGCCTTACCTTCATATCATATATATATATATATGTGTGTGTGTGTGTGTGTGTGTGTGTGTGTGTGTGTGCGCGCGTGCGTGCGTGCGTGCGTTCGTGCGTGCGTGTGCGTGTGTAAAATATATAATTTATATATAAATACATGTATATAGATTCTTAAGAATTATGAGACACAAGTTATCCGAAAATAATACCACGGCCGCAAGACAAAGATGTTTTCTAGCATTGCATGGCAGATTTTGGCAACTTAAAAAAGACACTAGAACCAAGAAAAATAAAATACCAGGGCCCACTTGCACAAAGCCATCTTAGCGCTACGACTATCTTAAGCGACTATGACTATGATGTTGGTTAATGGGAATTACAATCACTGCAGAGCTAAGATCGCTTTGTGCAAGTGATCCCAGGCATATCTAAAAAGCGTGCTTAACAATGCATTCGTTCATACGAGGTTACTTGATGTCGTCAAATAATACCAAGTGAAATAAACAATTAACCTCATCCTCCACGAAGTTTTATTTTTTAACAAATAAATACCAAACAATGTTTATTTTGTACGCGGATGCCTTGATTTGACAGGTGAGGCAGTGGGGTAGCCTAGTGGTTAGAGCATTCGCTTGTCACACCGAAGGCACGGGTTCCACATGGGTACAAAGAGTGAAGCCCAGTTCTGGTGTCCCCAGCCGTGATTTTGTTGGAATATTGCTAAAAGAAGACTGAAACCCAACTCACTCACCCACTGACGTCATGCCGTCGACAAGCAGGAGTACTCCTGTGCGCACTACCTGTAGGATATACCCAGATTCTGACAGACGGTTTTGATATATGTTCCCGTAAAACAACAGTAATTCAATCAACTGTTCAGATGTAATACGCTATAACTTGAGATGTATCAGGAACGCCGCCGACGTAAATTATATTAAACATATCAGGTTATTAACATCATTGACAATTCTTCTTGCATTTCTGGATATATGAAATGTCATGATGGGTATTATTGAAGGACACTGTATATTATTCTGACAGTAAATGTCCCCATCGCTGTACTAATCACGCATTATTGATAGACTAGGAGAGGTGGAAAGTTGACACCAGACCGGACTCTCATCCTATAAAGGTTTCAGCGTCGGCTAGTGGAAACTCCAGCGCGTTGTTATTTCCCTGCGTTAGCCGTCTCGACTCTGGCTTCCTGCATTTTAATTGGTCATTTCACAGTTCCTATATTCTATGTATAAGGGACGATAGTACGTGGCTCGATTTCCCGCCAATATTCACTTTGTGGCAGTACTAATAGGGGTCGTATCCACGCAGGTACTACCACGATGCCAATGATAATGTTTATCTGAGGTTCGAACACAGAGGTATCCTGTTTAATTCATGGAAATAATGCTCAGGTTCAAACCACCAGTCCTATGTCAAATTTGTTTTGGTGAAACGCCTTCATGCAGAAATAAAAACAATCCCCTGGTTACCTATTCAAAATCAGCAGATTCGAGTGTTTTCGGAAACGCAAACTATACGGTGGCTAGTATCTCCTTCTTCTACAAGTCTGCATATGAACTATGTGGTTACTTCAACTTGTAAATGAATGCCAATGTGAGAATCACACACTAGGCTAACTGACAACACATTAGCAATTTCACTGTCCGACGTCCAGTTAGAAGGTCACATATGTAAACGAAACGTTGCGGATTTATTGTAGAAGTCACATAAAGTTAAAAGGTATTAATATAATCAATTCTTTTCTGAAAACCTACATTCAATGTTTTGAGACGCCCCCTGTATTTGCGTAGGCGGCGAGGGCAGATGAAATCGACATAATGTTTGACCCTTGATATCCCGCCACCAGGAAGTCATTTCTAATTTTCAATTACTTTTATCAAGTAGACCATGCTTATTTTCCAGGCTGCGTTCGGAGGAGATTCCACTACAACACACACGCACTCTGTTGTTATCTGTAAACTCTAATCATTATAATTGGACTTTTCCCATTGGAATTTGGATCTGTAGTTAAAAGAGTTCCTTATACAAGAGGGACTGTAGTATAGAGAGCTTCCCCAATGGGAGTTCCAGCCCATCGTTAATGTGTCATTAGTTATATCTTTTACCATTCACTATAACATTGCGCTTGTAGTTCAAACGGCGATAAGATATGGAATACATAGAGGATATTTTATGTGTCTAGTGAAATAGGATGTATCTATCATAGAGTGAAAATATGACCTTTCTTACGTCGCACCATATTTGAGTAGACACATGAATTATTCTTTTTATCACATATTTCCAATGTAGTTTAATTAATGTTCAAAGTATTTATCCTGGAAAGCCCGATGAACGAAATCTGTAATCTAAAGAACGCTCATGTCTTTATTCACGAACACAGAGAAAAGACACAATTCTGTATTTAGTGTAATTTTTTAAATAAGACAAACACTGAAATCTCACAAACGATCATTTTGGTCTTAACGTAAACGTCAAAACTCTGTGCTGCGCACGAATATATAAGCACAACAAGAAGAGAAAAGGAGCTGCTGGTGAAATCTCTCATGGTTTCAATAATTAGTTGCTAGACATGTGAATGTGTTTTGGGATGATCAATATCCCACTTTAGGAATAAATATTATATTTAGCGATCCTCATCGAGCTAAATACAGAGTATTCATTCCAATATATACCATCCCAAAAATACGAATGTGATAACCTGTTTATCGCGAAAGTCATTCCTACTTTATGATGTCTGGCGCTTTCAATGCCAAAAATCATGACACATAGTGGAATGTGCACAGATACCCATGACGCCACAAATATGTGCGTAGCATTACGTTACATCACAAAGTCGGTGACACAATTTCATCTGATCACTTGCTTGACTGTGTTAGGTATTCTAGTTCCCAGTACATTTGTATGTTAAAGCACTATTGCTGTCAACAAATGTTAGGTTATGTTTGAAAGATAACAACAAACGTGTGTGGAACTTTATTTATTAACCTTTTGAACATCAAATATCTTCTCGTGATTTTGCGCCTGGATGCCTGTACCGTCTGCTCGCTGACGCTGACAGTCAGGCGGGAAACTGGAGTTGGAATCTTCGTAAGCCTAGTATGAATTTCTATCTTCGTTTGTAATCCACTTTATCGGTCATTACCAGACATGACTTTTCTTTGCTCAAAGCACTGACAGCACCGTATGACACACTCGCCGATAGGTGGTCATGACGAAATGTTTCTTACACCGTGAAAGTAGTTCCTAAAATTTGCATATGATCTCTGTAATTTGAACATATATCCGTACATGACCCCAACAGATACCGATCACTATCCTGCTGAGAAAGCTGTCCATTTTATGATATAATCTGTTATAAATGCTATAAGTGGAATTGCATGAATCTGGTGTGAGTGTGTGCGTGCACGCGTGCGCGTGCGTGTGTGTGACGACATCGTGTCCTAATTGTTTAAGTGGAATGAGAGCATATATAAAAAATATACACGTGCTGGACAAATGATGAGATTTTAAGCGAGATGAGAAAATTGAACGCTGAGAGTTTACGTGGGCCTTTGAGCTGCTTGGTGAAATGATCTCATGCTAAATGAAGCTAAGCATCTTGGGCAAGAGCTTGTTTTGGAATCCAAGAGTTGTGGCGAGGGTGTTTTTGTGATGAGATCACTGAGATAAGATAGTGCAAAACTGTGTAAACACTTGTTGACAAGGCACAAGAGTTTCAAGTCACGAGAAGTAACAGGAGTCGGTATTGGGATTTGAAATAGGATTTACGTTTTCTAACTTGGATTTTAAGACGCAATGCAAGTAGCTGTAATCCTAACTTCTTGTCGCTTGTGCAGCTGAGTTTTGTTGCGACGCAAAACAGTCAGTGGCAATGATCTAATTGAATACAGATAAAACAAGACACGTGACAAGGAGACGATCACTCTCTATTGTGATGTACTTCCGGGTGTTCCACGATGAAAGCTGAGTGGCATGTGTTGCAGAGTCCATCTACTTTAGCTTCCGTACGCGTGCAGTGATCTGAATCACTCCCGACACCTGGATGCATCACATGTACCTGCATGTATACAAAACGTAACAAGACAGAGACGATATTGACCTTTCTATCTATGATCTCTTGCAAGTTGTTACAATCTCGCTGGACTTCACTCTGTCATCAGTGACTTTAGCCTTATATATTTCATCGATTATGAGTACATTTGTCAATTTGCTGATTGACTGAAGTTAGACTTAATCTCTCTGTGTTATCAGCGTCTTGTCTGCTTTCTCTTGTTAGGTGTCAAGGAGCTTCTAGGAACAGAATGAAGTAAAATAACAGTAATGTCATACTGAAAATCGTGAGGGTTCATAGTTACATTCTTAACAGCGAACAGTGTCTAAATACAAGCAATCAAAGAGACCTTGTCAACACTCACATGTGTCAGTAATGCAGAAACCATGAGCAAGTGTACAAGCAGTTGAGCTAGGCAACGTGTACCGCTTTTATCAAAGGTAGCTGAAACCACAGTCTATCAAAACGCTGTCTGTTGAAAGAGGGTAACCACGACAAAAAATGACGTTAGAGGTTCTAAAGCACATAAAGGTATCAATAAACATTCAGAACCAGACGTGTAAAAGGTGGCTGAAATCTTATGTTAATATCATATTTGCGGTAACATCTTCAAAACATAAGTACGCACACCTTGCTATACGAGTGAGTGAGTGAGTATGGTTTTACGCCGCTTTCAGAAATATTCTAGCAATGTCACACGGGGGATACCAGAAATGGGCTTCGCACTTTGCACCCATATAGGGAATCGAACCCGCTTTAAGCACTAGACTGCCCCACCGCGCCTGTCTAGCTTGTATCATGATGATGCATGGTGAATGTGGGCAACTAAATTGTTCAAGAATAGAAATGATGTTTAAAATAAAACACAAACAATAACAACAAACGAAAAAAAGTAAAAAAATGTTAACAGTGAAGACATGCAACGTATGACAATGAAGAGCCGAACCGAAGACTGCCGATTAAGCCAATCTCCTGACAGTGATGAGCGGTTAATGGTAAATGGTTAATGAACAGTGAAATACCTGAAATGATCTATGTTACGACCGATGACACCCTAAGCTGATATCACAACATATGACAATAATATGTAACAAGAACATGTATGAGCACAGTGTTTCATAACCGTGGGAGTTCTTTCGTGTTCCTGTGCACGTGTATAATGCGCTTATAAAAGCTATAACATACATAAGGGACATAACAGTGAAAAATGAACAGGAGGGATACGACTAGGGTCACGGTATCCGATCTGATCTTGTGTAGAGTTGCATTTTCTATTCTTTTCAAAATTTTAAGAACATGAACAATAATTATACACTTGATAGGCTAAACACCCATCAATCAAAACCAGATTAAAGGAATCGAGATTGGCCATTCCCTAGCCTTACGTTTATATATCCTAGGAATCTTGCCCATGTATAAATCTGAATTAATGATTGACTGCTTTGTAAAGAAGAAATAAACAATAGCGTCAATCAGTTTAGACTCTGTTGTACGATCTGAACTACATCAAGACCCCATATGAAACTGCGATGCTACAAGGTGACCATTATCGTTCTCTACCGTTAGCAACCATTCACACCACTGTATTAATAGATTTCAGGTTGCTCGGGAGTGTTCACTTAAAAAAAACTGACATAATTGTAGAAACTATCTACAAGACAAAACATTTCTCACGACAAAGTATGATACCACACCCTGTAAACCACCAAGAAATGTATATAGTGACACATAACGATATAGCTGCAGACGTACAACGTACCGAGAAACATGATTTGATTTAAATTCTGTGAACTGTAATGGATGGAATAAGTGAGTGAGTGAGCTCAGTTTGACGCCACCTTTAGCGCTACCCCGGCAATATCACGGCGGGGGACACCAGAAATGTGTTTCACACATGGATGCAGTGACAAACCGAACGAGGTTGGTTATTTCAATCAAACGATCAACCAGTATCAATCAGTCGAGAGTGTTTAAGGCATTTCCACAAACCCTGGTTATAAGAAAGGATGAAGGTCCAAAATGATATCAATGATCTCTGAGTCCCGTTGCCTCATCTTCAGTAGCTAGTTCTACTTCAGTAGCTAGTTCTACTTCAGTAGCTAGGTCACTGAAATACGTCATCTCCATCCAGCTAATTCTGTTGAAGCAGTCATTAGTATTTAGAAAATCGTTTGTAACATGCCTTTGACATTTTGGTCCAACCACATATAGAATCACTAAAATCAGAAAAACACGGCATGTTCTTGGTTAAATCTATTCTGTTTCAGACAGCTGTCAAATAGTGTATGACTGATCAATGTGAAAAGTGAGTGCATACTGATAAGGTCTCCAGTGCCTCAAATGTCATGTATATGCATCACTTCACTTGGGCAGGAACTCGATACTGGTAACACTTCAACTAAAACTGCATAAGGGGTCAGAGCCCAGATCCTGTTAACCCAGGATGAATTAGCAAAGACTAAAGACTACGAATAGGCGATTTTTTACGTGTAACTTTAACCTGAACCTACCAAACATGACTATTGTTATTTTGTGCGGGTCTCCTCTGTTTAAAATAAGTCACATCTTGACAAGATGGCTAACTTAAATTGTTCTCGTGTACTTCATTCTCGTCATTTTTCCAATTTTCTTTCGCTGATTTATTCACCAAAGCTGAGACACGTGAAATCGCCTCATGTGTTTCATATTATAGACCCATGGGTTCAGGGCCAATGTTATTCACACATCTGTGTGACATGCAAGCATTTATTCCTGCTCATACTCCAATAGCATGAACATTTTGTGTCTTCATTTCATCATATGAAGCTACACTCTTTCTATATATAATTTACATACTTCCGTTGCTCGAAGTTGTTCGTCGCAGTTCAGCATTCAAGAAGTCAGTTATGCTCCTGTCACCTTGACTATGATAAAGTGATTCATACATATACTCCTATTTCTGAAAGTTTTTGTCGCGAGATTCTTCACATTTACGAGTGTGGATTTATGCCATAAGATTTTCGCACCTACCACACAGCTGCACCATCGTTTAAAGACGAAACATGCAACATAATGGACGACAAGACAACGTCTTGATAGGATGCTTCATAGAGACTATATTTTGATTAATTCTCTATAGACTGCTGAGATCCGTGAAGTTCCCGGGGTAGACTAGGCTTTCAGCAACCCATGCTTGCCATAAAAGGCGACTACGCTTGTCGTAAGAGGCGACGTGATCGGGTGGTCAGGCTAGCTGACTTGGTTGATACATGTCATCGGCTCCCCATCGCGCAGATAGGTGCTCATGTAGTTTGTCACTGGATTGTCTGATCCAGACTCGATTATTTACAGACCACCGCCATATAGCTGGAATATTGCTGAGTGCGGTGTGAAACTAAACGCACTCACTCATTCACTACAGACTGACGGCATGTAGTATCCATGGCCACTGTTGATTAAGGTTTGTGGCGGTGGATTTCGATGGCTTCCAAAAGGTTTCTGTTTCTGAAGTCCTGATTCTTGGGTGATAGGATTTCGAATTTGTCAGACTTGATTTGATGGTTAGGTAATTCCTGTTGGTGATCATAGAATGCAGTTTTGCTGTTTGCGTTGGCTGTAGAGGTTCTATTTTGTATGTTTCATTTTTGACTCACCAACTCCTAGAATGCTGATCACTCCGTCGTTCGTATGCTTGTTATTCAACGGTAGCTGTAATAGTGACTGACATCAATATAATCCATCTATACAACTCTGTACGATGACAAACATGAACCAGTTCCAACGCTTGACCATCCGAGTAGCCATTTACGATAAGCATGGGTTGCTGAAGATCAAAAACCCAGATCTTCACTGGCTACACTGACGTCACTTTTGAGTAAGATATACAATACAGACTGAGATAGGAATTTCTCTTTTTCGAGTTGTTTCCCATGCCCTGCCATATTACTGTATAGTCTATATTAATTCTTTTTGACACACCGCACAGAATGTCAATAAATCATCCAGACATTTATGATCAATAAAAGGAAATTAGATATACACTAAGCATATTCAGAAATACCTCGATCCAAGCGTGTCATGACCTTCTCTGACTCTGTTTAAGGTATGCGTAAGTTCAGTACAAGAACGACGCTGACAAATTGCTGACGAAGGTGAAACATCCCCTCACCCGTTTCCAGAGGACCCGTGAAAACTAACATGTCTGTATCAGTTACAGGGCGTTCCTTACCGAATCAAATTTATAAATGATGTAACGTGTTAAAGGTTTTAATTTCACCTGATATTGTGAGGGGTTTGTGTTTTATCCGCTACCTGAAAGTCCAGCAAACAAAGACCATTCGTGTGGACATTGTACTGAGGCATTTGTTTTATTGTTCTTGGCTGTGTCTCGGTGTTCCCGAATAAAAATCGTCTGGGTGTGTCCTCTCCACGCTACAATGTAGTTGTAGTTTATGAAGCATGTTGTACTGTTCATACGCCCTTGTAGGTCATTGTTACATTTTATGGCTGAGGTACATACTTACTCAACCCCTGCAGAGTTGCAGTCTTTATTGCCGAAACATATCGCATCTGGGTTTCAGGAAAGAATCCTGTTGGTTGATTGATTGTTTGAGTGCTAATGTGAAGGACAATCAGTTTAAGCAGCTGACTGACTGTGTGAATATGTGATTTGTGTTTCGAAGGTAACAAGAAGCAATGCTTGTCATAAGTTGTAAAAACACCCCCCCCCCCCTCCCCCCAACAACAAACAAAAATAAATAAAAAAATTAAAATAAAGTAAAATAACAAAAAAACTCTGGCAACGTATGCTATACGATGTGTCAAAATGAATCGTGGTCGGATTGGATGACTTGGCTAATTGCATGTCATCGACCACAGCGGTGTTGTTTGATGCTCATGATATTTGTCACTGGATTGTCTTTGTTAGCTGTGACGCTCATGTGTGCGGCATTACTAAACATGTTTGGTGGCCACTAAAAAATATTCAAGCCATAGTTTTGATTGTGCGATTGTGTGTGAATATATGAAACATGTTCTGGTTCCGATGCTTTATGGTTGGTTAATTAATGGTTATGTACCTTTATCATTATTTTCATAAATATGACCTGCTACAAGTGGCCATCATTAAAAGGGTCAACAACTACCTACGCCTAAGTAGTATTAAGTGTCTTAGTGTAGGCTGAATATGCGTGACATGCATGATAGCAAAATGCCATTTTCAATATGCCTTTGGATTAGGTGTTACTTGAAAGGAGATCTCCCTTTGTATATTGAAAGTAGCTACCGGCTTTCAACGTTCTTATCGATCACACAATAAAGAAGGAATAGACGAAGATTTCCATTACCAATACGATATCTCTGTTCGAAATCAATCATGTTGATTATGTTGTGAGCAGGTGTTTATGAATCACAATATCATACTGACGGTATACAGCGTTTACAAAAATGTGAGCATAACTAGCTACCCTATGACACGTTTGCAGTGGGTCACCTGAAACTAGGGTCATGAATATACTGAACAACAAAAGAAACGCAATTTCCGACAAATTTAATTCTTTGAAAAGAGAGTGTTAATGTTTATGTCTTATACACAAAAACTTGACACAAAAGTTAGAGCTGTGTTTCTTTTGCTGTTCAGTATATAAAGTCATGTCAAAATAGGTAACTGTAGTAATTTAAAGTAATGCTCCCTTTACGACTGGATGTAAATGACCCAGTGGATGATGGAAAACCATCGGGCCATGGGTTTCCCTCCCAAGTATGTACTCCACGCGACATTCACAAAAGCCGCTGCTCTCCAAGTTTTTGTCGTGTGCTGGTTAAGCATGAGATTCACGATACCACATAACCTTTCCTGAAGTGTCGTCATCCCTGTTTTAAACAGTCTGGTGGAGAGTTTGTCACTTCGAATTTCAAACGTAAACCTAAAAGTGAAGCATCAGCAGGCTTTATCGATTTCACGTTTGGTGATGACATGTTTATTTCTTGTAAACGGCATTTGGTACTGGACCACCAATGAGTTTTATCATATCATATCACGAAAAATATCTTTAATAAAAAGTTTCTTAGCCAAATTCTCTTGCTTTATAATTAATTTGATTTTGCCTATCCGAGACTACATTTTTCATCTGATTCT